>NW_028270167.1:49200104-50400104 GCF_037043375.1 Chiloscyllium plagiosum
TGTGTGTGTGTGTGTGTGTGTGTGTGTGTGTGTGTGTGTGTGTGTGTGTGTGTGTGTGTGTGTGTGTGTGTGTGTGTGTGTGTGTGTGTGTGTGTGTGTGTGTGTGTGTGTGTGTGTGTGTGTGTGTGTGTGTGACTGCTTTTAGAAACGGAAATATTGATTTTAAATTTGAAATACCCAAACAGTTTGCCATTCATCTTTCCACCATTGCTTGAGTAACATTGCTCTGGTTCATAAACGTGCTGTTTTAGCAGATTAAAGAAACTAGCCTGACTTGTTCCTAAAACAGACCCTGACCCAGTCTGAGACCGATATCATCGGCCACATCGCCGACCTGGTCACATTTAACATTTGTTGCGAGCAGTGGAGGAGTGGGACTAGAAAGGGAAACAGTGACCCAAAAAGCCGGGGAACTACAGACCGGTGAGCCTGATGTCAGTGGTGGGTAAGTTGTTGGAGGGGATTCTGAGGGATAGCATTTACATACATTTGGGAAGGTAAGGGCTGATCGGGGTAGTCAACGTGTCTTTCTGCATGGGAAATCATGTCTCATTAATTTGGTTACGTTTTTTGAAGAGGTGACAAAGATTGATGAAGGCAGTTTGGTAGACATTGTCTGTATGGACTTCAGCAAGGTGTTCATTTAGAGAACAAAGAGCAAAGAAAATTTACAGCCCAGGAACAGGCCCTTCGCCCTCCAAGCCTGAGCCAATCCAAATGTACTGTCTAAACCTGTCGGTCAATTCCTAAGTATCTGAATCCCGCTGCTCCCCACCTACTCATGCATCTGTCCAGATGCATCTTAAATTAATCTACCGTGCTTGCCTCTACCACCTCTGCTGGCAACGCGTTCCAAACGCCCACCACCCTCTGTGTGAAGTACGTACCGCGTGTATCCCCCTTAAACATCCCATCTCTCACTTCGAAAGCACAACCTTCCGTTATTGGATCCTTCACCCTGGGAAAAAGCTCGTCTCTATCCACCCTGGCTATACCCTTCATGATTTTGCAAACCTCAGTCAGGTCCCCCCTCAATCTCCTTTTTTTCTAATAAAATAAACCTAACCTACTCAGCCTCTCTTTATAGCTCGTATTTCATTCCGATTGGTAGACAGATTAGTAAGTTTCAGTCACATGGGATACAGAAGAAGCTAGTCATAATTGGCTTGAAGGAAGAGGGATATTTTTCAGACTGGAGGCTTATGAGCAGCAGTGTGCTTTAAGAATCAGGACTTAGTTCACTGCATTTCTCATTTATGTAAATGATTTAGTTGTGAATATTGGGGTCATAGTTAGTAAGGTTACAGATTACATCAGAAAAGTGGTGTAGTAGAGTATCTCAGAGTACAACGAGACCACAACTAGATGGGACAAAGGGGCAAGGAGTGACAGATGAAGTGTAATTTAGATAAATGCGAGGTTTTGCATTTTGGGAATGCAAAACAGGGCAGACATTATACACTTAATGGTAAGGTCCTGGGGCGTGTTGTGAAACAAAGGGACGTAGGGCTGCAGGTACATTGTTCCTTGAAAGTGGAGTCGCAGGTAGACAGAGTGGGACAGACGACATTTGGCACATTTGCCTTAATCAGTCGGAGCATTGAGTATAAGAGTTGTGGTGGAATGTTGCATCTGTACAGGATGTTGGTGAGGCCACTTTAAGAATACTGCGTACAACTCGGTTTTCTGCAGAAATGACTTACGCACAGATGTTCCAGGACTGGAAGTTTGAGCTTTAGGGAGAGGTTGATTAGGTTGAGGTGTTTCCCCCTGGAGTGTCAGAGGTTGAGGGGTGACATTATAGAGGTTGATAAAACCATCAGGGGCATGGATATTCTGAACAGTCACGCTCTGCTCCCCAGGGTAGGGGAGTCCAGAACAAGAGAGCATAGGTTGAAGGGGAGAGGGTGAATGATTTGGAAGGGACCTGAAGATAAATGTTTCACACAGAGAGTGGTGTGTGTAGAGAAACTGCTGTCAGAGGAAGTGCTGAAGGCGGTTACAATCGCACATTTAAAAAGTGTCTAAAAGAAGAGGGATATTGGCCAAATGCTGGCAAATGGGACTGGATCAGATTTGATATCTGATCGGAGTGAACAGATTGGACTAACGGGTCTGTTTCCGTTCTGCATGACTCTCTGATTCTATAAGAAGGATGACGAATTATTCTGAAAGGACCTTTCAAGTGGGAATTCTCTTCACTGGAAGTTTATCGTGCCTCAATGTTCACATTGATTGAAAGCTGCATTTGGTAAATATTTGACAGAGAAGTGAGTCATGGATAATGGGATGCAGACAGAAAAGTGGAGCTGAGACCCCAACCTGATCAGCCACAATCTGAGAGCTTTTTGGAGAAGGCTCAAAGTATCTAATGACCGACTCCTGCTCCTCAGTCCTATGTTTCTGTGATCCAATTAGCTGCCTAAACCTGCTAGACAGGAAGTGTTGGAGGCCACCTACTCATATAACCTGGTGCACAGAAACAGAGGAGACCATTCAGCCTCTCAAGACTGTCACACAAGCTTTGAAGTCATTTGGGAAATGTAATTGGAAAATCCAGGCATGGGTGTGAAAGAAGCCCCTCATTTCTTTTCACAGAGCTTCCCCTATCTGCAACTTGTGCTTCATTTGTTGGTCATATTGTAGACCCAGATTCACTGTGAATACAGCCAATATAACTCACCCAGAGATGGCTCACAAAATCATCTGTTTTTCCTGACTGCAATATTCAACAACATAATATTCATGAAAATAGCACCCACTAACTTTCCAACAACAGAATGTGAGAACATCAGAAATAGGAACAGGTCGTTCACTCCCCAAGCCTGCCTTGCCCTTCACTAAAATCATGACTGATCTGCTCTTGGTCTCAAATCCTCTTTCACACCCAATTCTTCGTTGCCCTCAACTCTCTGACAGGTCAATATCCATCGATCTCCTCTTCAAGTAATTTCTAGCACCCCGAACACTCTTGAGAAGAGAAATCTTGACATTCAATACAATCTGTTTGAAGAAAACACTTGCTGCTCCTATATCATGGCTTATTGATATGAACAAAAGAGGTTGGCTCAAGGGTTCAGGTAAAAATGACTGGCCCTGATATCAAGGCAGTGGTTGCCTGCTGTTGACATCAAGGAGCTGAACAAATGGGAATCAGAGTAAACTCTCCAGTGTTTGGAGTCAAACATGACACAAAGGAAGATGTTCATCATCTCAGTCCTGGGTCAGCTCTGTGGGAGACCCTCAGGGTAGCTTCCTCTTCACAAACATCTTCAGCTGCTTCATCAATGTCTCCCTGCCCCCACCCTCCACACCATAAGATCAGAAGTGGGGATGGTCACCAAAGATTCCACAATGTTCAGAACATTTTGATCCCCGTCTGCTCCTGAACTGGTCTGTGTCCATGTGCAGCAAGACCCAGACTCCATTCAGGCTTGTGCTGTTAAAGTATCAGTAACATTCATGTAACAGCACTGCCTGACACTTCACATTGCCACAGTAAAATAAGAGTTCATTCAGCACCGAACGCTGGTTTCACAGGAATATGAGGAAGCCATTCAGCCCATTGACATTATTGGAGATGAACAGGGATAGCCCATTCAGTGCCTCCAGCCCATTACCCAGGAAGAGAAGGAGTCTAGTGTGATGGACCAAACCAGAGCCCCTCGAAAATATTTGAAGGAAGTAGCCTAGACTCTAATGTTTTCTTATTTTAAAGGAAATGTAAAGTGTCTGTTCCAGATGCAATGTGACAGGTCAAACTACTCGGTGTGAAGCAAAACACCATCTACTTAAACACGAAAGTTGAAATAAAACCAAAGAAAGAGGAACTTAGAATGTAATTCTATTGGACAACTTTACAGAATAATAGATATACGAACTATTACTAATGAACTGTTCCAATATAGGTAAATCCCATCAACACAGCCCTTGGCAAAAAGAAATATTCAGACACAGATTGTCACAAACATTTCTCCAATCCAGGAATTAAAAACAGCATAAAGAGAAATTTCAGTGAGGGTAGCAGCCAGGCGACATTCACTGAAGCTTTCAACTCTGTGGAGACCCCGATAGCTTCTGATTTTGCTGAGAAACCAGAACCCAGAGATCCTAATCTGTGAGAGCTGGCCATATCCATTCAGTCTGCATTAAAATAAACCCAAGGCCTTCCTATCTGTTACTCAAGTGGTCTTAACTAGCCAGCTTAGTAATGAGCGCTTAATCTCTCTCTTAAAAGAAACCAGGACAAAATAACCTCTTAAAGCTGCAACATCGTCACACTAGTCAGTACAATGAGCTGTCAAACAGGAACCGGGGTAGCCAGTCGGACCCTAGACCCTGTCCAATCAGAAGAGCAAGAAGCCATTCAGTCTGTTGAGTCACTTATACAGGAACAGTAGGAGGCCATTCCCACCTCAATGCACTTCCACGGGGGCAGAATGAGGTAATTTATGCTGATGCCGGATGAATGTCTTATGCCCGAAACGTCGATTCTGCTGCTTCTCGGATGTTGCCTGACCTGCTGTGCTTTTCCAGCAATAGACGCTCTACTCTGATCTCCAGCATCGACAGTCTTCACTGTCTCCTAATTGATGCTCTAACATGATGAACAAGTGGGGCAGAGGCTGCACAGATAGACTGCTCCACATTGTTCCTCTTGGCTTCTTTGCTTAAGACACACACGTGGACTTTAATGTAGTTTTCTCGTGGTGAGCAGGAAAGCCATATGTCTTGTGTGGAGTCTCAAGAAGGCATATTTCATCTCTGAGAAGACAGCCTACTATTCTCTATATAGGGCGGAAGCTAGTTGGAATGGCTGTTTCAGATGGAAGGGATTGTGGCTGCTGTTGGGGATTGTGAGCAACCTGATGTTCATTACGGATTCACACGTCGATTGCACAATAACGTGGGGCGAAATAATTAAGGCATATAAGGTATCAGGAAAGCCACATTAGACTGATGAATGGACTCTCTAAGTTCAAATAATGCCGATCTTGCTCATGTTGAGCTTGTCCAGTTCATGTCCTGTTCAGTGTAAACTTTATGCCTTACTCTGTCCAAGCCTATTTCCACCCTACGATCTACCTGACCATCCTTGATATGATCTGCCTCCACTGCTCATAAATAAAATGTTTCCCTGTACTGAGGTACATGTGACAATAAATCAAACCAATCAATCCCGGGTAAAGTATGGAATTTCTCTCCCTGTCAACGTCTGTTTTGGAAATAAAAGATCACAGCCACTCCTCGTGTTTCAGCATCACCATTTCTTCGTCTCTCACAGCTCTACAGATAAAACACTCAGCTTATTCACTCCATCCGCATGTTACCATTACCCGTGTCTGTGGTAAGGCGATAATTCCTTACAAAGGAGATCAAATCTATACAGAGTACCCCAAATGCTCTGTCAGCAAGGCTCTACAACAGCAGGAAGATGGCTTTACTTATGTACTCGAATCATCTTACAATGAAGGACAGCATACCATTGACTGCACCCATTACTTAGTCATAGAGTCATAGAGATGTACAGCATGGAAACAGACCCTTCAGTCCAACCCGTCCGTGCCGACCAGATATCCCAACCCAATCTAGTCTCACCTTCCAGCACCCAGCCCATATCCCTCCAAACCCTTCCTATTCATATACCCATCCAAATGACTCTTAAATGTTGCAACTGTACCAGCCTCCACCACTTCCTCTGGCAGCTCATTCCATACACGTACCACCCTCTGCATGAAAATGTTGCCCCTTAGGTTTCTTTTATATCTTTTCCCTATCACCCTAAATCTATGCCCTCTTGTTCTGGACTCCCCGACCCGAGGGAAAAGACTTTGCCTATTTATCCTATCCATGCCTCTCATAATTTTGTAAACCGCTATAAGGTCACCCCTCAGCCTCCGACGCTCCAGGGAAAACAGTCCCAGCCTGTTCAGCCTCTCCCGGTAGCTCAGATTCTCCAACCCTGGCAACATCCTTGTAAATCTTTTCTGAACCCTTTCAAGTTTCACAACATCTTTCCGATAGGAAGGAGACCAGAATTACATGCAATATTCCAACAGTGGCCTAACTAGTGTTCTGTACAGCCCGCAACATGACCCCCCAACTCCTGTACTCAATACTCTGACCAATAAAGGAAAGCATACCAAATGCCTTCTTCACTATTCTATCTACCTGCGATTCCACTTTCAAGGAGCTATGACACTGCACTCCAAGGTCTCTTTCTTCATCAACACTTCCTATTGATTCAGACCGGTCAGTATAGACTTGAGAGTCGAAGATCATGCTTCCCAAATTTGTTAGAGTTCTTTGAAGAAGTGACCAAGAACGTTGACGAGGGCAGAGCGGTAAACGTAGTCTCTATGGATTTCAGTAAGGCCTTTGATAAGGTACCACAGGGCAGGCTGCACTGGAAGGTTACATCACGTGGAATGCTGAAGAAACTGGCCAGTTGGATACACAGTTGGCTTGATTGTAGGAAGCAGAGTGTTTTGTGGAAGGATGCTTGTCAGACTGGAGGCTGGGTCCATAGCTGTTTGTTATCTATGATTTGGTTGAGAATGTACAAGGCATGATTAGTACGTTTACAGATGACATTAAAATAAGTGGCAGCGTGATCAATGAGGAAGGTTATCAGAAATTGCAGCAGGACCTTAATCAGGCGGGGAAGTGGGCCGAGAAATGGCAAATGGAGTTTAATATAAATGTGTGAGGTCTTGCATTTTGGAAACTCAAATCAAGGTAGGAGTTTCATGGTGAATGGGAGCGCCCTACGGGGTGTAGTGGACAGAGAGACCTTGGCGTTCAGGTGCACGGTTCCCTGAGAGTGGAGTCACAAGCAGACAGGGCAGTGCAAAAGGCATTTGCCACACTGGCCTTCAACAGGACATTGCGTCGAGTAGTTGGGGATTTTTGTTGCACAATACTTGGAGTATTGTGTTCAGTTTTGTCACATTTGTTATAGGGAGGATTTATTAAATTGGAAAGAGTGCAGTAGAAATTTACAAGGACGTTGCCAGAACTCAATGGTCTGAGATATAGGGAGAGCTTGGACAAGCTAGGACCTTTTCTTTACAGTGTAGGAAACTGAGGGGGGACCTTATAGAGCTGTATAAGATCATGAGGGGTATGGATAGGGTCAATGCTCTCAGTCTTTTTCCACGGTTCAGAGAATCGAGGACGAGAGGGGATAAGTTTAAGATTAAAGGGGAAGGAATAAAAGGGAACCTGAGGGGCCAATTCTTTACACAGAGGCCTGTACGTGGATGAGCTGCCAGTAGATGTGGTTGAGGGGGATACATTAAGAACATTTCAAAATCATTTGAATAAATATGTGGATAGGAAAGGACTAGAAGGATATGAATGACACAGATCTCCTACCTTCCGCTATGAGGAAAAATTAACAAGTTTATTTCTTAACATTAATAGTGAACACTAAACAACAATCATTCCCAAATTCAAGCCCCTCTTTTCTTAACAATTTACTATCTGACTCCAACTCTATAAAATTATGCCGTTCCAACAACCCACATATTAAACATTAGAATCTCAAGAGCACACAGTCTCAATCTTCCCCGCTGTGTTCACTCTTCCAGCTCCTGATCTCCCTGGGTCATTTTATTTTTACTGCAAGTAGGTTTGAAATAAACATGCATCGTTGACAGAAGTGTTTCGGATGACCAGTTAGCACTCCTGCTGTTGGATGGCAGTGGCTGTCCGTCGAGTATTCAAAATACTGGGTTCATATACTTGCCATGTTACAATAAGTCTCATACTTTCCAGTTGTCCAAACACTAATATCGATTTCCGTTTGCTTTTGGTATGCTAATCGTTATTTAAACTCTTTGGTTGTATTTGAATTGTTGTCAAAACAGCAACCAAAATTCAGGAATTCATTTCCCAGCTAATGGTGACATTTGGAACAGTCTGACCTTTCGCTAGCATCTGTGGCTGTAGTTTCTATTCAGCAAAACCCGTTCTGTCTTAAAGTGACCAGACACGCTTTCGGCTTCATAAAACCTCCCTCCTTCAGAAATAAAAGGAACCATCAGATTGAAAATATGGCTTCATTTCTTTTGCTTTCATTCTTAATCCCATTATTATGAAGTTCAAAAGTATTAATCTCAGTTATACCATTCATGTTAATTCTGCACACGTATATAACACTGGAATAAGTCCAATTTTATCTACACATTTTCCTTTAACTCCGTGATAATACATCTGCTATCACATTTATACGACGCACAGAATGTACATGTTGTAAGTTTAAAGTCTGTAACATAAGACCCCAATGAAATAGACTCATATTCTGGTCTTTAAATATTCCAAAAAAATGCGAGAGATTTGTCGTTGTTGTCCACATCCGTCTCCGACAATTTGTTTGTCATATACACATTAAAATATTGTCAGGGCAGTACGAAACTTAAACTTGTATGAAACTCAATCTTTCTTGTTCAATAATTGAGATTTTTCATTTTTTTCTGGTGGATATTGAGTTTTTTCAACAAGTAGCCAATTGGCCATTCAATTCCATCATCATCTTTCTGTATCAGTACATTTCCAACCCCTATATACCTCGCATCAAACACAATTTTCAAAGGGCTTCAAATTATTTGGTGCAGGTAAAACTGGTGCTGTGATTAATCCTGCTTTACAATTCTCAAATGCCTCCCTGCGTTGTTCTGTCCACCACAATTCTGTGTTCTCGTTAGTAAATCCAACAGGGGTGCCAATACGCTGCTGAAGTTTGGAACAAAGTTCCGATAGAGTCCACTCAGTTCCAAATATCGAACCACCTCATTCTTCGAGGATGGCTTTGGAAATTCCTTGTGTTCCATGGGGTCAACCTTCCATGGCCAATGTAATGTCCCAGGAATGGCCCGTCTGCCTTCGTGAATTCTGTTTTCTTACATTAATTACCAAGTTTGCTTCTTGTAATCGTTCAACATACTCTGCCAAAAGTAACATTGAGCTTTCAATCACTTGCTAAAGATTACTACATCATACAGATAAACTGCACAATTTGTTCATCTCACCATAACTCTGTTCCAGAGTCTTAAATGTGTCTGGAGCATTATTCATTCACATGACATACTCTAATTCTTTTTGTCATATCCAGTGTCTTTACCAGATAGTTTAACTGACTCAACATCTTTTTAATTTGAAAGGGGCCACTAAAACTGGCTTTGAAGGGATTTCCTAACACTGGTGACAATACTCATACGTCATCCCCACAGGAAATCGTTAAAGTTTCAGAGTTTATATCTGCCACCTGCTTCATTCTATATTGTGCCCTCTTCAGGTGCTTTTTAGCTAACTAACCTACTCCATCTAATTTCTCACTCACCTCAGATGCATAATCTAAGTGTGTGATTTCCGACTTCGGTCCTGTCAATTTATATTTAATTAATTTCAAAGGACCTGTCACTTCATGTACGAATATTAACACAAAGGAAGTAAAGCGAGTAGATTTATTTGGGGCATCTTTAATGGCAAACAATATGATGAGACGCCTTTATTCCAATCATTCGTGTAATTCTGACAATACGCTGTTAATATTGTCTTCAGTGTCTAATGCCAACTTTCTAAGGTTCCTTGTAATTTGGTATGGGACGCACTTAATTTAAACTGCTGTATGCTGAAGCTATCCATGACTTCCTTAAACAGTTGAGTGGCAAAATGAGACCCTTGGTCTGACTGAATCACACTGCGTAGCCCACAGTGAGTAAAGAAAGCTACCAACTCCTACACCTCCCATTTTGCCTTAACACTCCATCATGGAATTATCCTTGGAAATCTGGTAGACACATCCAATATGGTCAGCAGATATTGATTTCCACTTTTATTTTAGAAAGGGGAGCTCCACAATTAATCATAACTCACGTGAAGGGTTCTTCGTATACAGGAATTGCCAACAAAGGCTGGTTTTAATAGTGCCTGTGGCGTACCTACCATTTGACATGCACAACAAAAAATAACCACGTCCGTGTGCATTCCAGGCCACTAGAAATGCTTCTGTACCTTAGCCTGAGTCTATACACCTAGGTGACCGCCTGCAATTAGTTTATGTGCTACCCGTAACACAATCTTGTGCACCTCAGTCCATTTACCTTCTGCACTAATCTGTAGTGGTCTCCATTTAAATTTTAGGATTATATCTTAAATAACGTTCGACAATATATTCTAATTCCTTTTTTGTGTGTGTGTGCGTGTATGGGTGTCTGTGTGTGTACAAAATATACAAATTTCCTGCATCGTTACATCAAACAGGGTGTGAGTTCACTGAACGTCAACACCTTTGTTTTTTTTCTTTCGTTTTTCATTCCTACTGTAACTTATCACAGTGGGATCTTGTTACTACACAGTCTGGAAAAATCCCTGGGTATTTTTATTTTAATTCCCCAGTTCCCTAGTCTTCCTTTGACTTCTCCACCACAAGGGGTACCTCTCCCACCTTGGATCCTGCTAAATCGTTCCCAACAACAAACTGTATTCCTGGAACGGACACCCTGTCACTCACTCACCCTGTTACTTCCCCAATCTAGATTTGGCACTCCAACCTAATGTTACACAAGGGAATGCTTAGTTTCTGCCCCCATTCCACAAGTTATCACTCTCTTGAGTAACATGTCAGAAAGAGTGAAAATACTTCCATCTCTTACGATTAGAGGTCGAGGGAAAGTGAGGACTGCAGATGCTGGAGATCTGAGTTGGAAAGTGTGGGGCTGGGAAAGCACAGCAGGTTGGCAGCATCCGAGGGGCAGGTGAGTTGACGTTTCAAGCATAAATCCTTCATCAGGAAAGTGGGGTTAAGTGAGGGGGACATGGGTTGAAAATTAAATAGGAGAGTGGAGGTGGAGCTGGATGGAAGCGAGCTTGGAAGGCGATAGGTAGATGCAGGTGGGCGGTGATGGCGATAGGTCAGAGAGGAGGGTGAAGTGGATAGGTGGTAGGACAGCTGGAACCCTCAAACTATACAGCATCAACATCAACTTCACCAATTACCACATCTCCCCTCCCCAACCTCATCCCAGAACCAACCATTCAAATTAGCACCGCCCTCTTGAACTGTCTTAATTTCCATCTTCCTTCCCACCTACCCAATCCACCCTCCCCTCCGATATATCACTATCACTCCCACCTATATCTTCTTATCACCTTCCCAGTGACACTCTCACCAGCCCAGCTCCTACCCTCTAATTTATCTTTCAGCCTCCTTGTCCCCCCGCCACATTCCTGACGATAGGTTTATGCCTGATATGTCCATTGTCCTGCTGTTCGGATGCTGCCTGATCTGTTGTGCTTTTCTGGCGCCTCACTTCTCAACTATTAGAGACTGAGCAGATCCCGTAATTCACAAATTTATAAATTCTTGTCCTCCTTCCCCCACCCCGTTTTTCTCGTTGTAAAGTTTATCCACAGAGGCGAATTCTTTATGGAGATCAGGCACTGGTTCCATACCCAACCACAATCTCGGCTGTGCATTCTCCTGCAGCTCCTCAGCTCCACTTGGAGTCTCCTTTTCCAGCTTCACAAATGCCACTGGCTTAACTTCTTTTACGTCATCTTTTCCCAAAGTGTGTTCCTTCAATGCCCCGCACGGTGTGTCCCAGCTTACTGCAGTGAAAACACCTTTTCCCAGTGCCCTTCTTAAACCATCGGCACTGTAATTTTATGTGTTCCACTCCCTTATAGTGAGAACACGTGAGGCCTTTCACCTCCTTTCAACCCCCTTGGGCTTTTTTCTCACCTGTGGTAAACTACTGTCAATGTGCTCTACTGTTCACTTTGTAGTGTAGGATCTCACCTCCTCCCAATTTCTATCGCTCACAGGATGAAAAACTTCCCAGAAGCTAAATTTCATCTCATGCACCAATGCATATTTATCTTCCATTTCTGCCGTGCTTCTCATTTCTTGAACTTTCTGTTCATTCACATAAATTCTTACCATCTCTGGAAGTGAGTCTTTAAACTCCTCCAGCAGAATAATCTCCCTTCGGGCCTCACAGATCTTGTCCATTTTTAAGGCCTGCACCCATTTCTCAAAATATCTGTGGTTACTTCTTTCAAACTCAGCATCAGCCTGATCTGGTTCCGTCTCTATATTTATGAACAGCTGTCCATATGCTTCTAGTACCAATCCATAAGCACTCTAAATAGCCTGTTTGATTTCTGCATAGTCTCTTGCTCCCTCATGTAACAACACTGCACATATCTTTCAAGCTATGCCCAACAGCTTAGTCTGAACTCGCAGTGAACAAGTTCACTGGACACGCCATATGCCAAGCCAATTTTGCAAATATAATAAAAAAGATTTTGACATTTTCCTCACCAAAACATGGCAATATATTAACATAGTTGTATACATCCCTACGTTCTCCCTTCATCCTGCTAATTTAAATTTTTTACCTAATTCCAAACTTCTGAATTTCAAACTCTCCCTCTCTTTTCCTCTCTTTCTCTTTCTGTCTTTCTTTATCTGCTAACTCCTGTTGCAATTTAAGTTTTTCAAACTCGCCTGCAGTTGCCTCTTCCTCTGATACACCAAAGTGCTTGACCATCTCCATTACAATTCCAGCTTTCCTTTTGTTCCTGGTGAAACTCATTTCTAATCTACTTGTTAATTCTAAAAATCTGCCCTTCTTTTATCTTTCTACGCCTCCTTGGCAAATTTGAGAATCATCTTCAAACCCCAGAACCTCTTTAGTAATTTTGAAAGCCATTTCTTTTCATTTAACTAGCCACAATGAAACAAAACTAAATGCATTTCTCACCTTTTTTTTTGAAGGTCTAGGTCACTAACTGCCAAGAGATGGAATCTGCTGGGTCCTTTTGTACTCCAAATCTGTTCAAATCCCAGACAACGAGCCGTCAAACCATTATGATGTCAATGTCGAACCTCTCTGCTAATTAAAACCACACACCAAGAAAAGCTTACCTCGCCTCGTACTCTGGTAAAACATGAATGACAAAGTAGCCCCAAATTCCACTATTAAAAGAAAAATGACAATTTATAAGTATGTAGGTTAACTCGATGAGCTGGAAGGTTTGTTTTCAGATGTTTCGTCACCATGACTAGGTAACATCATCAGTAAGAGGCTCCAGTGATACGCTGGTGGTAAGTTCCACCTCTCCATTTGTAGGTTTTGGTTTCTTAAGTTGGGTGATGTCAATTCCAGTTCTTCTTTTCAAGGGAAGGTAGATAGGATCTAAAATGATGTGTTTATTAATGTACTTCTGGTTAGCAGGCCATGCCTCGCAGAACTTTCGTGTGTGTCTTTGTTTTGCGTGTCCGAGGATGTGTGTACAGTCCCAGTCAAAGTGGTGTCCTTCTTTGTCTGTATGTATGGAAACTAGTGATAGTGGGTCATATCTTTTGGCGGCCAGTTGGTGTTCATGTATCCAGATAACACGACAACAGGACAGATTGAAATGGAGGAAAAATGGTTTTATGCACACTATTTAATCAGAGTGTGTTCAGATAAGGAAGATTGTTCATATGTGTACAACACATTCTGAATGAACAACGGAGACACAGTTAACGAAAAATGGTGCACATGATGTATAACATTTATAAAGTATTAACACATTATGTGGTCCTCATCTGAACTGATATGTTCCCCTTCTCTCAACGTTCCCCCTTATGTGGGATTCCCTACTCTTGTCTCTCATTCTTTTCAGAATGTGTGTTATAAATCTTGGTTATGGTGTCCCAACTTATTTCAGTTAATCCCCTTTCTACCAGGAATTAAATATATTGTCCTGCTGGGTTCTTTCCAAAGCTAGCGTCTGACACATTACTAGAGAGAAGAATTCTGGCATCAGACTCAGCATTTGAACATATTACTCTGTTGTACATGTAGTGTACAAAGGACCACAGCACACAGGAATTGCCAATATCATTGAGGGATGTACATTTACTTCTGTTGATAATCTAGTTTTCTCCTTTTTCTTATCTCCACATCTATATTCTGTCTCTCGTTCTCTCTTTTTATCTAGTTAAGAAATCCCCCAATTATTCTTCGTGTCCCATCTCTCAAAACCACTTTTTTCGGTTTATGCCACTCTCAGTCTAATGTGTTGGACTAACCTCTTGCATTATGATAGTAATCTGTGTTCTCTGCAACTTACAGAGGCTTATTGGGTACGAAATAAAATTTATTTGACTAACAAGTCTCCATTTTCCTTCAAATGAACCATTTTGGAATGGAAGAAGACAGGCCATTATAGCATCAAATTGCCTAATGCTCTCCCGTGATGTAACAAATGCTGTGCCAGATATATCCCAGCAAGCACAGTTGATGTGGCAACCATGACATTTGGACAAAACAGCAGGCCCCTGTATTCTTACTTAACTCTCACCATCAAGATAATCTCTACCCCTCAATTGCCTCAAAGCATTCTGGGATAGCTCAGCACCTAAATGTGATCTTCAATAAATCACCTCACTTTAAAGAGTGATTCGAAAAATATGAAGCATTTCATCGAAGCAGAAGGAGCAGAACATGATGAACTGACCTGCGTGGGGTCAATGCCCAGAATGGTCATCCACACACAGCACAGTTTTAGTCATAAACAAGTTCCCACATAGTAAACACAGGTGAGTCGTCATTCCTACTCACCTCTGCTTTCCAATCATTCAGAGAACAAGGAACATATGACGTTATTAAAAAGTAGATTGGCTTAAATCGGCCAACAAGATCTTGAACGACATCGATATAGCAAAGCAATTATAAGTGTTGGCATTTATATCTCTATATAAATTTGTCTGTGTGGTGTTAATCAAAATCACTGCTTGGACATATACGCCACATGAAAATCGCATTGATGCCCCACACCATGTGGCAAAGAGCGTCATTCAAAGCAGGGTCGACAAACGGTACATATTATTTTAGTAGTGCGCTGCTGATGGATTAGAAATCAATTGGTGACCCTGATACGTTGTCCAAATCACCAATCACCTCAATTCGGAACATCAGCACACGCAGCAGGGCTCAATTTTACCCCGTTTTGCCAGATATCCTTGAGTCTTATTGGAACTTTGGAGCAGTAAAATAATATGAAATATCTTAAATTGTACTTCAGTCACCCCAAACCGAGTTCTCTTCCATCATGGAAAATCTGTTGTTCCACACAATCACCAAAGATCTTAGTCCTCTGGATGGGGTGCAATAACAGGAATTTCTCAAAATTGATGGAGACCTGCAGTCCAACGTATAACACGACGGTTTCACAGTGAATTGGTCTAAATTATATCCAGGATGTTCATCTCCAAAATTGCAGAACAGGAAAAATAACAGCGACGATAATAATAATAACAATAAATATAAACGTAAATTCAGATCCAAATACTGAGTAACAATCCCAATCAAATGCCCTTATATGCCATTCATATAGACCGGTATCGTTTGGGGACATCGAAATATAACACAACAAAAGGGAAAGTTGGGAAATATCTTGTTTGACAAACCTGTTTCTCCACTGTTGGATTGCTGTTGCCACCAAATGCAAGATCTCATTATTTTTCATATTCGACTCCTCCCTACAGTACTGTGCATCTTTTTACAAATGACACTACTCACATATCTTTTGTGGAAACAAGCAATCCCGAAATACTCATCATATTTGGAACCCTGTGCTCAACATCCCCCTCCCAGCAACCTGTCCACACATATATCGTGGCCCCACACACCCACTGATTGATGAAAACACACAAGATGTTCAAAGCCATCTGTGCTGACACTCCCTTATTATTCTGTAATGACCTTCTCAAACCAAACATTGCCCACCTGGTATCTGCTCTCCCATTTCGAACAAGATACCTGATAGAGATCCACCAACAAAATACCTTTGCATCAAGGAATTCGAAACACCTTACTCAGAGGTTCCTAAGTTCCGGTCGTTACAAGAACCATCTAACTGATAGTAGGGTTTGAACTACCACGGAGAGAGATCGGTCTTCCTCAACACTCTCTCGACCAGCCAGGGCCGGTGCTCATTCAAACTCCATCAGTGTGGCCTCAGTGCCAACCCATTCTGCGCGGTATAGAGAAACAGGCAATGCTGCACATTACTGAGGAGCCTCCGAATCAATAAACTATTCACTTTAAAATCAGAAACTGGGGACATTGTCATCTGCCATCGGTATTTGCCATGCAAAATGGAAAGGAAATAGCTATTAATCATAGAGTGGAAATAAGTATGATTTAATGCAGAGAATTGTAAAACTGAATTGTTTCAAGACTTGCCAGGAATACCAAAAGTGGCAAAGACGGTATAGGATAGTTTTTCGATCATTATCCTTGGAACATACATTTTGCTGTTTGTGAAATAGCCTCTGATGTCCTGCTGCTGAGAGTCTATCTGAATTGGAGAATTACCTGGCGCTGACACAGATCAAAAGATAATATTTTATATCATGTGGTGCCCCACTGGGAAACACTGAATTTTTATCCAACATTTTGAACAAACAATTTGTGACAGAAGGTTTATTTTAAATTTGTGATGCCATTAAGATTTAAGCCTGTAATTGAAATACCCCAAAGACTAGATTAATCTGATCCTGTTAGATCTCAAATATTAATTGTAAATCTTCTTCAAACTTCAATGCTTGTTTAAAATCATATGCAGTTCATCCCATCAATACCAAAATATTTTTCGATATTCTTTTCAGTGACGGCATTCATTTTGATCAGGCTTTACAGTCATCCAATAGTTCGTGCGGTGGAGCTTTTTAAGAACTGTTCTCCTACATATTGTTGTATCCCTATTTTCCTTGTTAATCCAATTTTACAACACATTAGGGAAATTCTATCTGTGAATGAGCACTCTCAATCAGAACCTGAAGCTGATAGAAACCACAATAGCTGGAACGTGTACTAAGTGATATCGTTCGCAAAATAAATGCAAAACTTGACAGAAAAGTATTTAAACCATTGACTTCAGAATCCAGAATGACAGAATGATACATAATGCAAGTGACCCTGCGACCAGTCGTGTTCATTCCACCAAAATCTTCCTAAATCTACATTAATCCCACTTTCCATCACTTGACTTGCATGTTATGACATTTCAAACGCTCATCCAAGTAATTGTAAAAGTGGGTATGTTTTCCCATCTCGAACACCCTCCCAGACAGTGCATTTCAGGTAAATACCATCGTCTGGACGAAACGAATTTCCCTCATGTTCACTCTAAACCTTCTGCCTTTAGCTGAAGATAATGAAAACTTGTTCCTGACACTTGGACTGAGGGAAACAACTGCTTTGGATTCACACTGTCCATGCCCCTTATAACTTATACACCTGCTCTAGATAAGTCACTCCGAACTTATCCACCCTCCCTCTGCCCAGATATATTGTTGCAAACTGAGCACCATTCTGGTGAATCTCCTTTGCACTTCCTCCAGTGCAATCACGCCCTTCCTATGGTGCAGTGTCCAGAACCACGCACAATACTCCAACTGTGTATTAAACAAAGTTCTGTACAGCTTCAACATGCCCTCTCCTTTTATAATCCTCCCACATTTCTGATGAAGGTATTATGCCCGAAAAGCCGACTTTCCAGTTCCTCGGATACCGTCTCATCTGCTGTGCTCTCGCAGCGCCACACTGATTGACTCTGATCTCCAGCATCTGCAGTCCTCACTTTCTCCTTATAATTGAAGCATCGACTGAAAAAGGCGAGTGTCCTATGCGCATTCTAAACTACCCAAGTATCCTGTCATTCTACCTGCAGGGATCTGTCAAAACAGCACCTCAAGTCCTTTCGGATCCTCTGATTTTCCTAATGTCGGTCTATCCATTGAGTACACCCTTTTCTGGTGACTGCGTTTTTTTAAAGTGCATCATCTACCATTTCAGAAGGATTACATTACATCAACCACTGATCTGCCCATCTGACCAACTACCTATTTCTATCTGTCACCTAAGAATATATACCTCCCTGACAACGACTGAGACAATGTTAGTATCATCAAAAATCGTATTTCTCATTCCCAACCTCATCAACTGCATCTCCCTGTTCCCCAGCCACACCCACTCCGTAAAACACACACACACACATTCTCAGTGTCCCATGTGCGAACTTGTCAAAGGCTTTGCTCAATTCCATATGAACTACTTCAACTGCTCTACCCTTATCTACAGATCTGGCCACCTCATCGAAATGCTTCACCAGATTTATGAGGTATGACTCCCTCTGATGAAACCGCCCTGACTAGCCATGTTGAAAACATTCTGCACTAAATGGAGATTAATTCTGTCCTTTATTTTTTTCTCCAATCGTGTCCTGAACACTGACGTGAAACTCAGTAGCCTGTTATTCCTGTTCGATCTCCACCTCCCTTCTTGAAAAATGGAAACACACCTCTGGCACCCCCACCTCCCCCCTCCCCACCCCACCGTAGCTGAGGAGGAATTGAATGTTTCGGTCAAAGTCCCTGCAATTTTTTCCGTTGTTTCCTTGGTTATATATCCTTAGCATATCATAATTTTTATACATTTAAGGTCTCCAAAATCTACAATATCGACTCGCATCATATAAATGGTGAGAGATTGAGCGATTTTCGTATTTTCAACTTTTTCACTTCCCATTCGGTTTCCCAACCATACAAAGGGAGGACAAAATGTGTTCCATGAACCTTGATTTCCAAATTCTATTTTTTTGAATAAACACATTGCAAAGTCCTTTCAGACTAAGTAAAAGCCGATTTCAGAACAAGACAATATACACTGTGGAAGCAGGCCATTTTTTTGAACGATTACACACCGACTCACTGTACAGCATCACACTTGACCCACCCTTTATCCTATCGTTGTAACCTCTCATTTCCCTCGTCTAATCCATCTATCCTGCACATCGCTGGACACTATGGGCAGTATATAACGTCTCGTCCATTCAATCTGTACTTCCCTGGACTCTGGGAGAAAACTGGATTACCCGAAAGCCAGACAGAGACTGCGGGAACATGTGAAATCCACACAAACAGTCGCAGAGGGTGAAAATATACCTGGTCCCTGGTGCTGTGAGACAGAAGTGCTAACCACTGAGCCACTGTATAAAACACTCATACTTCAGCAGAAAGATTTATGTGTTTTACGAACTCTCTCTCTCTCTCTCTCTCTCTCTCTCTCTCTCTCTCTCTCTCTCTCTCTCTCTCACACACACACACACACACATACACACACACACACACACACACACACTCACACATACACACAAACACCACATTAAATGTATTTTTGCATTATTCTTTTACTACTTACCACTTTCTTTTGTATGGGGAATCAATTCCTCTGATCATCAACAGTTGCTTCTTCCTCACCTAGCAAATACACTAAGCCATCTTGATTTTCTCTTAATTGTCCGCATTAAATGGTAATGTCATTGTCTGGTCTTATTTTGACTGCATTCACATTTTCTCTGGATCAAGTAGAAGCAGCCAGTAATTCGCTAAATAATAATAAAACTTAAATCTTTGTGAGTAATTGGCACAAAACTTTCAAGTTAGTCTCAAATCCAGCTTTAAATCCGTTCATTTTATAACTTTTAATATTGACATAAAGCTATGGTCAATTGAAGTAACAACCCATCGAATTCATTAATGTCCTTCAGGGAAAGAAAACTGCTATCCTCAGCCAAACTGGGCTCCATGTGTCTCCATGCTCACAGAAATCGATGTGGTTTTCGGAGGTTAGTCATATAAGCTCAAGGCCCACACTGCAAGAGTTCCTCACGATTGTGTTCTTAACCTAACTATCTTTTGTAACGGTACAACTTACCTCTTGCCAATTAAAAGAGCCATACGTTGGACTGTTTGTGATTAATTGCACAATCTTCAGCAGTATTCTTGGATACTGCAGCACTCCATGCCGCAGTGATGCAAAATCTCAGAAACATCCAAGGCTGTGCTGATCAGTGCCAATTAAAATGCGTACCACACAAATGTCAAACAATTACCACCTCGAATACGAGATCATTAAAGTTACACCTCTTGATATTCAGAGGCTTTGCTGTTTGTGAACCATTGTGATCAACAACCTGGAGTTACTATTGAGCAGAAAATGAACTGGACTCACAGATTGAATACTGTGGCTCCAAGGGCAGGTCAGAGGGGAAGAACACTGCCATGGCTAATGCATCACATACTCCGAAAGCCTCTCCACCATCTACTGTGCAAGGCACACATCAATTTGATTGGTGCCATATTTGGTAAAATATCTGCATACATGCATTCCATCCACCACCGATGTTCAGTGAAAGCATTGAGAATACACATTGCAGAAATTCGCTGTTGTTCCTTCAATAGCATCTTCCAAATAACGACTGACACATTTCCAAAGACAAAGGCAGAAGATACATGGGAACAGCTCTAGCTGCATGTTTCTTACCAAGCCACTCACCATCTTGACTTTAATGTATCTTCATTAAAAAAAAAATGCCATCACTCAATGGACAATAAAGCTGCTCTCTTATTAATGATAAACGACTGGTTGTGAGTTTAACCTAAGGGTTACCATGTCCCAGGTGAGTGGTGATCGTGGGAATGTAGGAACTTCATGGTGATATCAGCCAGTGTGGGAAGAGACCCCACACTGTTGGTGCCACTCAACATCGCAAAAATAGCCGTCCAAACAGCAATGCTACAGGAGTTCAGTTTGCACAGCTGGTTTGACAGCGGCTGTGAGATATAGAGAGGTGAGGTAATTCTCTGTTCAATATCGCTAACAGTTATCTCACTGTCTGACAAAACAGCCCTCCGTATCTAAGACGATTCCTTCGGTGTCACACTATCAAAATCCTGGACATTCCGTCTCTCTCCAGTCCCCTTCACACCTTCGACTATTTTTTCCTACACTGTTTTGACTGTAGTGGCACAGAAAAGCAGCTACAACAACAGACTGAAGGGAAATAAAATTTGGTACATACATTAAAAAGCAATCCCGCTGAATTAATTGATGGAACATGCCTGAACAAACCATTTTGATAGCCAAGACTATGACTACCAGAAAATTCAGATAAATGTACAAATAAAATCGTTCGATATGTAAATATTTGGCAGATTTTTTCGGGTGGAGACTGAGTAAGAGAATATGCGTGAGAGTGTAAGAGAGATAGTGCGAGAAAGAAATGGCATGTCAATTGCTGAACTCAGTTCAATGTCATTTTGACTATGATGAAATACATTGAGCAAAGACCATTGCTGGTTGAATTTTCTTTGAAAGTTTTCGACACTTGAAGCATTTTCAGGCATGACTTCCGAAAGTGGTTAGTATATGTCGCACGTCAGAAAGTTCCTGCTTCTAATAGCAGAAATACCTCCTTATAATCATAAATAATCATCTGATGTTTGCGCAGTCCTTGTGTCTCTGATGAAAATATCGTTCTCCTGATCCAAGATTGTTCAGTGTTTGTGCTCGAGAGTAATAAAACAAAGTGTCCATGCCAAACTGCTTACTGTTATTGAAATGTTGAAGTTCTGTAATCAGCATTTACGCTTCAGTTGGATTAGAAAATTATTGTTATCTATGTTGAGTGACACAAGTATCGGGAGAGAAGAGGAAATTTTCCAGTGAGGGGTTTTATATTCAAGTCGACATTGTTTGATTACTGTTAGTTCAAGGATATGGTGGCTCAGTGGTAAGCACTGCTGCCTCACATGTCAGGGCCTTAGTATCGATTTCACCATCGCGCGACTGTCTGTGTGGAGTTTTCACATTCTCCCCGTGTCTGTCCATGTTTCTTTCAGGTGTACCGGTTTCCTCCCACAATCCAAAGATGTACAGGTGAGGTGCTATAGTCAGGGGTAAATGTCGGGGAATGGGTCTGGTCGGATTACCCTTCAGACGGTTCTCACGTGTTCATGTTCTTCAGGATACGTGACAATAATCCATTCTAAATCTTTGCTTATACATTAATAATAATATTTGAGTTTGCACACTCGGCTTGAGATTTCATCAAAAATCTCTGAAAATTCAAATGCATTACAGTCATTGCTTTTTCTAAATTTGTCGACGAGTCACCTTCTCAAATATTATTCTAATTTCGTAAATCTGTTGTTGCGTTTGCCTATGCCCTTTATCTTCAGTCCCAAAAAATGCTCCAACACCGTTGATTTACTAATTTCATTCTAATGCATTTCCCTCTACAGACTATTGTTTCCAAGTATTGCAGAATTTTTTGTTTGTTTTGTTTCTTCTGTGAAGACAGAATTGAAATAGTTGCTTCATAGTTCTACCGTTTCCCTGTTCTCCATTCTGCATTCCCCGGTTTCAGATTGTAAGAATGCTGTATTTGTTGTCTCTTACGTTGGCCATTGACAAACTTTCAGACGCTGTTTTCGATCACTCTTTTCATCCTTGTTAACATATTTTTCAAAACTCCAGCAATTACAGCTTTACCCTGCTCAATGATTGATTTTCCACAACAATAAATCACAGAAGCATAGAGTCTGTACCATCAGGCATACAGCACGGTCTACATTACTCTTACGTTGCCACATAACGTCCATATCCGTGAATATTATGACACTTCAAGTGCTCGTCCAAGTACCTTTTACAGTTTGAGAGGTGACTGTGACAACTACATTCTCAGGAAGTGCATTTCGGATCCCAACACCCTCTGAATGAAAACAAACCATCCTCAAATCCTCTCCAAGCATCAAGCCCTCCATGTTAAACTGTTTCTCTCATTTTCTTGTCCTTTTGACGAAAAGAAACAGCTGATGTCTATTCACCCTATCCATGCACCTCATCGTCTGATATTTCTAAGTGATATCACACTCAGTGTTCTCTAATCCAGAGCAAACAATCCGAGCTCATTAAGCCTCTACTCACAGCGGATACTCTCCATTTCCTGGAAGGACATCCTGATGAATTTTCTCTGCACTCACTCTCCTTCAACTGTATTATTCATATAACATCCAGTCAAATTCAAGGATCTGTGGAGAAGAACTTTATGAGTTTTTAGTGTTCTGCCAGTCAATCAGAATTCCTCTGTCTAGTTCATTTTTTCCACATTGCATCCATTCAATTTTATCTGTGTTAATTTCTGTCTATCATTGACTGTCCATCTGACCATTCCATGCATATCTTCGTGTAACATAAGACCTTCCTCCCCACTGCCAAACACCCGGGCAATCTTTGTGCCAAAAACAAATTAACTCTTTACACCCGCCCCACATTCTCCACATTCACATCTGCAGAAGTTATAAATACCACAACAAAAAGAGACACAGCACTGATCCATGTGGTACAACCGGGGACACTTGCCTCCAGTCACTCAAGCATTCTTCAACCAACATCCCTGTCTCCTCCCACTGAAACAACTTTGAATGTAACTTTCCAAGTTGCTCTTGAATCGACGACATTTTAATTGGTTTATCAGTTTCCCATGTCAGAAAGACATGTGATTTTTAGTTTTGTCCACCCCTGACAAACACAGGCACCTCCAAGTCAATATGGAGAGTGACAGAGTTGATTGGGACAGGAGGCAAAAAATCTAAAGAATGAATGTTCCGTTGGCATGAGAAAAGCAGTCTACAATCATTCGGGAACATTACTTTAAAGGGATGACAAATATTAAAGGAGTCTTTGGAGGAACTGTGACCGTTGTTTATTCCTGCCTGGCATAATGTAAATTTGAAAATGTGGTCCTGACATGGTTAACAAGGGATGTTAGGCATAGTACTGATCCAAAAGAGAGGCGTACAAATTGGCTGAAAAGAACAGTAGGCCTGATGACTGGGAGCATTTCAGATTTCAGCTGAAGGCGAGTTAGGGATTCATTAAGATGGAAAATGAAGTCCAAGTGTAAACTTGTGGGGAGCATACAAATAAATTGCTAAAGTTGCTAAAGATGTAATGAAGAGACAAAAAAAATGAAAACAGATCTCTGACAACCAGAAAAAGGGGAAGTTATAATGCAGAATAAAGAGATGGCAGATCAATTAACGACATATTTTGGTTCTATCATCACAATGGATGTCACAACTAATTTCCCTAAAACGCAGAGGGAAACATGAGAAGGAGGAACTGAAGGAAATTAGTACTAATACAGAAATGGAGTTGGTGAAATTTCTGAGATTAAAAACCAACAGATGCCAACACCTGGTAATCAATACCCTAGATTACTTAAAGTAGCCCGATATATCGTGGATGCATTCTGATCGCGTGTCTTGAATCTAAATAGGAGAACTTAATGGCCATCTTTGAAGTTTCTGCTGACTCCGAAACACTTCTATGAATGGCGGGCAGCCATTTTGGCCATTTTAAAGAAAGACATACAAAGGAAACATGGAATGATAGACCAGTTAGCCTAACACTGGAAAACCGCGACATGATGAGACAGACAGTCAGCATGGATTGACAACAGTGAAATTAGAATCCAGACCTCGTGTTCATTTGAACAAGTCCCTCACAGTAAACATTCAGGTGCAGCGGGAGCTGAAGGTATCAAATGGTAAGTTGGCATTAATAGTGAGAGGATGAGAACATACACAGGGATGTCTTGCTTAAATTGTACAGGGCCTTGGTAAGAGCAAACAGAGAGTGTTCTGTCGTTTTCGCAATGGAGACTCCACAAGAACGGTTTAACAGACCGATTCCTCGGATGGCAGGATTAACTTATGAGGACGAGATTGGTTTAGATGGATTCCATTGGAGGTGAAAGAATGAAGTCGGATCTCACAGAAACCAGTACCATTCTAACATGACTAACAAGGTAAGAGCAATAAAGATTCTCTAAATGACGGGAGAGTCCAGAACCGAGGAGGGCTCGCAGTTCATAGATATATAGTTGGCCAATTTCCACTGCGATGAGGAAAATTTATTTATATAAACTTAGAGATTGGTAACTGCAGAATTTGCTGCCACAGAAAGCTGTTAAAGCCAAACATGAAATGTTTCCAGGAAGATGTATATAGTTCTGATGTTAAATGGAGCGTAGAGAATGGGTCTAAAGTGGGAACACGGTAATGAGGAGGGGCTGATGGCCTAGTATTATTATTGCTGGACCGAGTTAGTATTCTCGGGACTTGGGTTCGAACATCACCATAGCAGAAAGTGGAATTTCAATTCAATAAACAAATCTGGAATTATGAGTAAATGGTGACCATGATTCGACTCTCGATTGATGGAAAAAAAAAATCTGGATACAGAATTCCCTTCAAGGAAAGAAGATGCCCTCCTTACCTAGTCTGGCCTATATGTGATTCCTGACCCACCATAATGCTGTTAACCCCTAGCAGCCTTCTGGGAAATTCAGGGCAGTAAATGCTGCCTCACCAGTGATACCCTCATCTCATAAATGAAGAAAGGAAAAGGGCATCTATGATCATACCGAATAATGGAGCAGGATTGAACACTACACTAACCTACGCCTTTTCCTATTTTCTGCCTTTGTATTCTGTTAAAGGACGGATGTATAAACAACGATTGCGCCTGGCATTGGTATCGGCATTACCTTATCACAACTGGATTAAAATCCTGTAACTCTTTGTTGACCAGTTATCTGGGAGCAACTTCAGCACACGGACTGCAACATTTCAAGAAGCTGCAGACAAGCTATGGTAGCTTTTGGACTGGCTGATCTTTCTCTCGTTTTCTATGCAGTTCTCAAATTGTTGGCATTTCTGAGAAAAGCAACGTGTATGTACGAAATAAGAAGAGACCTTTGGAATTTTGTTGATAGTGGGACAGAGAGGGGCGGGGCAGGGATAGGGTTAAGCTTACACACGTCAGGAAAGGGAGCAATGAGAGAAACAAAGGGCTGAATTCGTGAGGTGCGCCATGAACAGCTCCAATTTCTAAAGCCTTACAGTATCCCAACCTACTCACGTCTGTCCCTTTACTCCCTGATCCAATTTCTCAGCCTCTGTCACATTGACAGCCAGTTCAAAGGACAAAGATGTTCAGACGACACATTCCCATCATTCTCAATAACTAACACAAACATCAGGGTCTCCCAAATGCACAGACGCCTCTGTCAACACTGCAATGATTTATCACAATATTTTTTTTCCTAATCGGCTCACACCAAAGATATACACAAACAGTGACGCGATAAATTAAAAAATAAGAAAACCAAACTCCACCAAGTACGGCGGTCACTCACCGGAGCCTGTTTCTGGCATGAAGCCAGAGGCTCTTCGTGCCTTAAACTGCGGCCCCAGAAACGCCACGTATGTGTCTAGAGTTCGACACTGACCCATGATGAAATTTATAAGCAGAATATAGTTCCTTGCACCTCCCTTCTTTTTATCCATCACACTAGATTGTAACTCCTGGTGCTGTACTTCCCTTTAAATCTCATGCACAGGAATATATCTACTGGTGCAGCAACCCCTTTAAACCTCACTTACTGCCTGGGGACGGCAGACAACGGCATTTCATTCCAGTTTCACTGGCAGCACACGTGCTCACAACCCACATGAACTCTGGGCATACTCCAGCACACTGACAACCTGACTGATGATGTCACACGGCTAATAACAGCAATGCGTAGGACTGGTTTGAGCTGGTTTTCTTGTTCCTCCATTCAATCAGGGAGGAGGGAGGGATATGTAAACGGCCTTGAGCAATCGAAAATGTGATTGGATTCAAGCTCCATCCTTCTTGGATGGGTTGAGGGGAGAACTCGCAGGAGGTTCACTCATTATTTCAGATGGAGGGCTTATTGTCACGTGTCCTCACGGACAGACTACAAGAGACAGGAGGAAGTGGACAATATAGTCCCATACAATAGCACAGAATCACAGAGTTATAGAGATGTACACATTGGAAAAAGACCCTTCGGTCCAACTGGTCCATATCGAATAGATATTCCAACCTAATCGAGTCCCATTTTACTGCACTTGGCACATATCCCTCTAATCATTTCCTATTCATCTGCCCGTGAAGACACCTTTTATATGCTGCAATAGTACCAGCCTCCACCATTACCTCTCGCAGCTCATTCCGTGTACACACCAGATCTGTATAAACAATTTGTACCTTACGTCCGTTTTATATATTTTCCCTCTCATCCTAAACCTGGGCTTCTAGTTCTGGACTTCTCCAAACTGGGGAAAAAGCCTTGCCTATTTACTGTGTCCATGTCCTTCATGATTTTTTAAAACTCTAAAGGTCACCCCTCAGGCCCCAACGCTCAATGGAAAACAGCGACAGCCTATTCAGCTACTCCCCATAACTCAAACCCTCCAAACCTGGCAACACCCTTGTATATCTTTCTGAACTCTTTCAAGTTTCGCAACATCCTACTGATAAGACTAAGACAAAAACTGCATGCAATATTCTGAATGTGGCCTGACAACGTCCTCCACAGCCACAACTTGACCTCCAAACTCCTATATGAAATGCACTGTTCAATAAAAGAATTCATCAGAATTGGTTCTCTGCATATTATAGACCCACATCAGCAATGTCAGCTGTAATTTGCTGAGGTGTAATCTGGGACACTGGGGACAGCAGGCAAAGGGTTGGACATTGTTGCTTTGTGAGAGGTGACTGCGACCAAGTGAGATGGGCTCAATATGGGTGCTGAAGGCATGCTATCCTGATTACCCTGGAATACTGATCACTCCGGATCAATCATCCACAATGACACTCCTTCGTATGTTTTCCCTTGTACGTCCCACGTCAGTTCAGTACGCCGATAGGATCCAGGCATTTTAACTTTTCAAACACTACTCAGGTCAGTTGTACAGCCTCATATTAAGACCATACATTTTATAAGCACAAAGAGAATATTCAGGTTGCCAGGGTTGTTCCACCGTTCAATGAGTTCACGTCTGATGCGAGGATACTGAACTGCACTTCCTTGTCATTCTTCATAACCCTTAAAACCATGAGTAAAAATCTATCGATCTCAGCCTTGAATATCCTTAATGACTCAGTCCCGACAGCCCATGCTGCACAGAATCCCACCGGAATGTGAGAATGGCAGAACAATGGTGTGTCTACCCGCCAGAGTGGAACGAACACACACTGGAGTTGGGGGAAGTGGAGAAAGGATATGGTGACATTCTTGTAACAGGCAAAGCTGAAGGAAAGGGAGGAACGGTGAGAGGGTTCACAATTGCACCATTGTTCTGCCATTCACACAATCCAATCACTTCATCTGAACTATCAACATCCTTCGTCCCGTGGCACAGCGCCCCGTCCCTATAATTGCGTAGCTATTGCACTCTCCAAACTTCACACCAACTCTGAAGAAGAGTCATCGAGATTGAAAAACTAATCTTGCTTTATGCACATGGATGCTGCCTTACTGGCTGTGATCTCCAGCGTTTTGTTGTTTTCCTCGGACTGTAAAAGTGGTAGGAGAGAAAGCCTGATGGGGACGAAGTTGGCAACAATGCCAAGATTTGTTTACAGGAGAACGAAAGAGGAAAGTCGTAGAAATATTTTATTTTGATTGGAATTATTGTTGTCACGTGCACCTAGGCACAGACAGAAATGCTGTTTTGTGTTCAATACAGGCAGATCATGCCATTAAAGTGCATTAGAAAGAGAACAGCGCGAAGAAT
This sequence comes from Chiloscyllium plagiosum, assembly GCF_037043375.1. Taxonomy (NCBI): domain Eukaryota; kingdom Metazoa; phylum Chordata; class Chondrichthyes; order Orectolobiformes; family Hemiscylliidae; genus Chiloscyllium; species Chiloscyllium plagiosum. Next base: position 49,228,627 of record NW_028270167.1, read on the forward strand.
GCAATAATTCAGCAGCAGAGATCTCGCATAGAGCGAGTTCCATATTAGATTTAAAGTTTGAGAGGTCCATTCACAAATTTAAGAATGGCATGAAAGAAGCTGTTCTTGAATCTGTTGGTTCCTGCATTTAACTTTTCGCATCTTCTGCTTGATGGAAGACACTGGAAGAGCTTATATCCATGGTGGGAGCTGATGATGTTGACTGCCTTCCCTTGGCAGCAAGAAATGTAGGTTAGGTCACCGGTTAGCAAGGTTGGCTTGCATGATGAACTGGGCTGTGTTCACAGCTCTTTAATGTATTATATTTCTGGGCAGAGTAATTGCCATACCGAGCTGTGTGGCATCCGGAAATAATTGTGGTGTATCTATTAACATTAGTAAATATTCTGTCCAGGCATGCCGAATTTGTTGTGCTTTCTTGACTAGAGTAATCAACGTGTGAGTCCTAGTATCTCCAATACTTGGAACTAGATGCAGTCAACCATCTCCACCTCAGCAGAATTAAAGTAGTTGGGATGTGCCCTCCACATTGCTTTATGAAGGCAATAGCCAACTCTTTAATTTTGTTGACATTCGGGAGATGTTATCGTTCTCTCATGCCACCAAGCACTGTACATCTTCCCTGATTTCTGTCTCATCATTGCTGACATCCAATTTAGAAACGTGGAGTAATCAGTGAAGTTGTAGACTGAGTCAGAACGGAATTTGATCACTCGGTAATGAGTGGATACCAAGTATAATAAGAGGCTGAATATGCAGCCATGCGGGGCACCGGTGTTGAAGATTATTGTGGAAATTATGTCGTTGCCTATCTCACTGATTGCAATCTCTCATATGGAAGCCAAGGTTTCAGTGGCAGAGGCTGGAACAGAGACCAAGATCTCAGACTTTGGAATGATAGTTTTGAAGGCAGATCTGTCGTCAATAAGTAGGAGCGTAACATAGTTATCCAGATGTTGCAGGGATGATGTATGTCTGGGGAAATGGCCACGGAACTGCTGTAATGGTAGTTGAATTTCATGGGATCAAGACAGATTTGATATGTGTTATGAATAATCTCTCGAATCACTTTATAATTATGGATGTCAGGGCCACCGGGTGGTAGTCATTAAGGCGCACTGCATGAAATTACTTTGGTGTGGAGGAGCCGGTGTTGGACTGGGTGGACAAAGTAAAAAATCACAGAACTACAGGTTATAGTCCAACAGGTTACTTTGAGAGTTGTGGCTTTTGAGTGCTGCTCCTTTGTCAGGCGAGTTGTAATCCGATGAAGAAGTAGTTCTCTGACAGTGTGCACTTTCAAGTAAACCGGTTGGACGATATCCTGGTGTTGTATAATTTTAACTGAGTTTTCTTTGGCACTGGTTTGGTGGTGTTCTTCTTGAAGACTTCGGCTTGTAGGAAGGAAAGGTTATAAATCGCAGCAAATGCTTGTGCCAGCTGGAACACACAGTATCTGAGTACACCACCAGGGTCTCCATCTGGGCTAGTCATGTTCCATGGGTTCACACTCAAAACGGCCGATCTGACATCTGCAACGGAGACTGAGGGAACGGGTTCATCCGAGACTGTTGGGGCAGATTACATTGTTTGTCTAACAATCTGTTCGAAACAAGTGTAAAATGTATTGAGCGGAACAGGGAAGAATATGCTTTTGTTTGCCATTCTGATTTGTTTGCTTTGTAACTCAGTATGTTATGTAAGCCTTGTCACAAACAGCAGGTATCTGTATATCTTCATAATGTAAAATACCACTTTTAGACTTTTTTTCTAAATAAAAACAAATTAGCCCGTTTGTATTATTGCAAAACTTAAAAATTCTGAGTTCTGACATAGCCACGTTGATGGCGAGATATAAAAGACAACTGACGCCAAAGTGGTGTGTCATACACATAACATACAGGGCAGAAGTACGGAAAGGAATACAGGCCGAGGAAATGAAATAAAGATAACTCTCATCTGCAAGAAAGATTTGCAAATACGGCACAGTCGAACATGGAGACGAGATGTGGGGAAGGTCCAAGATAATTAAGTTAAAAGAAGATGAAGGGGTTTTGAGGTGTCACTAAAATGAATTGTTTGGTCTTTTCTTGATCAATTATCTCTGCAACACAATCAGATTGGGAGTTTAATGTAGACCGTCAGTGTGGCATGATTGGCATTTTGAATATTTAGATCAAAATGGCGGTTAGTAGAGGAAAGTTATGCAAAATCAATGTAAAAGATTTGATTCCAAATACATGATTGATTTTAAATATAGAAAGATTCAATTCGTTTAAAATGGATATATGAATAGGAAGGGTGAAGAGGGATATGGGCGAAGTTCTGGCAAATGGGATTAGATTAGGTTGGGATATCTGGTCGGCATGGATGTCTTGGATCGAAGGGTGTGTTTCCGTGTTGTTCATCTCCATGTGAAGAAAATAGGTAGAGGAGAGAAAATAAAAAAATACGTCTGTCAGTTTGAACGTGCTTGATTGGATAGGCGTAGTGAAGATTATTCAATTTATAGGAGTTCATCATTACGAAGCATAAATACAAAGATTTAGAAGAGGTAATCGTTTATTATAAAATATGCCAAAGAGTAAGAATATCTCCATGGGATGAACACACAATCCTTAAATAATTATATAGGTTAAAGGTAAAATCAAACTTAAATGAAAATAATGTAATGGAGGAAGATGAGAAGGTTGGACATAATGTTTTAAAAAATAGGAAAAAATGACCAAAAAATAATTTGGAGAGGAAAATTAGAGTATGAGTGAAATGTAGTCAGAAATAAAAGAACAGAGCTTTAAAGTCATTCCATATATTTTAGAAAAGTTAATAAACTGAGTGTCTTTCCCATAGTAATTAAATGTGCCCATGTCATGACGGAAAATAAGCAAAATCGATTAATTGGACAGAAATTTGACATTGTTCTTCATTCTAGAGGCTAATGCTAAAAAAATGTTATAAACCAGGAAGTGGCAGAAAAATTACAAAATTGTAGAATAGTTACTTCGTAAATTGTTGAAATTGCGGACTGCCAAATACCTGGTATTGATAGACTTCATCCTCGGGTTTAAAATAGCAGCTAGTAGGATCCTTGATGTATTGGTTTTAATTTTCTGGCTTCTTTGATTGAGCGAAGATCTTAGTAGATTGGAAGGTAGAAAACATAATTCCTCATTTCATCAGATGATGTGAGAATTTGTGCAGTTTAGCAGTAAATGTGAGAATTGGACTATTGGATGGGAGAATTAGAGTAGCGCACCCCTAAACGGGAGAATTGGTTTGGGTACTCTGTCAGTTCTCAAACAATCTCGCAGCACTGATTCTCTGACAAGTCACTGCCTCAGGACGAAACCTCAGACAATAAGACTCTTCATCAATTCTGACCCTCTGGCACTGAAACAATCCCTCAGTAATAAACCTCTGACAGTGATGCAACATCACAGTACTGACATTCTAATTGTGAAGCACTCCCTCAATTGTTGAATATGGGTCAGTTAGGGTTAGCCCTAAGCCTAACCCTAACCCTCAATTCGGAACCCATTAAAAGAGGCACTGGCTGAGTATTTACTCGTTGTTACTAATGCACTCCCTCCGTGCTGTGGGATTGTTTGAGTACCCAAGCCTGATTCTCTTATTTAGGAGTGGTCTACTCTAATTGTCCCATCCAATATCGTCCTTCACCAATTCTCCCATTTACTGCAAAACTGCACAAATTCTGACCCCATTACAAAAAGGCAATGGCTGAGTATTGACCCGCTGTTACGAATGCACTCCCGAAGCGCCTCCGTGGAATGAGGTCAGAATTCAGGGCTGCGTCATGATTAGAGGGTGAGGAGAGAGGCATCTCTGAAGTACCGTCGGAGGGTTTATACTGAGGGAGTACTTCCTTTTCGGAGATTCATAACTGAAGGAGTGCCTTATTGTCAGAGTTTCTGTCTGGCACTAGTGAAATAAGTGACGTCCTCACAATTAAGCGAACAGTACTTTGGGTACTACAGCTTTACCATCGGGTCAGTCCTGAGGGAGTTCGGGAATAGCAGTACTGAAGTATTGCCTCTTTTAGGGAATCCCTACAGTGTGGAAACAGGCCATTTCGCCCAACAAATTCGCACCAACCCCCCAAATAATAACCCACCCAGCAAAGGTTCCCGATCCTATTAGTAAACATTAACCACTGACTAATGCACATAACCTATATATCCCTGAACACTATGCGCAAATTAAGAAAGCCAATTCACCTACACTGCATATATTTGGATTGTGGAAGGATATCGTAACACGTGGAGGAAATCCAAGCAGACACGGTGCAATTGTGCACGGTCCACGCAGACAGTCGCCCGAGGCTCCTTTCTTTATGTTGGTCAGTAATGAAGGGGTGCCTCAATGGCAGAGAGTCAGTTTCGGCAGTGTCTCTTTCTTTACTGGTTTAGTAATTAGGAAGTTTCTCGTTGTCACAGGGGGGAGAAATAAGGGATTGCATGAGAGACAGGGAGTCAATACTCACCCAGTCCCTCCTTGGAATGTAGTTAGAATTGTCAGATTCAGCACCAATGAATTGCAGCACTGTCAGAAGTTCGGTTCTGAGGGAGGGCCTCATTGTCAGCGTGTCAGTACTGAGGGAGTACCTCATTGTTAGAGAGTCAGACCCAAAGAAGTGCCTGATTAAAAGGGGGTCGGAACTGAGGAGATACCTCACCATTCTAGAATCAGCACGGAGGGACCTCCTCAGCTCCATCACAGGGTAGATTCTGAGTTTCTCGTTGTCAGAGAGTCAGTTACTAACAGTTGATTACTTGTCTGTGTGTCAATAATAAGGCATTGTCTCAGTGTAAGGGAGTCAGAATTGAGAGTGTCACACATGTAAAGCGTCAGTTGTGAGGTACTGCAGCTCTGCCAGGAGGCCAGGATTCAGGTTGTACTGTACTGCCAGAGGGTCAGGACTGGAGAAAATACCTTAGGATCAGACAGTAAATACTGAGAAGCTGCATCATTGCCAGAGACTGAGTTCTCAGAGTACATCATATTTTCATACTTTTTCGTCTGAGGCTGTGCCTCGATTGAATGGGGTCAGAATGGAAGGAGTGATGTATGATTATAGGCTTGAGATAAAGGTAAAGCAGCACTGGCAGTGAGTCGGTTCTTGAGGGCGGGCCTGCTTATCTGCGTGGGTGCCCTGAGGAAATGAATCATTTTAAATGTGTATCAAATGAGGGTGTGTCTCGTGATTTGATCGTCAGTACTGGGAAGTTGCAGATCGATCAGAGGGTCAGTACTGAGGGTCTGCCTCTTTGTTCGAGGTTCACTTCTGAGGGAGAGCTTCATTATCAACATGGCAGTGTTGGGAAAGGGAGTGCAGTATTGTCAGATGACCAGTGGGGTAATGAGGTCAGATTGATCTTGTGTCTCATGAATAAAGATCTGTACTGAGGTGCTGAAGCTCTGTCAGAGAGTCAGTTCTGAAGGAGGGCCTCATTGTCAGAGGATCACGTTGAGCCGGTGTCTCATTTGAATTGGGTCAGAATTGAGGGAATGCCACATGTTTCTCGGATTAGTCCTGAGGTCGTGCAGCACTGTCTGCCAGTCAGTCGTGAGGGAATGCCTCATTGTCAGATGGCTGGTTTGAGGCAATGCTTCTTTGGCAAAGGGTGATCACCTTTAGTGCTGACCCACAGACAGTGCAGCACTAACTCAGTACTAACTCTCTGTCAGTGCAACACTCCCTCAGTAATGAGTCTCTGACAGTGCAGCACTCCCTCAGTATTGGCTCTCCAACAGTGCGGCACTCCTCACAACTGACTTTTCGACAGTGCAGCACTCCCTCAATACTGAAAATCCGACAGTGCAGAACTCCTTTATTACTGAGTCAGACAGTGCAGCTCTCCCTCAGTGCTGAACCACCGACAGTGCAGCACTCCTTCATTACGAGCTCTGACAGTGCAGCACTCCCTCTGTACTGACTCCGGCAGTGCAGAACTCGCTCTGTGCTGTTTCTCTGTGAGTGCAGCACTCCCTCAGTACCAATTCTCTTACAGTGCAGCACACCATTAGTACTGAGTCTCTGAAAATGCAGCATCTCCTCAGTGCTGACACCAGACGCTGTGCCACTGTCAGAGGAACAGAACAGTAGGAATGTTTTATTTCGAGCGGATACGTGCTGAGGAACTGCCTGATTGTTGAAGGGTCAATTCTAAGGTAGTTCCTGTTTTCCAGAGTGTCAGATCTGAGGTAGCGTAAAAGTCAGAGAATGTCAATAGCTTGGCTCAGTATTTCGCACTGCTGCCTCACAACGCCATGGGCCATATTTCAATTCCCGCCTCGGAAAACGATCGGTGTGGAATTTGCACATTCTTGCCATGTCTGCGTGCTTTCTTTAGGATTCTCCGGTTTCCTCTCATAATCCAAAGATGCACTTTTGGTGAATTGGCCACCCTACATTCTCCATATTGTTCATGGATCTATGGGATATTTGCATTCTTCACGGTTAGAAATAGAGTAATAGGGTAGGGAAACGGTTCTCGATGGGTTATTCTTCGGAGAGTCTGTGTGGACTTTGTTGGGCCTCATGGTCTGTTTCCACACTGAAAAGGATTCCATGAATATTGAGTCACTGCCTCATTCTAAGAGTGTCAGAGGGAGCGAAACAATTATAAGGTCCGCACAAGGGATCCATCTCATTGTCTGATGGTCAATACTGAGGCACTGCCTCTATACTCGTGTCACACGGAGGCAGTGTCACCGGGGACCCAGAGGATTTGGTGGAACTAGATTTGGAAAAGTCATTCGACAAGGTGCAGCACGCGAGACTGCTGCAAAAGATACATATGCATGGTTCTAGGTGTAGAGTATTAGCGTGGATAGAAGATTGGTTTACTGACAGAAAGCACAGAGTGGGATAATGTGTGCTATTCTGGCTGGCAATCTGTGACTAGTGCTGTGCCTCAGGGGTCAGTGCTGGGACCACAATTATTTACAAATTATATCGATAGTTTGGAATTGGGTATCACGTAAGAAATTGCCGATGACACTAAGATGAGTGATAAGGAACGTGTGCAGAAGACTGTGAATCTTTTCAGAGGATCATAGATACGTTGAGTGAGGAGGCAAATGGAATACAACCTTTGTAAACGCGAATTCATACATTTTGGTCGGAGTAACAGCAAAATAAGTTAGTACACGAATGGTAAACGTTGTAACATGCTGTTACGCAGAGGGACTTGGGTGTTATTGTGCATAACTCACAGGAGATTGTTCGGGAGGTGCAACAAGTAATTTGGAAGGCAAATACAATTTTGGCCTTCATTATGAGAGGGGTTGAGTTTAAAAGCAGAGAGGTAATCTTTAGCTGTACATTGTGCTGGTGAGGACGCAGCTGGAGTGGTATGTGCAGATTTGGTCTACTTATTTACGAAAAAAGGTGGCACTTGTGGGGGTGCAAAGGAGATTCACTAAGTTGATTCAGGAGTTGAGTGGTTTAGTTTATGAGGAGAGGCTGAGAAGATTGAGATTATGCTCATTGGAATTCAGGAGAATGAAGTGGAATCGTATAGAAGCATATAAAATTGTGAAGGGAGTGGATAAAATAGAAATTGATAATAGGTTTCCACTGATGAGTGAAACTAGGACGAGAGGGCATACCCTCACGATTAGAAGAAGCAGGTTTAGAACTGAACTGAGAAAGAACATCTTCACCCAAAGGATTGTTAATCTATCGAATTCCTTGCCCAGGAAATTAGTTACCACTACTGCAGTAATTACTTTTAAAGGTAAGGTACATACTTTGTTTGGAAAATAATGGAATTAAATGATATGGTAAAAAAGAAACTCAGTTAGGTGGAGGTGAGTCCATAAAAATGATTAGCCATGACCTTATTGAGTGGCGAAACAGGGTTGAAGGGCCGGACCGCCTACTGCAGCTACTAGATCTTATGTTCTTATGTTTCAATTGGAGAGTCTGGACTGATTTGCTGCTTTTTAGTTCTGTCAGTTGGTCATGACTGAAGGATTTTCTCATTGCCAAGGCGCGACCATTGAGTTATTGAAGCACTGTCAGAGCACCGGTACTCAGGCATTGCAACACAATCAGAGAATCAAAGCTGTAGCACTGCATAATTGCTAGAGATCAATACTGAGGCAATGCCACATTGTAAGAGTGTCAGCATTCACCGAGTGCCAAACGATAACGTGTTCAGTACTAGGATGTACAGCACTATCAACAGGTCAATTGTAGGTCAATGCCACATTGTCAATAGACAATAGACAATAGGTGCAGGAGTAGGCCATTCTGCCTTTCGAGCCTGTGCCACCAATCAATATGATCATCGCTGATCATCCGTAATCAGTATCCTGTTCCTGCCTTATCTCCATAACCCTTGATTCCACTATCCTTGAGAGCTCTATCCAACTCATTCTTACATGAATCCAGAGACTGGGCTTCCACTGCCCTCTGGGGAAGATCATTCCACATAGCTACCATTCTCTGGGTGAAGAAGTTTCTCCTCATCTCTGTCCTTATTTTTAAGCTGTGTCCTCTGGTTCGGCAATCACCCATCAGTGGAAATATATTTCCTGCCGCCAGAGTGTCAAAACATTTAATAATCTTATATGTCTCAATAAGATCCCCTCTCAGTCTTCTAAACTCAAGGGTATGCAAGCCCAGTCGCTCCAGTCTTTCAGTATAAGGTAACCCCGCCATTCCAGGAATTGACCTCGTGAACCTACGCTGCACTCCCTCAATAGCCCAGTATGTCTTTCGTAAAATGTGGAGACCAGAACTGCACAACAGTACTCCAGGTGTGGTCTCACCAGGGCGCTGTACAGCTGCAGACGAACCTCTTTGATTCTATACTCAATCCCTCTTGTTATGAACACCAGCATTCTATTTGCCTTCTTCATTACCTGCTGTACCTGCATGCTTACCTTCATTGTCTGGTGTACAAGAACACCCAGATCCCCTGTACTGCCGCTTTACCTAAATTGATTCCATTTAGGTAGTAATCTGCGTTCCAGGTCTTGCCACCAAAGTGGATAACCATACATTTATCCGCATTGAACTGCATCTGCCATGCATCTGACCACTCACCAAACTTGTCTAGGTCACCCTGTAATCTCCTAATATTCTCATCAGATTTCACGCTGCCATCCAGATTAGTATCATCAGCAAATTTGCTAATGTTATTGCTCATACCATCTTCTATAGCATTAACATATATTGTAAAAAGCTGCAGTCCAAGTACTGATCCCTGCGGTGCCCCAAAGGTCACTGCCTGCCATTTTGAAATGGAGCCGTTTGTCACTATTCTTTGTTTCCTATCAGCCAACCAACTTTCAATCCAAATTAGTACTTTTCCCCCAATACCATTCGCCCTAATTTTGCTCACTAACCTCCCATGTGGGACTTTATCAAAAGCTTTCTGAAAGTTCAGGTACACCACATATACTGGATCTCCCTCGTCCATCTTCAGAGTTACATCCTCAAAAAATTCCAGAAGATTAGTCAAGCAGGATTTCCCCTTCATAAGTCCATGCTGACTCTGACCTATCCTGTTACGACTATCTAGATGCGTCGGAATTTAATCCTTTATAATAGACTCCAGCATCTTTCCCACCACTGAGTTCAGACTAACTGGTCTATAATTTCCTGCTTTCTCTCTCCCACCTTTCTTAAAAAGTGGTATAACATTAAACACCCTCCAATCCGCAGGAATTGATCCCGAATCTATCTAACTCTGGAAAATAATCACCAATGCATCCACGATTTCTCGAGCCACCTCGTTTATTACCCTGCGATGTAGAAAATCAGTCCCTGTGGATTTATCAACATTCCGACCTAACAGTCTCTCCAACACCAATTCCTGGCAAATATAAATTCCCTTAAGTTCGGGTCCTTCAGCCACTGTTACCTCAGGGGGATTGCTTGTGTCTTCCCCAGTGAACACAGATCTGAAGTACCAATTCAATTCTTCTGCCATTTCTTTGTTCCCCGTAATATATTCTGCTGTTTCTGTCTTTAAGGGCCCAATTTCAGGCTTCACCCTTTTTTTGCTTTTCACATACCTAAGAAGGCGTTTACTATCCTCCTTTATATTATTGGCCAGCTTACCTTCGTACCTCATTTTTTCTCTGCGAATTTCCTTCTTAGTAATCCTCTGTTGTTCTTTAAAAGCTTCCCAGTACTCCATTTTCCCACTTATCTTTGCTATGTTATACTTTTTCTCTTTTAATTTTATATGTTTCTAAACTTCCCTCGTCAGCCACGGCCACCCATGCCTCCTCCTAGGATCTTTCTTCTTTTTTGGAATGAACTGATCCTGCAACTTCTGCATTATACACAGAAATATCTGCCATTGTTCCACCACTGTCATCCCTGCTCAGGCATTGCATCATTGAAGTTTGGCCAGCTCCTCCCTCATTGTTCCATAGTTCCCTTTATTCAACAGAAATATTGTCACTTCCGATTGTACCCTCTCCCTCTCAAATTGCAGATTGAAGCTTATTGTATTATGGTCACTACTTCCCAATGGCTCTTTCACTTCGAGGTTCCTGACCAATTCTGATTCGTTGCACAATACCAGATCAAGAATGGCCTTCTCCCTGGTCGGCTCCAGCACCAGCTGTTCTAAGAATCTTTCTCGGAGGCACTCCAGAAAGTCTCTTTCTTGAGGTTCAATACCATCCTGATTCTCCCAGTCTACCTGCATGTTGAAATTCCCCATAACAACTGCAGTAACATCTTTGCGACAGGCCAATTTCAGCTCCTGATTCAACTTACATCCGACATCCAGACGACTGTTTGTGGGCCTGTCGATGACTCCCAAAAAGGTCATTTTACCCTTAGTATTTCTCAGCTCGATCTACACTGACTCTACATCCCCGGAGTCTAGGTCACCCCGCGCAAGGGACTGAATATCATCCCTTACCATCATGCCCACCCCACCCCCTCTGTCCGTCAGTCTGTCCTTACGGTAGCACGTGTATCCTTGAATATTCATTTCCCAGGCCCTATCCAATTGAAGCCACGTCTCAGTTATCCCCACAGTATCGTATCTGCCAATTTCCACAAGAGACTCAAGCTCATCCATCTTATTTCTAATACTTCGTGCATTCATGTATACTATTTTTAATTTGTTACTGCCCTCACGCTTCCCATCAACTCCTATTTCACTCAACCTTACAGCATGGTCCCTTTCTGAGTATTCTGCCTCATTGATACAGTTGTCTTTCATGACTTCTCTTGTTCTAACTTTCCCTTCAATTTTCTTCTTAAACATCCAGTTTGTTCCCCCCCCCCTCCCCCACCGGCTACTTAGTTTAAACGAAGCTCTGTTGCAGTAGCAAACCTGCCTGCAAGAATGCTGGTCCCTAACCTATTAAGGGGCAAACCGTCTCTCTTGTAGAATTTATGCTTACCACAAAACATACCCCAGTGATCCAAGAATTTATATCCTGGCTTCCTGCACCAGTTCCCCAGCCACACGTTCAAGTCCATTATCTCCCTGTTTCTGGCCTTACCAGCCCGAGGAACTGGAAGCAAACCGGGAATAAGCACCCTGGACGTCCTGCTTTTCAGTCTTCTTCCTAGTTCTCCGAAGTCCCGGCTGTAGTATGTGCCTCCTCCTCTTCCCGACATAATTTGTACCGACTTGTACCACCACCTCTGGCTCTTCACCTTCATCCTTGAGGATTTCCTGCACTCTGTCTGTGATGTCTTTAACCCTGACACAAGGAAGGCAACACACCATCCTTAAGTGCCGTCTGCTGCCATAAAAACCACAGTCAGTTCCTCTCACTATGGAGTCCCCTGTTACCACGGCTCTGTGCGATGTCCGACTATTCCGCTCTGCCTCTGTGCCAACTTTTGATTGACAGACCTGGCCGCCTCGCGGACTGGCAGTGTCATCTGTCTCTACTGTTTCCAAAATATTCAACTTGTTCCGAACAGGTGCTTCTCCTCTCTGCCTTCCCCATTCTAATAACAATTACTCACCTTCTCCACCGGCTTTGCGCTCTGCCTTCACTTCCGCCCAGCTCCCGCCGCTCATAAATAATGTCAGATGGTCATTACTAACAGTGCCTCTTTGTAGACTGACAATACTGAGGCATTGCTCTATTGTAAGGGGATCAGAACTGAGGATGTGTCACATGTTTTGAGCATTAGTTCTGCGGCAGACTGTCATGTCTGAAGAAGATCAAAATTGTGGGAGAAGGTTTACATCATCCACTACCAATGAAGCATTCCCTCAGAACTAAGTGAATGCAAGGCATTTCCTCAGGACTGAGCATCTGGCTAACTGCTATTACATAATGATCAGCGTGTCAATACTGAGAGAGTGCCTTATTGTTAGGTTTCTTCTCAAGGGAGTACCTTATTTTCAGATGATCCATGAGGTGGCATTGCCTCTGATATGGGGTCAGAAATGACGGAATGCTTCATGATTAAAGAACCAATACTGCGCTGTTGCAGCACTGTAAGACAGTCAATTCTGAGGCATCTTGGTCCTGGTTGTCTAACTGTGCTGGACTATCAGTACTTGCCCATCCTCAATTCTGATCACCATGCAGTGAGGCACTACGTCAGAATTGACCCTCTGACAAAAAGGCTTTGCCTCAGAGTAGATCGCAGGACAAAGAGGAACTCCCTCAGGGCTGACTGTCGGATAGTTCTCCAAAATCTCGGCACTGACCCACTTACTGAACCACGAATTGTGGAGCACACTTTCAATGTAGACTCCTAAGTTTCGAGGCAGTGCCTCAAGATTGGTGCAGTGCAGCAGAAAACAGGTAAATTAGAAAATTGTTGCGGATTGCAGATTAATTAAACAATTGCAGCAGAGCACGTTGAATAGGAGAATCGGCACAAGGAACGCAGTGTACGAATACGTTCGTTTTGAGAGTTGATAGAGGGCTCGCCAAAAAGAGAGAATTCTGTCAGCGGACTACTGAATGGTCGCATTGTTTCAGGGAAATACTCAAGGGAAGAACTGGTGCACAGTCGAACTAAGTTATAGAATTGAGGCATGGCGCCAATTAAATGGAAGAATTAGAGGAGAGCACCCAGAAATGTAGATTTGGGCTAGGATATCAGTAACTGTGAGAATGGTTGACAGGGTAACAGTAATTGGGAGAATTTTTGAGCATCAGTAAATATGAGATTTATTGCACAGTGCCAGTACATTAGAAAATTGTTGCGGATTGTAGATTAATTAAACAATTGCAGCAGAGCACGTTAAATAGGAGAATAGGCACAGGGAATCAGTTAAATAAGAGAGAAATGTTGCAGCATCAGTAAACAGGAAATTCGTTTCAGCTCACAACGAAATGAAACAAAAAGTGTTTCAAGCAACAACTAAATGGGAGAATTGATATGGGGTTCCAATTATTGGAAATTTTGTGCCGGGGCCACTAAATTAGAGAATTAATGCCTCTGCCACTAAATTAGAGAATTGGTGCACTAAGTAGGAGAACGATGGCACGATAATGCATAGTTGGTGAGTTACTGTCAGAAGAAAGATTTGTGAATAATTGGCAATTGGGAGAATGGATGCAGGGAAGCAGAGCCCGAAATGGGAGAATTGCTGCAGGAACTAATAAATGAAATAACTGCACAGTAGAACTATCACAGGAAATTGCGGTATGGCACCTCTAAAACAAGGAATTACATGTGGCACTCCCCAATTGGGGAGAATTGGGCTAGGGTATCAGTAAACATGACACTTGATGCCGGGCAACATTGAGTGGAGAACTTACTCAGGGCATCGCCAAATGGGATATTTCTTATCAGACAACAACGAATTGAAAAATTGGCGCTGGGCATTAGTAAAAGGGACATTTCGTATCAGACAACAATGAATTGGAAAATTGGTGCAGGACATCAGTAAAAGCGAGCATTTGTGCAGGGGGACAGCAGTTTAGCGATTTCGAGCAGGGCATGTGTAAATGTGAGAACATGGGCAAGGAATCACGAAATAGGACAAATACTGTGATGGAGTCCTAAAGTGGAGATTCGCTGTAATGCACCACTAAATGAGCAATTGTTAGGGGGCACCATTTTGGGGAAATGATTATCAGGGAACAACGAACTGGAAGAATTGGGGCAAAACAATATTCACTGGGAGATTTGGTGCAGTTCGCCATGAAAGGCAGAATTTTTGCAGGATTGGCAATTGGGAGATTTGATGCAGGAAACACCAACATTAAAGAATTCTGGCAGCAGACCACTAAATGGGAGAATTGCTGCAGCGAAATTCAACATCGAAGATACAGTGCAGAGTGGAACTAAATGAGAGAGAGGGGGAATTAAAGTAGAGCACTTCTAAATGGGAGAACTGGGCTACAGCGTCAGTAAATTAAAACAAAATCAGTGCAGGATTATGAGTAAATAGTAGAATTTGTGGGCATCAGTAAATGGGAGATTTGGTGCTCTGCGCCATTACATTTGAAAAAAAAAACGGCAGCAGTGCCAATAAATTAAAGAATTGAAGCAGAGCAGGTCTAAATGTAAGAATAGGCGTACACAATCAATAAAAAGGGAAACATGTTGTCACAAACAATAAACTGGCGTTTTGGTTCAGTTCACTATTAAATGAACAAACGCAATTAGAGAACCAATATGTACAAGAAGTGCATCAGAGAACAGTTAAATGGACATCAATAATTGTAGAAGTGCAGGAGCATGTGAGAGATAGCTTGTGGGTACGCAAATGAGAGAGTGTGTTGCATGCACGAGTGACAGCATGTGCATGTAGGACTCACACACTTAATAGTGGTATCCTAGGAAGTGCTGCCAAACAGAGAGTTAAGGCGTGCAGGTACAAAGGTCTTTCAAACTGCCCTCACAGGTAAGCAGGATGGTGAAGAAGGCTTTTTGAACGCTTGCCTTCATCGGTCAGAGCACTGAGTCCAGGAGTTTGGGCGTCATGTTACAGCTGGACAAGACATTGCTGAGGTTGCATTTGGAGCACGACATACTATCCTGTTCGTAATGCTATACGAAGGATGTTATTCAACTGCAAAAAGGTGGAAAATAGGTTTATAAGGCTGTTTTCCAGACTGGAAAGCTTGAGTTCTAAGAAGAGGTGGGACTCTTATTTTCCGAGAGCACAGTCGTGACCGGACAGACGGCCAGAAAATTATGATGTGCATACGATTATGATGAGATGGAAAAGATGTAAATGTGACCTGAGACGTAACTGTGAAACACAGAGCGTGTGTGAATATGGAAGGATTTTTTAGAGGAATTGACAGAAATGAGTAGAATTACAAAGTTTAAAAGACATTAGATATATGTGAGGGAAGAAAAGTGGAAATGGGAACTGGCTCAGGTTAGGAAAAGTGGTTGGCGTGGCCCTATTTCCACGATGTATTATCGATCAAGATGGAGGAACTGAGGGAATTCTGGCTAAATTTACAGATGGTAGAAACATAGTTAGATGGACAGGTAGCACTGAGGAGGCAGAGATGCTGCAGAAAGATTTGACAGGTTATGAGAGGTTAGGGTTACGGTTAGGGTTAGGTTATGAGACGGGGCGAAAAAGTGGCAGGTCGAGTAGAAAATGGAAAAATGTGAGGAATAATAGCATGGACTATTTTGTAAATGAGCAGAATATTCAGAAGTCTGAAGTGCAAAGAGATTTGGGTGTTCCCGTTCTGGATTATCTCAAAGTAATCCTGCAACTTGGGTTATGAGTTCGGAAGGCACGAATTTTGAAAGGGATGAATTTCTAAGGCTGCAAACTGCTCTGGTCTGGCCACATTTGGAGTGCTGTGTACCATAAAGCGGGAAGGATGTGCTGGACCTGGGGAACGTGCTCAGAGGAGGTTCACAAACGATGCCAGGAATGAAAAGCTTGACATATTAGGAATGTGTTTGAACTCTGGGTCTACACTCGATGAAGCTTAGAAAATCTGATAGAAACTTATGGAATACTGAATGGCTTGGAAAGAGTAAGTGTTAGGAAAATGTTTCCATGGTAGGAGAGACTCGGACATGATGACACAGACTTAGAGTAACGGGAAGACTTTGTTTTTTGAACAGAGTTAAGGAAAATCTTCTGAAGCCAGAAAGTAGTGAATGGATGGATTTCACTGCCACAAAAGACTGTGGAACCTACGTCACTGAGTATGTTGAAGATGGAGATAGATCTGTTGCTGATTGTAATCAGGATCAAGGGTTAAGGGAGAAAGAGGGTGAATGGGGTTAAGAAACTTATAAGACATGAATAAATGGTGAAGCAGATCCGATGGGCTGAACGGAAAATTTCTGCTCCTATCTCCTTCTCTCTGACGCCACATTCACCTCCAGAAGAAGGTTCCGAACTGGGACCTCACCTTGTGGGTGGCACGGTGGCACAGTGGTTAGCACTGTTGCCTCGCAGCGCCAGAGACCCGGGTTCAATTCCCGCCTCAGGCGACTGAATGTGTGGAGTTTGCACGTTCTCCCCGTGTCTGCGTGGGTTTCCTCCGGGTGCTCCGGTTTCCTCCCACAGTCCAAAGATGTGCAGGGCCAGGCGAATTGGCCATGCTAAATTGCCCGTAGTGTTAGGTAAGGGGTAAATGTAGGGGTAGGGGTATGGGTGGGTTCGCTTCGGCGGGTCGGTGTGGACTTGTTGGGCCGAAGGGCCTGTTTCCACACTGTAATGTAATCTAATCTAATCTAATCTTTTTATTTGTCGCAAATGAGTGATCGACAGCTAGTCTGACCAATGGAAGCTGGATACTGGGCTAAGACTCGCCCTAAGGTTGGGCGCGGAATCTGGAGGGCTGCGGGGCCTTGCTCTGCATTCGGGCGTCATTTTTTATCCCAGAACCACCAGAATGTCCATGGATTTTCTGCGATATTTCAGCTGTCACGGGGGGAGTGCTTATTTTAAATACTTCCTGCGAAGTTAAGAGAACGGCTTCGAATTAATCAACAAAGTATTAATCTTCAGATACACTGAGAAGGATCAATCTTGGCCTCCTCTGCAGTGAAATCAGACGGGGTGAGAAACAGGAAGTGGTTTGAAAGCTCTGTCCAAACTGCATTTGCAGGGTTCCAGGCAAATAGCTTCGGAATTTGACAGAAACTTTCACAGGGGTGTTATCCGAACCCATGTCCTGGGAACATTAGCTGGGTGTCGTAGGCTGCTCGTCTTAGTCTCCAGCTTGATGGCCTACATTCGAGGATCTAAGTTATACGAATGTAGATATTGTGGCCAGGCTTTTCCAAATTTATCTTGAGTCTGGAGCGGATTGGATGATACCAAATGGAGCACAGCAGCTCAATAAATAAAGGAAAAGAGAACAGGAAACATACAGGCATGAGATTAGTCATCAGAAAAATGCCGGAATTTATTATTATGAATCATACCACAATTGGGAAAGTACAGTCTGATTAAAACAAAGTCACCATGCTTTGACTAAAGGGAAATCTTGTTTGGGTAACTTCTTTTCAGTGGTTTGACGAATCAGGGAGATGGGGAGTCCTGTGTATGATATATGCTTGGATGTTCAAAAGGTGCTACACGAAATGTAAATACTGAAGAGCTCAAGACGTTTGTGATAAATATCAGTGTCAGTGGAGAATTGATTACTGGATGAGAAGCACAAGAATTCGGCTGATATTTTAAAAAGGCAACATGCCCCCTGTCATTTTTAAATATGTTTCTATCTAACTTTATTTCATTTGTTAGAGAAGATCAGAATCTGAAATAACTCTACAATGATGGAAATTTTACGTAGAGCCAAAGTTCCAGTTGCTTCAAAAGAAAAACGAAGCTTATTCACATAGATCAGAAGAGTCCTTAAAATATGTTTTAAATAACTTGATCTTGTGCAAGCGTCAACAGATGTGAAGCTAGAAAAGCACAGCAGTTCAGACAGAATCCGAGGAGTACGAAAGTCAAACTTTCGGGTTGACATCTGTTGTCAGGACTGGGGAGGGTGCCCAGATGTAAATAGAGAGAGGGGATAGTGCTGGGTGATAGGCATAAATGGATGCATGTCGGGGTTTCTAGCGGTTGATCAGTTGGAAGGGGAGTTGAATAGGAAGATAGACAGGCTAGGTCAGGGAGGTGATACCTAAGGTCGGGACTAGGGTTAGAGATCTGATAAGGCTGGGGGAAGAGAGATTTTGAAGCGGACAAGGACAATTTTGAGGCCATTTAACTGTAGACTTCTCAAGTGAAATATCAGGTGTTGATCCCCTAGCTTTCACTTGTCCTCAGTCTGATAGTGGAGGAAGCCATGAATGAACATGTCACTGGGGTAATTGGTGGGTGAATTGAACTATAAGGCAAACAAATTTGGTAGATGCATACAGAGCACAGCTACTACGCTAAACTGTGTCCATTTCTGTATTTGGACTGCCTGATAAAGAGGAGACAACTATGGGAGCAATGGATGCAATAGATGGAGTGTCGGTGAATCTCTGTCGGAACTGGAAGGATTGTTTTGGACCTGCGATAGGGTGAAAGGGACGTTTGGAGGCAACTCGTACACTTCATGGGGTTTCAGGAAAAGTTACTGACTGTGGTCGAGCAGGTGATGTTTTGTTTCGAGTAAACAAGGGAGTTTCGGAGTGAATGGTCTCTGTGGAAAGCAGATGGTTGGGAAAGGAAATTTATTTTTGGTGGTGCGGCCACATTGTTGTTTGTGGAAATTTCGGAGAATGATGCGCTGGATTAGGATGTTGGTGGGATGATATGTGATGATCAATGGAGTGGAGATTTGAGGGAAGAAGAGGTGGAGAAGACACGGTTGATGGCATCCTTAATAACAGAAGAAGGGAGATTGTGCTCGCTGAAGAAGGCGGATATTTGAGACGTCCAGGAGTGGAATACCTAATCATGGGAGCAGATGCCATGGAAGTGTAGGAATTGGCATGGCATAACATTTTAACAGAACCGTGGGTGAGAAGAGGTGTGCTCGGGATAGTTGTGGGTGCCAGTGGTTTGACATAGATATCAGTGGTGAGTCTGTTGCTGAAGATGGAGGGTCCTGGAGGGGATGGACGTGTTAGAAATGGTCCAAGAGAATTTGAGGGTGGTGTGGAAGGTTTTGGCGACGTTAATGAACTGATTGAGTTTCTCACAGTCATCATTATAGCGGAGGAAGAGGTGTGGGATGGTGCTGGTGTAGTTGTGGAACACAGAGTGATCCACCAATCCTACAAAGAGGTCCATCGTTTAGGCCCATGTGGGTGCCCATGGTCATTTATTTGGTTTGTAGGAAGTGGGTGGAGCCAAAACAAAAATGTTGAGTGTGAGGATCAGTTCTGCTAGGCAGATGAGAGTGCCATTGGAGATGGATTGGTTGGGCCTATTGGAGAAGAAGAAGCGAAGGGAATTAAGGCCTTCTATGTTGTGCCAGAAGTATAAATGATCTGCATGTGCATGGTGATGGCACAAAGTTGGCAGATGAAGTGAAGTTGGTGAATGCTGGTGTACGGAAAATGTGTTTTGAGAGGCTGTGGCACAAGTATTACACTCTAACAGATACCTTACAAACACCATAAACTTGAGAGCTTTATTTCAGTTCGCCCCCTAACCACCTCCCACTGATTGCTGACTCCCCATATTGCTATATCCGGTTCATACCCAGTTAACTTTTCAATAATTCATCCATTGCTCATTGCCTCTCTGCATTAGGTCACAAATGTTCCTTCAGCAGATTTTAAATAAAATAGGTTCCCCTCCTCTTTTTTTCAAAAAGTCAATTTATAGTAATAGAATGAAACTTTCAAAATAGTAAGAGATTGTTATCCCATATACTCCACATTATAACCTGACGACATTTCCATTGTCCAGTATCTGCATTAAAACTGCAATTTCAATCTTCATTTCCTTCTTTCAAGTATTTTGGTGAATGTGCATTATCACTTGCTGACTTGTAAACAATATAATACTCAATGGGTATTGCTGCTGAATCCCTTCTTGAATGTTCTTCTTATATTTGTAATTGGAAAAATGCCCTATCTCGTTCCTCACTGAATATAACAGTGTTTCCTGTGAAGATACTTTGTATGACATTTCTGATAGTTTTAGCTTCCAAAATTATAAGGTAACAGTTACTTTCCTTTTCCCAAGAAAAAGTTGGAGCCTCCTTGCCATCGAAAACATCACACAGATTTGCAGAAGAAGCACAGCTTTCTAGAAATTTCATGTTCCTGACACCTCCCAGGCGGAATGTTTTTTTAAATGCTCCTGTCATTTTTTTTTCATTGTTTACTCAAATATATGTTACCTTGGGATATGGTTATGAACAACACTGAGACTTGGCGTGTTTTGAGTGCACAGCTAATTCAGAGTTGCTCCATTTCAATCTTTTGGTAGTTTCTGCATCTCTTTGGACCCTAACTTTGACCATTAAGAGTGGAGCAAATGTTTTCCAAATGTGATTGCTGATGCACAGTGACATTTGCTGGGTTCTGCATGGTATCCAATCCAATGTATTTCAGTGATGTGCAATTATTATTTTCCAATATTTGAAAGCCTTGCACAGCCCTTTCTGTTGTTTAAACTCGTTTCTTTCTTTTAAATAATAAGTCATATCTGTCAGATTGAAATTAGTTTATTTTGGTGTTGCAGTAAATATTTTTAATCAGCTTATTCAGTCATGTTATGATGCAACTCTGGAACAGATGGGAACCAAACCCGGGTTCTTATTCCCAGAGGCAAGGACAGGAATACTGCACCATAAAGCTTACTGAATTCTTTCTTGACTTTAATTATCGACTTTCTGCCGGTATCGTTCAAATTCTCTAGTAAATGAAATCAGTTTTTGGTTCTTCCCAAGTTGGGAGCTGATCATTACCAATGGAACGTTTCGGATTCTTACCAAAATGTAAACGAGAGAGCTTATATTCTCCCACGATTTACAATTATGTCTTAGCATGTGCAACTGTCTCCACTACGGATGACAAATTATAGTATTGTTGATGTGCCAATATTCATGACCATTTTTGTCCACTACTGCATGGTTTATTTTACGTAAGCCAGTGCTAAAAGGGCTTTTTATTGCCATGCTCCGTCTTGGGGAAATGATGGCCTGTAGTATTGTCATGAGATGTTAAATGAGACCCAGGTTGGTGGAAGAATTTGGAATTTGCATCCAACAAAAAAAATCTGAAACTTGAAGTCCAATGATAACCATAAGGCCATTATTGCTTGTCAGAGAAAAAAAAGAGACTATTTCACGAATGTCCTTTCGGGAAGAAAGCTGCCTGTGATTACATGATCTGGACTGACAATGATACCAGATTCTCTGTAATCACTTAACTGTCTATGATTTATAAAGTTAATGATTATCTGACTCATTTCTTCAAGTTATTAACGGAGATGAAGATGGTACAGAAATGTAAACTATCCTCATTGTGTGGAGAATTCTAGAACTTTGGAATGTAGTCACTTCTGCACACATAGGATGCGAGATGTTTGGAAGTCTGTTCCTCCAATGGTGACAGTGCATCCTGGGACTGTTAATTTGTACATTTGAGAAATAGATTTTAATTTTGTTCAGCAACTTTATTATGGGATATGGCTCAAAAACAGGTGTATGTCATAAAGCCGTAGATCATCCATGACCTCATTGAATGGTGGGACATGCTTCGGAGACTGAAAGTCTGAATCCTGTTCCGAGAGAGGACTGTTATATTTTTGCACTCGTTACGGACTACCAGTTGTACACAGGTGAATGAGGAACAGTCTGATCAAGATTTTATGTCAATGTCTGCCGTTTTCCAGGACATCATTAGCAAGATGAGGTTAAAACAATTGAAGTCAGCTTGTGGAACAGGTTGTGATTTAGCTTGCTGAGCTGGTAGATTTGTCCTCAGATGTTTTGTCACCAAGCTGGCTAACATAATCAATGATCTTCTGATGAAGGGCTGGTTTTCAGTCCCAGTTGCCATTTATCTGTATTGGTCTGTTGTAGGAGGTGATAGCGTTTCCAGTTCTTTTTCTGAGAGGTTGGTAAATGCGGTCCAAGTCGATATGTTTGTTACTGAAGTTCCAGTTTGAATGCCAGGGTTCTGTGCACGTCTTTGTTTAGGTTGTCCGAGGTTCGATGTATAGCCCCCGTCGAGCAGATGTCACTCTTCGTCTGTATGTATGGATACTAATGATAGTTGGTCACGTCTTGTGGTGGCTGGTTGGTGCTCGTGTATCCTTATGTCTAGTCTCCTGCCCGCTTGTCCAATGTAACTTTGTTTGCAGTCCTTGCAGGCTATTTGATATGTTACGTTCTTTCTGCTGTTTGTTGGTATGCGGTCCTTACATTTATCAGTAGCTATTTCAAAGCGAGGTTTGGTTTCTGGGCGACCATGTTGCTTAGGGGCCGAAATAATCTGTTTGTCATCTCGGATATGTTCTGCATGTATGGCAGGGTGGATAGAGTATCTGGGTGTGTTATTTCTTCGTGTTTAGGTATATTGTGTAGGAATCGGCTTGTTGGGTACCTCTTGCACCTCTTGCACCTGAATACGTCGTACAGGTGTTTCCTCAGATTCCTGGGTGTTCAAGTACGTTGTGGCTGGTTTACATAATGTTCTGCTGCAGCTCCATTTGGTGGGTTTGGGATAATTGATCCTGCAGATGACTATCTGGTTAGTTGTGGTCTGTAGCTCTGCATCTGCCTTGTGTTCTACTGCGATGTCTCTGAAGGGGAGTCGGTTGTTGTTTGGATCCTCTTTGGTGAACTTGATACTGGTAAGGACGCTGCTTAAGTGTTTTTCGGTTTCTTTTACTTTGTTGCATTTTGTGATGACAAAGGTGTCGTCCACATAGCGAACCAAAGCTTGGGCTCGTTGGTTGGAAGGAATGCTCTTTTTAAACTCTACATAACTGCTTCTGCTATGAGTCCTTATATTGGTGATCTTATAGGCATGCCGTTGATTTGTTTGTAGATTTTGTAATTGAAGGTGAAATGGGTTCTGGGGCACAAGTCAACTTGTTGGAGGTTTCTGAGCTTGCTGGTGAAGTTGGTGCTTCCAGGTGTTTGTCTCAGTGGTTGTCCGCACAGTGGGGTCAGTGTTTTCTTTGGCAAGGGTTACGTCAGTTGATGTAAATAGCATCAGCACGTCAAAGGAAACTATTACCTCATTGTCTTCAACTTTTGTGGCTTTGACGTTAAGAAATTCCTGGGTGGAGTGGATGGAGTGGTTTCAGTCATCTACTACGTATTTCAGTTTAGGATGCAGTTCCTTTGCTAGTCTAAATGCCGGTGTTCCGCAATGAAAGAGTATGGTTCTGAGGGCAGTTGCGTGCTCGACTTGCAGGATGTTGGAGATAAGGGTTACCACTGGTCTCCCTGCTGACTTGGTCTGCAAGAACTATATCCCCTTCCCGCATTAAGAAGTTGGAGCTGGATGAACTTCAGATCATTCGGGAAGCTGAGGGGTGATAGAAAGAAGTTATACGGCGGTAATCACACTTACATTATAGGGTAAAGGTATCTGGGTGAATGTCAGGCGAGGGAAACGGCAGACAGTGCAATGCACACCTGTGGCCATTCCCCTCAATTATCAGTATACTGTTTTGGACAATGATTGTGGGTGGAGGGAACCTATCACGGGAAAGCCACAGGTGCCAGGTTTCTGGCACTGAGCTTACCTTTATGGCTCAGATCGGAAGGGAGGAAAATAGGAGAAGGGAAGTGATAGGAGATTCAGCTGGAAGAGGAATGGACAGGGGATTCTGTGGTCGTGAGCAAGTATGGAATGTTGCCTCCTGAGTGCTAGGTTCAAGGATGTCTCGGATCGAGTGTACAGAATTTTGAAGAGGGAGGGAGAGCCGCTACAAGTTGTGGGCGTACTTTGGTACCAACGACGTAGGTAGGGATAGGGGGAAGGACACCTGAAAATAGAATATAGGGAAGTGAGGTTGTAAGCTATAAGGTAAGATAAGCAGAGTAGTAATCTCAGGATTGTAACCACTGCCATGTGCTTGTGAAGCAAGGAATTCAGAGTAAGTGCAGATGAAAACGTGGTTGCAGAACTGATCTAAGAGAGTGAGCATCAGATATGTGGTTGGTCTGGATACATTCTAGGGAAGCTGGGAGCTGTACAAGAAGGATTCTTAGCTTCCAACTGGTCGGCCAGCAAAATCCTGGGCGGGAGGTTTACTTGAGCTGTTTAGGAGGATTTAAACTAGATTTACAGTGGGTAGGATCAGATAATGGAGGAGTCAATAGGCAGCCAGAACCAACGTGCAGAGAGTCTGTGGGAAAGAATAAGAACTTTATTGGGGAAAGGGATAGTCGGTGTGATGGATGAAATTGTGAATATTTTAATGCACAAGGTATCAGGAATAAGGGTGACGAACTCCGGGCATGCGTCAGTACTTGGAACTCTGATACTGTGGCCATTGAAGAGACTTGGATATGACAGAGGCAGGAATGGTTGTTGGATGTTCCAGAGTTGAGATGTTTCAAAAGGACTGGGGATGAGTGCGTTAAAAGAGGTGGGGTAGTGGCATTGCTAACCACGGATAGTATCACAGCTGCAGAAACGGAGACCGTCGAGGTACATTTATGTACAGAGTCAGTATGGGTGGAAGTAACAAACAGGAAAGGAACAGTCAACTATTGGGAGTTTTCTACAGGCCTCCCAATGAAAACAGATACACAGAGGTGGAGATTGCGAAGCAGATATTAGAACGTGCTGAATTAACAGCGTTTCTGTCATGAGTGAATTTAAGTTCCCTAGTATTGATTGAAATGTACTTACATTAAACAGTTTGGATTGAGCAGTTTTTTTTTTCAGGTGTGACCAGGAAGGTTTCTGAGCTCAACATATAGGTAGACCGACTAAAGAGAGGCCATATTGCATTTGCTGCTTGTTAACGAAGTATGCCTGGTGTCAGATCTCTCGATGGAAGAACATTTTGGTGATCATGATCACAGATCCCTTCATTTACTAATGGAGAGGGACAGGAGCAGCCGGTACGAGGAAGTAATTAATTGGGGGAGGGAGTTATGTAATGCTATTGGCAAGGAAATGGCGAACCTAAATTGGGAACAGATGTTCCCAGGGAAATGCACGACGGAAATGTGCAGATTCTTCAGGAAGCACTTGCCTATTCTGCTTGACAGGTTTATTGCACTGAGGCAAGGAAAGGATGGTCGGTCGACTGACCTTTGAGAGAGAAAGAATATGGAACACTGAGTCAAAAGGTAGAAGGAAGCTTGCTTAAGGTTGAGGAGCCAAGGATCGAAGAACGCTATGGATGGTCACGTGGTACCCAAGAAGGAACTGAAGAATAGAATCAAGAGAGCGAGAAGTCGGTACGATAAAGCTTTAGGATTAAGGAAAGCACTAAGGCGTTGTAAATTTACATAAGGAAGAAGTGGGTGGCCAGAATGAGGATGGTACCAAACAAGGATAGCAGAGGGAACTTGCGGCTGGAGTCAGAGGAGGTACGTGAGGTACTTAATAAATAATTTATTTCAGTATTCACTACTGAGAGAGACTTTTACATCTCTGAGGACAGCTTGAACAGACTTATTTACTAGAACAGGCTATTTTAGGAAGAAAACCATAAGAATAGATAAATTGCATAAGCCAGATGGGATATAATCTTGATTACGAGAGGAAGCAAGGGAAGAGATTGTTTTGCCTTTGGCGAATATTTTTGCATCCTTCCTGTCCACTGGGTGATTGGAGAATAGCACTTGTCATTCCTTTGTTAATAAAAGTGAATATTTATAATCCTGAGAATTACAGACCAATCATTCTTTCGTCAGTGATGGACAAAATATTGGGGTTGTTTCTGAGAGACATGATGTATGATTATTTAGAAAATGATAGTTTGATTAAAGATAGTCAGCTAGTCAGCATGGTTGTGTGAGGTGAAGGTCATGTCTCACAGACCTTATTGATTTATTTGAGGATGAGACAAATTATGTTGACGGGCGAACAGTGGATGTGGTCTATATAGATTTCATGAAGGCACTTTACAAGGTTCCCCGTGGTAGACTGATTCAAGAAGTAAGAAGGCATGGGATATGGTGGCATTTGTCTGTCTTGATACAGATTTGTTGTTCCACAGAATGCAGAGGGTGGCGGTAGATGGAAAGTAATCATCCTGTAGCTCAGTGAACAGTGATATAGCGCAGGGATCTGTTCTGGAACATCTATCTTTAAGATTTTTACAAATGACATGGATGAGAAAGTGGAAGAGTGGATTAGTAAGTTTACCAATGACACGAAGTTTGTTGGAGTTGTGCTTACTGTGTAGGGCTGTTGTAGGTTGTTCAGGGGCATTGGCAGTATGCGGAACTGGGCAGATAAGTGGCAGATGGAGATCAACTTGGAAAAGTGTGAAGTCATTTTCCTTGCAAGGCCGATTTTCAATACACAATGCTGCAGCTCTGCAGCACCTTGGTTAGACCACATTTAGAAAATGGTGCTCAGTTTTGTTTGCCTCATTACAGGAAAGTTGTGGAAGCTTTATCGAAGGTGCAGAGCAGACTTACCAGAATGCTGCCTGGAGGGGAGGGCATGTCTTGTAAAAATGTTTGAAGGAGCGAGGGCCTTTCTCATTTGAGCGAAGAAGGATGAGAGATGACTCTGAGAGACATGGATAGAGTGGATAGCCAGAGACTTTATTTTTCCCAGGGTAGAAATGCCCATCACGAGGGGACATAATTTTAAGGTGATTGGAGGAAGATTGAGGGGAGATGTCAGAGGTTGGTTCTTTACACACACCATAGTGAGTGGAATGCACGGCGGGCAGTTGTAGGAGAGTCAGATACCTTAGTGAACATTTAAGTGACTCTTGGATAGGCACATGAAAGATCGTACAAAGAAAGATAAGTCTCATGTTCTAGTTGGATAGAAGACCATGACAACATCAAGTGCTGAAGGGCTGGTGCTATGCTTTACTGTTCTATGTTCTATTTAAACTGCTCACTCTGCTCCAGGTGTGCAATGACATGAACCTTATACAGTTACAGTTAAACGTCTTGACTCTTTAACTTCAAACCTTTTGAAATGAGAGCCCACGTTCCATGAGCCGCCTTAGTTAACTGTTAAGCCTGAATTGCAAGTTTGTGTGTGTGTTCCATTTCCAAGACATTAGTTTGTAAGTTTCTGAAGTTTATCTCCGTTTAAATTGCATTCGTTTCTTCTGTCCTGCATTCCAAAATGAGCAACTTCTCTTTTTCCCACATCACACTTCATTTGACAGCTTTTTGCTCCATTATTTAACCTATCAATATCTTTCTGAACTGTGTTTATTCCTCTCGCAAATTGCCTTTACCCTTTGTTAAAATCTGTCAATTTCCAGGACATTGGCTTTCTTCCTCCAAGGAGATATATAACTTGAAAAAGAACCCCTTAGCGCCACACTCTTCTTGCTGTCCAGTCCTCAGTTCTCTTTCTATGCCAATATAATGTCATCAAATCTTTGTTCCCCATAACTGCCTCGATTCCATTTGAAAGAGTCCATATTCACTTCGGCCTTTCTATATAGAAAACTCTCTTTTTAAACTTATTCATTCACCCGTTGATGGCGTCACTGACCAGACCAGCATTTGTTACCCATCCCTTACGACCCAGTGGGCAGTTAAGCATCAACCACTGCTGTGGGTCTGGTATCAATGTTGGCCAGTCCAAGAGAGAAAGGTAGTTTCCTTCCCTAAAGGACATCGGTGAACCAGATGGCTTCTTTTAAGTCGTCAATCCACAATGGTGTAGTTGTCACCATTAGGCTTTGAATTCCAGATTTTAGTTTTTAATTGAGCCCAAATTCCAACATACGCCAACAAATCATCATGACACTATCTGGGTCTCTGGATTTATAGTCCAGCGATTATATTCCTCACTAGTTTCACCATGTAATTTACTTTCTCTCTCTTTACCTTTATATCTCTCCTTCGCAGAATCGACTGGTTCTTAGCTTTTAACTTAACCTTTTGTGAGGTAACTTGTCGAATGCAATCTGGAAGTCCAAATACAAAATATATACCGCTAAGATTCTATCCAGTCCAGTTGAGACTTCCTGAAATTTATCAATTACTGCCACAGTTTTGTTATTCCACATTATCTTGATCACACTGGCCAATGGGCCAACGAATAGCAGGTGAAGTTTGGATAAGTGCGAGGTGCTGCATTTTGATTCGGGAAAACAGGTCGGGACTTGTACAGTTAATAGTAGCATTCTGGGAAGTGTTCCCGAAATGAGAAACCGAGAGGTGTATGTTCACATTTCCTTGAACGTTCAGTCGAGTGGACAGGGTGCTGAAGGGTGCTGAGTTCAGAGTGAGATGCTGGAACAGCAGAGCAAGTCAGGAAGCATCTGAGTAGGAGGCGAAACGATGTTTCAGGCATTAGCACTTCATCAGGAATGAGACTTGTGGGCTGGGGGCTGAGAGATAACTCGGAGGAGTGGGTTGAGGGGGAATGTAGCTGAGAAAGCGCAGGGTAGATGAAGGTGAGAGAGGAGGTGATCGGTTGGAGATGAGCCTGACTCCAGTTCCAAACTCCCATCACATCGCGAAGTCCAGCCCAACTGCAGGTCCAAGCTCCCAACCCTGCTGTGTCATCACCATCCCCCCAGGCCTCCCCCTCACTGAGGACGAATGTTTGGTCTTCAGTAAAGGCCTCACATTAATCCCTTTACGATCCCAGCTAAATGAGTTCGACACACACTGAAAACTTGAACGTTTCTTCCACCACCTCTGCCTCCATGCCTTCTGTTTTAACCAAGACACCCGCTCACACACCGACAATCACTTCGCCCGCCTACAACGCACCACATCCACCTGTACATCCCGTGATGGCCTGCTATGCACTCTTGACATCTTCACTTCAAACTGCTGCTGTGATATTGACCACCTCAACGTGTCAAACTACCTCACCCACTCCAACATTTCACCATCACAACGTGCCATCTTCCACTACCTCTGATCCAACCCCAACCCAGCAACAAACCGGCAAACAAGGGAGTGCAATAGCAGCCTGGCACACTGACCTGGACACTGCTGAAGCCTGGCGCCAACTCTCACATCCTTCCTCCTACTGTCCCCTTGATCACGACCTCACCTCTCATCACTAAATCATCAACTCATATACCATCCACAACCTCATCACCTCTGAGGATTTCCCATCAACAGCCTCCAAAATCATTTTTTATGATTCTCGCACTGCCCGATTCTACTTTATACCGAAGACTTATAAATTTACCTGACCGGTCGACCCATTGTCTCAGCTTACGAAAGTTTCCCACCTAACTCTTCTCTTCAGTTCATCTTCCACAGTTACACCGGTACCACATCCAACCGTTACTCTGCTATCTCGGTGAGCTTATCGGTACTGCCTTTTGCTCCCACAAGGAGGGTGAATAGCTCATCAACTTTGCCAAGACATTCTAACCCGACCTCAAATTTACCTGGACCGTCTTGGACACCTCCCCCCACCCCCTCCCTGGACCTCTCCATCACCGTCTATGGCAACGAATATCCATAGGCATATACTACAAGCCCACCGACTCCCAAAGCTACCAAGACAACATCTCTTCTCTGTTAATCTCCTTGTAAAAACGCCATTCCTTATTCATAATTCCTCCAGCTCTACTGCATCCATTCCCAGGATGGCCAATTCCACCTCAGAATATCCAGCTAGCCTCCAGAATATTCCAGGTTCGCATCTTCCCTTCCCACTTGGTTTACCATGCCCTCCGTTGCATTGCTTCCACTTCATGCACCACTGCCCTTGAAACCTCCCGCTCACAACGCAGCAAAGAACAGAACTCACGAGTTCACACCTTCCACTCTACCAAACCTCGCTAACAATGCATCATCCTCTGCCACTTCCGCAACCTCCAAACGGATCCCACCACCAATGATATATTTTCCTCCCTACCCCTATCAGCGTTGCGAAAAGACCTTCGGCGACTCACATGGCAAGTCCACCACCCCCACCAGCCCACAACTCAAACCTGTCACATTTCTCTGCCACTGAAGGAAGTGCAAAATCTGTGCTCACACCGCTTCCCTTCACCTCCATCCAAGGCCCCACGGGATCCTTCCACATTCATCAGAAATTCACCTCTACCTGTACCAAGGTCATTCATTACATTCTTTGCATCCGGTGTGGTCTCCTCTCCATCGGGGAGACAGGACACGTTCTTGAGGATCGTTTCAGAGAACATCTATGGGATACCCTCACCCACCCACCCCACTGCCGCGTGACTGAAGACTTCAAATGCCCCTCCCACTCCATCTAGGGTATGCAGGTCCTGTGCCTTCCCCTTTACAGTTAACATTGTTAGAGTAATTGGACATGAGGAATAAGGTCAATAGCAGGCGATGACAACATTCCACCCAGGCAAGGTATTTTTCTTACATTAAAAGTGTTGTGGTGTGCCCTGTACCTTTCAGAGAAAGTGAAAGGCGGCAACAATTGGACAAGCACATAATGTGCCAACCAGTTTAAAACTGTAATAGTTGGCTGTGAAGCAAATAGATGAAGGTTAGTTACTATGTTACAAATCAAATTCGCATTTCGTTTATCAGTTTAAACTATGCCACAGGATACCAAAATCGAATCGAATTTGAATGCTAATGCTTTGATTACATCAAATCAAGGAGTCGATCCGACGTTTTGACATACAAAACAGGACATGTAGATTAGTCAGTAAGTGCAGCAAAGAGCAGCAACAAACACAGATGTCCCACAGAATCACTCTCTTAAGGGTACATATTCATATGAGATCTGCGCAATCAGGGAACATTAGATGAGAATGTTCCAAGAATAGATCAGAACCAGAGAACATTGGACAAGAGTGTTCTAACAACTGAGCAGAATCTGTGAACACCACACTGGAATGTTCGGACAATAGATCAGAATGTGAGAACAATAGACTGGAATATCTCAGCAATGGATCAGAATCTGAGAACATTATGTTGGAATGTTACAACAATGGATTGGAATCTAAGAATATTAGAATGGAATGTTTGGGCGTTGGATCAGAATCTGAGAACATTAGACTGGAATGTTACAACAATGGATCAGAATCTGAGAACATTAGGCTGGAATTGTGCCAACAATGGACAGTAGGTTATTGTATGGTTTTTACCGGCTTTCTCAGGATTGGATATGGTTACCATGGCAGATTGTATATGTCCTGATGATTATTCAGGCAGTTTGCTATCCAATCCTCGCGATTGCTGGTGTTCATGGCAAGTCTATCTCTGTCTAATTATTAATTCTGTAAACCATTCTGAAAGCCATCACTATTTTTATTGTCTATATTTATCAAATATATAAACTACTGTATTCACTTTCAATCACAAACTCCATTCCTATTCCATGGTTTTCATGCCAATTACTTACAATCATCAGGGGTGGAACAAAAGTGTTCAGAACCAAGATAACCGCATTGTGTCCTAAGCTAACTTATACCTCAATGATCCCTCCATCATCAAACCTGTCCACTGCCACCGCTACCTATCCCCAGTCTTCACTTCTGTCTCAGGGCTGTTTCTGAATAAACTGTCATCCACACCTTTCCGATTGCGTTTCTCGACTAGACTGTATTCTAAATACAAATTTATTTGATCACAAACGTATTCCTGTGTGACCCTTTCCTGTGTGACCCTTGGCCTATGCCAGGTGTAAATTGTAAATTCAGTTTGATTCCAAAATGGGGTGGTCACAGTTTTATGTCATCTTTGTCAACATAAACTGTAACCTAAATTTAGATAGAGCACTGTGCTCTCAGTGACCATGAAGTGGCAGTTTC
Organism: Chiloscyllium plagiosum; assembly: GCF_037043375.1. Lineage (NCBI taxonomy): Eukaryota > Metazoa > Chordata > Chondrichthyes > Orectolobiformes > Hemiscylliidae > Chiloscyllium > Chiloscyllium plagiosum. The sequence continues at coordinate 49,260,339 of NW_028270167.1, forward strand.
TTTGAACTGTGTTGATTCTGGACGTTTCCGAGCAGAGTTGGTATGAAGTTAATCAACTCTCATGTGCACTCAGTGATGGAGGCAATCTATGCATAAGACACACCCCCTCCACCTCCGCTGAGGGCAAAATATTACCTGTGTCTATACAGAGGACGGCACGGTGGCACAGTGGTTAGCACTGCTGCCTCACAGCGCCAGAGACCCGGGTTCAATTCCCGCGTCAGGCGACTGACTGTGTGGAGTTTGCACGTTCTTCCTGTGTCTGCGTGGGTTTCCTCCGGGTGCTCCGGTTTCCTCCCACAGTCACAAAGATGTGCAGGTCAGGTGAATTGGCTATGCTCAATTGCCCGTAGTCTTAGGTAAGGGGTAAATGTATGGGTGGGTTACGCCTCGGCGGGTCGGTGTGGACTTGTTGGTCCGAAGGGCCTGTTTCCACACTGTAATCTAATCTAATCTTATCTGAAGATGAAGATACACAAAACCTTCCAGAAATTTTACACGAAAGAGTGATTGATGAAATTGTGAAACTGTGGGAGATTAAAATTAATACAGAGAAGTTAATAGAAATATTGAAGTGTAGGTTGGTAAGGGGTAGAACATGGAACATTACAGCGCGGTACAGGTCCTTCGGCCTTCGATGTTGTGCCGACCTATCATACCAATCTGAAGCCCAACTAACCTATACTATTCCATTTACGTCGTAATGCTTGTCCAATGACGACTTAAATGTAATTAAAGTTGGCGAATCTACTCTCGTTGCTGGCAAAGCATTCCATACCCTTACCACTCTCTGAGTAAAGAAACTACCTCTGACATCTGTCCCATATCTATCACCCCTCAATTTAAAGCTATGTCCCCTCATGCTCCCCATCATCATACTTTGAAAAAGGGTTTCCCTGTCCACCATATCTAATCCACTGATTATCGTATATGTCTCTATTAAGTCAACTCTCAACCTTCTTCATTGTAACGAAAACCTCATGTCACTCACCTTTTCCTCATAAGACCTTCCCTCCATACCAGGCAACTTTCGAGTAAATCTCCTTCGCATCCTTTCCAAAGCTTCCACATCCTTCTTGTAATGCGGTTGGCCACACCAGAGTTTTGTACAGCTGCAGCATACCCTCTTGGTTCTGGAACTCGACCCCTCTATTAATAAAAGCTAAAACACTGTATGCCTTCTTAACAACACTGTCAACCTGAGTACCAACTTTCAAGGAACTGTGTACATGGACAACGAGATATCTCTGCTCATCAACAATACCAAGAATCTTACCATTAACCCAATACTTTGTATTCTGGTTAATCATAACAAAATGAATCACCTCACAAATGTCCGCATTAAACTCCATTTGCCACCTGTCACCTCTCAGCCCAGCTCTGCAGTTTAACTATGTCTCTCTGTAACCTACAACATCCTTCGTCACTATCCACAACTCCACCAACGTTTGTGTCGTCTGCAAATTTACTAACCCACCCCTCTACGCCCTCATCCAGATCGTTCATAAAAATGACGAACATCAGTGGACACAACACCGACCCTTGCGAAACAGTAGTCGTGACTGGACTCCAGGATGAACATTTCCCATCAACCACTACACTTTCAGCAAGCCGAATACTGATCGAAACTGCTATATATCCCACAATCCCATTCGTTCCCATTTTGAACAATAACCTACTGTGGGGATCCTTATCGAACGCCTTGATCAAATCCATATATACCATATCATCCGGTTTACTCTCATCTCCATATTTGGTCACCTTCGCAAAGAATTCAATAAGGTTTGCGATGCACGACCTACAATTCACAAAACCGTGCTGACTATCCCGAATCAAAATACTCTTTTCTAGATTATTTTACATCCTATCTCTTATCATTTTTTCCAACACTTTACCAACAACTGAAGTAAGGCTCACTGGTCTATAATTACCAGGGTTGTCTCGAATACCCTTCTTAAACAATGAACCCTCATTTGTTACACATCAATCTTCTGGCACAATTCCTGGAGACAACTGCGAATTAGAGTTCATTTCAAGAGGCTCGGCAATCTCATCAATGGCTTCACAGAAGATCCTAGGATATGTCCCACCCGGCCCAGGTATTTATCTATTTTCACACGCTTCAGGATTTGTGACACCTCCTCCTTGTGAACCTCAATCCCACCTAGTCTAGTAGCTTGTATATGAGTATTGGACAGGGATGGAAAATAAATCAAGTTTAAATATTGGACAACTTGGTGTCTGTGCTGAGGAAAATATTGTAATCTGTTATTTGGAATGCTACAAATTGACAAGGAGGGTGGGAATCATGACATGACTTGGCAGAGTCAGCTGAGCTTCAGGAAATGGAATCACCATTGCGAAAACTGTGGAATTTGTACTTGTTGAGGCGTTCACAAATGAGACCCAGTCGGAGCAGTGTAAATTAATTTGCAGAACAGTTTTGACGTCTTTAATGACAGGTGTCCGGAAGTTCATGTGTACAGCTGATATACAAACGCATTGTAAATTTGGTAGCAGACACAATACAGAAAGCAGTGCCCGTTACTGGACTGAAGACCGTTATTCTCGGGTTATCACATGCATCAGTGTTTGGTCCAGGTCAATTTGGAGGTGATTAAAAATATCAGAGATCTCATTTTGTATTGATTAGTTGGTGCGAGGTTGGGAAATGCCGTTGTTCGAAAGTGCCTTCAAGTCCTTGATCATGAGTCAACAAAAAAAATGCAGACGTGAATGAGTCATTAAGTCTTAAGTACGCAAACGTGTCCATGCTGACCTGTTACAATGTCGACTGTTTTGCTCAATTCAAAATACAGCCACAACTGCTTGCTTACGGTCGGGCTGTTCCAGATATAACAATTAGCTGCCAATTGGATACCTGAATTTTGGTTGTTTCTTTTAATCATATCCATGATACCTGAAGCCATTCGAAGCAGAATTTTATTATTTACACACCTGGAAACCAATCAAGTTATAAGAATTCAATGTGTCAAGGGAGAATATAAATCCGGTATTTTGAAAATAAGAGGGAGAGCAAATACCATCGATCAGCGGAGCAAGTTTTGTACAGCCTCTGACCATCGAAACTATCTGACCATCGAAAGTCTTGGTTCAAGGATAGTACAAAACACTCTCTATCAAAGATAACTTTTCATGTAAAACGTACTTGCAGTTAAAAAGAAGTAAGTGGACCCAGGGAGAAAAGCAGCTGGAAGGTTGAAGACAGGGGAGGAGACAGAGACTCCGTGGTGTTTAGATTAGGTGAATGTAAATATTAATAAGTGGATTATTAGAGCAGCATGTATTTTTACAGATTTGGCGTCAGATAGTAAGTAGTTAAGAAAAATAAGTCTTGATTTTGTGAAAAGTTGTTGTTTCATGTTCACACACACATACGCACACACATACAGAAAGAGAGAGAGGGGGCAGAAAAGGAATCAGAGTGCATTTTCTTGCAGTATTAACTGAATGATAGAATCCTACAATGAAACTGCAGAGCGCAGAGGATAAATGAGCAGAAGCACACCAGATTGCATTGCCAGTAGCATACTGACAGGAAGTGTTACAGGTAGCTCTAGGATGTCGACTACGTGTATGGAAGATTCCTGCTAAAGTACAAACGCACTTTTAATGGCCTGGAATGCGCAAGGCTGTGGTTAGTTTTTGCCATGCATGGCATACATTCCAAATATTAGGTAAGCCACAGGCAGTAGTAAAAACTAGCATCTTTGTTGCTACTTCCTGAATTCAAAATACATTTCACGGCGGTTATGATTCATTGTAAAGGTCCCCTTTCTAAACTAAAATTGGGAACCCGTACTTGTTAACCATAATGGACGTGTCTACCAGATATCCCAAGAGAAAACAATGGGCAGTGTTAAGGCAAAAAGGTTGGCACAGGAGTTGGTAGCTTTCTTCTTACGGTATTGGCTGCCCGGAGAGATTCAGTCGGACAAAGATTATGAATTTAAGGGAATCATGCATAGATAAGTACTCAGCATTTTAGATCAAGTGCCTACCATCCTGTTTACCAGAGAGCCTTTGAAAGTTGGCATCACACACTGAAAACCATATTAACAGCATAATGTCAAGATTGTCTGAATGGTTGGGATAAAGGTATCACATTTGTATTGTCTGCCAAAAGAGATGCCTCCTCAATTCTTTAAAATTAATTAAACAGCGATTGACAGCACCGAAGTCAAAGATCTCACACTTGTATTATTTATGTGAGGTCAGGGAGAGATTAGATCGTTTAGATGAGTTAGGAAAACAGCACCAGAAGATGCATAACATAGAATGAAGCAGGTGCAAATCAAAACGCTCAAACTTTGACGTTTATCCGTTGGGGTGACGTATTAGTATTGCCAACATTGGTAGCAAACCTCTTCAAAACCAGGTTTAGTGATCCCTTCCAAATAAAAAAATAGAAATTGTGTCAATTAATCTATCTGACAAAGATACCGGATCTTTTTTTAAAAAGTTTATCGACTATGTCATGTGAATATCTTGAAACCTTACTAGAGTAGAGACAGGAAAATGGCGAAACAGGTGTTATGTACAGCCCTGCAGAGTCAGGAAGCAAATCCAGATGTCATGAAGTTCGATGTGCCTCAAAATATTTAAATAAGTAGTAATTTATTGAGGAGTGGGAGAGGGTAGTGAGCTAACCGTTACAGGAGCAAAGAATACGATTCTTAATTGCATCAATGTAAAGACACATCCAGGAAAAATAATGGGTGGACTTACACGATTATGCATGAGGTGGAATTAGGGAATACTGATGTGAAAAAACAACAACGACACAAGTGTAATCCTTTCAAAGCCACACAGTTCCAGGAGGAAGTGGATGTGGTTCTCCATGAAGATATCATTGAACTGAGTCAGAGAGAGTGAAGTTGACTGATTCTGTTATTTCCCAAACCTGACATAATTCAACAATTTGTGTGGACTATCGGAAGGTCAACGCTGCGAGAAAATAGGATTGCTATCCAACACTAAGTTTGGAGGACGGCATACATATAGTTTCACATGCCCCACATCTGACTAAGTTGGACTTACGGCATGGTTATTGGCAGATCCCTTAATCAGAGAAAGGGAAACAAGTTTCTGCATTTGTTACCCAAATGGGCTTTATCAATTGAAAGTGATGATCTTTGCAATGAATAATGCACCAGCCACATTTCAAAGACTCATGAACAGAATTGTGGTCAGATATAAACATTAGACAATGTATTTGCATGATGTAGTGATCTTTTGTAAGTGATTGAAAGGTAACATATTACAGTTGGCAGAACACATTAAATGATTATAAGAAGAATAAGTGACAATAAAATTAAAGAAAACATGATTAGCGAAGGCAGAGGCAACGTTCTTGGGCATTACATTGGACATTGAAAGTTGACCAGAAGGAACGTAGAGAGGAAGGCCATTGAGGGATTTCCACCAACAACCTCGAAGAAAGAAGTGCTCTGGTTTTATTAAAAGAGGAATTCTAACTCCGCCTTTTAAATGTCCTTCCACTCTAACCATAACTCTCTGCACTTCGCCCTGACCCTTCTCGTTCATTCCTATCAATAAATTTGCCCATATGCTTTTCAAATAGTGTTGATTTACCCCATGCCCTCAACTATATCCACTGACAGCACATCCGTGTCCCAGCTTCAGTTTTTAAAAAAAAAATACACTTCAGGTTCCGCTTTTATTCCTCCTCTCTAACCATAAGCGGATGTCCTCCTGGTTTCAATTCTACAAATCTTGGCAAAAGACTGAGAGAGTTCACCTTACCCATGCTCGAAGTGATGACATACAACTTTAGAAGATCCGCTCTCATTCTCCTACACTGGAAATGAAAAGTCCGAGCTGGTTAAAACTCTCCCGAGAATTCAGTCCGTTAGGTCCAGACAACTTTCTTCAGCACTCTTTCCAATTTAATGATATCTTTCCGATCTGAGTACTCCAAATGCTCCAATGTCTCTCTGGTCCACCGCACCACTTAGCCCTTACAATTGACCGTGCAATTCCTACCTTGTATTGACTTTCCAAAATGCAAGATCTCACACAAATCTATATTAAATTGCATTTGACATTTCTTCGCCCACCTACTCAGCTGATCAAGTTCCTGCTGCAATTTCAGCTAAATGTTCTCATTTACCACGATACCAACTATTTTAGTGTTATCTACAAAATTATTAATCATGCCTAAACCATTGATACAGATGACAGTAATGATCAACATCCTTTCACATTTACCCTCTACTTCCTCCCAACATGCCAACTGTGAAAGCAATTTGGCAACTCCCCCTTGATTCCGTGCGATGCAACCTTACAGACAGTGTACCATGTCGATTCTTACCAAAGGCCTTACGGAAATGTATAGAGATTATGTCTACCGCTCTGCACTCATCAACCTTCCTGGTAACTTCACCATAGAACTCCACCAAATTTGGGAAGCATGACCTCCCACTCACAAAACTATGCTAACTGCTTCGAATCAAACCCTGTGTAAGCAACAGATGCAGTGAATGGCATGCTGTCCTACATTTTAAAACGATTCAAGTATATGAATAAAGCCACCTTCCTGCAGTCGTAGAGCCTCGCTGAGGGAATATTTGAGGCACTCTCTACAGTTTTGTTCTACTCTGTAAGGAATGATCCCCTTACCAGAGAAACAGGAGATCGTACAATGAGGAGAGAATGAAGAAGCAGAGTATTTAATCTGTAGAGCTGTGAGAGAAAAAAAAATGGTTGCAGTGATCCTTGAGGACTGGCAGTGATCTATTTCCAAAAGAGACATGGAAAAGGTGAGAAAGTGCAGACTTTACCCAGGATTGAATGGTTTGATTAATTATCAGGTATACCTCAGTACAGGGAAAAAATGCTTTATTTGTGAGCAGTAGAAGCAGATCATTGTAAGCATGGACAGACAGATCATAGGTTGAAAATAGACTTGGACAACATAAAGTATGTAAGTTACAATGCACAGGACATGCACTCGACAAGATCAACATGAACAACATCAGCATTATTTGGACTTAGAGAGTTCATTCATCAGTCTAACACGGCTTTCTTAATAGCTGATCTGCCTGAATTAACTCTCCCCACATTAATGTGCTGTTGACTTATGAATCTGTACTGAATGCCATGTTGTTCACAATTCCCAATAGCGGCCAATGTACCTTACTTCAGAAACTGGTAGCTATTCCCACCAGCTTCTGACCTCTGCAGAGATCTGCAGTCTGTTTTCTCAGAGATGGAAGATGACTTCTGGAGACTTCACAGAAAACATTTTACTTCCTCCCTCAAAGCTGGAAAACCAGATTAAAGTCCCACGTGTGTACCATGAGCAAGTTAGCCACAAGGAACAGTGTGCGTCAGCGTCTGCTCCACTTGTTTATCATGTTAGAGCAACAGTTAGACGAAAGTGAGGACTGCAGATGCTTGAGATCAGAGGAGAGAGTGTGGTGCTGGAAAGGTCCAGTAGGTCAGGCAGCATCCAAGGAGCAAGAGTATTGACACTTCGGGCGTAAACCATTCAACAGGAATCAGCATCAATTACCTCGTTCTGTGCTTATGGAAGTGACTTTATGGGCTGAATGGCCTCCTCCTATTCCTGTGTGAGTGACTTAAGGGAGTCAATGGCTTCTTCCTCGTCCGATTGGACAAGATCAAGGGCCTCATTGTGTTACCACTCGTTCCCGTATAACAGCTGGATGTGCTGGCTACTGTGAAAATGTTGCTACTTCAAGAATTAATTTATCCTGGGTCCATTTAAGAGAGATTAAACAGTCGTTACCCAGCAGGTAAGTTAACTCCACTTGCATTAACAGCATGGGTCGTCTTAGGTTTATTTTAACGCAGCCTGAGTGGGTGTGTTCAGCTCTCACAGATGAGGATTGTTATGTTTTGGTTTCTCAATAACATCACAAACTGATGGGGTCTCAACAGAATTTAAAGCTTTAGTGAATGTCTCCTGACTGCTACTCTCTCTGAATTTTCTCTTGATGCTGTTTTTTTTCTTCCTGGATTGGAGAAATTTTTGTGTCAATCTCCCTCTGTGAATTTTCCTTTCTGCCAAAGGGTGTGTTTTGGGGATGTTCCCATATTGGAACAGTTAATGAGCAATAGTTCCTGAATCTATTATTCTGTTAGTTGTCCAATAGAATTACATTCTTTAAAATTCCTCTTTCTTTGTTTTAATTTCATCTGCAGCGTTTAAGTAAATTCTTTTGTTTCATTCCGAGTAGTTTGACCAGTCACATTGCATCTGGGACAGATGCATTCCATTTCCTATAACATAAGACATTACAGTCTCGGATACTGTCTTCAAATATTTTCGAGGGCTCTCGTGTGGTCCATAACTCTAGACTGCATCTCATCCTGAATAGTAGAATAGGCTTGAAAGATTGAATGGGCTATCGTGTTCTTCTGCAATTTGTCAATGGCCGGAATGACTTCCTCATATTACTGTGAAACCAGCGTGATGTGCTGAATGAACTCTTCATTTTACTCTTGCAAGGTGCAGTGTCAGACAGTACTGTTACTGTCACAGTAATGCTACCGACACTTAAATCGTGCAAGCCTGACTGTTTTTCCGTGTCTAGCTGCACATGGACACAGACAGGTCAGGGAGTTGAGGGCGGACAAAATATTCTGAATATTGTGGAATACATCAGTGAACATCCCCACTTAGCAGCTGAAGATGCTTGTGCCAACAAAACTACACTGATGATCTCACACTGAAATGACCCAGGAAAGAGATGATTAACATTCAGGAAACACAAACATCTTCCTTTGTGTTATGACTGACTCCATACACTGGAGAATTTACTCTGATTCCCATTATTTCCAGTGTTGGTAAGCTCTTTGATGTCAACCTCAGTCAACCACACAGTCAATCCGGGCCAGTAACCCTTCCCTGAACCCTTGTGTCTACATCAATTTTTCATCTTAACAGGTCATGTTGAGGAACAGGAAATTTTTTCTTCCAACAGAGGGCTTTGAATGTCAGGTTTTCTCTTTTCCAGAGTATGAGCCGAGCTAGAACATTGAAAGTATCTGAAGAGAAAGTAGATAGATATTGATCTGTCAGAGAGCTAAGCACTTTGAAGGATTGGGCATTTAAAAGGATTATGACGGAGAGCAGATTAGCCATAATCTTAGTGAAGTAGAAGTCATGCTTGGGTTTGGGGATGGGGGGGGGGGGGGGGTGCGTGGTGAATGGCGTTCTCCTGTTTCCGATGTTCTGGCATTCTGTTATTGGAAATTTAGTGGCTGGCATTTTCCTGGAATGTCTATTATGGAATGTTGCAGTCAGGGAAATCAGATGATGTTGTGAGCCTTCTCAGGATGAGGTATCGGCGTTGTATTCACAGTGCATCTGAGTGTGCAACCACACCAACAAATGGAGCATAAGGTGCAGAAAAGGGAAGCTCTGTCAAGAGATGTGGGGGGGTGGGTGGGGGGAGGCGCTTGTTTCATAAGCAACCTGGATTTTCCAATTACATTTCTCAAATAACCTCAAACCGTGTGTAACAGTCTTGAAGGGCTGCATGGTCTCCTCTGTTTCTGTACACCAGGTTATAGCAGTAAGTGGCCTCTCTGATTGCTCCTGTCCAGCAGCTTTGGGGGCTGAATGCAACATAGGAACATGGAACTGGGAGCAGGAGAGGGTCATTAGACACTTATTCACCCGGCACTGAGATCGTGGATGATGAGGTCGTGTCTCAGCCCCACTTTCGTCTCTGTATCCCATTATCCATGATTCACTGTCTGTCATTTATTCGAATAACACACTTTTGAATCATTGTGAATAGAGGGGCATGGTAAGCTTCCAATTAAGACAGTTCTCCCCAAAACACCTTTCAGACTTTCTCCTCATCCCTCTTTCGAAGCAGAGAGTCATACTGGATGAAAACAGAGTCATTCTTCCAATCTGTCCAGTCCGACCAGATATCCAAATCTGATCTCGTCCTATTTGCTAACATTTGGCCAATATCCCTCCTATTTCAGACACTTTTAAAATGTGCGATTGTACCTCCCGCCACCACTTCTTGTGTCAGCATTTTCTGCCCTCACGCTACTCTCTGCGTGAAACGTTGACAGTAAGTTCCCTTCTAAATCATTTCCCTCTTGACTTCACCCTCTGTCCAATTGTTTTGAACTCGCCTATCCTGGGAAACAGACAATGGCGATTCCGAGTATCCATGCCGTGATGATTTTATAAAGCTCCATAATGTCATCCCTCAGCCTCTGACACTCCAGCGGAAAACACCTCAACCCATTCAGCCTCTCCCTACAGCTCAAACCGTCCAGTCCTGGAACATCGTGTAATTCTGCAGCCAATCGAATAGTATGCAGCATTCTTAACGTGGCCTCACCAACCTCCTGTGCCGATGCAACATGCCATTACAACTCCTATACTCAATGCACTGACTGATTAAGGTAAATGTGTCAAATGTGTTCTGCACCACTCTCTCTACCTGCAACTCCACTTTCAAGGAACTGTGCAGTTGCAGCGCATAGTTTCAGGGCCTTACATTGAGTGTATAATTCCATTCCTGATTGGCATTTCCAAAATACAAAATCTCAAATTTATCTAAATTAAACTTCATCTGTCATTTGTTGCCTTTTCATCCCATGTAATTGTAGTCACGTTGTACTCTGACAAATCCACTACACCACCTTTATAATGTCATCTGTAAATGTGCTAATTATGCCTCAGATATTCAATCCAAATCCTTTACAATAATCATGAAATGCAATGAAATCAGTTCTGATTCTTGCAGCACTTTGCTGGTCACAAGCTTTCAGTCTGAAAAATAGCCCTCTTCCTTCAAGCCAATTGTGAATCCAACTGAGTAGCTTCCTCTGTACGCCATGTGACATAACTTTACGATCTGTCTATAAATTAGAATGCGATGAACATCTTGCTGAAGTCCATATTGACAACGTCAGCCAAAAACCCTTCATTAATTTTCTTTTTCACCACTTCAAAAACACAAACTAATAAATGAAACGTTATTTCCCACGTACAAAGCCATGTCGACTATTTTTAATCTGTCCGTGATTTTCCAAAATGGATCGAAATCCTATTCATCAGGATTTGCTCCAACAACTTACCCATCACTGACATGTTGTTCCGTGGATTTTTGGGTCACTGTTTGTATTTCTAGTACTTTTTCTCCACTGCGAAAATAACACGTTTACAATCCAAAGCAAAGTTCCTCAAATTATGATGGAAAGATGAATGACAAACTGTTTAGACATTGTAAATATATAATCGATATTTCCCTTTCTACAAACACACACATACACACACACACACACACACACACCCACACACACACACACACACACACACACACACACACACACGCACACACACAACATGACAAACCGAACAGCTAAATATCGGCAATTTAAATTGAAAATACTTTGCCCGAATGCAAGTGTAATTCATGGTACAATGAAATTTTGAAAGATTGTCCAAGTTGTTTTTTCTCACAGAAGCTACTAATAATGGGATTTCTTTCTGGAACTATAATATTTACAAAATTCCCTGTGCTTTTAGGCAGTGAGTTACTTCCAAGAAATTCTGGTCAGTAATCCTCCACGAGTGGTGAAGACGACTGATGCGTTTTTCTTCTCAGCTTGCACATATTGCTGTGATGAGGAACAATGAAGAGAGAGAGAGAGTGCAACAGGCCGTTCCTTCGCGAGGAGATCACATCTTCTTCCTCTCTGAGTTGAATCGCACAGTAATGTCGCTCCCTCCCAAACTGCACCATATGCATTCTCGTTGTACATTGTCCGAATTGTGCCTCCTTCACTTTCCTTGTTCCATGTAGTTGCATCATTGCTGCTTTCATACACACAGCCATATTGTTAGCAGCAAAACGACCCAGTCGACTTGAAAATGCCTTTATATGTACATGCGTCACTTCACAATTTAACGTTTAATGTCTTAGAACACCTGTATTAAAATGAATGCATCTTATTTTCTTTAACAAATACAGGTATTGCTGGATACGCTCGGCAGATCTGACAGCATCCAGATGCCTTTTAAATGTTGTAAATGAACCAACCTCCACACTTCCTCTTGTAGCTCATTCCATGTACGCACCACACTCTGTGTGAAAAGGTGCCCTTTTCGCCTCATCTTCCCTTCTCCCCTTCAACCAATGCCCAGTAGTTTGAAATTCCCCTACACTAAGGGAAAAAAATCTAACTATTCTCTCTGTCCATACTCTTTATGATCTATAGACGTCTGCTGCTGGAAAATGTGTTTCCAATCAACATGAATGGCTGTGCTTACAGTCATCCATGACATAAATTCTGAAAGTCAACACTGACACCTCTTCCTTCTTCATCGGGTCACAAATCTTCTAACACAATTTAAATCATTTTGTTTGCACGTATTATGAAACACTTCTGTAGGGTTTGTACCTCGAGCTTTGTACCCGGTGGTAGGGTATTTTTATATGAGAAAACAAAGGTCAACATAATTCATATGGGGTAATTATTTTCGACAGAAGATGGCTTGTGTGTGGAATAAACTTTGAGGAGAAAGTGAGGTCTGCAGATGCTGGAGATCAGAGATGGAAATGTGTTGCTGGAAAAGCGCAGCAGGTCAGGCAGCATCTGGGGAACAGGAGAATCGACGTTTCGGGCATTAGCCCTTCTTCAGGAATAAACTTGCCGATCAAATTGTGAAAGCAGGCACAGTCACAAGAGTTGAAAGTATTTTCAATCAGTGCATCGGTAAGAAATCAGTCTGGATGGTGCTGTGAGCACCCGCCCTTTCCCTCTTTCCTCTCTGAAGGAATCCCTGTTGGTTTTCACCCTCTGCCAATGCCTATGCAGTGGCGTGGGACGTCAGCAGACAGTGATACAGATACACACACAGCAACTGTTCGGACACGGCGTTGAGCCTTTCTGCTCATTGAAGCTAAATGCCCAGAACAGATCAAGCCACCTCATAACCTGCTAAAATATGAGTGACAGAAAGCTCCCAAATTCCACTGTTTAAATGAATCATCAGTTATTTTTTTAAAACTGAAAGTGAACATTAAATAACAACTACTCACAACACTGAACCTCCTTTCTTTGAAATGCTTATTACCAGCCTCCAATTCGATATCAATATACTGTTCCAATAAGACACTTATTAAAACTAGCTGTGCGTTTGATCAGCTTCCCTTCATCGTGGAAACAGGTCCGTCAGCCCAACTAGTCTAAACCGATCCTGCTAAGGTTAACCCAAACAGACCCACTCAACCTAACTACACGGGAAATTTGTACATCTTTCGACTGTGGGAGGAAAGTGGAACACCCGGAGAAAACACACGCGGAGAACGGGTTAACAGAACACAGACAGTCGCCCGAGGTTGGAATCGAACAGTGGTCCGTAGCGCTAGGAGGTAGCATTGCTAACTGTTAAGCCACCGTGCCGCCCAAAATCCATCAACTAAATTTCAAAACCACACAGTTGATTTCGTTTTTGGTGATTTCTTCCAGCTGAAGATATCCCTTGGTCATTATATTTCTTTTTACTGTGATTCTCTTTCATATGAAAAGTGCCCTGGATAGAGAGAGATTCCTAATTTCTTGGATCTGTGTTGATGGCATTATTTTCTGCCTGAAAATTTCAAAACTTCGCCATTTTTATATCCCAAACATCCGACCGTCTCATTGGTATGATGCTGGAAGAACAGGACATTCAAACACAATTTGTTTTTCGAGTCGTGGGGCATAATTTAAACTGATTGGTTAAATTCGAATTGTTGTTCGAACAGAAAGCAACTCAGGTATTTTAAGTTACAGCCAAATGTTATTTTTTCAATTTTATAGTGTATTCTGGAACTGCCATATTGTCATATACAAAGAAGTCTGTTAACACTCAGTTCAAAGCAGCATTCACTGTCTGTTAATGGGACAGACCGTGCCTTCAACTTCATAATATCAATACCCTGATGAAGATAGACAAGCGGACTCTATCAGGATTTCTCTTGCTCAATGCTGTGTCAATTCTTCATGCAATCTGGTGTTTGTCAGTGTTTTCGTTGCTCCGTTGATAGCATGTCGTCATTTGACTCTCTCTGTGGGACGACAGCAGTATTTCCCATGCTCACACTCGTGAGTGTGGTAGGATTTCAATTGCTCCATGCGAACTGTGATGCTCTGACTATCTCACGTCTAGCTCTTGTGAGCAAATTAGTAGCTCAGTTTGATGATATCTTTGCAAGTAATCTCACTGAGCTTCAAGGTTTGTTTTCAGACATTTCATCATAATGTCTACGTAACATCATCGTGAGAGTCTCTCGTTTAGTGTGGTGGTATGTCCAGCCTCTTATCGGTCTTGGTTTCTTAAGTTAGGTGATGTCATTTCCAGTTCTTTTATGTAAGCGAAGTTAGATGGGTTCTAAAGCGATGTGTTTATTGATGGAGTTCTGGTTAGAATGCCAAGGCACTATAAATTCACGTGTGTGTCTTTGCTTCTCCTGTCCTGGTATGTTTGTTTGCCCCAGTCCAAATGATGTCCTTCTTTGTCTGTCTGTATGAAAACGAGTGATAATGGGTCATGTCTTTTCGTGGCTAATTGGTGTTCATGTATCCTCGAGGCATGTTTCCTGCCAGTGTCTCCGATCTAGTATGACATAGATGTGGTTCTGCTCGCCGAGCTGGAAGTTTTTGATGCAAACGTTTCGTCCCCTGTCTAGGTGACAGTGCTTGGGAGCCTCCTGTGAAGCGCTTCTGTGGTGTTTCCAAAGGGTCTGAGTAGTCTGGAAGCCATTTCTGATAATGTAGCTAAAGTTTTTAGTTGCGTTGCGTCTGCTTGATTGTGGTTGTTTCCGAGGAATCGCAGATTGGGTTTATTGGGGACACATTTTTTCTTGAAAGCATTGTATAGATATTTTTCTTTAGCTGTTGGTATCTCTTTTGTGCTGCAGTGATACAGTACATTGAAATAATGTCTTGCTGCAACTCCGTTTGCAGATGGCTCCAAAACTGGAAGAATTGTAAAGTGCGTGGAGAACAGTGTGGAGCTCCAACAGGACAGTGGCAACTTGGTGTAGTGTTCAGGTGTCTGGGAGATGAGAATCAATGTAGAGCAGTGTGAGATGATGCACATTCGTAAGAAGAACACTGTAAGATAATATGAAATATGATGTGCAGTTAGAAAGGGGTTGCAGGAGCAGAGGGTCCTGTATGTATGTGAATACAGATTATTGAAGATGTCAGGACAAATAGGGAGAGCAGTCAATAGCAAGAATAGATTCAGACTCTGAACTTTTTACCGGAGAAGGTGTAGGAGGGAGTCTCCGTGATCTCTTCCAGGGAGGTGGTGGTGACAATGAGCTGTGAGCACACCGTCCAACCCATCGAGACCATGGAGATTCCATTTCTACTAGCACGACACAAACGAGAGATGGCAGAAGGGCCACGGCTTCTAAGTTGCGCCTGGGTGGAATGGAACTGACAGTTGGTTTACATTGAGAATTACCTTTCACTGAACATTGCTCCTTCCTTCATTGCTGAGGTGTGAATGTTTCAGAATCTCCACACGAGGCGTCCTGGTCCTCTCCGGCTTGTACCATGGTCCTCCCAATATGACGAAGGAAGGTGGGTGAGGGAACAGATATTGGGCACTCCACCACCCGGCTTGGCACTTTCTGTCGTATTCCAGGCTCTTTGACTGGAATGAGAGAAAAGAAGCGAGGGAGTGAGGATGGGAGTGGGTGGTTCTGCTGTTAGTGCTGATGTAGATGATGGAGGGAGCGGAATGGTGAGGTGTCCAGAGTGAGTCCGTTCACAGTGCAGTGTCCTTGCATTGTAATTAGTGTGGGGGGCAGAATGGAGGGGTAGGTTGAGTTAGGGAATTAGAGAGAGAGAGAGAGAGAAAGTGAAGGCGCTGCATGCAGTAGAGAGAGTGGTGGAACATGTACCTTGGTCGTGAATAGGTGCTATAACAGATATTTAGTGAGTGTGAGGGAGCAGAGAGAATGCGATGAGGATCTTAATGGTTGTCCGTACTACTGGACATTTCTTTTGAACAGATAGTGCACTGAGTTGGATGATGAGCTCACACCATGTTCTGTGGTTCTGATAGTGTGGCCTACTCTAGGAAGAGAATACTGCTACTCAGCATTCGTCCATCCGCCAGGACCTACGTGCCCCTGTCAACAAATAGTGGTGTAATTGCCCCTTATCTGCCATGCTCGCGGTGTGTCCATTGGCCTTTCAAAGATGGCGAATATCCAGTGATAGCTGGGCAATAGTGAGTACCTCCAGCCATAACGGGTGGCATTGAATGAGAGGGATACCATTGGGTTGGGTAGGTAGTTCATGAGGTGAGTTCGATAAGATAACATCGGTAAAGTAGGTCGGCCTCGTGCAGATAATCGCTGTCACACTCAGTGAAATTGCTATTGAGACAAATTATTCTTAGAATCAGTCCAATGAGTCACAGACTGTGCTGAAATCTCTCCCAGTTACAAAGCTGCAAAACAAATACGCATTCAACACTCTCCATCGTCTGTCCTCATACGAAAATCTCGTTCTCCCATTTTTCCTGGGAATACTGGCTCATGCTCAAAATGACTACATTTCAGTATTCTTAAACCTGTGAACACATCGATCTGTAATACTGCCTCTCCATCTCCTCCATTCTGTCTATTTTGTAAACCACTTCCATTTGTTTTTATTTAAACAGGTTTCCCCGCAATCTCTCTCTGGCAGTGATTTTCAAAGCCGCAGGATCCATTGTCATGGTACAATGAAGACATGGAGTTCCAACAGGATGGCGCCTTCACATTCTGTCACTTCCAGCAATTGCTGCAAATTTCCCCATGCAGGGCAGCGATCTAACAGAGTGTTACTGAATATTGCACTAGGGTGGCATGCACAGCTCTACATGCTGTAAGGGAAACTGTTCCTGGTTCACAATTAATTCATCGGTGATCACTGTACAATTGACTGTGCTGCTCAGACTATGTGCTTGATTTTTATAGATAATGCAATGGTGTGGTCTATGCATTTTCTTATGCTGTATGGATATTTATTTCAGGTTTATAAATCAATTGCCTGCTGTGTTCTGTAGAGCTCCGAGTGCTGGACAGACATCAAGTCCGGGTTTATAGATCAATGCATTGTTGTCTGCACAACACCGAGTGCTGGACACGTATCTAGTCCAGTTTTATTGATCAATGCACTGCTCTTATCTGTATATCTCTGAGTGCTGGACAGAAATCTTGGCCAGTTTTATTGATTAAAACGATACTGTGGTATGCATAGTTCCCAGTGCTGCACAGATACCTAGTCTGTGTTTATTAATCAATGCACAGCTTGCCAAGCTAAACAGGCAGGAGTGTGAAACAACACAGCAGACCAGGCAACATCAGGCAGTGAAGAAGTCGATGTTTCAAGTGTAACACTACTTCAGGGCTTCTGCAGAAGGGTTACACCTCAAACGTTGACTTCCCTACGTCCTGATGCTGCCTGCCTTGCTGTGTTCTTCCAGCTTCCTGCCTGACTACTTTGGAAATAAGCATCTCTCTTTTTTTTGTCTCTCTCCCAGCTTCCCATACTCGACATATGTGTAGTCCGTGTTTAAAGATAAATGCTGCGATATGATCTGTGCAGTGCTTCAGTGTGGACAGATTGCGGATTTTATTGACCAGCGCAAAGGGTGAATCTGCACAGTGTTCCATTCTGGGTTGTATGAGAAGAACACCAGCCCGGGCTAAACAGTGTTCCACTTCGAACATGTCTCTCCTCTGGATTTATGGTTTCTGGGCTCATTGTCCGTGGTGAATTATGAATGTGCCAAAACTAACTATTTCAGCTTATCTGGCAATGCCTTTAGTTCTCATTGTTGTGATTGGACCCTGCAATTCTCACTCCATTAGTTTTGCAGCGTAAGCATGCACAGTACATTATGCCCATTCTACTGTCAGGATCCATGGCCTCTTCGTTCAGAAATAGTCAGATATTCCCATCGTCTTCTGGTCTCCACGGAGAAATGAATGATAGCCTTTTAGATAAACGCCGTCCCCTTTGTACACGGATCAAAACGCCCTCCTCATCATCAACTCCCATCACTAGGCAATCACATCAAAATATCCCGTGTGTAATGAGAGGAGTGGGGCCACTTGGAACAAGGGGAGCAACACTTCCGAGGTCTCTACGGGTCTGAGTGAACTCTCCAGTACTCAGTGTTACATTTAGTTTTTAATCTCTCTCGATTTTTGCAATATACAAACCCTTTTCCTTGCTGAAAACAATCACAGGCACAGATTTAACCACGTTATATTCTATTTCCCAAGTTACTTTCTATTGCTTATCTATTTACAGTTTCACTACCGCCACTGGATAACTTCAGTTCCTAACTATCTTAGTGCCATTCTAAATCTAGTTAGTACACGTTCGGTCCTTTTCTGGAAATAGATGATATTATTTGCAAATAGTTGAGGCCAAAGCACTGGTCACTGAGTCACTGCAGTAGTAAACGGTGTTAACCTAATAGAGAATGTTTTATACCTCATGTATCCATGCTTTTGGCTCAGTAACCTGTTCATCCCGTATACCTGTGCCGCGTTTTTGATAGGCTGCATATTCCCTTCCATTTACTATGAAACAAGTATGAGAGATTAAACGCTCCAATTCCTGAGTAACAGCCTCGAATGGCTGTATGGGCCCTGTTGATGTTAAAAAAAAACACCTGATTGGCTGAATAGCTTACTTCAGTGTCGGTGACGTTGTGAATGGTGCTGAACATTTAGGACCCATAAATGATCAGCCCACTTCTCCCTTTATGATGGAGAGAAGGCCATTGATGATGGCCCGCAGTGCCTCGTGGATGCCCAATTTCCATTTGCTCGATCCTTTACAAATATGTGCAAATTCACAGGAAATAGTGCCACGTAAAACAATAGGCAGTATTTTCAATATGTGGCCGAGACTTGCCCTCCACAAAGACTATGCATTGGCTCCTCCTTCAGATACACTTAAGGACACATCCATCAGTGACAAGCAGTGTGGTGAGAATGTTTCTCTCTTCTGGGTTCCTCCATCACTTGCCATAGTATGGCTGCCGTGTATTTGAGGTCTCTCCATGCTCAGTAAGTGAAGAGCATGTGGAGACACTGTTGGTGATGGACATTGAAGTGCCACAGCCAGAGTACGTTCTGGGACCTTGTCACCTTCAGTGCTGCCGCTGGTTTCTTTTCCGCATAGAGGGGAACTGAGTTGTCACTGTGGGTGGATGTGGAGGGCAGTTGATGTCCATCATCAGGCGGTTTCCTTGACTATATTTGACGTGTTGCCATGGGAATTCCTTGTTTCTGGAATTAATGCTGTGGAATTGCAGGGTAACTTCTTTTCTGACTGTATTATACGGTATCCCCGCCGCTGGTGGGTCTGTCCTTCCGGTGGGACAGTGTATATCCCAGGATTGGTATTGGGTTTTATGAAATATGTCCCATCATATCTGATTCTGTGAGAATCAGGTATCAGACGGTTTCTGACCGGGTCAATGTGAGGAATACAGGCGACAATAGATCAAGAAATAATGCGTATAAAAGGTGATTGAAAGGCACTCTATCTCAATGGGTTTTATATTCTGACTAAAGATTGAGGAATGGATATGATAATCAGAGAGACATGGCGACAGTGTTACCACTATTGGCAAATGAACGTCCAGCATATTGTATATCTAGCTATGTTCTACAAAAGTGAAGGTTTGACTTAGGGTAGCTCTCCCAATAAAAGGACGACATCTGTATGATTGTAAAGTCGCACCCTACATCAAATGTCAAGGAATTGCAGACAAGATTTCGAGTGTGACGAAGTTTGCAGATGACAGACAATGAGTGGTAGACCAAAGTGTGCAGAGGGCACAAAACATCTGCAGAGGGACAAAGATAGCTTCAGCGAGTGAGCAAAGGTGTGGCAGACGGAGTGCGATGTTGGTAAATGCAAGGTCATCCATTTTTATTTGGCCTAACTGTCAAAAGCACAGTTTTTAAAATAGTGAAAAATTGCTGCATGCTGATGTGCAGAGGGAGCTCAGTGTCCTTGTGCAGGACTCAAGAAAGGTTGGTTTTTAGGGAATTAAGAAGGCAAATGGAATATTATCCATTATTGCTGAAGAGATGCCGATTAGAAACAAGAAGTGTATTTGCAGCTGCACACGGTGCGGGTAACACCACATTTAAGTACTGTGTACAATTTTGGTCTCCTTACATGTGAATGAATACACCAGCACTGTAGTGCGTACAGAAGAGTTTCTAGACTTGATAGGGTTTAATAATGAGAGGATATTAAGGAGACTGGAATTATTCTCATTAGAGTTTAGCACAATAATTGTCTTACAGAAACCCTGCTCGCCTTCTCCCCTCAGAAGGAGACAGAGACGCACATTATTGTGTCGCTGTAACTAATGACATTTGAAGGCCCAGACCAGATTTGCAGGATTCACCACTTCAGAATCCGATTATGGAGGATTTGTTTTGGAAGGGTCAACATTCAGAAACAAGGAGACAGACCAGGACTGTGTTGAATATGCTGTAATGACTACTCATGAGGTTGTCAAAGCGGGATCACTCCCTTCTCTTCTGTCAGTGCAAACAGCGGACCTGATTACCTTTACAGAGGCGTGCAAATTGGCTGAGGGAAAGACAGTTTATATTTACACCGATCGCAGATACGCATTCAGGGTTGTTCATGATTTTGGAACCCTGTGCAAACACAGGGGTTTCTAAACCTCCACTGGAAAGCCCATCACACACCGTGGTCTGATTTATGACCTCCTGGAAGCGGCCCAATTGTCCGAATCAATGTCTGTGTGTAAATGCGAAGCCCACACAAAATAATTAAGTTTCTATTTCTCAAGGGAATGCAAGGGCAGACTCAGCAGCAAGAACGACAGTCCAGCAGCCGCCAAGTGATCGCATTGACAAACGTATGACAAGACTTTGTACCCCAACAGCGGACGTACAGGACTTAATGTCACAGTTCACGCTGGAAGAAAAGCGAGAGTTGACGAAAGCAGGATGCAGTGTGAGGGAAGAGGTATGGTGTGACCCCAATGGCAAACCATGTCTACAACGATCATTATTTTAATTCTATGCCATACACACAAACGTTAAGGACCATGTATAAAAAGAGGGGATGTAAGACAGTATTTCAACACATCGGTTAACTGGGGGATTTACTCTTTACTCGCAGAAGTATTGCGTACGATGTGCTG
Organism: Chiloscyllium plagiosum; assembly: GCF_037043375.1. Classification (NCBI taxonomy): domain Eukaryota; kingdom Metazoa; phylum Chordata; class Chondrichthyes; order Orectolobiformes; family Hemiscylliidae; genus Chiloscyllium; species Chiloscyllium plagiosum. The sequence continues at coordinate 49,281,589 of NW_028270167.1, forward strand.
TATGTGCCACTAGTTATGTGGGCTGGGAAATACAGATAAGTCAGACAGCACACCCCCAACCCAAAGCCCTTTGAACATTTACAGACGGACTTTATTGAACTAACACACAACAAAGGGAAAAAATATTGTCTGATAATATTTGATACGTTTTCCAAATCGGTGGAAGTATTCCCCACGTCTACAAAGGATGCCAATGCAGTCGTCAAGACTCTGCTAACTTAAATAATCAGTGAATATTTGGGAATAAACATTAGAAAACACTGTGCCTACAATCTAGGGAGCGGTGGGGCAATGGAAAGAGAAAATTGCTACGCTAAAAAAAAAACTAAATTCACAAAATGTTGTGAGGAACTAGGGGTGGCATGGACAAAGGAACTTGAAATGGTGCTGGCGTATATAAGATCGAGGAGGAGAGGAAGAGCTAACGTTAGCCCGTTTGAGATTTTGTTCGGTTGGCCGCCGAAACCATGTTCTGGATTAGTGCTGGAAGAGCAAAGCAGTTCAGGCATCATCCAAGGAGCAGCGAAATCGACGTTTCGGGCAAAAGCCCTTCATCAGGAATAAAGGCAGTGAGCCTGAAGCGTGGAGATGAATTGGCGCAAGACCTAAGGTAAGACAGGTAACGAGCCGCTGTGAGGATGAGATGTTGTGTCACTATCTAAATCTCTCTGCACTTTTGTCTCAAACATAAAATTAAGTGAAAGCAAAACTACCCCAGAAGGGAAGCTGCACGATTTTGCCCTTGAGACTGGATAGTGGTGAAAAACGTCATGATTAAAAACTGGAAGGCGAAGAGATGTCCGGGACCATTTCAAGTGCACCTTACAACACAAACAACTGTCTCTGTTTGAACTTTGTAAACATTCGACTTGACCTTGCGACAGTCGAGTTCAGCGAATGCTGAAGAACTGTTATGTCCAAGGCCAAGGGATGAGAGAATAACAAGTTAATTTTTACCTGTCTTTGCCCTTGAGAGCGTGATATGATACAGTATAAGACAAGTAACTGAATTATGCTCAAGTACCCCTTGCATAAGGCATTTTGTCAAGTGAAGAGGGACCCTTTACAAAGCTTTTCCTTCACACCTTTCTGAACATTCACCAGCATTCACAGCATTCACCACCCTTCAGTGTTCCAGCAATTGACCTGGACATTCCCTGCTATACATATCTCAGCAAGGTATCTAACAGTCACTTTCCCCAGCTTCTCACAGCATTCTAGGTACACTTGATCACTTCACAGGGAATTTTCTGCCTTTATGAAATTTTTAGACTTCCAGTTTCTCCCCTTCTGTAAAATGGACACATTTCAAGACATCATTGTTTATTTCCTCAAGTTCACTACTTCACAGATCCTTCTTCGTAGTAAATACTGATGAAAAATATTCTCTTAGCATCTCACCCATGTCCTGTGTTTCCACAAATATATGGCCTTGCTGATCCTCAAAACCCTATTCTCTCTTTAGTTACTGTTTTGACGTTCATATATTTTCAGCACCACATTGGATTCTCCCTCACTGCGTTGGCTGAAGATAAGGCATGTCTGCATTTTCCATCCTGATTTCTCTCTTGAGTATTATACCACTGCCCTTGATTCAAATGATTCCTGCTGTCTATAGCTACTCCTTATTTTTCTTGAGCAGAAACACAATTCGGCTCGGCAACCAGTGTTCCCCACGCCTATCATCCCTGACCTCCTCCTGAACAGGAACATACTGCCGCTAGACACTGTAATCTCATTTGTGAAGGTGTCCCACTTTCTGCCACTAGCTTCGCCCAGAGGCAAGATAAATTGCGGATGATGGAATCCAAAATAGACAGGCAGGAGGCTGGAAGAATACAGCAAGCCAGCCCCCATCCGGATGTGAAAGAACACAGCAATCCTGACAGTTTCATGAGCTGGAGAAGTCAACGTTTTCGGATTGATCCTGTTTCAGGACTATGGGAAAGTGGAGGAGGGGGGAGTAGCTGCAGGTAAAGGAGCTAGATGAGCAATGTGGTGAAGTCGCGAGAGGCCAAGAGAGACACGTTTTTTTTTTCTCCTTAACCGAGTTCATCCCATTGCAAACTTTCTTCAAAGGATGCGCACTTTGAAGATGTTCTCTGCTTCCTCATAACCCAGCCCGTCGCTCTCCTTTCCATTGCACCCTGCAACCAAACGGATTCAATCATCCCATTGACCAAACAGGTCGTGCCCTCTACTTGTCTCCACCTATCAGCATATCACCACTTGCCCCTGCCTCCCCCTACACTCACCTCGAGTTCAGAAAAGCAGTTAGACCCGAAATGTCGATTTCTCCAACTCCTTGCAGTTGCCTGGCTTGCTGCGATATTCGAGCTTCCTGACAGTGCCTCGCTTGCTGTGTTCTTCCAGCCTTCTACCTGTAAACCAGCTTCTACCAAATCCCTTTTCAAAGTGGTTGCCTCAATCGTTCAAAATTGACCTTATTCAATTTAGAACTTGAGGCTCTACATAAGGAATATTCTTCTCCATGAGTATATTAAAACTAATAGTCACTGCATCAGTCTCAAGAAGCATAATGACGTCCCTTTGCCTCCGGATAACAGGCATGATAGGGCTGAATAGTTTCCTACTGTCACTCTGTAACTGGCACCATGGGAATGGATAATCCCCTTCTTTCCCTCTGGGGCGGCACGGTAGAGCAGTGGTTAGCACTGCTGCCTCACAGCGCCAGAAGACCCTGGTTCAGTTCCCACCAAAGACTGAATGGCCCCTCTGTCCATCTGTAACAGGATAGAGAGCTGAATGTTTTCCTTCTGTTCCTCTGCAGCAGAATTGAGGGGGTAAATTGTCTCCTTCTGCCATTCTGTAACAGGCTCAGCAGGCTAAATGGCCTCCTCCGTTCCCTTTGAACAGGCGCAATAAGACTGAATGCCCTCTTCCTGTCTCTCTGTAACACGATTGAGGGGTTGAAAGGCTTCCTTCTGTCCCTCTGTAACCCGCACAATGAGGCTGAATTGTCTTCTTCTGCCCCTCTATTAACAGACTCGATGGGCTGAATGGCTTCCACCTATTCCTCTTAAGCATTGTGGGGACAGAATTCCTTCCTCCTGTTCCTGAGCAGCAGTCTTGTTGCTGTGAATGATGTCTTCATGTCATGAAAGGATTTCACAATTGTAAATTTAAACTAATAGAAGCACTACACAATGTCAATGGGCAATAAATATTTTAGCCCTGATATGGTCTCTGGAAATTTCCCATCATCATCTTAGAAAGTTGGTCAGTTACATTATCGCTGTCTCCCTGTTCGATCATGGTGCAACATATGCAACTGTGTAGTGTTCTGGCACTATTCTCACATACTGGGAAGAACGATTTTAACAAGATTGGAAGTTTTATAGTCCTTCCCTAAGCAGCACTCATCCATTCTATCCAGACCGCGTAAATATTCCCCTTTATTGTGATTTGAAAAGTGATAAGGAAGGGGTTAACTGAACTTGTTTGTTCGGTAACTTTCACTGATGTCAGTCTCCATGGAATTCGCATTATCCCAGTGGAAAGTTTCCACCTTTAATGATAACGTCGCTCCGTTCGGTATGTTATCCCATAGTCTGAGTGGAACCATCAACGACAACGCTAAAAGGGATCAGCAGCTTTAGTGAGAGAGAATGAGTGATCAGAATCTCAGCACCTTCGACTGTAATGCCCCAAGAATGGACAGGAAATTACACTGGGATGTTTGGCTTCTTTCTACATATTATGATCGATGGTCATTACCACTTCGGATCATACGTGCAATTTACATTATTCAATATTTTTACTATCCAATCCTGGCTATTGCTTCTATCCCTAGAAAGTCTCACTGCTTAACCATTGATTCTATAAACCGCGTTTCACTGTAATACTGTTCTTTTCATTGACTCTACTATCCTTGCAGCTGTTATTGTTCCTGCTGAGTCCCTAAATCCAGATATACAACCCAGAGATCACTGCTAACTGCATCAGGGAACTTCTTTATTCACTTTTTCTCTTTTCCCTTCTGGCAGTGTCCCTCATAGATCTTTGTGTTGACCTACTCATTTTCAGCTGGAAACCACGTTTCATGGGTTCACTGCCCTTATTACCTAAGTGTTGGCAGGTCACTGTCGTATTTTCAGATAATAAACTCCATTTGTAGCGTCTGACACTATCCCATTCCTGGTCAATATCTGAATCTGAAACAGACGAATCACAAGTGTGAACTGGCATCTTCAGAACACATTTCTCTGTTTCGTCCCATCTGCTATTTAATACTTGAGCTACGCAATACAGCCGTCATGATGGCAATAATTTGCTGCTGGCTTTCCCAGGGAGACAGGGATAACCTGCAGAAGCAATTCTGAATCGATATTCCATGGTTAGGATCCGTACTCACACAAAACTACCATCCATGTATTATTCCTGTGCGGATTGATTTATATAGATATTGTGTCTGGCGTTGCCTTTATTATAACATACTCAAGCACATCCTCAAGTCTGTCCATCGTCTATTCCTCTATCTTGCTGTATCCATTCTCGCAATCCCTGCCATTGTTCGTACGTAACCTGATTTTTGTCCATGTGTATTATCTGTCAGACAATGATATTCACATCTATCACTTTCCCAGACCCACACACATGCAGACATAAAATCGTACGACTTGAACTGATGAATGGAGTTACAGAGCCATAAATCTGTGGGAGTCCCATATACTGTCACTTTTAGTATGGGCTGCATATCTTCGCATGCTCAGCAGATATCCAGGGCAAGTGTAGCAACAATATACTGGCAAAGCTTAGCAGTACTTTCCATGCTTGGCTGGTAGTCCAGTTCACTGGACAATATACTAGCATAGTCTGCAAAGCTCTCCATGATGGGCTGTTACCTTGTCCCAGTTAATGGTGTCTGGGCTGATTCAGTGGGGGAGAATCAGAATTGTATAAACAAACTATTTCAATGCATCTCGCAATGTTTTTATTCATGTTTTCATTCTTGAGATTGGACCCATCAAGTCTAACTCCTAAATTCTTCCCACTCCCTGTCTTTTCGTTTTGCCCATGTTTCCACACCACGTTCCCAGTTATTTAATTATCTGTTTCTATTTTTCATGTCAATCTCCTTCCATATCCTTTCGTGGCTTTGGTTTTCGGCTCGAAGTAAAGACGTATACAGACTCCAAACAAGGCCTCACGCCTAAAATACATTGTCTGACCGGAGGGGTCACCTCCTTTTCATTTATCTCCAGGCAGAGACTTGTAAGACTGTCTCGGATTTCCATACTAATCACTCAAAACCTGCACCTCCATTCTAACTGATTAAAGATTTAAACGCTAGCTTAGTTGCATACAATTCATGCACATGAGTTGTACGATCCTCTGAAGGTTTCCTTATAAATTATGTATCAATGTTCTTCCTCCCTCTCTTTAACACTTGGCAACGTAGCTGTTCCCTGAAAGCTAGTGTTTTCAAATACGTGTGTTGGAATATAATCTAGTTTGTCTGATTTTTCATCTTGACGACCGCTGTTCATCACCGGTACCTCCACATCCTGGCTATTATTGGTTTGCTAACGCTCTCTCCAAGTAAATAAGCTTTTTTCTACCGCCATGAACTCTTTTCTTGAATATGCAGAGAGATCTCTCTGTCCATGTATAGAGACCCCTGAGAGGTGCCACGCAGGTTGGTAAGGTTGTTAAGCAGGCAAACGTAGTGTTAGCTTTGGTCGTTGAGGGATTGAAATTCGGAGCGACAAAGTCATGCTTCGGCTGTACAAACCTCCAGTGTGGCCGCACTTGCAGTATTGTGTACAGTTCTGGTCAATGCATGAGATGAAGGATGAATACTTGGAAAGTGTTCAGCGGAGTTTTTCGAGGATTTTGCCTGGTGTGCAGGGAAGAACTTATGGGAAAAGTCCGAGGAACTTGAGGCTGTTTTCGATGGAGGGAAAAAGATTGAGAGGTGACTTAATTGACACATATAAGGTGACCAGAGTGTTGCATATGTTGGATATTGAATGCCATTTTTCTCGAATGGTAATGGTTAGCACAAGGAAACATAGCCTTACTTTGAAGTGTGACAGATATAGGACAGATGTCAGAGATAGTTTCTTTACTCAGAGATTACTAGGGGTGTGGAATGCATGGCATGCAACAATGGCAGATTCTGCAACTTTCAGGTCACCAAAATGGTCAAATATATGAACGGAAATGTAACAGCGTAGGAGAGGTAGGCTTCAGATTGGTTCAACAGGTCGGCAAACATCAAGGGCTGAACGACCTATTCTGCGCTGTAATGTTCTGTATTCCATGTTCTGTTGTTCCCATAGAACAGAGACTAAACTGAATTACCTCCTTACGATCACATAAGGTATTCACACGGTTCTGTACCCTTCTGTTCTTGTGCAAGAGACTCAATGGGCTGAATGGTATTATCCTAGTGTGGCAATTTCCTGTCATTTTTGGCCTTTTCCAGGCCAAAAATGCGTTGCAGCATTGTGAACGCTGAATTGTCTCATGTTGATATTGTGCAACAGGATACACCATGGTCTATTGTGGGTCCTGTGTTGTAGTGTGTAGGGGCTGATTGGCCTCTTCCTGAATCGGTGTAATCAGGATCCAGAAAATAAACAGCCTCTTCCTCGTCAGCTGCAAAAGGTCAAAGGAAACAGATTCTGCTGTTCCAGGTTCGAGAATTGGAACGGATTCCTGAATTTGCACTGCAATTGCTTTCTGTTGCTGAGCCTTATAACAAGTTCCTCTGTCATTCCTGTAAACTTTAATAGGTATTGAATCAATCTGCTCATCCTTCCCCCGTAAGTTAACGTGACACTCTTGTTTAGTTGGTTAAAATGCTGCTTTGTAAATATGTCGATCGGCGGTCAAACCTGAGAAGTTCCTGAACGTCACGTTAACCATTCCTTGTTTACATTTCTCTGAAATGGCGTGTAGCTCTTCCATTGGGTTGTTGATCCAATCTGGTGCTGTGGAAGGAGGCAAAACGTGATTGGTTGAACGGGATTCTCGTGTTCAAAGGAAACATTTCCTTCCACTCCTGTTGCCTGAGCTTGCCTCCTTTCAGAGAATGTTGAATGCAGTTAAGATAATGCCGCTATGGTATTATCACTTCCCTATGCAACTAGTGATGCAGTGATGTCCTCGGGAGCTGGATTCAAATTCTGCTCATGTGTTTAGTTCAGTGTGGTAGCGTGGCTGAGCCCGCAACGGTGCTGGATCTAAGCTTCAGTATGAATTGATGTGTGGATTTGAATTCCACGACTGCCAGATGCGCTGATAGGTGTTATCCTGAATTTTGGTCTGAGTGACTTCGGTCTGCATTGAACACGTCAAAATGTGATCTGTTTCTTGCAAAGTGATCTATGATGAGTGACAGTACAGAACGTTCAGAGAGTCAGCGGTCACGCTGTGTTTCTGCAGTATCGTGGTGATCACATTTCACCTCATATGTCAAAGGTCCCTGGGCAGAAACAAGGTGGTGCTGCTGCTTCATGCGGAAGGCGAGTTGTCGTACCTACACTGGTTAGCTCAATGGTTCGCACTGCTGCCTCACAGCACCAGCGATCAGGGTTCAATTCTAGCCTCATGTGACTGTCTGCGTGGAGTTTGCACAATCTCCTAGTGTGGGTATGGATTTCCATCGGGTATCCAGTTTCTTCCAAAAGTCTCAAGATGTGCAGGATAGTTCGATTGGCTATGCTAAATTAACCATCATGTACGGGGATGTGCAGGTTAATGCAGTAGTCATGAAAATTCAGGGTTACAGCGATTGGGTAGAGTTTGGGTAAGCTTTTGATGATCTTTGACTGATCAGTGTGGTGTTCATGGGTCAAATGGCCTATTTCCACGCTGTAGGGTTTCCATGAGAAACACCTTCGTTGCACAAATCAGTTGATGGAACAAACAACAAGTTAGTTCCAAAATCCTGTTTTCACGGGCAGAGATTATATTGAAACACATTACTCCAGATGTGATCTCACAAAGGTCCTGTATAGCAACAGCAACACATTACCAGCTGCTGTAAGATTCCAACCCTGCTTACAACAGTCTCAGCTGTCGGGGGAATGCACTGCATTGTTGAAATATCATTGTCATTCTCTATCTGTCAGCACAAGGGTATATCTGGTGAAAATGTTATAATCATGCTAGAGAAAAACGGGTAAGTTGTGGCGAGATAAAATTAATGTTGAGATATGCCTCGCCAAGCATCTCAGCTGATTCTACCCTTAATCTCCTCCGAGCCCACGTTGCTCAGATTCCAGAGAACCTGTTAAGGTGGAGTTGAGAAACAACAAGGAGAAGCAAACATCGATGGGAGTGAAATTCCAAACACAAAGCTTCTACAAATGTTGGGGATGTCACAAAACAGGGAATTAGAAAGGAAAGATTGTGAATACGGCATTAATGGTGGATAAAGTGAAATTGCATGAAAACTGTGATAATACGAATGAATGTTAATGCTGGGAAAATTGATTTCACGAGTGTGTATAAGCTGGTTTCCTTTAACCATACGTGAGCACCGAACTTTCTGGTTAAAGGAAACTTTATGGTTAAAGGAGCTCACCGATCAGGCACTTTTTGAATTGGTGTTGTCTGATCAGAAGAGGGCATTGAAAACCTTGTGATAAATGAGCTTTTGTGAATACTGATCTTAATTTATTGATTTTTACATGATGTCATTAATAAATCAGTATGTTTTTCTTCATTTTTCGTATATATCGGAGTCATGGAAGCCCTGAAAGTATAAAGAGCAAGGTGATTTCAGTGAATTTGGAAAGGACATGAACATGATTTAAAGGAAGACAGGCAATATTTGCTATTCATGCAAACACTAGAAGATGTAGATTATATGTACATCCAATGTGCACATAGCAAAAGGTTAAGGTGACTCCACCATGGTTAACAGAAGATAGAAAGTGTATTAGATCAAGGAATATGAATCAGAGAAAATGCAAAATATTGTGGATTCATTGGACCAAAGGAGGGCTAAGAAACTTGTAAGGAAATTAAAGTGTATCAATAATGCAAACTAACAAGAAACATAAAGACTTACGAAGACCTTTTATTAATATTTGAAAGAAAAATGAAAGCAAGGTCAAATGTGGATCAGTGAATGTGTGGAAATGGTAAGTTATTGTTGAGAGCAGAGAAATGACGTGAAACTAATTAGTTAAATTCTGACTGTCTTCATGGAGGAAGGTACAGAACATCTCCCAGAAATGTAAAGCGACCAAGGGACTTGTGTTATTGAATTTTAAAGCTATTCATGTTAGTGACGAGGTTGTGTTTGAAAACATAACCGAATTGAGGATTGTTAATTCTGACAGACCAGATATACTTCACACTGAGATTTCAGAGAAAGCAGCAATGCAAATATGAATTGAACTGAGGAGCATTGTATTTGTCCGCAATCAATTTGGAACTTTAATAATGTATTCCAACGATTCAAACTGGGAAGAAGAGGGAGAATGGAGAACAACAGACCAGTTAACTCGTCATCCAAATAAGGGAAAATGTTGAAATGTATTATAACGAATATGATATTTGTCATCTAGAAAGTAATAAAAAAACTTCAATAGAATGATTCTGCATTAATGAAACGGATGTTATAATTTACAAACCTATCGGATGTACGTTTGCTCGCTGAACTGAAAGGTTCATTTCCAGAAGTGTAATCATCATACTAGGATACATCTTCGGTCGACGTCACGCGAAGCAATGTTGAAACTTCCTGCTTTCTATTTACGTGTTCGGGTTTCTTGGTGGAGAAAGTGAGGTCTGCAGATGCTGGAGATCAAAGTTGAAACTTTATTGCTGGAACAGCACAGCAGGTCAGGCAGCATCCAGGGAACAGGAGATTCGACGTTTCGGGCACAGGCCCTTCTTCAGGAATGAGCAGAGAGTGTTCAGCAGGAGAAGATAAAAGGTAGGAAGGAGGGACTTGGAGGAGGGGCGTTGGAAATGTGATAGGTGGAAAGAGGTCAAGGTGAGGGTGATAGGTCGGAGTAGGATGGAGGCGGAGAGGTCAAGAAGAAGACTGCAGGTCAGGAAGGCGGTGCCAGGCTGGAGGGATCCGGCTGAGACAAGGTGGGGGGAGGGGGGATGAAGAAACTGGTGAAGTCCAAGTTGGACTTCACCAGTTTCTTCATCCCCCCTCCCCCCACCTTGTCTCAGCCGGATCCCTCCAGCCCGGCACCGCCTTCCTGACCTGCAGTCTTCTTCTTGACCTCTCCGCCTCCATCCTACTCCGACCTATCACCCTCACCTTGACCTCTTTCCACCTATCACATTTCCAACGCCCCTCCTCCAAGTCCCTCCTCCCTACCTTTTATCTTCTCCTGCTGAACACTCTCTGCTTATTCCTGAAGAAGGGCCTGTGCCCGAAACGTCGAATCTCCTGTTCCCTGGATGCTGCCTGACCTGCTGTGCTGTTCCAGCAATAAAGTTTCAACGGGTTTCTTGGTGTTGGTGACGTCATTTCCTTTGGTGATGTTATTTCCTGATGTGAAGTTACTTCCTGTTCCTTTTCTCAGGGGGTGGTATATGAGGTCTAACTCGATGTGTTTGTTGATAGAGTTCTGTTTGGAATGCCATGCTTCTAGGAATTCTCGTGCATTTCTTTGTTTGGCTTGTGCCTTTCAGCTCAGCGAGCAAATCCACATCCAAAACCTCAACCTGACCTACAAATGTTCTCAAAACTCGTTACAAACTTATTGCTTGAAGATATCTCTGGTCGACATAAACAATGGAGAACCAATGAATGTGATACAGTTGGATAAGCAGGAGCTCTTTTTCTTAAGAATTCAGACAGTAAGGTATTTGGAAAAAATGCAATGTGTATTGGGAGGTACATTTGCAAATAGGAAGATAAAAGGCTGGTGTGTCTTCTTTGAAAGGGAATCGGAATGTAGATGGCGAAAATCATGTAGATTAGAAGCGTTAGCTTGCTCTCCCTCCATTGATGTTGTCAGACTCGCTGTGATTTCTAGCATGGGTTGTACTGCAATAATTTACTTCTTCTAAAAGTCAGTCTGTCCTGCACCACAATCACCAAATGTTAGTAAGATGGTATTTGGAGTATTATGGACAGTTTCAGTGACCTGGTGTAATGAAGAATATACTGACCACATATACTCAATGGACATTCTCCAGATTAATCCCTCATATTGCCAGATTGTCTGATGAGGGAACTTGTTTTGTGTTCCCGGGAGTTTCAATGAATGAAAATTAACCGAAACGAAACTGATAAAACTCACACAGAGGGGACTGACTAAAACATGGACATGTAGAAGTGAGAGCAGGGAGAATCCCAGAATATTCCAAAAGGATGTCAAGTGGAATAATATTTTCAGCGATCAATCAGGTCTAATTAGAAACCAAGGGGACAATCAGTATGTGAAGCGCAAGAACACTGTGAGATTGTTACATGCGAGATTCACACTTGATTTACTTGGGAGATGGAGAATGCTGGTGCAGAATTCAAGAAGATTGAGTGGGAGACTCTTCAGCCGACTGTTTATGATTGAATTAGGGATTGATGGTTTTAGCTGGTATAAAATTGGGCAAATAGCTTAATGCGTGTTATCCCAGGCTGCTGTTGGAGACAACGGAGGAAAGGCCCTGACAAAATTATGTGTTGAATATGACCACAGGAAAAGGACCGATGTGGTTGCACTTTACAGAAAAATGGTGCAGATAGACCAGCTAACGAAAGGTCTTTAAGTATCAGTTCTTTGTTCAGGCAACTATTGGAGAAAAGTAGGAAAGATAAAATTGATCTCCATTTCGACAGGCAATGTATGTTCAGGGATAGTCAGCATGGCTTTATCAGAGGGAAGTCATGCCGAATGAATTGTATTAAAATTTATCACGGATTTCATTTGTATGGTATCTCAGCAGGATTTTGGCAAAGCCCGACATGGGAAACTGCAAGTAAAATCTCATGCTATCAAATGTATCTTATTGATTTACTTTCAAAATTGTTTGAGAGGCAATAGACAGAGAGTGGTGTTGGAAGCCTGTTTCTGTGACAGGAGAATAGTGTGCCCTGGTGTACCACAGGCATCAGTTCTGTGTCCTTTATTATTTGTGGCATTCATAATTGATGTAGGTAGATTGGATTTTGGTATTTGGTCGGAAGGGACAAGTTGGACCGAAGGGTCTGTTTCCATGATGTACATCTTTATGACTCTATCAATTGCAACAATTAAAAGGCATCTGGATGTGTATATGAAGCGAAATGGTTGGGAGGTTTTTGGGACAGGGGCTAGCAGGTCGGACTAGACAGAGTTGGAATATCTGGTCAGCATGGACGAGTTGGGAAAAACGGGTCTGTTTCCGTACTGTACATCTCTGTGGCTTTATGACTCAATGTGAATGTGGAAGGACGTGTGCGGGTCTGATAAGAAAGTGCATCTTTACCAGTGAGGAAAATTTTATTTTTATGTTACAGGACGATACAGATGGAATAGAGAGATGGGCAGATCATTAGCAGATAGAACGTAATGGTCATAAATATGACGTGATGTACTTAAAGAAGGAACCAGACAAGGGAGTACTCAATGAATAGCAGCACACTAGCAACCTCAGATAGTGTTACTCTACACATCCCTGAATGTGACTCGACAGTGTAATGGGCTAGATGAGAAGGCATAGTGGACTGTAGAGATAGCCTCTACTCAATGAACCATAGACTATAAAGCGAGACTTGACTTTGAACAGATTAGACTTTAGGCCAAAGCTTATGTCCTGGAAGTGACCTGTGTGATGAAAGCGGAGTGGCCAGTCCCAGAAACTGAAGTCTTGGAGGAATCAGTTCCGCACTAGGCTGTGTGGAAATAGGCGTGAAACTCATTCTCCTTCGGCCCTTCTAACTTCGGCCGTTAAACTGTTGTTTCATTCATTTGTTTGCTCTGTGTATTTACTGTTTGATTATTGAGAATGTTGTGCATATTCGGCACATGATACAGTACAGCTTGGATAGACTGAGTTCTGTAGATGTTCTTTATTCTTTTCTTTGTGTTTCATTGCGAAATGTTGTGATTGTATTTTGTTTTAAACCTTGTTAGTGAACCTAGCTAGCTTACTCCGGGTAATGTTCACTGTCAGCTTACCGAAACAAATAGCAAACCCACCGTCTGGGCTGCTGCTTAAGAATGGTTTGAATGGTGGGCCTGATCAGTAATGGTTTGGCAGCTGTTTCAAATATTTCAAACAGCGAATGGTAGGCGGTAGTGTATTTTGTTTCGGGTATTGGTTTGGTTGGTTAGATAACGTTTGGGATAGCAATGGCTTTTTTCAGTCGCCAGGGGTTTTCTGGATGTGGATGCAGTAGCTTTGGAAGTTTACACAAAGTGAATAAGACGAAGCTAAAGGAATCATCAGACAATTGGGATTGGAGGTGTCTCCTTCTATGAGGAAACGAGAGATGATTGCAGGAGTAGTTCAGCATTTAAATTTGCTGGAAACACCATCAGGATCTCGAGAGATGGCAAAAAATCGATTGCAGGTTGATTTAGAGATAAGAGATAAGGAAAGTGCAGCAGAATTGAAACAGTTTGATTTACGATTTAAAGCAGAAGAAAGGGTAAAAAGAGAACAGCAGAAGAGAGAGAAAAAGAGAGAACAGCAGAACAGAGAGAACAATAGAGAACGTTCGAACGTCAGAAATTGACACTGAAAGAGGGAAGTCAGCTTAAAAGGTTGGAGGTAAAGTCTGAAGGTAACCTTAGTGAAGAAGTAGTGCAATGCCATGTGGAAGAGTAGAGATTTAAAAGAACAAGGTTATCAGCTGCAGTGGAAGATGATTATGAGCTGTTCCATAAAACATCGATTTGCTTCATCAAAATAAATTTCTGTTTTTTTTTAGATTAGATTACTTACAGTGTGGAAACCGGCCCTTCGGCCCAACAAGTCCACACCGCCCCGCCAACGCGCAACCCACCCATATATTTACCCCTTACCTAACACTACAGGCAATTTAGCATGGCCAATTCACCTGACCTGCACATCTTTGGATTGTGGGGGGAAACCGGAGCACCCGGAGGAAACCCACGCAGACACGGGGAGAACGTGCAAACTCCACACAGTCAGTCGCCTGAGGCGGGAACTGAACCCGGGTCTCTGGCGCTGTGAGGCAGCAGTGCTAACCACTGTGCCACCGTGCCGCCCACAAGGCGTTCATGAGGGGTCGAAATTGGGACAAAGAGAAACCCGCATTTGGAAAGGGAAATGTAGACCTCAGTGAAGATCAGAAGGAGAACTTACCACAGTGGCAAAACGAAACCCTTAAAGTGGACAAAGAAGTTCAAATGCTCTGGATATTTCATTGTAATAAAGTGGACCACACAAAACCAGAGTTTTGGTGGGTAGGAGAAAGTCAGATGGAGGAAAATCAGACAAGCCTGGAGGTTTTGTTGGGAAAATAACAGAAAAGAGAGAGTGAGGACTGCAGATGCTGGAAATCAGAGCTGAAAAATGTGTTGCAAGAAAAGCGCAGCAGGTCAGGCAGCATGCAAGGAGCAGGAGAATCGACGTTTCGGGCATAAGACTTTCTTCAGGAACAAGGAAGGTGAGTCAAGCAGGCTAAGATAAAAGGAAGGGAGGAGGGACTTGGGGGAGGAGCGTTGGGAATGCGATAGGTGGAAGGAGGTTAAGGTGAGGATGATAGGCCGGAGAGGGGGTGGGGCGGAGAGGTCGGGAAGAAGATTGCAGGTCAAGAAGACGGTGGTGAGTCCGAGGGTTGGGACTGAGATAAGGTGGGCGGAGGGGATATGAGAAAGCTGGAGAAATCTGCATTCATCCCTTGTGGTTGGAGGGTTCCTAGGCGGAAGATGAGGTGCTCTTCCCCCAGACGTCCTGTTGCCATGGCCTGGCGATGGAGGGGTTCAAGAACCTGCATGTACTTGGTGGAATGGAAGGGGGAGTTGAAGTGTTCAGCCACGGGACGTTTGGGTTGGTTGTTGCGGGTGTCCCAGAGGTGTTCTCTTGAACGTTCCACATGTAGGGCGGCCTGTCTCCCCAATGCAGAGGAGGCCACATCGGGTGCAGCGGATGCAGTAAATGATATGTGTAGAGGTGGAGGTGATTTTTTGACGGAGATTACACCTCCTCCCACCCTGTCCCATGTAAAAACGCCATCCCATGTTCGCAATACTTTGTCCTCGCCGCATCTCCTCCCAGGAGGACCATTTCCAATACCGAAAAACCCAGATGGCCTCCTTCTTCAAAGAGTTCAATTTCCCCCCAGACGTGGTTGACGATGCTCTCCACCACATCCCCTCCACTTGCCACTCCTCTACCCTTGAACCCCGCTCCTCCAATCGCGGCCAGGACCGAACACCAATGGTCCTCACCTACCACCCCACCAACTTCCAGGTACATAGTATCATCTTTCGTCATTTCCGCCACGTCCAAACAGACCCCACCACCAAGGATATATTTCCCTCACCTCCCCTATTAGCGTTCCGGAAAGACCACTACCTCCGCGACTCCCTCGTCAGGTCCACAGCCCCCACCAACCCCAACTCCATCCACGGCACCTTCCCCTGCAACTGCAAGAAATGCAAAACTTGTGCCAACACCATCCCCCTCACGTTCCTCCAAGGCCTCAAGGGATCCTTCCAAATCCGTCACAAATTCACCTGGACCTCCACACACATCATTTACTGCTTCCGCTGCACCCGATGTGGCCTCCTCTACATTGGGGAGACAGGCCGCCAACTTGCGGAACTTTTCAGAGAACACGTCTGGGACACCCGCACGAATCAACCCAACCAGCCATCCCGTGGCTGAACATTTTATCTCCCCCTCTCTCTCCGCCAAGGACATGCAGGTCCTTGGCCTCCTCCATCGCCAGACAATGACAACACGACGCCTGGAGGAAGAGCGCCACATCTTCGGCCTAGGAACCCTCCAACCACAAGGGATGAATGCAGATTTCTCCAGCTTTCTCATTTCCACTCCGCCCACCTTATCTCAGTCCCAACCCTCGGACTCAGCACCGCCTTCTTGACCTGCATTCTTCTTCCCGACCTCTCCGCCCCACCCCCTCTCCGGCCTTTTCAGTCTCACCTTAACCTCCTTCCACCTATCGCATTCCCAACACCCCTCCCCCAAGTCCCTCCTCCGTTCCTTTTATCTGAACCTGCTTGGCGCACTCTCCTCATTTCTGAAGAAGGGCTTATGCCCTAAACGTCGATTCTCCTACTCCTTGGATCCTGCCTGACCTGCTGAGTTTTTCCAGGAACACATTTTTCAATTCAAAATAGCAGAAAGCCCAATGGAAGCTAGAAAGCTGTATCAGAGATTGATTGAGGACGAAGTGCAAGGTCAGTCGAGTTTATTCAAATAAGCCCGGAGTAGCAGATAAAGAGATTACAATATTAAGGGAAAACGGATCCTCACAATCTGTGATGCAGAAGGATGACGAGATCTTTACTCCTGAGGGAATATTGCCCGAAAAGGTACTGGTAACAAATAATCATGGCAGGGAAATTGCTCAGCTGTATAAAGTGAGTCTAGAATATCCAGAGAAGAGGGGAGAATTTGTGGTTCGAGTCCTGGGCAAACATCTCAGTTGCAGTGATGCAATTTGTCCTTGCAAATGATGTACCTGATTAATCGGTAGGCATGCTGCCTACTGTATTTAAAATGCCAGTACAGAGTCAGGCAACGGAAGCATTGCAGGAGCCTTATTGGGAAATCTTCCCAGATTGTGCCTTCACGATTTCATAGAGGCACACGTTGAAGCAGAAGAGATCAAATGATACAAACCAGAAAGCGGAAATTCATTTGTTTGAGAGTGCTTTGATCAGGTAAGAGGCACAGAGCAGGAGCAAATCGATTAAAGTGCAAGTATCTTAACTGTGCTCCATCTGGCTTTCTCCTGCACCACCAAAACTCTGATATTATGCGGTCCACGTTACAACAACAAAATCACCAGAACTTTTGCTTTTTGTCCCCTCAAGGATTTCTTTCTTACACTGTGGTAAGCTTATTTAAGACTCAATGGAATTATTTGAGGAGGTGACAGAGTTGAATGTTGGCGACAGGGCTTCAGATGGACTTTAGTAAGGCGTTTGAAAAATTTCCACATGGTAGGCTGATGGAGAAAGTGAAATTGCATGGGATCTAGAATGTTCAAGCAATTGGCATAAATAACATTTTGGGCAACAGGAAACAGAGTAGAAGTGGATCTGTGTTTCTCAAAATGGGGCCCTATCACCAGTTGTGTTGCACAGGGATCCGTGCTGGGACCACTACAACGCAAATTTTCAGTTAGCACTTAGACTGGTAGAGTCGCAGGTAGTGAAGGGGATTTCAGAGAATACAGCAGAATACAGAAGATGGGCAGAGAAAAAGCAGATGGAGTCCAATCATGGCAAATGCGAGTTAATGCATTTTGGAAGATCCAGTTCAGGAGCGAACTATACAGTAAATGGAAAGGTCCTGGTGAAAATTAACCTACAGAGAGACATGGGTGTACAAGTCTATTGTTCTCTGAAGGTGGCAACGCAGGTCAGTAAAGTGGTCAAGAAGGCATACAGCAAGCCTTCCTACACTGAACAGGGCATTGAGTACAAGAGTTGGCAGATCTTGTTACAGTTTAATTGGATTTTAGTTCGGCCGGACTTGGAATACAACGTACAGTTCCGGTCACCAGAAGGAAGTGGATGCTTCCAATACGGTGCAGAGGAGGTAAACCGGGATGTTGCTTTGCGTGGAGGGCGCTAGCTATGAAGAGAGATTGAGTAGATTAAGATAATTCTCATTAGAAAGATTGAGGTTGGGAGGACCTGATTGAGATCTTCACAATCATGAGAGGTCTAAACAACGTGGATAGCAAGAAGCGTTTATTTTCCCAGAGTGGGATCTCACCCATCGAGCAGGAACAGTCTGTAAGGCAGTGGAGTGGGAGAGGCCGAGTCCTTCTGAGGACAGTGGGCCCGGTTTGTCTAGGTGCTTATGAACTGTTCTTAAACTGGCAACAGTGTTCCTGTATTTTTCCCGCTTTGTATCAAGATTCTGTACGTTGCGGGGGGTGTGAAGTGGGAGTTGAACTTGGCACATAAGATTGCGTCACATGTGGCGACTTGTCTTCTTGTGAATACATGTGACAATAAAGCTAATAAATTGAATCCGTCCATTGTGGAACCACACATAAATGGCTGTTTGATTTGGAAGGCGTCATAGTTTCGAACGAATTTATTTTTTGCCCTTAATCTACTTCTAGTATATCTTTCCATTTTCCTTAACCTTATCAGCCAAAGCTATCTCATGCCCCCTTTTTGCCCTCATCATTTCCCTGGTATGTGTACTCCTATACACTGTATGTTCGAGGGTTTCACTTGATTGAAGCTGCCTCTCCTCGTGCTCGCATTAGTATTCACACTGACAGGAAAATGCTCTTCCTGAACTCTATCTCGCTTTTGAAAGCCTCCCATTTGCCTGACGTCCTTTTACTTGCGACCAGCTTCTCCCAATCATGTTTTTAAAGTTCCTCGTAGCATCACAATGAATCTAACCCCAATTAATAACGTTTATTTTGTGGACCAGGATTATCCATTTCCAGAACAAATAGATTTACAGTCACTGGTCCTAATGTGCCCTCACTCTAACAGCCCAGTCCCTTGCCCTGCCCAATTTCCCAAGAGGAAATAACGTTGCAGCCTGGATCACGTCAGCCATGGTCTTATTGATTGTAAATGCAGGCTTGAGGGGCCAAATGTCGCCAAATACCTGTATATTTATTTGTGTGTGTGTGTGTGTGTGTGTGTGAGTGTGTGTGTGTGTGTGTGTGTGTGTGTGTGTGTGTGTGTGTGTGTGTGTGTGTGTGTGTGTGTGTGTGTTAGTGTATTACTGCAATGCGTGTAACTTTGCTTCTCTGAACATTTGCGATTCTGTTGTTTTGGGAGTGAATCCATTGAAGTGGGCAACCAAAATGTCCCTTCTCGCTCCCTCAATCTCTCTTTGTCTGTCTGTTCCGTCTGGCTTTTGAAGTGACGTAATTCCACCCTCTCCTGGACGAGCCATGGCACTGTAGCATTGCTTGGAAAAGGCATCAAAGACTGTCACTCTCACACGTTTCAATTGAATTGTCTTCATTGTCACGTGCATTCTAATGTGTGCAGTGAAAAGATTGCAATATTTTTTGTTTATGGCGCCAGTTCAGGTGCAAGAAATCTTGGTACAGATAGTATAGTATTGTATGCAAAATTGAAAGAACCAAAAATGAAAGTCCAGCAGAAGAATAATCAGGTAAAAATGAACGAACTCGAAATACAGGCCTTTCGACCTCAGTCTGGGCCAGCACTGAATATCTGGACAACACCAGGCCAAGTCTCCAGATCACGACAGGGCCAGTCTCCAGACTGTAGACGGCCCAGTCTCCAGACTGCATTGGGCCCAGTCTCCAGGCTGCGCTGTGCCCAGTCTCCAGGCCGGGACAGGTCCAATCTCCAGGCTGTGCTGGGTCCAGTCTCGAGGTCGCTCCGGACCCAGTCTCGTGACCGTGGTGAGCCTAGTCCCCAGGTTGCTCAAGATCCAGCCTCCAGATTGTACCGGCCCCGGCCTCAGTCCGCACTGGGCCCAGTCTCCCGACCGTGTCGGGCCCAGTCTCCAGGCTGCGCTGGGCCCAGATGTCAGGCCACAACAGACTCAGACTTCAGTCCATGTCGAGCCGAATCTCGGGACCGTGCTAGGCCCAATCTGCAGGCTATGCTAGGCCCTGTCTTCACACCGTGCTGGACCTAGTCTCCAGATTGCACCAGTCCCAGTCTCCAGACTGTGCTAGGCCCAAACTCCACTGCATGCCAGGCGCCTGGTCTCCAGTGTGTTGCCAGCCCAGAATTCATACCGAACCAGGCCCAGTCTCCAAACCAAGCTGGATCCAGTATCAAGGTCATGCCGAACCCAGTGTCCAGATCAGACCAAGCCCAGTTTCCAGACAACTCTGGTCCCTGTCTCCAGACCACACTGGGCCCAGGCAACAGACAACGCCCGGCCTCATCTCCAGACTGCACTGTGCTTTAAGTCTCGAGGCCTCGCCTCCGGTCTGAGACTTATCTCCTGCATTAAATGTTAAAAGTTTGCAAACAGAAAACAGAATGCAAATCAGATAAACGAAATGTGGGCAGAGAAGAGAAGTTTCAGCTCGAATATTATGACTCTGCAAAAATCTTTAGGACATTTCACGGCTGTTTCTTTCTTCAAAAAATGCCTTAGAGACTTAGAGTTGTTTTGTCCGATTCTGTCCCTCAGTTACGAATAGAAGGAGATGAACATGGCCGTTGCTGACCCCTTTGCTGCCATTGCGTTTCATTCAGCATTGTAATTCTCACTGTAATTTGGAGCATGCATCCAAATAATTGAAAGTTAAAGAAAATGAAATGAAATTCACATGAACCTCTTACAGGGTGCGTCATTCAGAGAGGCCTGGATATAGTTGCACTGCTGGAGTCTGCGTAGCTCCCAGTGTTGGACAGATATCTAATCCGAGTTTATAGTTCAATGCACTGCTGTGGTCTGCAATGTTCCCACTGCTGAACAGATATCTAGTCTGCTTTTATAGATCAATGCACTGCTGTGGTCTGCATAGTTCCCAGTGCGAGTCAGATATCGATTTCTGGTTGACAGATGAAAGTCCTACTGTGGTCTGTACAGTTTCTGGTGTTGGATAGATAATCTCGTCCGTGTTTACAGAACAATGCACTGGTGTCATGCTGGACCGACACCTAATCCAGCTTTTTGGATCAATGAACTGCTGTGGACTCCATCTCTCCTCGTGCTAGACAGATATCTAGTTCGCTAGCTCAATGCATTGCTGTGGTCTGCATACCTCGTGGTGCTGGACAGTCATCTGGTTCGGCTGTTGAGATCAATGCATTGCTGTGGTGTGCATAGCTCCCGCTGCTAGACAGATACCGAGTCCGTGTTCTTGATGAATGCACTGCTGTGATCTGCACAGGTCGCCGTGTTGGACAGTTCTCTTGTCCGGGTTTGTAGATTAACGCACTGCTGTGGTCTGCATAGATTTCTGGTTTGCATCCCGAAGAGCTTGATTCACACAGTTTCGGAGCTGAAAGATATCTCCTCTGGGCTAATGGTTCTCTTTGCTGGATTGACAATGTGATATAATTAACCATATCAGCTGATCTGACAATGCATTTTTTTCTCATTCTTGTGATTGGACCCTCTGTTTCTCACTGCATTAATGTTACCGTGTAGCCATACACAGTACATCATGTTGGTGAATACTAACTGTCCTGGCAGCAGCCGGAGCCCCTTCATTCAGATCGTCTTCGGGTCGCTACATGGAAGGAAATGATGCTCTCTCGGATAAAGGCTATCCGCTTGAATCGCGATTAAAAACACATTACCAGTCCCCAGCGCCAAACACCCACATCAAAATCTCTCTCCATTGATGTAATATACAGCCTTTTTAGTGTTCCTGAAACAAAATCAAAATTTCACGGTTACCCACGTTATATTGCTGCTGCCAGGTTTTTGTTAATTGCTTGTCCAATTCGCGATTCTCTACCGTCTCTTGATTACTTAGTTTACTGCCTAACATAGTGAGAATATATTTGTTCCATTTATCTAAAACGTTGGTTTAGTTGCAAGTAGCTGTGCTCCCAGCATTGCTCACTGTCTCACTGCAGTCGATGTTTTGTGTTAAACTGATAAATTTCTCCTTAATTTATCCCTGCTACCGCCTCAGGAACCAAATCTCCACGTATTCCTATGTTGCAGATTAGAAAGGCTGAGAGAGCCCAACACTTTCCTATGGAACAGACATGAGAGATTTACAGATCTGCACCAATTGCTGAGTAACAGTCCCCAATGTTTGAAAGGCCACGTTGTTTACATGTTTAATCTTGATAGGTGGAATAACCTTCTTCAGTATTGATTTAGTTGTGTCTGGTGCTGAACATTTTGGAATCATCAGTGAACAGCCGAATACTGACTTTACGATGGAATGAAGGCCATTGATGCTGCAGCTGCACACGGCCCACAGTTCCTCATGATGCCCACTTTGCATTTGATCGGTCCTTCGAAGGTATGCCTTGATTCACAGGTGCTAGTAACACATAATATAGTGAGCAGTATCTTAAATATGAGGATGAGACTTCCCTCTGCCAGGACTGTGTGCTGGCTGTTCCTGCAGATAATATTAGGGACAGATCTAGCGGTGACAAGTAGTTTCGTGAGGAAGTTTCTCTCCTGTTGGTTCTTCCTTTACTTCTCACAGTCTAGCTGCTGTGTATTTGAGGCCTCTAGATGCTGAGTCAGTGGAGACACACTTGGTGATCGACATTGAAGTCCCACGCCCAGAGAGCGTTTTGTGTCCTTGTCACCCTCAAAGCTGACTTCGATTCATTTCCAAAATCGAGGGGATCTGAGTTATTGCGAAGTCTTGATATGGAGGGCAGGAGATGTCCATCATCAGGTAATTTACTTGACTGTCTTGAACTGTAACCGTGATATTTCTCAGGTTCTGGAAGCAATTTTGGGGATGCAGGGTAATTCCTTCCTTGACCGTATCCCCCGGTGTCCCCACCGTGGTGTCTGTCCTGTTGTTGCGACAAGATGTAATCAAGAATGGTATTGAGTCTTCATGAAACCTCATCAATCAGATCTAATTGTGTGTGTATGAAACTCTCATACTGTTTCCGGACCGGGAGTGTTGTGCTGGAGAAGCAAAGCAGTTCTGGCAGCATCCGAGGAGCAGGAGAATCGACCTTTCAAGCATACACTCTCTATCAGGAATGAGACTTGTGGGCGGGGTGCTGAGAGAAAAATGGGTGGGTATGGAACTGGGGAAGGTAGCTGATAATGCGAAGGTAGATGAGGAAGGGGAGAAGTGATTGGTTGGAGTGGAGGGTGGACCGCATAAGTAGGCAGTCGATGAACAGGTCAAGATGGGTGGCTCCAAGTTCTAGGCTTGGTCATGGGATAAGGATGTGTAGGGGAAATGAGGAAACTGGTGACATTCATATTAATCCAGTGTGGTGGCAGGGTCCCAAGGTGGAAGTTGAGACATTTTTTCTCCAGGCTTTGGGTGGTAAGAGTATGGTGATATAGAAGGATCAAGACCTGAATGGTCTTGGTGGATTGGAAGGTGGGGGTGCAACTGTTCAGCCAAGCGTCGGTGGCGTTTGGTTGGTGCATATGCCCCAGAGATGTTCTCTGAAATGATCTGCAAGTTGGCGTTCTGTCTTTCCGATGTATAGGAGACCACATTGTGAGCAATGGATACAGTAGATTACATTTGTGGAGGTAGAGATAAACTTCTGTTGGAAGTGGAAAGATCGTTTGGGGCATTTCACGGAGCTGATTGAGAGGTGTTGGCGCAGATTTTGTACCTTCTGCTGTGTCAGTGGAAAGTGCCAGGAGTGGGGTGCGTTCTGGTGGGGCGCGTGCAACTGACATGGGAGTTGCAGATGGAATGGTATCTCTGGAACACTGTAAGAAGTGGGACGGAAAAGAATACCTCGTGTAGGGGTCTGTTTGTATTTGGCTGAATTGGCGGAGGATAATGTGAAGTATACAGTGATAGGTGGGATGGAAGTTGAGGATGAGGGGAGTCTATCCTTGCTGCGTTTGGAAGGGTGGCATTCGAGGGCGGAGGTGCGGTAAGTGGAGAGGATGCACTAGAGGGAATCATCAACCACGTGCAGTGGGAAATTGTAATCCATGTTAAAGGAGGACATTTAGTATATTCTATGCCAGAAATGATAATCCTGGGAACAAATGGAGGCGGAGGAATTGGGTAAAAAGAGATGGCGTTTTCAGAGGAGTTAGGATGGGAGGTGGTGTCGTCCAGATAGCTGTGGAGTCAGTAGGCCTATATTGGGTGTCCGTGGTTAGTCAGTGGCTAGAGATTGAGATGGAGTTGCAAAGGTCGACGAAGGGGCGGGGGGGGAAGGTGTCCAGAATTGTCCACGAAGGCGGTGAGCTGTCTGAGTTGGTCCAGGAAGGGGAGGGATATGTCCAATATTGCCCAGGAAGGGAATGAGATGTCCAAAATGGTCTGAGAAGGATAAGGAAATGTCTGAGATGGTCTTGGAAGGGAAAGGAGATGTTAAAGATTGTCCATGAAGGACAGGGAGGTGTTGGATATGATCCTTGAAGGTTAGTGTACTGTCTAAAATCGTCTATGAAAGAGAAGGAGGAGTCCGAGATAGTCCAGGAAGGGGAGGGAGATGTCTGAGATGATCCAGGCGAACATGAGGTCGAGTGGAATGCGTTTGTGAAGTTGGTGAACCGTTCAACCACCTCACGTTACGTGGGGCTTATACAGTCATCGATGCAGTGAAGGAAAAGGTGAGGGATGATGCCGGTGCAGCCGCGGAAGATTGCCCAAAACATTTTGTACCCAACATTCTATAACTGACATTCCCCGGAGCATTCTGTACCCAACATTCATAACCCGACATTTCCCAGAAAGTTATATCCCAGACAATACTTGTGAACGGCCGGACGTCAGTGAATTTAATAAGCAATTCGATCCCGAAGGAATAGATCCCGTTCGCGGGAGGTGGTGCCACTGTTCCGAAGTCCACTGAGGTAGTTAAAGAGATGAATGCATTTTCCCTGAATTTATATTTTTTCACGACACAGGATAGACCACAATTGGGGAAAAATATAGAAGTTTCCAAACACTGTTTGTCTACAAGGAACTGGGCGATAATCCTTCAGGAGAGCAACTTTTCACGCTCCGTATTGGGAAATGGAAAGAAGTGGTCTCTGTCTGCTCTCGAATGATCGAGTGTGTAAGAATGTTCTGAAAAACCATCTGTTCTTATAGATGTGTCTCTCTGTGTTTGGAGAGGAATGGATTCTTGTGTTTTATGACATTTTGTTCAGTACGTCAGACCTTCCCATTGGTTACTTGAGCTCCAATTATTTTATTAAATCTCTGAATACAATGACATATTGAAAATCTCACTGGGTCCTCAATCAAACTGGTCACTTTACCTCAAGTCTGAAGCGTATGATGTTCCTTTTCCTTCCTTACAGTTAACGTAATGACGATCTGCGTCCTGCTTTATAAAGATTGTGGATTGTCGCCATGTGTTAGACGTTACCTGGGGGCTATGGCAGTGGCGGATCTACTGGTCATTATCCTCGACCTGATAATGAGACACATTCCCATTGTTTATAGGGAAGAGTTTTATTTCCTGAGGCGATCCATCCACGTGTGTAATATCCACGCTGTTCTGCTTTATGCAGCCACTGACTCTTCTGTCTGGTTCACCGTCACTTTCACCTTTGATCGGTGTGTGGCCATTTGTTGCCAGAAGCTGAAAAGTAAATATTGCAATGAGAAAACAGCGGCTGTCGTTCTGGGAACAGTGACTGTGCTCAGCTGTTTAAAGAACATTTTCCAGTATTTTATGGTCACAAGTCGATATATGCTGGGGAACACCCCCTTTTTTGTGATATCACAGACGCTGTTCGATCCTCCCGTGTCTGGGCCGCAATCGAGTTCCTCCATCACATTCTGACTCCGACTCTCCCATTTGTCCTGATTCTTCTACTCAACGTTTTCACTGTCAGACACATTGTCGTGACCAGCAGGGTCCGCAGAAGACTGCGTGCTCACATCAATGGGGTTGCTCAATCTGACACAGAAATGAGGAATCGAAGAAAATCCATCATTTTAATGTTTGCGATCTCGGCCAATTTCATTCTATTATGGTCAACGTTAATTGTGTTTTCTATATGGAAACGGATATGGGATATTGGGCATGGGTCTGTGTATCTAGATTACTTTGTGCGCGATACTGGGATTCATGCTGCAGCTCCTCAGTTGCTGCACAAACAGTATTATTTATGTGGTGACCCAGACTAAGTTCAGACAGCAGCTGGTGAATGTGCTGAAATATCCCTTTACCCAAATTCATCAATTAATAAAATACGCTCATCAATCAATCCACCCAGGATTTTCTTATTTCAATTCAATGTTTCAGCGATGAAGCAGTCAGTCCCTATGGTAACGGACTGAGGATAGCGCTGGTTTGTCCAACCTTACCCCATCGGAGTGTTATAGGGACACATTTCAATGTATCTCGCAACTCAGGGGCCAGTGACAAAAGGCACCATCCCATTCACTGTATCAATATCTTCAAATTGTTAAAAATAAAAATATTCATTAAATAGTGCCACACAGCAGAGTGAACAAATATTGTTTGTCTTTGTGTTGAAGGAGATGAGCTGGAGAGACCGACTCAGCCCCAAGTCCTGGATTTCAAAGAAGGGCTGGGCACCGGGCCCATTGGTCAGGAGTTGGGTTTAATTCCCTCTGTCCTTGCTTTCAGCTCTGGATTTCCCCACTCCAAATTGTACGGGGAAGTGAACGTGATGGTGGAGCATTGTGTAGGTGACTGTGTGTGACAGTGTGGCACAGTGGGGGAATGTCATGGCAGTGAGCATGAGTGTGGGGGAGAATGCGGGGGCATGAGCGTGACATTTGGAGAGTGTGGAGGGTAGTGAGAGTCACAGTGATTGAGTGATGGGCGGGTGAGAGTAACACTAGGGTTTATTCAACAGCGTGTCCATGATTGTGAGGGTTTGTGTGGGGCGCTGAGATTGACGGTGGGGGAGTATGTGTGACTGTGGGCAAGTGTGCGGTGGAGTGAGCATGATGGTAGTTCAGTTTGCAGGGAGTGAGTAAGATTGCGGGGGAGTCTGCAGGGCAGTGAGCATGAAACAGAAGGACTGTGCGCTGGAGAGAGCGTCAGGAGGATTAAGAGAGCAGGGCAGTGAGTGTGAGAGTGAGGGAGATTGCAGGGGAGTTAGCAGTAAGTTGTGGAGTAGTGCAGTGGAGCGAGCCTGATGGTGGGGTGGGGTGAGTGTAGTTAGCCTGACAATGGGAAGAGTGCAGCGGAGTTAATGAGATATTAGTGGAGTATGTAGAGGATTAAGCGCGAAAATGGAGGGAGTGAACGCGAAAGTGAGCATAATGGTGAGGTGTGTGTGGGTGAGTCAACATGATGATGGGAAGTGTGTGGAGGTGGCCCTCGATAATAGGCACTGGGCGGTGGAGTGAGTGCAACTGTGGTGTGAGCATGATGACGGGAAGTGTGCGAGAGAGTGAAATGATGGTAGGGGACTGTGCAGGGGTGTCAGCAAGACGTTGGGGCAGTGTGAAAAGCAGTCAGTGTGACGGTGAGGAGCGTGCGGGGTATTGATTGGAACATTAGTGTGATGTGGGAGAGTGAGCATGGCAGCGTGGGAATGTGTGGAAGCATGAGTATGACAGTGGGAGTGTGCAAGGGAGTGAGCGTGTCGCTGGGGGAATGTGTGGGGGAAGAGGACGAATTTGGAGATGTGTGTGCGAGAGTGAATGTGACAGTGGGGTGATACGTGGGGACTGAGAATGATGTTGGTGTGGGCAGGCGTGTTATTATGATAGTGGGAGTGCGTGCAGGGGGGTGAGTGTGACAAGCGGGAGAGTGTGAGTTTCTAAATGTGACAGTGGGAGAGTGTGTGAGGGAGTGAGCGTGATGGTGGAGGAGTGTGTGGATGTGTGAGCGTGACAGTGGGAGAGTGTGTGGTGTGAGCATGATAGTGAGTTTGGTGTGGGAAAGTGAGTCTGGTGCTGGGGAGAGTGCGGCCAGTGAGCATGTCGGTGCAATAGTGTGAAGCAGACGTGAGCATGAGTCTGGAGGAGTGTGCAGGAGAATGAGTGTGACAGTGGGGTGGAGAGCAGGAGAGTGAATCGGATGTTGGTTGGTGTGCGAGAGAGTACTGGTGCGAATTGGGAGTGTGCAGGAGATGTGTATGACGGTGGAGAAGTGTGCAGGAGATGTGTGTGACGGTGGGGGTGAGTGCGCTGGAGTGAGTGTGACGGTGGGTTAGTGTGTGGGGGAGTGAGTGTTTTGGTGCCCGAGTATGTGAGCAGGTGAGATTTACCGTGGGTATTTGTGGATGCAAGTGAGTGCAATATTGAAATAGTGTGTGAGACAGTGAGCGTGACCGTGGGGATGTGTGCATGGGAGTAAGGATTACATTCCGGGAGTGCCTAGTAGAGGGGGCGTGATGGTGGGCTTCTGTGTGTGGGAGACATTGTGACAGTGAGTTGATGTGCGGGCAGTGAGCATGATGGTGGGGAGGATGGGGAGTTTAATGTGACAGTTTGGTCGTGCGCAGGGGAGTGAGTTCAGTGGTGTGTGTGACACTGAGGGACTGAGCGGGGAGTGAGATTGATAGTGGGGACGTGCGAGGGGAGTACATTTGTCAGTGTGGAGCGTGCAGGGGAGGGGGCATTACGTTGGGGGCTTGTGCCAGGCACTGATCATGACGGTGTGAGAGTGTGCGAGGAGGTGTGTGTGACAGTGGGTAAGTGTGCAGGGAAGTGAGTCCGACATTGGGTGAGTGTGCGGCGGAATGAGAGTAAGAGTGGGTATGTACATGATGGTGGGGAAGTGTGCAGAGTGTGAGAGTGACAGTGGTGGAGTGTGAGGGGGAGTGAGCATGAGTTTGGGAATGTGAGTCGTGGTATGAGATTGTCAGTGGTGAAGTGTGTGTGGGCTTGAGTGCAACACTGCTGGAGCATGTTAGGGAGTGTGTGTGATGGTGGTGTGGATACGAGTGAGTGAGCATGAAGGTGCTCGAGTGTGATGGGTTGAGTGTGTGGGTTTCTAGTTTGAGTGGGTGAGTGTGACTGCGGGGTTGGTGCAGGGGACCAATAGAAAGGGTGCAGGGATGGTTTCATGACAGTGCGAGAGTATGCAGTCCTGTGAGCGTGGCAGAGTAGTGAGAGTGATGATGGGGGGTTGCGCGTGGTAATGAGTGTGACAGTGGGTAAATGTGCGCGGGAGTGAGCGTGATGCTGTGGAAGTGTGCACGCAACTGAGCACGAGGCTGGGGGAGTGTGAGCGAGACATTCAGTGAGTGTGTTAGAGAGACAGTGTGATGGTTGTGGAGTGTCCAGGGTTTTTTTGTGACAGTGGGTGAGTGCCCAGCGAGTGAGTGTGATTGTGGGGAAGCTTGAGGGGGAGTTACTGAGACTATGTGGGAGTATGCGTGCAAGTGGGAGTTAGAGTTGGGGAGAGTGTGGTGCAATGGGTGTATCATTGGGCGAGTGTCTAAGCAAGTGAACGTGACGGTGGATTAGTGTACTCGGGAGTGAATATGACGTTGTGGTCTAATGTGGGCGAACGAGTGTCACAGTTAGAGTAAGTGCCCGGTGGAGTGGCATGATGGTGGGTGTGCATGAGAGGAAGTACGACGGTGGGGGATTGAACAGGGTAGTGAGTGAGATGGTGGGCGAGCATGCCGGGGAATGAGGGTGATTGTTGGGGATTGTGCAGGGGAATGAGGGTGACAGTCGGGGCGTGTGCTGAGGAGGTAGTATGACGGTGGGAGAGGGTTTGGGTGATTGAACATGACGGTGGGGGAATGCGAGTTGAGTGTGTGAGGTAGTGGGCGAGAGTGCGAAGGGGTGAGAATGACAGTGATGAAATGACAGGAGAATTGAGACTGCCAGTAGTGGGCAGTGTGAAGAGTAAGTGTGATAATGGGAGAGTGTAGAGGGCATCAATAGTAATGGTGGTGAGCATAGTTGGTAGTATGAGCGATCGTGGGGTACTGTGATGGGGAGTGACCGTGAGGGTAGGAGTGTGTGATGGAAAGTGAGCGTGATAGTGGATGATATGCGGGAAGTGGGGCTGATGTACGGGAACTGTGCAAGGGAGACAGCGTGATAGTGGGCGAGTGTGTGAGGGTTGAGAGTGATGACTGAGCATTGTGCATGGTAGTGAAAGTGACTATGGGGTATTGAGCATCGGACTGAGTATGATGGTGATGACTGTGAGGGATGTTGTGGATGAAAGACTGCAGAAGAGGGTCTGATGGTGGGGGATAAGCACGGGAGTGAGCATAGTGGTGGGAGGTTGTGCAGGGGACATACAGTGATGGTGGCAGAGTGTGTGATGAAGTGAGAGTGACGGTGGTGCAATCCGCAGGTAGTGACAGTGATGGTGGCAGAATGAGTTGGAAAGCCAGAGTGAGGGTGGGGGGAATGCAGGAGAGTTGAAGAAACAGTGCGGGGTGCGTACGGTGGATGTAAGTGTGATGTTGGGGACTGTGTCAACGTGAGTATGGTGGTGCAGAGTGAATAGGGGAGTGAGTGTGATTGTGGGGGACGGTGCGTGAGAGTGCGTGTGACAGTCATCGTGTACCGCGGGGAGTGGGTGCTGCGGTGGGGAGCGTGTTGGGGAGTGACTGCCACATTGGCGTAATATATAGGTTTGTGAGAGTGACAGTTTGATGCAGGGCAGTAGGGGTGACGGTGTGTTCTTGTGATGGTGTGTCAGTATGATGGTGGGACAGTGTGTGGGGGAGTGACTTTCACTGTGGGAAACTGTGTACCGGTAATGTGTGATGGTGAGTGTGTGTGTCGGGAGTGAGGGTAGTGATGGGTAGTGTGCAGGGGAGTGGGTGCGGTGGTCGGGGAGGCTGCGCGAGAGTGGGAGTAATGGAAGAGATGTGTCTGGGTTGTTGAGTCGTCTGATGGGGGAGCATGTTGAGGAGTGAGTGTCACATTGGGGTAGTGTACCGGTTTGCGAGAGTGACAGTATAATGCAGGGCAGTGGGGGTCACGGTGGGTGAGTGTGGGGATGAGCGGGTATGATGGTGGGCAGTGTGTGGGGGAGTGAGGTTCACTGTGCCAAGCTGTGCGGCGGTAGTGAGTGTGATTGTGGGTGTGTGTATGTGGGAGTGAGAGTAACAGTCGGGGAGTGAACATGAAGTTGGTGAATTGAGAGGCGGTGTGAGCATAACGGTGGGAGTGAATGCCACAGCAGGGGCTATGCGGGGGACTGGGCGTGATGGTGGGTAGTGAGCAGGAGATTGAGCATGTATTTGAGGAAGTGAGTGACAGTGTGAACGTGACGGTGGGTGAGAGTGTGTGGAAGTGAGTGTGACAGTGGGGGAGTGTGTGGGGTTGTGAGCATGATGGTAATGGAGTCAGTGGGGGCTTAAGAGTGATGGTGACGAGTTTGTGGGGTAGTAAGCGTGATTGGTTGCACTTGGGGAATGTGTTGGGGAGTGTCCGTGATGCTGGAGTGTGTGTGGTGAAGAGGGAATGATTGTACGGGAACGTTCGTTGGACTGAGCGTGACGATGGACAACGCAGATGGGGCGTAGGTGTGATGGTTGGTAGTGTGCGGGATTTAGAGGATGAGGGTGGAGTAGTATGCGGGATTTTGAGCCATGACGGTAACAGAGTGTGCAGTGGACAGTTGGTGACGTTAGACGAGAGTCTGTGGGGATGAAGCTGACAGTGGGGGAGTGAGCAAGGTAGTGAGAGTAATTTGGGGGGATTGTGCTGGGGAGAGAGCGTGACAGTGGCAGAGTGTATGGGCAAGTGAAAGTGATAGTGGGGGTGTGCGTGGGGGAGTGACAGTGGCGGTAGTGGAGCGTGTGGTGGATCTGAGCATGACGGTGGCGAAGTATCTGGTGGAGTAACCGTGACAGTTGGGAAGTGTGCATGGGAGTGAGAGTAACAGTGGGGAAGTGTGCAGGAGAGGTGAGAATGACGTTGGGGGACCGCGTGCAGGGCAGTGAGAGTGACGGAGACGTGGTGTGCGGGCACGTGAGCAAAATGGTAGGTAATTGTGCAGGGGAGTCAGCGCCATGGTGGCAGAGTGTATGGAACATTGAGTATGACTGTGGCGGCGTTTGCAGGGCAGTGAGTGTGACAATGGTTTGGTCTGTTGGGGAGTGAGCATGCTGGCGTAAAAGAGAAGGGGGAAAGTGAGTGTGACAGTTGGGGAATGTGTGGGGAGTGAGGGTAATGGTAGGGGAATATGAAGAGGATTAAATGTGACAGAGTGGACTGTGAAGAGGTGTGTGTGTGCGTGTGTGATGACGGGGGAGCATGTGGGAGAGTGAATGTGACAGTGTCGCAGTGTGTGGGCGAATGAGCATGACAGAAGAGGATACTGCACAGGAGTGAGAATAATGGTGAGGGATGTGCGGGTGAGAGAACATGAGAGAGGGGTGTGCGCTGAGTACTGAGAGTGATGATGGGGGTGTGAGTGGGCGAGTGAGAGTGATAGTGAGGGAGGGCGCGGGGCAAGTGATTACGAAATTGGGAGAGTGATGGAGGAAGGAGTGTCATGTTGGAGACTGTGTGAGGGACTGAGTATGATGGTGGCAGAGAGCACGGGGTAGTGAGATTGACAGTGTGGAGAGTACGGGGAAGTGAGTATGACTATGAGGAATAGTGTAGTGAGCAGGTTGCAGTGCAGATGTGTGTGTGGGAGAGTGAGGATGATGGTGGTGAAGTCGGCTGGATAGTGAGAGTGACGGTGAGGGAGTGTGTGGGGTAGTAAGAGTGATGTTGTGGGAGAGCATACGGAAAGAACGTGTGATAGTCGGCGAGTGCGTGTGGGGGTGAGCGTGACGGTGGGGAAGAATGCGGAGCAGAAAAGGTGACGGTGGGGGAGTGAGCAGGTGAGTCAGAGAGCCAAAGGGGATTGTGTTGAGGAGTGAGAGAGATGGTAGAGGAGTGAATTGGGGTTTAAGCGTGACAGTTGGGGATTGGGCTGGGGAGTCAACGCGACAGTGGGTGAGTGTGTGTGGATGTGAGAGTGGTGGTCGGGTGTTTATGGGATAAGAGAGAGCTAAGGTGGGGGAATGTGCGTGGGGGAGAGTGTCATGATGGGGGAGTGTGTGCGGAGTGCACATGATTATGTGAGTTCATGTGGGAGAGTGAATGTAGCAGGTGTGGAGTGTGTGGGGAGTGAGAGTGATAGTGGGAGATTGTGAAGGGGAGTGAGCGGAACAGAAGAGAAGTGTGCAGAGAAGTGCACATTACGGTGGGTGTGTGTGGGAGAGTAAGCATGATGGTGTAAGTGGGTGCGGGAGAGTGAGTGTGACAGTTGTGGAGCATGCGGGAAAAGCGAGTGCGACGGTGGGGGACAATGTAGAGGCATGAGGTTGACAGTAATGCTGTGTGTGGTGGAGCGACAGTGACAGTGGCGAAGTGGGCAGTGGAGGGGAGTGATATTGGGGTTGTGTGTAGGGCAGTGAATGTGACAGAGGTTTGGTCTGTGGGGTGTGAGGATAATTGTGTGAGTGTGTGCAGGAGAGTGTGCATGATGGTGCATGAGTATGTGGCGGAGTGAGCAGGGTGGGAATGTAAATGTAACACTGCGGGAGTGTGAAAGTCAGTGAGTGTGGCAGTGGTTTGGTATGTGGAGAGTGAGAATGATGGTATGAGTGTCTGCAGCAGAGTGAGTGTGACCGTGGCCAGTATGCAGGAACGCGAGAGTTTCAGAGGTGCAGAGTGCGGGGGAGTGAATGTGTCGGTGGGAGCGAGGTGGAGGAGCAAGTGGGACCGTGGGGGAGTGTGTTCGTCAGTGAGGGTGCAGGTGGTGGAGTGTCTGTGGAGTGAATGCAATAGCGGGGAAGTGTGTTGGGGTGTGAGAGTGACGGTAGGGCAGAGTACACAGGGGTGTGAGTAATGCCTGTTGGAGTTTGCAGAGAGTAGACATGACAGTGGGGAAGTGGGCAAGTGCCCAGGGGAGTGAGCTCGCTTGTAGGTAGTGTCGGGGCAATGATCATAACGGTGTGGGAGAGAGTATGACAGTGGGGGTTTGTCTGGGGTGGTGAGCGAGATGGTAGAATAGTGTGCTGTGGAGTGATATTGAGTGGAGTGGGCAGAAGAGTCAGTATGACACAAAAGGATTGTGTGGAGGAGAATGCCTGTCTCTGGGGGAGTGTGCGGGTGAGTGAATGTGACAATGTGGCAGTGTATGGTGAAGGGAGCGGGCTAATGTTTGAGAGTGCAGAAGACTGAAGTTGATGCTGGTGGATGATGGCAGGGCGACAACATGACAGAGGAGGAGTGTGCGCAACAGTGGGGGCGTGTGCGGGAGAGTTAGTGTGGCATATGCAGGGAAGTAAGCATGACAGAGGACAAGAGTGCTGTGGAGTGAGAGTGGCGGTGGATAAGTGCGTGGGGAAAGTGAATGCCATGCTGAGAGAATCTGTGGGTGACTGAGCACGTCAGAGTCAGTACGGGCAATGAGATTCACGGTGGGGGACAGTGGAGGTAGGTGTACGTGACAGTGGGCGAGTGTGCAAGGAAGTGAGAGTGGCGTTGGGGCTGTGTGCAGCGCAGTAATTACGAGGGTGGGTGAGAGTGTGGGGAAGTGAGCTTGATGGTGGCAAAATGTTCAGTGTAGTGGGCATGACGGTGGGGGTGAATGTGGGGGAGTGAGTGTGATATTGTGGGTGTCTGCAGGGCACTGAGTGTGACAGTGGTTTTATGTGGGAGAGTGAGAATGATGGTGTGAGTGTATGCCAGAGAGTGATCATGACATTTGGGGAGTTTGCAGGTGAGTGAGCGAGAGCGGGCAGTGTGCAGAGAAGTGAGCGTGGCAGACGGGGATGTGCGGGGGAGTGTGCATAATGGTGTGTGTTTACGCAGGAGAGTGAGTGTCACATTGGTCAGAGTGTTGCGCAGTGAATGTGACAGAGGTGGTGAGTATAGGGGAGTAAGGGTGACAGTCTGAGGTATGCAGAGGTGAAAACTTAACAGAAAGGAGATGTGTGTGGTTCTGACACTGTGGGAGTGTTTTGGGGAGTGAGCATGTCAGTAGGAGAGTGAGCGGGGGAGTGATTGTGACGGTGGGGCAGTCTGCTGTGCTTGAGCTTGATGGTGGAGGAGTGAGTGGGTAGTGAGCGTAACGGTTGGGGAGTCAGCAGTGAAGCGAGGGTGACGGCGGGGTAGCGTCTAGATGTGTGTGGATGACGATGTTGGAGTTTGAAGGGAGAGCGCATGACCTTGGAGGAGTGTTTGGTTGAGAGAGTGAGAGAGTGAGAGATTGCGACGGTGGCAGAGAGTATGGGGGAATAGTTTTTACACTGAGGAAGTGTCCGGTCGAGTGAGCGTGAAATTAGAGTAGCTTGTAAGGTGGTGACTGTGCCGGTGGGTCACGAGAGTATTTTCGTTCCAGGGGAGAGAGCATGCCAGCGTGGGAGTGAGTGTGACAGTGGATAACTTTGCAGGGAAAACCTGTGCCGGTGGGGAAGTGTGTGGAGGAATGAGTGTGAGGTTGCTGGTGTGTACGGGCAGTGAGCCTGACTGAGGAGCAGGGTGCAGGTGAGAGATTCTAATTTCTGGGAAGTGTCGGAACAGTGAGTGTGACGGCGGGAGTGTCTGGAGAAGTGAGGGTGACACTGGAATAGTGAATAGGGGAGTGAGCGTGATGGTCCGACAGTGTGCACTGGAGTGAGCGTGATGGTAAGTGGTTTGAGGGGATTCAGCATGATGGTGTAGGAGTGAGTGCGACCGTGTGTGAGTGTGCATGGAATACAACTGACGGTGGGGTTTGTGTGTGGACTACGTGGCTTGACGGTGGTGGAGTTTATGGGGGAGCGAGCCTGACTGCCAGAGAGTAGATGGGGAGTGAGTGTGACGGTTGAGCAGAGTCCGGGGGTGTGAGCGTGACAGAGTGGGATTGCACAAGTGTTTGAGTCAGATGGTGGAGGAGAGTGCGGGCGAGGGAACATTACGGTGCCGAAGAGTGTTGGGAGTGTGCATGGGCGTGTGGGAGAGTATATGAAATTTTGCCTGACAATGTGGGAGTGGGCGAGAGAGTGAATGTGAAGGTGATGGATTTGCGGCTGTGTAAACATGCCTGTCGATCAGTGTGTCGGGGAATAAGTGCGATGGCGGGCGTGTGAGCGGCGTAGCGAGTGAGATGGGACAGAGAACATAGATCATAGAACAATATAGCGCAGAACAGGCCCGACGGACGTCAATGTTGTACGGACCTATGAACTATTCTCAGCTCGTCCCTCTACACTATACAGTCATCATCCATGTGCTCATCAAAGGATTGTTTAACTACATCAGCAGGTAAGGCAGTCCACGCCCTTAGCTCTCTCTGAATAAACAACCTGCCCTTGACATGTTTCTTAAATTTAGGATCCCTTAATTTGTAGTTTTGCCCTCTCATACAAGCTGACATCATCAACCTCGGAAAAGGTTTCTACTTTTTGCCTGATCTAATCACCTGAACATCCTGTATGTCTCTATTAAATCGCCCTACAGACATCTTCTTTCCAATGAGACCATATCCCCACTTAGCCTTCTTCTTTCCAATGAGAACAAGCGGTATCTCAGCCGTTCCTCATAAGACTGTCCCTCCAGACAAGTAATGCTCAGGGAGTGTGTAGGGGTGAGTGCATGATGGGGTGTGGAGTGTGTGTGGGGGGGAGTGATCATGATGATGGGATAGATAGTTTGGATGCAAGTGTGATGGTGGCGTGACTGCGTGGGAGTGAGGGTAACTTTTGGGAGTGTATGGGGAGTGGGAGTGACGGTGGGAGAGTGTGTGTGGAGTGAGCATAACGGCGAGATAGGTGCGTCGGGGACAGAGAGTGCAAGTACAGTGGTGCATTGAGTGGGGGGAGTGACTGACGTTGGGTAAAATATGGATGAGTGAGTGTGATGGTTAGTAGTGTGTGGGGGAGTTATTAAGACTTTGAACGATTGTGTCGGGAAGGGAAACTGATGGTGTAGGAGTGTGTGCGGGAGTGAGTGCGATGGTGAAATCGTTTGCAGGAGAAGGTGTGATGGTGGGGGAGTATTCGGATACGTGAGTGTGACGCTGGGAGTGTTTGAGGACAGTGAGCGTGACAGTACTGTAATCTGTGTGAGAGGATGCCTGATGGTGGGGAATGTGTGACAGAGTATGCGTGATGTTGGGGGTCTCTGTGGAGGAGTAAGAGTGATGGTAGGTGAGTTTGCAGGGACGTGAGTCTGATAGTGGACAACGAGCGGGGAGCAAGTGTGATATTGGAGGATTGTGTGAAGAAGGGAATTGACAGGGAAGAGTGTACGGGGCAGTGAGCAAAACAGCAGAGGAATCTATGGGGCAGTTAGCCTGACGGTGCAGAGAATGCAGTGGAGTGAGCGTGACGGTACGGAGTGATGATTGTGATTGTGGGACTGTGTGCTTGAGAGCAACCATAACGTTCGGGTATTGAACAGGGGAGAAGGTTGAAGTTGGAGGAATGGGTGGGGCAGTGAGCCTGGTGGTGGACTCGTGTGCACGGGAGTGAGGGTGTTTGTGGTCTTGAGTGCAGGGACTGAGCATGACGTTATGCGAATGTGTGGGGGAATGAGCATGACAGTGAGGTACTGTCTGGGAAGAGAACATGGCAGTGGAGATTTTGTGGAAGAGTGAGTGTGACCGTGGTGCTATGTGTTGGGAATGAGCGCGACGGTGGGCTATTATGGAGGAGTGAGAATGACAATGGTGCAGTACGTGGGGTAGTGAAGCTGACGGTGGGGAATGTATGACGGAGACTGTGTGATGTTGGGGGACTCAGCAGAGGAGTGGGAGTGACGGGAGGTGTGTTTGCAGGGGTATGAGCATGACTGTGTAGTAGCCTGTGGGGATTTGCGCATGAAGGTGAGGTAGCGTGTGGGGGAGTGAGTGCGATGGTTGTTGTGTGCGGGGAGTGCGTGAGACAGTGGGGGAGTGACTGTATCATTGGACAATTGTGCATTGGAGTGAATGTAGTAGTTGGAGTGTGTGTGGGCGAGAGAACGTGACAATGTAGGACTCTAGTGGGGAGACAGCAAGATGGAGGGGTAGTGTGCGAAGGAGGAGGAATGATGGTGGTTGAGTGTGGTTTGGAGTGAGTATGCCGGTGGAGGTATGTGTGGGGGAATGAGCATGATGGTGGGGTGAGAGCAGGGGAGTTCGAGTGACGGTGGGGGGAGTGTGCAGAAGTTGAATGTGTCAGTCGTGGAATATGTGGAAGAGTGAGCGCAACATTGGGGGATTTCACGGCCAGTGTGAGTAACGGCGGGGGAGTGAGGTGTGGAGTGAGTGTGTCGGGATAAGTGTGCTGGCGAGTCAGAGTGACGGTGGGGAATAGTAAAGGGGATTCTGGATTAGTGGAGCT
This sequence comes from Chiloscyllium plagiosum, assembly GCF_037043375.1. Classification (NCBI taxonomy): domain Eukaryota; kingdom Metazoa; phylum Chordata; class Chondrichthyes; order Orectolobiformes; family Hemiscylliidae; genus Chiloscyllium; species Chiloscyllium plagiosum. The sequence continues at coordinate 49,319,524 of NW_028270167.1, forward strand.
GGAAAAGCACAGCAGTTCAGGCAGCATCCGATGAGCAGTAAAATCGACGTTTTGGGCAAAAGCCCTTCATCAGGAATACAGATCCACCGTCACGTTTGCACAGCCACAAATCCATGACCATCACATTCAATCTCTCGCCCACTCCCACATTGTCAGGCAAACTTCCGTATACTCTCCCACACGGCCACGCACACTCTCCAACACTCCACCGCACCGTAATGTACCCTCGCCCGCACTCTCCACCACCCTCTGACTCAAACACTTGTGCAATCCCGCTCTGTCACGCTCAACTCAATCCTCTATCCACTTCTCTGTATTCCAGATGAAGCCTTTTGCCCGAAACGTCGGTTTTAATGCTCCTCGAATGCTGCCTGAATTGCTGTGCTTTTCCTGCACCACGAATCCAGAATCTGGTTTCCAGCATCTGCAGTCATTGTTTTTGACCCAATAATGTAGGGGAGTCAGCATGTTAGTTGGAGTGTGTGCAGCGAAGTGAGCGTGTCACTGGGACAGTGACTGTGATAGTTGTCCATTTTGCACGGAAGGAGCGTTAGGATGGGGGAGTGTGCAGGGGAGTGTGCGTGTTGGTGGCGGAATGTGCCAGGGTAACTGTGGGGAAGAGTATGGGGGACTGAACGTGATGGTAGGGAATGTGCAGGGGAGTTATCATGACATTTTAGGAGAGTGCGCGGAAGACAGCGTGATAGAAGGGGATTGTGTCAGGGTTGTGAGGGTGATGGTGGGGGAGTCTGCGGGAGTGTAAACGTAGCGATGGGAGAGTGTCTGGGAGAGTGATTATGACGGTGTGGGAGTTTGTGGGAAGTGAGCACGATGGTGGAGGTTTGTGCAGTTGAGTGAGAATGCTGGTGGCGGAGTGTGTGTCTCAGTGGAGTGGTGTGAGTGTGACTGTAGCCCAGTGAGCGATAGAGTGACTGTAACAGTAAAGAGTGGACAGGGGAGCGAGCGTGATGGTTGTGGTGTATGACGGGGAGTGAGCGTGATGGCAGGGAAGTGTGCAGAGGAATAAGTGTAATGATGTGCATGACGGTGGGGGACTGAGTGTAAGCTACCGAGGAAGCGTGTCAGTATTGGAGTGTGCCAAGGAGTGACAGCGACGGTGAGAAAATGTGCCGAGGAGTGAGAGTGATGATGGGGGTATGTACGCAGGAGTGTGGGCGATTTGGATGGTGTGCATGGGTGTGTGTGTATGTGCTGGAGTAATTCTGGTAATGGTGTGTATATGGGAGATGTGTGAATGTGATGTTCGCGGTGTGTGCAGGAAATTGAGCACGACGACGGTAGGGGAATGATTGGATGAGTGACTATGATGATGGGGTTGTGCGGGATCGTGAACATTTCAGTGGGTGTGTATGGGGAGGAAGTCGGCGTGAAGATGACTTCACGGGAGAGTGATCTAGATGTTGGTGGTACATGTGGGAGTATGTTCATGAAGTGGGTGGGCATATGGGGGAGTGTTAATGACGGTGGCGAGTGTACAGGAGATTGATCGTGACAGTGGGGTTTTGTGCAGGACAGTGAGCGTGCTGGTAGGGGAATATGCATAACATTAAGGATGACAGTGAGGGAGGATTTTGTGCAGCGTGACTATGATGAAAGGGGAGTTGCACAGCGGAATGAGCTTGACAGTGTCAGAGTGTGCGGGGTAGTGTGTATGATGGTGAGGGTCTGTATTTTGCAGTGAGTGTGAGGGCAGGCGAGTGAGTATAACAGTGGACCACTGTGCAAGGGAGAGAGCATAACAGTGGGAGATTTTCCGGGGATTGAGCATGATGTTGTGAGATGCTGGGGGAGTATGCGTGGCAGTCCTGGTGTGTGCTGTGGAGTGAGTGTGAAGGTTGTGCAGTATACAGGTATACGTGCGTAATGGTGAGGGTGTGTGTTGGGAAGTGAGCGAGAAAGTGAGGAAGTGTGTGGTGCAGTGAATATGATGTGGGAGAATGTCTGGGGGAGTGAGCTTATCAGTGGCAGGATAACCGGGGGAGTGAGCGTGATGGTGATGGAGTGATGGTGAGTGGGTCAGGGGAACTGTTTTGGCGTGAGAGTGAGGGTGTCTGAGTGACGGTCATGGAGTAATGTAAGGGTGCCTGGGTGACAGTGGTGGATTTTTGTGAGCGAGTCGGTGTGATGCTCAGGGATGGATTGTGAGGACTGTCAGGGTGATGTTGATGGCGTGAGTGTGAGAAGGTTTGTGTCATGGTGAGGGTGAGAGTAGGAGTTCGGCAGGGTGGCAGGGATGAGGGGTTCAAGTTGTGGGTGACGGAGTGACTGTGATGCGTTCATGGTGATGGTGACTGCGTGTGATGGGGTAAGCGTAATATTGATGGATTGAGTGTAAGAGGTCAGTTTAATGACTGTGAGGTGGTCAGTTTGACGGTGATGGAGAGAGTTTGAGAGGGTCATGTTTACAGTGCTTTAGTGACTGTGAAGGGGTCAGGCTGATGGTGACAGAGTGAGTGTGAGGACGTGACGCTGATGGTGACAGACTGAGTGAGAGGAGCTCAGTGTGGTCGTGATGGAGGGAGTGTGAGGGGGTCAGGGTGACGGTGATGGAATGACTGTGAAGACGTCAGTGTGACACTGATGGAGTGAATTTGAGGAGGTCAGTGTGACGGTGATGGAGGAAGTATGAAGAGGTTTTTGTGACGGTGATGGAGAGAGTATGAGGTGGCCAGTATGCTGGTGATGAGAGCGTGTGAGCGGGTCAGCATGATAGTCACTGACTGAGTGTAAGGGTGTCAGGGTGACGGTGATAGTAAGAGTCGGAGGGGGTGCAGTTGACGGTGAAGGTGTTAGTGTGGAGGTGATGAAGAAATTGCTGAAGTGAGCATAAGGAGCTCAGTGTCATGTTGATGCAGTTAGTGTGAGGGGGTCAGGGTGACGTTGACAGAGTCAGTCTGAGGGGTACAGAGTGGCAGTGATGGAATAAGTGCGAGTAGGTCAGGGTGAAAATGATGGAGTGAGCGTGAGTGGTTAGGTTAATGGTGAGAGAGTGAGCATGAGAATGTCAGGGTGACAATGATGAAGAGAGTGTGAAACGACCTATGTTATGGTGATGGAAAGAGCTTGAGATGGTATTGATTGCAAATGGTTTAGTGACTGTGAAGGGGTCAGGCTGGTGGTGACAGGGGATTGTGAGGGTTTCAGGGTTACAGTGATGGAGTGTGTGAGAGGCGTCCAGGGTTATATGATGGAGTGAGTGTGGGGATTGCGAATGAGTGAATGTAAGTGCGCCAGGATGACGGTGATGGAGTGAGATTGAGGGGGTCAGAGTGATGTTGAGAGATGGGATGTGAGGGTGTCAGGATGACAGCGATGGAGAGTTGACGTCCACACAGTCACTCCGTCACCGTTACAGTGATCCCCGAGCACTCCCTTATCACCACCACACTGACCTCCTCACACTCCTCTGTCACAATCAGCCCCATGTCCTCACGCTCACTCTGTGACCATCAACCTGACCCCTTCACAGTGATACACCACTGTAATCATGACCCTTTCAAATCTCTCCATCATTGTCAAATTGACCGTCTCACACTCTATTCGTCACTCCCAGCCTGACACCCTCACGCTTGCTCCATCATTTGCGCCCTGAACGACTCACACTAATTCCGTCACTGTCACTATGACGCCCGAACACTCACGTCATCACCGTCTCCCTGACCACCTGACACTCATTAAACTGACCCCTTGCACTCAGTGCATCAATGTCACTATTTCTCGATCACACGCAGTCACCATCACCATGAACCCATGACATTCACTGCGTCGCCCATAATTTGATTACCTCAAACTTGCTCGCTGTCACCCTGCCCGACTCTGACTCACACTCTCACCATGACCTTGACCTCTTCACACTCACGCCATCACCACCACCCTAGTACTCCTCACACTCACTCTCTCAGCATCACCTCGACCCACTCACAAAAATCCGTCACTTTCACCCTGGCGTCCTCACACCCATTCCATCACTCTCATCCTGAACCCTTCACACTTACTTCTTCACGGTCAACGTTACACTCTCACACTCACTCAGTCATCATCACTCTGACCCGCTCACTCTCACTGCATCATCGTCGCCCTGGCTCACTTACATTCACTCCATCACAATGACGCTGACACCCTCACACTCACTCCGTGACTGTTACTCTAACCCAGTACACCCACTCCGTCACTGTCAACCTCACCCCCTGACATTCACTCGGTCATGGTTACACTAACTCTCTTTCACTCACACCATCACCTTCATCCTAACGCTCTCATGCACACACCATCACCGTGACGCAGACCTCCCCACTCTCACTCCATCATATTTATCCTTCATGCCTCTCACCCACTACATAAATGTCACTCTGACTCCCTCACATTCTCGCAGTCACCATCACTCCGCCCACCTCACACTCACTCGGACATGGTCAACCTATCTCCCTCTCCGTCGCTCCATCACCATCATTCTGACGCTTTCACACTCGCTCCATCACTGTTAGAATGACCTCCTCACATTCAGTCCATCACTGCCACACTGACGTCCACACAGTAACCCTGTCACCATTACAGTGACCCCCTCACACTCCCCTATCACCACACACCGACCTTCTCACACTCACTCTGTCACAATTAGGTTCATGTCCTCACATTCACTTTGTCGCCATCAGCCTGACCCCTTCACAGTCATTACTCCACTGAATCCATGACTCTGTCAAACTCTCTCCATCACTGTTAACCTGTTGATCTCATATTGTATTCATCACTCGGTCATGGTCACCCTAACTCCCTCTCATTCACACCATCACCATCACTCTGACGCTCTCACACTCACTCCATCACCGTGACGCATACTTCCCCACACTCACTCAGTCACATTCATCCTGAACGCCTCTGCCCCTCTCAAAAACTGCCATCCTGACACCCTCAGTTTCATTCTGTCACCATCACTCTGACCACCTCACACTCACTCGGTCATGGTCACCCTAACTCCCTCTCACTCACACCATCACCATCACCTGATCCTCTCACACTCACTCCATCACAGTGACGCGGAATTCCCCACAGTTACTCCATCACATTCATCTTGAACTCCTCTCACCCACTCCATCACTGACACCCTCACATTTATCTGTCACCATCTCGGTGAACCCCCTCACCCTCACTCCATCACCCTTACTCTGACGCTCTCACACTCACTCCATTACCGTGACGCTGACTTGCCCACACTCACTCCGTAATATTCACCCTGAATGCCTCACACACACTCCATCACTGTCACTCTGACACCCTCAAACTACTCTGCCACCATCAGGCAGACCCCTTCACAGACAGTAAACCACTGTAACCATGACTGTCTCAAACTCTTTCCATCATCATCACACTGACAGTTTCACACTCCCTTCGTCACTGTCACCCTGATATCCTCGCACTCACTCCCTCACTATTAAACTGACCCCTCACATTCACTCCATCGCGCTCACTGATTCACCATCAAACTTGCCCACTCACACATTTTGTCACTCTCACCCTGACCCCCTCACACTCATTCCATCACTGTTCCCCTGTTCCCCTCACACTTACTTCATCACGGTGACACTTACACTCTCAAACTCACTCAGTCACCGTCAACTCTGAACAAATCATACTCACTCCATAACCATCACACTGAACCGCTCACTGTTACTCCATTATCACACACTACCACCACACTGACCTCCTCTCACTCACTCTGTCACCATCAGCCTCAGGTCCTCAAACTCACTCTGTTGGCATCAGCCTGACCCCTTCACAGTCACTACACCACTGAAACCATGACTTCAAAGTCTCTGCATCACCTTCAAACTGATGGTCTCATGCTTTATGCGTCACTACCACCCTAACACCCTCACATACACTCCTTCACCATTAAACTGACTTATCACATTCACTCCATCACTTTTATCCCGACCTACTTGCACTTACTCCATCACCGTCACTCTCTCCCACTCAGACTGACTCTGTCAACGTCAGCATGACCCGCTCACACTTACTGCGTCACCAATACACTGACCTCCTCATAGTCACTACAGCAATTTCTTCATCACTTCCTCACATTCACTCACTCACCGTCAACCTCACCCCCGCATACTAAAAATCTCAACGTCACCCTAACCCCCTCACTCTCATTTCGCGACAGTCGTGCTGACCAATCACACTCCTCCATCACTGTCACACTGACCTGCTCACACTCACTGTCACCATCACCCTCACGTCCTCACACTCACTCTTGTTTCCATCACACTCACCTCATCACATACATTTTCTCGGTGACGGAGTGACTGCATTGACGTAAGTGTGATACTGATGGAGTGAATGTGAGGAGGTCGTTGTGACAGTAATGGAGGGAGTGTGAGAACGTCCGGGTGATGGTGATGGAGTGAGTGAGAGGGGGTTTGGTTGCCCATGACCGAGTGAGTGTGAGGTGATAGAGAGTGAACAGGTCAGAGTGATGTTGATGGCGAGAATGAGAGGTATTAAAGTGATGGGGACTGAGTGAGTGTAAGAGTGTAAGGTTGACCGTGATGAAGTAAGTGTAAGGGGATCAGGTTGACGGTGATGGAATGAATGTGAGTGGCCAGCGTGAAACTGACGAAAATGCGTGAGGGAGTCATTCTGATGGTGAAAGAGTGAGTGTGGTGAAGTCAGTGTGAGTGTGAAGGGAGGGTTGTGGTGCGTGAATGAGTGCGAGTGGGTCTGGGTATCTGTTTTGGCGTGAGTGTGAGGGGGCCTGAGTGACGGTCATGGAGTAGTGTGAGGGTGCCAGGGTGACAGTGACAGATTTTTGTGAGCGGCTCGGGGTGATGCTAAAAGAGTGAGTGTGAGGAATGTCAGTGTGGTAATGATGACTTGAGTGTGAGGAGATCAGGGTCATCGTGAGGTTGTGAGTGGGACTAGGGCGGGGTGGCAGCGAGAGTTTGAGGGGATCAAGTTGTGGGTGACGGAGTGAGTGTGATGGGTTCATGGTGATGGTGACTGGGTGTGTGATGGGGTAAGGGTGACATTGATGCATTGTGGGTAAGGTGTCCTTGTAATGGTTACGCAGTGAGTGTGAGGTGATCAGGGAAACGGTGACAGTGTGAGTGTGCGGGGGTCATAGTGACAGTGACGAAGATAGTGGGAGGGAGTCGTGGTGATGGGGATGGAGTGTGTGTGAGCTGGTGAGGGTGACAGTGACGGAGTGAGTGTGAGATTGAGGATATGAAAGTTACAGTAACGGAGTGAGTATGAGGGGGTCAAGATGACAGTGATGGAGTGAGTGTGAGACGCTTAGGCTGACAGTGACAGACTGATGTGTTTAGCAATAATGGTGACGATGAAGGAGTTTGTGTGATGGGGCCAGGGTGACGGTGATAGAGTGAATGTGTGGGGGTGAGTGTAACAGTGATGGAGTGAATGTGAGGTATTCAGAGTGAATGTGATGTAGTGAGTGTGCGAGTGGAATGGTGACGGTGATGGAGTGAGCATGAGAGTGTCAGGGTGAAAAAGTGAGTGTGAGATTGAAGGTTCAAGATGACAGTGACGGACAGAGTACAAGGGGGTCAGTGTGACAGTGACGAGTGAGTGTGAGGGGGAATGGTGATGCCGATGGACTGATGGGTGATGGTGATAGTGTAAGTAAGAGAGGGTCAGAGTGACGTTGATGGAGTGAGTGTGAAGTGATAAAGGTGACAGTGATGTAATGAATGTAAGTGTGTCAGGGTGAAATTGATAGAGTTAGTGTAATGTAGTCAGGATAATGGTGAGGGAGTGAGTGTGAGTGGGTTAGACTAATGGTGTTTGTGTAAGTGTGAGTGGGTCGGAGTGACTGTGGCGGAGTGAGTGTGAGAGTGTCCGGGTGAAAGTGATGTATTTTTGTGAGCGAATCAGGGTGACCATGACAGTGCGAGTGCAAGGGGTGTCGGGGTGATGGCAATGGAGTGAGTCTGAGAAGGTCAGGGTGACAGTGAGGGAGTGAATGTGAGTTCGTCAGTGTGGTGAGCGGTTCAAGGAGATGGAGATGAAGTGAGTGTGTGGGGTCTCTGGGTGAAGTTGACGGAATGAGTGTGAGGTGTTCGGGGTGAAGTTGATGGAGTGAGCATGAGTGTTTCACAGTAACGGTGTTGGAGCGAGTGTGAAGTGTTCATACTGACGGTGATGGAGTGAGTGTGAAGCGGTCAGGGTGACAGTGTCGGAGTGAGTGTGAGAGTGAGTCTTCATTGTGACAGTAACGGAGTGAGCATGAGGGGTTCAAGATGACATTTATGGAGTGAGTATGAGAGGGTAAGATTGACAATGACAAACTGATATGTGCTGGGGTCAGCGTGATGGTGATGGAGAGGTGTGAGGGGGTCAGACGGACGATGAATGAGTGATTGTGAGGGGGTCAGGGTGATGGTGATGGAGTGTGCTATGGGTTCAGTGTCAGATTGAGTGTGAGATTGAGGGTGTCACAGTGACAGGAAAGAAGTGAGTATGAGGGGGTCAAATGACATTGATGGATTTAGAATGAGATGGCTAGGTTTACGCTGACAGACTGATGTGCGAGGTATTCAGAGTGATGGTGATGGAGTGAGTGTGAGAGTGTAATGGTGATGGTGATGGAGAGAAATTGAGGGCGTCAGTGTGACAGTGATGAGTGAGTGTGAGGGAGTCAAGGTGAGAGTGATCGAAATGTGTGACGGTGATGCAATGAGCGTGAGGGTGTCAGGGGGACCGTATTTGAATGAATGTGTCGTAGCCAGTGTGACAGTGACCAGTAAGTGTGAGGGAGTCAGTGTGAAAGGTTTTCGAAATGTATGATGGTGATGCAGTGAATGTGAGTGCGTCAGTGTGATGATGATGGAGTGAGAGTGAGCTGGTCAGGGAGATTTTGCTAAAGTGAATGTAAGGTGTTCGGGGTGACGGTGACGGAGACGGAGTGAATGTGCTTCATTGTAATGATGTTGGAGTGAGTGCATGGGCCTCATAGTGACAGTGATGGAATGAGTGTGAGGGGGTCAGCGTGACAGTGACAGAGTGAATATGAGTGTGAGTATGTCAGGGTGACAGTAATGGAGTGAGCATGAGGGCATTGAGATTACATTGATGGAGTGAGTGTCAGATAGTTAGGGGACAGTGACAGACTGATTTGTGAGGAGATCAGAGTGACAGTGATAGAGAGGTGTGAGGGGATCAGGTCGATGGTGAAGTAGTGCGTGTGAGGGGGTCCGTGTTACAGTGACGGAGTGAGTGTAAGATTGAGGCTGTGAGAATGTCAGTTGCTTTCTAGCATTCAGCTTTCATTCTCTCTTAAAGGTACAGTACACGCCTTCAGCTTCATAACAGTGCTGGTTATATCGATGACCTGGTGAGTTTTAGTCACGCATGGAAGGAACATTTGCAACATTTGTCAGAATTGTTCAATTGACTTCCGGAGGCAGTCTTGAAAATAAACCTGACTAAAAAAATGACATTTCCATTTTCCAAAGCCCTTGTCTCCTTTATATGCCATGGTATTGAATATGAGTAAATGGCCTCACAGATTGCAAAAAGAAAGCAATTGGACAGTTTCACAACCCATCTACAAAAGGACTGGTGTCATTGTTCCTGCGATTGAGTGAATATAATGAAAGTTTTGGACCAAATTTTAACTTTGTGGATCCTCCACGCACTGAACTGCTGAAGAAAGGCAAGGCGTTCCGGTGAACAGTGGACTGTCAGAAGGTATTTGACAACCTAAAATCCGTGAAAACCACAGTGCCTGTATTAGCCACACGTAATTAGTCAAAGCCAATTAAGGTGGTTAATGATGCGAGGGATGTGTGTGTCGGGCTTGAGCTCGTGCAGGAAGCTCATGAGAAGATAAAAGACCCTCCGGGTATTTCTCAAGAAACTGAATATTCATCAGCAAAAATATTCGACTGTAGAGAAGAAGACGTTGCGCTAGTTTTTGGCATTAAAACAGTTCAATGCTTATGTAATCAATAGTGTACCTTAGACAATTATATCCCCTGATCGTAAAACATTGAATTTTGTGGAGAGATTTCAGGACAAAAATACCGGATTGTTTACTTTGTTACAGCAATTCAATTTGAAAATTGTGAATGTAACACAACGAGAAAACGTGATTGCTGACGGATTTTCGAGACTTGGATGAGAAACGGAAGCATTCGATGAAGGGAGTAAACCAGGCTGCAATAGAATGTATTATGCATGTTTGTATGTTTATCGTCAATATCATCTATATGGGTGTTGTAGTATACTGAAGAGTTCCATTATTGAGTTCTAAAATGAAGCCATCTTTTGGTATATGGGTCATACTACAGAACATTGACTGCCGGATTATCAATGAAACCCTACAGAGTAGGAACAGGGTACTTGGCCCAACAATCCCAAGCAACGGTGGCACAGCAGTTAGCATTGGTGCTGCACAGCACCAGAGACTCGGGTTCAATTCCCGCCTCAGGCGGCTGTTTGTCTGGAGTTTGCACATTCTCCCCGTGTCTTCCACAGTCCAAAAATGTGCAGGTTAGATGAATTTGTCATGCTAAATTGCCCGTAGTATTAGGTGTAGGGGAATGGGTCTGGGTGGTTTGCGCTTCGTCGGGTCGGTGTGGACATGTTCGGCCGAAGGGCCTGTTCGCACACTGTAATTAATCTATAAAAAATATCTCGAGAGTGTTCCACCCTGACTTATCACCCTACCCTATTCCCATAACCCTGCATTTCCCAAGCAATACACCTAACCTACACATCACTGAGCAGCTCAACCGCAACTAGAAACAAGCAACATGGCCAGCCAGCCATGGTCACACCCCTGATTACATTAAAAGAAACGAGCTCACTGATGGTTTTCACTGTCCTCCGTATCAGTCCATGCACTCTGTGGGAAGACCAGAACAGAGTGCTACTGCTTAATATTAAACAGCGCACAACGCACCAGTCCTGTTGCACACATAAGTACACACAAACACACAGAGATGCATGCACTCTCTCGCTTACAAATGCACATAACCACAAAGACAGACATAACAATAGTCGCACAGATAAAAAGAAAAGCTAAAGCGCTGACATGAATGCAGATATAGGGCATCTCAGTATTTCCCTTGCATTGAAATTGAGTTTGCCACTGTTGCACTTCATTCATCAGATGTGTGCTACCGTTTCTGTTGCTCAGCTGGCAGCCTGTCATTATTTTTGGAAGTGTGTCAATAATTCAGTCTCGCTATGTGAAGTGGTTTAGTGCATAACATGCTCACACGGATGACTGCGCCAGGGTTCACTTATTGTGTGAGGATTGTGTGTATTTTACAAAGCCAAATCATAGAGATGAGATCTAACCTGGAAGAATTGTCAAGTGTGTGGAGGGCAGTGTGGAACTCCAAAAGGACAGTGACAAATTGATGCAATGTTCAGATATATGGCAGATGAAGAACAATGCAGAGCAATGTGAGGCGATGCACTTTCGTAGGAAGAACTTTGAAAAGCAATTGAAACATGTCTGGACCATAATAAAGTGGCTAGATGAGCAGAGATCGCTGGGTGAAAATGAGCACAGATTACTGAAGATTTCAAAAGTGGGAAGAGCAGTAAATGTTTCAGGTTAGTTTCAGGACCTGAGCTGTTTACCGGAGGAAGTGTAGGGGGAGACACTGTGCTCCTATCGTGGGAAGTGGTGGAAACGATGTCTTGTGGGCAAACCCTGCTGCCCACCCAGACCTTGGAGATTCCTTTTGTTCAAGCTCGACACAAAAGGTAAATGGTATCAGAGCCATGGCTTCTAAGTTGTTCCAGTCTGCCAGTCGGTTTCAAGTGAGAATTGTCCTTCTGATTACTCAGTTGGTGAAACGTGGCTGTTTCCTAATCTCCAAACGAATCATCCTGGTCAACTCCGACTCGTGCCAAGTTTCTTCCCGTAAGAGGGGGGAGGGGTTTGACGGAACGGATGCCGGACACTTCACCACCTGGTCGAGCACTTGCTGTCCTATTCCTGGCTGTTTCTCCTGATTCGGAGAAAGGGAGGGAGACAGTGGGTGGCCCTGCTTTTACTACTGATGCCGTTGAGGAGAAGGGAAATGGTAAGGTGTGCAGAGGGAGATTATCCACAGTGTTGTATTTATGCAGTGTCATTAGTGTGGGGGTTGTATAGCAGGCAAGAGAGACAGAATGTGAGAGACGGAAGGTGTGACGTGCAGTCGTGATATTGGAGATATCCAATTAATGTGAGGCAGCAGAGACAATAGGGTGACACTTATCCTGAAAGTGTGGAGGAAGCTATAGATGCTTATCTTATTTTGCTGGACATTTCTTCAGATCGCAAATACTGCACTGAGTACAGACCAAGCTTGGTGAGACTGGTGGTGTGATCTCCTTTGTGAGGAGAATCGTCCACCTCTGTACAAGCCCATCCAACCAGCGCTCCATGCCCTGTCGATACATGGTGTTGTAATTGCACCTTGTTTGCTTTGATCGGACTCAGTTGTGCAGGGCAGCTCCAAACTGAGAAAGCCTAGCCATGTGCCAATTGGCGATTTAAGGAGAGTAAAATTGCCAGGGATCACACAATATCAGCGGCTTTGAGGCGATGTTGAACACCTCCAGCTGTGATGGTGAGAGAATCAGTTGACACTGAATCAGAAGGACACCATGGAGTGAGATGAGTCGTTCACGTGGAGAGTTTGATAAGATAGCACATGGAAACTAGCTCGGCCTCGTACAAACGATCCCTCTATCACACTCAATGAAAATAAGACTGTGCCAAGTTTTTGTTAGATTCAGCTCAATGAGGCAAAGATTCTGCTGAACCCATTTCGAGCCTCAAAACTGCAGAATAAATGTTTCTCCAATGCTCTCCATTACCTGAACACACACCAAAATCCTATTTAACCATCATTCCTGGGAACACGGGCCCATGTTGCAAGATGCTAACGAAATGTCTACATTACAGCATTCTAAAACCCGTGATGCGTCCTTGCATGGCATTGTCTCTCAGTCTACCCTCTTCTGTCTACATCCCAAACCTCTACCATTTGATGGTATTTCACCTGCTTCCTAAGACAGCTCTCTTTGCCATTATTTTTCGAACCTACAGGACCCCTTCTTATGGAATAATGGAGTTATGAAGGTAGAAATGGATGGGAGCTGCATGTTTTCCCACGCTGGCCAGCGATTGAAGACATTGTTACAGAACAATCCAGTTGTATGGTAGTGCACACAGCTCTTCATTTTGCGAGGATAACTGCCTCTGAGCAATTATTCAGTTATAACATAAATATCAGTCCCTGTTGTTTTGGGCCCGAGCAGGTCCACTCAAAACATATGAAAAAGGGAGCCTCGGCCCAAACGTTTTTTGTTTTAAAGATGAATGCGAGAATTGGTGTTCCAGATGCAATTCGATTGGTTACACTACTCGACGCTAAATAAATATAACAAAATATATCTCCACCTCCACACAGCTACACAGGGCAGTGAAAAAGGCTTTTGAAACGCCGGTCTTACTTATTCAATGCATTGTGTATTATACTGGAAAGTTACATGGCAGTAGTACAGGATGTTGGTAAGGCCGCACTTGACGTATTGTTTTCAGTTATGAGATGTTGGTAGAGGGAAGATGTTACTAAATTGGAAAGAGTGTCAGAAAAATTACAAAGACGTTGCCAGGATCCAATTGTCTGCGTTGCAGGGAATGATATGAAACGCTCCTTAATGTGTACGACAGTAAGGGGGAAATCTTAGAGAAATGTATAAAATTATGTGAGGTGTGGATGCGGTGAATCCATTCACTACCTTTCACAGGGTTGGGGAATCGAGGACAGGAGGGTATCATTTTCAGGCTGGAGGGGAAAGAGCAAAAGGGATCCTGAGAAGCAAGCTTTTCGCACAGAACATGATGCACATATGGAATGAATTGCTAGCGGGCGCGTGATGGTCAATTATGTATTAAATAACAATTAAAGGACATTTGGACAAATATATGTTTGGGTCAAATGCTGGGAAATGAGGTGAGCGTGGGTGGACTTTTCGCTCAGCATGGACCAGTTGGGGCCAAAAGGCCTTTGTCTGTGTTGTATAATTTTATGGCTCTAAGTACATCTGGTCCGTCAGACTGATCAAGGCCCGATGCAACTGTGTTTTAAAATGCTACGTCGCTACTGATATGAATAATTTTCCTCGATAGTTATGACAGTCCAATGGCAACTTAGTGTTTCTCAGGGAATTTCGGGATCTTGCACCACATTAAAAGCAGAGAAGTTACCCTGCAGCTGTACTTTATGCTCGTGAGGCCACTCCTGGAATGCAGGGTGGAGTTTCGATCTCTTAATTTGAGAAAGGATACATTGGCACTAGACGGGGCTGCAGAGTAGGTTCCCGCGGCAGTTCCGGAACTGAGGGGCTTGGCTTTTGGGGAGAGACTAAGTGGATTGGGATTATCTTTGTTGGAATTCTGAAGAATGGGGGAGGGCGGGTCTTGAAGAATCACATCAAATTTTAAAGGGAAGAGAAAGGATAGATGCAGGGAGGATGTTTCCGATAACAAGTGAAACGAGGGCAAGAAGATATATCCTCAATCTTAGGGACAGCAGATTTAAGCCGGAATTGTAGATCAACTTCTTCACCCAGCGGGTGGTCTATCTATGGCGTTGCCGACCTCTGTAATCTTTTATAAGGCTAAAACAACTACTTTCTTGAAGAATAAAGGAATTAAGTAATACGGTCAGAGCTAGTTGGAGTGGCGTTCATGAGAAGATCAGTAATGAACTTATGGAATGTTTGAGCAGACATGAAGGGCCAGATGGCCTTCTCCTGCTCTTAGTTCTTTTGGTATTATGTTACGAAGATAAAAACAAAACAGCTGTTTCGTGTCGCTGCAATTCCTCAGTTCTGTAAAATAAATTATCCTGTCTGCGCATTCACCGTAACACATTTGAACTTGTGTTTAGTATTTATTTGTAAATATTAGCAGAATCTTTTCGGCAGGCGTTATATTTCTTGATAAATTGTGGTTTGATTTTTAAAAGTATTTTCATCAGTTTATTGGTTATCCTTTGCACGGTCCTAAGTGTCAAGTGATCCTTGTCTCCCCACAATACCTAGCAATTCTTTCTCAACTGCTGCCTTTGAACTCATGAAAAACTTATCTTATTTTGTTCACAATCGTTGAGTCAACTTTCCCTTTTGCTGTTTACATCTTGGAGGGACATATGGACACAGGTCAACGAACAGCTTTTTTACGACTAACAAACATTGCCCATCTTCCGTTAAATTTGTTTCAAGTATTTTACAAATTCACTGAAGCCAACTTGCCCCTCATGCCTTCATGTCTTGAATGACTCAGGCTTACACAGATCTTTCTTTCAAAGAAAACCGTTTTTGTTTCAAAAAGTCTTTTAAAATTCAACATTTTATGAACACGACTCCCAACATTTCCTTTACAGCAAGATTTCAATTAGCACTCTGATTACAGAACACCAATTCTAAACCAACCTGATCTCTATACTAGTGTGCAACGTCCTAGAAAAATGAGAGAAACCATTTCCCCAGAATTAATATTCATTTGGATTAGCACAGTTTCGATGCAACATGAAATCGTCTACTTTTACTGCAGTACTCACAAGCCTGAATAGTAGATTTCTTGTTTCAGAGCATGTCATACGATTTTATTGCAGTTTTCACTTTTATACATTAACTCAAATCGATGCTTGCTTCTCATTGTGGTTCCTCAGCTCCATCTTACCGGATTCTGTGCACATAGAAAAAACGGAAGGCCTTTGATGAGGAACCACAATGCGGGCTGCTCTGGAAGGTAAAATAGCATGGAATCCGGTGCTGCTGGCAAATTGCTTACGCAATTTTCTTGATGGGAAGGAGCCAAGAGCAACAGTGGAAAATTCTTGTCGGACTGGAGGCCGTTGAGTAGTGGAGAGTCTCAGGGGCAGGTGTTGTGCCCATTACTGTTTGTTATCTATAATCAATGATTTGGACAAGAATGTACAAGTTATCATTAGTAAGTTTCATATGACACTAAAATAGAGATCGCAGTTTGTTTATTCTGGATCACGCTGATGTAAGGAGAGAAGATGTTTTGGGTCGGCTAAAGGATATTAAGTGAGACAAATGCCCAGGAACGGATGGGAGCTATCCCAGATTGGTGTCGGAGGCGAAAGGGGAAATAGCTGGGGCCCTGAAAACATTTTGTAGCATCCTTAAACACAGGTGAACTGCCTGAGGACTGGAGGGTTGCTCATGTGGTCCCGCTGTACAAGAAGGGTTGGAGGGATAATCCGGGTAATGATTGACCAGTGAACCTGACGTCAGTGGTGCGAAAGTTGCTGGGGAAGGTAATGGGGGATAAAATTTGTTAATGTTTCGAAAAGAATGGGCTTTTCAGTAAAAGGCAATCGTGGTTTGTACGGGGGAGTCTGTGCCTTCCCGACTTCATAGTGTTCTTTGAGTACGTGACCAAGTTGATAGATGGAGGAAGTACTGCAGATGTCATGAACATGGACTTTCAAAAGGCATATGGTAATTTTCTCGACGGCAAACTAATGGATGAAGTGAAGTCACATGGTTAGCAGGATGTTCTAGCGAGGTGGATAAAGAATTAGTTGAGCAACAGGAAACAGCAAATTGCAACTGAAGGGAATTTTTCGAATTGTGGAAAAGTGACCAGTGGTGTTCCACAGGGTTCAGTATTGGGGTCACTATTGCTTGTGATGTATGTCAATTATCTGGAAGAGGGCATTGTTGGTCTGACCAGTAAGTTTGCAGATGGACGAAGATATATGGAGGAATACAAAGTATCGTGGACTGTCAAAGATTTCAAGTGTATATAGATAGAATGGAGAGTTGGATGGAGTTCAATCGAGGGAAATGTGAGGATATGTATTTTAAGAAGTGTTAATTTACAGTCAACTATACTGTCAGCGGATGAGCCTTGGGGGAAAAAAAACGTTGATGAGCGGATATATCTGAGAGTTCAGGTTTATTCTGCACTGAAGATGGCTGCACAAATGGATAGATCGGTCGTGATGGGGTATGGTGTGTTTGCTTTCGTTGACGAGGTATTGAATATAAGAGCTGGCAAGTCACGCCAGAATTGCAAGAGACTTTAGTTCGTTTGCATTTCGAATACTGTGTACGGTTCTGGCCGCCACGTTACCAAAAGGATGTGGAACCTTTGGAGTGGGTTTGGAGTCGATTTATGAGAGTGCTGCCTGGCATAGATGGTGCTCGCTATGAAGAGAAGTTGAGTATGTTAGGATTATTTTCATCAGAGAAAAATGAGATTGAGGTTGAACTTGAATGAAGCTTAAAAATCATGAAGAGTGAATAGACATAATACTTTTTTTTCCCAGAGGAGGTGTTCAATAACGAGAGGTCACGCGTTCAATGTGACAGGTGAAAGGATTAAGGGAGATACACGCAGAACCTACTTTCCAAAGAGGGTGTAAGTGCCGGGAACGTGTTACCATCATAGATAGTAATGGCAAGAATGCTAAATTCCTTGAAAGGGCGATGGGTAGATGGAGAGAAGAGGGATACAGATCCATCGGATTTAGGTGATAGATTTAGACAGTGGATCTGGATCGGCACAGGCTTGGAAGGGTGAAAGACCTCTTCCTGGTTTGTAAATTTTCTTTGTTCTTCTTGGTTCTTAGGCGATATCATAGACAGTGTGGAATGTTATTAGAAACACAGCAGATCTTTCATCAGTTATAGCGATCCTGGGTGTTTTCAGTATGCAGATAGACTGAGAGAAAGTTCGGTAGTGGATTGCAGGAAAACGAAACTGTGGATTGTGGACACGATGCTGTTTTGGGAGCAGCTTGTATTGGACCACGCTGCGGAACAGGCGATATTAAATTTAGTGTTTTAATTCAGGCAGATGTGATAAGGGGACTCAAGGTGAAAGAATGCTTCGTGGCCATTGATCATAACATGATTGAACTTGCTGTGCAATTTGAAAGGATGCAAGTAGATACAGTGGTCGTGGTATTACAGCTGAATAAAGGAAATGATTCGAAACATAATGGAGTAACTGTGTTAATATAAGTCGTAGAGGAGCCTTGCAGGAAAATAAAACAGTGGAATAGCAATGAAAGGAGTTTGTGGGAGTGATTCAGCAGCCATGGCAGAGATTCACCCAGAGGAAAAATAAGCATGACTCAGGGAGTGTGAGGCAAGTATGGCTGACCCGTTAAGCCAGGACAATGACTAAATCCAAAAAGCAAGTGCATAATGTTGGGAAAGCCGATAGAAAATGAGAGGTTTGGGAAGCCTGCAAAGAACAATAGACGGCAACAAATAAATAAAGAGGGAGAAGTTTAAATATGTGAGTAAGCTAGCCAGTAATATGACAGGAGACTTCAAGCGTTTAATGATATATATATAAAGGGCAAGAGAGGCAGAAGTGGACATCGGGCCGCTGGAAATCAACGCTCGAGAGATCGTTGTGGGAAATAAGTAAATGACTGAGGAACTGAAAAATAACTTCGTGTCAGTCTTCATTGTGAAAGACAGGGGAAATATCCCTAAACTTCAACAGAGTGAGAGGATACAGCTGAGTATCCTGGCCATAAACAATGAGAAGGAGCTAGAAAAGCTGAATGGCTGGACGGTGGATAACGTACCTGGGTTAGATTCACTACAGACCTGAGTCCTAATGGAAATTGCTGAATTGCTGAGACAGTGGAGACCTTGGTGGTTTTTTTGAGAAATCGCTCAAATCAGGCAGGATCTCAGAGGACTGGAAAGTCGCTAACGAGATTCCCCTGTTTAAAATGTGAGTAAGGCAAAATATGGAAATTGACAAACCGATTAGCCTAACCTTGGTCACAGAAGTGAAGAATGAAATCTTTCAAAACTTCGAAGTGCATGGTTTCATCCAGGGGAGGTGATGCCTCAAAGCTGGCATAATTCTTAGAAGAACCAACGAGCAGCTTAGACCAAGGGCAGTCAACGCTGGACTTCAAGAAGTCTTTTGACAAAGACCTGCATGGAGCCTACTGAGTAAGATGAAAGGCCCATGGTAATAGAGCCAAATTACGAGCATGGATAGGTGATTGGCTGTCTGGCAGAGAGCAGAGAGTGGTGATGGAAACTGTCTTTCTCAGAATGTCTGCAGCTAACAAGTGGTGTCCTGCAAGGTTCTGTGTCAGGACGACACCATTTCACTTGATACATTAACAAGCCATATGAAGACGTGAAGGTCATTCTGGCTATGTTTGCAGATGATGCGTCTTATAACCATTCAAATCGCCTTGGAGGGAGTTGTGTATTCGGACATCTCAGCTGGTAGACAAGGGATTTTCAATCCCACGTCCAATTTTTCACAAATGTACCTTTGAATCCTTGCTTTGTGAGCTTAACCTTGGTTACTCATTCCAGCAGTAGCACCATCGTATTTAAAGTGAGACTTTCTCTTGTTTGGTTTGATTAATGTTGCAGTAATATTTTGAAAAATCAATACCCACCACCAGAAGTAGTGTCATTTGACATTTTGCGTGGCATAACGTGTACTGTTAGCTATTTTGGGAACAACAGCTGAATTGTTGTTTGGACTCAGAAAGGAAATGGAACTCTGTAGTGGTTATGAAGTAACATAATGAGCTAAAATTAAAATAGTTAGTAAAAATGGACACGGGAGTCTGAGGCAAAATCAGAAGACAACGTACACTGATTTATTTAAAATGTTCAAATAGATTAGCGCAGCACATGATCAACTTCAAGATATTGAAATTAAACAAATATGCACTGTGATAAAACACATACAGGAACAATTCTCATTTGTTTTGTGATCCGAGCAACCTGCCACATTATATTTGATGATGAACAGAAGATCTACCGTTTGGCATTCATAACGATATAATATGACGAACAAGAGAACGGAGATAATGGGTAACGTTGGTAAGACATGTATTTACCAATTTAATAACGTCACACTCCGTCCATAGTTACAGAAAAGCAAATTAATACAATACGATTCGATCATTCAAGGGCTGCATCTAAACCCAACGTGCTGCTGAACGTCTGCTATCTACAAAATAGTAAAACAATGTGCACTTGTAATGTTGAAATGTGGAGAGAACATACGCAGAAAAATGAATGACAGCAGAGTGATGATCAAAATTTTCGTTTACAAATGTTAAAAATTATGGCATGAGGAGAGACCGATGGATCTGGTGAATGTTCATCAGACTGTCTAAACATGTTGTGTAAGTCTGTTTCCAAACCCAATCAAGAACGTATCTCTCCCTTACAGGAAGTAAGGAGAGCGGATCTCATCTTCCATGTTGGGTCTTTGCTAAAGGCAGCCATCCTACTGAGGCACAAGTAGGTGTGATGAACTCTAACGCAACTGTTTTGATAGCGAAGAAGAGACTCACCAGCTCAGAAGAATCACAAACAACTGAATTGCTCAGAATTATCACAATTTCTAAACCAAACTGATGAGGTCTAACATCTTCTTGATTAGTCAGTACTAAAGCAAAGATTGAAGGATAAAATACCAAATATTGACAGAGAAACAATAACTTCCTCGAGTAAAATTAGAGACCAATACAAACTATGGAGAGAAAGCAGGTACAGATTTAAGTCTAGTGACCCTTCTTAAATCTTGCACTCCAATTCCCTCTGCCATACAGCCATACGTGTTCAATTATCTGCGGCTCTGTTAAGTCACATGTAGGCTCTCAGCCGAAACTTACGACCTTGAATAAACATTATGAACAAATAACGAATCCGCCAATAGCCAAGATGGACAATGTTCAGCAGTTCCATTGGTGTGGCCATTGTGAAATTTCTCACAGGAGGAGAAAATGTTGTGAACTCTGCATTGACAGTGAAGGTCTCCCAAGAAAGCACGCCGTAAACTGTAACTAATGTAATATATCCCTTTTAGAGTCAACAAATACGAAGAAGATTTAAAATCTTCCTTACCCAAAATTACCAGACGCGTGTGCAACTCTTACACTTTTTCACGTTTGTGCAATAGGTGTCCGCATCAGATGCTGAAGAAGGAGCGACATGAAATTGTTTTCGCGTGGAGTTTATAGCTAGGACTAAAGATACTGACTTCAGTATTCCCGATTCTTACTGGTTAAATTATGGAAATTGAGCAGTGGAAGTCACACACTTCAGTAAAGTGTGTGACTTGCAACTGAATTTGGTAACAACGTTATTTACATACAACTGCTCACCAGGATAATTAAAGCAGTTTCAGGATGTGTTTCTAAAATCCCTCTTTGGAATCCAACATATCCATAATCTCTCCCAATCTCTCGCTTTTTCGCTCCTCTAATCAACACCACAGCAGATATTATCCTTCCTTCCTTGAAGGATATTTGTGGACAAATCAAACAGCTTTCAGGCAGAGCTCAAATGGGATTTTCTGTTTTGGCGGACATCTCTCATGCACTTCTTTCTCATTTCAGACACGTTCACAGGATTTTGGAAGTGGAGAATTTAACATTAGGAAATGCAAATCAAATATCACATCAGAATCTCAAAGTGTTACACATTTCTGGAAACCTGAATATTTTGGATTTTGAACAGAAAAGTTAAAATCACCATTTACAGTGGGCCGAAAACATTATTTTGTCCCCTGGGTGGCAAGACTCTGTCGATGGCCAGACACAAGTGCAGCCATATCAGCAAGTGTAGTGCTGAAAAAGCAAACAGGTCAGGCAGCATCCGAGAAACAGAAGAATTGATATTTGCAGCATATGTCCTTCATCAAGAAGGGTTTGTGCCCGACACTTCGATTTTCCCTGTTCCTCGGATGCTGTCTGACCAGCTCCGTTTTTCCAACACGCCTCACTCGACGCTGATCTCCAAATCTGCAGTGCTAACTTGCTCTACTGTCATAGACGGGTGAAATTGTGTAAATATGTTGGTTGTGGAAAGCGAATCAATACCCATCTGACCTGGAAACATATCTGCGCAGTCACACTGTAGATAGACGTTTCACCTGTGCAGAACATGAGAAGGGATTCACTAAGTTATCCCAGCTGACGGCAAATCAGAAAGTTCACACTGAGAACAGATCATTCATTTAATCAGAGTGTGGGAAAAAAAAGTACTCAAGCAACACACTCACTAAAACACCAGCGAGTTCACATTGTGGAGAGACTATTCATGTTTTCCGAATGTAGAAAGGGATTGACTCAGCCATCCTACCAACTGAAACACGAACAGATTCACAGTAAAGCAAGACCACTTTAACTGCTGTATTTTGAAATTGATTTAAATATTCGGCGGAACTTGTAAGCCGTTTGGATGCTTCCACTGGTACTGGGTTCGCCAGCAAGTTCACAACATGTAGATGCCAATCAGCCTCCCCAAATGCAGAAAACGCTACTTTTTTTTTCTAATCTGATAAAGCACCAGCATATTCTCATTGAGGAGAGACACTTCGCCTGCTGCAAGTGTGGGGATTGCTTCTCTCAGTCATCAAATGTTCAGGCATGAGCAAGTACCCAAATAATTTACCATGATTGAATTTTGTTGTTACTAGCAGCCTGGATTTAACCTTGTTAACCAGGATCTATCTCTGCTGATTATTACTGCCTCGAGACGAGCTATTTGTGTTAACATTCTGGATAATGAGAAATCAGTCTGCTTTGTTTTAAAATAATGCAGATGTTCGAGGCCTGAAAGAAAAATAAACAGCTTGCCAGAAAAAGTCAACAGGTCTGATATCATCAGTGGAGAGATAAAAGTATTAAATGTTTTAAGTCTGATCCGACTCTGCTTTTGCACTGAAGTGGAGTGGAAATTATTATGGTGTAGCAAAGGAGGAGGTAGAGGACGTGAAATATTGTAAATGTGCCTAGAAAGGTAGTGGTGGTATTGGGATGTATAGATTGAGAGGCACTGCGAGAGGTCAGTTTACAGAGAGAAAATAGGTTAGTTCTGCTGAGAGCAAAAGTAATATCCATGACACTGGGTAGCTCGCAGGTTGAGTGTAGAGAGGGGGTATCAGTAGAGGGAAGTTGCCGAGAGGGAGCGTTGAAAGAGAGATTAGTGGTAACTCAAACATGGTAATTCAGAGTGTAGGACAGAGTTCCTGGTGTTTAGTTTTTGAACTCAGTGTTGAGTCCTGAAGACTGTTCCTCCAGCTTGCATGTTAACTGTAGACGATGCCGAGTTTTTGTTTTTGGTATCTCAGATGGCAGGTTGTCTTTTTGAATTGCTCGCCTTGTCTCCTCCATCGTCACTTCCAGCAACAAGAGCGAGGAGCTCATGGAGCTTTTCTGACAGTGAAATGGAAGCTATCTGATCAGCTGCTTCCCTCCAACCACCCATCATTGGACAAGTCCCTAAATGACCTTTTACAAATACGAAGTCCGGAGAAAGACACCAGGTCCCATAGTATCTGTGGAGTAACATAATTCCAAAGAAAAGTCATGCTCAGCACAAAATGTTCACTCTGTTTCTCTCTTCAGAGGTTCTGCCACACCGAATTTCTCTAGTATCAGTGTTTCTAGTTTAGATTTCCATTATCGGCAGCATTTTGCTTTCATTTAAGTCTCTGGATTTTCATAAAAGACCTGCACATGTAACTTTATTCAGCAATGTCAGAGCTCATCTTGAACAAATTTACTGATTTGCCTTCTTCCCACGACACTGCCAGGAAGTGGAGGAGGCTGGTACAATTGCAACATTTAAGAGGCATTTGGAATGTGTATATGAATAGAAAGGGTTTGGAGGGATATAGGCCGTGTGCTGGCAGGTGGGAGTAGATTATGTTGGGATATCTAGTCGGCATGGACGGGTTGCACCGAAGGGTGTGTTTCCATGCTGACATCTCTATGACTCTATGTCTCTGTGATGCAATTCCCCCATGTTCACTGATATTGTAATTGTCCTCTCTCTTTCTTCTGGTATCGTCATTCCCTCTTCGAGATTCACAGTCAGCATCCATCCTCAGAAATAACCGCGTTCTCTCTCGTCCACACAGAGTACTGACACATCTGCGACCTCCCTTTCCACTACTTGTACATGGTGTCGCCAAGGATTAAGCCTTTGTTTGTCCTATTCCTCATTAACACGCTTCCACTGTTTGAATCACACAATGCGCTGCTCGTTTTCACATTACCACTGAAATGACCTAGATATACCTCACCATGCTCCGTCTCCATTCTGGTACTTCATGAATATCTTCCACTTGAAACTCAGCGAATCAAAGTTGTCTTCTTTGTTTGCTGCTGAATGTTCCTTTCGCTAATGTCCAAGCCTTCTCCCATCCTGGAAACTGTCTAAAGACGAATCAATTTGTTCACAATCTTGCTGTTGTATTTGCCACCAGGATCAGTCCGTGATAATTTGTTCCAAAGGCAGAAATTGAGGACTGCAGATGCTGGAGGTCACAGTTGAGAGTGTGGTGTTGGAAAATCACAACGGTGCAGGCAGCATCTGAGGAGCAAGAAGGGCGTATGCCCGAAACGTCGATTCTCCTTCTCCTTTGATGCTGCCTGATCTGCTGCGCTTTTCCAGCAACACATTTTTAAGCTCCGATCCCCAGCATCTGCAGTCCTCACTTTCTGCTAGGACTTTCATGTTTCGGGCATAAGCCTGCATTTCTGGTAAAGGGCTGATTCCCGAAACATCGACTCTCCTGCTCCTTGCATTCTGCCTGCCGTGTTGTGATTTTCCAACGCCACACTCTCGATAATGTGACCGATAGCAGACACAGCTCAGAGTGCCTTCTATCTCACAGAAACTATGGCTCCATTATCTTATATCCCCTTGACGTGGAGAACAGAGAGGGAAGTGCAGTTCAAACAAGTTCCCCCCATACAGTCACCCGTTCCTATCCCTATGATGTGAGGAATAGAGGAGTGTATACAGACCATGCAGCATCATCTCATGGTCCATCTCTCCCTATCCCCGTGATGTGGGGAATGAGGGATAAATGGTCTTTTTGTAACATGAGGCATGGACGAATTTCAATGACAGCACGCACCAAATTCGAAGAAAATTGTGCATCAAATCATGGACTTAGGGGTAGGGAGCAGATGCGGTTTCCACATGTTTTTGAGGTTTAACTTGATTTCAAATATTGTATCAGCATGCCAAATATAAACTGGTCAGGGAAATATCGTATCAAGTGTCTTAGATTGGAGTTGATTTTCTGTTGAAACTTCCCGAGTTGGTGTAGTGGGCAGATAGGACGCAGAAGATGTCCAATGCAGCATAATATGAACACTGAAAGGTAATCTAAAATATGAGGTACAATTCCAACGGTGGTATAGGAGCGCAAGGACGTGGGTGTATACCCGCCTCACAAAAGGTGACAGGACAGTTCGAGAGTGATACATTAATGAAACATCCAGTGTGTTCAGTTTTATCACAGTGGCACAAAATACAATAGCATGGAGATAACGTTGAATTTGTTCACCTTTGCTATTCATATAATTCATGCCTCACGTGATTTTATAAACCGCTGTATGGTGACCCCTCAGCATCGTACATTCATAACCAGAACAAAAAAATAACGCAGCATATTCAGGCTTCCCCTGTAGCTCAATCCTGCCTTTTCCACCAAAACTCTTGTAAATCTTTTCTGCAAGCTCTCAAGTTTAGGCAAATCTTATGTGCAACAGGGAGAACAGCACAAAATGCAATACTCTGACCTAGACACCCAAACTTTCATACTCTATGTGGTGACCAATGCAGCGAAGCGTGCCAATTGCTTACTTCACAACGCTGTCCACCTGCAACTCCAATTTCTCGGAAATATGTACCAGCGCTCCAAAATCCCTTTTTTGGTAATATACCCCATGTTCCAACCATTATCTGTAAATGTCCTGTCCTGATTTCTCTTACCAAAATATATCACCTCACATTCATAACAATTAAATTGCATCTGTCACTCCTCGGTCCATTTGCCCTTGTGATCATATTCCGTTGTTCTCTCAGATCACCTTCCTCGCTGTGCACTGCACCACTTATTTTTATGTCAATTGTAAACTTAATATCGATACCTCTTATTTTCTGATCCACATCATTTATATAAGTTCCGAAAAGCGATGGATCCTGCACTATCCTTATAGCATAGTACTGGTTCCAGGCCGGGAGAGCAAATCCCAATCCTCTACCACCACCATCTCCATTCTGCCTTCAAGCTAATTTGAATCCAATTTGATTGGTCCCTCTGGACCCTATCAAGTCTGAGGTAACTGACCAGTCAACCATGCAGATCCTTACTGGCCATTTGCTGAAATCAATAGATAATGTCTGCAATTATGCCGTTTAAATCATAATTTTTATCTTTTCAAAAAAGTCAGACATGGGAATAACTTCTTAAGGGCAAAGCTATGCTGGCTATCCTTCATCAAAATGCATGAAATTCCCATGTCTCAGAAATCTCTCCAACAATTTACCCACCACTCATGTTCGGCTCAGCGGTTGAAGTTTCAGTGGTTCTTCCTTACTACCTATCCTAAAGAATGGCATCATATTCGCCACATTTCAAGCTTCTGGACGCACAGCCGTGTCTGTTGAAGATACAAATCTCTCACAAAACTCGCAACCATCTGTGAGCTTGAACTTGAAGAACTAAGAGACACTTTATCAGATAAATTAGTTAAAAGCTTGAACTGTTCTTCCCCAGCAGAATTTAATGTCTACTTAATGATAATTGAACATCTGGTACTGAAGGACCTTTGCTAACATAACGTATTCGGGGACATGGGGCACACATGAACCTGACAGCTCGAGATTTCCAGATCTCAATAACTCTCTGTTTTGATCCAGAAATATCTGAGCTCAATGTTGAGTCCAAAGTTGTAAAATGCTCTATAAAACTATGAGCTGCTGTTCTAACAGCTCCGATTTAGGTTCATTGGTATAATACCTGGAGATCGTGGATACACAGGTCAGAGTGAGAGTGGCAGAGAATTAAACCGCAAGGGAACAGAAGCTAAAGCTCATTCCTGACGAAGTGCTTATACCTGGAACGTCGATTGTGCTGCTCCTGGGTAGCTGCCTGTCCTGCTGCGCTTTTTCAGCACCACAATCTCAACTCTGATGTCCAGCATCTGCAGTCCTCACTTTCTCCTAATTGATTTCAAACTGACTGCGAAGCCTCTTCCAAGGATGCCGACCGTGAAGATGTTCTCCTCCTCTCTCCACAAGCAGATTCATAATGAAGGGCTAATGCTCGAAACATCGATTCTCCTTGTCCGTCGAATTTCCCTGACATGCTGTGTTTTTTCTAGCACCACTCTCTCGACCAGAAGCTAACGGTCAGCCGGCAGAATAAATGTAACTTTTCCACAAAGTGATCACCCACCCCTATTTGATCTTCCCAAGGCAGGTCAATAAATTACAAGAAGTACAGACAAATCACGCATTTCTTTCAACTCCAACATTTTGGTAAAATGCCCAAGAAAAAGTCCTTTATTGACTGTGTGGGTTATATAATCATGTTATGATTTGTTAGGCTATAGGATTAATATCATACGAGGTAAAGAAAAAAAATGTCGAAATGGTGAGTTCTATGCCAGTTAGTTTTGTTTTAGTATTAGCAGAATTTAACGTGAATCTCTCAGTGAAAACTTGATTCAGTCCTAGAAATGATTGATAGGAAAATCCCATTATGCAGTCACAGCAGATCACCACTGATTTCTCCGTGAGGCGGATGTTTGATGAAACTATTTCGCAAATGTTCTGACCAAGCGAAGAGCCTCTCTGCAATGTGAATCGTTGGTAAATATCATGGGAATTATGGTTTTTCCCATGGACCAGCTGCTGTTGTCCTTCCGGCAGTTGGGGATTTGGGAGAAGGGGAGGCGATAATGAGCAATCCAATCTACTGACACATCACTGCATTCACACTGGGGAGAAGCTGTTTTCTGTTCCATATGCAGAAATGGATTTCCTCGGTCATCCCAATTTCAGACACATCAATACGTTTATACGGTTTAGACACCTTTTCAGTGCTCTGACTGTGAGAAGATATTTATTTTTTTTAAATCAGCTGATATCATAGATCTAACACTGGACAGAAACAATGCTACTGTTCTGTGTGTAGGAAGTTTTTCATACAGTTACCCAGCTGCCTGATAAAATAGCGAGTGGACAAGTGATCACAGGTGTTTGCTGCAGTGGCTTTTGTCACTGATCATCACGGTAAGTATTGAATTCCTTCATTCTCACAGGTTAGGTTCATATCTAATGACTTTGAAATAGAAATACGAGTTGCTGCTTATTAGTGTGGTTAACTGCCAAACAGAATGTCACCATTATTTCAAACACATTGATGCAATTTTGTAACTCTTCCACCCGAGTGTTTGACACCATCAGGAGTGAGATCAGAAAAGACAAACTTGCAGAAGGATCATACACTAAGAACAGAAATTCAACCATGTCATGTTCTTTCAGCGGAACACTGAGAGGGACAAGCAGCATTTTATGTGGATAAAATGTTGGATAGCCGATATGTCCAATACGTTCTGGCGTTGTTGAAGGTCAATTTGTATGATGTGAAAGGGCAGAATGGCGAGAACAGTTATTCCAGATCCTTTGTGAATCAGTGTCTGGTTTCTGTTCATACCATCATACCATTCAAATCTCCACGTCACAGCTGTATTTCTAGGCAAGGAGAATGGATACAATCTGTGAAATCAGAGATTGGTACAAAGCTGTGCTTTGTTCTTCACGAGAAGTCCATAAGTTATATGAGCAGGTTGACGCCAATTGGCCACCATGTCTGATCCACCATTTCATGGTCATTGATATGTTTCCCAAACCCATTCTCTTCTTTCTTATCATTACTCTTAATTTCCATTCCAATCCACAACTATCTGTTGGTGCACTGATCACGCTGAATGAATTGATGTCGAAACGTTTCTGTCACAGTCAGTTCCACTGATCAATCACACTCTGACTTCCTTGTTAAGTATCATCTGCTGCTTTGTAAAGCTTACCAAAACTCTCGCCTCCACTGACTTTCACCACCTTTTATGCTTCAGCTTTTGCTATGCCCCTGACTTTCATTGTCATGGTTGCATCATCCTCCCGTTATATATTTTCCTTCTGTGGATTGGATGTCTGTTGTGTGTCTTCAATTATCGCAGCAACTCCTGCCATTGGCGCTATATTCTCTTCCGTGTTAGGCGCCCATTACAATCAACGCTAGTCAACTCGTCTCTCATGTACCACCATTACGTCTGATTCAGTTGTTTCTCCCAAACTGCAAGGTGAATCCTGTCATCTTGTGACAACTGCTCCGCCGGGCCTCCTGCAACTTCAGTGCCCAATTCAAACAAGTTCCTTAGCGATCACCAAATCCAGAATTGCCAGTTCCCTTATGAGCTCGATCATAAGATGCTCTGAAAATAACATCTTGTGCAAATTCCACAAATTCGCTTTCCTGAGAACTGATAAAAACGTAATTTCCCCAATTCACCTCCATTTTGAAGACGGTCATAATTATTGGAAAAGTGAATGTTCTGAATTGCAAAAATTAAATTTGCAGCTTTAACATGGCAGTGATGACTTTTGTGAAGACTCTAACATGTTTTTTGTGACAGTCCAGAGCAACCATTTTTGACAACCATCACAAACTACTAACATAGCACTTTTATCATCCAGTAATAACTCGTCAGAGGCTGGCAATTCCTCATTGAGCGACTCATCTCCAAACCTGTAACATCAACCTTTCGGAAGGACAATCGCATAAGATGCATGCAAACTCAGCACCCATATGTTGCACTGCAAGAATTCACCATCTTGAGTTAGAAGATAGATTGCCATTTCTTTGTTGTTGCTATGTCGAAATCACTGGAACTCACTTCCCGTCAGCATTGTGAGTGTCAATATACTTCATGGACTTCTGAAAAGCAACATATTGTCACAGTTTGCACACCAATTATGAATGGACGATAAAAATGGCTGAGCCAGGATGTCGACATCTGGTGAATGAATAAGAAAACGTGACTAACTAATGCACTTAAATCGCCACCTGAAGAGTTCAGAGGATCTGGTACAAGTACAACAAATGTTTGATGTGCAAATAAAACATGATCTGCAGCGTGTTATGAGGAATCCCCCGTTTTATTGATGTGTGCATGTCAGTTATCATATAGTCGCAGTAGTCCTTCGTTACCTTTCAATTTGATCATCAAGTCCATAAAGAACTAAAGCAACTGACGACTTCCTCATGTCTTCTTCAGTCAGCAAATGTTTCCAAGACTAAATGAGCTATTGTAACATAATTTGTTAAAGTTAAATTTCTATTTGCAGTTTAGTGCCAGTCTGTTTCAATATTTCAAATTGCAGTTCAGATTTCTAATACCCAAGCTCTTGTAAATTATTAAGAGCAGTAGGTTCAGGCTTACTCCTCGGAGAACATCACTTCCTAACATTTGGCTGTCTTGTCTAGCTGAGCTTAATTGCTACACACTGATTTATGTATTGTATCACACTTGCCATCCATCACTGTCTGGCTAATCCGCAGGCTACACGTAGTCAGGCTATGTCAACTGAACAGCCAGACAGCAGATTGTGTGGAAAGCTCAATACAAAATCACAGAATTATTTCGCTGCTGAAAGAGGTCTTTTGGACCGTTGCATCTGTCTCGTTTTCCAAATGAGGAATATAACTTAATATCATTCTCATGATTCACACCTAGCCCTGCATATTGCTCCTGTTATCATGACTATCTGATCCAGTCTTGAACATCTTAGTTACAAATTCTGCCACCACACGTCCAGGCAGCACATTCCAAATATTTGCTGTCGCAAAGTTTAACCAACTTGCATGTTTTCCTTTCTTTGTATTTTAGTCTGAAGTCATTCTCTTTGGTTCTCGAGCAACATATGAACAGAAAACGTCCCCTGACCTCCTGAGTGTAGACCCTCATAGTTTTGAAAACTTCAAAAACATCTGCTTTCAGCCATCTCTTCTGTAATGAAAACGGTCGCAGTTTCTTCACATTATCCGTATTAGAAATTCCTCCCCCTTCGAATCATTCCTGTAAAAAAATTATTCACTCTCTCTAATGAGTTATAATTCGTCCTGATATGTGGTACCGAGAACAGAAAAAGATATCCAGCTAAAGTTTCATTTATGACTTACAGAAGCTCAGCATAACTCTTCTAATCTATGCCACTAATAGCAAAGTCTAGAATTCTGTGGGCTTCACCAATGACTCTCTTTACCTGTCCTGCTGCCTTTCATAGCTTGTGCACATCTACATCCATGTCGCTCTGATCAAGCTATCTCTACAGTAGTCGTGCTTTATTTTATACTTTTTATGTTCTTTCTGCACTTTATCTGTTATCTATCTGACTACTTATCCAACTTGTCAGTGTCGTCACAGCTTAAGCAGTAAAATATTATAAAGCAGTATAGAAGTGGAGGCTTTGATGCAACCAGTCTATTTTGACAATGTTCCCATATTGAATGAGTCCCACCTGCCTCTCCAGTCCTTTCCTATCCATGGATTTATCGACATTTCTACAAAACATTGTCACTTTACCCCCATCCAACACTTTCTCTTGAAACTGTGCCTTGGCCCGGAAGTTCTACATTATTCTGGAAAACTGAGATCGAATTACCAATTCCTGTGTTACCGCAGTAATTTATCAACACGAAATATTGACCTGATTGAGGTCCCTGTGCAGAATAGCAAAATTTAACCTGATGTTCCTAACTTACTGTGCAGAGATCCAGTGAGCAATTGCAAAACACAGAATTACTGAAGTACATGCAATTCTTCAAATGGACTTTCCAATGTTTCTCCATTCACCTGAATTTTCCTTGCAACCTTGCAATTTTTAAATCTCAAATAAATGTCTCATGACCTTGGTACAACCTACCAAATTCACAGTTCCCTGATTTTTATTCTCGATGTATCTGCTTACTTTTTGAAGCCTTTTTCTCTCCTCACATTTCCGTCTCTTTAATTTAGTTGAAAACGTAACTTTTATACTTTTAACACGGTGAACAATTTCACACTGTCCACCTTGTACAGAACATTACTGATTTTGAAACCTTCTTTTAAAATTCCTTTTCGCCTTCTCTATTTTAACTTTACTGCTGAAATGTCCCCACTGCTAGAGTCACTTATATAAAGATGGTTTCTCCAAACGTTCTCGTGTTCACTTTTTTGGCTCCTTTCCCGCTGAAATTAACTTCAACCCGGAATAATATATTTTCTGGTTCCTGACTGTCTTTGTGCTGAACAGTTAATTTCAATTAAACAGTGGAAAGAATTGAGCCAAAGTTTCCAGTCCATGCTCCAATCTGAATTCCTAATCATTTCCTCCATCCTACTCTCTTGTGACTTTTTGAGATTCAGCTACACTGCTCAGAATTTGGTGCTGAATTTGATTCCTTCTGATCTCCTTTCTATGTTAACACGAAGACCCCCTGGATCCACCTCTGTTATTGGGCGGCAGGGTGGCTCAGTAGTTAATACTGCTGCCTCACAGCATCAGGGATCCAGGTTCGATTCCCGCCTTGGGCGACTGCCTGTGTGGAGTTTGCACAATCTTCCCGTGTCTTGCTTGGGGCTTCATCCACGTGCTCCAGTTTCCGCCCGTAGTCCAAAGATATGCAGATCAGGTGAATTGGTCATTCTAAATTGCCGACAGGTTTAGGTGGATTAGTAATTGGGAAATGCAACTGGGCGGGTTACTCTTCGGAACGTCGGTGTGGCCTTACTCGGCCGAAGGGCCTGTTTCCACAGTGTAGGTGATCTAATCCAATCTAATCTCATTGCAGCTTGTCTCTCTCTCTCAGTGCATCTGCTGCTGCAACACACATTCATTTGTTTCTTACTTCTAGGCTCGACAGCTGAAATTCCGTGCTCAATGATCGTCCATATTGTTCTCTTCAAACTTGATGTAATCTAAAACTTTGCAGTTATTACATTCCAACAGTTCTCAATCCTCGATAACTATCCTGCGGACTGATTGCACTAACTCCAATTCAAGCAACATCGAGATTTTAGAACGCTCAGCCTTGTTATCAAATTACTCCCATGGATCCTCCGAACTTTATCTCTGAAATATTTATTTCCGATAAATGTGGTCTTTTCCCATGCTGGCCTTTTGCACATCCCGTACTTTCATTGTTACATAATTGGTGACTGCACCTTAAGTTGCCTCAGCTCCAAGATCTGGAATTCTCCCTCTCATTCTCACTTTTGTCTTTCACACATTGTTCTTTTCCAATGTGTTTGTTCAACTACCCTGCTGTGACCTCATGTAGGTTCCATGAAAGAACTCTTTTTACCTTCTACCTATGAAATGTGTGAGAATTTTGATTCAGATCACAGGTGCAATTCAATTAGAGTTGTTGCTAAATTCAACCGTGGCCTCCTGCTTCATTTTCCCACACACTCTTTGTTGCTTATTTTTCTAGTCTGTTCTTCAGCCGGGTTTGTTAACACCTTGAAGACGAAAGTTGTGTTGGCACGCTACAGGACTGTGCCCTCACCACAAAGCTGGTTGCAGACAAAAACAAAACACTGCAAATGCTGGAGCTGAAAGACACAGGCAGGAGGCTGGAACACCACAGCAAGCCCGCCAGCATTAGGAGGTGGAGAACTCGACGTGTCAGGTGAAAAGCAAGTGGCATATAGAGGGGTGTGGCTTGGGCAGGGTGGTGAATTGCAGATAGTTGAAGACAGGTTGAGGTTACGATCTGATCTGTCATTTAGAGGAATGAATCCATTGGTGGTAAGGAGCAGTGGAATGAACGAAGACGGAATCGGAGAGTGAGGAAGGCGATTATGTGAAATTGGAGTCCTCCGAGCTGCAGGCTACAAGGGCGAAGATGAGGTGTTGTTCCACTAATTTGCACTGTCCTTCGTTTTTGGGAATGGCAGAGAAAAAATGTTGTCATATCAGAAGGGAATGGTGGGGGAACAGAATTGGACAATGACTGGGAAGTCGATTGACCCCTGTCGAGCTGGCAGCAATGCTCGTTGAACTGTTCGCACGCTTACATACGGACCCTGGATATAGAGAGGGACTCACTAGAGCACCTGATGCAATAACTAGTTTGAAATAGAGCCAGATGAATGATTGCTTCACTTGTAAGGACTGTTCACGGCGCTGAATTGAGGTGAGGGTGTATACATAGCGGGTTTCACATCTTTTCCATTTGCAGGGGTAGGTACATGGGTGTTCGGGAAATTCAATGGGGAGACCTGCGCAAAGCAAGGAGTGTCTAATCAAATGGTCCTTGTGGAATGAAATGATTGGTGGGGGAGTGCAGGATGATCTTGTTGGTGGGTTTAAGTTGGAGTTGGTGAATGTGTGGAATGATGATGCATTGGTTGTAGGGACTTTTGGAGTGCTAGTTGAGGACCGGGGTCTCTACCTTTGTTGTGTTGAGAAAGGAGAGCCACAGAGCAGTGGAACAGGGAATGGAGGTAGTGCAGCAAATGGCTATCTGGATGACTGGGCGAAGGAAAAACACGTCGCTCAAAATAGGTGAACGACTAGCAGGCGCGGCAGAGGCGGACGAATTGGGAGAATCGGATGGAGCTCTCGAGGAAAATAGGGTGCGAGGAGGTGTAACCCAGGTAGTTATGTGAGTATGTATGTATGTCGTAAACGTCCATCTGGAGACTGTGGCCGGAGATAGAAACTATAAGATCAACTAAGCGGACGGATGTGTCTGAGATGGACCAAGTGAATTTGAATGTGGGGTGAAAGTTGTCAGTGGAATCAAAGAACTGCTCCAATTCAACCTCAGTGCAGGATGCGGCACCGATGCATTCACCGACTGCTCCATCTCACTCTCCACTCCAGTAATGTGTGTCTCTGCCACCGTGAGCACCGTGTCTCACTTCAGTTATATACAATGCAAGATCAGCTCTCTCTCAATTGACGCAGTTCTGACCAATAGGAAAAGACAGTCAAATTGAAATTCCATAAAGCAAAGGCTGGTGCTTCAATTAATAAGAATTATTGGATGGCGAGGCTGAGGCCTGTTGATAGTTTGAATTGGTTAGAGAGACGTTTCACTCTGTCCTCATTCAGAACAAAACAGACTGGAAAACAATTCGTCCCAAAGACTGCATCTGTGAGGTGTGAGGTGGAGCGAGTCCAATATAAACAGTGCGATAGATTTCCAAGAACCTTCAGGGAGATTGTGAGAGGATTATCCAGGTACTGATGCTATGAATTGATACGACTTTCTCTGTGTCGTAGCTCTCGATGAGTCAAAATTGGTCTCCTCGTTCGATCGCCCGCATCGCAGCAGGAACAGAGTACTTGGCTCGTTGAGCCTGCTCTGTCACTGATATGATGAGGAATAATCATTCTACTTCTTTCACTTTTCCCACTTTCGCCCCACCCAATCGGTTCCCGTCCAGCTGCAAAATTTCCATTGAAACAGCAAATTAAACAAAAAGATGTCCAGCTCTGTTGTCTCCAAAAAAAAGCATGACACTTATATTACTTCCAGTTATCATCCTTTCTTTCTACTCTCCATAATTACTGATGGCAGTGAAAACAACCGTACCATCAAACCGTACTCACTCGGCAATAACCAGCTCACGGATGCTGTGTGTTCCACCAGGGCCACACAATGGGGTTTGTGGTGGTTTTGAGCTGGAACAAGTTAATGAATGTATGAAAGCGCACATTGTGGCTTTATATGATATCACCTAGCGCTAGGATCCAGATTAGAATAGAAAGGGCCAGGGACAGATTTTTGGAAGACACCATGTTCCAGCCATTTGGAGAGGAAAACAAGTTCATAGATGATTTCAAGATTGGTGTGCAAAAGAAGGATTTCAAGTCAGTGGCGGAGACAGATACAGAAATGACGCTTAAGAAACATTAAATAAGCGCATGATTATGCCTGAAATTGGAAAAAAAATGAAACAAGGACAGGCAAAAGTCACTAGATAAATTAGCGTCAGGTTTGGCAAAACCTTCTGGGTTGAAGAGTCCGTTCCTCACCTGTATTATTCTATGTTCGATATCTACAGTCCTCGTCGCTGTGAATGATGATATCCTTTCATTTTCGAAATCCAAAGATATTCAGGCTGCAAAAAAACTGTGCGACTCTGTCAGATGTTGAAGTTATGTCTGCTTTCTCGTCTTCAGATTGAAAACCTTATTGCTTTAATGTCTTGTGAAATTGGTTGAAAATAGACAAAGGAGAGTGAGAGAGAAACCAACATAAACAGGGCAAAATGTATGCAATTTCATTCATTAAGCGTGGTCTCGCCATTCAATGAAATCAGGGCTTAGATGGTAAGACAAGACTTCCCTTTCCTCTCCTATTCCCTAACCTTTCATTACCCTACTGATTCAAAATATGTTGACCTCAGCGTTGTATATACTGAAGAGCCAGTCTCTACCGTTCTCTGCGGTTAATAATCTCACGGAATCAATAGCCCCAAAGAAGAAGTTGTTCCGAATTTCAATCTTAGCGAGGTGAACACTGAGTTTGGTCCTCGCCTCTGAAACAGTGAAAAACAATTAGCATGAATCTATCCAGTCAAGCCCCCGAGAACATTTTATCATTTAATATGTTTTCCTTTCATCCAATTAGGATATTTTTCCTTATTCTGCGCCATTACCGTGAACTTTCTCTGAACCATCTTTCCCAAAATCGTGGACTAAAGCTGTCCTGAGTTTTCGAGGTTGGATCTAACTGGTATTTGCACAGTTTTAGCAAGATTTCCTTGTGTTTACTCTCTATCCCTTGAAGTGATGAATATTAGAACATTTGATTTTCTTGTGAACTGCTGAACGTGGACTCTTTCATTTTGTCTTTCAGACACGACTATCCACAATTTGCTCTGTGATTTGGATTTCTGTATTTTTCTCCACAGTTACATGATATTCATCTCTTCCATCATTCCGCGAAAATGCATAAACCTCCATCTTTCTCACGTTATTTTCCAGCTGCAGAGTCTTTGTCCACTTGTTTAAGATACCTCTTTAACAGTAGGCTCATGTTAGCATCCTCATGACTAGGCTCCCCATCAGTATTTTTTATCGCCAAACTCAGCAATATTGCATACATTGGTAATTAAGGCTATTCGTATGTATTGTAAATAGAGTCAGACAGATGTCCTCGACGAAAGCCGACTCTTCAAGCCTGCCAATCAGATATTCTAAATTAATCTAATTCCATTTGCCACCATTTGAATCAGAACAATTTAAACCTTTCCTGTTCATGCATCCGTCTGGAAGCCGTGTAAACGTTGTTCTTGTACCATCCTCCACGACTACATCTTGCTACTCATTCGATAAATGCATCAGTCTGACTGAAAATGTTGCCTCTTTGGTTCCGCTTAAATTTGTCCTCTCTAACTTTAAACCTATGACATCTAATGTTGGACTCCCTTATGTGGGGAAAACATCTTGACTATTCTCTCTTTCCAAGCCCTTGTTGATCTTATGAACCTTTATAATGTCATCACACAGCCTTTGAAACAACAGAGAAAAGAGTCCGAGCCTATTCAGTGTTTAACTGTAGCTCACACCCTCCAATCCGAACAACATTGCTGTAAACCTTTTCTGCATCCTTGGACGTTTCACAACATCTTTCCTATAGCTCAGGAATGAGAATTGAATGCAATATTCCAAAGGTGGTCTCACTAATCTTCTATTTCATAGCTGCATGGTGTCCCAACTCCGAGACGCAGTGCACTGACCAATAAAAGCAAGTGTCCCAAATGTCCAGAAACGAGTCTTTCTACATACGATTCTACAGTTCAGGAAAAAGAAACATGTAAACGAAGACTTTTTTGCTTCGTAACTTTCCCCAGGCTTATTTCATTACGCGTATAAATTCGGCCGTGATTAACTTTATCAAAATGCAACACCTCAAACTAAATGAAAATCCATCTGACACTAATCGGCCTACCTGATCAAGGTGCAATGATTTCTTTTGAGATAACACTGTCCACCACACTGCCAATTTTACTATAATCTAGAATTGAACTGACTAGACAATCAATATTTGCATTTGAATTATTAATATAAATGACAGAAGCAGTGAACCCAATGATGATCACTGCATTGTATTGCTGTTCCCTGGACTACAGTCTGAAAAGCAACACTCCCCTTTCACACGCTGTTTTCTCTGTCAAGCCAATTCTATAAATGGTGGCGAACGCTCCCTGGATTCCATGTGATCTAACCTTTCTTCAGTTTACTATGCGGAAACCTACTGAACGCCTCGTTGACATCCATGTATTTCACGTCAACAGCTCTGTTCAAGCACCAAGATTAGATTAGATTACTTACAGAGTGGAAACAGGCCCTTCGACCCAACAAGTCCACACCTACCTGTCGAAGCGCAACCTACCCAGACCCATTCCTCGACATTTACCCCTTCGCCAAACATTACGGGCAATGTAGCATGGCCAATTCACCTAACCTGCACATTTTTGGACTGTGGGAGGAAACCGGAGCGCCTGGAGGAAACCCACGTAGACACGGGAGAATGTGCAAATTCCACACAGTCAGTCGCCTGAGGCATAGAATTGAACCCGGGTCTGTGACGCTGGGAGGCAGCAGTGCTAACCACTGTGCCACCATGCCGCACACTTTTCGTCAGATCTTCGCAAAAAAGCTAATTAGTGAGATAAGATTTACGATGTTGACTATCAGTAATGAGTTCTTTCCTTTCCAAAAATATGAATACCCAGTTCCTCAGAATCCCCAACAATGTATCCACCATCTATGTCACATTCACTGGTCAAGAGGTATCTGAACTTTGCTTACCACGTCTTCTTATGAAAAAAGGCACACTTCCGTCTTCCAGTACCTCACTAGTGACTATCAATGACACAACAGTCTCATCAAGGGGCCCAGCATTCACTTCCCTTGTTTTACACAATGTTCTCGGAAACATCTGGTCAGGGTCTGAGTATTTAATTGATTTTAAAGGCATCGCGCCTCCTCCTCTCTAATGTGAACACCTATCAAGTTTGCACTATTTAGTTCTCCAAGTTCTCTTGCTTCCACAGCATTCGGCACAATAAGTACTGACACAAAATATGAGTTTAGAATCTCATCAATCGCATGTGTTTCGATGCTTAGAGAGCCTTTTTTTTATTTTTAGGGGCCCTATTCTGTCAAGTTACATTTTTGCACATAATGCAATTCTATAATCCCGTTAAAATATTTTGAATGTTATTTTCCAAAGATATCTCATGTTCCATTTTTTCCCGCTTACTGTCCCTATTATCCTTGAGCGATTCAATCAATCCCGCTGGCCACAGCAAAAACAGGCCTCCTTCATTTTCTTGACCAGGGCCTAAATTTCAGTAGTCATCCAGTACAGTGAGTGGTGATAAGAGGGGAGGAGAAAGGGGAGAGTGGCGTGGAGAAGAGGGGTGAGGACCTCTCCTAAATACAGACCAAGTGAGTTACATTTTCCCTAGTTTTTCTGCACGTCACTGGACCATTGATCTGCCTCTCTGCGGTGTGAACTCAATGGTCTTTCAGCAGGTTGTAGAGCAGGGAAATGGGCTTTCTCAAATCTGAAATTGCATGTGTTAAGTGAATTTGAATGGAGTGTGGAACCAACCGTAGTAGTGGCTACTCGTTATTTAACACATTATTTCCCAGGAACGTTTTAAATATTTCCCACACTCTGGGATTTTGAAAATTCTCTCATCCACGTAACCACGCTGATGTTTCAATATGATGAGTGGCATAATAAATTCTCCCGCACTCCAGGCAGGGGAACAACACTGGCTTCTCAGTTGGGAATGTATATGAATTCCTACAATCCGCACAATTCCACGCTTTAGCGTGGCTGTCAATACAAAGATGTTCTGATAGAACAACTGACTGATTGAAGCCTCTTGCACACACACAGCATGTATATGTTTTCTCCCCAGAGGGAGTGGTGCCCTTTCCTGCCAGGATTACAAACTGAGTGCCCAGCTTACAGCAGATTGGGCGATTCATTAATATAATGCAATGTTTCTTGAATGGAAATTGCTCACTGCAGCTCCAAGGCACGAGTCAACAGTGTGATGATTAATACCACAATTTTCTGGATGAGGGCAGTTCCAGTAACACTCAAGAATCTTGACAAAATCTAGGTCAAAGCAGCCCATTAGTTTGAATACATCCACACGCACCCACTTCCTCTATCATGGACGTTCAGCAGCAGCAGTGTGTACCATCTACAAGATGTTCTGACGAAATTCATCAAAGGTCTCCAGAGAGCGCCTTGCAAACGCACAACCACGACCATCTAGAAGGACGAGGGAATCAGATACAGTGGTACACCATCACATTCAATTTCCTTTCCAAGCCACTCATCATCTTTACTTGTACATATGCTGCCATTCCTTCACTACCGCTGCGTCAAAATCCCGGAATCATCTTCACAATGAATTGAAAACACGCTTAGAAACCATTTTTTTTCCTGCAACATAGCGACAGTGGTAAGGGAAGTAATTCCCAGAGTAGCGCGAGTGTAAGCTAAGCAATTGCCATTCCAGAAACATTGCATATTATTAAATATCAGTGCGAGGAGAAGTGAGTTCAGTGGCAGTGCAACTTACCTTGGTGCAGCTGAATACCTGGCTGAACTGACTGGAGGCAAGGAGTGGAGCGAATCTGTTGTTGGCCTTGGACTTGGTGTGGGCGGTCAAACCACCTGGTCTCTGTGCTTGGACAATGTGGTTGTAATAATATCAATCTGGAACTATTTACTGGTCTGCAATGTCGATCCTTCAACATTGATATGACGATTGTACCTTACTTCTAACCTATTTTAAACACTGTTAGTAATGCTACTTTTTAAAACTTATATTCCTCTTTTGTATCTGAGATGCGCACCTGTAAATTTACCACTTCCAAATTGAGATGCAGTACTCTTTTGCAACGTCTGATGAAAGCCAATGACACCGCTCTTCCCCAGGCAATGCATTTTAATCTTAACATCTTTCTATATAAAGACGTTCTTCCACATCTTACTCATAATTCTCTTGCTGGCAATCTTGTAACTGAAATTCAAATATCCACTTGTCCTGGATTGGCATCAGTGTTGTTACACAGGGTACAGGACATTCATCTACTCTCAGTGTGGAAAGAGATTTGCTCGGTCGCCCATGAACTGGGCGAAGAAACCTTTCAAACGTCATAATAAAGGAAAGTCATTCAAAAAGTCCAAGGACCTGATATGCCATCAACGTTTTCACATGATCATAAAACTTTTAAATGTACAGACTGTAGGAAATTCTATAAACATTCAAGGGATCTGATGTCTCGTCAATGTGGTCAGACTGACAAGAGGGTATTCAGGTTTTCTTTGTGTTGGACTCAGTACACGCGATCAATCCAACGTGCAGTTCACCAGCGAGTTCAGACAAGGGAGAAGACAGTCATGTCTTCTTTGCAAGTTAAGATACTCATTCAAACAATGATCCTGCTGAAACGTTACCGCGTACACACTGACAACACATTATTCAACTGCTCCAAATACAAAAAGTGATCAGTCTTCCAAACCATTGACCAGGTTTCTTGAGGTAGAGAAGGTTCACCTGCTCTGAATGTGATAAAACATTCGTACAATTTCCCAACAGATCTGCAACGACTACACGCTGGAAAGTGGCCTTTCATCTATTCTGAGGCCTCCCACCATCTGAAACATCATCGAATTCACATTGGCCAGAGAGCATTCACCTGCTCCGAGTATGAGACAAGATTTATTGAATCATGTATCAATAATGTCGCACTGGAGAGAAACCATTTGCCTGTTTAAAATGTGCGATAGCACTTACATAGCCAAACCAATGACCATTCTTTTACTTTCTCCACTTCAGTATTGAATTTGAAAGGGGTTTCCAAGCCAGGTCGGTAAGATGGTAAGCCGTTGTGAGGATCAAATTCTTGGATGATCCACTGTAATATTAATATGTGGATGGAGTCACGAAGAAAGGTGTAGAATCTGTCTTGATGACAGTTTTCTGTTTGATATGAGCTCTGTATTCCCAAATTGATGACATGCTCATTCAGGAAATTCAGAAAAAATGACCGTGCATTACTATTCTAAATTCGACAATAAAGCCTGTTTGTTTTTCTTCATTATATGGAATCCTGTAGATTTATTCTCTTAACAGATGCTCAAGATCTGAACTTTTCGTCTACTTTTTTTTTAAAAACTGGAAATCAGAGTGAAGTACTCAAAAGAGTTTTCCTGAATAAAACTAAAATGTTTGAATCTGTTCAACTTTCTGACACGGCCATCATGGAAAGGTAAAACCGTAAATTTGTTTCCAAAGTAATTTCCACTGCCCCTAATTACAAATTCTTCAGTGCATCTTATCAGTCTCAGTGCATGCTTAGCATTAAATGATAAGATTCTATCCAACACCGCTCCCCTATCAATGTTGAATTCTTTTTGTGACTGAGTTTCACTTTATAGTCACAGAGATGCACAGCATGGAAACAGACCCTTCGGTCCAAACCGTCAATGCTGAATAGATATCCCTACCCAATCGAGTCCCACCTGCCAGCCCCCAGCCAATATCCTTCCAAACCCTTCCTATTCATTTACCCATCCATATGCCTCTTAAATGTTGCAATTGTACCAGCTTCCACCACTTCCTCTGGCAGCTCATTCCATACACATAGCACCCTCTACGTGAAAAAGTTGCCCCTTAGGTCTCTTTTATATCTTTCCCTTCTTACCGTAAACCTAGGCCCTCTAGTTCTGGACTCCATCACCCCAGGGAAAAAAACTTTCCCAACTTACCCTATCCATGCCCATCATAATTTTGTAAACCTCTATCAAGACACCCCTCAGACTCCAACACTCCAGGGAAAACAGCCCCAGCCTGTTCAACTGCTCCCTGTAGCTTAAATCCGCTAACACTGGCAACATCTATGCCAATCTTTTCTGAACTCTTTCAAGTTTCGCAATATCTTTCCGTTAGAAAGGAGACTAGAATTGCACGTAATGTGCCAACAGTGGCCTAACGAATGTCGTGTACAGCCGCAACATGACGTCCCAACTCCTGTACTCTATACACTGACCAATAAAGAAAAACATACCAGACGCCTTCTGATATGTCCTATCAACCTTCGACTCAACTTTCAAGGAGCTATGGACCTACACACCAAGTTTTCTTTTTTTCAGTCACATTCCCGAGCACCTTACCATTAAGTGTATAAGTCCTGCTAAGATTTGCTTTCCTAAAATGCAGCACCTCGCATTTATCTGAATTAAACTTCATCTGCCACTTCTCAGCCCATTGGCCCATCTGGTCCAAATCCTGTTGAAATATTCGCTTTCCACTACACCTCCAATTTTCGTGTCAACTGCAACGTTACAAACTGTACCTCTTTTGCTCCCATCCAAATCATTTACGTAAATGACCAAAAGTA
The DNA here is from genome assembly GCF_037043375.1 of Chiloscyllium plagiosum. Taxonomy (NCBI): domain Eukaryota; kingdom Metazoa; phylum Chordata; class Chondrichthyes; order Orectolobiformes; family Hemiscylliidae; genus Chiloscyllium; species Chiloscyllium plagiosum. The sequence continues at coordinate 49,362,868 of NW_028270167.1, forward strand.
GAGGACCCAGCAGCGATCTTTGTTGCACTCCACGGGTCACAGGCCTCCAGTCTGAAAATCAACCCTCCACCACAACTCTCTGTCTTCTACCTTTAAGCCAGTTCTGTATCTAAATGCCGAGTTCTCCCCGTATTCCATAAGATCTAACCATGCTAATGAGTCTCCCGTGGGGAACTTTGTCAAACAGATTACTGAAGTCCATATATATCACATCCACTGCTCGGCCCTCATCAATCCTCTTTGTTACTTCTTCAAAAAACTCAATCAAGTTTGTGAGACATGATTTCCCACGCACAAAGCCACGTTGACTATCCCTAATAAATCCTTGGCATTCCAAATACATGCACGTCCTGTTCCTCAGGATTCCCTCCAACAACGTTCCCACCACCGAGGGTTGGCTCATCGGTATATAGTTCCCTGGTTTGTCTTTACCGCAATTCTTAACATTTATGTTATGATGGACTCTTTTGACTCCGTAGAATTTCTCTCGTTGGTCAAAGAAAGTTGGTAAAGGACACCCATGCTCTTAACACTGGCACCAGATGGACGTGATAATGACTCGAGGCTCCCACCTAAGGAACGTCATCACGATGCACTCTTTTCGGAGTGCCAACTGCGACACAGATCACTCTCTAGTTTGTCGCAAGGTCAGAAGTTGGCCAACCAAAATGCACTACGCTAAGAATCCAAGAAACAAAAAATAAGTGCATCGATATCAGTAAGATTCAACACCCAGAAAATACGAAGGTGTACATCACGTCAATGGAACATCCATTCCTTTCAGACCCACCCGAAGGAGATTCTCAGCAGTGATGGGAGTGTCACAGGGACATTATCCACAACACGTGTTGGAGGTGGCCTTTGAGATTTCATACCTTGGCTTCACCATCGCAGACAGTCTCTCCTTAGACTGAACAGACGGATCGTAACTGCAGCCTCAACATTTGGCAGTCTAACAAAGAGAGCCTGGGAGAACAGAAAGGTGATGACGCATACCAAGATTGCATTCAACTGGTCCTGCGTCATCAGCACACTGTTTTTTGCCAGCGATAACTGGAGCCTGTACTCCAGACAAGAGTGGCGTCTCATAGCCTTCCACCGTTGCAGCCTGAGACGCATCCTCGATTTAATGAGTCACCAACACTGAGTTCCTGGCCCGCGCCCAGATACAGCAATTTTACCCTGCTCCAACAACACCGTCTCCGATGGCAGGGCCACTTAATCTGCATGTCAGAGAGGAGGATGCTGAAAGAACTGCTGTAAGTGGAACTGGCCTCCAGCAAAAGAGTACAAGGGCGGCCATGTCTTTATTTCAAAGATGTCAGCAAGAGAGACATGAAGTCATTGAACATAAACTTAGAGAGGTAGGACGACATTAAAAGCGATCTCTCTCGCTAGAGGCTGGAATTATGCAGCAATCTAAAAAGAGGAAAAGTGAAGCTGAGGACCGTTGCGGAAGAAAACTGGGCTGGCCAAAATGGAACATCACCATGACAACACCGGAGAACAGGTCTTTGAAATCCAGACGCTGCACGGGAGACTGCCATTCCCATAGTCACAACAATGCTCAACAATGATTGGAGCAAGAATCCCAAGGCAAAGATCCATGGTCTTGCGAGAAAAACCGATGTCACCAAGTGACAGCGCAAAATATTAATTTAACACCACACACACGTTCCTTTTCTGCAGGACTAAATTCACTATTTGCTTTCTTATCAATGTGACTACTCTACTAACAGCCGTTTGCCATTGAACGGTGGTAGACGTATTTGAGACATCCCTTTCCATTAGTTTTCAAACTTTTTCCCATAAATGCTCTTTGCTGCATTTATCTGATTTTTCGCTTCCCGTCTGAACATTAGAAATTGTCTTCAGGGCTCAATTTTGGAGTCGAAGACGTCATCAATCACTGTCACTGCAGTTTCGACTTGGGGACACTGCGGTACATTGTTCAGCATGGTGTGGATCGAGGGTTAGGCTTCGGGGATGGGTAATACTGTCACATAATATTTTTACAGAAAGAATAGTATGGGAATTTGTGGAAGCTCGTGAGGTCGACAGGAAGGACAAGACAAAAAAGCAACGAAGATTCAGGGCTGTCACTTTATTATCAGTCCCCGGCCGCGTTTGCCTCTGGTAAATGTGAGCTATATTGGCGAATATTTTTCTGTGAATCATGAATATAATCTGGAATCGGAAGTGGCTGCAATTCATAATCTGAGAGAATTCATTTAATTTGTTTTTTGTAGGAATTCCCAGAATCTACGTGTGAGCAAGGCAAATATATAACAAATACAGTCCAACGCCTAGCAACCTCCTGTATACCCTTTTGCGTGAGTCTAAAGCCTCACAACCTACCTTTAATGCTGCATCCAGAACTGGACGCAACTGTTCAATCGTGGCCTAAATTAAGATTTCTAAGAGCTGTAAGTTGAATTCCTAAGTTTTATGCTGAGTGTGTTGTTTGGTGAATGCAGTCATGACATATACCTTTTTGAACACCGTATTCACTTCTGTTGACACTTTCAGAGAGCAACTGACATGCACCTCAATATCCTCTGCATATTAATGCACCTCAGGGTTCTGCCATTTCCAGTACACATTTTATTTTTGCATGAGGTCTCCCAAAATACATCACCACATACATGGAATCACAGAAATGTAGTGTGGAAGAAGACCATTCAATCATCGAAGTCCACAAGGACAATCCAATAAGCATCTTAAACAAACCTTTGTCATTAAGGTATCCTTGTATTCCTATCTCTCTCACGGCTAATCCACCATACATTTACATATTTGGACTGTGACAGACAGCCTGAACAACCAAAGACTCCCCACTCAGACTTGCGAACGAGTATGCAAATTCCAAACAGACAATCGCTCGAGGGGGTAATCGAATCCTGGTCTCTGGCACTGAGGCCAAATTGATAACCATTTCGCTTGTTCAAACTTTAACTACAATTTTCCCCCATATTACAAACTGATTGGTATCCCATTACATCCTTTGACAAGTCTCCTCACAATTGACTGCTGTTCATAGAATCATGGAATACCGGCAGTGTGAAAGCAAACAAGTCAGCCCTCCAGTCCACACCGACATTTCGAAGAATATTTTATTCAGTACCACATACTTATTCTATTGCTGTACCATTGCATTTCGCATGGTTAAAGAACGTAACCTATGTATCCCCTGCTCCCCTTATTAAGCTAGGCATCGACAACTTCACTTCTTGAACGTTCCCGAATTCTTCATGTTAAATGTATTTGGGCTGGGGGAGGGAGAGGTTGCACTTGAAGTAGACGGGCACGTGGTGTTTTGGAGGTGGAGTTTAAAGAAGGGGCGTGCATGTTTCGTGGAAGTGGTGAAGGGTTTCTTTGTAGGAGAACAACTATGAGTTGGTGAGGGGGAATTCTGTCAGTATAATGTTATTGATTGACTGGGACGTGCTGCCACTTACTATGAATGTTTCCAGTGTGATTTCAGGACTTTTCTGAGAGTGGTGGGTCGGAAATAGATGCTCAGCATCTTCGCTGCAACGATCAAACGACCATAACCGGTCACTCAATTTCTCTGCAATCAGTTTGAGGAGATAACTTTCTCTGCTGTATAGACGCAGAGCTTTAGATCTCTGTTAGAACTTGACAGAGATGCCACCTGAAGACGAACCGATCCATGAGAGTTAACTAGTTAGTTTCACTGCCACTAAACTTTCCCCAACGCCCTGTACGTTTATTCGGCTGTCTTCAAATTTCTATTTGAAACTATTTCCATTGTCTTGGGAGCTGACGTATTGAATTTCAGATTTTTGTTTGTCATGTTGCACATCACTGCGCAGAAGAAAAATGTTTCTTCATCTTATCTCTGATACTTTAGACAATTGTCTTAACCTTACAGCAACTAAAATGCTTTCTCCCTATTCATACTATCCAAACCCATCCTGACGTTGAACATCTTGACTTAAAATTTTGCTTCTCTTCCTCTGTTTTGAAGAGAACAAGGCAAACGTCACCAATCTCTCCAAGTTCCTCCCATCATTGGAGGAAATATTGCGCGCAACCACTGCAAGCTATGATCATTCTTGCTGTACGATAATGCTGAGAATTGACTGACTAATACACCAAAAGTCCAGCTCGTGCTTTTTAAGATTTGACATAACGTCTTTGGTTTTGTGTTGTATATTTTCTGTTATGATTTCAGGGATGCTGCTGGGGAGTCATGAGCTACTCGCTGAGCAGGTCCCAAACTCTTCAATGGTTCATGTGAACACCCTAACCCCAAAATCTCTCTCTCATTATCAATCGCACTTTCATGTCCAGCAATACATGAATTGGGAGTTGAAAGAGACTTTAAGTGTTACTGCATATTATACCTGCAATAAATGCTGTTGGTTACGAATCATATCAGATCTAATGGACCGGTTGGAAAGACAGTTAGGGGTAATGAGGAATTTGCAACAGCAACAGTATGTGATGGATGACCGTTCTAGGAAGGGAGGGAAAGTCTCAGATACAGTCACATAGATGGGTTAGCTCGAGGAAAGTTAAGCGAGGTAGGCAGTTGGTGCAGCAGTTACTGTAGCTATCCCCATTTCAAACAAGTATGCTGATTTGTGAAGAGTAGGGCGTGATCGATTCACAGGGAACGTAGCACAAACACTCAGGTTTTGGGCATTGAGACTGTATCTAATGCAACGAGGGGCTCGCCGGCTTCCCAGAGATCAATTGTGTTATGGATTCTCTAGTTGGAGGTACAGACAGACGTTTCTGTGGCCAGCAGAAAAAGAATGGTGTTTTACTTCCCTGGGGCCAGGGTCAAGGATGTCTCAGAGTGGATGCAAAACGTTCTCAAGGGGGAGAGGGGCCAGTATGAAGTCATTTTTAACATTGGAACCAACAACATAGGAAGGGAAAAGGTTGAGGTGCTGAAGGGAGATTACAGAGAGTTAGGCAGGAATTTTAGAAGGAGGTCCTTGAGAGTAGAAATATCTGGATTACTCCCAGTGTTACGAGCGAGTGAGGGCAGCATTAGAAGGATAGGGCAGGTGAATTGCTGACTGAGGAGCTGGTGTATGGGAGAAGGATACACGGTTTTGGATCATTGGAATCGGTTTTATTGTGGAAGTGACCTGTTCAAGGAGGACGAATTGGACCTAAATTGGCAGGGGAATAATATGCTGACAGGGAGATTTGCTCGAGCTGCTCGGGAGGATTGCTCGGGAGGGTGGGAGCCAGTGAGATAGTGAGGAAAGAGATCAATCTGAGACTGGTACAGTTGAGAATAGAAGCGAGTCAAACAGTCAGGGCAGGCAGGGACAAGATATGACTAATAAATTGAACTGCATTTATTTCAATGCAAGTGGCCTAACAGCGACGGCAGATGAACTCATGGAATTGTTAGCAACACAGGACTGGAATATCACAGCAGTTACAGAAACATTGCTCAGGGCTAGGAAGGACTGACAGCTTAATGTTACTGGATACAAATGCTGCAGGAAGACTAGTAAGAGAGGCAAGAGAGGAGAGGAAATGGCGTCTTTGAGAAGGGATAGCATTCTACATGCATTGGGACAGGATATTCGTGGAAAATACATCCAGTGAAGCTAATAGGGTGGAACTGAGAAATAAGAAAAGGAAGATCACCTTATTGAGACTGTACTACATACACTCTAATAGTCGGAGGGTAATGAGAAACAAACGTGGAAGTAGATCTCATCTGACTGTAAGAATAATAGGGTGGTTATGGTGGGGGATTTTAACTTTCCAAACATAGACTGGTACTGAATAATGTTAAGGGTTTAGATGGAGAGGTTTCGAAGAAAGTTTTATGTATCAGAATGTGGATGTACCTACGAGAGAAGGCGCAATAATTGAACTACGTTTGGGAAGTAAGGCAGGGAAGGTGTCAGTAGGAGGGTACATTGGGGCCAGCGACCATAATTTAATCAAATTTAAAATAGTGAAGGCAAATAATAGACCAGACCTAAAAGTGGAAGTTCTAAATTGGAGAAAGGCCAATTTTGACGGTATAAGGCAAGACTTTTCAAAAGTTGCTTGGGGACGGATGCTCACAGGTGAATGGACGGTTGGAAAATGGGAAGCCTTCAGAAATGAGAATACGATAATCCAGCGACTATATATTCCTGTTCGGGTGAAAGGAAAGACTGGTAGTTTTAGATAATGCTGCATGACGAAAGAAACTGAGGATTGGGTCAAGGAAAAGACAGAAGCATATGTAAGATATAGACAGGACAGGTCAAGTGAATCCTTCAAAATGTATAAATGCAGTTGAAGTGTACCTAAGAGGAAAATCAGTCTGGCAAAAAGGGGACATGAGATTGCTTTGGCAAATAAATTGAGGAGAATACAAAGCAGTTTTAGAAATACATTACGAGCAAAAGTGTAACTAGGGAGAGAATAGTACCCCTCAAAGATCAGCAAGGCGGACTTTGTGTATAGCCGCTGAAAATGGGGGAGATACTAAGGAGTATTTTGCATCAGTATTTACTGTGGTAAAGAATATGGAAGATATAGAATGTAGGGAAATAGGTGGCCACACCTTGAAAAATGTCCATATTACAGAGGAAGAAGTGCTGCATGTCTAGAAACACATAAAGGTGGATACGTTCCCAAGACCTGATCTGGTATAACTTAGAACCCTGTGGGAAGCAGAGAAGTGATGGCTGGGAGTCTTGTGAGATAATTGTGTAATCGGTAGTCACAGGTGAGGTACCGGAAGACTGGAGGTTGCCTAACGAGTTGCCACTGTTTAAGAAGGGTGGTAAGGACAAGCCAGGGAGCTATAGAACATAGAACATAGAACATTACAGCGCAGAACAGTCCCTCAGACCTCGATGTTGCGCCGACCTGCGGACTTTTCTCAGCTGGTTCCCCGACACTCTCCCAAAATAATCCATGAGCTTATCTAAGGATTGTTTAAATCTCTCTAATGTGGCTGAGTTGACTATCTTAGCAGGTCGGGCATTCCACGTTCTTACCACTCTCTGTGTAAAGAACTTGCTTTTGACACCAATCTTAAATCTATCATCCCTCAAGATGAAGTTATGCCCTCTCGTACAAGCTGACGTCATCTTCCCAGGGAAAAGAAAAGTCTACCCTATCTAACCCTCTGATCATCTTGTATGTCTATCAAATTCCCGCGTAGCCTTCTTCTTTCCAATGAGAAAAGATCCAAGTCTCTCACCCTTTCCTCATAAGACCTTCCCTCCAGACCAGGCAACATCCTGGTAAATATCCACTGCAACGTTTCCAACGTTTTCATATCCTTTTTATAATGGGGAGACTAGAACTGTGCACAATATTGCAAGTGTGGCCGCACCATCGTTTTGTATAGTTGCAGCATAATATTGCGGTTCCTGAACTCAATCTCTCCACCAATGAAACCTAACACACCGTATGTTTTCTTAAAAGCACTATTCACCTGGGTGGTAACTTTCAGGGATCTATGGACTCCAAGATCCCTCTGCACATCAACACCACCAAGTTCTCTGAAATCCTCTTGTTCTTCCCAAAGTGCATCTTCTCACATGTAGCTGCATTGAACTACATTTGCCACCTCAGTCCAATTCTGCAGTTTATCCAAATCCCCATGCAAACTGTAACATTCAGGGAGGCTGACGTTGATGTTGGGCAAGTTGTTGTAGGGAATCCTGCGGGACAGGAATTAATATATATGGAAAGTCAAGGACTGATGAGAGAATGTCAACATGGCTTTATGTGTGGGAAATCATGTCTCACAAACTTGATTGAGTTTTTAGAAGAAGTAACAAAGAAGATTGATGAGTGCAGAGCGGTAGATGTGATCTATATGGACTTCAGTAAGGCATTAGACAAGGTTCCCCATTGGAGATTAGTTAGCATGGTTTGATTTCAAGGAATACAGGGAGAACTAGCCATTTGGATACAGAACTGACTCAAAGGTAGAAGGCAAAGGGAGGTGGTGGAGTGTTGCTTTTCAGACTGGAGATCTGTGACCAGTGGAGTGTCACAAGGAACGGTGCTCGGTCCTCTACTTTTTCTCATTTATATAAATGATTTGAATGCGTGCGTAACGGGTACAGTTCATAAGTTTGCAGATGAGACCAAAATCGGAGGTGTAGTGGACAGCGAAGAAAGTTACTTCAGATTGCAACAGGATCTTGATCAGATGGGCCAACGGGCTGAGGAATGACAGGTGGAGCATAATTCAGATAAATGAGAGGTGCTGTATTTTGGGAAAGCAGAACTTACACACTTAATGGTAAGTTCCCAGGGAGAGTTGCTGAACAAAGAGACCTTGAAATGCAGGTTCAAAACTTCTTGAAAGTGGAATCGCAAATAGAGAGGATAGTTAAGAAGGCGTTTGATTTAATTTCCTCTATTGGTCAGAATATTGAGTACAGGAAATGGGAGGTAATGTTGCGGCTGCACAGGACAATGGGTTAGGCCTCTGCTGGAATATTGCCTGCAATTCTCATCTCGTTCATATCGGAAAGATGTTGGGAAATTTGAAAGAGTTCAGAAAAGACTTACGGAGATGTTGTCAGGATTGCAGGAATTGAGCTATAGGGAGAGGCTGAAAAGGCTGGGGCTATTCTCCCTGAAGCGTCGGAGGCTGAGGGGTGACCTTATAGAGGATTACAAAATTATGAGGTGCATGGATAGGATAAATAAACGAAGTATTTTCCCTGCGATCGTGGAGTCCAGAACTAGAGGGCATGGGTTTAGGGTGAGAGAGGAAATATATAATAGACACTGACGGGGCAACTTTTTCACGCAGGTGGTGGTACCTGTATGGAATGAACTTCCAGAGGAAGTGGTGGAGAGTGGTGCAATTGCAACATTTAAGAGGCATTTGGATGGGTTTATGAATAGAAAGGGTTTTAAGGGATATTGGCTAGGTGCTGGCACGTGGGACTAGATTGAGTTGGGATATCTTGTCGTCATGGATGGGTTAGACTGAAGGGTCTGTTTCCATGCTGTACATTTCTATCGCTCTATGACGTCCTCTAATGTTATCACATCGTTCCTGTAGTGTATAGAGCGAAACTGCACACAGCCGCAGCCTGATTAACGCTATGCAAAACACCAAAAAACACCTCCTTTCCCTTACGCAATGACACAATTGATTAAGTCAAGTATGGCCTATGCCTCATTAACTATCATATCCACGTCCTCTGCTGACTTCAGGAAAATGTGAATAATTAACCGAAGATCCCTGTATCCCTCCAAGCTTCCCAGCGTCCTGCCTTGCATTAAATTCTACAGCATCTTTATTTCCTTAACAAGACTTCAACCCTTCTGCGATGGGCCTACCAATCTGATCAACACTTCGATGCTATGGTTCGTATTTTCGCAGATGACACAAAAATACGTGGTGTTGTTGACAGTGAAGAAGATTACCTCTGAATGCAACGGTACTTTGAGGCAGATCGGCCACTGGGTGGTGGAGTGTTTAAATATAGCTTATCTTAATTACATGTAAGGTAATGTATTTGGAAAGTCAAAAAACCCAGACATATACACTTCGTGATGAAGGGCTTTGCCCGAAATGTCGATTTCCCTGCTCCTCGGATGCTGCCTGACCTGACATGCTTTTCCATCACCACACTCTTGACTCTGATCTTCAGCATCTTAAGTGCTCAGTTTTCTCTGTAGAATTAATGGTAGGGCCTGGGATGCGTTACTCTGTAAAAAGACCTTGGAGTGCAGGTTCATAGTTCCTTGAAAGTGCAGTCGTAGGTAGATAGGAAGTACAGAAGGTGATTTGTAACTCTGATTTTGTTTGGCAGGGCATTGATTAGAAGATTGTGAGGTTGCAGGTGTGCAAGACATTGGTGAGGCCATTTAAAAATAACCTGTTCGAAAATGATCTCTTTGCTACCGAAAGGATAGCATGAAATTTCAGAAAAGGTTGTCTGGAATGCTGAATTTGGAGGCGTCAGGGTCTCTGAAGCGCAACAGGATGACGGGTGAACCTTTCGAATTTTATAAGTCATGATGATCATGGGAAGGGGGAGTAACTCAGGTCTTCTTCTCACTGCAGAGAGTACAAACCCTGAGAGCATAAGCTTAATGTGAGAGTAGAAAGAAATAAAACGGAAAAGAAGGAACGTTTTCTCTCAAGTAGTGATGCACGTACAGGGGACGTATTGGAGGCGGGTACAATTCCAACATCTGAAATGCATCTGGATGGCTTTCATGAATTGGAAGCGCTTACAGAGATATAACCGAGATCTGGCAAATAGGAGATCAGTTTAGGATATCTGGTTGGCATGGCCATGCTATTTAAAGGCTACGACCCAATGATGGATTGACTCTCATACTCTGTCCTTCTGGTAACCTCAGTGTATTTATTAGTTTGAAGTTATAACTTGCCGGACAAAGTCGGACATCAGAGTGAAATCCACTTGGTGGTTCAAAATTTTTATTTTTTCTCATCGTTTTATGCGTGGGCTGCTGCCTTAACATATTAGCCAGGTGCTATGAATGCACTTTGTGTAAAAAAAAAGATTATTTTAATGTAATCGAAAAAGGTAGCATCCTTGCATAGTCAGTTGCCATTTACTGGAGCGAACTTTGTGTGAACTTCAGAAAGGAAAATATAATGTATTTTTCCAATCGATAGCCCTTCAGAAACTCAGAGGCCACGACGATTTCTCGTTATCAATGTGTTAAGTATCGTTGACAGTTCGCAAGACTGCAATCTACCTCCTTTCCGGAAATTCATGTGTTACCACGCATTGTAAACTTATTCAGAAATAGCTACCCGATTATTAAAAAAATTCATACTCAAATCAATCTCACTGATCATGAGATTGATTTGAAATGAATATTCAGCTCCATGTACCTCCACTGTAAATCCAGCACTCAGACATTAGAAGATTAAATATCAAACCTTCATAAAAGAAGGAAAAGAAGGGGAGATTTAACTCTCTGCTGAAACATGTCAGTTGTGAAATTTTGTGGACGCCCGTCCGAATTGTTTGTCATGTTGAGCTGAGCATACGATATCAGTGCAAATATTTTAAAATCACACGACACCAGGTTATTATCCAACAAATTGAATGGAAATCACTAGATTTCGGAGCGCTGATCCTTCATCAGGTTGTTGGGGAATATAAGTTCTTAAGACATATAATTTATGACAAGGTTTAAGACTGATACAATTGAAATGATATGTTGATAAAGATCTGGATTATTTGTTAACTCTTAGCTTTTCGAATGCCGATGTGTCTTCCAGTTCTTTCATATGTAAAATCGCAGAAAATGTTTTAAAGTTACATTCTCAAATGAACTTTAACAATAGGTGCCATGTCAGCGCATAAATTGCATCAAAGGTTTGAGGTGCCCTATGTGAAGCTAGCTGAGTCCCAATGTTCATACTGAATCTAATCATCAAAAGGGGTTCACAGGATCTTATATGGATTCATGCTGTTTTTGAGCAAAATAAAATATTATTCTGCAAGTACAAACTCGCCTCACAAATTAATGTGTGTGTGTGTGAAAATGTGGCTACGTACGTTAGGAGGTAGCATGACTGTCGGTGAAAGAGTGTGTGTATGTGTATATGTGTGAGTCTGAGTGTCAAGGGGTACATATGCGTGAGAGATTTCAGTGTGGGTGTAAGCATGGGAGGGTATGTGTGAGGGTATGAGTGAGGGTCTGCGTGAGTGTGTGTGTATCAGTGTGTGTGTCTGTGTGAGAGAGACAGAGGGACAAAGAGAGTGTGTGTGAGTATATGTGTACAGTGCAATGGGGTCACCTATTGTGTATCATGAACCCAAGGTCCTGGTTGAGGCCATCCACATCAGTACCGAACTTGGTTAACAGTCACTCTCCATTGAAAGCAATGATTTAGCGATGCCATCACACAACACCAGGTTATTGTCCAACAGGTTTGAGTGGAAGCACTTGATTTCAGACCGCTGCTCCTTCATCAGGTGGTTGTGGAGTAAACGTTTGCAAGACACAGAATTTTAGCAATATTTTGCAGTGTGATAAAACTGGAATTATATATTGACAAAAAAGGTTATTTTTAAGTCTCTTTTCTGCTAGAATGACCATGTAAATCGCAATACGTTTTTTTTAAAAGTTACATTCTCTAGTGAACTGTAACAATTGGTGTCATGACACGGTGAACTCTGCTGCCACACAGCACCAGGGACCCAGGCTAGATTCTGACCTCGGCCGACTGTCTTTCTGGAGTTTGCACACTTTCCCCGCGTCTGCGTGGGTTTCCTCCGTGTACTCGGGTTTCCTCCCATAGTCCAAAGATGTGCAGGCCAGTTTAATTGGTCTTCCTAAATTGTCCATAGAGTTAGGTACATTAGTCAGAGTGAAATTGGTCTGGCTGGGCTACTCTTCGGAGGGTCGGTGCGGAGTTGCTGGACAGAAAATCCTGTTTCCAATCTGTAGGGAATCTAATCTAATATCTAAAAAAACGATGGCCAATGTAATGTATTAAAGGTATGAGTTTCCTTGTGTAAGGCTATCTGTGCCACGTTGGTCAGACTGATTCTAAACTAAAAAGGGGATTTACGGAATCTTACATGGAATCATACCGTTTTTGAGCAAAGTAAAATGTAATTCTGCAGTCCAAATAAACCCCCTCAAATTTATTTGTGTATGTGTATATGTGGTGGAGTGTGATTTTTATGTATCAGTGAGAGCGATTGTGTGTTTGTGTTTGATTGTGAGTGTAAATGGGTATAACTCTGTGAGAGGGTCCGTGTTTGAGTGTAGGAGTGTATGTGTATAAGAGAAGGTCTGCGTGAGTGTGCGTATCTGTAGCTGGGTTTGAAATTGATTTTGCCTTAAATTTAAGGGAAAATTTTCAGTCCAGAATTGTATCGTGTGAATAAAAGATAGTTTGAGGAGAAATGAGTTGTAAACAGCTGTTGGTTTTAATATTCTCTGTTGGGTGTGCAGAATAAAAAAAAAGTTACTTTTTACTTTAAGTTGTACCTTCTTGGATGATTCTTTTTCTCTTCAAATTTAACAGATTACGGTGAAAGGTGAGGTTCTTTGTGTGCCTTTTTGGAAAAAAATAACAGAGGTTTTGTAGTGTGGAGGTTCTCGCCTGTGATTTCGCAGGGTTTATGCAGATCCAGTCTGATATTTGGAAATGATTTGGAGATGCCGGCGTTGGACTGGGGTGTACAAAGTTAAAAATCACACAACAATGTTCAACATATTGTCGAGTTATCACCATTGTTAACAGCTAACCCGAGAATGCAACTTTTAAAAAAAAAGGGTTTTGTGATTTACACATGGAAGAAGTGAAACTATCACTGTATTCTGACAGATGACAGGCTTAACATACAATCAATTTTTCAATGTATATTTTCAGTTACATCACACTGCAAATTTTTGCTACAAATTCTGTGTTAGGATCGAACACTCCACAATCACCTGATGAAGGAGCATCACTCCGAAAGCTAGTGTGCTTCCAATTAAACCTGTTGGAGTATAACCCGGTGTTGTGTGATTTTTAACTGAGATTTGGAAAGATTTCAATAGATGTGGGATTCGATAAAAGACCAGTAGATAAGGCATTTGCAGGTTAGTGACCTGGATATTTAAAAAAAAAGCTTAGGTGAGACAATTTGTTTCATTTTGTTCACATATGATTGGTTAAAAAAAGTGAGAGAAATGTTTGTTAAATTGGTAAAGGTTATCTGGGATTTGAACACGATTCCAAGATTGCCAAGAACGTTTGGAAAGAAAAGAAAAATAAAACGAAATAGTCTTAGAACTACAAACAGAGGTTAGAATTTGTATAACCAAAGACAAAAGTAAAGCTGAAATTATCAAGGAATTTACTCAAAAACTTAGATATCAGTGAAGCAGACATGGGCAGTGTGCTGAGAAAAACCTGAAATTACAATTGAGGGAAATTTTGTTTGACGATAAAGAATAAAGGATGAGAGAAAGACAAAAGAAAGGGGGAGAGAAAGCGACAGGAAACTTTCACTGAGCAAAAAGACAGAGAATTGGACTTGCCAACTATCAACCTCATCATCAGAGTCAAGTTAACAGGATGGAGATTAGAAGAGAAGTTCTTGATGTACACAAATATTTCAAATATCAGCCACATTTTGATGAGAGAGATATCGAAAGCCTTCTTTAACTCATTTGAAAAATTGGCGAGGCAGATGCCGTGGTCCAAATATTTATGGATGGTGTTCGTTTAGACTAAACTGTTAGGATGGACTAATGACGTATTTGAGGCTCTGTCAGATAAGAGATCAAGAGATTATAAATAGGTCAAACAGGATATTTTAAGTGCTTGTGAATTGATACCAGAAGCGCATAAACAGCTTTGTAGAAGCATTAAGATGGAATTAGGACAGAGGTATGTTGAGTTTGAAGGAATTAAACAGTCATTTTGACTAATGAATGCATTAAAGATAGATAAGATTTATGCGATTCAAAGAGAGATTATTCTGCTGGAGTAGTTGAAAATTCATATGGAATATTCCTGTGGAGTAACAGAAATTTCAGAATTTTCATACAGCATAACGTTGAACACCGTTTACAAGAAGAAAGAAAATACTCCTGTGGGTAACTATTAGAAAGGTTGAAGCTTGAGACAGAAATGGAGACCATGTTAGGAGAGGGCAAAACAGAAATGAGCCCAAATGCAGTAGATTGTGTAGTCTGTGTATTGCAGAGCGGAATTATTAGAGGTAGAATATGAACTAAAATGTAGGTGTCCACCATGGTGTATGAAAGACTCAGGCTTAGGTGCAAGATCATTTTTATTTGCCTGGGCTGCACGAGGATGTTGTTAAACTTCGCCAAATGTGTCATACATGCCAAATGGTAGGTAATTTATGGGCGGAAATAAAACCAGGATCTTTGTTACCAATTCCCGCATGAACGTTTCACACGGGTTACAAATGATTGTTTCGGACACATGCCGAGAAATAAAAGTGGGAAACTGTTTTCGTTAACTATAATGGTTGTGTCTACCAGATTTCAAGAGTCAATTCCATCATGCGAATTCAGGCAAAATGAGTGGTAGAGGTGTTTGTCGCTTTATTCACGTGGTATGGGCTACCCAGAAAGATTCATTTGAATCAAGGTACTAATTTTACTGCGAGGCTTTTTATGGATTCGGATTTTAAATCAAATACGTATCATCCTGAATCTCAGAGAGCTTTAGAATACTGGCATTAGACCATGAAGACCATTTTGAGAGCATACTGTCAGGATTACCCGAATGATGAAGATAAAAGTATCCAATCGTATTGTTTCCCATCACAGATGCGCCAAATGAATCTAATCAGCTTACTTCCCTCGAGTTAATATTCGGACATGAAGGTGACGCCTCACGAAATTATTTAAAGAAAAATTGACGACACCAAAACCCACGACCTCACAGTTAGATTATGCATCTGGTGAAAGGAAGAAATTAAGTCGATTAGGTAATTTAGCTAAAACGTAGCAAAAGGGCCCACAGCATACAATGAAGCAGATGCAGATGAAAACACAGACTCAGCCGTTGCCTTGAGGTTATGAGGATACAATTTAAAGCCAGGTTTAATAACACCGGATAAATTTGGAAAAAGTTGAGTTCGGTGAACTACTTCATAAACTTGTTTACATGTTGAAATCGTATTAAATTGGAAAGAAAGAACTGAAGGACCAGATGTTAGTTACTGCACAGTAGAAGCGGAATCAAATCCAGATGTTGCGGGTTTTGATGTGACTCTTTATAATATCTTTAATACTAAGAAGGACTTGAGTAGTGGGAACAGGTTAATACACTATCTTCGTCAGGAGCAAATATCACAGTTGAAAGTTTTTTACTGTATAATATGGACATAAGTATCAATCAGAACAATGGGAAGAATGCGGTTGTACATGAAGTAGAAGTAGGGACTGCTGTTCCGATAAAGAAACACCCCCAATAGCTTCACACTTCCAAAGCCAGCTAGGTCAAGAACGGGGTAGTAGCCAAATTAAACGGGGATGGCCTTGAACTGAGCCGGAGCGCATGACGTTCAATGATGTTCTCAGTTACCAATTACCGCATGTGAAGAATGTTGCACACGGATTTTGAATCATTTTGACAGACCCTTGCCAGGAAATAAATGTGGCAAACAGCCATAATGGTTATGTCTACAAGATTTCAACAGTCAGTTCCAATCACGAGAATTAAGGCAAATAGAGTGGGCTCAACACCAGACAGGACTCAACGATTCTTCGTGGATTATCAGAAGGTCCACACCGTTACAACATCGGTCCTGCATCCAATACCGAGATTGGAGGTCTGTATGGAGACACTTTGACTAGAAGCCATATCACCAACTTGGACTTATTGTGTGGGTATGGCAAGTAGCTTTATCAGAGAAAGAAATTTCTGCTCTTCCAAACCTAAATGAGCTATATCAAATCAAAGTGATGCCCTTTGGAATGAATAGCACACCGGCCACATTTCAAAACCTCACACAAGATTGTGGATCGGTCAACAAACTGTGCAGTCTTTTTGGGCAATGTAACGATGTTTCTTAAGCTCTGGTACGATCTTCTTGTGCAGTTGGTAGAGCTGTCCTAACGACTACGAGATACAAAATTGGCAATAGCATTAAATAATACAGAAGACACGAAAGCAGAGGTGACGTTCTTGGGTCATAGCACTGCACCTGGAAAGCTGACCCCACGGAACGCAAAGATGAAGGCCATCGAGGAAATTCTACCTGATAAAGTATAGATAAGAATGGGGTATCTGTTCAATTATTAAATATATTTATCTGGCAAGAAGTTAATGTGAACATAGATTAAAGTCATACACATGTCGTGGTAATGCTGTTTAGGCAAAGAAGAAATGGAGCCACTTTTTTCATTATGATGGTCCTCTTTTTCTTCGGGGAAGGTGTCATGAAGGTTCATGTGTGTACTGTATTTTCAAAGGAGAGAAGAAGTTAGTGCGGACATAGAGAGAAGCACACAGTGAACAGAAAGACTTAATATGTAACATTTGGTGGCCACAAATACTTTGCACGGTGTTGCAATGTAACTAATAAATTCAAACTCGCTGGATCAGTTTCAATCATACTCCTGCTAAGAAAAAAAATCGATTTTGAATTTTACGATTGGGGATAACATCAAACCAATGAAATAATACCATGTGTTGGGGAATAAAATCAAACATTTTGAAGAGATCGGTAGAGAATAGCCACGACACCAACAAACAAACTGATAGCTATATACCTCTCTGAACGTTACGTGTCTAAAAACAAATTTGTGCAGCAGAAATTCGAACTAGAGAAATCTACAAAGAAAGGTCGACATCTGGAGATGATAACGCATTTTCAAATTGATTTTCCCGTAAATTGCAGTGAATTTATCGGACCATTATTGCTGAGTGATAGTTAAAAAATAGCTTTAAGCGAAAGTAGTAAATAGTTTTTGATTTTAGTATTCTCCTTCAGACCTAAATAATGTTTTTTTTAAACTTTTACTTGAAATGGTGACTTTTTGCATGACTGTTTGTCTCTCGAAATTGTACACTTTGCAGCAAGTGGTGAGGTTCTCTTTGTGTCAGTTTTAGAATTATCAGAGCGTTTTAACCTGTGTCATAACAAAGACTTCAAACACAGCGAAGAAATATTCATTGAGAACCACTTCCATTTCCTTCAGTTCCACAAAAATATATACTCACACTCTTACTCTCGCGAGGCCACATTCTTTCTGTAATTATTCTTTTCCTTTAATGTACTGAAGGAATTTCGGAGATCTCATCCAAATTCTCTGAGCTAAGGATACCTAGTACCTCTTTTCCCTCTCCTGATTGCCTTCATCAATAAACTCCTTTTCCCACTGTAAACCTCTCGGGACTCCCTTGATCATAACCGCCTTGACGTGGGACATAACGCCTTTATTCCTTTATTGTTGATCTTCTGTTCAAGAAAGTAAATAACGATATTTAAGAAAACTAAACAACAGTCAGCTTTATATTGGCATTTGGAAAGTTGTTGGAGAGAATTCTAATGGAACAGACTTTTGACGTTTCAAAAAGCCTGGTCGAATTAGACACAGTTAGCATGCCTTTGTGCAGGCAAGGTCATGTCTTACTAACATGATTGAATGTTTAGAGGAGGTGATGCTACTGTTCGTTAACGGTAGAGATGTGGGTAATATCGACATGGATTTTACTGAGGCTTTCAACAAGGGCCCTCATGCTAGAGTCATTCAGAGATTTAAATGCATCGGATCCACGGTGATTGTGTCGTATGAATTCTGAATCGACTTTGCCGATACTCGGCAGAGGAACGTGGTGGAATGGCGGCTTCTTTTTTTCTGAATGGAAGTCCATGACAAATAGTGGTCCATAGTAATCCCTACTGCCAACTCTGCTTTTTCTGGTTTTCATTATGGAAATGGATGAAAATTCAGATGGGTGAGTTTGTGAGTTCACAAATAAGATAAGGTTCAGTGGAATCTGGGATAGTATAAAAAGTTGTCAAAGAATAGAGAAGGATGTAAATCTGTTCCAGGAATGCATGGAGACTTTGCAGATGGTGTTTAATCCAGTGCTGCATTGGGCAGATCAAGTGTTAAGAAGATGTGTATATGAAGTGGCCACTAAAATCGATAGGGCGGTAGAGCAGGTGTATGACATGCTTGTCTTTATTGTTGGGCGAATTGTGAGTAACAGTCAGAATATCATGTTGTAGCTTGATAATACATTAGTTCGGCCAAAAATATAGACCAATTCTGTTTGACATGCAACGCTAAGGATGAGGGGGCTTTGGAGAAGGTGCAGCAGAGTTTTGCAGGATGCTACCAGCAATTGAGGATTTGAGCGATAAGGAAATGCACTAAAAAAAAACTCGGGTTGTTTTCTCAGGAGAGGTGGCGGATGAGGTGAGAATTTACAAAAGGCTATAAAAGTGTGGAATTAATGGATCGGGTTATTGGCCTGAGTCGGTTCTCCACAGTGAAGTGTCTAACATTAAAGTGTATGCATTTCAGGTGAGCGTGGCAAAGTTTAACGGAGATGTGAAGGACACGTTAATTTAATGCAGTGAGTGTCTGGTGTCTGGCACGTACTGTCGGGCTGTCAGAAGTGGCGATTAGGAAACATTTAGGTATGTACATGTGAATGTACGTCATGTAGGAATATGGAGAAAGGGCAGGCAGACTGAATTAATTCAATTTGGAATCATGTTGAGGGCAACATCGTTAGTCGAAATGCACGTTTCTGTTCTGTCCAGGCCCAAGTTCGATGTTCCAAGATCCCGAAGTTATGAACTTTTGTACCTAAGATGACCCGACATCGAGGGAAGAGTAAAGTTTTAACAACACGCATGTGACAATTGATCTAACTCAATTGAAGTCAATTCAATCATTACTTCTACTCCTTTTCTTCAGAGCGCTGCTTTACCCATGTTGTTTTATGGGAAGATGTGTGTTTTCCTTTTTTTGTGCGAAACCGACAGTGATCAATTAATGACCTAAATAAATATGGATGTCGTAATAAGCTGTCTGGTGTCAAAGAGTAAAGCAATTGTTCTATAATGAAAGGACATGGCTTTCATATGGCAACGAAACAAGTTTCACATAACTATTCGATTTTCTATGATCGTTCTTCTGCAGTGCTTGTTTATCTCCTCTCCAGGTGTGCATCAAATTCTCCCTTCACTCTGAGGCAAAACATTCCATTTTTCAAACCCTTAGCTTCAGGAAATGCCTATATTGTATGTTTCATTCAAGCATCTGAGCCATCTGTATTCTAACGAAACCTCCCATAAATGATCAGAAGTCTTAAACATGTACACTTAACTCTTGGTACTTCAGTTTCATTAGATTGTTGATTTTCCTTCCTTTAATTTGGATGTAAATGCAATCATAGAACAAAGAACATAGAACATTACAGCACATGACAGGCCTTTCAGCCCTCGATGTTTCCACGACCTGTGAAACCAAGATGAAGCCTATTCAGCCTACACTATTCCATTTTCATCCATCTGTTTACTCAAAGATTATTTTAATGCCCTTAAATTTAGCGGGTCTACTAATGTTGCAGGCGGGGCATTCCATGCCTCTTCTAGTCTCTGAGTAACGATAATACCTTTGACATCAGACCTATACCGGCTAGCCCAAAATGTAAGGTGATGCCCCATCGTTCTGGCAATCACAATCCGAGGAAGAAAGCTCTCACTGTGCACTTTGTCTCACTCTCTGATAATCTTACATGTCTCAATTAAGTCACATCTCAACTTTCTTCTGTGTAAAGAAAGCAGCCTCAGGTCCCTCTGCCTTTCCTCATAAGAACTTCTCTCCATACTCGGCAACATCCTAGTAAATCTGTTGTGAACAGTTTCCACAGTCCCCACGTC
Organism: Chiloscyllium plagiosum; assembly: GCF_037043375.1. Lineage (NCBI taxonomy): Eukaryota > Metazoa > Chordata > Chondrichthyes > Orectolobiformes > Hemiscylliidae > Chiloscyllium > Chiloscyllium plagiosum. The sequence continues at coordinate 49,383,216 of NW_028270167.1, forward strand.
CTTACTGTAATGCAGTTACCAGAACTGCACACAATACGCCAAGTATGACGCACAAGAATTTTGTTTCGCTGAAACATAACGTCATGGCTGTGAACATAAATTCCTCTACCAAGAAAAGCCATATGCTTTCTTAACAGTCCTATCAACCCGAGTGGCAATTTTCAGAGATCTATGCCCATGGACACCAACACCTCTCTTTTTATTTGAACTATCAAGAATCTTTCATCTAGCCCACCACTCAGTATTCTTGTTGCTCTTTCCAAAGTGAATCGCCTCACACTTTTCCACTGTAAACTCGATTTCTCACCTCCTCTGTAGCGTGTCTATGTCACATTGTAACCTGCAACATCGTTTTTTCGCTATCCACCACTCCACCAACTTTAGTGTCATTGGCAATTTTCCTAACCCCATTCATCTACGCTGTCATCCAGGTCCTGTATAAAGATGACACAATGCAGTGGCCGAAAACAGATACATTCATTACACTGCTAGTAACTGAACTCCAGGATGTTCACCTCCCATTAACCACAAACCTCTGTCTTCTTTCAGCTCGCCGATTTCTGATGCACACCCCAAACCACCCTCAATCCCTCTTAATTTTTGTTAAATAGCCTCCGTTGAAGAATTGTTTCGAACAACTTCTTGGAATCAAAATCTTCAACCTTATACACTGGTTGTTCGCCTTCTGAAAGAACTCAATAAGATTTTTGAGGTACGATATACGCAACACAAAACCGTGTTCCACGTCTCCAGTCAACTTCTTCCTTTCTCGATGATTATAAATCAATCACTTATATCCTTTTCCAACACTCTACGCACAACTGGAGCAAGGTTCACTGGTCTATATGTTCCAGTGGTGCCTCTACTCTCCATCTTGAACAAAATGAAAAACATTTTCTCTCCTCCCGTCTTCTGGTGCTGTTCCTGTCGAAAATGAGCCATAAAGATTAAAGCCAAATGCTCTGCAATTTCAATGCGCAATTGTGACCTCGATGACAAAATGAGTAATGCAAAGAGTCGGGTAATCTCCTATGGAATTGCGCTTTATTCCCACCAAATTGTTAATGATGGCCATATCTCTATGGTTATTAAAATTGCGTTAAATCTGTCTTGGACTGGATCTCATGCGAAATAAAGCACCTCGCTTGATTGGCAGTGCATTTGCTCCCTGCAACATTGAGGGTTAATTAAAGCACTTGACACGATCTACAAGATACACTTTAGAAAAATCACAGTATTTATGGGAAATCACCTACTTTTCTGAAGAAGTACCACCTTCTGTTTGCACGACCATTACCATGCATGGGACAGCCCATAAACAGGAACACCTCCCTCTGAAATCTCCTCTGTGCACCACACAGCACCTGATTGATCATTTCTCAAAGTTCCTTCGCTGGGAAGAATTCTGGAATAGCAGGGTGAGTTTACCAACAGCACAAGGACAGTAGCAGTTCATTTTTATTTTCACCAGGACAATTATGGATAACTAAAGAAAACGCTGAATGAGCAATGAAACTACACATTACTGATTCGTTTTTGTAACATATGTGACAAATACTGATTAAAGCTTCTCTGAGCCGACCAACCGTTAATTTTGTATCGTGTTGTTGCCTATTTCAACAATGCAGCCAGTGGAGGCAGACTGAACTGAGACCGAATAATCCCATATAACAGGCATAACGGATACAGAAATAACTTTTCTGGACAAACTGTTCGAGCAGACTAGTGTTCTCCTTTTTAACATATGCAATAGCTTTTGGAAACTCCTTCCATTTGAGTGCGATGTGCTGAAGTGTACTAATGGACGTGCCTGCTCTGTCATTTCAGTTTCTAAAAAATAAATCAATATGTTACCTTGGATGCTTCTTGAAACGTACCAAGCATTTAGATCAGATGTGTTCTAAATTCAGCACGAAATTTTATGCATGTGCTTATATATTCTCAAATTCTTTTTCAGGTATTAGTCCAACTGAATCAATTAAAATCCTTGCAAACGCTTTCTTAAATGCAGAAACGTGTATTAAAATACTGGTTTTATTGTTGCCTCAATTCTTCCAATTGCCTGACACGTATGACATTTCTGGCAAAATTTAAACACATCTTCATGCCGTCAAAACAGTCTTTCTTTTTACATTAGCATGAGTTTTTCTCCTACTGGTAATTCATATGTTACCTACAACACCTCCTTTCAGTGAACCAGTGCAATACACCTTTTTGAACTTCTGCCCATCTCTCATCTATTTAAGATGGTCTCTATTTCCTCATCAAGATTTTTTTAAGATGGTCGCATGCCGAAATACATACAGTTTCTTCTTCTGTGTACGCATTTAGATACAATTATTTCAGTTCTCCATCTTATGTTGTAACTTAGTTAATTTTTCTGAATGAAAAACATTATCTATGTCCACCACCTGTTCATGAGATGGCTCAAACATCCAACCAAACACGATTACACACAATTCTACTTTAACATTTTTATCTTCATTGTTTGATTTCTTATCCTTTTTTTTTCACTGATGATATTTTGACCTTGTTATCACATAGTTCGGAAAAATTACATGGTTGACCTTCTGTAATACCGCAGTATTACAGAATTCTGCTTGACCACAGTAGGCAGCAAACCTGCCTGTGGCCCAGGTATATTGTTATGAAGCACCAATTGTACACCAGGTGCCTACAATTTCTCCAGTATTCCTATCAATACTTCTCCACTTTTCCTTTCATACTCCAAGCATTTCACGGATCACTGGAATTCCACGTGCTAGCACGTTTTCCACTAATATTATTTCCGCGTTGCATATCTCTTTATCCATCAACATTTCAGAGTGATCTGATCCCGTATCTCTGAATAATAAATCTTTAGGTATTTTTCCCAGTCTATGCGAAGGAATCAAATTTTCGCGAGTAAAATGTTGATGAAGAAGTACCACTTGCTTCTCAATTAAAATCCATCTGTGAAGTACATTCTGGTGCATCATTTTCGCATCCATTGTGATTAAGTTTGCAATTTTAACAAAATTCCCTGGTTTATGCTGTTTTCCGATATCTTCTTCCCAGTGCTTTTCCTGAACCACTAACACTGTGAACTCATGCGGCCTATTTTATTGCAGTGAAAAACTTCAGCCTTTTAAGTTATCTTCCCCCTTCATGGGTTTCCGTTTTACCCTGTGGTAATCTATCTTTATTAACTTCAATAGCATCTAGTTTTCCCTTACCAGCTGAGGATTTCTCTTGAACATTATTTCAATCTCGCATGAATTGAAATTAATGTCAGTAGCTAAGTTTTATCCTTTCAAATTCAATATAGGTTCGTACAGCGTCCATTCTTAAATTGTCTGTGATCTTCGGGTAGAATATCATATGCACTTAAGCATTGCTTCCTTCACTTCGTCACCTCCCCAACTCCCTCTTTTGGCAGTGATGCTGATACGCTAGTGGCTCTGCTTACCAAATGTCTTTGCTTTAGTAAAACCCGTATCGTGAGTGGCCACTTCATTTGTTTAGCCTGTTTCTGGAATAAAATGAAAAAGGCTCAGGCACTCCTCTCATCAAATGTATATACTGTCTGGATACATTTGAACCGACGTCCACCAGGACTTTAGCTACGATGAATTTGCTCAACATCACTAACTTCTTAACTCAGTCGAGCTTTCAACTTCATCTTCACCTATTTACGTCAACTTCCCTCCAAAGTGCCAAATTGTGAAGACCAAACTCAATCCCTTTCTCCCCATTCTTTCTCTCTCTGTTCTCTTTTTTCTGTGAGGGCACTCTTCTCTTCTTTTCTTTTTCTGTGAGAGTGATTCGGTCATTTTACTTTTTCTCCTGTCTTGAACTTAATGCAAACTATTTCAGTTCAGGTTCATGTTCCACCTTCTTCAAATGCAAGTGAATTCTAGTCAATTCCAAAGTTTCCAGAAAATTTAAATTTTTGGCTATTGCTGTAATTACCTCTCCTTTTCTCACAGACGAATGTAAAAACATTCCACTTTGTCTGTCCATTGCAGTCAGCCAGTTTCAATACCTTTAATTTTATTGTCACCTTCTGTAAAATCACCAAGTCATTTCATTCTCCCCGCAGAAAATTCTCACTGAGAGGAAGAGCCATTCCAGTGCAAAGCACTATTTAAACTCCGCGCATTGAAAACGCAGATCAAAAGAAACCGTCATCTACCACTCGCCTTTGAGGCCAACTACTCGAAAACCAAATTGGAATTAACAAAACATCGCAACAAAACCACCCAAGTGCAATGCACCATGCTTGACCCCCTCGAAGATGTTTTAGAAGGTGGTCCTGACTCGTTTTTTTATAGGTTGATGTGAAGTGGTTGTTCCAATCTGATACAAGTCTTCAAAGCACTCGATATTAAGAAAAAAATAGTCATTTAAGCATAACCGTTGAAGCCCAAAGAAAGGGAAACTTAATTTCGCATAACTTAACTGTTGAAATACTTCACCAATCCGCTCCAACAGGTATGAGTAATTAACTGTTCTAATACTTTAGCAGCCCATAAACATGCCCAAAATCTTCAATAGAAAATCTGAAAAATCCTTTCATGAAGTTTACAATTCCCTGCACTCCACCATCCTGTGTCTGCTGCAGCTGAAACAAAGTTGAAAAAAAAAGGCATGAACTGAGAGAACCGGCCACTCCTTTTCCAGTGTTAAACTGAATTCTAATGCATCCAAATAAATCTGTTGGACTATAACCTGTGTTGTAGTCCAACAGCAACCCCTCCAAATCATTCTCAATCCTGACACTGCGGCACCTCTGCCTTTCTGACCACTTTAGAAAAAAAGACAGAATATCATTTATAAAGTGACAGTATTGTCACCAGCACAATACGTTTTTTTTCTGATTCTACTTCTCTCGCAATGGTATTGATATTTAATTCCAACCCCATATACTTTATCATAAATAGGTTGCTTGAAGATTGTAGAACACATGTATGTTTTCAGAAAGGAATGTTGATATTCATTCAGTGCTCTGTATCCACTCCCAGGCCTTCAGATGAGCCATAGTAAATTTTCAGCTGGTATGGAATGTGCTACTGGCTACGAGCATGGCATTCATCACATGTGATGCATGAAACAAATCTCCAATATGGTAAGTCAATCTTTTCGTGTTCATTTTTCCTCTATTCGTCACTAAGTGTGCAATTTCAAAAAATGGAGAAATGTTCGAATTTGATGAGCTACAATACACGTAAGGATTCAGCGATTGGCAGCGAGGAAGAGCAGAGTATAATTAATAAAAGTGCTAATAACAAAAGACTCAAGAGGCAGTGTTATTTTTCACAAAATACATCTGTCTATATTCTGCAATAATTTGATATACATGACATCTGGCGTCCAATGCATAGAGAAGACAACGAAAGTGAAGTCAGGAACGTCAGGGCCAGATATTACTTTGTTTCGTTTTGTTATGCAAAACAAAAACATTCTCAATGAGCGGAACTAATGTAAGTGATGATTGACGTAATTTACTCACTGGACGTCTGATGAGTGCATAAATACAGGTTACCCTTTTCATATGTTGGTCATACAGCAGTCATCGAACTTCAACGCGTACAGCGGTCATTCATTTTCAGAAATGAGGAAACCACCGGTTTTGCTGTTGAAAGAGATTTACTATACACTTCTTGCAGCTGTTAGTTTTCCAGGTAAGCCCTTGATCTTGTTTCTTTCTGGTTGATTTTGTAAGCGTCGAATACTCTAATTTTCCACGGTCAGTGTTCACAGAAGATTATCAAACTGGTGTCTGAACACCTTCGGCTTCTCCATTTTATATGGAAGCATAACTAGTGTAACAACAATTGTCCCCGAAGTGCCTCCTGCAAAGAGTCCTGTTGTTCTTCAGACAGTCTGATAATACCAAACAAAATGATGACGACAGCAACATATTAGACATTTGCGTCAATTTCATGTTTTGTAAATCACTCAGAATGTTTTCACTTCTTCTTCATAAATATCTTCACCTCTATTTCAATCATGCATTACAATATTGCCGACACTGTTTCTTATATATTTCTCTATTGCAGCTAACATGATGACTGTTTTAATTGTTTTACGAGGAAACTGTGGTCTTTCCAAATGCATCTCTGCTTATATAGTGGCCATGGCGACATCGGATCTATTGGTCGTTATGAATAATGTCGTATTATATCGCGTTTTCAGTTATCACTTTCCATTTTCCTTCTTTTCCCATACGCCTGTTTGCACTCTCATTCTATACATGACTACCATCAGTCTCGATTTAACTGTTTGGTTCACTGTGTCCTTCACATTTGACAGGTTTGTGATGATCTGCTGCCAGAGGTTTAAAACATTATATTGTCACGAAAAAAGTGCAACTACTGTATTAATAATCATTTCGGTCTTGATCTTGTCAAAGAATATTCCAGTCTTGTTTGCATATGAGCCACAACAAATCATTAATAAAATCCAGTGGGGCTGCCGATCAAATGTAAATTCAACTGCATGGATCGCGTTTATCTGGTTTTATAGCGTCTGGATTGGTTGGCTTCCATTTCTTTTAATATTCTCGTTTAATTCTCTCACCATCCGTCGTATTGTGATGGCGAATAGAACTCGCGTTCGACTCCGTGGTCACAGAAAGAACAATGAAAGCAATGTAGAGACGGGAAACCGGAGGAAGTCCATCGTTTTATTATTCTCAGTATCTGTCAGTTTCATGTTGCTTTGGTTGACATATTCTGCTACTTTGGTCATTACCAGACTGTCAAACCCGAATTATTACAGAGGTGACTTTAACGACTCTGAATATATCGCAACAGAAGCAGGAAATATCCTCAAGTTGTTGAGTTGTTTCCTGAATCCCTGTATTTATGTCACAACCCAGAAAAAAATCAGAGCTGAACTGAAGAATACAATGGAATCGCTATTGGAACCAGCTCTCAGATTAGTTATAAAAACTTCGGACAAGAGAAACATATTTTAATGGAATCCCTTTGCAGCTGTGGATGGATTTCACTCTGTATTCCGCAATGGGACGTCCTTACTTCCCCGGGCAGTTCAAAATGTTTTTCATTGTTATTTCTTAGATTTTCAATCAGACATTTGATGTGTGCTAATTTCTGTTTTGTACGATTTTTGTTTGAAATATACATTGAAAAGTGAACTCAGGAGTCAATGTTCTAAAACATATCTTGAGCAGTGATATTTTACACATAATTACATGAAAATAAAATGGGCACAGTAATCAAATACGTCATTTTAAAATCGTACTCATGTTTATTGCTGTCAGTAGAAATAATCAAAGATATTGTTGCTTCAAATTTGAAACTGGCTATTTTTGTTTAAATTTTGCAAGAAAGAGAATTGATATTCTAAAAAATTACACATTGTAAGGCCATAGTCGACAACATCAAACAGATAAAAAGAAATAAAGGAAATGTTCGTTCATGTTGTCGTGGCTCTTGTATGATAAAGAACGGAGCATGAACTCATGCAACAGATGGAGCAGATAACCTTTGTCAATCAGTCCACTTTGTACACAGGAATGGTGCCGATAACACTCAGTGATGAGTACACTGACGTAGATTCATGGAGATATCAAAATTAAGGGAGATCATCCCTCTCAAGTCTGCTTTTTTTTCGTAGTCTGTGCATGCATAAGCATCCCTGGAGCCCTCAGAAATACACATTGCTATTTCTTTAATATATTTAATGAAATGACCACAGCCGGTCTCTGGGAGAGAGAACTCCACAGTCTCTGTTTGAAACCTCGCTCTAGATCCAGGGTGGCACGGTGGCAGAGTGGTTAGTACTGCTGCCTCACGGTGCCAGGGACCCGGGTTCATGCTCCGCCTAAGGTGACTCTGTGTGGAGTTTGCACATTTTCCCCGTGTCTGCGTGGGTTTGCTCCAGCTTCCTCCCACAATCCAAAAAATGTGCAGGTTAGAATAATTGGACATGCTAAATTGCCCATAGTGTCAGGTGAAGGGGTAAATGTATGGGTCTGGGTGGGTAGTGCTTCGGTGTGGACCTGTTGGGCCTGTTTCCAAACTGCAAGTAACCGAATCCCAGTCGTGAATATTCTATGTCATCTTCTGAGACTGTGACACATGGTTCCAGCTCGCAGTAGCGTTGTGGAATATGATGGACCCTCCTTTTTTGTTCTCAAACATAAAGAAAGGGTATCTAATGCAAACCTTAATACTTGATATTTTAGTCAATTAGTGAATTTCCAATCACTGTCTAAGACAAATGTAATTTCTCACGTTTTTTGCCTGTCTGAAAGTATATTGTACTTGCTTCTTTTACTTCTGAAATTGTTATGGGAATACCAAATATGCTAATGCAGGGTCTTCAGGTGGAGGAAAGGCATTTAGCGTTATTTCCCTTTATCTTAACATGCTGATAAAAATATCAATGAACGGTTGCTCTCAGACCATGACAACATGATCACATAAATAATGCATAGTATCAGTCATATAGCGCAAACGCAGAATCGTTCATCCAGCCATTTCATGTCAACCATAATCAAAACTAAACTAGTGCCACTTGTCTATGCTTGACCCATCTACCTTCAAACAATTGTTATCACACTGACATAAATGACATTCAAAAGTCGTCACTAGACGTCCAACTCTCCATGTCGAAGTTCATTCCACAAACGAACCACTCTTTGTGTAAAGAAATACTAGCATGTTATTTTAAATTTTACTCCTCTCACCTTAAAAATATGCGACGTTGTCTTAACCTTCCCCACATGATGGAAAACGCACCTGAAATTCTCCTCATCTATGCACCTCATGATTTTATAAACCTCTCTGATGTCATCTCTCAACGGCACAAACTTCATTGAAAATATCCCTGCATATCCCGTGAATACCGAACAGTTAAACTCTTCAATCCCAGTAACATCCCAGTTAATCCCTTCTACCCACTCTGCAGCTGAGATAATAATCATACCCGGGGGTTTTGACTGGCTGAAACTGAGTACTCATCCTCTCAACATTATAGTCGTTGTAGACTTGTCAAACGAAGATTGTGAACTAATCGGTGCCCAATTTCACGTGATGTACGTTGGCAGTACCAACCTCGACCCTCCTGAAAATAAGGTAAGGGGTCTATTCTGCTGTAATTCTGGTCAGCATTAACGGATCATCTCCAGTTGTAAATTTTAACACATCCAGGGCTACATTGTTAACCAATCGCATGATGATTTCGGGAAGATGACAGTTCACTTCCTCATTCATTGATGGAACTTTCGATGATGGATTGGGAATTGGTTCCCCATATCCTAACTTCTAAAGAAAGGGGCATCTCAGTTATTGATTGGACAGGAATTCTCCTTCTTTTGACGAAAGCGCTATCAATGTTGAAAGAGACTGAGTAATGTTTCCTGATTTCTTTCTGTCATTTGTGGTAAAACTGCAATTCCTTAATTTCATACCTGACTCCCCATCGATCAATCACCTCTCTCCGCAGGGAGAGGAGATGCTGAAAGATCATCTCCCTTGCAAGAAACTGTTGCGAAAACTCCACATAAAACAGGAAGCAGGAATGGTATTGGCCAATAAACTGAATAATATTGAGTGTTTGGTAGGCTGTCAGAATTGGATCAATGAAAAGTATGTTGTTGAAGTACGTTACTGGTGGTGTATGGTCGTGGAAATTGGTTGAAGTTTTGTCTGTGTTGGTGAAAGGGTTTTCATGTTATGTGGAGCGTGAAATATAGCTTTTTATATTGTATAAGTTATGGGTTATTATTTGGTGAAGGCGCATGTGAAATGGCGTAGGGAGAAGGGTCTGTCCTGTTCGTTTGAGTACTTTTGCATAACACACTTTTGCAGCGGAGATGTGAACAGGGATCTCAAAGAAGATCAAAGCAAATTTTCGACAGAGAACAAGGTAATCACAAGGTGTTGCCTTCATAAATAAAAAAAAAATCACGCCGAATTCTTGATTCATTCTGTCAATGGATGAGGTCGAGGAATGGACGAATTCGTCTCTGTCAAATTACTTTGGAAACACCGTGGGCGGCACGGTGGCACTCTGAGTTAGCACTGCTGCCTCACAGCGCCAGAGACCCGCGTTCAATTCCCGACTCAGGCGACTAACTGTGTGGAGTTTGCACATTCTCCCCGTGTCTGCGTGGGTTTCCTCCAGGTGCTCCGGTTTGCTCCCACAGTCCAAAGATGTGCAGGTCAGGTGAATTGGCCTTGCTAAATTGCCCGTAGTGTTAGGTCAATGGGTAAAATGTAGGGGAATGCGTGGGTTGCGCTTCGGCGGGTCGGTGTGGACTTGTTGGGCCGAAGGGCCTGTTTCCACACTGTAAGTAATCTAATCTAATATTATAATATGGGTCGAGTGGCAGGTTGTTTTGAAGAAATGATCGGGAATATATTTAATGTCGTTCTCCAGAAGAAGATATTCTTGCCTCGTCTTTCAACTAAAACAGGAATAAAATGTATTTTTATAACTGTTTTGAATGCATGAAACTCAAGAGAATTCAGAGAGTATTTTATCCTATAGGAGCTCACTGAGACTGTGAGGTTGGGAGACTGCAGAGGGAATAAAATTGATATGTCTGTATTAGAATGTTGCCAGTATGTTGGAGGGAATATAATTGGGACAAGGGCCTCCATCATGAAGATTGTAGCATAGTAGCGCATAACTGGAAGAGGGGGCTCTGGATGAAGTCTGAATAAGCTCGTTTTTCTTGCCATGGAGCAACTTGGTGGAGAAATAACTGTCTATGAGAGGCATGGTCATGGTGATTAGGAAGTCGGTGACTCCTTGCGATCAAAGGACAATACAAAGGGGGCACAGTTATCTTGGAAAACAGAATGTTTACCGGGGAATTGATGGCTAATCATTTAAACCCAGAAATTCTAGTATTCTCGATATGATTGCCTCGGAGTTTATTTCAGAATGGTATCATTTAAACTTTTAGGGATACTTACGTGAATACTTACAGTGCTATGACGTCCATGCCTGTTGACCAGGTCCGTAAGTTGGATATCTGTAGGTATGTCATAGTTAAGGTACAGTAGAATCGATAGTCCGAAGTGACTCTTCTGCACTATGTTATTCCAAAATTCCATAGAAGAGTTTGGGAGACATGGGATTGAGCATGAGCAAGGACTCACATGATATCAACACAGGTTGGAACATATTTGAGGAAATTGTTGTTGTAAATTAAATGATGTTTGAAGAGGTAATACAATACAAAACCAAGAGTTTGAATAAGCAAATAAACAAAATATCTTCTGTACCACAGAAAATGACGTAAAGTATTCGGTTCACAGATATTAAAAGTTATCATAAAAAACGTTGCACAGAGCAGTCACGTGCAATATGCTCGAAAATTCAACTCAACATTTCATTTGTTACAAGCTAGACTCTGGAAATGAAAATAATGCTAATCAGAAAAAAAATGTATCTTTATAGTTGCTGAGATACCACAAGGGCAAAGGAATTTGACAATTCATTCTGAAAGGCAATCTTAATTGTTCAGACGCTGTATCAATACTTTTAACTGTATCCTTAACATTATCTTTACTTAAAAAAATTCAGCAAATTGACAAAATCCTTCCATACTTTGGAAAATGTAATGTGGAATTGGTAATTTTGATGAACATCTTTAACATTTCTCTCAAAGTGACATGAACACTAATCGAAAGATAACGAACAAAAAATGCAAATTTCATATAGTTTTATGGATTTTTGGTTGTTTGCGTGGTTTGTTTATTTGGATGAATAGATTAATGAAGTCTCATGTTCAGTTCAGCAACTAACTTTGTATTGAAGCTATATTACTTAGAGATGATGTGCATGAAACGTAGCAATGCGTTTACAAATGTTTACCATGGCAGAAATTACGAGGCATTGGATACAGGGAAAGCTGTCTGCTTGGATGCCGAATTGGATGGCCCATAAAAGACAAAAGGCAGATTTATATGTAAACTGTACTGGTTGGAGTTCGTTCACCAGTGGTGTTCCACAGGCTTCGGTTCAGGAACCTCTGTTGTTTCTGATTTTATTAACGACTTGGATGAGGAACTGGAAGGAAGGATTAATTCGTTTGCCCATAACACGAAGATTCGTGGAATTGTGGATAGTGTGAAGGGCTGCAATAGGTTGAAAGAGAACATTAACAGATTGCAGAACTGGGCTGATCGGTGGCAGGCGGAGTGCAACGTAGAAAAGTCTGAACTTTTTCACGTTGGAAGGTCGAATTTGAATGCAGAATACATGGTTGAATGCAACATTCTTGACAGTGTGGAGTTAACAGAGGGATCTTTGGTCCATATTCATACATTCCTAAAAGTTGTTACTCATGTTAATTGGATTGTTAGGACGTCATATGGGGTGCTGGCATTGATTTGCAAGGGGGATTTTCTTGTAGATTTGCGAGGTTATGCTGCAGATCTGTAGAGTTTAGTTTGACCACACTTAGAATACTGTGTTCAGTTGTGGTGACCTCATTACAGGAAAGATGTCAAAGCTTTCGGCAGGTGCAGAGGAGATATAATGTTATGCTGCCTGGACTGGATGGCATGTCTTATGAAGAAAGGTTGAGCGAAAGAGGACTATTCTCATCGGAGCGAAGGTGGATGAGAGATGATTTGATAGAGGTGTATAAGACGTTGAAAGTCATAGATGCAATAGATAGACATAGACTGTTTCCCAAGATAGGCATATCTATCAAGAGGGGGAATACTTATCAGGCATTTCAACACAAGGAAATACTTCAGCCAGATGATGACCTTGAGACCATTGCCGATTTTCAGGATAAAAAGAAATCAATTAAATCCTATTGACTGTTGTCCTTTACGAAGGCATTAGCTGCTCTTGCCTGCAGGTTATACAAGATCATTAACACTTTACTTAATTCCAAACACATATATTGGCAAAAAGGGTCTGACAATCACTTCTGGAATAGGCAGCGACACACATGTCAGAGCAATAAGTATCAAGAAAAAGTAAACCACGGAGTGAGAATTCACGTAAGAGGCACGGCAGCACACCAGGTGGGTACTATCGAAGTGACATGAATTCTTCACTCGTCCCATCAGCTCCAATGTTATCGCATGTAAAGAAATCATACTAATATTTTCAATCAATGTCAGATTTGCACCTCTGCGATCCGGTTGGCAATGCATTCCAAACACCCATGATACTCTGTGTGAAAAGTACTTTTCTTCAAAGCCCCTTCAAATCTCCTGCCATATTAAATGATGGCCCCTTGCTAAGCTATCTTCAAATAAGATGAACAGCTGCGTCTCATGCACTCTGTCGTTGCACCTCATAATATTATATTGTTGTATCAGGTCTTCACACTCTCAACGTCGTTGTTCCATAGAAGGTTATCTCGCGCCATCTCTGATGATGAATGACCTGTGCAACACTTGGCTGAATTTGGTGTACACCAACTCCAGTGCAATCACATCCTTCCCGTCATGTGCTTATCAGAAATGCACGAATTACTCCAGTTGTTGTCTATTCAAAGTCCGATGCAACTCAAATATAATCTCTCTGCTGAAAGTCTATGTCACATCTGAATATGCAGAAAAGGTTTCAACTGTGTAAGATTGGAGGAATTGAGTTATAAGAAGAAGCAGGATATGTGGGGATAGCTTTCCCTTGGGGAGTAGAGGCTAAGGGAGGGTTTTACAGATTCGGAGAAATTATTAGATTTTTAAATGGCCAAGATGTTTAAATTGATTATGGCCGTCTTATCCTAGATATCACAGAGTTAAGGGGAGAGAGGAGAAAATTAAGATACCTAAGGTGGTCTGTATGCGGAACAAACTGACAAAGGAAGTGTTAAATGCGACTACAATAACTACATCTATGGAAAACAGCTATACACATACATGGATAGGAAAAGCTGAGCCAAACTGGCCAAATGCAGACAAGTCTCGGTGTGGAGTTGTTGGGGCGAAGGGCCTGTTTCTACTCGGTATGTAATCTAATCTAACCTAATCTAAGTACGAATATTTCAGTTGAGATAGCCTGGAAAATCTTGTTTGAACAGTCTGTTTCCAAGTTGTATGAATCTGGGACTGTACTATTCTGAATGTATATGCAAGTTATAGCTGACAGCAAGCTAGACATGGGACCAAGTAAGATGGCACTCATGAGCACAACTGTTAGACATTTTCTGATTCAATACACGCATAGTGGCTGTCAAAGTACTGCATTGTCTATTAGAGTCATACAGTGATAGAGATGTACAGCATGGAAATATATTAATGATATGGACTGCAGTCACAAGGTATACCTGACGAATGTGATTGACATGATTTGGACATGCCGGTGTTGGACTGGGGTGTACAAAGTTAAAAATCACACAACACCAGGTAAAAGTCGAACAAGTTTATTGGACACACACTAACTTTCGGAGCAACGCTCCTTAATCAGGCGATTGTGGAGGGCTCGATCGTAACTCAGAATTTATAGCAAAAATTTGCAGTGTGATGTAACTGAAATTATATATTGAAAAATTGATTGTCTGTTAAGCCTTTCATCTGTTAGAATACAGTGATAGTTTCACGTCTTTCATGTGTAACTCCCAAAACCCTTTTTTTAAAAGTTGCATTCTCGGGTTAGCTGTTAACAATGGTGATAGCTAGACAATATGTTGAAGGTGTTAGCCCCCTGTGTTCTCTGTCTATGACCTGATGTTTAGATTGATTCTAATCTAAAAAGTGAGATAACAAAGTTTTACATAAATTCGTGCAGTTTTTGAGCTCAGAGTTCTACATGAATGTATGCAGTGTTTGAGCAAAGTGCAATGTAACTCTGCAAGTACAAATTCACCACACAAAACATAAGTATGCATGTGGGTCTTTGTCTGTCTCTGTGTGTGCGTCTGTCCGGGGTGGGGGTTGTGAGTGTGAGAAAGTGTGCGTTTGTGTGTGTGTGTAAGTAGTCAGTGCAGAGTGTCTTAAGTCTGTGAGGGGGTGCATGTATGAGTGTGGGCGTTTGTGTGTCTATAAGGAGAAAATGAGGACTGCAGATGCTGGAGATCATAGCTGAAAATGTGTTGCTGGAAAAGCGCAGCAGGTCAGGCAGCATCCAAGGGGCAGTAGAATCGACGTTTCGGACATTTTCAGCTCTGGTCTCCTGCATCTGCAGCCCTCACTTTCTCCTCGAAGATTTTAAACTACTGCGAATTCTCTTGCAAGGATGCCTTCCTCGAAGAAGCTCTCTTCCTCCCTCGACAAGGATTTTAAAAACTTCATTACTGAAGAAGGGCTCATGCCCGAAACGTCGATTCTCTTGCTCCTTGGATGCTGCCTGATCTGCTGCGCTTTTCCAGCAACACATTTTCTGCTGTATGTCTATAAGGATGTGTGTGGGTGTCTGTGTGCGCGTCTGTGTGTACCTGTGTCCGTGTGTATGTGAGAGTGTTTGTGTGTGTAGGAATATCTGTGTGTGTGTGTGTGTCTGTGTGTAGTGCAATGGTGTGTAGTGTAATGTGACATGAACCCAAGGTCCCGGTTGAGGCCCTTCCTATGGATACCGAACTTAGCTATCAGCCTATTCATGGAGAACTCTGAGCTCAAAAACTGCATGAACTTATGTAAAACTCTGTTATCTCACTTTTTAGATGAGAACCAATCGAAACATTAGGTCAGAGACAGAGAACACAGGTGGCTAACACCTTCAACATATTGTCTAGCTATCACCATTGTTAACAGCTAACCTGAGAATGCAACTTTAAAACAAAAGGGTTTTGTGATTTACACATGAAAGAAGTGAAACTATCACTGTATTCTAACAGATGAAAGGCTTAACAGGCAATCAATTTTTCAATGTATAATTTCAGAAACATCAGACTGCAACATTTTTGCTATAAATTCTGTGTTACGATCGAACACTCCACAATCACCTGATGGAGGAGCGTCGCTCCGAAAGCTAGTGTGCTTCCAATTAAACCTGTTGGACTATAATCTGGTGTTGTGTGATTTTTAACTGTGATTGACATGGTTAGAGTAACATAACGACACAAGAACTGGGAGAAGAAGTAGGTCATCAGTCACCCCCGGATTCTGTGATTTACATTGAAAGAAATGAAACCAATATTGTCATTCTAAAAGATGAACGACTTAAAAAAAAACAATCCAGATGTTTTTCAATATGTCATTTCATTTGCATCGCACTGTAAAGTATTGTAATAAATTCTTTGCGGTGCGACCTCAAACTTCACAGCCACCTGATGAAGGAAGAACGCTCCTTCTTGGAATGCTAGTGCTTCCTAATAAAGGTTTGGGAGTATAACCTTGTATTCTGTGATGTTTAACTGAGTAAACCGTGGTCAAACACCTGCACCTCCAAATCATGACTGCACGGTCACTTTGCGTTCTTGGTTGTTGTGAAGTCCACCTTGGATGGTAATCACCAGAAAGTCTGAGACTGAATATCGACTGGGAGGAAACACCTTTGCCTAGTGATTGTTGTGCGGTGTTCATTCATCAGTTGTTTGCTCCGTCTCGCCAATGTACATTTCTCTATCACAACTTTAAACAATCGCCTAATCATAAAGAGATCATTGTTCACAGCAAACTGCTCAGCTTTCAGGACGACATCGACAACAACATCTTACAAGACTGTCAGGGCAGACGCTGCAAAACATGTCAGGATGTCGACACAGATCCCACCATTATAGGTGGTGACCTTCGCATCACCATCGTCCAAGGCAGACTTTGGAGGAAAAAAACAACCACGTTAAGCAGAGGTTGATAGACAAGTTGGTAACCTCAGAATAGTCTCAACAGGCAGTTTGGGTTCATGTCACACTACAGGTGACCCCACTGCATGATACACACACTCATTCTCTCTCTCTCTCTCTCTCTCTCACACACACACAAGCTCATAAACTTACTTGCACACAAATGCTTACCAAATGGAAACACTCAGATGCACACTCTGTGCCCCATGCACGCACACACGTGTAAGTTTATGGGCTATACTGTATTTTATTTTGCTCAAAGTGCATAAGGTACTATCAATCCTTGTAAGATTCTATAAATTCTGATTCAAGATTTGAATTCAAACAGACTATAACTTCACACCTTTAATGCATTGTCTGAACTGAGATTACACTATTTGTTAGAAAATTTGAAGTTATCTTGAGAATGTGACATAAAATGAGTTTTGGGATTTGCATATTGATGAACAGAAACTAGAAATTCTCTTCCACATGCGATCAACATATATGAGCTGCATTACACTTTGAACTTTGGATTTCAATTTTGTGTTTTAACGTGCAGCTCCACAAATACCTGATGAAGAGGCAGCGCTTCGAAAGCTCGTGCTTACAAATAAATCTGTTGTACTACATTCGAATGTTGTGTGATAGATAACGTTATATGGTGACCAAAACTCTACGCAGCAATCCAGATGCAAATAAACCAATCCCTTGCATAGTTCAAAGAAAATTCTTTGGTTTATGTCCACTTTCTTCTGCAATAATTTTATCTTCTTTCTTTTCCATCCATCGGACGATAATAAAGTCGTGAACACTGAGATATTCAGTACTTTATTTCTGCAGACTTTGGCTGTTTCACAAAATGCGTACTCAAAAAGAAGATGACTGTTTTAACCTGGTTCTATATGTACGTAATCGATGGAACGTCGGAAAGAAATGCTGAAACTTCAAAAAACAAGAGAGAACAGGACGTCACGGGCATATGTCAGCCTTTGCCAGGCATATAGGAGGATGTGAGTACTGCAGATGCTGGAGATCAGAGTCTTTGTCCGTCATACGGCTGGTCATATTGAAAAAAAGATAAAATGAAACATTCAGGATTTTTATAAATATAAATAGTAGAAAAATTAAAATGTATGGTAATTCTGGATCGTTATTCTGAAGTTGTGTGATATGCTGCTGAAGGTTCTCTGCTCTAACTCCAGAGCTGAGGAACGAATCTTATTGTCAAGTAATTAAATATTTTAGGCCCATACACTCTTGAGTTTTGAAGAATGAGAGAACATATACTTGAGATGATTAATGTGCTAAAGGAGTTAGCATAGTTCATAGTGTGTATTGCCTTCATGTCTGGTAACCACAACAATAAGGGTTAATGGGCATAACAATGAATATTTAATACGAAGTGGAAAAATCACAAAAGTAGAACTGCTGGAAGAAATAAAACATCCTGTTTTCAATAAGGTGTGGTTGGGGAAGCATCATTGTGACGTTTGTCCACGCTCCCCATGTCTGCATGGGTTTCGTTCACGGGCTCCAGTTTCTCCCACAATCGAAAGATATGAAGTGTAGGTGAATTGGCCATGCTAAGTTGCTCATACTGTTCAGGAATACGTAAGGCATGTGCATTAATTGGGGTAAATGGAGATGAAAAGAGTAGGGGAATGTATCTGTGTGGGTTATTCTTTGGAGTGTCGGTGTGGGGTAGTTGGAGCATACGGCCTGCTTCCACATGCAATCAGCTCTATAACCTAGGTACGGCGACTTAAGCACTGGATACTAAAATGACAAAAAGAAAAAAAACAAAGTCCAGTGCAAGAATAAAAAACAACGAAAAGAGAAGACTGTATTTACTGTCCATACACCCAGTCTATGCAAGCACCGAGTTTCCAGACCGCACTGGGCTCAGTCTCGAGAATGTATCTGGCCCAGTCTCCAGATCAATTTGGGCTCCCAAACAGGATGTTTAGCTTCCCGCGTTATTCTCCCGTCTTGGACTCCCCTCCAAGGCTCTCAGAGTAACTTCAATAAGTTAAAACGTATCTAAAAAGATTCTTAAAGCCCAAAGAGAAGAGAAAGTGAAAAAGTGATACTCCGGTTGGAACATTACGAATGTACCGCCATGCATTGGATATTTCAAGGTTTTTTCATTACTAAAGATTGGCTTTGGAGACTAGAACTATTTTGTTCTATTCCTTGCAATGTTGTCCCTGCAATATCAACAGATGTAGATGAACATACCCATTGCTCGGCTGTATGCTACCACTGGATTTTCTCCAGATTTTATAATTTATTCTCATTATAATTTTGAAGAGTACATGAAATACACGGAAACTGAGAGAGTGGGTAAAAAAAATCATCTCAATCTTTTGGAGAGTGTATCACTCAGAGGGCATGGAACAAAAATTCTACTGCTGCGGTCTGCACAGCTCCAGGCTGGAATGTTATCTCGTCCGTGTTTCTAGAACAATGCAATGGTGTGATCGATACAGTGTTCGACTCAGGGCATGTTGCTTTGTTGGGCAGATACAGCATGGCCTACAAACTGCTCCATGCTAAATGGATATCTCCTTTGATTTTATGGTGCTTGGGTTGGTTCTGTATGGTAAATTGAAAATGCGATATAACAGCTGAAAATGTGTTGCTGGAAAAGCGCAGCAGGTCAGGCAGCATCCAGGAACAGGAGAATCGACGTTTCGGGCATAAGCCCTTCTTCATTCCTGAAGAAGGGCTTATGCCCGAAACGTCGATTCTCCTGTTCCCTGGATGCTGCCTGACCTGCTGCGCTTTTCCAGCAACACATTTTCAGCTCTGATCTGCAGTCCTCACTTTCTCCTATTTCACATCATATTGCGTTTGAGAAGAAATTGTGGTATTACATGTTGCTTTGCCCATTTAATTTATCTCCCAAGTTATGCCAACCCGAAACAGATTTTTAACTATACTTGTTTGTAATTCGGGAGGTTTGGAAGATATTTGGAAGGGTGGAAACACTGCTTCGTATGCTTTAGATAATTTATTCAGCGTGGCATGACACTGATGCCCTTCAGGTCTGTCTCATATATTCTGAAGAACGGAATCGGTGTTCAAAACATTCGGGTTGGCTTCTCTCCAAAGAATTTGCTAGAACAGCTGAATTTCATCAGGTGAACCTGTTTTTTTGTTTCGCCTATGTCTCCTACCATGCAGCAAATGCAATCAAAATCATTGCTTTCCCTGTAATGTGCCACACAATTATATGAAACTGACACACCTGTGTGCGTGTGCTTGCCTGCTTTGATTCATTGTAAAGCAAGGTACTGTTTTAACAAGAAGTCTTCCACTTCAAAAGTACGCCATTGTCTCATTGACATCTCGACGGAGGAGAAAAGTTTTTGTTTAACCGAGTCAATGCCATTCAAAATCGTGCATGCCTCCATCAGATTCCCCACTCATGCTTCTCTGATGCATTTCCAACCACAGATTACCCAGTACAAACCTTACCTGTGTCTCATCTAGCCATACATCTTACTTATTGCACAATATTAAATTATGTGGGAAGATCACAAGGTAAGAAAAGTTCCTGACATTTGCTGCATCAGATATGAGTGCTCGGTCCAATTTGGCAATGTCATATCCTGTCATTCCTACATCGATTCCCATGTCGTGACCCATGCAGAGAGACCTGCAAAGTCGGAATCACATTCCGTAGATTGGTGTGTATATTCAACGATTTTTGGTTAAATGGAAAGAATCGGAAAGCCATGCTCACTGCTCACATACCAGTTGATATGCTTCTGAGATGCATAGCGTCATGGGTAAAAGAGCAATTAAAATGAACTTCCGAAAATAATCCTGCACTGTCCTATTGTCACTAATCCCACATTCCAACACTTGTCTGCCATCAGAGTTGAAGTGTTCATTGCTATAATTTTTAACATTGGTGAGGTTAAGCACTTTGAATGACACCCACACTTTGGGGCAGCCACTTTCAGATATCCAAATCCCTTTGGCTGCGAAAAAAACTCCTTGATGGCCTCTAAACACTTAACATAAAACTGTGTCCTCTTCGTTATTCACCCAAAAGTTGAATAAACAGCTACTTCATTCCACCAATCCCTTGCCTCTCATAACCTCGTAACCCTCAATGTGGAACCGCACAGCTCTCTCTGCTCTAAAGAAACCCCTCACGTCTATCCAAACTGTCTTTCTGGCTAACTTTCGTCTGTCCAGCTAATCCTTTGTGAATATGTGCTGCATCCCCGCCAGGGAATTCAAATCATCATAAAGCATGGCTAATGGAACTGCATACTGCAATTGAGCTTTAGGATATGCGAAGATTTGTACAATTGTAATAGAACGTCCCTGCTCTATGCGTTGACGTACACATGGCAGGAAAAAGCAGCAGCTTTATTTGTTTTCTGAAATACACTTTCAACGTTTGGTTCAACTCGGAGAAAGTGAGGACTGCAGTTGCTGGAGTACCAGAGTTGAAAAATGTGGTGCTGGAAAAACACAGCAAGCCAGGCAGCATCCGAGGAGCAGGGGAATCGACGTTTCGGGCATAACCCCTTCTTCAGAAATGAGGCTGGTGTGCCAAGCGGGCTGAGATAAAAGTTAGGGCGTAGGGAATTTGGGGGAGGGACGCTGGGAATACGATAAGTGGAAGGAGGTGAGGGTGAGCGTGATAGGCCAGAGGGGGGGTGGGGCTGAGAGCTCGGGAAGAAGATTACAGGTCAAGAAGGCTGTGCTGAATCCGACGGTTAGGACTGAGATAAGATGGCGGGAGGGGAAATGAGGAAGCTGGAGAAATCAACATTCATCCCGTGTGCTTGGAGGGTTCCTAGGCGGAAGATGAGGTACTCTTCCTCCAGGCGTCGTGTGGCCAGAGTCTGGCGATGGAGGAGGCCAAGGACCTGCATGTCATTGGCGGAGTGGGAGGGGGAGTGAAAGTGTTCAGCCACTGGGCGGTTGGATCGGTTGGTGCGGGTCCCAGAGGTGTTCCCTGAAATGTTCCATAAGTAGGCGGCCTGTCTCCACAATGTACAGGAGACCACATCGGGTGCAGCGGTTACAGTAATTGATGTGCGTGGAGGTGCAGGTGAATTTGCGATGGATATAGGAGGATCCACTGGAGCCTTGGAGGGAGGTGAGGGGGGAGGAGTGGGCGCAGGTTTTGCACGACTTGCCCTTGCAGGGAAAGGTGCCCGGAGTGGAGGTTGGGTTGGTGGGGGATGTGGACCTGACGAGGGACCCTCCAAATATAAGGGATGAAAATAGATTTCTCCAGCTTCCACATTTCAGCTCCCCGACCTTATCTCAGTCCTCGGATTCAACACCGCCCTCTTGACCTTCAGTCTTCTTCCCGACCTCTCCGTCCCCACCCCTTCTCCGGCCTATTTCTCTCACCCTCACCTCCTTCCACCTATATTATTCTCAGCGCCCATCCCCCAAATTCCCTCCCGACCTATCTTTTATCTCAGCCCACTTGGCACACCAGCCTTATTCCTGAAGAAGGGCTTATGTCCGAAATGTCGCTTCTCCTGCTACTCGGATGCTGCCTGGCCTGCTGTGTTTTTCCAGCACCACATTTTTCAACGTTTGGTGCCAATTTCAATTATCAATGAACAAGGACCCCGAGCTCCCTTTGTTACTCTAAGCTTTCTAACGTCCTGCCATTTATTGAGTAACTGTGCTTGTCGTGTTACATCTTGCAAAGTGCATTATCTCACAATTTTCATGGCAACTGTCGATCGCCTACATATCTACCCATTTGAGCAACCCGTGTAAAACTTCCTTGAACCTAACATCTGCTACTGCACATTTGACCACCCACAACGTCCTGCCATTTGCAAACCCATTTATTATCCCCATCCTCAACCTATCTATATCTTCCAATAAAATATTTTGTGCACTGTTTCGAAGTTGCAAAGAACTATGCTTCTGTGCAAATTAGTTTGGCATATTTCACTTGGTTGCTGGACGTGCAGACTGAGTGATGCTACAAACGTCTCTGAACTATTCACTTTACCATTAAACGTTAAATTCATGGCACTAGCTGAAAACACATAACTAGTTTTCTTTCTTCATCAAGTTATTGCATTTGAGAGAGTAGAAGCAACTCTTGCTTTTGTGAAGGTCTGAGTACCTCTGAACGCTTTGTTCACAACCCAAGCCGTTTAGCTTTTCAGAGCCATAACATAGTTACTATCAGCCAGAAGAATTTTGTCAACAATATATCCGAAATCCGCAGTTCAATCAGTTATTACTTGTAAGGAGAAACTCCACATGTGCGCAGACTCAGGTTCCTCCCCATCGTAACGCTGTCATGAACCAGGCGCTGCAAAACACAGGGCTGACAACGTGTCTCAAAAATGTGCATCAATCGTAACCTGAAGAAAGCTTCTTTTATTTTGATTTAATAATTTGTTTTCCCAGTTCATCCGATAAACAAAGTGCAAATTAATATAAAATAGCTACCTTTTCAATGAGGGGAAGTTCAAGTAAGATTTCGGAGCTGTGGATGGAGTATAGAAATTTGGAAGATCTATATGGAGAACATGACTGAAGCTGGAGAGCATCCAAACGTTCCTCTCTCCTCCTCTACGAAAAGTGTATTACTGAATAGTATTGACCATTCTTTGTTATTCTGCTGACGAGGAATATCGAATTGGAAATGTTACCTCATTTCTCTTTGCACTGATCCTGCCACATCTGCTGTTTCACCAACTTTCCCCACGTTTCATCTCTCTGTTATCTGCTGTATTTCATTTAAATTTTCTTAGTGTTGATTAGCTTATGCTTGTCTCATAGAAGGGAACCAGACGTGTTACATCTGTTTTTTGAGTCGTGATAAAAATCTCAAAATCAAATTTGAGGAATAAACATTTTCCTATAACTTAGTCACGCAAATAATATCCATTTCTCATAAATAAACACTGGTTTGGATCAGATCAGACACCTTCAAAGCATTTGAAGAACGTGGCCCAAGCCCTAAATTTTCGACTTGTTTTAAGGAGGTTTACGGCAGATATCCCAGGAGGAATGCAGCTGGTTAACCCACTCAGTTTTAAACAAAACATAATTTATTTCTATAATTACTGAAGGAAACAAAAAACAAAAGAGAACAGAACACAGAAAATCCAAATGTTTATCACAACATTCTCTTGTTGTTTCAAATGCTTGCAACAATACCTTACGTACCCCTTGACATAAAAGATAAAATCAAACAAAAGATCTCACAGGAGAGAGGGCGCAGAGAGTTGACAAGAATGGACCAGCAGTTTTTAATCTGTCTCCCTGCTTTCAGTGAACAACGACACGACCAAACACTAAATGAACGCAGAGAAAAGCCCAGCTTGATAAAGAAGAACAACCGTTTACTCCACTTTCATTGTGCAGATGTTTCTTTTAAAGCATTTTTGCGTTCGGTGGTATGTGTTAGCTGTGATCATAATGGCCCTAAAAACCTTTAAACTTAAACGTTTTGTAGTCTATGTTCATGACAACCTCTCACTACCTTGTAGCCATGGCAGCAAATGATCTCTTTGTTATTGTCACTGAGGACATCTTGAGTTATGTTAGTAATGATTGCGTCCCATTGTCTTTCCTGGACATCACTCTTGTGTGAGGTTTTATTGCAGACCTTCTTCCTGCAGCCACAGGTTGTTTACTGTTATGTTTTCGTTAGAATGATTTGTTGTCATTTGTTGCCAGCAACTAAAAACAAGATATTTCAAGGCGACAATAGTAACTAGTGTTCTCGCACCAACGAATGTTCTACACTGCTTGAAAAACATTGCTTTCTACTTTATATTTGATCTTCGGGTGATAATCAAAAATGTGCACTGGTTCTGTTCTGCAAACCAAGCTAATATACAAACGTGGACGGATGTTTTTTTCCATTGCTTCTTTTTAAGAATTTAACTCACTCTCTACCATTCAATTTGCTGCTTTCGATTAATGCTCTGACAGTAAGACATGTTTGAGTAAGCAGTAGAGCCCGTAAGGGACTGAAGGGTCTAAGCAATGGAGTGAACCAACGTGAAACAGAGATGGACAGAAGAAGAAAATCTGTAAATTTACTTTACAGCAAACTTCACATTTGTATCTTCTTGTGGTATATGGTGGGCGGCACGGTGGCACAGTGGTTAGCACTGCTGCCTCGCAGCGCCAGAGACCCGGGTTCAATTCCCGACTCAGGCGACTGACTGTGTGGAGTTTGCACGTTCTCCCCGTGTCTGCGTGGGTTTCCTCCGGGGGCTCCGGTTTCCTCCCACAGTCCAAAGATGTGTAAGTCAGGTGAATTGGCCATGCTAAATTGCCCGTAGTGTTAGGTAAAGGGGTAAATGTAGGGGTATGGGTGGGTTACGCTTTGGCGGGTCGGTGTGGACTTGTTGGGCCCAAGGGCCTGTTTCCACACTGTAAGTAATCTAATCTATGCAACAGAAGTCATATAATAGTACATAAGTGGAAGAGACCCCAGGGATTACTCACAATCTGAAATTAAATTTCAACATGTCAGAGGGATGGTGCTGAATTTGGACAGCTGTACAAATATGTTTATTTATACAGTGGCACAATTACGTTTCGGAAATTGCTCCAGTGTCTACTGAAATGTCCAGTCACATCTCTTTTTGAAATACAAAATAAACATCAAACCTGAACAACACTTCGTGGCATATTCCACCGTTAGCGAGCTCGCTCAAATGATTTGTTTGCAAACTCGCCGAAACATAAATCTCCTCCTGTTGACTGACAGTTGCCTCAGCAAATCAGGTAGATAAGTCAATTCACGTTTTGTTACTGGGCTTACTTAGGAATCCATTCGATCAAGTTGTGATCGAACAAATGGAAAGTGCCAAGTTTGAGAACACATCTCCCGATTGTTTTTTTTTAATCCTCAATATGTGCGTTTGAACTGACCGAATGAATGCCTGATCAAATGAATGGTTTGAAACTTTGCTAAAAGTCCTGGAATTAAGTAAAAATAAAATCAAAGTCAAAATTCCGAATTGTGGCTGAGCGTTTTACTGGATCAGCAAAGCCCATGCCTGCCCAATTTGTTACAGATATTCCATTCGATCCATCGACGATCATTCTTACTTATCTTTGATAAATCGAACTGTTCTGATGCTAAACCTGTCCACAGAGTCTTCTTCGTTGTCTCTGCATCTGGTTAGCATCCGTTTGTGATGTTCCTGCCTCTGTGTGCACGTTTATAATCATGACGAATTATTGTGACTCTGCATTTGTAAGTGCGCTTCGCTCCTGCATATCTTTGTCTTACTATATGTTTTTACTTTATATTTATGTATGAGTTTATATCGCTGGTTCAATATTTACATGTCTGTGATAATGTAGCTTTGCCTGTGAATGTACATATATCTTTCACATTTATTGATGATTAATTCTTTGCATATGTCAGTGTTCGATGTGAGACTGCGTGATATTGTCTCTGGCGTTTTATGTTTGTCTGTGACAGTGTCATTTTTTTGAATGTTTAATAATGTTTATGCATATGTCTGCGTGTATCTTTGTTTCTATCTATTTACATCCATGTATGTTTGTTCACACATATCCTTGCATATACTTGTGGATCCGTGTATTTTCAGAAGATTTGTAGCGCAGGTTGAAGGTCTGGATATCCGTTTGCTTGCTGAACTCGACGCTTCGTTTTCATACGTTCTGTCACCATACTCGGTAACATCTTCAGTGAGCCTCCGAATGAAGCACTGGTGGTATACCCCGTTTTCTATTTACATGTTTAAGTTTTCCAGGGTTGGGGATATCATTTGCAGTGATGACATCATGGCCTATGGTGATATCATTTGCTGTTCTTTTTCTCAAGGGGTAGTAAATGGGATCCATGTCAATGTGATCATTGATAAAGCTCCCGTTGGCATTTACGAACGTGTCTCTATTTGATTTGTCCAACGATGGATGTATTATCCAGGTCGATGTGGTGTCCATCCTCATCTGTATGTAAGGGTAGTAGTGAGAGTGAGTATTGCCTTTTTGTGGCCATTTAAATGTTAATTTGCTCGTCTGCACACATACGAAAGTGTCTACATTTTAACGCATTTTTTCTTGTGTTTGTGGGTTTATACACAAAGGAAGAGAGAGCCGAAATCAGTCAGCCTTTCTCTTTTTGCATTCACAACACCGTCAAATTACAAAATTTCGCTATTCTCAAATGTATGAATAAGTTTCCAAACTAGACTTTAAAATCGCAAATCTCAGTCTTTGCTAGCACTCAATTCTAGATTCTAAAAATACTTAGCAATTTCTCCCAACTACACCACATTCAGCTGCGTAAAATTAAACAACAACGTCACCTAGTTGGTCAATACAATGAACAAAAAGGCTTTATTATCAGCAATATTCGTTCAAGATCGGAAAATACACAATCATGTCAATAGATGAATTAAATTAAAGTATACACAAATTCGAACTCAGTACTTGGCCGGTTTGCACGGTACATCATTCAGCAGGCATAGATAACCGTTTCCTGGTTGATTTTCTGAAGGAAATCTTTACAGTTCAACCAATACAAAGGGCATAAAACAAATATCGTAATTTTCTTTTCTCTGAAACTCCAAGAGCCGTTCGGGGGATGTTAAACAAGGATTTTCAAGGTTTTATGCTGCATCGATAGCAAGGAATTACTCTTATTAGAGGAACAAATCCAAAAATCGTTTAGAAGCTTGCCGACTTACTGAGAGACTGGCCATCTTCTGCACGAGTTTTCTTCCATCATTCATCATCTGTCATTTCCTTTATAATAAGGTTTTGTTTGGACGCAATTCTTGCTTAAGTCTTTTGTACAGGAAACAATCCGCGTTGGACGTTAAGCATGAACGCCCAAATAGGCAAAAGCATGTTTGGTCTCTGTTCCTTTTAAGAGTTGCTGTGTACATATTCCAAACCGATCTTTAGCTTACTCTGTAGAGTTATCAGCTGCAAACCAAAATTGATTTTGAAAAGGCCAATGAGTTCTCCAAAAGTATGTTTGTTTCCATTTCTGTTTCGGCATGGCTCTCTTTTCCTGTGAGTGGATGTATATTTTTGTGAATGTGTGTTCCTGTTGCTGAGCATTGTCCGTTTTCTGTCTGTGAATTTTTGACGCTGATTTTTTGAGTGTGTGTTAATGTGTGTGCAATTACATGGATCTTCATCATGCTGTCTCTGTGTATGCATCTGGTCTGTCTGAGTGTGGGAGTGTGTAAGTTTGTGAATGAATCTGTGTCTCCATATCTGCCAGTGTCTGCGCCATGAGAGATAATGGGGATGATGGAAGAACACAAGCGAGACAGCATCAGCAGGTGGATAATTCAACTTTTCAAGTGTAACCTTTGTTTTGGACTGGTTGTGGGTAAAACGGGTGCTGCGCATAACGGGTTTTGGGTGGGCAGGATTATGAAGTGGGGATGGATGAACACGGGTAGAGGGCATGACATCTTTGGTCTCTTAGAGAAAGAATCAGTTTGGTTCATGGAAGGGAGAACAGATGAGACGAATGAAAGTGAGGAGGAAGAAGCCCCGATGGGTATTGGTTTATGGGAAAGGGCGTTATTTGATATTGGAAAACTCAGCTGTGTGTAATCCTGACTGCATGATGCCGAGGTGGAAGCTGGGGTGTTTTTCTCCCAATTTGCGGTTTGATTCGTTGTGGCAACGGACCACGTCAAGGATGGTCATTAGATTAGATTACTTACAGTGTGGAAACAGGCCCTTCGGCCCAACAAGTCCACACCGATCCGCCGAAGCGCGCCCACCCAGACCCATTTATCCCTGCACCAAACGCTACGGGCAATTTACCATAGCCAATTCACCTGACCTGCACGTTTTTTTTTGGAATGTGGGAGGAAACCGGAGCATCCAGAGGGAACCCACGCAGACACAGCGAGAACGTGCAAGCTCCACACAGACAGATACCTGAGGCGGGAATTGAACCCAGGTCTCTGGCTCTGTGAGGCAGCAGTGCTAACCACTGTGCCACCGTGCCATCATGTGGGAAGACATACTAAAACTGGGCCTGACTTGGAGATCATGTCGGCCCGTGCAGGCCTGGCTAAGATCTTTGGTAAAACTTTCCGATACTTTACGTTTTGTCCTCCAACAGAGAGAAGACGACATCGGGAGCGCCTGATGCAGTAAATTAGAAGAGATGCAGGTGAACATTTGTCTAACTTGGAAAGGCAGTATCCGTCTCTGGATGAAGCAAATGGGTGTAGTGTGCTGTCTAACCATGCCTTACAGTCTATGGTAGTGGGAAGCAATGGTTCAGAGAAACTTTCCTGGTAAAATGTGATAGCTCTAAAACAGTCAGGCTAGAGGAG
The DNA here is from genome assembly GCF_037043375.1 of Chiloscyllium plagiosum. NCBI lineage: Eukaryota > Metazoa > Chordata > Chondrichthyes > Orectolobiformes > Hemiscylliidae > Chiloscyllium > Chiloscyllium plagiosum. The sequence goes on from NW_028270167.1 coordinate 49,412,226, forward strand.
GGACACGCATTAGCAAAGTACATGCGGGACGAATGTTGGATGGTGAATCGACTGGAAGTTTCTAAAGCAATATAAAGCATCTGAGCAATTGTAGATATATCACAGAGGAACTCCTTCTCCCAAAGTATCAGAGATCTGTGGAATTCGCTGCACCAAAGTGCGATGGATGCTGGGGCAATGAGTCAATTTAAGGACGAGTTAGACGTGTTGTGACATGGTAATGGATTGAATAAGTATGGAGAGAATGCAGAAAAATAAGAGCGGTGAAGATATCAGCCATGATCCAATGGCAGAGCAGACTGGATGGGCCGAATGGCCTAATTCTTCTCCTCTATCTTATGAAGTTATGCACTTAGGTGAGAAGGGATGAGAAAAAAATGGAAATATCGAGTGAAGGCCTGTCAAAATGGAATTTTCTTTTCGAAAGGGGACGAACAGACGGGAAAATACATTCATTTTTAAAAAAACTCCCTGTATACCGTTCTCGCCATGACAATACAATTAAATGTTGGAAATTACAAATCCCTTATTTTCACAAACCATTTTGCTTTAACATATGCCTCAAATTTGACAACAGATCTGTTCTTCCATTTCTCCCGGGCTGTTGTGGATGTTTGTAATGCATTCCATGCAATGTGATTGCTTTTTCCTTTTTTTTTCAAACTTTTATGTATGTGATTTCAGTTGAGGAAATTTCAAAGATTCATCCCTTTGCTTTGCTGCCATAAATTGTCTGATCAAGTTGACGTCACCTCATCACATACGTTACGACATATTCTCACAGCTTTTAACCTAATGGTGGCTCAGTGGTGAGCATTGCTACCTCATAGCATCAGGTTCGATTCCAGACTCGGGTGACTCTCTGTGTGAAGTTTACATATGCGGGGGTTTCCTCTGGTTTCCTCCCATAGTCCAAAGATGTGCAGGTCAGGTGAATTAGCCATGCTAAGTGCATCACTCATAGGAAAATGGGTCTGGATTGGATACCGTTCGGAGGTTCGGTGTGGACAGATTGTGCAGAAGGGTCTGCTTCCACACTGGAGGGAATCTCGCCTAAGTAGAATTGGACAGTGCGAAAGAAACGAGTTGACATCTAGCAGCTCGTGTTTGAAAGGGAAGTGGATTATTTAAATGCATGTGGGGAGTTTCTCAAAGGACATATACAACAAATGCAAGCAGTCGCAAATTCTTTCCACAAAATACAGTTGTACCGCCCATTCAGAAACATAGACGGAATTATAGAATCCCCAGAGCATGCAAATAGTCCATTCATCCCCAAAATCCACACCCACCATCCGGACAGCATCACATCCATTATCATCCCCACACTTCATCACAGTAAAGCTGCATTTCCACTGGCTGTAGTACCTAGTCCACACAGCCATGAACACTATTACCAACTTTGCATGGTTAATTCAACTATCTTTCACCTCTTTGGACTGTGGGAGTAAAGTGGAATTTCCATTCAATCTGCTTATGACTCTTCCTGGTGAACGCATTTTGCAACTGCGACTTGAAAAATTAAACTTGGCTATTGAGGAGCCTTAAACACCTTAGCCTATGACAACACTCCTGATATTAACGGATAAACTGAAATATTTCCATACGGGATCAAAAAGCCGATCTGAAGGCCGACATTTCTCACCAGCTATCCTGAAACATTAGTCCCGATGTGTCTGAAATTGAAAGCACATCCATAACCTCACGAATTTGACGTAGATGAACCAAAATCTTCAACACAAGCCCGAATTAACTTAGTTTTGTATTTATAACGCGCAAAGACGCCGCCACATCGCCCCCTTCCCCCGCAAAATCTGCCTGATCATCCATCCTGAAATTAGATGTTCATTGTCTTCTTTCCCTTCTGTCTGGCCAGTTTACCGAGGTTGAAAGTGTCATTCTTTGTGTTGTTAATTTCTTGCTCTCAGACATCTATCTTAATTGAATATTTAAGATGCAAGCAAAGAACGCTCTGTCCCCAGAAGCCTGTTCCACGACTCAATATGATTATGGCTGTTTAACCAATACGTGGGATATTCAAAACATATAAGATCTGATTGAATTGGTGGAACTGGACAAAATATTTCCTATTCTAAGGACAAAAGGTTCCATGAGCACTTGTTTTAAATGGTGCGACCATTTAAGATAGAAAAAAGGCATGTTCTGGTTGTTATATCATAGGCCTGTGAGTCTTCATTTTTTTCTTTCTCAAAGGTGATTGGATGTAGGCAATTTCAATATTTTGTTGAATGCTTATTGAATACTGAATGGACGAAAGCCTACCAGAAGAATTTTGACCTGAAGTTAAAATCAGATCCGGGGAAAACATTGAATTGTTCAACAGGCTCAATTGACATCCTGGTTTGTTCGCTGGTTTGTTAAAATGACCATCCATGTTCAAATGCGGCACATGATACGAAAAACATACTCAACAGTAGAATAATTAAGAACGTTTCTATACAAAAGCAGAACCCATTGCTAATTGTTTGCTCTGTTTAGGTCGGAAGTGTCAAGGCCAATCCAATAATAAAAACTCTGTGATTATCGTGGCAAGGTGATTCCCGGGTTTCAGGGACTCATGAATACGCTCAGTTTACTTCAGGTTCTGAAGCGAATGCAGCCAAGCAATATGTCTCATCATGGACCAATTCCACATCGAGAGCGGCTCGATCATTAATGATCTACTTAAGCTGCAGTGCACAGTGAAAAACAAGGTGTTTATATCCGGGATAGGAGATGAAGCAGAGTCAGAGATACGGTCAAAAGGAGACGGGGGTAGGGAGGGGAATAACGTAGGCTGTGAAGCTGAAAGTGTGATCTGGTATGAGAGACTGAGACAAGGAGTGTAGAAGAAAGGGAGGCAACGGCAGGATTTCGTAAAATCAGTGATTAGCCAAGAAACCTGCTGGAGAAACACAGAAGTGGTGAGCGTGACCATAAATGCAAGAGAAATAGAACACAAGAGTTGACGTGGGATTTAAAATATCAAAGCAAAAGAAAAAAATGAATGACATTCAGCTCTCCTCTCGATTCTGCTGCATACGAAAAGTGCTGGTGCATGCAGCCATATCAATGTCTTCAGCCTTAAGGAGGACCTTCGAACCCTCGAAGGACAGTACCTTTTTTTGCACAATCAATGTTTGGGTCCGTGTGACGCAAACGTTTATAATTGCTGAGCCCCTGCCTCCAAACAGTGTACTGTGGTTGGTGGGAGTGTGAGAGTGCCACCTTGTGGGGTGGCACTGGGTGTGTTGAATCTGTGCTGTCCTCTTTGATGGTGGAATCTCTTACATTCATCATCACGAATTTCTTCAGCACTTTAATGTCAATCTCTGCCTCCAAGGTGATCACCGCATTAAACCACTGATGCGGAGTACCTAAATGCAATATTTACAACGTCAAACAAATCACACACACACACACACACACACACACACACATAGCTCAGGTCAGGAAATAGCGCTGATTGAAACGAAAGTTCCGCATCTGATTGGATCGACTTTTATCCTGCTCGGGAATTGTTCCTTCCCTCTGTATATCTGTGTATTGTTACTCTGGCTTCCGTTCAATATTCTTATCTCCTCCGCTCTAATCTCTCAACTACTATTCTTCACTCTATGCTTCTAAAGGGCTACTTTTCATTGCTTAAATTTCACAAGGATTTTATTTCCATCTGTACATTTCCTGAATTCAGTTTTTCCCCTCGTCTCGTGTTTGCAGTGATCAATTAAAGATACATGGGGCCATAGAGACACAGTTGGAGAGAGAAATATAAGGATGGGAAGAAAAAATACGGAGGATTTCCAAAGAAAGGACAGAACGTGGCTTTTGACATTTAAGACAAAGCTTCGTGCACCGTTTTTAACGTTCAACAATAACCGTTCCACACTGCAGTATGTGCCCCAGTCAATATATTTGATTCTATACGTTCCTAAAGGAACTGGATGCATTGCATTGATGTTCCAGCAGTCATTGCAAGGATACAGATGATACAAGTGAATCAATGATTGTCAGAATGCAACCTCAGTCACTCCACCCTGATACATTGGTGAATGTTCAAGAAACCAATTAAAGGAGCAAATCGTTGGCCTGAAAAAACACTGGTGACCCACCTACAGGTTAATCCAAAGATATTCCACAAGTATATCAAGATGAAGCGAATATCCAGGGAATGATCAGTCCCGAATATGGAACAAATTGGCAACATTTGCGAAAACGAGGCAAACACCGGAAGGGTGTTAAATGAGACACAATTTTTGAATATGCAAGTCCACATAACCTTGCGAGCTGAAAGTCATGGCTAAGAAACCTGGTTAATTATTTTCAGTAGGAAACCAAGTGTTTGGCAGGTAATCGATTAATCGGCATTTCAGCAATAAATCTGATACAATCCCAAATGTAAGAAAGGCAAGAAGCTAAAATCGCAGAGGATCCAGAGGTCTTTGGGAATATCGATTAAAAAAAGCTCAGAATTCGACACGATGGTTATGGTAAAGGACAGTTTATGAAACTGGCATTAATGGAAACCACAGTGGTCATTTTTGTCTCACTTAATCTTCGTGATATTCATAACTAACTGACATGTGGAGATGAGAACTTCGGAGTTGGATTACAATGCCATGCAAATTAAACTTGCAGATTATACAAAGATTAGCCAAGTAGGTTACAATTAATATAGTTTAAATTTTATTAGATGAATCGATTTTGCCTGTTTGAATTTAAACCTGATACGCAATGACGAATGAACAGACAAGGCATTACGTATTGAATGGCAAGACAACTGGTTTCAGAGAGGCGAACATTCATCTTGGTGCACTTGAACACAGATCGAAGAATATGACAGGAGAGTTCACGAGGGTAGTTGAGAAGGAGTATTAGATGCTTGCCATTTTGAGGTGTGCCACTGTTAGAAAAACACGTTGGTCAATTTGGAGCTGTAATAACCTTTGCTTAGGTCATTGCTGAAGTTTGTGTGCAGATTTTGAAGCTGTGGTTATACGAGAGGGGGCGAATAGAATATGTTTCAGGAATATGTTGCCTTTGATGAAACTACGTATGGATAATGACATGTTTTTCTTTGAGCGTCGGTGGTTAAATGGGGACCACGGGCAGGTGGATGAGCGTAGCACAGGCATGAACAGGGTGAAGTCAAGGACGCTGTTTCTCTTCGTCGAAATATCAACATCAAGCGAAATAAATTTTAAAGTGTGAGGCAGAAGGCTGAAAGAAACCTAAAGCTATTATCTATTGGTATGCGAGGAATTCCTACTCATGTAGGAATATGGCCAGCCAAAGACAGAAGTGGGGTTTGTGTGTGGTCACTGTGGAGATCGCATATATTTCTCATCAGATTTCACTCAGGAAAAGGAGCATATGGTAGAAGACAAGACTGTGATACGTGCTATTGGACTACAAACAATTGAGGTTAGTAAGGAGGACGTGTTATGGATGCTAGAAGGTGTAAAAGTGTGTACGTTAACTGGGCTGTAAGGGATTTATCCGAGGATTCTCTGAGACGCTAGAGAGGAGATGACGGAGCCTTTAACCTTGATATTTGTGTGGTCATCTTCTGCAGGTTTAGAGGACTGAAGAACTGCAAATTTTGTGACCTTGCACAAGAAGGATGGAGAGACGGCCCACGCTATTATAGACCAGTGAGCATTAGTTCTGTTGTCGTAAAAATGCTGGGAAGAATTATAAGAGATAGGATTCGTAATCATCGAACAAGCATCAATTTGATTGGAGATAGTCAACGTGGTTTCGTCACGGGCGAGTCGTGTCTCACAAACCTCATTAAGATTTCTCAGAAGGTGACCGAGTATATGGATGAGAGTAGAGTAGTTCATGTGCTGAACATGGACTTCAGTAAAGTTTTTTATATGGTTCCACATAATAGGCTTTTGGAGAAAATATGAAACCATGCGATTGAGGGTTATTTAGCAGTTTGGATTAGAAACTGGCTTTCCGTAAGAAGGCAGCAAGTGATAGTTGATTGAAAATATTCATTCTGGATTCCGGTTACGAGCAGTGTGCCACAAGGATCTGTTTTGGACCCAATGCTGTTTGTCATTTTTTTGTAAATGACTTGGCCGCTGGCCTACGTGGATGGATTAGTAAATGTTGCAGATGACACGAAAGTCCATGGAGTAATGGACAGTGTGGAAGAATGTGGCAAGTTGCAGGGTGATTTGGATAAACTGCAGAATTGGGCTGAGAAGTGCCAAAAGGAGTTCAAATGCAGATAAATGTGAGGTGATTCACTCTTAGAAGGACAACAGGAAGAGAGATACTGGGTCAATGGAAATATTATTGGGAGTCTAGATATGCAGACAGATTTTATTGTCTATGTACAGAGATCTCTGAAAGTTGCCAACCAGATTGATAGTGCACTTAAAAGGCATACGATGAGATAGGTTTTGTTGGAAGAGAGATTGAGGTCATGCTGCGACTGTACGAAATGCTAATGCGGCTTCCCCTGGAATATTACATCTAGTTCTGGAAGCCCCATTACAGGAAGGATGTGGAAGCATCGGAAAAAGAGTAGAGGTGATTTACCAGGACGTTACCTCGTCTGGAGAGAAGGTCTTATGAGTAATGTCTGGAGAGAAGAAGGCTAAGAGGGGATTTAATAGAGACATACAAGATTATCAGAGGATTCGTTAGGGCGGAATATGAAAGACTGTTCCCTCGGATGATGACGTCGGTTTGTACAAGGTGAAATAGGTACAAACTAAGGGATGAAAGATTTACGACAGATGTCAGAGGCAGGCTCTTTACTTAGATAGTGGTAAGAACATGGAATGGCATATCTGTCAGTGCAGATAACTCAGAAACATTAGGGGTGTTTAAACAGTCCTTGGATAAGCATATGGATGACGATGGGACAGGGTAGGGAGATGGACGAAGTTTCGTTCAAAGGTCGGCGCAACCTCGCGAGTTAAAGGGCGGGTTCTGCGCTCTATTGTTCTCTGTTCTCTGTCCTGTTTTCCATGTTCGACGATTAAGACAGAATATAGTTTTCACCAGAGTGTCATTGCCGTTTTGATTGCACTGTCAGCGAAGATAGTACTTGTGGGAAACGTAACAATCATTCGAAAGTACTTAGAGGATCACTCAAAGTGTCAAATGATTCAATACTATGCCCCAAGTGCGGGAACGTTGCACTTGTGAAGTTGGTATTATTACTATTGTCAGTACCGATTTGAAGTGTCAAATAGGCTCTTGTATAATCTTTCATTCCCGTCTCCACTACTCTGAATCATTACTTTCTACACGCCTCAAATAATACATTCCAAACTGCTCAGTCATTAAATCGAACAGCACTTAGTCACTACATCCAACTGCCCTCAGTCACTATCCAATTACCTTACTCACAACTTTCCAAGTCAGTTCAGCCAGTCAAGGAATCACTATGGTAAAGTCACTGGCACTGCCTTTACAGCAAGTCCATCCTTTATCAGTTAAGTGGTACAAAATTGCATGCAGTATTCATTCGTGATCTCTTTTAAGCCGCATGTATTTGGCGCAAGATGTCGCTGACACTGCATTCGGTACTGGTTGCTCTGAAAGCCGACGTTTCATTTTCCTTCTTCTTGTCCTACCTGCATGCTTTGCTTTTGCAACAAGGACAAGTAAGTCTCTTTGGACATCACACTTTCTGAATTTATCGCCATTTTCATTTGAAACTGTCTTCCCCCGTTTTGTTACCACAATGGATTTCATTCTGTATTATTTTGTCCAATCATTCAACTTGTGCAAATGGTACGAAAGCTCTCTGCATCTTTTCCACAGGCCTTCGCGGCTCACAGCTTTGGTGTTCAGATACTTTCCTTGAATTTTTACATAATCCAAAATTTCCTCAACTTGCTCAGAATCAGTCTGAAGATTATATGCTTCTGCTGTGTTAGGTTGAGGAGTAAACGATTTCAAAGTCAAAGTCTCAGATCCTGTACAGGCAGTCGAGGCAATGTCAATCAAAAATGTTGTCAATATGTCCTCGTATCCCTGAGTTCGGAATGGGAATATTTGGCGTCGCCAGTTTGGCGCCGATCATTTGGCCCCGCCGTTTTGCCTCTGAACTGTTTTTGCGCTCTTTACTTTGGCGCCGTTTTGGCGCCAATACGTTTGGATAACCATCATGTGAAAATATTGGTTTGTCTCTCTTGCTAAGAATGTTTTCAATGTTAAGGCAGATGAGCTTAAGTATCGTCAAGGCCGTAGATGACTACTAACAATTGTTAAATGAGAAAATGATAACAAAATGAGACTTGAACCTACAGTGGGTCATTGCAGCTTTGACTATCAACTCTTGCAATTTGAGAAAATCACACCGGGTCTCTTCTTTAATTCTGAATTGGCGCCAAAGTAATGAGCGCCGAAAAAAGTTTACAGCCAAAACGGCGGGGCCAAAACATACCCGATCCCGTGAGTTGTCACTGTCTCTGCAATGGAAAGAAATGAAGGTGGCATATCAGCTTTAAAAAAGGTACAGTGTACGATTTTAGAGGAACACAAAACAATTATGTACTGCATTAATTTCTCAAAGAAATGCATCGTGTGTCTTGTTAATGCACCGTCTGTGGGCGCTGTGATAGAATTGGATGAGTCATCACAAGAGCACAAGTTGACAAGAAGTTCCCGGAAGCAAATGAATGCCGAAACAATTAAACGCTCGATAGATAAGTAAGTAAAGAATTTACAGGGTGAGGCAAGTGGATAGAATAACTCTGACGGGTAGCATTAAGGAGAATATTTTACGATTACATCAAAAGGAACATTCAGGTAGGATTTGGTCCTGCTGAGTTCTAAGAGCGTAATTGTTGCTTCAACTGAAGCTCACTAGTAAAATGTGATAACATTATTTCGTAGATGACTTTATTTCCAAGAAGAACAACAGGTCAGGCAGCATCCGTAGAGAAGGAAAATCGATGTTTCAGGCCAGATCCTTTCATCGAGTCTTCTTTATAGAGCGAGAAAGAGAAATTCTTCAAGGTAGGCATCCTTGGAAGAGGCTTGGCAGTAAGGTTGAAATCGACTCGGAGACGATGGGGTCTGCAGATGCAAGAGATCAGGATTCGGAGTGTGTTGCTGGAGAAGCACAGCAGGTCAGGTAGCATTCGAGGATCAGGAACATCGACCTTACGGGCTGGAGCCCTTCATCAGGAATATCAGCCCGAAAAGTCGATTTTTTTCATACTTGGATGCTGCCTGACCGGTTGTGCTTTTCCAGCAACGGACTCTTAATTGTAATCTCCAGCATCGGCAGACCTTACTGTCTCCTCCTTTATTCTGGATAAGTACGATGCAAGCAGAGAATATTGTTGAATGGACTTCCCAGGTATTGATCAGATTTATGTTAAGATTACGGAGGTCCAACGTTTGGCCAAGTAACTACAGTGACGGGCAATCTATTTGGTGACAAGTGGATACAAATGATTTCTCAGGGAGACGATTGTGTACCAGACGAAATGTTACACAGATATGTGTGCCATGATACAATTTCGAAGAAGGAAGAATGAATGGCTGGAAATTCGAAATCAGAGAGGAACTGAAAAGTCTTGCTGTGTGTAGACACAGATTCGTGAATGTGTCAAGGCAGGTTCTGAAGGCAATTGATGAAGCACTTCGCATGGTTCCATTTCCAATGTGTCCTTTTCGCTCATAAACGCAAGGAGATCAAGTTTCATCTGGAAATAGCTTTGCTTGAGACATTGCTGGAGTTCTCGGAACAGCCTGGTCAATGCACAACAGAAAGATTTGACAACACTGGAGGGAGTGCACGGAATATTTACCACGAATTTGCCTGAAATGGAGCTTTGAAGGAGGGTGGGAATTGTTCGAGTCGTCTTCTCTGGAGAGGAAGATATTGCTTGTAGGCCTGGCAGCGGAGTAGAAATTAGAAAGAGCATTGACATGCTGAAAGAATAAAAAAATCCTGTTTTCAATGATCGAAACTAATATAACAAAAAACGCAATTTTGAAGGGAAAGATAGGAGTCTCATGAGGCTTTTCGAGTAAAAGCAAATTTGCAGAAGTGGTATTGGTGTTTGTGCTGCATTGGTTGGGAGGACAGTTCAGGTGGGAAACATTTCAAACAGTAAAATGTAGTGAAGCAACACTTGAAGTATCATCATATCCAAAACTATGGGTTTATTTGGAGAAAGTGAGATTTATGAAAGTGGTAGTTTACCGTTGGTCGAATGGCCTCTGCATTACGACTGGAATCTAAAACTCTGTGTTCTCTCTCTTGAGTCATTACATTCAATTCACCTTTTTCACTGCATCGCGATCATCTCAGTCATTAATTTCCACTCCATTGGGACACTACATCGCATTTCTCTCACACGTGACTTCCCACCATTACCCACTCAGTTACGTTTGCTCGCTGAGCTGGTAGTTTGCTCTCAGAAGTATCGTCACCATTTGCGGGAACATCATCACTGAGCTCAGTTGAAGCGCTGGTGTTCTGTCCTGTCTTCTATTTATTTATCTTCGTCTGTTAAGGTGGGTGATATATTTTCCAGTTCTTTTTCTCAGAAGTTGTGAAATGCAATCCATTCAGATGTATTAAATGATGGAGTTCCGGTTTGAATGCCAGAGCTCAGAGAATGCCCATGCGTGTCGCTGTTCAGCCAGTCCGAGGTGGGTGTGAAGTTGCAGTTGAAGGAGTGTCTTTGTTCGTCTGCGTGTAAGGATACTAGTGTTAGCTAGTCATGTCTTATCGTGGCTAGTTGGTGTTAATGTATCCTTGAGTTTAGATGTCTGACTCTTTCTCCAATGTAATGTTTCTTGCAGTCCCTACCGTGCTTTTTGTAAATGGCATTCGTTTTGCTCGTTGTTGCTCAAAGGTGCTTTAGGTTCATCAGTAGCAGTTTCATTTTGTTAGTAGATTTGTCGCTACCAGCACGCTATCGGACAGGCGGGAAACTAGCCACCAGGAGACATGAACACTAAGTAGTAATCAAAACGCATGATCAGCTATCACTACTTTCCTGAAACAGAGATGAAGTAGGACATCACTACGATTTTACATCACATCCCATTCCGGGACAGGCTTAACAGAGACATGCACGGGAGTGCCTAATGGGCATGGCATTCAAACAGCAACTCCATCAATAAACAAATCGATTTGGATCCCATTTACCAACCTCTGAATAAAAGAAAACGAACCGGAATTTGTATCACTCACATTAGAAGACCAAGAGACAGAAATAAATAACACGTTCACACGAGCGTTTCACCTGATGATCACTGATGATGTTACCTAACATTGTGACGAAACGTCTGTGGACAAAGCCATCCTTTCAGCGAGCAAGATACAACCTTACACATTTTCTCTTGCTGTAATCTGTAGGGTACCTCAGAGATGGAGTGTGAGTGACATGGAGAACAAATTATTTCCTCCAGAAAGTAGGAATAGGTTCATATCGTGACTAATCTCATTTTCGTGTGCTCATATGCAGGATGAAGGGTGTATGTAATATTGCAATGGCAACACGTGATATCTCAGAATTATAGTGTGGGTGATTAATTTGATACGATGTACTTGCAAAATATCGAACATTACAGAAGAGTGTCGGCTTCAACTCATACACAAAGGAAGTGGAACAGTTCTTAATAATGATGTGAGAGACGGAGCTCATAGTATAATAAACTTCAGTCCGAGTCAAAATCTGAAGCAGCGAATTTTATTGAAACCTTCTTGCAATAAGGGGTGACCAGTGGGCACACACATTCAGGGATTGCTTTACAATTTATTCAGTTTTAATAGGTCTTCATAGCTATCAATCGCCCTTATTGTGTTCTGCCACTGCACAGCTGCGCTCCGCACTTATTACTTCCCCTTCTCCAAGTTAGCGACCCTCCCCTCTGTAAGTGCTTACATAAGGGAGAGTATGCTAAACTTGGATCTTGATGTTCTTTTCACTTTGTCTGTTTGCTTATAACATCTTCCATTGTTCATAGGTACATTGCATTCGTGAATATACATTTTAAAAATGTGTCTTTTCTTTCCTCGTTTATGCGTTTCAGTTATCTCAGCTAATTTGCTGAGACTGTAAATTATTTAAACTATTATGATGAAAGGAATTATTTGCTAGAATAATTATGCACTAAAGTTAGTACCCAATTATCCACAGTCATACACGAAAGTTAGTAAATATTTACCTATATCCCACAATTATACACTGAAGTTAGTACTCAATTATACTTGAAGAGGTAACATTGTTTTACCTATATCCCACAATTTCTCCCTTGCTTTTTTATTATCTTTTGTTATCTTCTTGTTGGTTTAATATGTTGCTTCCAAACTGACCCACAGACTTTCCCGAAATTTCATTTATTCTGGAATTCTTCCCGGGGTGACTTATTCCCTCATTGTTCAACAGGTAGAGTCCTTCCACCCGATTGTTCTTTGAAGGCATTCGTGTGGCTAAAGATGTTTCAATCAACCTTAGAATTAACCCCCGTGCATAGGGTACAATACAGCACCCTAGTGCGATTAGTACTCCCACCACTACGATCAAAGAGGCAAAGAGGTAAGGACTGAAACCACCACACCCTTCCATTTTGCCAGCAACGATTCCAGCCACCCAGTGAATGATGTGCTGACTCTTGAATTTTCAGCTAGTTCTTCGGCTAGTTTTGTCAGACATTGCAGGGCTCGAGTAATCGATCCATCTGGGGCAGCGTTATTTGGAATATAAGTACAACAGCTCCCCCCTTCCAACATTACAGTTTTTCTGCTAGGAGCATATCAAGGGCCATTCTATTCTCCCATGCCATTCGTCTGGTTGCATCAAGTTGTTCAGCTATTCATTTAATTGCATCGCTAGTGTGATTGATAAACCTTTGCTGATTATAGAAAATATAATTTCTCCAATACACATTTTTGTTAACCGTTACCCATCAAAAGAGAACTGATTCAAAGCATCCTGTGATCTGGTTATGAGCCTTGAACTCATCAGGTAACCCTCTTGGGACTCCTATAGGGTCTGGATATACCTGATCATCAAACAAAGTACCCAATAGTGAGCTCTTACTTCGTCCCCCTCCCTTTGCTATCTCTTCCTTTTCAAATGCCAGGGTGAATGGAATTGCCAATTGTACAATTCCACACATGCCCCTCCAATCTGGAAGTAGGTTGAGTCTCAATATTAGGTAAAAACAATGACTGCGGACGCTGGAAACCAGATTCTGGATTAGTGGTACTGGAAGAGCACATCAGTTCAGGCAGCATCCATGGAGCAGCAAAATCGATATTTTGGGCAAAAGCCCTTCATCAGGTCTCAATATTATCCCTCCGCAGTCCCACCACAGATCCGCTCAGGGAATCCTTAATAATGAGTAGTTCCCTGCCTTTTCTGTAACGTATTCATTCTCGGGACCTGATTTTAACTTCGCCAAATATCTGGATCGGTCGGTTCCTCGCCTGTTTACACACGATGTGTGATTTCCGACCACGGCGGAAAGCATGGGGTGAGGCGTCTTCAAGACTTGCTTCTTTAGAGGAAGGAACTTTAATAAAAGGGGCATGCAATCTTTATTATTCCATGTAGTTTCATCCTGATAAGGGTGATCATGCATGTCATGCCCTCCTGTCTCGCTTCCACCCGAGCGGAAAGGGGACCACTTGGGCCATTGGTCTCTCAGAGGCATTTGCAAAACAATTGATTTTATTCAAACTTTTCACAATGTACTTTACCCATTGAATCCAGACATTTGTATCCCCATATCATGTTTCTACTTCAATGGTCTGCTTTAAGTCCTATACCTCTACAATTTTTATCATCTTTAGGACAGAGTGAGGGACTTTACTATTCCTTTCTTCTACTCGGGTTCTGTCTTTCACCTGTATTTGAAAACAACATCCCAGGAAATTCTTCCCGTCTGCTTTCATCTCTATCCCAAATATTTGATGTAATTGGACCTAATGGGTTTCTCCCATAAAACTGTTTCATTCCATGAGGTTTTCTTTATTGTTAAATATATTGGATTATACTTTTAATCGGGACAGTCAAGAGCTGGCCGGAAGAGTCCTCGGTGTACTGTAACGAATGGATTATTTAAGAGATCACCTCTGAGATCTTCCTGCCTCCGCCGTTCTTTACATTCTTAATTCCAAAGATATCCTTTACATTTCTCTCTCCGGGACACTTTCATCCCGTTAGTTTTATCCCATGCACACTAACCCCCACCTTTCCAGACCTTTTTCATAGAACCTGAGATGTATCTCTGTGTTACTGTGTTCCCTTTGATTTTTCTACATCTCCACAATCCACCAGGCTGCAGGCATCTGTTTCTATGACTTGTGCATTTGTACTTTGTGGAAACGTTATCACTAAGTAAGACGACCACACCATAGCCTGACAGAATCCAACGACTAGAAAAAAACTAATATAGTGTACGTAAACATTCTTCCCATTTTACAGTGGTATTGAAGCACCGAGAGACTTAGCATACAATAGTACAGAAACTATCCCGCGCTCGCACCGCTACTGTATAATCAGTTATTTAAAGTTTTTTCAAATTAAGTTTAAGTGGCTCTTCTGTCGATTCAGTTGTCCAGACTTCTGTCTCCACTGGAGATTCCACTGGCCCTTTGATCCGAGTGTAGTGAGTCCAGCCTTTCTCTGTCGTTCTTATCGATGTTTCAGTGGTCAAGAGTTCTTGGTACGGCCCCTCCCATTCTGGTTGCAATTTGGTCTCAGTCCATGATTTGACTAGGACTCAATCCCCAGGTTGGATCGGATGGATGGCAAATTCAGGGGGTGGAGTCTGTGCCAGCGAACACTGTTTTCTGAGGAAAGATAAGGAGTAGGACAAGCCCAGTATATACTTCTTCAAGAACAGATCTTTAGTCTCCAGAGTCGGCAGTTCCCCTTTTTTTTCCGAGATAGGGCAGGCTACATAATATCTCATAAGGAACAGCCTCATATCTTTCCATGGGGCCGTTCATACTTTCAAAATTGCTGTAGGCAAACACTTAGTCCAAGGGAGTCTGGTTTCTATTAGTAATTTCTGTAACTGTTACTTGAGTGTCTGGTTCATTCTGTTAATCTTTCCTGATGAAGTGCCAAGGAGTGTGGAACCTCCAAGAGATTCCTTATCCCTCCATTTTCCCCTGGAGTATCCTGGAAGTAATATGAGTTCCCTGATCTGAATCTATACCTTCCATTATACCGTATCTAGGGATTAATTGTTCGAGTATTACCATGGACTCCCAACTTGCGGTGGCAGTGGCTAACCGGTATTCTTCCACCCATCCAGACAGGTGATCAACCATCACCAGCATATACCTCAGTCTTCCCACTCGGGATATTTCGGTATAATCTATCATCTCGAATGCTCTGAAATGGTCTGAGCTCAGGTTCTCTCCCTCCTGGGACTTGTATCCTTAAAACCTCGTTGTTGTTTTTTTACGTTATACATCCCTCGCATATCTGTTTGGCTATCGGATATATCCCTTTGCATCCATATTTCCTTACGACTACATCACACATTGCTTGCACTCTCCAGTGACTCCTATGTTGTAGGATAGCCATAATCTCTTGCATCATCATTTTATTCAACATTTCCCTCCCGTCGGGTAACATCCAGCATTCATCCGCTGTCTTTGCAACTCCTAAATCTTTTAGTTACTTTTCGTCCTTTGCCGTGAACAACAGGGTACCCTGAAGATCTGGAATTGCAGGAATGAGGGAGCATATCACTGCTCCCTGTGAATTCAGGACCGCTTCTTCAGCTACCTCACCGGCCAGTCTATTTCCCCTTACTTCCGGTTCATTCCCTTTCTGGTGTCTGTTTGTATGAACTACCACTATTTCTGTCGGGAGGAACAGAGGTTCCAGCATTTGTTTTATCAATTCCTCATGTGCTAATTATTTTCCTCTGCTATTTATCAGTCCTCGATCTTGCCAATTTTTTCCGTAGATATGTACCATTCCAGACACATAATTGGAGTCTGTATATATCGTTCCTACTTTTGTTACCTCAGGTTCTGAGAGCTCTTTCTAGACCAGAGCGTTCACAATTTTGGGCTGACCAGCCGTCAGGTAGTATTTCAGCCTCAATAACGCTTCCCTCTATCCCATCTACTCCAGCATATCCATTGTGCCTTTTCCCCTCAATCACCCAGGAGCACCCGTCAATAAACAACCGAGCTCCCGCATGCAACGGTAAGTCTCTTAAGTCCATTCACACTTTAGTCTGATATTCAATAATACCAAGGCAGTCGTGTTCTGGATTGTCAAAGGCCACCCCCTCCCCCGAAACAGAAATGCAGCTGGATTCAAGCAACTGTCTGTGACTAGCACAGGATCATCCTGTTCTATTAATATTGCATCATATTTCAAGATCCTCGAGACTGTGAGCCATCTTCCTGCTTTCTGATTTCATATGATCCGTACCTGATGTGGGGTGCTGAGCACTTAGGCTCCCACAAAAGTAAGTTTCCGACTCACCACTACCAAACAGGCTGTTGCTGCCACGGCCTGCACACATTCCGGTCTGGAATGTAGCATTCCATTCTTTAATTAATAGTGAATTAAAGCAGTTAATGTTTCAAATTAACCATAAATCAATATGACAGGTCACTGAGAATATGTGAAATAATCCTGCCAATTAATATTGATTCAGTCTAATCCAATTGATTTATTATATATATTAATGAGCAATTATATATATTAAATAATTCATGGTGGAAACGCAACAAGTGAGCAAAACATTTTAAAAACTATAATTGCGCAGTTCTGTTTGTTTATCAGTCACTTGCGACTTCTCATTCTATTTCTGTAATCGTTTTGCTCGAGCACATTCATTTTTAAGTACCTCAACAGATTTCATAGCACCATTTGCAGTTAGCTCAATTCCCCCAATTTGTTGGCAGTATCTTGCCATGAGCACAAAACTCATTCTTCGTGCTGCTCATCTCAAAACTGTCACCATAATCCAATTAACTTTTTCGTTCCCGCTCCCTTGGGCTAAAAATTTAAGGATGACATTGCTGCCCCTGTATCGATTAGGAACATTACGTCCTCTTTGTAAGGTCCCACCTTTAAATTTATCAAGGGTTCCTGGTGGGTCCCCGGGGGGGACAGGAACCTCTGAATTCCCTATTCTACACCAAGGTTAATAAACGCTACTTTCTTTCCTTCCTTTTTCAGATCTGGGCACTCTCTGTTAAAGTTATGTGTCCTACCACAGTGATTTCCACTTTGATCCATGTTCCTGTCTACCAGACCTCTTAACAGCTCCTCCACGATCTGATCTCATCCCTTTATATTCAACATGTTGCCCACCACCATTCCGGTTTCCTTCTCCTTTTAGTTTTGTCCTTTCCTTTATTACCTCATCAACCATGGCTATCATTATTTTTGGCCTATGTTTCTGCTTCTCATTTTAAGTTGCTAGATCAATTGCTGAGCCTATTTAACCAATTGAACAGCTTTAGGACCACCTAATGGCCATTCCCTATCACCCAATGTTTTATTTAGCTTTTGATGTTTTATAAAAGAAATATTGCAATATTTCTTGCTCCCTGTAACCTCAAATACGACGACCCTCTTTCCCCTTGTAATCTCACATACAAGTTTTCAATTTATGCTTGTCTAACATTAACGCATGTTCCTAACTATACATTTTGGAATTTTATTTGTAAACATATATTTATATATTATAAATTTATTTATTCAGTGTTTAATATTTAAAATGTAAAATGCACACAGTTCCCAACTTTGAAATCCACTATAATTGCCCGGATTTAGTCCCGTGATTTAAATCCAAAAATAGTTTTCTTAGGTAGACCTGACAAGTCATTGGTCAATTACAATGCCATAAGTCGTGAAATAACCAGAGCTGCCTTAAAAAGGATTTCTCTATTCAAGTTTTAAAAAAGTCAAATGCATAAATAATGGCCGAATCCAAGATCACCGATATTAACCATAGAATTTTTTATTTATTTATTACAATCTAATGTTGAACTGAGACTTCAACTGTCTTCCATAAATCGCTTTTATGTGAGGGTAAAATTGATTAGTTAGAAACTGATATTAAGGCAGTCATGACCTGTCAAAAGAACAGGAGCTAAAATTTTATTTCATAATCTGCAAAATACTTAACGTTAAAAGAAATCGTGTTAAAATTTCCATAATAGAAATTAGATACAAAATAGTCCCGGATTTCAAGCTCCAGGGAACAAAGCACAAACATTCAATCACCAACAATCAAATGTACATTCAAACCGAATCACAAAGGGTTAAAGTTTCTTTTAGCTGTACAGCTCTTTCTCTCTCACACACACACATAAATACACACACACAGACACCGTATCTCACTTTGAGTTTCCCGCAACGACTCCTCTAGCTTTTGAATATTTTTCTGAATGTCTGTCCAGAAGTTAATTGTGAAGTGTACACTCAGTAGCCCTTCAGCTACTCGCCCTTCAAAACACGAAGCATAATCTTATTCCACCAGACTGGAAGGTTGTTTTCCATTGACACACAAATTCATATATCTGCAAACCCAGTCTTCATCTGACCCGTACTTTGGCCAGAAGACGGCAGGACGAAGAATGGATTGCTCAGTATATACAAAGCAACAATATTTAATCATCTTTTTCCTATCTTTTCCCCTTGTAAAAGTACTATTTTTTTCCAATTCCACAATATTCTGCCCAACGGACTTTCTGGTGATTTGTTGTCAGGGACCCCGCCTCCGTTTCCATTTTCTTTTTCTTGGAGGCTTTTTCCTTACCCACGGCACAGCCCATATTGAGTTCCTTCGTTAGTCCCTTATAAACTACTAGAACTCAATCCCAGCCACCAAGGGAATACTTAAAAGTCAATTTTCTTACAGAGTTGCCTGGCTCACTATGCCTACATACAATCTTTCGCCTGGTTCACATAGACACTCATCGGATCTCGATCAGTCAACCAGAAGGGGGAGCACACTGCCGAGGAACACGGGTCCATTCTAAAAGCCGTCAATGGTGCTTTACCCTGCCGGTGATGAAGGACATCCGGACCGAAGCCCCCAAATTGTGAGAAGCAGAGCTCACAGTCTAATAACTTTCAGTCCGAGTCAAAATCTGAAGCAGCGAATTTTATTGAAACATTCTTGCAAGAAGGGCTGACAAGTGGGCACACACATTCACACAAATTGCTTTACAATTGTTTCAATTTTAATTTTTGGTTCTGCCCGTTTACCTCATAGATCTTCATACCTATCAATCTCCCTGATTATGTTCTGCCATTAACCAGCTGCGCTCCGCCATTATGACTTCCCCCCTTCTCCAATTTGGCGATCCTCCCCTCTGTAAGTGCTGACATAAGGGAGAGTTTGCTAAACTTGGATCTTGATGCTCTTTTCACTTTATCTGTTTGCTTGTAACATCTTCCATTGTTCATAGGTACATTCCATTCCTGAATATACATTTTAACGATGTGTTTTTTTCCTTGCCTCGTTTATGCGTGTCAGCTATCTCAGCTATTTTGCTGAAACTGTAAGTTATTTAAACTATCATGATGAAAGAAATTATTTGCTGGAATAATTATGCACTAAAGTTATTACCCAATTATCAACAATTATACACAAATGTTAGTAATTATTTACCTTATTCCCACAATTATACACTAAAGTTCGTACTTAATTATACTTGCAGAAGGAACACTGTTTACCTACAATTTTGTATTGGTTGTTATAACAGTTATGCTTATTCCAATTAAGCCAGAGGTTCCTTCATACCTACTCTTCAGTCACACAGGGATGATGGCTTGCAAAATAAGGCAAGGAAATGATGGAAAGAGCTGAATGGAGAACTGCATATGATAGGTTAATATGTCCTTAAGCCATTTAACAAGCCTGTACTCAATTTGTAGCAGTGATCAATTGGGATAACATTCTTTGGAATCATCCATCCACCAAAACTGAGATAAAAATCACAGAGTCAGCTCCTGACCTGATCACATATGCTACTTGATTAATAGAATTGCCAAGAGATCCAAAATCTGTGCCCCTTTTGTGTATGTCCACGCAGCGTGAAATAACGCCCTTCATCCCGGGTATCTCTTGCTCGTCTTTGTCCCAGTTTCAAATATTTTCAGGATTTTACGGAGCATTTAATGCATAGAAAGTGGTCATTAATTCCACTGACTTTTTTCAACTGTTTATACTCACAGGAGCTTTCAAACATGAACTAAAAATGTCCACTCATCGACATTAATCTCTCATCTTCTATCCTCAAATCTTTATCGAGCTTTATCCAATTAAACACATAAGAGAGATTCACGTCAATATCCATCCATGTGGTTGTGATACCAACATTCAGAGTATTCATTTGATAGAGACGTCTGTCGAAAATAATACATTGCCTCATGATTAACTCTCTCACATCGAATGTCTCATTCACGTTTGGCTGAATCACTTTGAAATAGGACACTGTCCTATTCGTGTTAATTAATAGATTAACGCGAATACCAGAGTAGAGCACAGTGCTCCTCGTTTGCATAATCAGAGTGACAAATGGTTGTGCTGCAAAGGCGGATTATTATTGATGAATAGTCACCAGATTGACACAAATATTTAAAACCAGAAAACAAATATTTGCATCGATTGACAAATAATGACATTCCAAAATACAGATGAATTGTTCTCCCCAGCTATTGGCTGGTATCAGGAATGTTGGCCCAGTCGTCTGATGTGGGCAAAGTCAATCCAGGTATTCGAGGTGGAATTGGATTCGTATCGGAACAGGAATGAGGTGAATGGTTATGAAGTGATTGCAGAAAATTGATACCTGGCGAATGACACATTCTGAGCAGAGTAGAGTCAAATTGTGTTTGCTGACCTCCTCCTCTTCTATAACGATTCTGTTGGCACCTGTGCACAGGATGCGTATGAATCTGTGAACAACATTTTTTAATTGATTTGTTTCATTCAGAAAGGCCACTATTGTGTCCTTTCTGAAATAATCAAAATCATAGTGCGAACGGTGAACAACAAGGGAGATCATTCGATAGAGTTGTGCCCATTCTGTATATTACGCCTGTTTTTTTTTTTCTCTCTGTAAGATTATATCATGCAGGTACTGCAAATAGAACAGCCTTTTGAATAAAGTCACAAAAGCACCACGAGTGGTGTTTCTGAGTGATTAAAATACGAAAACAGGATGAAGTCTGAATGAATGTCAAGGGATGTACTCATAACACTGACATCCAGGAGTGGAGTCCACATGCCACTGTGCGATATTTTGGAACTGTGAACAGAGAATTACTATTAGAAAGCTCCGATAGAAGAGGGAAATGATAGAAGATAAATTAAGAATTAGCCATCCTTGGACATTAATGATGTTGAGTGTGTTCCCCCACTGGAGCAACTGCAGAAACAATAAGATGCTCCTCTATGTCTGGCGTGGACTTCCACAGACTGCGTGTGATCGAACTTTCTTTTTGACTGTTATCATCAACGGGGTTACCACCAACTCTCTGACAGCATAAAGTCTGCGTATGCACGTCCTTACATCTTCCATCCTATGTGTACAAATGTCGTTTTTTTCATGGTAATTGTTTTCCGAACATCGCATAATTACAAGAACCCCAACTGACTTGAATGTTATGCTCTGAATAGCCAA
Source organism: Chiloscyllium plagiosum (assembly GCF_037043375.1). Lineage (NCBI taxonomy): Eukaryota > Metazoa > Chordata > Chondrichthyes > Orectolobiformes > Hemiscylliidae > Chiloscyllium > Chiloscyllium plagiosum. Next base: position 49,433,851 of record NW_028270167.1, read on the forward strand.
ACAGCTCCTTCCCTTGCATCATGACCTGGAAATCTGTGAGAACAGGTCCAATTGCTAAGACCTCAAACAGGATAGGGCAAACAGTTCACCCATAACCAAATCAAACGAGTATTAGTGACACATTTCTGAGCTTCTTGACAAATTCCTCTAGTTCCTCCCCGCTTACCTGTCGCTTTGAAGTCGGTCTCGCTCTCGTGTATTCCAGTTCAGCTGCTATCTTTCTCGGCTCGTCTAAACTCTTCCATGCGTTGCGCCAGTTGACCACATGCTCGCACAACATCGTCATGAAACTCTGAACAAAGTGATGGTTTGCTGCATAATTTTCATTCATCAATACTATAAATTGTAGCAAAATCAATGCAAGTTTAATATTTTCCATGAAATAGCAGATAAAAAGAGAACAAGGAAACATCTTTCGTGGCGTTTGAAACTGGTTTAATGGCTGTGGCTGTTTGGTTACATTTGTTTAAAATGGTCCCTGCGTTTCGCAACACCCACACTCCCCACAACCTTCCACAAATGGTGCAGGAATATTAGTATTGGCAGAATATATGACCATGCCGTACACGGCAATGTCAACGCATCCTGGATTTAGTGGCTCCTATTCTGGCACTTACAACGGATTTATATTTCCAGCAGCAGACCTGAATACTTGCTGCGTTTGAGAGACCCCAGGGGCCTTACAAGGCCAACCAGGCTGTATAGTGGTGATCAGTCAATGAACACTGCAGCCCCGGCCCATGATGTTGTAAATGCCAACATCACATTCGTTCCATGTTCACTGTTAGCCTCGGAGATGACCTTCATCAATGTCACGTCGTCAAGTCCAATGAGGTTCTCAAATGGTGATAGCGTCTGAATAAGCATAATAGTACTATTCGTGTCGAGTTGCAAAATAGTGTAAGAGGGCGCTTCCCGTTTAAGGTCTTTATAATTTTTAGGAAATATGTTATTACCCGGTTATATATTAATTTAAGTATGGTATAAATTTCAGGCTCTGTCCCCGAAGCAGGGTTGATACTGATTCTGTAAGTGTGTTGCTGGAAAAGCGCAGCAGGTCAGGCAGCATCCAACCTGCTGCGGTTTTCCAGCAACACATTTTCAGCTCTGATCTCCAGCATCTGCAGTCCTCACTTTCTCCTCGATACAGATTCTTTAAGTTTCTGCACATGTCTCTGGTTTCGGGTCGTTGTCATTTTCACACTCAACATTTGTGCAAGTTGTACTTTAGTTGAAAAGCTTGCATTATCTTTTGGCTTTGTATCAATTTTAAAGCGCTATTATTTCTGAGTCTGGATCAGTTTCAGGATCAGTAGGATTTTTACAGGATCCACGTTATTTTCTGTACCTGCATCAGTTTCAGGGACGCATTCATTTCAGGACTGTATGAGTATCAGAATCTGCATTTGGAAGCGCATAAGATTTAATATGTGCATTAGTTTCAGAGTCTGTATCAGGTACAACGTCTAAATGTGAATCAGGGACCATGTCAGTTTCAAAATCTGTTCTCTATACAAGGTCTGACTTGCTTTTGGAATGTTTATTGCAGGGTTTACATCACTTTCAAGCTTTGCATTAGTTTCTGTTTTAGGTTGTGTATTCGTTTCAAGACCTGTGCCACTTACGTTGTAAGTTACAGTTGTTATTCGATTCAGTAATGTATCAAGTTCAGCTAATTTAATTGCGTCAGGATCAGTAATATATTTATATCTGTTTCAGTTTCAGGTTTTGGATTCGATTCAGGCTTTTCCTTAATTTCAGGAAGCATATGACTTTCAGGTTCCCTAATCGGGGAAGGATCTGCATTACGTTCAAGGCATATATCCATCTCATTGTATATATCAATTTGACTGGCTGATTTCGATTCATCTGTAGTAGTTTCATACTAGGTATGAATATTATCTCGTCATTCCCGAAGGTAACGTGCTGCCAATTAAGCTCCACACCTCGAACCAATCCATACGAAAGTATAACGTAATCCTTCATAAATTCTCAGTTTGTTACACAGCAAGTTTTCATTTAAATACACTCACAGTTTTTCGAGACTTAATATTTTCACTGTTACTCAATGCAGTGCAGTCAGTATTTTAGGCTTTGAGTTCTGTTCACGATTGCCACAAACCTGCATGTTCTGAAAAAAATCAGACACTATAGCAGCTCTTTCACTCTCTGCTCTTTTATTTGAATTTGTTGCTGAATGTGCTTTCTGCAATCCTTTATTAATTAATACCATAAAAATTCACAATTGTTCTCATTCTATCAATATTCTGTGAGCAAACATAAACTAAATTCCAATATTGACTGAGCAAGTGTGTCTTTAAATCCTGAGCTCCCCAATCAATGAAGATTAACCCTCTTATCTTTCTTTACTTTCAGAGTGTTTATTGCTTTCAGTGTTTCATTTTTAGGGTCTGCATCACGTTCATGAAATGCAAGTTTCCAAGATTTTCCTTACATTTACGTTTTGTATTATTTTCTCTTTTAGGGCCTATGCTAGTTTCAATATCTGTGTCACTAACTCTGCAAGTTGTGCAATACCGATTGAACTCAGGAGTTGCATTAATTTGAACATCTGCATAGGTTTCAGAATCAGTAACAATATCAAGCAGAGAAGTTCCAAATTCTCTATTAGATTAAAAAGCTGCATTAGTTTCATGGAATAGATTAATTTCAGTGCGGACATCAATTTCACTGTCTGATAGACCTTTAGTATCCGCAGGAGTTTCCTGTTCTGGATAGTTTCACCGTCTCTGTTAGAATTGTGGAGATTTATAGTTTCGGAGTGTGTATCAGTACTAGGGTCACTACAAGTTAGGAAATGCGCTTTAAATTTAGCCTCGGTCCTCTATGCACTCAACACCCGAACTGAAATTTAAAATTTCATTAATTATTCGTTGGTGACACAGTGAGTTTTGGTAAATAAAATGACAGCTTCACAAGACATTGTATTCCGAGTATTATTCAGTGCACACCAGTCAGTGTGTTGATTTGTGAATTTTGATCAGGAGTTGCACAACTTCACATGTTCTGAACAAGTAATCTTCGAGCTCTTTCGCTTTCGTTTCTTTTATTTCCACTTGTACGTATTACGTTTTGTAAACTCCCTCAGTTCAGAATTCCATGTCAATTGAAAATTGTTCTCGAATTCTCAATATTCTGCCATGATAAATAAAAAGACCAAACCCAAAATATACACAACAATCACATGATTAAATCCTGAGCTTCGAGATCAAGGAAGGTCGACTTTCTTCTTTTTTGCCTTTTTTAAGTAAAAACCTTTTCGGCTAATTTCTACACTTCAAAACAAAGAAGAAATACGGAGCCTGTTACGATTGTGACATGTATTCTGACTATTTGAATACGTTCTTTTAAAGTCTGTGCTCTGCTATCTCTTCCCACTTCCAAACAACCCCTGTCCCTCAAACGGAGCAACTTTAGATTTGAATAAAAATAACAGCATCTCATTTGTTACACAATGGCCCGAAGGGGCTACTTATTTGCTTGTTTCACCGAGCTCTATCTCTCTGCAGCTTCTAATTTGCATGAGTGCGACTCATTCCGACTTTTAATCGTGTTGCCTGTCAAAAATTCAATGACCTGGATAGTGATGGAAGCATTGTACCTGATCTTGACTGTGATGGTTACACAGGCATGTGTACCCGGATGGACCACAGCTACGACTGCCTCTTTTTTGGCCATATCGAACAGTCCCGCTTCAGCACTTGGACAGGCACGGCACCTCAACGTTTCCAACGTTAAATCGATGACTTGAAGGTGCAGCGTCCTGCACACAGTCTGAACTGGAGCATTTCATCGATTTCATCTACATCTCCCTCAGCCCCTCAAATTCTCGGAAACCTCCTGCCAATTCCCTGACTTCACCATTCACATCACTGGCGAGAGAATTCAAACGGACATCTACTGCAGACTGCCTGAACTTTCCCTCCTTCCACCCCGTATCCTGCAAGAACTGCATCCCATTCTCCTAATTGCACCGCCTCCGCTGCTTCCGCTTGGACGAGGTGCCATTCCACTCGAAATCATCCCAGCAGTCAACCTATTTTGAACATCGTGCTATTGCTGACTCCATCATCCGTCCAGCCCTTCACCGCACCGATTCTATTCCCATTCGACCATTCTGAATGCACGCCCTCCCTATGTAATAAGGAAAGAGTCCCCCTTGTCGTCCTATCACTCCACCAGTCTTTGCATGCAACGCATCATCCTCGAACACTTCCACGAACCCCAAATGAACCTCACCAACAAGAACATGTCCCGACCCCTGTCATATTTCCGCAAGGCCTGTTCCCTCTGTCGTGCCTCCGTTAACGGCACCCCCGCCACTGTACCTTCACCTGCAACCAGAAAAAATGCTTAAAATAAAAGTATACAACCAACAGCAGGTTCATCCAGGACCCAAACCATATTTTCCAGGTGGAGACAAACGTTCATCTGGCCAATATAGATTAATGCATCTGGAGCTCCCAGCGTGATCTCAATACTGGAGAGACAGAAGCAAAATTAGTGAATGGCTCACCAAGCATCGCAGCAGAGTTCACAGGGGAGTATCAGACCTCATGGTTACCCCCCATTTCAATTCCCCAAACCACTCCGTTTCTGACATGACTTTGGCTTCCTCCATTGCCAAAAACAAACCAAAGCTACTGTTGGAGTAAAAACGCTTTAACTTCAGCTTAAGCACTCTATAGACCGGAGGACTCTACTTTGAGTTCTTCAATTTCAAATAACTTCGCTCGTCATCCTCCACTCTGTGCCCTGTCCCCCGCACTTCCTGACAATTGTCCCTGCCAACTATTGTATTAATTCATTCCATTAACCAACCAGGTCACAACCTCCAACATTCTTGCCCTCTCCCCAAATCACCACTCTGACCCTACCTATCCCTTCATTTGTAGCTGTTCCAAACCCACACCCAGTCCTGATGAATGGTCACACCCGAAACATCGACGTCTCCACCTCTGTGGCTGCCTGGCTTGCTGTGTTCTTCCAGATTCCTGCCTGTCTACTTTGGATTCCTGAATTTGCAGAGTTTTGTTTTTCTTCTCTTGACTGCGAGGACCAAACGTTCGACCCAGAAATGAGGAGGGGGAAATTTAATTGAATACACTGTCCCTCAGACTAGTAACTTGGACGACTATCACTGAAACATACGCTCAGTCAGATGCTTTTGATACTGAATTAAAATGCCAGCAATTTTACATTCTTAGACAGACCCAACAGAGTTGAAAGCATAGACAGATTCAAACAGAAGGAATGTGTCTGTGAATCTTAAACGTGGATTCTCTACAGTTAAAAAGCCTAAGGTCATCAGGTGAACGGGAATGTATGTGAGCTATCTAATTGCCATCAATTGCCGACACCTTCATACATCTGTCTCAATGGTAGTTCGGTTAGGATCAATGTCCTTGCTCCGACCGTGTGTGTTATATGTAATCAAGTTCTGCCCAAATGAAGAAAAGTTGATATGTAAGGCTAAGGATGATGAAACGATTGTTGTGTCGGTAAACAATGAGAAGGGTAACTTGAGATCACAAGAGGACGTAGACAACGGGTCAGAATGTCTGTTCCATGGCAAATAAAACTCAAGTCGAGCAAGCGTGACATGATGCACCTGGGCAGACAAACAAGGAATGGGATTGCATGACGAATAGAAGACCTGTGGAAAGTATGCCCACCCATCCAAGGTGTCTCCGGGCAGGTAGGAAAGTGGTGAAGCAGGCATATAGGACAATTGTGATTAACATGTTTAAAATTATGAGGGACATAGACAGATTTGACACGATTAAAGATTTCCTTTGGCATAGAGATCAATGACGATAGCGTCAAAATTTCTAAAACCAGTAGAAGGTTACAAGGCAATCGCAGAACACTTTTTTTTTAAAAAAAAGCAGATGCTGATCGGAATCCAGAACTCTCTGTCTCTAATTTTGGACGAGACAGGCGACCTAGGAACACTGAACACAAAGTAAATGTGTACATATAATGCAAATGCATGCACGACAATGTGCCAAATGCTGGACATTCGGCCAGAATAATTTGATGTTTATCAGCTACGATTCAATAAGCCGAAAGGCCACCTGCTGTTTTCTTCACATCTCTGAATTTTTGACACTTTAATCCCAAATACTGGCTGACAAATCAGTCTTCCTCCAGATTTAGCCTTACAGGATAGAATATCCACGAAATATAGCCTCAGGGAGAAAATCCAGTCTGTATCAATGTTGAGTTTATATTTTTTGTACGAAGTTAGAATAACGAACTAAAGAAAAAATATCTAAATGGTCAGTGTAGAATGAGATTGCTGATTGAAAGGCAACTTATGTGATCGAGACTTTGAAATCGAGAATGCAACAGCTGTTGAAACCTACTTAATTTCCCCAATTAATTTAAAATTTAAACAAGAAGCCAAACTCAGATTAATGCTACTTATGTAAAAATCTCTGTTAACGTTATGGTCTTAATTACAGTCAGAATATGCATTTACGTCGGCTTTTATGTTAAAATCAGAATATCTAACAGTTTCAGAACGTTCCGTTGTGCGACAATTTCTGTAAGTATCCAAATTTCTGTTTGAATAAGTGCCTCTGTTGTCTGAGCCTCGATGGGCGTCAGTATGTGAATTCAGTGTTATGTATACTATTGTGGCTACACTCTTTAGCAGCTTCAGCATTTTTGTTGGCGGTACCTTAGTATTCTTCAGTCAAATTCTGAGTCTTATCAGTGACTACTGAAAGAAAATGCCAGGCAACAGGTTTTGCAGTTGTGTAATTACTGTACCACTTGATCTTCCAGTAACAGCAACGTGACGTTCTGCAAGGTTAATTTCATGGTGCAAAAATGCTTTAGCTTTGAATGTGTCACACGGAATGGTTCTGTTTGTTGGCCATTGTGGGGGCATGGTTTAACTTAGAACTGATTCTCCCGCTTCGACGTCTAAGAGCCAAATGTCTTTTTGCCCTAATGCAGACACTTAGTCAATGTCAAAAAACAGTGTTATAATTTACTCTTTTCACAATCTCTTGTCACAAACCGAATTGCTGACATCCACTTTTTATGGATCTCTGTCTCGTTCCGTTCTTTTCTGCTTCACCTACATCCCCATGCTCATGTGAGTCTCACATATTCTCTTTGGATTTGTAAAGTTCATTTCACTAGAACTCGGTTCCGACATCTTCTTTCTCTCCTTGGAGCCCGACCGCAAACCTATGGATATGATTGGACAGGACACTGGTCCCAGCATGGTTCCAGTTGCTTTTAATTGGTGCTTGGGATGTGGGTTTTCCAATTGACCAGCATTCATTGGCCGTCCCTAGCTGCACTTGAACGAAGTGAATTTCTAAGCCATTTCAGAAGGCAGTTGAGAGTGAACTACATTCCTGCGAATCTGGAGACATATGGGCAGACGAGCTGCCTATAACATATCTACTTTCTTAAAGGATATTAGTTAGTCAGGTGTGTATCTGAGAATGTAGCATTAGTGTCTGGATTAATAATCTAGTAAGAATAACATCAGGCCATCACCTGCCCCACTTATTGCTCACTCAACCCTAAGTACTGATGACAGCGCACCATGATTCAAACCCTTTCCTCCGAACAATTATTTGATCCTGATACCTGCACGCACTCTGGTGATATCACTCGGATAGTCTTCACTGTGTATGTCTAAATGCTGCCACTGACTGCATCTTTTGTAGTTACTCCAGATCCGAAGCTAATACAATTGTACACTTCAGAGCTATGAGGCAGAACAGGCCACATTTAAAGACTGGGAATGTCCAGATCTCGGTGGGACTCAATGCCATTCTACATCTGTCCCACTCATTGCACCAGTCTATTTTGAGTTTGTCTCCTGTGGGTATTCAGGAATTTCATGAAGCAGCAGTATTCCTAACTACTGTCCCGTCCATCATCACATTGAAGACAGCTTAGCAGCCACAGAGAAAAGGGCAGGGAGATCTGGAGTCTTCAATAAATCCTGCAGCGTGATATGATCGCTCACAGATAACAGAACAGAGAGAATTTAAAGGACTAGTTAATTCAGCCCTCAAGACATGACATAGATATCGTGCTGAAGGGTGAACGCAGAGCGGAAACATCCCAGGCTGAAATGCTCCCCTCTTTTAAGAGGATTGTAAACAGTTTGTGATACTGATCCTTCCTGAGACAGCATAGGAAGCTCACGGTTATCACTCCAGGCATGTGCTGTCTTAGTGTGGATCAAGAAAGAGAGTTGAATGCATGTTTCCATTTAGAAGATGGTAGTAAACATTAGATCTTTCTGTTCTCTATTCCATCTTCAGGACTCTCTGTGTTCATGTCACAGAGTCACACAGCAAGGAAAAATACCTTTCGCTCCACCTCATCGGATCCAGCGCCTTTAATGCTTCCAATTCCCTGGACAATCCCTCTCTCTTTAACCTCCTATCCCCACAGTCCCGCCATATATATGAAACCTACTCCAATGCTATTTGTACTCCCTGGCTCTGTAAATTACTCCAGTCTCAAAAACATGCACAACCTCAATAACCTTCTACTCCAGTCACTACTATAATCGCTATTTCTCTACATTTTTCCAATACGTCGAACCCACTGTTTCTCTGTAACTTCCTCCAGCCCGCACCAACCTGCCCATGTGTGCCCCTTGCAGAAGTCCCTCGAGAACATGGTATCGCTGAAATGTTCTCCAGGCGCTATAGCTGTCTGCTGTCCTACAGAATTGTGATTTCCTCGAATTCCAGGAGCAGCAATTACTGTTTTATATGCTGTTGCATTATTTTAGAACTTTGGGGAAACGAAGTCAAAACACAAGCAGTTTTAAACAGGAGAAGAACAGACAAAGGAAGCATATGCAGAGGTCAGTGCAGGAGAGAGAGTGAGAGGGAGATAGAAAGAAACTGACACCACAATGCACAGTTACTGCCTTTGCTGTTTGAATTCATGTATCGCTGGACATCGCAGTGCATCTGTGAAAATTAAGAAACAGTGAAAGTTTCAACTGATCTTGTCGGAACAGGTTGGGCGAAGTTTACAGCACAGATTCAGATAAGTTAATTGTTTTAGTTAGAAAGCTTGCTGTAGTGAGTCGAGTTGATTCTTTCTTGATTATATCTTTTTTATATATGTTTCTTGATTAAACTTAAAATAAAAGCCATAACTATTAAATTAACCTATGGCACTGTTTTGTAGATGAATAAAATTGTGTTATTTTTTGGGTCAGTAAACTGTCAAGGATCAAAAGTGTTCTTTAGTAGAGGTTTATGTACTTCTTATGAGACGTGGGAGTGTAAAGAGAGTTTAAGATTTACAGCGGATTATATCTCCAATAAATGTTGTTGGTTGCGAATCTTATCATATCGACTGGATCGGTTAGAAAGACAGTTAGAAACAATGAGGAATGTGCAACAGCAACAGTATGTGACGCATGGCAGTTATACGAAGTGTGTGGGGGTAAGTCCTAGATACAGTCACATAAATGGGATAACTCCAGAAAAGGTAAGAGAGGTAGGCACCTCGTGTAGGAGCCTACTGTGGCTATACGCATTCCAAACCAGCATGCTGCTTTTTGTAAAACGTACGAGGTGATGGATTCTCATGCCAGCGTAGCAGGAACAGCCAAGTTCCTGTTATTGACAATGGCTCTAATGCAACGAGGAGTACGTCGTGTTCCAGGAGATCAATTGTGTTGGGGGATTCTCTAGCTTTAGGTACTGACAGACGTTTCTTTGGCTAGCAGCGAAAAACTGGAACGGTGTTTGCTTCCCTGGTGCCAGGAGCAAGGATGTTTCAGAGAGAGTGCAGAATGATCTCACGGGGAAGAGGGCACAGCAAGAGGTAATTGTCCATATTGGAACTAACTACATATGAAGGAAAGAGGTTGAGAGTCTGAAGGGTGATTACAGATAGTTAGGCAGGAATTTAAAAAGGAGGTCCTTGAGAGTAGTAATATCTGGATTACTCCCGGCGCTGCGAGCTAATGAGGGCAGATTAGGAGGATACAGCAGATGAATGTATTGCTGAGGAGTGCTGCGCGGGAGAAGGATTCACATGTTTGGATCATTGGAATCTCTTTTGGGGTAGAAGTAATCTGTCGAAGAATGGTGGATTGCCCCTAAATTGGAAGGGGCGAATATATTGGCAGGGAGATTTGCTGAAGCTGAATGGGAGATTTTAAACTAGTAAGGTGGACAGAGGAGCGGTGGGACCCAGGGAGCTAGTGAGGAAATAGATCAAGCCTTCAGAAATGAGATAACGAGAATCCAGAGAAAAGAAAAGCCATTAGTTAAAGGAAATGCTGGATGACTAAGAAATTGATGTTTTGGTTCAGAAAAAGAAGGAAACGTATGTCAGGCATCATCTGGATAGATGGAGTGAATCCTTAGAAGACTATAAATGCAGTAAGAGGTTGCTTCAGAGGGAAATAAGGAGGGGAAAAGGGGACATGAGATGACTTCGGCCAATATAATTAAGGAGAATGCAATACGTTTTTACAAATAAATTAAGGACAAAATGGTAACTAGGGAGATAATAGTGCCACTCAAACATCAGGAAAGCGGCATTGGTGGGAAAGTGGCCACAGAAAATGGGGGGATACGAAACGCATATTTTGCATCAGTATTTACTGTGGAACAGGAGATGTAAGAAAAGGAAAGTAGGGAAATAAATGGTGACACCTTGCAACATGCCCATATTACAGAGGAGGAAATGCTGAAACGCATAAAGTTTGATAAATCCCCAGGGGCTGATCAGGTATACACTAGAACTCTGTGTGAAGCTAGTGAAGTGATTGCTCGGCCTCTTGCTGAGATATATTTTTCATCGATAGTCATAGATGAGGTGCCAGTAGACTGGAGGTTGGCTAACGTGGTGCCACTGTTGAAGAAGGGTGGCCGGAACATGCCACGGATTTATAGACCATTAACCCTGACGTCGGCGGTGAGAAGTTGTTGCAGCGAATACTGAGGGACAGGATGGACATGTAATTGGAAAGGCAAGGACTGACGAGAGATCGTCAACATGGCTTTGTGTGTGGGAAGTCATGCCTCACAAACTTGATTGAGTATTTTGAAGAAGTAGCAAAGAAGATTGATGAGGACAGAGCGGTAGATGTGACCGATATGGGCTCTAGTAAGGCGTTCGACAAGGGTCCTCATGGGAGACTGGTTAGCAAGGTTAGATCTCACGGAAAACAGGGAAATCTAGCCATTTGGATACAGAGCTGGCTCAAAGGTAGAAGACAGAGGGTGGTGGTGGCGGGTTGTCTTCAGTCTGGTGGCCTGTGGCCAGTGGAATGCCACAAGGATCGGTGCTGGGTCCTCGACTTTTTGTCATTTACACAAAGGAATTGGAAGTGAGCATGTATGCATAGTTAGTACGTTTGCAGATTACATCACATTTGGAGGTATAGTGGACAGTGAAAACGTTTACCTCAGATTAAAACAGGATCTTCATCAGATGGGCCAATAGGCTGAGATGTGGCAGATGGAGTTTAATTCAGAAAAATGTGAGGCGCTGCATTTTGGAAAAACAAATCTTAGCAGGATTTACACATTTAATGGTAACGTGCTCGTGAGCGTTGCTGAACAAAGAGAACTTGGAGTGCAGGTTCATAGCTCCTTGGTCGTGCAGTCTGAGGTAGATAGGATAATGATCAAGGCGTTTGTTATGCTTTCTTTTATTGGTGAATATATTGAGTACAGGAGTTGGGAGGTCATGATATGGCTGTAGAGGGCATTGATCAGGCAAATGGTGGAAGATTGCGTGCAATTCTGGTCTATTTCCGATGGGAAAGCTGTTGTGAAACTTGAACATGTTCAGAAAAGATTTCCAAGTACGTTGCGAGGGTTGGAGGATTTGCACGAGAGGGGGAGGCTGAAAAATCTGGGTCTGTTTTTCCTGAAGGGTCAGAGGCTGATGGGTGACCTTATAGAGTTTTACAAAATCATGCCGGTCATAGATAGGATAAATAGGCAAGGTCTTTTTCTTGCGCTTTGAAAGTCCAAAACGTAGAGGGCTTAGGGATTCGGTGAGATGGGAATGATATAAAAGAGACTTAAGACGCAACGTTTTCACGCAGAGAGTGGCACATGTATGGAATGAGCTGCCCGAGGAAGTAGTGGAGGCTAGTAAAATTGAAGCATTTAAAAGGTATTTGAATGAGTATGTGAATAGAAAGTGTTTGGAGGGATATGGGCCAGGTGCTGGCAGGTGGGGCTCGATTGGTTTGGGATATCTGGTCGACATGGACGCGTTGGACCTCGTCCTCCCATCTCTCGCCATCCAATCTCTTGCACCCAAGATTCTATGGATCTTCTTGGTTCTGTGTGAGCCCCTGGCCTCACCCACTCACATTTCAAAGAACACCAGCCAGGGAGAACTCCAAAGCTGTTTACCAACTCCCTGTCTGAAGGAGACAACACACCTCTGCAAGAGAAACAGGATAGAACACATGTCTTATCATCACATCATTCAGCAAGCTGGCACAGAATCTATGGCCTGAAGGCCTTCCTCCTGCTCTGTGAAAACTGTTTGATCCTTGAGCACAGCTTCAGGCTCAGAAAGTGGATTGTATTATGGGACAGTGGAGGTGGAATGAAGCAATGGTTGCAGATTCAGAGACTGAAGAAGGAAGGGAGATCTCTTCAGGAGGAACGAAACTCAAATCAATATGAATAAGTTCAAACCAAAAGCCTCCATACTTTTAAGACAGATACTTGATGAAGTAATCAAAGACCAGGTCAGAAAGTGACTGGATGGCAGCAAAGCATTTAAAGAACACGGTAGGGAGAGACAAAGAGAGATTTATTTGTTCATCAATAATCATTTAAACATCATCAATGAAATAAAAGGCAGCTGATGTGAGTTTTTATACATTAACATAAGTTGGCTTTATAGAATGAAAATGCCTAGAAATACAAAGTAAAATAAAGAACTGGCATCATAAATCTAAATAGCAAACTTTATTAACTATTGAATTATGGAATAACTGTTCAAAATTATAATTTGGTTTTGTTAAGGAATTGAATAATTTATAAGATAACAATCTCCTGATTAATCTCAGAGACAAACACACAAACACGCATATAGATGAGAAGCAGAATTATGCCACTGATGTCCATGACTTTACCTACAATTTGAAAAGTTTGGAGCTGTTCCATTTAACCTTCAAATTCCACTTTCCACTAATCCCATTTATTATGTCCAACACAAAACTATCCTCTGCTATCTGATGAAAGTCTCCCCATCTTTACTACTTTCTGAGGCAGGGAGTTCCGACCTCTCACACCACTCCAAGGGAGAATAATTTTCAGCATCCCTGTGCTGAAAATGGGAGCCCTGATTTCTAAACTCTGCCACTTAGTTCTGGATTCACTACACAAGCGAACACCTTTTCAACCTTCATGTTGGCAAGACAATTCACGACAATACTTCAATGGGGACCCTTCGCACTCTTCGAAATATTCTCCTCATCTCCATCTTATTTTCAAAATAGTGTACCCAAATTCTGGGTTCCCCCACAAGGATAAATATTGTTCCCACATCCACACCTCACTCTTCTGAACTCCAGTAGAAACAAATACAGGCTCTCCAACCTTGGGAAATTCTTTGAGTGGAACTGAGAAATAAGAAAGGGATGATCACGTTATAAGGATTGGATTATGGACCCCCAAATAGTCAGTGGGAAATTGAGAAACAAATTTGTAAGGAGATCTCAGTGATCTGTGAGAATAATAGGGTGGTTATGGTAGGGGATTTTAACTTTCTAACCATCGACTGGGAATACCATAGTATTCAGGGTTTTGATGGAGAGGAATTTGTTAAGTACGTGCAAGAGATTTTTCTGATTCAGTATGTGGATGTACCTACTGGAGAAGGTGCAAAGCTTGATCTACTCTTGGGAAATAAGGGCAGGTGACTGAGGTGTCAGTGGGGGAGCACTTTTGGGCCAGCGACCATAATTATATTAGTTTTAAAATAGTGATGGAAAAGGATAGAGAGGATCTAAAGTTCTCGTTAAAGTTCTAAATTGGAAAGGCCAATTTTGACGGTATCAGGCAAGAACTTTCAAAAGTTGATTGGGTGCGGATGTTCGCAGATAAAGGGATGGCTGAAAAATTCAAAAATGAGATAATAAGAGTCCAGAGACAGTATATTCCTGTTAGGGCAAAAGTAAAGGCTGGTAGATGCAGGGATTGCTGGAAGACTAGAGAAATTGAGGTTTTGGTCAAGAAAAAAGGGAAGCACATGTCAGATATGGATAGCAGAGATCAAGTGAGTCCTTAGAAGAGTGTAAAGACAGAAGGTGTATGGACGCAGAACATAGAACATTACTGAGCAATACAGGCCCTTTGGCCCTCGATGTTGCACCAGCCTGTGAAACCAATCTGAAGCCTATCCCTCCTACACTATTCCATTTTTATCCATATGATTATCCAATGACCATTTAAATGCCCTCAAAGTTGGTGAGTTTACTACTTTTGCAGGCAGTGTGTTCCAAAGCCCTACTACTCTCTGAGTAAAGAAACTACCTTTGACAGCTGGCCTATATCTGGGACACCCGGACCAACCAACCCAACCACCCTGTGGCTCAACACTTCAACTCCCCCTCCCACTCCACCAAGGACATGCAGGTCCTTGGCCTCCTCCATTGCCAGACCATAGCAACACTACGGTTGGAGGAAGAGCACCTCATCTTCTGCCTAGGAACCCTCCAACTACAAGGGATGAACTCATATTTCTCCAGTTTCCTCATTTCCCCTCCCCCCACCTTGTCTCAGTCAAATCCCTCAAACTCAGCACCACCTTCCTAACCTGCAATCTTCTTCCTGACCTCTCCGCCCCCACCCCCACTCCAGCCTATCACTCTCACCTTGACCTCCTTCCACCTATGACATTTCCAATGCCCCTGCCCCAAGTCCCTCCTCCCTAACTTTTAACTTAGCCTGAGGGACACACTTTCCTTATTCCTGAAGAAGGCTTATGCCCGAAACGTCGATTCTCCTGCTCCTTGGATGCTGCCTGACCTGCGACACTTTTCCAGCAACACATTTTCAGCTATATCTATCACCCTCAATTTCAAGCTATGATCCCTCCTGCAAGCCATCATCATCCTAGGAAAAAAGCTGTCAATGTCCACACTATCTAACCCTCTGATTATCTTATAAGTTTCAATTAAGTAATCTCTCAACCATTTTCTCTCCAATGAAAACAGCCTCAAGGCCCTCAGCCTTTCGTCATAAGACCTTCCATCCATACGAGGCAACATCCTAGTAAATTTCCTCTGAGCCTTTTCAATGCTTACACGTTTTTTCTATAATGCGGTTACCAGAACTGTACACAATACTCCAAGTGCGGCTGTACCAGAGTTTTGTACAGCTGCAGCTGGCTTCATGTCTCCGAAACTCAATACTTCCACCAATGCAAGGTTTGTGAAGGTTTGTAGCTCAGGTTGAGGTTTAGGGTGTAGGTTTACTCGCTGAGCTGTAGGTTTGATATCCAGGCGTTTCATTACCTGGCTAGGTAACATCATCAGTGGTGACTTCCAAGTGAAGTGAAGCTGTTGGTCAGAAACACAGCCAGAAACCCTAACCACCTTACCATACATTGAAGAAGTTTCAGAAATGACAGCCAGACTACTAAGACCCTTTGGAATCCTAGTAGCACACAAACCCACCACCACTCTCAAACAAAAACTAACAAACTTAAAAGACCCAGTACAACCCATGGACAAAACCAATGTCGTCTACAAAATTCCATGCAAGGACTGCCACAAACACTACGTAGGACAAACAGGAAGAAAGTTAGCCACCAGGATACACGAACACCAGCTAGTCACAAAAAGACACGACCCTCTCTCCCTCGTAGCCTTACACACGGATGAAAAAAAATCCACCATTTCGACTGGGACAACACATTTATCCTGGGACAGGCTAATCAAAGACATGCCAGAGAATTCCTTGAGGCCTGGCACTCCAACCACAATGCCATAAATAAACACATAGATCTAGATGCCATCTATCAACCCCTCAGAAAACAAACAGGAAATGACATCACCACAAACTCCAGGAACCCCATCCAGGAGAAAGATATAAATAAAAAGCAGGAGACAACAGCTTCGCTTCACTTGGAGGTCGCCACTGATGATGTTACCTAGCCAGGTAATGAAACGTCTGGATATCAAACCTACAGCTCAGCGAGCAAACCTACACCCTAAACTTCTACCAATAAGAGCTCACACACTGTATGCCTTCTTAACAACCCTGTCAACCTGGGTGGCAACTTTCAGGGATCTATGTACACAGACACCGAGACCTCTCTGTTCATCTACACTACCAAGAATCTTACCATTAGCCCAGTATTCTTTATTCCTGTTGCTCCTTCCAAAGCGAATCACCTCACACTTTTCCACATTAAACTCCATTTGCCAACTCTCAGCCCAGCTCTGCAGCTTACTTACGTTCCTCTGTAACCTGCAGCTTCCTTCAGCAGTATCCACAATTCCACTGACCTTAGTATCTTCTGCAAATTTATTAACCCATCCTTATACTCTCTCATCCAGGTCATTTATAAAAATGACAAAAAGCAGTGGCCCCAAAACAGATCCTTGCAAAACACCACTAGTAGCTGAACTCCAGGATGAACATTTCCCATCAACCACTACCCTCTTGTCTTCTATCAGCGAGTCAATTTCTGATCAAACTGCTAAATCACCCTCAATCCCATACTTCCGTATTTTGTGCAATAGCTGACCATGGGGAACCTTATCAAACACCTTACTGAAATCCATATGCAGGGGAACCTCGATTATCGGAACGAGATGGGCAGGCACTATTTCGTTCGGATAATCGATTATTCGGTTCATCGATTAAATGCCTTTCCACAAGGGCTTGGAGTTTTTAAGTCTGCTCCCCATTCAGGAGACTGTAGCAGCACACAGCGCAGGACCCCGAGCCCCCAACACCGTCCCTTGCCCCCCGCCCCCGTCCATCACCGCTCCCACCCCAATTGCATCCAACACTGCACCCCCCCACCTCCCACCCCGTGTGCCCCCCAGTTCACCCCTGACACTCTCTCCGGGGCAGCTGGACCGGACACCAACAACAACACAGACACAGACACAGACACACACACAGACACACACACACACACACAGACACACACACACACACACACAGACACACACACACAGACACACAGACACATACAGACACACACACACAGACACACCACACCAACACACACACAGACACACAGACACAGGCACACACACAGACACACACACACACACGCACACAGACACACACACGCACACAGACACACACAAAAACACGCACGCACACACACACACAGATACACACACAGACATACACATGCACGCACACACAGACACACACACACAGTCCCACACACATACACACACACGCACACAGACACACACACAGACACGCACACACTCACACACACAGATACACACACAGACACAGACACAGACACGCACGCACACACGCACATACAGACAAACACACACAGACACATACAGACACACACAGAAACACACACACCGACACACACACAGACACACACACACAGACACACACTCACGCACAGACACACACAGGCACACACACACACAGACACACGCACACAGACACACACAAAAACACGCACGCACACACACTCACACAGACACACACACAGATACACACACAGACATACACATGCACGCACACACAGACACACACACACACAGTCCCACACACATACACACACACGCACACAGACACGCACACACTCACTCAAACACACAAACTCACACAAACACACACACAGACACACACACAGCTACACAGACACAGACACACAGCCTCACAGACACACATGCACAGACACACACACACAGACACACACACACATACACATGCACCCACTCACAGACACACATACACAGGTACACACACACAGGCACACACACACAGGCACTCAGTCACACACACATACACACACAGACACACACACAGACACACACGTGCACACAGACACACACACATACACATAGACACACGCACGCAGACATACGCACTCAGACACACACACGCACACGCACATACACACAGACACACACGCAGACACACACACACGCGCACACACAGACACACACACATACACGCACACACACAGACACACAGATTCCCACACACAGACACACACACGCACACACACACACACACACACAGATACACACACAGACACACAATAGACACACACACGCACGCACACAGACACTCACACACATGCACACGCACAGCTACAGCCACATGCACACAGCCACACACACAGACACACACGCACACACACACACACACACACACAGATACACAAACATATGCACAGAGACACACACAGACACACACACACAGCTACAGCCACACGCACGCACACACGCACATGCACACACACACAGCCACAGCCACACACACATGCACATGCACACACACAGCCACAGCCACATACACACACACACACAGAGCTACACACCCACACACACACACACCTTTATACTGCACCTTTTTGACAGGTTCCACCTTTGCCCTGGACAGGACAATATTGTTCAGATTATCTGGTGAAGAGGGAGGAGCGGTTTAGGGTACACCCCTCTGTAGAACTCCAGGGAATGTATGCGGAGAGAGAGAGGGTGGGAGGTCAGTCATTTGAAGATGGTGTCTGTTTAATCACTGTAAACAAAAGACACGATCACAGTTGGAAACACGTCTTTGATGTAATTTTTCTATTGGGACCTCGAGATCTCCTTCGGATAATCCAAATTTCGGATAATTGCTGTTCATATAATTGAGGTTCCCCTGTACACAACATCAACTGCTTTAACCCCATCCACCTGTTTGGTCACCGTCTTAAAGATCTCAATAAGGTTTGTGAGGTACAACCTACCCATCACAAAACCGCGTTGACTATACCTAATCAACTTATTCTTTTCTAGATAATTATAAATCCTATCTCTTATAACCATTTCCAAAAGTTTACCCACAACTGAAGTAAGGCTCACTGGTCTATAATTACCAGGGTTGTCTCTACTCCCCTTCTTGAACAAGGGGACAACATTTGCTATCCTCGAATCTTCTGGCACTATTCCTGTCGACAATAACAACATAAAGATCAAAGCCAAAGGCTCTGCAATCTCCTCCCTGGCTTCCCAGAGAATCCTAGAATAAATTCCATTCGTCCCAGGGGATTATCTATTTTCACACTTTCCAGAAGTGCTAACACCCCCTCCTTGTGCACCTCAATCCCTTCTAGCCTAGTAGCCTGTATCTCAGTATTCTCCTCGACCGCATTGTCTTTTTCCTGTGTGAATACTGATGAAAAATATTAAATTAGCGCTTCACTGATCTCCTCAGACTCCACACAGAACTTCCCACTATTATACTTGATTGGCACTAATTTTTCTTGAGATCATTCCTCATATATCTATCAAAAGCTTTTGGGTTTTCCTTGATCCTATCTGCCAATGACTTCTCATGTCCCCTCCTGGTTCTCCTTAGCTCTCTCTTTTGGTCTTTCTTGTCTAACTCGTAACTTTCACACGCCCTAACTAGCCTTCACGTCTCATCCTAACATCAGCCTTCATCTTCCTCTTGACAAGAGATTCAATTTATTTAGTAAACCACGGCTCCCTTGCTCAACTACTTCCTCCCTGCCTGACAGGTACATACTTATCAAGGACGCACAGTAGCTTTTCCTTGAATAAGCTCCACAGTTCTATTCTGCCCATACCTTGGAGCTTCCTTTGCATCTTCTATCTTGCCTAATTGCATCATAATTGTCTTTCCCCAAGCAATAACTCTTGCCCTGCGGTATATACCTATCCCTTTCCATTGCTCAAGTAAACGTAACCAAATTGTGGTCACTATCACCAAAGTGCTCACCTACCTCCAAATCTAACAAATGGCCAGGTTCATTACCCAGTGCCAAATCCATTGGGACCTTGCCTCTTGTTGGCCGATCGACATATTGTGTCACGAAACCATCCTGTGCATATTGGACAAAAACTGACCCATCTAAAGTACTCAAACGATAATATTTCTAGTCAATATTTGGAAAATTAAAGTCACCCATAACAACTACCCTGTTACTCTCACTCCTGTCCAGAATAATCTTTGCTGTCCTTTCCTCTACATCCCTGGAACTATTCGGAGGATACAAAGCTCCCAACAGGGTGACCTCTCCTTTCCTGTTTCTAACCTCAGCCCATACTACATAAGTAGACGAATCCGCAAACGTCCTTTCTGCAACTGTAATATTGTCCTTGACTAACATGCCACACCTCCCCCTCTTTTACCATCTTCTCTCTTCTTACTGAAACATCTGAATCCTGGAAACTGCAACAACCATTCCTGTCCCTATCCATGTCTCTGAAATGGCCACAACATTGAAGTCCCAGGTACCAACCAATGCTGCAAGTTCACTCACCTTATTCCGGATGCTCCTGGAATTGAAGTAGACACAATTCAAACCAACTTCCTACTTGCCAGTGCACTCTTGCAACCTTGAAACCTCATTTCTGACCTCACTACTCTCAACATCCTGGACACTGGAACTACATTTTAGGTCTCATTCCCCAGTTGAATTAGGTTAAATCCTACCGAAGACCATTTGCAAATTTTCTCCCCAAGATATTGGTATCCCTTTGGTTCAAGTGAAGACCATCCTGTTTATAGAGGTCACACCTACCCCATAATGAGCCCCAATAGACCAGGTATCTGAATCCCTCCCTCCTGCACCATCCCTGTAGCCACTTATTCAGCTCCTCTCTCTCCCTATTCCACGCCTGTGGCTCAGATAATAAACCAGAGATAACAACTATGTTTGTTCGAGCACTAAACTTCCACCCTAACTTCATGACTGTCTGCCTTAAATCCCCATCCCTTTTCCTACCGATGTCGTTAGCGCCTATGCGGACCACCACTTGGGGCTGCTCCCCCTCCCCATCAAGGATCCCAAAACACGATCACAGATATCACAAACCCTAGCACCTGGGAGTAAACACAACAACCATGAATCTCTTTCATTCCCAGAGAAGCTCACGCCTGACCCCTGAACTATGGAGGCCCCAGTGACTAATGCTCTGCTCCTCTTGCCCCTTCCTTTCTGAGCAACAGGGACAGACATTGTGCCAGAGATCTGTACCCCATGGATTATGAGAATCGACGTTTCGGGCATAAGCCCTTCTTCAGGAAAGCCTGAAGAAGGGCTTATGCCCGAAACGTCGATTCTCCTGTTCCCTGGATGCTGCCTGACCTGCTGCGCTTTTCCAGCAACACATTTCCAGCTCTGATCTCCAGCATCTGCAGACCTCACTTTCACCCCATGGATTATCCCTTGTAAATCGTACCTCCCCCCAACAGTATCCAAAATGGTATACTTGCTATTGAGGGGAATGGCCACAAGGGATTCCTGCATTGTCTGCCAGTTCCCTTTCCATCCCCTGACTGTAACCCATCTACCTTTCTCTTGTACCTGAGATGTAACTGTAATCCCTTGCAATATGCCCTCTGCCTCCCAAATGATCCTAAACTCATGCAGCTCCAGCTCGAGTTCACTAACAGTTTTCAAGGAGCTGGAATTGGGTGGACTTCCCACAATCACCTGATGAAGGAGTTAGCTCTCCGGAAGCTCGTGCTTCCAAATAAACCTGTTGGACTATAACCTGGTGTTGTGTGATTTTTAACTTTGTCCACCTCTGTCTAACAATGGCACCTGCACAACATTTTATTATTGTTAAGCAGCAGCTGCTGCATTTCAGTGGGAATTCTAAGTTTTCTAAAGAGACATTAGGAACTTCGATGATGCTGAGGGATTCGAGGGTTTGTTGGAGCAGATTTATCATGGATTGAATATAGCTACACATGGTAATGAGACACCAAACACCAAACAAATTCTGAGTGTTTTTTTCCCCCAAGGAATGGAACACTAACAGTGAAAGATCTGAAACTGATCAACTCAGACTATCAGATTTACAAACTGATTTGCGTGTTTAGAGTGTTTGGAGTTTAGCGATGCACCACGCAGGGTGTTATCAACACAAACAATGTTGCCCAGAGTGGGAGGAATGAAACCTCTTTTTTGTCATTAAGAATATGTTCATACGATCGTTTAAGGTAAGAAATACCAGCAAATTACTGCGAATGCTCCAAATCTAATATTTTCTTTAAAAGTATTTAAATAGTCATCTCAGGCAGCGACTGTTGACAGAAACAGAATTAATGTCTCCAATCAAATGTGACTCATTCAAATTGAAATTCGTGATCCATTTCTCTCCGTCGGGTTTAGTGTATAAATAGTTTCTTATTTACTGCTCTCGTTGTGATCACTATTACGATAACCCATTTTACCTGTTCTTCAGTTTTAGGTGACTCTTTTCAAAAGTTCACAACAGTCGAACTAAGGCCAGATATTGGGATGGGCGACACGACCGTTCTGAATCTTTGGTAAGAACTGAACTTTAAAATCCGAGTCAGAAAAGGGAGCACAATTTAGTAAATCGAACTCAGTATTAACCATGAACAATTGAGCTCTCATCGCCCTTGGACTCGCAGCTCCGTGCAGGGGAAGGGGCTTGATCAGCAATTAAACCAATGGAGTGTTTGCAGACCTCCTCGTGGGTCTGCTCCTGGGCCTGGCCAAACTGGCCATAAACAGGTCCAGGCAGCGGGCCGTGGAAGGGGGCATTAGGGCCGACTGCCTGCCCCTCTTCCGCGGTTACGTTAGAGCCCGGGTGTCTCTGGAGAAGGAGCACGCGGTCTCCACCGACACCCTGGAGTTGTTCAGGGAGAGGTGGGCGCTGCAGGGAGTGGAGTATATTATTTCCCTCTCTCACTCTATTTTGATTTGATCCCTGCCCTCTCCCCTCACTGTTTGATCATACAGCCCTCTGAGAAGGGCACTGCTTGTCACTGGCCACCCTGGAGTTTCCTTTCTTCCTGGTGGTGGAAATTGAATAAAGATTCGTGCACCTTGTGTCTTTCACTGTGTCTCACACCTGCACACACACAACATGGGGGCTGGGGAAAATATAAGCACTACCGCAGTTAGGCAGGACTGTGGCGGTAAGAATAAAATACGTAAACAGGGGATTTCGAGTCTCCACAGTTTCGAACACTGACTCTGTTGGCTGGTGTAAAAGAAAAGAAAAAAGATATATATATATATATATATAACACCAGGAGAGTTAGAATCTCCTCAGTATTAGGGGATTGACAGGTAAAGAATGTATATAAAGAGAGAGCGTGTTTGCAGTGACTGCACGGACATTCTACAGGAGATTTGAATAGTTTGAGTACAGCTCGGTTCTCTAAAAGTCAGGAATGAATTCATGCCTGCTCCCTATAGCACAGTTCAACAGAAAGGTGAGAAATACTGAGGCATTTCTCCATATACCCTCATTAACTATTGGACATGTGCAAAGTAAAACTCTTCTTCTGTTAAGTGCCTCATCTGGTAAAACAGAGGATCAGCTCCAATGGAAAGGGCGATTTCAAAATAGGAATAACTAATTTAACTCCAGCTCCGCACCTACATTCAACAGTGAAAGAAAGATATTCACAGTAGTACAGGGACAGTGGAACCAGGTTTTCGCCTGCGGCTGTTGACCAACGCTGGATTCAAACCAAAACTCACAAATACTTCCAGACATACTTGTTCATTTGGACGAAGTATTGCAGGTAGATCATGCTCCCTCGCAGTTCATTTCAACACTGATGGATTGTACCTGTTCTGCACTATTTCTGAGTGTTTCTACGCTCATGTCTCATTCAAATGCGCACAATTCCAAATAGATCAATTTTTATAGCGTTTCAATGATATTGCAAATTTAAACATAAAATGATTTTGTTCTAACAATAAAATGAATCCTCCAAGTTAATTCCGGATATTTGACATTAGAAAGTGTTGTGTTGAGTAGATGACTATTGAAAGGTGACCAATAGGTTACCAAGTCACATTGTCAGTCACCGCCTCCAGACCAGTGCCCAGAAATAATCAGAGACATTCATTGATTCTCCTACCTGGTACACCAATGATGGCCAGGATCAGGTAATATAATTTCCTGACACTGTTGAATGTTTCAACCATGTTCATTATGTTTTCAGGAGTTTATTCCCGCCGTCACCGGTGTCTTGCCAATTTTCTCTGAGGTGATGCATTCACAGATCTTTTCTGTTATAACTTGAACGATCACATTCAGGTCACATCATCGCCACTCTTCGGCTTATTTTGTAATGAACAAAGAGATGACGATAGTGAGTCAATTCCCTTTTGTGATTAAACTTATTTTGGGCTGAAACTCCAAAGTACAATCTAATTATGCTAACTGGCCAATGAAAATTGGGAGTTGGAGCCTGATGACATTAATGCTGTTGAATCAAATGATTCGTTCGAAAACAACACAATTTTACTGCTAAATGTTTATCCTTTCGTTATGGCCATTCAGTCATTAAATTGTATGTGGTCAAGACTTTTTCCCTACCTGTCGTTACGTCTATCTCTCACTCTGTCTCTCTGTAGCTCTCTTCCTCTCCAGCAGTCTGTCTGCAACACTTCATTTTTCCATGTGTCCCTCTCTCTCTGTCTTTCTGTCTTCCCCCAACACCTCTCTGTCGATCAGTCTACCTCGCTATCTGTTTTTTTTTATTTTTCTCTCTCTCCCTGCCGGTGTGTCTAACACTGTTTTCTCTTTCTTTGTTTATCTCTCTGTCCCTGTCTCCCTCACACTCTCTTGTAGTCGGGCTGCTCTGTGGCTGGAATTTGCTCTGTAAATGTGATTATTCACTTGCCCAATCAAAACTGCAGAATATATGACTAAGAATCACATATTCACAAAATGTTACTTTTTGAACTAGAATCCGACTACTTCAATGAGGGGCAAAATGAATACGTTGCTGTGAATTTGAAATTTTCTTCACATAAAGATCGAAAGGTTCTCAGCATTCTCTCCTGAGTTATTCCCTTCGATCCTTTACCTTTCCTCCGAGTTCTCTGGTTTCCTCCCACAATCCAAAGATGTGCAGGTTAGGTGAATTGGTCATGCTAAATTGCCTATAGCATTCAGGAATGCATCGGCCAGGTGCATTAAGCAGGGTAAATGTATGATAATAGGGTTGGGGAATCAGTCTGGGTGAGGTACTGTTCAGAGGGTCAGTGTGGACTTGTTGGGCTAAAGGGCCTGTTTCTACACAGTAGGGATTCTATGAAATGCATTTATTTATGTGGTGACAAAGAATAGTTTCAGAGACCAGTTAAATTATGCAGTGAAATATCCACTGATAAAATTTATTCAATTGATGAATAAATCCAAGTAACTCAGAGCCAACGTTGGATGCAGCAGATAACAGAATGAGGAGTCCACGTGATTAATGGACCGAAAGGAGAAGGAGGAGCAGCAACATGATAATACTCCTTTCCTCATGGGCAAGGAATGACTCCATCTGAGGGGCAAAATGACAGAGACTGGAGAAGTAAAGCCAGTGTAAAGTGCTGTTAGTAATCAGCAACAATTAGTCGGAAGTGGAACAATAAAAGAATAACTGAAAGAGGAATCAGACGTGGGTAAAAAGAATTCATCCCAAGCAATCAATTCCCTAAGTGACTGGATACAAAAATAAATGATCTGGAGGAAAGCATCATCAATCACTGCTGTTCCCTCTCTGGCCTGCTATGACACACTCCTGTACACTCAGACTCACAAAATTGCCTGATCCATACCTCTGGGCAAAAGCAAAAAACATGAGAGGTTTCCTGTTATGAAGGCTGAATAATATACTGGAAAAGATCTGTGTCTTTGGATTACAAATATATCTTTAGAAACACTTTACTTTGTTTCTCCATTCACTCTGGCCTGATAGATAATATCACTCCCTTTCTTTATTCATTTCTTTCCATAAATTAGGGATAACGTTACTGATGTACTGAGGGAGGATATTCCCTGGGAATATATCCAGGGAAACTATTTGATGGAGCTGAGAAATTAAAAAAGGGATAATCACATTAGTTGGATTGTACTTTAGACCCCCAATAGTCAGCAGGAAATTGAGAAACAAATTTGCAAGAAGATCTCCAGTTACCTGTAAGAATAATAGGGTGGTTATGGTCGGGGCTTTTAGTTTCCAAACATAGACTGGATCTGCTATAGAGTTAGGGATTGGATAAAGAGGAACTTTCAAAGCGTGTAGAAGAAAATTTCCTGACTCAGTATGTGGATATAAGTACGAGAGAAGGTGCAAACTCTGACTTATTCTTGAGAAATAAGGTAGAGCAGGTGACTGATGTATCAATAAGAGAGCACTTTGGGCCAGTGACCTTAATTCTATTTGTTTTAAAATAGTGATGGAAAAGAATAGACCGGATCTAAAAGTTAAAACTCTAAATTGGAGGAAGGGTAATTTTGACGGTATTAGGCAAGAACTTTCAAAAGCTGATTGGGGGCAGATGTTCACAGGTAAAGGGACGGCTGGAAAATGGGAAGCCTTCAGAAATGAGATAATGGGAGTCTATCAACAGTATATTCCTGTTAGGGTGAAGGGCAAGACTGGGAGGTGTATGAAATAATGAATGACTAGAGAAATTGAGGTTTTGGTCAAGGAAAAGGAGGAAGCATACGTAAGGTATAGACAGGATTGATCGAGTGAATCCTTACAAGAGTATAATGGCAATAGGAGTATACTTAAGAGGGAAATCAGGAGGGCAAAAAGAGGACATGAGATAGCTTTGGAAAATAGGGTTAAGGAGAATTCAAAGAGATTCCACAAATATATTAAGAACAAAAGGGTAAGACAACAGGACCCCTTAAAGATCAGCAAGGCAGCCTATGTGTTGAACCGCAGGAGTTGGGGACTACTAAACGAGTATTTTGCATCGGTATTTACTGTGGAGAAGTACATGGAAGATAAAGAGCATGGGGAATAAATAGCGGCATCTTGAAAAATGTCCACATGACAGAGGAGGAGGTGCTGGATATCTTAAAAATGCATGAAGTTGGATAAATCCCCAGGTCCTGATCAGGAGTAACCTAGACCTCTGTGGGAAGCTAGAGAAGTGATTGCTGAGCCCCTGCTGAGATAGTTGTATCATCAATAGTCACAGGTGAAGTGCCAGAAGACTGTGGGATCCCTTACATGGTGCCACTATTTAAGAAACGTGGGAAGGAGAAGCCAAGGGACTATAAACCAGTGAGCCTGACATTGGTGATGAGCAAGTTGTTGGAGGAAATCCTGAGGAAGAAGATTTACATATATTTGGAAAGGCATTATAAATTGGGAAGTGATAGATATAGGTCAGATGTCAGTGGTAGTTTCTTTACTCAAAGTGTAGTAGGAGTGTGGAATGCACTGCCTGCAACTGAACTGGATTTGCCAAGTTTAAGGGCATTTAAATAGTCATTGGATAAAAAGTGGATGAAAATGGAATAGTGCAGGATAGATAGCCTTCAGATTGGTTCCACGGGTCAGAGCGACATCAAGAGCCAAAGGGCCTGTACTGCGCTGTAATGTTCTATGTTCTATATGCCAGGACTGATCAGGAATAGTCAACATGGCTTTGTCTCAATTCCTTGACTGATTTTTTTTTTTGAAGAAGCAACAGAGAGGATTGATAAGGTCAGAGCGGTGAACATGATCTATGTGGACTTCAGTAAGGTGTTTGACAAATTCCCTCATGGTAGATGGTTAGCAAGGTTTGATCACATGGAATACAGGGACTACTAGCCATTTGGATACAGAACTGGCTTGAAGGAAGAAGACAGAGGGTAGTGGTGGAGGTTGTTTTTCAGACTGGAAGTCTGTGACCAGTGGAGTGTCACAAGGATGGGTGTTGGGTCCACTACAATTTGTCATTTATATAAATGATTTGGATGTGAACACAGGAGGTACAGTTAGTAAGTTTGCGAATGACACCAAATTGGAGGTTCAAGTCATAGAGTCATAGAGATGTACAGCATGGAAACAGACCCTTCGGTCCAACCTGTCCATGCCGACCAGATATCCCAATCTAGTCCCACTTGCCAGCACCCGGCCCATATTCCACCAAACCCTTCCTATTCATATACCCATCCAAATGCCTCTTAAATGTTGCAATTGTACCAACCTCCACCACATCCTCTGGCAGCTCATTCCATACATGTACCACCCTCTGCGTGAAAGAGTTGCCCCTCGGGTCTCTTTTATATCTTTCCCCTCTCACCCTAAACCTATGCCCTCTAGTTCTTGACTCCCCGACCCCAGGGAAAAGACTTTGTCTATTTATCCTATTCATGCCCCTCATAATTTTGTAAACCTCTATAAGGTTACCCCTCAGCCTCCGATGCTCCAGGGAAAACAGCCCCAGCCTGTTCAGCCTCTCCCTACAGCTCAAATCCTCCAACCCTGGCAACATCCTTGTAAATCTTTTCTGAACCCTTTCAAGTTTCACAACATTTTCCCGATAGGAAGGAGACCAGAATTGCACACAATATTCTAACAGTGGCCGACCCAGTGTTTTGTACAGCCGCAATATGACCTCCCACCTCCTGTACTCAATACTCTGACCAATAAAGGAAAGCATACCAAACGCCTTCTTCACTATCCTACCTACCTGCGACTCCACTTTCAAGGAGCTATGAATCTGCACTCCAAGGTCTCTTTGTTCAGCAACACTCCCTAGGACCTTACCATTAAGTCTATAAGTCCTGCGAAGATTTGCTTTCCCAAAATGCAGCACCTCGCATTTATCTGAATTAAACTCCATCTGCCACTTCTCAGCCCATTGACCCATCTGGTCCAGATCCTATTGTAATCTGAGGTAACCCTCTTCGCTGTCACTATACCTCCAATTTTGGTGTCATCTGTCAACTAACTAACTGTACCTCTTATGCTCGCATCCAAATCATTTATGTAAATGACAAAACATGGAGGGCCCAGCACCGATCCTTGTGGCACTCCACTGGTCACAGGCCTCCAGTCTGAAAAACAACCCTCCACCACCACCCTCTGCCTTCTACCTTTGAGCCAGTTCTGTATCCAAATGGCTAGTTCTCCCTCTATTCCATGAGATCTAACCTTGCTAATCAGTCTCCCATGGGGAACCTTGTCAAATGCCTTACTGAAGTCCATATAGAGCACATCTCCTGCTCTGCCTTCATCAATCTTCTTTGTTACTTCTTCAAACAACTCAATCAAGTTTGTAAGACATGATTTCCCACGCACAAAGCCATGTTGACTATCCCGAATCAGTCCTTGCCTTTCCAAATACATGTACATCCTGTCCCTCAGGATTCCCTCCAACAACTTGCCCACCACTGAGGTCAGGCTCACCGGTCTATAGTTCCCTGGCTTGTCTTTATCGCCCTTCTTAAATAATGGCACCGCGTTAGCCAACCTCCAGTCTTCCAGCACCTCACCAGTGACTATCGATGATACAAATGTCTCAGCAAGAGGCCCAGCAATCACTTCTCTAGCTTCCCACAGAGTTCTTGTGTACACCTGATCAAGTCCTGACGATTTATCCATCTTTAAGCATTTCAAGATATCCAGCACTTCCTCCTCTTTAATCTGGACATTTTGCAAGATGTCACTATCTATTTCCCTACAGTCTATATCTTCCATATCCTTTTCCACAGTGAATACTGATGCAAAATATTTATTTAGTACCTCATCCATTTTCTGTGGCTCCACATAAAGGCCGCCTTACTGATCTTTGAGGGGCCTTGTAAAAACCCTTTGGATTCTCCTTAATTCTATTTGCCAATGCTATCTCATGAGCTCTTTTTGCCCTCCTGATTTCTCTCTTAAGTATACTCCTACTTCCTTTATACTCTTCGAAGGATTCACTCGATCTATCCTGTCTATACCTGACATATGCTTCCTTCTTTTTCTGAACCAAACCCTCAATATCTTTAGTCATCCAACATTCCCTATACCTTCCAGCCTTCCCTTTCACCCTGATAGGAATATACTTTCTCTGGATTCTCGTTATCTCATTTCTCAAGGCTTCCCATTTTCCAGCCGTCCCTTTACCTGCGAACATCTGCCCCCAATCAGCTTTTGAAAGTTCTTGCCTAATACCGTCAAAATTGGCCTTTCTCCAATTTAGAACTTTAACTTTTAGATCTGGTCTATCCTTTTCCATCACTATTTTAAAATGAATAGAATTATGGTTGCTGGCTCCAAAGTGTTTCCCCACTGACATTTCAGTCACCTGCCCTGCCTTATTTCCCAAGAGTAGGTCAAGTTTTGCACCTTCTCCCATAGGTACATCCACATACTGAATCAGAAAATTGTCTTGTACGCATTGAGTTTAGAAGACTGAGAGGGGATCTGATTGAAACATATAAGATTATTAAAGGATTGGACACTCTGGAGGCAGGAAACATGTTTCAGCTGACGAGTGAGTGCCGAACCAAAGGACACAGCTTAAAAATACGGGGTAGACCATTATGACAGAGATGAGGAGAAACATCTTCACCCAGAGAGTGGAGGCTGTGTGGAATGCTCTGCCCCAGAGGGCAGTGGAGGCCCAGTCTCTGCATTCATTTAAGAAAGAGTTGGATAGAGCTCTCAAGGATAGTGGAATCAAGGGTTATGGAGATAAGGCAGGAACAGGATACTGATTAAGGATGATCAGCCATGATCATATTGAATGGTGGTGCAGGCTCGAAGGGCAGAATGGCCTACTCCTGCACTATTGTCTATTGTCTTAACAAATTCCTCTCCATCTAAACCTTTAACACTATGGCAATCCCAGTCGATGTTTGGAAAGTTAAAATCCCCTACCATAACTACCCTATTATTAGATTAGATTAGATTAGATTAGATTACTTACAGTGTGGAAACAGGCCCTTCGGCCCAACAAGTCCACACCGACCCGCCGAAGCGCACCCACCCAGACCCATTCCCCTACAAATACCCCTGCACCTAACACTACGGGCAATTTAGCATGGCCAATTCACCTAACCTGCACATCTTTGGACTGTGGGAGGAAACCGGAGCACGCGGAGGAAACTCACGCACACACGTGGAGAATGTGCAAACTCCACACAGTCAGTCGCCTGAGGCGGGAATTGAACCCAGGTCTCTGGTGCTGTGAGGCAGCAGTGCTAACCATTGTGCCACCGTGCCGCCATCTGTAAGTTATTCTTACAGATAGCTGAGATCTCCTTACAAGTTTGATTCTCAATTTCCCTCTGATTATTGGGGATCTATAATACAATCCCAATAAGGTGATCATCCCTTTCTTATTTCTCAGTTCCACCCAAATAACTTCCCTGGATGTATTTCCGGGAATATCTTCCCTCAGAATAGCTGTAATGCTATCACTTATCAAAAATGCCACTCCCCCTCCTCTCTTGCCTGCCTTTCTATCCTTCCTGTAGCATTTGTATCCTGGAACATTAAGCTGCCAGTGGACAGTGAAGTTATGGAATTCAATCCAGGCAAATGTGAGGTGATGCATTTTGGGAAGTCTAATTCTAGAGCCTTGGGATAAGTTGATGGGCAGAGAGATCTGGGTGTTCACGTCCATTGTACCCTGAAGGTTGCTGCACAGGTGGATAGAGTGGTCAAGAAGGCATATGGTATGCTTGCCTTCATCAGATGTTGTATTCAGTATAAGAGGTGGCAGGTCATGTTAAAATTGGATATTGTTTTGACCGCATTTCGTGTTTACAGTTCTGGTCACCACATTACCAAAAGGATGTGGACACTTGGGAGAGGGTGCAGAGAGGGTTTACGAGGATGTTGCCTGAAATGGAAGGTGCTAGCTATGAAGAGAGATTGAGTACATTAGGATTGCTTTCATTAGAAAAAAGAAGATTGGGGGGTACCTGATTTTTAAACATGACAGCTTATCTCATATTATCTCTCAACAGATTGTGGATTAAAAAACACAGTGCAGGTTATTACTTTCTCACTCACTTGTATGTTCAGCTTGTAGTCGTCTTAGATGGTGGTACTCCTGTAAAGGTGAAGTGAAAATCTTGTAAAACCAAGGAATCTCAGCAAATGGAGGTTTGTTCAAATTTCAGGAGGGTGGTTCTCATTAAACTCAATGGTGGCTCAGGTTAAGACAATCATTTCTTGCATTTACTGTGGCTTCGTTTCATGATGTAGCTGTTTATTACTTTGGATTCTTGGTTCCTTGACTGGTTACTTGGCTTTTGATAGGATTCTCCATCTGCAAGTAGCACCTTGGCATTTTTACGAAGTCAACAACTAAATAGTTTCCTTGTCAAGTGACATTCAAACTTCAAATGCCTTTTCCAACCAGAGGGGTGCTGTGTTTAACATTGGTGTTTGAGTCAGCCAGTGTAGTTTCTCTAAAAGGGTTACCATGGTACAGTGTGAGTTTATAGTATCCATTTGCCTGACAGGCATCTTACATTTGAAGATTTTCCCTTATCCATGGTGAGAGAGAGAGAGGCTTACTAGGATGTTGTTGTTACTTTGTTATTCGCTAATTAGTTCCAGGGAATTCATCCTGTTTTACACGAATGTTCACATTTACTTTGCTGTTTATTTGGAACTGAGAATTAACCGGAGTTCAGAATGATTAGGAACATACAACTTGAGCAGCCATTTTTTAAAAATTTGTTTCTGCTCAAATTTTCCAGGTATTAACTAACAGTCCATGACTTACAAAGGAATGAATATGCAACTGACAGATTTGCTGATGAGACAAAGAAGGGTTAAAAAATTAACCTAAGAGGACATTGGGATGCTATAGAGAAATATAGGTTAAGTGAGGAGTCAAAGACGTGACAAATAGAGTTTTACGTGGATAAATGCGAAGTTGTCCATTTGACAGGAAGAAAAGCAAAGGTTTTTTTTAATGGGGGAGATTTCATTTAAAAAAATCTCCTACTGTAATGCCGTGAGATCAGAGTGTAACAGCACATGAATCATAAAGTGCTAGAATATAGGTACAGTAAGTAATTAGCTGAAACTTGAAGAAGGGCATGTGCCCGAAACGTCGAATCTTCTGTTCCCTAGATGCTGCCTGACCTGCTGTGCTGTTCCAGCAATAAAGTTTCAGCTTTGATCTCCAGCGTCTGCAGACCTCACTTTCTCCACAGTAAGTAATTAGTAAAGCGAATAAATGTTTTCATTTTATCATGGGGAATTTAAACACAAAAGTGGAGAGCACTGGTGAGCCTATATCTTGAATGCTCTAATTCCTATTGGTCCCCGTTTAAGGAAGGAAGTAAATATATTGGAGGCAGTTCGGAAAAATGTTGACCAGAATGATATTGACTGAGCGACTTGTCGCCCAAAGGAAATTTGGATAGGCTCGGCTTGGGTCAGTTTGTGTTTAGGGGAGGAAAAGGAAACTTGATTGAAATAAGATGTTTCCTCTGACAGAAGAGACGAGAATGAAGGGTTACTGTCTAAACGTCAATGGTTGTCCGTTTAAAACAGATGAGGTGATTTTTTGTTCTCTCAAAATGTGGAATATCTGAAAAGTCATTAAAGCAGAGCTATGGGATATTTTAAAGACAAAGATAAATAGATTCTTGTTGAGAGAATCTTGGTGGAAGGTTTTCAGGGGAGGCAGGAATGTGGATTTAAAGTTACAATTAGATGAGACATACTCGTGTTGAATATCTAAATCATCCCGGTTTGTATGGGATGTGGAAGGTTGATTGAAATGCCACACTGGAGTTCCAAGATGAAGTTTCAACAAACACGTTTCTAATGCTGAAATCCTCGATCTTCAGGGATTTTTCCAGTGGTTGAATTTTTCAAGTGTTTGTTTAAAATCAATGAATTTGCGCTGTAACATCAATTGCAGATTTGAAAACTGTGACATTTCCATGGCAGAAGAGATTCCAGTAATGAATGAGGTGATCACAAGTTTTAGTCCAATGTGTGACTTAATTAAGCTTCATCCAGAACACAGCAATGTGAAAGAAAATTCGTGCCGCTTCCTGGAAGTTCTCTGGTGGGGCTTCTGTATGAGGACATGCCAGAGCAATGCAACAAACACTAGCCCACAGCAGTCACATTAACAAAGTTGCTTTAATATGTCTATAATGTTTGCATTTTTCTGAGAGATTAGAGATTTTGTTTGCTTAAAAAAATAACTGCATCAATTCAAAACATTCAAAAGTGGTCAGTGGAAAATTGCTTGTCCATTCAATGTTCAGATCTCAATTTGTAGTTGAACATTTAGATTGCTGAACGCTGAAACAAGGACAAATATATTGAACAATTAGGGTTCCAATCTCCTCCACCCCCTTCATTGTGCCTGTGGCGTCTTTCAAATCCCCTTTGAAAGTTTTAAAGAGAACCCTATTGTTTTCCAGTGTCCCGCTACGTCTGGAAGTTGATCTATTTCACTAAAAGGGTTGATCAAAGAATGTGGTACTGAATCCCTGAGTATCCAGCAATTTCATACCAGCCGTCAGCCAATTGTGGACACAAGACCTAGTGTTTTTTCATGACTAATTTCAGCTGTGGACACTGTGAAGAACCTGAAAACCTAATGTCTCCAGGGACAGTTGCAGTGATCACAAAGTAAGTTTGCTCCAATTTGTGTACAAATGATCCTTGATTCAGAATTCAAAGATGTGAAAGGGTATTGCTGGAGAGCTGTTGTTTAGATTGTTCAGGGGCTTCCCCTTGAAAGCATGTGACAGCAGTGCAACAAACACCTTTGCAGGCTAGACCACAGCAATCTCTAATGCTTGCTTTGTTCCCATTGAAGCTCTTATTTAACTAAAACAACAGAAAGTATCCGAATAAAACCCGAAAGAACTGCAAATGCTGAAAATCAGAAAGAAAAACAGAGTTGCTGGGAAAGCCATTGCTGGAAAGCATCCAAATCTCTTCAGTGAAATATTCCTCAGCCCGGCCCTGAACGGTTTACCTCCCATTGTCCTCTCTGGACTATACTGCAAGGAAAAATCCCTTCTCCCAGACATTCTCTGCCCCGCCCCCTACCTGTACTCTGCTTTCTTGCAAACCAGTTATGTAAGTTTGACACAAAAAATCACCAACTCATGCAGTCATCCTTCTGCAGTGTGAGCAGTTTAACAAAAGCAGCTGAAACAGAGCTGCAATATTGAATCCAGATCCAACAGCTGGTACATAATTGTAGATGGAGGCAAATGCTGATTTCAGTGACTAAACCTGTCTGTTCCATTGCAGGCCTGGTAAACTTTACAGCCTAAACTGCGGTGGAGATGGCAAACCGTGCCATACAAATCTAAGGCGGTCACAAAAAAGGATGTTTAATACAATATGTGACCATGATGTTGCTTCATTCCGAGTACAAGAAAGTGAAAGTAAATTGCTAGTGGGCTAGCAGTTATGGTAAGATAACGTAGGGACTCCTCATGAAAACATCACACAGCAATGCAGAGAATAACATTCCCGACCATAGCATGCCTCTCTATTATCTACATTATTCTTCGGGTCAGAGAGTTTTTTTTCAAAACAGACAGTTTTAGAAGAGAACATCAAAAAAGCCTGAATTCAAAATTGCTTGCCTTTAAGAATTCAAATTTGGGTTACTTGTCCCTGATCATTTTAATCGCTTAAAATGAATATATTCAAGAAATGTGCATATCATCACTCTCTCACCCTTATCACCAGCTATTGTGTCCATCAAACCTACGAAAGGGGTTGAAGAACAAAATCAGTACTGATTGCAGTATCCATCTAGATTGTGAGAAGTTTAACAAAAGCAAATGAGCTCAAGCTGAACTCAATACTGAATCCAGAGTCTTCAGCCATTCAAGCTGCTGGCACTCAGTAGTATCTGGAGGCAAATGCTAACTTAAGGACTTAATTTATCTTGTCTAACTAGTTGCAGACATGGTAAGGTTAACAATCCAAACTGCAAGGGATATGGAAAATATTTCTCCATGATTGTTTGCAATAACTAGAAAATATGTTTGATCTTTTGTACAATTCGTATTTCATTTGATAATACATTCTCAAAGGCAGTTACTGGAGAACACAGAGTTCTTGTGAAGTTATGTGGATATTTCCTTCTGCATCCAGGAACCATGTAGCAAATCTCATTCCAGGCACTAGTTACCCCAGTAAGTTTAACCCATAAAATATGTATTACATCCAGAAGTTGGAAGGTGGTGTTCTTTCTCACACAGTGACATTTGCAGTCATAATTTTATGAATTCTCGTGAAGCCCTGCTGCTTGAACTGAGAGTTGGAGTCAAACGTGACGGTTGGCAGCACCAAAGGTGGCATGCTACTGACAGTAGCTAATACAGAAGTTGCTGCGTGGTCACAAACCATTATTGAAATAGCATGATCCCAGGAGCCAACAGAAACAGTCTAGATTAGAGTGGTGCTGGAAAAGCACAGCAGGTCAGGCAGCGTCGAAGGAGCAGGAAAATCGACGTTTCAGGCAAAAGCCCTTCATCAGGAATCAACAGAGTGAAGACAGAGCAGCGACATTTTCTTTGCTGCCATTAGTGGTGGGTATTGCTGAGCCTGTCCTAAAGGGATTTGCCGGCCAAAACCCACTGTGGGAGTTGAGGAGTTCTATTATTCACAACTCAGACTGACATGAGTGGCTCTCAGTTGG
This sequence comes from Chiloscyllium plagiosum, assembly GCF_037043375.1. Classification (NCBI taxonomy): domain Eukaryota; kingdom Metazoa; phylum Chordata; class Chondrichthyes; order Orectolobiformes; family Hemiscylliidae; genus Chiloscyllium; species Chiloscyllium plagiosum. The sequence goes on from NW_028270167.1 coordinate 49,470,457, forward strand.
TGACTTCATTTGCCCCCCACCGATAAGATAATATAATGGTGCAGAGGGGAGTTGGGCTTTCCTCCTGAACTCCCCTCCACTCGGCCTGACTCATGGCAATCTTGGCAGTTGACTTGGAAAATTCAACCCTGTATGTACAGACTGTACCAAAGGTCTTCATTGGAGACATTGGAAAATTGGTTGCCTGCTCTCTATTTGGGGCGAGAGCTCTTTAGTTGAGATATTTCAAGACGTTGCAACAAGTATAAAGCATTGAAGAAATGAATTTGTTGCATCGTATCTCCCTTTCTTTGCTTCCACGCTCCAGCCTCACTATCTTGTCTTGCAAACAGCCAATGAAGCTTTTGGGGAAATAAATCACCATCTACTGTAATTGTGTCGTGAAGTGGTTTTACAAAACCAGCTGTCAATGGCTTGAAATACTTAGTCAATGTTTCATATTTATAATGATTTTATTGTGCATGTGGATGTTTGCTTAAAATGACGGAATAGCACTTTTCTGACCATTTGCAGATCACCTGACAGTCCAAAGTACAAGGTCGATGGAAAACTCTACACTCCAAAATCTATCATGAAAAAGTAAGTTTGAAAACAATATGTGATTAATGTTTTGCTTCCTTCAGAGTACACAAAATAGAAAGGGAGTTACTGGTGAGCTGGCAGTTACTGTAAGATATCGTCGGGACTTTTCAGGAAACATCACACAGCAGGCAGGGAACATCACTCCAGGCAAGTGTTTGTATCACTGTCTCTCTGTTATCTGCATCATTATGAGGGCTTCAGAATTATTTTTCAAAAATATTGTATGAGGACAGAACATCAAAGACACTTCATTGGAAGTTTGCTTGCATTTTGTTGTTTACGTTTCTAAACTCTGAATATGAATATATCCAAAACTTGAGATCCCATTTCTGTCTCTAATTGTTATCACCAGCAACAGTGCTCTTCAAATCCTCGAAATGTTTTGAAGAACATATTCACCATCTATTGGAGTCACCCATCTGGAGTGTGGCCAGTTTCACACAAACGGCTGAATGCAGGCTGCAGTCCGGAATCCAGAATCTTCAGTCTTTCAAACAGCTGGCACACAATTGTGGGATGGAGGCAAATACTCATTTAAATAACTACATTTATCTATTATGACCAATTGCAGGCATTTTTAGTGTGAAAATCCAAACTTCGATGGAAATAAAACTGATAGTCTGTCAGGAAAAAACTGAAGAAATTAAAGTGTCAGTTTGATCCAAAGTACAATTTAATTACTGATTAATATTGTATTTGGAATAAAGGTTATTGCTGGAGAACCAGCAATTCCTGTGAAGTTATGTAGGCATTTCCTTCTGCATACATGCAGGAATAATGTCAAATACGATATTCCAGGCCATAGTTAGCAGATTACAGAATCTGCTGGGCTCTGCTTCCCAAATGTGTGTTTTTCCTAGAAGTTGGAATGTGGTGTTTTTTTTTTTGAAACAAGACTTTTGCAGTAATACTATTGTGAATTGTGTTAGAGCCCTGCTGCTTGGACTGAGAGCTGGAGCCGTGCTGCTGTGAATGATGGCACTACTAATGTTGGCATGCTGCTGATGTGGCCTGATCAAGAAGCTGTTGCTGGGTCACTATTCCAAGAAAGAAATGGCCCAATCTAAAGAGCTAATGGTGTAATTGGAACGATAGCAAAGTGGCAAACCTTTCTGTGCCACCATTACTGTTTGCAATTGCTGAGCCAATATCCATTGATGAGGAAAGTTCAATCCTGTGTGTAGATCCAGTATCCAAAGCTCTTCACTGGAGAAATTGGACAGTTAGTTGCCATTCTATAATTGCCCTAAGCTCTTTATCTGAGACTTTTATAGACTATGCAATACGTGTAAAGTATTGAAGAAATGGGTTTGTCACATTCTTCGTTTCCATGTTCCAGCCTGACTGTCAGTGGCTTGGAGGAAAAAGTGAGGTCTGCAGATGCTGGAGATCAAAGTTGAAACTTTATTGCTGGAACAGCACAGCAGGTCAGGCAGCATCCAGGGAACAGGAGATTCGACGTTTCGGGCACAGGCCCTTCTTCAGGAATCCTGAAGAAGGGCCTGTGCCCGAAACGTCGAATCTCCTGTTCCCTGGATGCTGCCTGACCTGCTGTGCTGTTCCAGCAATAAAGTTTCAACTGTCAGTGGCTTGACATACTGACACTCCGATTCAAGTTTATAAAAATGTTTTTATTCTGAACGTTAATGTTTGCTTAAATTGACTTAATAGCACTTGATGACCATTTGCATCTCTTAAAACATAAACTGTTGAAAGTGCAAGGGAGCTGGCGATTCTGCTTCTCCAGAAACTGAGGAGGTCATTGAAAAGTAGGCTGAACACAATGTGTGACTGTCTACTAAAAGCTAGCAGGTCTGGCTGCATCTGTGGAGAGAAAGCAGAGTTAATGTTTTTAGTTGAATGACTCATGTTCAGAACTTCAGGTCTCTCTGCAGAAGGGTCACGACTCAACGTGAACTCTGCTTTCTCTCCATAGATAATGCAATATATGTTGAGTTTCTCCAGCAACCTCTGCATTTCTTTCAGATTGTCAACTTCCACAGTTTGTTCTTTTACATTAAATAAATTATTGACTGGCATATAATCTTTGCTCTATCATTAGTGTTGTAAAATGACATTTTAGGTGGAAGCTTGCAGTTAATGCGGCAGACCTGATGCTGGGACTGAAACCTGGAGGCTTTGGCCTGTGCCAAGGATGGTATGTTGCAAACAGTGACCAATGGAGATTCTTGCCAGGGTTACTCATCAGTTGATTTAGATTAGATTACATTACAATGTGGAAACAGGCCCTTCGGCCCAACAAGTCCACACCGACCCGCCGAAGCGAAACCCACCCATACCCCTACATTTACCCCTTACGTAACACTACGGGCAATTTAGCAAAGCCAATTCACCTGACCCTGCACATCTTTTGGAGTGTGGGAGGAAACCGGAGCACCCGGAGGAAACCCACGCAGACACGGGGAGAACGTGCAAACTCCACACAGTCAGTCACCTGAGGCGGGAATTGAACCCGGGTCTCAGGCGCTGTGAGGCAGCAGTGCTAACCACTGTGCCACCGTGCTGCCCACGGCTGAGTTTCACGGATGGTACGGCTGAGTTTCAAGATCTGCTAGTCCAGTAAGAGGGAGGACAGATCAGCACATTAGTGAGCCCTATTAATCATATTGACCATCGCTGAGACTGCAAAGGTGGGCGCAATCAGGGAAATGAGGGAGGCAGACCTGAGAGCTCATGGAGAGTCAAGATGTCAAAGAGAACTGGTCTATGTCAGCATGGCTTAGCAATGGGAAAGTGCCAGACTCCCTCCCTGTCATTTTACCAATTCTCCCACCTCCCAGTTATTTGCCAGTGAATAATTGACCATGCATTAACACACAGTCTTTAATTCAATATTTCTTGCCCATCAATGTTCAGGTCTTCAGTTGTTCATTTCTAAACAATGAGAGTAGACATATTGAAGACATTGACTACTTAACTCTTTGTTTGCCAATATTATTGCATGGCCCACCTCCCTTCACCCTATTCCTCAAAAAAAGAACAGACCATGGTATCCTGCAAACCTGTGCGAAAGTTGAAAAATATCAGCATATACTGCAGTTATGTCAAAAGAAAATGACTTTTTTAACAAAAAGTAATGTTAAAGGAATTTCGGGAGAGCAAGCAGTTTCTGTAAGATTTCTGTAGGAAATTCCTCTTGAAAACATCTCCCAGTGCTATAACAAACACCACCATTCCAGATCACAGCGTCTCCCAAACACCACCATTCCAGATCACAGCGTCTCCCAAACACCACCATTCCAGATCACAGCGTCTCCCAAACACCACCATTCCAGATCACAGTGTCTCCCAAACACCACCATTCTAGATCACAGTGTCTCCCAAACACCACCATTCCAGATCACAGTGTCTCCCAAACACCACCATTCCAGATCAGAGTGTCTCCCAAACACCACCATTCCAGATCACAGTGTCTCCCAAACACCACAATTCTAGATCACAGTGTCTCCCAAACACCACCATTCCAGATCACAGCGTCTCCCAAACGCCACCATTCCAGATCACAGCATCTCCCAAACACCACCATTCCAGATCACAGCGTCTCCCAAACACCACCATTCCAGATCACAGTGTCTCCCAAACACCACCATTCCAGATCACAGCGTCTCACAAACACCACCATTCCAGATCACAGCGACTCCCAAACACCACTATTCTAGATCACAGCTTCTCCCAAACACCACCATTCCAGATCACAGCGCCTCCCAAACACCACCATTCCAGATCACAGTGTCTCCCAAACACCACCATTCCAGATCACAGCATCTCCCAAACACCACCATTCCAGATCACAGTGTCTCCCAAACACCACCATTCCAGATCACAGTGTCTCCCAAACACCACCATTCCAGATCACAGTATCTCCCAAACACCACCATTCCAGATCACAGCGTCTCCCAAACACCGCCATTCCAGATTACAGCATCTCCCAAACACCACCATTCCAGATTACAGCGTCTCCCAAACACCACCATTCCAGATCACAGCGTCTCCCAAACACCACCATTCCAGATCACAGCGTCTCCCAAACACCACCATTCCAGATCACAGTGTCTCCCAAACACCACCATTCCAGATCACAGTGTCTCCCAAACACCACCATTCCAGATCACAGTGTCTCCCAAACACCACCATTCCAGATCACAGCGTCTCCCAAACACCACCATTCCAGATCACAGTGTCTCCCAAACACCACCATTCCAGATCACAGCGTCTCCCAAACACCACCATTCCAGATCACAGCGTCTCCCAAACACCACCATTCCAGATCACAGCGTCTCCCAAACACCACCATTCCAGATCACAGTGTCTCCCAAACACCACCATTCCAGATCACAGCGTCTCCCAAACACCACCATTCCAGATCACAGCGTCTCCCAAACACCACCATTCCAGATCACAGTGTCTCCCAAACACCACCATTCCAGATCACAGCGTCTCCCAAACACCACCATTCCAGATCACAGTGTCTCCCAAACACCGCCATTCTAGATCACAGTGTCTCCCAAACACCACCATTCTAGATCATAGTGTCTCCCAAACACCACCATTCCAGATCACAGCGCCTCCCAAACACCACCATTCCAGATCACAGTATCTCACAAACACCACCATTCCAGATCACAGCGTCTCCCAAACACCGCCATTCCAGATTACAGCATCTCCCAAACACCACCATTCCAGATTACAGCGTCTCCCAAACACCACCATTCCAGATCACAGCGTCTCCCAAACACCACCATTCCAGATCACAGCGTCTCCCAAACACCACCATTCCAGATCACAGTGTCTCCCAAACACCACCATTCCAGATCACAGGGTCTCCCAAACACCACCATTCCAGATCACAGTGTCTCCCAAACACCACCATTCCAGATCACAGCGTCTCCCAAACACCACCATTCCAGATCACAGCGTCTCCCAAACACCACCATTCCAGATCACAGCGTCTCCCAAACACCACCATTCCAGATCACAGTGTCTCCCAAACACCTCCATTCCAGATCACAGCGTCTCCCAAACACCACCATTCCAGATCACAGCGTCTCCCAAGCACCACCATTCCAGATCACAGTGTCTCCCAAACACCGCCATTCCAGATCACAGCGTCTCCCAAACACCAACATTCCAGATCACAGTGTCTCCCAAACACCACCATTCCAGATCACAGTGTCTCCCAAACACCACCATTCCAGATCACAGCGTCTCCCAAACACCACCATTCCAGATCACAGTGTCTCCCAAACACCACCATTCCAGATCACAGCGTCTCCCAAAATACCACCATTCCAGATCCCAGCGTCTCCCAAACACCGCCATTCCAGATCACAGTGTCTCCCAAACACCACCATTCCAGATCACAGGGTCTCCCAAACACCACAATTCCAGATCACAGCATCTCCCAAACACCACCATTCCAGATCACAGCGTCTCCCAAACACCACCATTCCAGATCACAGTGTCTCCCAAACACCGCCATTCCAGATCACAGCGTCTCCCAAACACCACCATTCCAGATCACAGTGTCTCCCAAACAACACCATTCCAGATCACAGCGTCTCCCAAACACCACCATTCCAGATCACAGCTTCTCCCAAACACCACCATTCCAGATCACAGTGTCTCCCAAACACCGCCATTCCAGATCACAGCGTCTCCCAAACACCACCATTCCAGATCACAGTGTCTCCCAAACACCACCATTCCAGATCACAGCGCCTCCCAAACACCGCCATTCCAGATCACAGCGTCTCCCAAACACCGCCATTCCAGATCACAGTGTCTCCCAAACACCGCCATTCCAGATCACAGCGTCTCCCAAACACCACCATTCCAGATCACAGCGTCTCCCAAACACCACCATCCAGATCACAGCGCCTCCCAAACACCACCATTCCAGATCACAGCGTCTCCCAAACACCGCCATTCCAGATCACAGCGTCTCCCAAACACCGCCATTCCAGATCACAGCGTCTCCCAAACACCACCATTCCAGATCACAGCTTCTCCCAAACACCACCATTCCAGATCACAGCTTCTCCCAAACACCACCATTCCAGATCACAGCGTCTCCCAAACACCGCCATTCCAGATCACAGTGTCTCCCAAACACCACCATTCCAGATCACAGCATCTCCCAATATTTGCATTATTCCTGGTGATTTAGAGTGATTTTAAAAAAGCTGTATCAACTCAATAGAGCCTTTTGATCTTTATATTTTCATAAGATGCAAGTCATTTATTGGTGTAAGTCCTTTGTTTAATTTGTGCTCCATGAGGACTTGTGGCTGGGGACATTTTGACAGATCCGATTGTCAGGAGGATGGGAATCAAAGTTTGCCAGACCTGAGTCCAACCATGAGGAAGCAAGTTTGATTTGATCGGATTTTGATGCAGTTTAAGTATGCTTCGTTTGCAATACAGCTATGTGAAAAGGGAATGTTGGAGAACCATTGATTCCTTCAAAATGTTCCGTGCAATACAATGAACACCAGTCCAGACAACAGCAGCCACATTAAGGAGGCTGCTGGACTGCCTCACTAAAAGAGTTTAATATTAGAGACAGAGTTGTCTTAAACAATAGTACCAACATTGAAGCATCCAAAACGCTGAGAGAGGAAATTACTTGCTGATCAATATTGAGGTTCTATTTCTGGACAATGCTGCCAAAGTGAAAAAAACTGAAGAAATGGCTCCTCTCCTTCACCCCACCTCATCGCTTCTCTTTGTTTCTCTTTCCTCTTGTCCTCACCACCTCCCTCACCCCAAACTACCTCCAAATTCGTTGCCGTGGTCTCCAGAGTTTGGTGAAATTTGAAGAAGTATGGCTACAATTAAGAGTGTGACCGAGGGATCGAAGATGGCGGCGATCTGAGAAGATCACACTGCAGAGCTTCGCATCGCAGCAGGAGCAGGACGGTCCTTTAACCCACCAAACCCAGGTCATCAGGATATCATGGGGCGTTGGAAAGATTGTGAAGCCCCAAGAAACATTTAAAAAATGACTTACCTGTATTTTCAGCTGTCCAGAAATGCCTAAAAAGGGAGGAGGAGCATCTGAGGCCGGGCCTGCAGCTCAGCCTGCAGCAGCCTTGGAGCCGATTACTCTCCAGGACCTGGTGAACCAGCTCTCGAAATCTCGTGAGATGTTGGGGAAACAGATTGAATAGAAGCTGGCTCCAGTCTCTCTCATGCTGCAGAAGCATGAGCAGCAGCTGGGAGACCTGGAGAAGAGGACGGATGAGTGGAGCACAGGGTCACAGTGGTGGAACCTGATGCCAGTTCATTCAAGGAAGAGATCAAAGCCCTGAAGATGCAGATTCGTAACTTGCGTGACAAGTGGATGATCATGAAAACAGGGGCAGGCGAAAAAACATTCGGATCATCGGTCTGCCTGAGGGTAAGGAAGGTGAGCGGCCTACGGAATTTGTTGAAGATTGGCTTCTGAAATTCCTTGACTTGGAGACAGGCATGAGAGGATTGAAGATAGAGAGGGCTCACCGGGTCACAGCACGGAGGTCGAGTCTGGGTCAACGCCCTCGTCCTTTCCTGGTGCAGTTCCATCATTACCAGGATAAGGAGAGAGTCATGGAGGCTTCCAGACTCCAAGGGAATGATCCAAAGGCCCTAATTTACGAGGGCCCTAAGATAATGTTTTTTCAGGACTTTTCAGTGGCGGTGATCCAGAAATGAAAATCGTATGATGGTGTCAAGAGAAGATTGAAGGAGCTTGGTAGTCAGTACTCCCTGAGATATCCAGCAGTGCTTCGGATCACCTTAGATGGATCCATGCATCTCTTTGACACATCAGAGAAGGCAAGACACTTTGTGGACAAACTAACCTAATTTAAACAATTGTAGTATATATAAATATTGTTGCTTGGGTATGGGTTTATCATTCTGTAAAAGAAATGGAGGAAGTCCGGTTGGAGCTTTGTTTTTCCCCTTTTTTCCCTCTATTTATAATAATTTGGTTCAACTATGTCTGGCGGTGGTCAAGATGAACATTTTAAATTTCTAAGTTAGGACGTACCAAAAGATGGGTTGGGTATTTATTCCCACTTTTTGTTTATGAAAGAATGCTTTTTTATTCATATTGATATTCTATGGGGTGTTTATTCTTTTTAGCTTGTGCTTGCGATGCGGCTCTAGCTGGGAGAAGTGAAGGTGGTTGAGATGGTTAGATGCCTATATATGGGCAGTTTGGGAGGGGTAGTTGCCCCCTCCGGGCAGGGTCTGAGTTCCCCTACTCAGCGCTATTGGCGCTTTGTATGTTGGTTTGTCTTCTAGTTTTTGTTGTTTTTTTATTTTTAATCATTTCGTATGTTTGTTAAATATAGCGTTTTTAGTTTATGTAGTTTTTATATTTTGTGGACCATGCGACACTAAGGCTCAGCAATTTGTGGTTTGGGTTCCTCCTCTGTGGAATTTAAATGTAATTGCAGAAGATTATGGCTAATGATTTGATGAAGTGGTGTACCTGGAATATCAAGGGAAGTCACTCACCAATTAAGAGGAAGAAGGTACTCTTGAGTCTTAGAAAGGAGAAGGTGGATATTGCTTTGTTACAGGAGACACATTTGGATGACAAGGAGCATCTGAAATTACAGCAGAATGGCTTTGACCGAGTTTATTTTTCATCATTTAATACCAGAAGTAGGGGAGTGGCTATATTGGTGAGGAAAAATCTCTCATTTAAATTGTTGGAATGTGTTAAAGACACATACGGGAGGTTTGTAATTCTTGAAGCCTTGATAAATGGGGAAGAATATGGCATTTTAAATGTTTATTGTCCCCCAGCTCATCCTCTTAAATTCTTGTTAGATGCTTTTTCTAAACTGATAGGTCTCAAGCCTTGGCACATCATTATAGGGGGAGATTTTAACTGCTTCATGGACCCCACAGTAGACAGGTTGCCTAAAGGTCCCTCAATACAGTCTGCACAAACTAAACAGTTATTGGGTCTGTGTGGGGAATTAGGTTTGGTCGACGTCTGGAGGTGTCTCCACCCGATAGGGAGGGATTTCACATTTTTCTCCAATCCGCATAGATGTCACACGAGGATTGATTTTTTTCTGACCCCTGCAGTAACCCTGGATCAGGTGGCATCCTGTACGATTGGTAATATTGCCATCTCTGATCATGCTCCAGTGTACCTCATGGTTAAAATTAAGGATGTTACATTGGATTCAAGGTACTGGTGAATGGACCCCTTTATTCTCATGGACAGCAAGCTTGTGGAGTATTTTTCGAGGGAATTTCGGGCATTCCTAGACATTAACATAGGCTCGGTTGATAGCTCACCTGCTCTCTGGGAAACTGCCAAAGCTTATGCCAGAGGGTTGGTTATTTCATATTCCACCAGTTGGAAGCGGCAGAAGGGTGAGCAGCAACGTCTCCTTGAAGCATGGTTGACGGCAGCCGAGAAGGCCTATTTAGACAGATCCTCATTGGTCAAACTGCAGAGGATTACAGCACTGTGGTCTACATTAAATTCCGTGCTCACGCAGACGGCAAAGAAGGAGCTGGCTTTTGCAAAGCAAAGGTTATGCGAGCATGGTGACAAGCCAGGCAAATACTTAGCATACCTTGCCAGAAAGAGAAGTACCCCACAAACCATTACAGCAATTAGGGAAGGGTCTGGGAACCTAACATGTGATTCTAAAAAGATTAATGTGGCGTTCCAGAGATTCTACTCTAAATTATATCAGTCTGAGAAGTGTGAGGAGGGGCAGGCCAAAATGGAATCCTTTTTTACGATCAAGCAATTTTAATATTTCTAGGGGCAGCCGGCAGGGCTGTCCCCTTTCACCATTACTTTTTACGTTGGTGATTGAACCGTTGGCAGAGGCCATTCGTGGGGATCTCAATATATCAGCTCCAGAAGTGGGGTCAAAATTACATAAGATCTCGCTGTATGCAGATGATGTTCTAACTTTCTTGACAAATCCAGCAGTCTCAGCGCCTTGCCTGATACAATGCATTCACACGTTTGGCACTTTTTCAGGGTATAAGATTAATTTTGCTAAATCAGAGGCTATGCTTATGGGTGGTCTTACAAAAGAGTTGGCTCTTGAGAGTGACTATAGACTCCCATTTAGGTGGTCACAGGGGGGGTTTGTGTATTTGGGCATATTCATTACTCCAGTTCTGGATTGGCTGTTCAAAGCCAATTTTACTCAATTATTTGCAAAAATTAAACAAGATCTCCAAAGATGGGAGCACTTCCAGTCTCATGGTTGGGTCGGATAGCACTTATTAAGATGAATATTCTCCCTCGTTTGCAATACTCTATACAAATGCTCCCCCTGATTTTCAATAAACAAACACTCAGGAGACTGAGCGGTTGGTTTAGCTCCTTTATCTGGCACTGTAAACGGCCACTCATTAAATTAGCCAAACTGCAGTTGCCTCACAGATAGGGGGGTGGGGGGAGTAGACCTTCCAGACATTAAAAATTACCAATTAAGCTCACTTTTGACCTACGTAAGTGATTGGGTTTGTGGAGACCCTCTTTCAATATGGCTAGATAGCGAAGTCTACCAGGCAAGGTGCCCCCTTACCAGTTTGCTGTTTTTGGACAAAGTGAGGACATTTAGGGAATATTGCCATAACCCAATAGTCATCAATACTGTTAAAGCATGGGGGGCAATTCGGCAAAGGGAGGTAATATTGGCAAAACATCTTTGTTTACACCTTTCGTGGATATGCCGCGTTTTCAACCGGGTATGATAGATTCAGGATTTAAACGTTGGGCAGCTAGGGGTATGGGTGATTTACTTGAGGGAGATGTAATGATGTCCTTCGATCAGTTAGTACGGAAATATGAGTTACCTAATAGAGACCTCTTTCGTTTTTTTCAAGTTAGGGATTTTATTCAAAAAAATACCACACTTTTGACTGATCCCTACAAATCTGACATAGAAAGAGGGGTACTAAGGGCTAAGAGTACACTCTCTGTCAGTACTCTATATCACCAGTTGGGGGGTGCCACCTCAGATGAGTCTGATCGACTCTGCAAGATGTGGGAAAGAGAGCTGGGTGTTGAAGTTTCTTCAGAGGCATGGGAGGATATTTGGGAGAATGCAAGGAAGATATCAATTTGCAATAGCACCCATGCTTTACAGTTGAAAATTCTCCACAGGGTCCACTTAGCCCCAGACCATTTATCAAAATTTAAACCAGGGGTATCTTCAGCATGTCCCAAGTGCAAGGTCTGGACGGGTACTCTTACCCATTGTCTTTGGCCTTGTGACAGGCTTCAAACATATTGGAGCGCTGTGATGGGTGCAATGGAGAGGATTTTAGATGTAGGGGTGGAGAAGGACCCTATTTCGCTCCTTTTGGGCCTACCCATTGCATTTTCTGCAAACTCGCATAAGGAAAAACTTTTCAATATTCTTACATTCTGTGCAAGGAAGAATATCTTGCTAGGTTGGATATCAGAAAATCCCCCAGGCCTGTCGGGTTGGCGGAAGATTGTTATGGAGCATATTCCCCTGGATGTTCTCACAAATATGGTACACCACAAAACTGAGAATTTTTACAAGACATGGCAACCCCTTTTGAAATACCTGGACACAGATTTTTCTGCCACACTAACAAGGGCTTTTAGATAGCCGTAACGTTTGTGTTTCATGAGTCCAATATCCAGGGAGGAGGAACTGTGAACGTATGAGTGTTTTGTTTGGCTGGGCTGAGTTATTACTATTTATTTGTTTGTTCTGAGGTATTTAAAAAAAAAACTAAACTAGCTATTTAACTAACTAAATAAAATAAATTTTATACTTCTCTATATATGTTTATACATTCATATAGGAGGGTGGGTTGGGGAATTTCTTTTTTATTATTTGGGTTTAGTTTTGTACTATTTTTGTACTGTTTTGAATTGTTTTGTAGTTGTTGCAATATTTAAAAATCTATTTTTTCACAATAAAAATATATGATATAAAACAAAATGAGTGTGACCTGCTCCTGGTCTCCTAGCTTTGGAATATCTCCATTGAATACTTTGTATTTTTTATAATCTGTGCTGGCCAGCTCTCATGTGTATCCATGGAGTCAGGCATTTTCCCAGTTAATGGCTATTTGTTTGAATCAAGCTTATAAAGTGCTTTCATGGTGAATTTAATATCGGCAACATCACATTCACACCGTTTCACTGATGTCATCAATTAATAGAAGCCTAAATACTGAGGTCATGACACTGCTCTGGGTCAGAGACCTGTAATTACTCCTAGGTTTATTATGGCCAGATCTTTCACTAAACATAGAATTATTAAAGCGGCAGAAAAGTAAAAGGAATAAAATTCTCTTTTCAGCAGAACAGCCAATACTGACTAATATGACATGCCCCATCAGTGAATTTGAGAAATGAGAAATTACTATATTACATTCTGAATCAAACATTGAGTTACAAGTTCAGGGTTAAATTAGCAATAGTTTATAAAGAACTTGAGTTTCTTTTTCCAAGATAAGGAAATGAAACTTAAATCCTTGCATTTGGGATATTTTCCCTCCGTCTCAGTACAGAGGTTCTTCGTTTGACCTCTTTACTCCCCAGCCACCAGCTCCTGCCCTCAGCCAAAAATCTGGATGTTGATAAGAAGTACCGAATATTAACTTTGTGATCATGCACATATTTAAAATGTTGTAACTGGTACTTTATGACCAGTTGCAGCTGTGAAAATGTCGATAGCTCACCCTGTGAAGTAGGTGGAAACCTAAGTTTGTCAGAAACTAAAGGAAACTAAGTGGCAAGTAAGTTTGGTCTGATATCAGATTAAACTTGCTTTGTATTTGGGATCCAATAATATGAAAAGGAACTGCTGGCAGTTCTTGTAAGATTATGCCAGGATTGCCTCAGGGAGGCATCAACCCAGGCTACAGCAATTTCAGAAAACAACTACTTGACTGGTTCTGAAATGTTTGGCTTATTTTGAGAGAGTAGACAATGTTGAATCAGCATAAAACATCCAAAGTTTTTCAATGGTCAGTTGAATGTTGCTTGTCTTTCAGTGTGAAGGTCTTGCATAGCCCACAAACAGCTATAAACAAGGGTGACATACTGAAGAAATGGTTTTCTCTTCTTTTTATTCTGTACTGTCTATTCCATGCCCCAACCCCAGGCATTGCCTCATCGTGATGTCCTGTAGACATCCTGTGGAAGTCAAAGGAACCCTATACCAACATGACCATCTTACACAGTCATTCCTGATGAAGAGCTCTTGCCTGAAACATCGATGTTCCTGCTCTTCGGATGCTGCCTGACTTGCTGTGCTTTTTTTCAGCACTACTCTAATCTTTGCATAGTCATTGACTAACTTAAGAAAACTAGTCGACCAGATTTGAAATACTGAATCTCAAGTCTGTGATTTTTTTTTGTTAAATTGCTTTGGACTTAATTCTGGATAAGTTTACTAATGTTAAATGACTTAATTTGTGCTCTTTGATCAATTGCTATTCTGGAAACATTGTCAGTGCAAACGGTGAGGAAAATGGGAATGCAGGTTCTCCAGGATCAAGTGAAGTGTTTGCAAAGTAACTTTAGTTCCATGCATGACTAAGTTCGTCATATTTCAGAATATGGCAAACCTTTAGGAAATAGCTGGAGAGCTGGCAGTTTGTACAATGTTATACAACTATCAATGGTAACAGCTCGGAAGCAATGATTTGATTATGTTTGTACCAGCTCTCAATTAGGAACTTGCCTCCATTCACTCCCAAGTCTCTCTACTATGTATTACTGCAAAACGTCTCCTTCAGAAAATTGTAGCTCCCTTTCGAAGACCTCAGTTGAAGCTGTCTCCACCACTACTCTATTAAGCAGAGCATTCCAGTTCGGAACTATGTTATTTTAAACAAAAACCAACCAAACTGTTGTTTTTCTTTTGCTGATCATCTTAAATCAGTGTCCTTTTCTTCTCAAGGCTTTTTTAAATAGAAGCCCTACAGTGTGGAAACAGGCCATTTGGCTCAACAAGTCCACACCGACCCTCCAAAGAGTAACCCATCCAGATGCATTCCCCGACATTTACCCCTGACTAATGCACCTAACCTAAACATCCATGAACTGTGAGCAAGTTAGCATGGCTTGCACAGCCGGAGGAAAGCCATGCAGACGCGGGGAGAATGTACAAACTCCACACAGACGGCCACCTGAGACTGGTATCAATCCCAGGGCCCTGGCACTGTGAGGCAGTCGTGCTAACCACTGAGCCACCGATTGTTTGTTTGTTCTTACCTGCTCTATCCAACTCTCTCATGATTTTGAATACACGTAAAATGTCTTCTTTGTCTTCTTTTCTCCATAAACAGCAGCCCTTGCTTCTTCAAACTTTCCACACGTTTGTCCAGTTGCTCATCTCAAGAATCTTTTCTGCATCCTCTCAAATCCCTTCCTGAAGCATGCTGCATAAATAGTGGACATGAGGGAAAAGCGGGACATTTTATAACCATTTATCATAACTTCCATATTTTGCATGGGAAGGACCTATTTATAAAGTTCAGAATCCTAATAATTTCGTCAACCTGAACTCCCACCTTCATGATTTGCATGCACATGCAATATGTGTAAAATATATTTGTGGACGGCACGGTGGCCCAGGGGTTAGCACTGCTGCTTCACAGCGCCAGAGACCCGGGTTCAATTCCCACCTCAGGCGACTGACTGTGTGGAGTTTGCACGTTCTCCCCGTGTCTGCGTGGGTTTCCTCCGGGTGCTCCGGTTTCCTCCCACAGTCTAAAGCTGTGCAGGTCAGGTGAATTGGCCATGCTAAATTGCCCGTAGTGTTAGGTAAGGGGTAAACGTATGGGTGGGTGGCGGGTCGGTGTAGACTTGTTGGGCCGAAGGGCCTGTTTCCACACTGTAATGTAATCTAATCCAAATATCTGATTGGGATCATTTGGGAAGCATTGATCTTTGTATCATAAGATTTTAGCTTGGGTATAAAATGCTCAAGGAACAATCCAGAAGAATTCTGAATTGGAGGAGGGACGATTTCAATGCGGCAAGAGGACATTTGCAGCAAGTACATTTGAGCATAAGTTTGGACAAAACTACAATGAAATAATAGTCTGTCCTCCAAGTGGAGATTGTTCAGCTACAGTTTTCGTGTTTCCACAAGCAGGAAATGGTGGCAAAAACAACACCCTAATTCCCTGCACGATGTAACAAAGGATGAGGATTATTGATAACGTCAGTGGGAACCGAACTAAATATAGGCAGTTCAGAGGGGAAGTGAAGAAGTAAATGAAACTGGCAACTAACATTAAACGAGAATCCAAAAGTCATTGTTAGCCATGAACAATGAAAAGGTAGCTAAAGAATGAATGGAAATGTTTTCTCTGTACCTTCTCTTATCAAAACATTTCATAATTTTAGAAACGTCAGCCTTCTTTTCAAGAGAGAACTGAACAGCATGACATTTCTTCCTGGACATACACAGCCAGAAACTTGTGTATCATTCTTAGAAACCTTCTCTTCACGCTCTCTCGTGCTACCAACTGGAACTGCAGGCAATATTCTTAATTATTGTTGACCACATTTTTATAGGGACCCTACTTTCAAATGTATCCTTTTAGAGATAAAGCTTTGAGCTTTGTTTGCGTTTTTTATGGCCTGCAGAACTTGTGGTGAAATTGTTAGTGACTGATATAATTACCTTTTTACCACAAAGACGATCCCTTAATTCGTCTCCCCCACTTAGATGTGCATCATCGAATAAATGTCCTGCACATTATTCCTACCAAGATGTAACACCTTCCATTTATCTGTGTGGAACTTCATTTGCTAATTATTCGACCATCCTGTAAATTGATTAATGACCTCTTGCAACTTCTTGCAGTCCTCAAAGTTGACTATCTTATCACATTTCTCTTCCAATTTGATGTCATTGAATTGCTTTTTTTGTAATAATGAGAGACAATATTTAATTTTCATTTTTACTTTATTTTGAATTTTTAGTTAAGTACTGAGGGAGGTGCAGTAATCCTCATGGTAACGATGACAATTAAATGTAGAATGATGGATAGATGAAAATTATTACAAACACAGGAATAATTAATAGGCTCAATTAGCTGCAAGGTCAAAGCAGGAATTTTTTTTACATGAATCATATGGTGAGGTTATCCATAGTGCAATTACTTTTTGTCCATTTCCTTTTTTGTTGTAGTTTATTTCCCCATGTCTTTCTGTGCTTCTGGTATCAAATTAAAAAGGCACCCATCCACGATTTGAAACCAACTGCTATGAAAAAAAACCCCAGCATTTGTATAAAATGCAGCATGATCTGTGAAGCCATCCCTAATGGCTGTTACATATTCACAGCCACGTACAGTAATATAGGAAGAGGCTGAATAGTCAGGGGCTGATTTCCCTGGAGGCTGAGGGGTGACTTTATAAAGGTTTATAAAATCATGAGGAGCATAGATATGGTAAACAGACAAGATCTTTTCCCTGAGGTGAGCAAGTCCAGAACTAGAGAGTATAGGTTTATGGGGTGAAGGGAAAAAGTTGAATGGACCTAAGGGGCAACTTTTCATGGAGAGGGTCGTGTTTATGGAATGGATTGCCAGAGGAAGTGGCAGAGACTGGTGCAATTACAACATTTAGAAGACATCTGGATGGGTATATGAATAGGAAGGATTTAGAGGGATATGGGCCAAGTCCTGGCAATGGGACGAGATTAGTTTAGGATATCTGGTCAGCATGGACGAGTGAGACCAAAGGGTCTGTTTCCGCATTGTACATCTCTATGACTCTATTCCTTTGCTCTTTGGATTGTTCTTTACATTATCTACCAAGGCTATCCAATACTCCTGTTCTTCCCTCCTCATTTCCCTCTTTAGAATGTCCCTACACCTCTTCTACTCTTCAACAGATTCACTTGATCTCAGTTATCTATGTCTTACATATGACTGCTTCTTATTCTTAACCAGAGCCTCAATAACTTTATTCCTCCAGTGTTCCCACCTCTTTCAAGCCTTACCTTCACTTTAACAGGAACATAATGCCTCTGAACTCTCGTTATCTTATTTCTGAAAGCTTCCCACTTGCTGGCCAACACTTTAGCTGCAAACAGTCCACTTCAAGCAACCCTTGAAAGTTTGTGTATCATACTATCAACATTTTCCCAAGTCCAATTAACAACTTTATCTTGTAAACAATGCCAATCCTTTCCATAGATACTTTGCAACTAATCAAATTATTATCCCTGGCACCAAACTGTTCCGCTACTGACACTTCAGTCATTTGCCCTGACATATGTCACAAGAGTAGGTCAGGTTTTGCTCCTTCTGTGGTAGTTACATCGACATATTAATGAGGAAACTTTTCTTGAACACTTAACAAATTCGTCAGCATCCAAGCTATTAAGACCATGGCTGTTTTATACTTGTCAACCATCTGTTCATGGGTGTTAGCCGTTTCAGAATGTAGGTTGTTTATTGTGTATGTTCTCGGAGTTCAGTGTTTGGAGTTCTTATTGTTTCAACCTGTGCTTTGGTCTATAAGGCAAAATTACAGAAAACTATTAACAATTTAAAGTAAAATATTAGGATATTGGAAGAACAGCTAAGAGCTTCAAAGTCTTACCGAGGGTTTGTGGGAAAGGACATGGAAAGCAGCAAAGTTTCCAGTACTTCGGATCACTGCCTTCCCTGATTGAAATCGACCTGTGATTTATAATGTTTGAGGGTTGTTATTTATTAATATTGGTGTGTCAGATAGATCTCAGTCTCAGGGAGGGGTGACGTGCTTCTTTGTTTTGTGATGAGCTCAGGGGAACATCGAATAGTGAGGGTGTAAACCCAAAGGGGTGCAGGAGCAGAGGATCCTCCATGTATATGTGCACTAATCAGGGAGTGTGGACAGAAGAGCAAATCAACCCGACTTCATCAATAACGCTGTAGAGAACAAACACAAAGCAATTATGTTAAACTGAAATAAAACAGTCGCTTGTCTCACCTGGAATATTGCATCCAGTTTCAGGTGCCACAGTTTTGAAAAAATGTAAATCTATGAGACAGGCTGCGCAACCGCTTCACAACACTGTTCCCGAGATGATGGACCTCACTGACTTTGAGAAATAGACTTTTCTCCTCTGCTGATAGTTTCCAGACTCTGTGAGCAGTTGCTACGATTGGTTCTCAATTCCGTCTTGCATCATATAGAATCCAATGGTTGAATATTTCCAGTACTTCTGAGCTCTGCCTTGCCTGATCGACATCGACCTCTGATTTATTCTTTTTGAGGGTTGCTGTTCAGTAATATCCCTGTATCAGATATAACTCAGCCTCATTTCCTGGGACTTGACAGGTGTGCTGTATCAAATAGGTCCCAGGATTTGCGCTCCATGAGATTTATGTATGAGGAAAAACTCCAGTTCTGAGAATCCACCCTGGGATTGTGCACGTGTTGTGCCTGAATACCTGACTGAAGGTTGTCGTTTTGCTGATGAATGTTTCATTGGGCGCTTTAGGTGGCAATTTCTGCATTACTAACCCAGGCTGTCCCCACATTGGGAGGACTTTTCGTTTCGACAGAGCAGAGTAAACTTTCAAACTCCGTTGCCTGCCTTTTATAGGCTTCTGGTGGAGCAAAGCTCCTCATTTGTACCATTACGTGACCCAAGGCCAGTCAGTACCTTTGGTGCATAAGATGAAATGCTGACTGATCATTCTGCCTCCGGAGTGTATCAGAAGGCGTACCGTGTGAAAGATACATTGACATTAGTGAGCCGCATGGTGACGCAGTATTAGCTTAAATGACTGGATGAAACACAACCAAACAGAACAAGTGAAATTACTTGGCTGGGAAAGGAGTGGGACGTGGGAAAATGTATTATTACTGACTGGCCTTGAAGAAAGAACTAAGCAAACTCAAGGTTAGTGCACATTCATTCAAGATTTATTAACCATTTCAGAGAGCATTTTTATCCAACAATTTATGTTAAAGTTAACAGAAGTGAATACAAAGACTGGATGCCACATTGAGACGAGATCGTGTGTGCTGTGAGCTGTGAGTTTTCTCTACATCTGTAACAGTCAACAGAAAGGGAATACAAAGGCTCATCATAAATGATAGGCAACCATTCTGGATAAGGAACAAATAAAAACAAAATAAATAGGTTTCAAACAACTGGAAAGCTACAAATTCTTCCAACCACAACCATCTCAACGATATCAAAGTAAAAAGGACAATCCATCAATAATTGTCTCAGTAACACGCTGTTAAACTGAAGTAATCTCACTGTTAGAGTCAGCAACAGGACAGATTGTAGATTGGGAATTCAGAGACCTTGATAAGCAGATCAGGAAAACCGACGGGGTCCACAACTCATTCACTTAACCTGGAAAAGAGAGAGAAAGCAATGACGTAGATGTTTATGGTCAGGGGCATTCCAGTTTTAATTTTTATTCATACTTAGAGATTTCACAAAACATATTGGGCTGCTTGGCGTGTGAAAGATGTGATTATTCTCACCTTCACCAGGGTGATGGCAGCGCTGTAGAAAACACTCAGGACAACCAGGGTGATGAATGTGGAAGCAGTTGCCATTATCATCCTCATAATCTTCAATCCAGGTGCGATCTATTGAATCTACAAATATAAAGCCGAGAGGACGCACTTAAATACTTTATTGATCCAGTCCAATCTATCTGCATCCAAGTCATGTAATTAGAGACCTTTACATCTTCATAACGCAGTCAGATGTTTCTCAAATGTGACTATCTGTATCTATTAGTGCATTATTGACTCTCAGCAAGAACTTGCAAATACTAACTGCACATGTTCTTTCTTCACTGTGCGTGTCAGAACATTTTAAATTATTTTTTTCTTTTAATCTATTATTGAAGGATATTATTATTTGAGGAATGCCTATTACGAACGATTATTTTAATTATATTATTATATTTTAAATATAGGCTGTGACAGCAAATTAGTTGAAAATTGTGGCCATCATTGGATAAAAATTCAAATGTTATTCTCATCTTTAGTTATTGGTGGCCAATTGCTTGGCAGATCATGAATATAGCTGAAAATGTGTTGCTGGAAAAGCACAGCAGGTCAGGCAGCATCCAAGGAGCAGGAGAATCGACGTTTCAGGCATGAGCCCTTCTTCAGGAATCGGCTGCCTGACCTGCTGCGCTTTTCCAGCAACACATTTTCAGCTCTGATCTCCAGCATCTGCAGTCCTCACTTTCTCCTAGAAGATCATGAATATAAGTTACACCCACACTAAGGACATTGCTTCATATATCTGTTTGTTGGGTCTCTACATTTAGGAATACGTTTTTGTTCATGTGTACCTTAATGTATTTGATCTATGCTTGATGTGTATGGTTTTCCTTTAAGTTTGTGTATGTGGTTATGAGGTACTCTGACCTCACTCTTGCCCATGTTGGAGTCTGTGCATGAATAAACACATTCATGCTCCTTTACTGCTGGTGTGCTCACATGTTTGTGCACGTGCATTTTGTTCAGTTCACAATTATAAGCATCATCATGCTAATATGCCACTTTGTTGATGCCTATGTTTATCTGGTAATGTCTTTGTGACTGTTCACTTTTCGTTAGTGCTATCTAAAATGTGTGTTTATGTGTCTATTTCAGATCCTACCGACACTAGGTTATTTTCATGTTTGTGCTTAATAAACGTTAGCGTGCAGCGTCATGTTTTGATGGATGTTTATATTTATGTGATGATGTCTGCCTGTGTGGCAATCTATCCTAAACCATATCTTGATAAGCTTGTTTGTGTTATTGTGTGTGGATGGTTGCTGATGCTTGTGCCATTATCCTTGTTTAATAAATGCCCCACGTTTTGTTGTCCTGCGCACTTGCGTGTCTGAATTTGTGTGTATGTGTGACCGCGTATACTTGCTGATCAAAGTGGTTTAAAAATAAATAATTAAGGTGCCTCTGTCATCATATGTTTGTGATTATGAAAATGTGAGAATAATGATATTAATGTTTATCTCTGTGCATTTATGTGCCTGTGTGAGTCGACATGCAGGAGGGCATGTTGTATCTGTGGTCATGTATCTATGTCTGTATGCATTGAGCTGTATGAATGTATATGTATTTGTGTCCATTGTGTGTTACCGTGTGTCTATGTTTTTCATGGTTATGTGTGAGTACCCCTGTTCATCTGTGTATGAGCTTTTCTTTCGGTGCGTGTGAGTTTTTGTAAGAGCTTAGCTGAATGTTCAAGTATCATTTGCATTTGTGGCTCTGTGCGTGTATGCGTATGTGACGTCTTATTGAATGCACATCTGTGTGTGTGTGTGTGTACATAAATGTGTCTTTAGGTGAGGGCCTGCATATGTGTCTTTACGTGTGTCATTTGTGAGCATCTATCTGTATCTGTGTGTGTTTCTGCTCTTATACCAGACTGCAATTTTTATTATTCTAATTTTATTGTTCTAATTTTAATGGATTGCCCACAATTTGATCTGACCTTGGTGTTGTAGGAAACATTTCCCATCATCGTGAAGAGATAAGCGTTTTATGAGCAACTCTTCTGTTGCAGTGAGAGAATTTCTGTCTCTGAGACAAAAGTCTTGAGTTCAAATCCCCACTGCCCCAGAGATAACATTTCTGAATATGTTTATTAGAAAATAGCTACTCATATTCTGTATTTGAAACAATGCAACATCAGGTGTTCGAATATTATAATTGATCCCATGTGCTCCAGAAAACGGAGACAAGACTATGGAATACAAATCGGGATGATGCAAACACAGTTTCGGATTGTGGGAGTCACTGTTAATCATTTGTTAACAGGGCCAAGCATGTCCAACATGCTCCAAAGGTATTATTTTGCTTGGAAATTTTAGATCTTCAAATAGTAAGCAAGAAGGTGAATGTTCCTGTTAGTAACTGGGTTACATTACAGAGGACCTCTACTGTGAATACTCTGCACTGGGAGTAAGAGTACAGACCGTTCATCGTTCCACTCTCCTCTTCCCTGTGCTCCACAACAACTTATCTGTTGGTTCTCTTTGGTGTGAAAGTGAAGATACATTCTGTCAACTCATGCGCTGGGGCAAGATCCTGGCAGTTTCCCAGAAACAAAGGTTACATTCAAATTGCTCTGCACTCTTTACAATTGGTATCTCTTGAAGAGATTAAAAGTCTCTTAAATTTACATTTCCAATTGGTGCAATGTGGCAGTTTAAAACTGACGTGAATTTTGTAAGAATGGGTAAAAACAAGGACTGCAGATGCTGGAAACCAGATTCTAGATTAGAGTGGTACTGGAAAAGCCCAGCAGTTCAGGCAGCATACGAGGAGCAGGAAAATCGACGTTTCATCAAGGGCTTTTGCCCGAAACGTCGATTTTCCTGCTCCTCGGATGCTGCCTGAACTGCTATGCTTTTCCAGCAACACTCTAACCTAAATTTTGTAAGAATGGCCAATCGGGGAATCAGGAACACCAAGTTCAAAACTCATGGTCTGCTCTCAACGTAGAATGGACATTGTCCGATTTCAGAGATAAAAACAATGACTGCAGATGCTGGAAACCAGATTCCGGATTAGTGGTGCTGGAAGAGCACAACAGTTCAGACAGCATCCAAGGAGCTTCGAAATCGATGTTTCGGTCAAAAGCCCTTCATCAGGAATAAAGACAGTGAGCCTGAAGCGTGGAGAGATAAGCGAGAGGAGGGTGGGGGTGGGGAGAAAGTAGCATAGAGTATAATGGGTGAGTGGGGGAGGATATGAAGGTGATAGGTCAGGGAGGAGAGGGTGGAGTGGATAGGTGGGAAAGGAGATAGGCAGGTAGGACAAGTCCGGACAAGTCATGGGGACAGTGCTGAGCTGGAAGTTTGGAAGTAGGATGAGGTGGGGGAAGGTGAAATGAAGAAATTGTTGAAGTCCACATTGATGCCCTGGGGTTGAAGTGTTCCGAGGCAGAAGATGAGGCGTTCTTCCTCCAGGCGTCTGGTGGTGAGGGAGCGGCGGTGAAGGAGGCCCAGGCCCTCCATATCCTCGGCAGAGTGGGAGGGGGAGTTGAAATGTTGGGCCACGGGGCGGTTTGGTTGATTGGTATGGGTGTCTCGGAGATGTTCCCTAAAGCGCTCTGCTAGGAGGCGCCCAGTCTCCCCAATGTAGAGGAGACCGCATCGGGAGCAACAGATACAATAAATGATATTAGTGGATGTGCAGGTAAAACTTTGATGGATGTGGACGGCTCCTTTAGGGCCTTGGATAGAGGTGAGGGGGGAGGTGTGGGCGCAGGTTTTACAGTTCCTGCGGTGGCAGGGGAAAGTGCCAGGATGGGACGATGGGTTGTAGGGGGGCATGGACCTGACCAGGTAGTCACGGAGGGAACGGTCTTTGCAGAAGGCGGAATGGGATGGGGACGGAAATATATTCCTGGTGGTGGGGTCTGTTTGGAGGTGGCATAAATGTCGGTGGATGATTTGGTTTATGCGAGGTTTGGTGGGGTGGAAGGTGAGCACCAGGGGCGTTCTGTCCTTGTTACGGTTGGAGGGGTGGGGTCTGAGGGCAGAGGTGCGGGATGTCGACGAGACGGGTTGGAGGGCATCTTTAACCACGTGGGAAGGGAAATTGCGGTCTTTAAAGAAGGAGGCCATCTGGTGTGTTCTGTGGTGGAACTGGTCCTCCTGGGAGCAGATACGGCGGAGGCGGAGAAATTGGGAATACGGTATGGCATTTTTGCAAGAGGTAGGGTGGGAGGAGGTGTAATCCAGGTAGCTGTGGGAGTCGGTGTTTTTGTAAAAAACGTCAGTGTCAAGTCGGTCGTCATTAATTGAGATGGAGAGGTCCAGGAAGAGGAGGGAGGTGTCAGAGATGGTCCAGGTAAATTTAAGGTGAGGGTGGAATGTGTTGGTGAAGTTGATGAATTACTCAACCTCCTCGCAGGAGCACGAGGTGGCAGGTTGGAGAAGGTACTTGGTGAAATCCTGCAATGAGTGAGCTTTACTCTGTTTCTCACCCAGGGTGTATCTGAGCAACAACATTAACTGCACAAGACATACTTCCCAGACCTGTTAATAATCCAATTTAACTGTGTGGAGGTTGCACATTCTCCCCGTGTCTGTGTGGGTTTCCTCTGGGTGCTCCGATTTCCTCCCACAGTCCAAAGATGTGCAGGTTAGGTGAATTGGCCATGCTAAATTGCCCGTAGTGTTAGGTGCATTAGTCAGGGGTAAATGTAGGGGAATGGGTCTGGGTGGGTTGCTCTTCGGAGGCAGGTGTGGACTTGTTGGGCCGAAGGGCCTGTTTCCACACTGTCGGGAATCTAATCTAATCTCAACTGCACAGATGGAATAGAAGAGTAGGAAACAATTAATTCAGCGGTTGTGTATTTAACTCAAAACTGGAGGAAAAAAAAACTTTATTACTTTTGTTGAATTATTAAATGAAACTTTGAGATTTTTATTGACATGAATTAACAGTGTCCATCAGTGCAAGTGAAATGTTTACAAAACTTGGTTTACCGCTGGATTTATTGACTGTTCTGTTGATGATCTTCAACGGAATCACTTCATGTCCCACCACACAGGAGTAAGAAGCACTGCTGGCCCAGTCTTCCGCTGTAATGGATAACAGGCTGGACATGGAGAAGGAGGTGATGTCGCTCTCCGCTATTACCTCGGTGTTCTCGTAGTTAATGGGATTTACAGGCTCGCCATTGTTTGTCCACTTGACGAAGATCTCTCGGGGGGAGAAACCTCTCACTAAACAGGTGAGGGAGAGAACCCTTTCAGCGGAGATTTCTTCTGTTGGTGGCAGGAGCACAGACACTGATGGGTCCCGTGGATTAATCACTGCAAAATATTTGAGACAAATATAAATCAACTATAAAAATCCAGAATCAATATCGCGATTTCACTAAATATTAAAATATGCCATTTTTAATTTGGGATTTATTCACTTTCATTTTCTAAAAGGAGCAGAATGGTATCCATGATGTTCAGTAAAAGATGTAAAAAGTTTAATTTGAAAGTCGCCTCCATGTTTCCAGCCCACAACGAGGACACTCTGGCCATTTGTCATTGCTAATGGTGACTTCACAACCCAGGCTTCTACCAACCTTATCTGACTTAACCAGAATAGAATATCCTTTGGTCTGTCTCTTTCTTAATCAGCTACTGAGCTATCCTGCCATCAGACGCATCTTTCATGCTCCCAACGGTGTTTGCTCATTACCAATCAAAGCCTGCCATTGGTGTAACTGGATCTGGATCATACATGGGATCCTTTGTGTTTTAATCTCACCGCTCACCTTTCTCCTTGTGGATGGAGTCTCTCAGCGGAGTCAGTAGATTCTGTGGTACACATTCAACTCAGCCAGGCTGCAGTAGAAACGTCTAATTTGCTGAACACGCTGTCGGGATTCTGTCCAGGCTGGTCAGCAATTTCTAATTTCAGAGGCTTCTTTTCTTGTATCCAGGTGACGCTGACTCCAGAAGGAAGATTGGACACAATGCAGGTTAATGTCACCGTCGCCTCCACTCAGACCTGTTCTCTTGGCGGCGGGAGGATTTTAACTGTGTAATCATGGCACACAGTGTCTCCTATGAAACAGAAATCAAAATCAATGGAAAATGCCTCTTTAGGATGAAAACACCCACTCTTTAGGTTATTTCCTCACAAGGTGAAGTAACCACCTTCGAAATGGCAACTTCCAACTATTGCTGAAATGATGCTTACTATTGTTTATGTATTTTGATCTGTGAAAGCATTCGTGATTACTATAACATAACCTGTGTAATTATTCCTAAAGAACACTGGCTTTGTAAAAAGTGAAACCTGTGAAAAAAGTAAAATCATTGAAGATACCACAATGTAATCCATGAAGTTACCTTTCTTTCAGAGTTGGTCTCTCACTTAAGACCATCTATTGATACTTGGGACAAGAGTCATCTGTATATAATGAGTTCATTTCTATGTCCATGAACATTACGTGCAAATGCTGCTGGTCACGCTGAGTGCCAAATCAGATCCCGAATTTCGGACAAATTGTAATTAATCCTAATTATTGTCTTTGTCTTCCTGCATTTGCAGAGGTTCTAAAGTGTTGCAGGAGCGGTGAATGGCCATGGAAATTCTGTTCATTATATTTAATGTGATCAAAAATACTTGGCATTATTGGTGTGAGATCATTCTCTAATTTATGAGGTTATTCCTCGTGGGCTGAATTTGGAGGAGATCTGAAAACAAGACACTGAGTGCAGCACTGGACATCATGAAGGACACCCATCCCCTCAAGTCTTTCCCTCCATTCAATGAGGTCATGACTGGTCTGTACATTCACTTTCTTTATCAAGCTGCGTTTTTTACTTTCTTCATTGAACAAAAAAAACAAGCAGAAGCATCTTAAATTAATCTACAAACTCGATGGAAATGTGCACAGGTTTTATTCAGATGTCTAATACTCACTGTATTAGACATCTGAATAAATCAGGCTGAATCAGCATGTCTCGAATTCCTAGTTCATTTATCCCAAGTGTAGCATTACCACCAGAATTTATTCTCCTGCCTCACTCACTAATTACAGAGAGCATCTTAAAGTAGCTCAGTGAGAGCACGTTTATCCCAGTTAATCAAATGTGAAACCCACTTGGTCTGTGGTCTGATCCCATAAATGAAGTTAAAGAGCTCAGTACCAGATGTTAAAAAAAAAATCTGTGTCATACAATGCCCAAGGCTAACAAGTCATTCCTGAGCAGGGAATGAAGTATTGAACAAATTTTGATTTATTTTCAAGTAGAGGTCACTGCATATTTTTACCATGTCATTTTGAGACCACAGATCATAAGATAGAGGATCAGAATGAGGCATCTCTGGCACTGTGAGGCAGCAGTGCTAACCACCGTGACCAAAGGGCCTTTTCCTGTGCTCTATAAGGTGATTCTGTGAAAACTGTTATAAATAATGCATTATTCATATTAATCACAGATGTTCTGTTTATCTCAGTTCCCACAACACGTACCTGGACATGACATTTCTTTGCTCTTGTGTGACCCGCTGTGTTGAACCTCACAGTAGATTTTGCTGGGGCAATGTACCGCTGACCCGGGCAGGGTTAACTGGCTGCTCTGGGTGTAGGTTCCCTTCTTGTTTCTCACTGATTGGTAAGTCTTCAATCCAGTCGTGATTAGCTCCCCACCTTTCTTCCAGGTTACCTTGGTTACGGCAGGGGAATAGTCCATCGCCAAACAACCAAAGATCACAGAACCGGTGCTGTGGTCCTGACAGGAGGAAACCAGGCCATAAAGCGTGGGGGGAGATGATGTCTCTCGGATAGAATGACCAATTGAGCACATTAGTTCCTATTAATTTGACCATATCAGTTAATCAAATGTATCCTCAGCTGTAAATGTTTGGCAGTATGCTCCTGCTGAAGTCTACAGTATAACTGGCGGTTATTTTTGTTTCTTACCAGGTGCTGATCATGATCTATTGGTTCCCTCTTCAGAAACATTCCCTCTACCTTGGCCATTACCATATAATTTGGGAAGAAGAACATCTGAATCCACCACCAGTAATTGTTTGAAAATCGCACCAACTGACACTTCCACTGGATTGCAAGTGAAGAGCAGAGAGGTTTCACAAAATACAAACCAAAGAAATGCGGATTCATCGAAATTCTACAGTGTGTGCAAACAGGCCATTTGGCCCAACAAATCCACACCCACCCTCTGAAAAGTAACCCATCCAGACCCATTCCCCTACCCTATTACTCTACATTTAACCCTGACTAATGGACCTAACCTCCCAATCCCTGGCCAATTCACCCAGATTGCATATCTTTGGACTTTGGGAGGAAACCCACACAGACATGGGGAGAATGTGCAAACTCGATACAGATAGTCACCCGAGGCTGGAATCGAACCAGAGTCCCTAGCGCTGTGAGGCAGCAATGCTAACCATGGAACCAGCGTGCCGCCCCACTAGGCACCGTGCTGCTGGAAATCAGAAACAAAAACAGAAATTGCAGGAAAACCCCAACCGCTGGCAGTATCTCTGGACAGAAATCAGAGTGAACAGTTCAGATCCAGTGAGCCTTCCTCATGTAGCAATACAAGGCAGAATGTTCTCTCTGGGAGGAAGGTCACTGCAGCAGCAGCAGCAGCACAGGCAGGAGCTGAGCACTGGGACTGGGAGGATGGCTCTCACAACTGACCTCATGCCAATTGGCTGGAAGTTGAAACTTCTAATTTATAATTATCTTGATTCTAGAGGCCTCTGAAAAATGGAGGACCATTAAGGTTCAGAGACTTTGAAGCATTACAGCTGACTGAGCTGACTATTTACGTCAATATGATTTCAGAAATTAACAAGTACTCTTTAACTTTAATAACTATCAAACTGACACACAGTTCACCACCAAAACCCTCATCTCTCAAACTAACCACTCCCTGTTTGTCTCGACCTAAATTCCCACCCACATTGACAAACCCTACTCTGTTACTCACCCTTTCATGCCCTGAATACACCACCCCTATCACAAGAAACACATCCAAGGCAATCCATATTGGTAGTGTAGATGAGCAGAGAGATCCCGAAAAGTTGCCAGTCAGGTTGATAGGGTTGTTAAGAAGGCATACTTTGAGTTGGCTTTCATTGGTAGAAGGACTGCGTTTCAAAACCATGAGGTCATGCTGCAGCTGTACAAAAGTCTGGTGTGGCCGCAGTTGGAGCCTTGAGTACCCTTCTGGTCACCACATTATAGGAAGAATGTGGAAGCTTTGGAAAGAGTTCAGAGGAGGTTTACCAGGATGTTGCCTGATATGGCGGGAAGGTCTTATGAGGAAAGGATGAGGGACTTGAGGCTGTTTTTGTTTGAGAGAAGAAGGTTGAGAGGTGACTTAATTGAGACATATAAGATAATCAGGGGGTTAGATGGGGTGGACAGTGAAGCTCTTTTTCCTTGGATGGTGATGGCTCGCAGGAGAGGACATAACTTTAAATTGAGGGCTGGTAGATAAATGTCAGAGGTTGTTTCTTTACTCAGAGTAGTAGGGACTTGGAATGCACTGCCTGCAACAATAGTATCCTCGCAACTTTAAGGGCATTTAAAATGTCATTAGATAAACATATGGATGAAAACGGAATAGTGCAGGATCGATAGGCTTCAGATTGGTTCCACAGGTCGGCACAACATCGAGGGCCGAAGGGCCTATACTGCACTGGAACATTCTACGTTCTATAATCCAGGTGGACATATAAACTCAATTCCTTTCACTCAATTCCACTCCTGCCACCCTGCACCTGGTCCATGTTGAATCTGGCCCTTACTGGACCTGGCACCATCATTTTCACAACTTCTGACAGAACCCCACTCCCCCAGACATGACCTCAGCCCTTGGTCACTGACATCTCAACTTACCCAAGTCAACCTGTGCACTTTGCATCCTAGCTCCTTTCACAAATGTCCTTTACCACCTGCCATTTTGCCAGACTCTGAGCTTGTATTTTGAAATCACGTCCACCTACTACTTCATTACAGTGACCTTCTAACCCCTGAAACAGCCTGGCACCCTGCCCATCTCTCCACTAACCAGCCTGGCACCCTGCCAATCCCTCCAGTAACCAGCCTGGCACCCTGCCAATCTCTCCACTAACCAGCCTGGCACCCTGCCAATCTCACCACTAACAAGCTTTGCAAAGACAGACCTCCGACATTTCAGCTCAAATATCCCTCACCTACCAAGCACAATACGACCAAATTATCCTTGTGACCCCATTACCATTTGCCTTGATGCCACCCTGCCAGACAGGTTGCATGCAAGCTTACCCAGCAGCCATCCAACACCTCACAACCTACCAGCCCAAACCCTCCCACATTCCCAATCTATCCCTTCACTATCTCACCAGCTTCCAACTTTGAGCCTACTCCACCATAAAGTCAGAAAGTCATAAAGTCATATAGCACAGAAACAGTTCCTTTGGTCCAGCCCATTCATGCTGACCAGCGTTCCCAAATTAAACTAATTCCATTTGTCTCCCTTTGGCCCTTATCCATCCAAACCTACCCAGCTCCTGCACCTGTCCAAATGTCTTCTACATGTTGTACCTATCTCTGCATTTACCACTTCTTCTGGCAGTTCATTCCAATGTCTGGTACAGTTACAACATGAAGCCCTAACCGTTTCACTCAATGCTCTGACCAATGAAGGCACATGTGCCAAACACCTTCAATATGCTAGCTACTTGAGACAATGCTTTTATGAATCTATGAGTCTGATTCCCCACTTCCCTCTGTTCAACATCACTACCCAGTGCCCTACCATTAATTCTGTAAGTTATGACCTGATTTATCTTCTCAAAAAGCAACACGTCGTATTCATTTAAATTAAACTCCATCTGCCACTCCTCAACCCACTGGCCCAGCAGATCAAGATCTCGTTGTACTTTTAGATAACTTGCACTGCCAATTATACCACCAATTTTGGTGTCATGTGCAAACTTACAAATCATGCCCCATTCAATGTTTTCAAGACTTTTAACCAATATTGTACCCTGCTTGCCTTTTTCCCCACATACCTGTAACATTTTTTTTAAGGATTGAAGAAATCTATCTCCTTCTTGAAATCATTTAATGTTTTGACCTCAATCAATTTCTGTGGCGGAGAACTCCAAAGGTTCAGCATTCTTTCGTTGAACAATCGGATTCAATTTTATCAGGTGTTGGAAAGACTGGTGAGCAGCAAGATTTAGGATGGTCCCATGAATGGAATAGCATTCTGGAGGGACTGAGGTGCCTTCTTCAGCTTCTAATTTGTATGCTGACATGTCCCTTCGGCAGCATGTTCCAAAACTGTGATCTTTGAGGATAAGGGTGTGCATGCATGTAAATGAGATCTTTCCTCCAAATTAGACTCCATCTTGACTTGCAACTATTTCCCTTCCCCTTTGCTCTTCCTTGCTCACAGCCATGGGACTCACTTTCGAACAGTGCCGTGAATGTCCTTATACCACACAAACTTCAGCAATTCAAGTTGGCTGGTGTCGACTGGTTTCTCAAGGAGATATAAAAAGTCTGGCACGTCCATACCTGTCTAGAGATGCAGATAATCACTGGAAGAATTGAAAATTATTTGAGGGACTTGTGAATGGTTTCCTTCTGTGTGGTTTGACTGTGTTTTCACTGAACAAACAGTGCTACTTGATTAGACTACTTACAATGTGGAAACAGGCCCTTCGGCCCAACAAGTCCACACCGACCCGCCAAAGCGCAACCCACCCAGACCCATTCCCCTATATTCACCCCTTCACCTAACACTACTGGCAATTTAGCATGGCCAATTCACCTAACCTGCTCATTTTTGGACCGTGGGAGGAAACCGGAGCACCCAGAGGAAAGCCACACAGACACGGGGAGAATGTGCAAACTCCACACAGAGAGTCGCCTGAGGCGGGAATTCTTAATCATATAATGGGAATGAAGCTTCCCTCATTTTTAGCACGGCAACCACAAATTATATTTCTTTATTCCAGGCAGGTATAATGTAAAATTAATGGAATATGATGACTCGGATGTTTAAATTGGAAATAATCAGAAATGTAAAGCTTATTTTCATGACCAATTAATTTCAGCCTCATTGTGTCACTTTAGCTTCTCACTGAAATGTCTTTCAAAAACGGTGTCTCCCTTTGTTATGGGCAGTCGAATAATTAAATCTGGGATAGTTTTTGCTTGTTAATCAAAGGTGGTAAAGGGTTTTAGCCAAAGGGAGGCCTGTGGAGTTAGCGTGCAGATGCACCATGATCTCAGTAAGTGGTGGAACAGCTCAAGGGACTGAGTGCCCTTCTCCTGCCCCTTCCTATCATTGTGTCATTCGTTAGGCTAGCACTGGCAGTGAACACTTTTTATTAAAATATTTTAGCAAATTAATTGTTTCATACATTCTTTAAAAAAACTTCTGTTGATTACAGGTATTTGGAATGGGAGTATTGACACTCTCTACTTGAGTGATCATAATAACTCCCACCCAATTACAGCAGCCACTGCTCTCTGGGGTGTGTTGTTACTTCATGCTAGTTTCTTGTAAAACTACATTGAATGTGCGCTCACATTCAATGATTCTCTGATATTAAATATCTCTGAACATTCTCAATTTGTTCAAATGCATTTTCTCTCTGAACAACTTGTTTCATTGAACAGAACATTTTTAAAAAATGAAACAATAAACTTTGAATGCTAGAAAACTGAAAATAAAGACAGAAATTTCTGAAGAAACTCAGCATGTCTAGCGGCTCCTGTGGAGAGAAAGCAAGGTTAACGTTTCACACCTAGAGACCCCCTCTTCAGCAAATTGTTTTCATGTTTTTGGCACAAGAACTCACACCTGTTGAGTTAGACAGCGATTGCGTTTGCTTGACTCCTGTTGGAAAAGGATTCTTAGCAGAGGTACTAGATGATCTGAGATAGCGATTGAAGACCATTTGAAAAGCTATCACCATCTGCTGCAAGTGTTGGATTCAGCGGAAACCCCACCGTACTGAACAATCACATTCTGCCACAGCACTGGTTTAATATAATGCAACACAGCCTAGGACTAATCTCGTCAAATGCTTCGAAAACAATTCATTGTGGATTAGTTATAAATTATATTGTTTGAACAGCAAGTCAAAAAGCTGGGATTTTTTTGAGGACTTACTCCATTAACCCCAGCTGGCGATGCCCAAACGCTTGTGAACAAATATTGATTTGGAAAAAGTTGCTAACCGCCAAAATTCTGTTTAATATCTAAGAGACACAAGTCAGAACAGTGATTGAATAGATTTCACCAGCCTCTGTGAGTGGAATTCTAACAACACCCAACATAACTCAACATTCTTTTTTTCACGAATTAACCTGATAAGAGATGGTATTACATATCTCTCTAACAGGTTGTAAATGAATACAGGCCACCTGGCTCAGAGTGAGGGACATTACTATAACATCACAACAGATCTGAACACAATGAGCTCCACACTATCTTGGAGAACACAGCCCACCTGTTTGACAGTGCATAAACCATGTTAATCATTAACACCTTCCAACAACCGAGGTTGTTCCAGAATGATTACATAATCAAAGTAGCACTGCAACAATTATCCAAGAATACTTTGGCAGCATCTCTGAATTGTTCAAAGTCTCTGGGAACTACGGAGGAATAAAACTAGGAATTGTGTTACCATAAATTCACTGTCACTGGATTTCAACCTAGAACTCCCTTCCTCTTACCCCTGTGAATGTTGCTGCACCAGATGGTCTACTAAGTTTGAAATAGATTAAAATGTTTTGAAGTGTATCATGACTGTTGCCAGTGACATTAAAAGCTCATGGTAGGTTTTCAAATAATAAGATGCAAAATAATTTCTGATTCTACACTGTGCCACTAAACACATCCCAGCCACAAAGAAAATAAGCAACATATTTCCCTTTGCCTCGCTCAATCACATATCTCTTGTTGCCAGCAAGCAATTTCAAAACTCTTGCAATCTGCCTTTTGTTACTGAAGTGTTCGTTCTGATTGGAACAACTTAGTCAGGACTCTCAATGCTGGGGCACCTAATCAAATATTGCATTTCTGGCAGATATAAGTGGTTTTGAAGCATGAGATGAAATTGAACTACCTGAGATTCAGGTATCTGAACCGGACAATGTGAAAATGGTCAGGACCGGTTGACAAGTTAGTCGGAGATAGCACTGAAACAAACTGGACAACAGTCTTGATCCTAGCAGATACATCTGCTCAATTCCTCACGTCAAATATATTCACTGTAATTTAACATTCATCATAGGAACTAACCAGAGGATAGCCATTAATGTGAACGAGAATGTGTTCACAATGAACATAGATAACCACCGACTTAATAAACTTAATAAGTCACAGTAATCAACAAAATTATTGAGGTGGGACATATTGCCAATTTAAGCAAAACTCTGGTGGAAATGGATTATTCTCTAAATTATCTTTGCATATTCTTAAAACATGTCTTGAACTTTGGAGATTTTGCGTGCACAGCATAAAGCCAATACTGCATTCCAGTGTGGAAATGCATTTCTGTTGAAGAAATTAGGGCAAGTATTTCCTGTCAGGTTTGCTTTACAATGGCAAGTTCATTTTCTTGTTCGCTGCTTTGTAATGAACGAAAATGTTAGTAAAGGTATGAATTGAAAACATGTTTCTGTCCAGAGGTGCCCGCTTTAACTGATGTCTAAATAAATGTGGGTGGCACGGGGTAGCTCAGTGGTTAGTACTGCTGCCTCACAGCACCATGGACCCAGGTTTGATTCCAGTCTCGGGCGACAGTCTGTGTGGGCTTCTTCCGGGTGCTCTGGTGTCCTCCCACAGCCCAAAGATGTGCAGATTAGGTGAATTGGTCATGCTAAATTGTCCATAATGTTAGGTGCATTACTCAGGGATAAATATAGGGTAGGGGAATGGGTCTGGGTGGGTTACTCTACAGAGGAGTGGTGTGGACTTGTTCGGCCAAATGGCCCGTTTCCATAGTGCAGGAAATCTCATCTAAATGATTGTCACACTTAACTAATGCGAGCAGTTTCCTTCAGATTGGTACATTGCTATAATCAGGCAAGTATATTAATTAAAATAAATATTACTCCATTTTCAGTTTGAATAAACAATGTGCTCTGTTATCCTCTAGTTCATGTCTTCTGCAAATTTATAAACTCTGCATATGTCTGAACACATCGATGTAAAATACATTCTCTGCTTTCGCAGCAAATATTCCTATAGTTTTAGAGTAGATTTCCAACAGTATGGAAACAGGCCATTTGGCCCAACAATTCCACACTGACCCTCCGAACAGTACGTAACCCACCCAGAGCCATTCCCCCTACCCTATACTTACCCCTGACTAATGAACCCTAACCTACCCATCCCTGAACAGTGTTCACTTTAGCACAGCCAATTCACCTAACCCGCACAGTGGGAGAAAACCAGAGCACCCAGAGGAAACCCACACAGACACAGGGAGAATGTGCAAACTCCACACAGACTGTCACCCGAGGGTGAAATCAAACAGAGGCCCCTGGCGCTGTGAGGCAGCAACCACTGAGCCGCCGCGCTGTCCTGTCAGTTAATGAGTGGATTATTTTATTTAATTCGGAATTTGGCCTTGGTCACATAATTCACGATAGCAATTGTTTCTGAAAGAATGATTCTTCAGTTGATATTTTGTTGTAAAATGTAACTTTTTATTTAAAATGCGCAGATAGGGAACACCTAAAGCACTGTGCAGATTAAATTATTCAGTTAACCTTTATTCTTTTTCCCTGCAAATCCAGCTTAATCAGGGATATAACAATTTATTATCTCAAATTAATCGTGAAACTGATCAAAGCAGTGCAACTGATCTGTTCTTCATCAAAATACTTTGAGCAGAATTTCCAAATGGTCTTTGCCAATGATCTTTTCCAGCCAAAAAGTTTGGGTGTAGTGCAACGTGGAATTGAAATATGTTTCTTGGTTAATTATAACATAGGCATATAGCAAGAACTATTAGAACATTATACTTTTGAAATTCTATTTATTTTTCCTCTATGACTTGTAAACTATTTGAAGACAGACCTTGTGATTGAGCTAGACAGTCAGATTAGATCCCCGACAGTGTGGAAACAGACCCTTCAGCCCAACAAGTCCACACCGACCCTCTGAAGAGTAACCCACCTTGACCCATTTCCCTACGTTTACCCCTGAGTAATGCACCTAACATAATGGGCAATTTAGCATGGCCAATTCACCTTACCTGCACATCGTATTGATTGTGGGAGGAAACCGGAGCACGCAGAGGAAACCCACACAGACACAGGGAGAATGTGCAAACTCCACACAGTCACCCGAGTGTGAAATCAAACAGAGGCCCCTGGCGCTGTGAGGCAGCAATGCTAACCACTGGGCCACTGTGCCGCCCCGACTTGAGCTCTGAATTTGGAATGGAAAGAGTGGATTAGATTAATCCTTAATTATTGATTCTAAGTGAAAATCACACCCTAAGGTATCTGTTTTCCCTCCATTTCCAAAACCTTTGCGATCTGCTTTTAACTTAACATTAAGCTTTATGAAATTTCAACTCACATGCTGATTGCATTGAATAAGGAAACTGGAGGGGTTGAATTGTTACCAAACATATAAACAGTGTGATAACAATGTAGAAACCAGAAACAGTTTCCCAAATATAACAAATTTAATGTTACCCAAGCACATTTCCTCCTCAACAGAACAAAGATCACCAAACCACAACACTGAGGAACACCGATGTGTTTGCAGCAGAACTGGCTCTGCAAACATTTTCAACAGAACCAAGAACATGATGTCACCTCACAAATAAATCTCACATTGAACTCTAACAAAACCGCTTAGTATCATGCAAACTAATGATTAAATTGAATAGAAATAAGAAGTCATAACAGCAGTCTTGCTTGTGAGGGAACTTACTTAACAACATGTAAAACTTTAATGTTTCCAGCAACAGTTCAATTTAGTTCCAACCTGTTCACCTTTTCTGAGCATGACAATCTTGTGCAGTGCACAGTAGAGCAGTTGAAGGCATATATTGATTAATCACTTTAAGGTCAAAACAAAATTAGTTCAATGGACAAACACTACCACATTATAATTGTGTGTTATAGTAAGTTTAGTTGCAATTACGTAATCTGATCAATTCTGCAGTTTCAGATCTGAGTCCCAAATTTTATTTTGAATGAAGCTACTCAAAACAAATTTTTACTTAGTTTACAATAAGAACTGAGAATTTAAAAAAACGTCAATGCACTAAAATGTTATCTTCATTTCTCACACTTCCGTGTTTCTGCCTTAAGTTGGTTTTCAAACGGATGTAATGTTTTCAATCAAGCAGAGAAAAAAATTTCCATACGAGTTTAACAAATGCAGAAACGATTCAGGAAAAACAAATAACTTCACAAATATTGGTATTTAAAAGTAATCCAGAAAGACCACCTCCTCACCAGAAAGAAAACACCAATTTCTGAAAGCATGAAAACGCAGATCAATTCCACAAACTGAATAAGAATCCAATCAACTTAATGCAACAGAATCAAGGAAAATAAAATCAGAATGGAATCAACTGAGAGCAACAGATTTAAATGAATGATAATCAGAATCCAACCAATTCGATTCAACAGAATCAAATAAAACAAATTCAAAAGCCAATCAGTGCAATTCAACACAATCAAGTAAAAACAAAGTCAGAATCCAATCAACTCAGGTCAACCGAATCAAATAAAACACACTCAGAATTTAATCATCAGAATGAAATATAGCACCGCAAGAAAGTTTTATGACAGTTTCGAACCTGCTTATCATCAAAGAAATTAACAAAATAAACAACAAAATACAATCATGGTAAGAACATTCTGTATACGGGGAATATATTCAAGAAATTAATAATGATGGTATTGGACCTCAAGAAAGAGACTTTGTGGAGTGCCTCAGAGATGGATTCTTAGAGCAGCTGGTGCTGGAGCCGACCATGGAGAAGGCAATTCTGGATCTGGTATTGTGTAACGAACCAGAATTGGTGAGAGACCTCGAAGTGAAGTAGCCATTGGGAAGTAGTGACCACAATACAATAAGCTTCAATCTGCAATTTGAGAGGGAGAGGGTACAGTCGGAAGTGACAGTACTTCTGTTGAATAAAGGGAACTATGGAGCTATGAGGGAGGAGCTGGCCAAAGTTCAATGGTGCAATACCTTAGCAGGGATGACCATGGAGGAACAATGGCGGATATTTCTGTGTATAATGCAGAAGTTGCAGGATCAGTTCATTCCTAAAAGGAAGAAAGATCCCAGGAGGAGGCATGGGCGGCCGAGACTGACGAGGGAAGTAAAGAAACATATAAAGTTAAAAGAGAAAAAGTATAACATAGCTAAGATAAGTGGGAAAACTGAGGACTGGGAAGCTTTTAAAGAGCAACAGAGGTTTACTAAGAAGGAAATACGCAGAGGAAAAATGAGGTATGAAGGTAAACTGGCCAAGAATATTAAGGAGGATAGTAAAAGCTTTTTTAGGTATGTGCAAGGCAAAAAAATGGTTAGGACAAAAATTGGGCCCTTGAAGACAGAAACAGGGGAATATATTACTAGAAACAAAGAAATGGCAGAGGAATTAAATGGGTACTTCAGATCTGTGTTCACTGGGAAGACACAAGCAATCTCCCTGAGGTAAAGGGAACTGAACTTAAGGGAATTTATATTTGACCTGAACTTAAGGGAATTTATATTTGCCAGGATTTGGTGTTAGAGAGACTGTTAGGTCTGAAGGTTGATAAGTCTCCGGGGCCTGATGGTCTGCATCCCAGGGTACTGAAGGAGGTGGCTCGGGAAATCGTGGTGATTATTTTCCAGAGTTCAAGAGATTCGGTGTCCGTTCCTGAGGATTGGAGGATGGCTAATGTTATACCACTTTTTAAGAAAGGCGGGAGAGAGAAAGCTGGAAATTATAGAACAGTTAGTCTGACCTCAGTGGTGGGAAAGATGCTGGAGTCTATTATAAAGGATGAAATTATGGCACATCTGGATAGTAATAATAGGATAGGACAGAGTCAGCATGGATTTATGAAGGGGAAATCATGCTTGACTAATCTTCATGAATTTTTTGAGGATGTAACTATGAAGTTGGACGAGGGAAATCCAGTAGAGATAGTGTACCTGGACTTTCAGAAAGCATTTGATAAAGTCGCACACAGGAGGTTAGTGAGTAAAATTAAGGGGCATGGTATTGGGGGCAAAGTACTAGATTGGATTGAAAATTGGTTGGCTAATAGGAAACAAAGGGTAGTGATAAACGTCTCCATTTCGGAATGGCAGGCAGTGACCAGTCGGGTACCGCAGGGATCCGTGCTGGGACCAAAGCTTTTTTCAATATATGTTAATGATATAGAAGATGGTATCAGCAATAACATTAGTAAATTTGCTGATGATACAAAGCTGGGTGGCAGGGTGAAATGTGATGAGGATGTTAGGAGATTACAGGGTGACCTGGACAAGTTAGGTGAGTGGGCAGATGCATGGCAGATGCAGTTTAATGTGGATAAATGTATGGTTATCCACTTTGGAGGCAAGAACAGGAAGGCAGACTACTACCTCAATGGAATCAATTTATGTAAAGGGACAGTCCAGAGAGATCTGGGTGTTCTTGTACACCAGTCAATGAAGGCAAGCATGCAGGTACAGCAGGTAGTGAAGAAGGCTAATAGCATGCTGGCCTTCATAACAAGAGGAATTGAGTATAGAAGCAAAGAGGTGCTTCCGCAGCTGTACAGGGCCCTGGTGAGACCACACCTGGAGTACTGTGTGCAGTTCTGGTCTCCAAATTTGAGGAAAGACATTCTAGCTATTGAGGGAGTGCAGCGTAGGTTCACTAGGTCAATTCCTGGAATGGCAGCATTACCTTACACTGAAAGACTGAAGCGACTGGGATTGTATACCCTTGAGTTTCGAAGATTGAGAGGGGATCTGATTGAGACGTATAAGATTATGAAAGGATTGGACACTCTGGCAGTAGGAAACATATTTCCGCTGATGGGTGAGTGCCGAACCAGAGGACACAGCTTAAAAACACGGGGTAGACCATTTAGGACAGAGCTCAGGAGAAACTTCTTTACCCAGAGAGTGGTGGCTGTGTAGAATGCTCTGCCCCAGAGGGCAGTGGAGGCCCACTCTCTGGATTCATTTAAGAAATAGTTGGATAGAGCTCTCAAAGATAGTGGAATCAAGGGTTATGGAGATAAGGCAGGAACAGGATACTGATTAGGAATGATCAGCCATGATTATATTGAATGGCGGTGCAGGCTCGAAGGGCTGAATGGCCTACTCCTGCACCTATTGTCTATTTATATGACCATCGGAAGGAGCAGGTTTACACCTTCCGCCTGTTGGTGTCCTGCTGGAAGCTGAGACCGGATCCTGGTATCAGCTTGCACAGCCCGAACACATGGCCTTATGAGGTTATGCTTAAACACAAGCATATACACATCTTGGGATATTTGTTTTGCTGAGTTGCTTCTTTGGAAGTTTTTTTTAATGGTGGAAATAAAATTGAGTAGCTTCAGGTCTGTTTCAGGTGACAGTTGCAAGTACTTTGTGTAAAAAAAAACAAATTCAATGGGAAGTGTAAGGGAGAGGGTTAAATTGTGCAGAATAAGGAACAGGTGTTGTTTCTGCAAAAGTTTACATTATACAATTAGGCTGCGCATGCAAATACTAAACAGTGAGAAGGGAAAACAGGTAGAATTATCTGTGACTAATAGGGCAGAGTGACCGTGTAGCAGGATGTACCAGGCATAGGAAAAAAGAAGAAGCGAAAACAGGTAGAATTATCTGTGACTAATAGGGCAGAGCGACCGTGTAGCAGGATGTATCAGTAACAGGAGAATAGTGTGCCAGTCTCAGGAGGTATGTGGCCAACGGATAGAATTTAGTTTGGCAGGATGATCGCACGAAGACAGCAAACTATGCCAGGATAGTCACATATAAGGAATGAGATAACTTAGAGTAAGGGGCTACAGGCTTAGAGTAATGGGAGAAGTTAGACAAAGGTGGAGTGAAGCTAGAGCTTGTGATAGGCTACACACTACAGTAAAAGTAACCAATGGAGTGAAAGGGGAGACCGAGAGACGCAGCTGAACAGCATAAATCAGAATGTAACCCTCAGATCAGGGTGCTTACTTGTTAGGTACCCGTTCTTGCAAGTGTGTATCACTAAAATTCACTGCTTCAGAATTTGACTCGGACTGAAATTTATTAATATATGAGTTTTGTTTCTTACAATTTGGGGGCTCGTCTGGGATGTCCATCATCACCAGTGGGGTAGGCAACATCGATGGTTGGGAAGACGCATCCCATTCCTTTTGGAACGGTCCTGAGTTCCTCGGCGGTGGGTTTCCCCTTTTGGTTGACTGATTGAGATCTGATGACAGTCTATCTGAACCAGGCGAAAGGTTGTAAGTAGGCATAGGGAGCCAGGCAACTCCAAGCATGGACCAAAGAAGGAAAAGAGATTTTTAAGTGCTGCCTTGGTGGCTGGGATTGAGTTCTAGTAGTTAATAAGTGTCTAATGAAGGACCTCAATATGGGCTGTGCTGGGGGTAAAGTAAAAGCCTCTGGGGGAAAAAAAAAGGAAATGGAGGCGGGGTCCCTGACAACATACCTCCAGAAAGTTTGTTGGGCAAGATGTTGTGAAATTGGAAAAATTATACTTGCACAAGGGAAAAAGATAGGAAAAAGATGATTAAATATTGTTGCTTTTTATTGACTAAGGAATCCATTCTTCGTCCCGCCGTCGTCTGGCCCAAGTATGGGTCAGACGAAGACTGTGTTTGTAAATATTTGAATTTATATGTCAACAGAAAACAGCCTTTCAGTCAGGAGGGATCATATTAAGCTTTGTGTTGGAAATCTAGTAGCTGAAGGGCTACTGAGGATACACTTCGTAACTAAATCATGGCCAGACATCCAGAAAATTCAGAAAATAGATGGGTGGAGTGAGAAATCACTTGATGAATTATTAAGAGAGGCACAGAGAGTGTTTGTAAAGAGAAAGGAAGAGAAACCTCTAGAGTTGTTGTTGCGGGAAGCTCAAAAAGTGTCTGTGAGATACGGTGTGTGTGTGTGTGTGTGTGTGTGTGTGTGTGTGAGAGAGAGAGAGACAGAGAGAAAAGAGCTGCACAGCTAATTGAAAGTTTAACCCTTTGTGATTCGGTTTGAATGCACATTTGTTTGTTGGTGATTGAATGTTTGTACTTTGTTCCCTGGAGCTTGAGATTCTGGAATATTTTGATTCTGATTTCTATTATGGAAATTTAACATGATTTATTTTAAGGTTAAGGATTTTACAGTGATTATGAAATAAAATGTTAACTCCTTTTCAGTTTCATTTCAACATTAGATTGTAATAAATCAATCCTATGGTTAATATCTGTGTCCTTGGATTCGGCCATTATTCATGCTTTAGAAGTTTTTTAAACTTGAATAGACAAATCCTTTTAAGACAGCTCTAGTTATTTCACGACCTATAGCATTGTAATTGAGCAATGACTGGTCAGGGCTACTTAAGAAAACTAATTTTGGATTTAAATTAAGGGACTAAAACCG
The DNA here is from genome assembly GCF_037043375.1 of Chiloscyllium plagiosum. Lineage (NCBI taxonomy): Eukaryota > Metazoa > Chordata > Chondrichthyes > Orectolobiformes > Hemiscylliidae > Chiloscyllium > Chiloscyllium plagiosum. Next base: position 49,513,165 of record NW_028270167.1, read on the forward strand.
GGTAATAATAATGGATTTCAAAGTTAGGAACTGTCTGCATTTTACATTTTAATATTAAATACTGAATTAATGAATTTATAATATATAAATATATATTAAAAGTAGGATTCCAAAATGTATAGTTAGAAACAGGCTTTAAAGTTAGACAAGCATAAATTGATAAATTGGTATTTGAAGCTATTGCAATATTTCTTTTAAAAAAAATCAAGGTCTAAACAAAACATTGGGTGATGAAGAATGGTCATCACGTGGCCCTAAAGCTGTTCAATGGTTAAATCGGCTCAGCAATTGATCTGGCAATGTAACCTGGGAGCGGGAACGAAAGACTTAATTGGACTATGGCAACAGTTCTGTGATGAGAAGCACAAAGAATCAGTTTTGCGCTCATGACAAGATACTGCCACCAAATTGGGGATTGAATTAACTGCAAATGGTGCTATGGAATCTGTTGAGGGTCTTAAAAATGAATGTGCTCGAGCAAAACAATTACAGAAACAGAATGAGAAGTCACAAGTGACCGGTAAACAAACAGAACTGCGCAATTACAGTTTTTAAAATGTTTTAGTCACTTGTTGCGTTTCCATCCTGAATTACAGATAATGATTATTTTATTTATATAATACATATAATTAAGAATTAATATTTATAATAAATAAATTGTATTAGCCTGACTCAATATTAATTGGCAGGATTCCTTCACACATTCTCAGTGACCTGTCATATTGATTTAAAACAGGACAGCATTAATTCATTGTTAATTAAAGAATGGAAAGCTACATTCCTGGCCAGAGTGTGTGCAGGCAGTGGCAGCAACAGCCTTATTGGTAGAGGAGTGTCGGAAACTTACTTTTAGGGGAAGCCTTAATAGTCAGCACCCCACATCAGGTACGGACCATAGTAAATCAGAAAGCAGGGCGGTGGCTTACGGACTCTAGAATTCTAAAATATTAGATGAGATTAGATTACTTACAGTGTGGAAACAGGCCCTTCGGCCCAACAAGTCCACACCGACCCGCCGAAGCGTAACCCACCCATACCCCTACATTTACCCCTTTACCTAATACTACGGGCAATTTAGCATGGCCAATTCACCTGACTTGCACATCTTTGTGACTGTGGGAGGAAACCGGAGCCCCCGGAGGAAACCCACGCATACACGGGGAGAACGTGCAAACTCCACACAGTCAGTCGCCTGTGTCGGGAATTGAACCCGGGTCTCTGGCGCTGCGAGGCAGCAGTGCTAACTGCTGTGCCACCGTGCCGCCCACAATTCTAATAGAGAGGGATGACCTTACATTGATCACATACATTTGCCTGAATCCAGCTACCTTTCTCTGGAAAGGGGAGGATGAAGCTCCCTCAGACCCAGAACATGACTGCCTTGACATTATAGAATATCAGACTAAAGTAAGAATGGACCTTAGCGATATCCCTCTACATGCAGGGGCCAGGCTGTTCATTGACGGGTCCTCCAGACTGATTGAAGGTAGAAGACACAATGGATATGCAGTAGTGGATGGAATAGAAAGGAGTGTTATTCTTTTTTCTTTGTGTGATCAAAACAGTGAAGGGGAGGGTAGGGACTAAATCAAAATAGAACTGGAGGGAGAAATGATGCACTCCACTCCCTGCGGCGCCCACCTCTCCCTGAACAACTCCAGGGTGTTGGTGGACACCGTGTTCTCCTGGTTATATTTTTTTTTCCCATGGTGTGTGTGTGCAGGTGGGAGACACAGTGAGAGACACAAAGTGCACGAATCTTTATTCAATTTCCACCACCAGGAAGATAGGAAAACACCCGGGTGGCCAGTGACAAGCACTGCCCTTCACATCAAGGGACAGTGCTGTGTGATCAAAACAGTGAAGGGGAGGGGAGGGACTAAATCAAAATAGAATTGGAGGGAGAAATGATGCACTCCACTCCCTGCAGCGCCCACCTCTCCCTGAACAACTCCAGGGTGTTGGTCGACACCGCGTGCTCCTTCTCCAAGGACACCCGGGCTCTAACATAACCGCGGAAGAAGGGAGTGTTATTGAGGCTAGTAGACTACTCAATGATTGGTTGGCTTAGACTTGTAAACTTTATTCATTAGGGAGGGCCCTTAAGACCTTGGAAGGCAAAGAAGGAACTGTATCCCCAGATTCTAAGTCTGCCTTCGGGGTGGCACATACATTTGGGAAGATATGGCAGGAGAGGGGACTGATAAACAACAGGGGTAAAAAACTAGCTCATGAGGAATTGGTAAAGCAAGTGTTGGAATCCCTTTTGTTGCCAAAGGAAATAACAATAGTCCACATCAATGGAAATCAGCAGGGAAATGATCCTGAAGCAAAGGGAAATAGACTGGCGAATGAAGTCGCTAAGGAGGCAGCTCTGAACCCTCAGCCCGCTACAATATATATATTTTGGTACATATGGTGCAGGAACCTGGGAGGAGACCTTTATTTAGCGCTAAGGAAGAGAGAGAGAGTTGAAGAACTGGGAGCTACACAGACAGTAGAGAGGTGCTGGATGTTACCTGATGGCCAGGAGATGCTAAATAACATGATGATGTGAGAAATTCTGGCTGTCTTACACCAGGGAATCACTGGGAACGCAAGCAATGTGTGATTTGGTCTTAAGGAAATATGGATGCACAGGGATCTATACACTAGCCAAACAGATATGTGAGGGATGTATAACACGCAAGAAAATCAACAAGAAGGTATTGAGGAAACAAGTGCCAGGAGGGAGAGAACCTGGACTAAGACCATTTCAGAGCATTCAGGTAGATTATACCAAATTACCCCGAGTGGGAAGACTGAGGTATATGCTGGTAATGGTTGATCACCGATCTGGATGGGTGGAGGCGTATCTTTAGTCACTGCCACTGCAAATGGGGTGTCCAAGATAATACATGAACACATAATTCCTAGATACGGGATAGTGGAATGTATAGATTCTGATCAGGGAACTCATTTTACTTCCAGGGAACTCCTGGGAGTTCCACACCCCTTGGCACCCACCTTCATCAGGAAAGGTGAGAGAATGAACCAGACACTCAAGAAGCAGTTATCTAAATTAGTAGTAGAAACCAGACTCCCTTGGACTAAGTGTTTACCTATAGCCCTTTTGCGGGTGCGAATGGCCCCAAGGAAAGATATGGGGCTGTCCCATTATGAGATATTTTTTGGTCTGCTCTATCTGGGAACGAAAGGGGAACTGCCAGCCCTGGAGACTAGTGATCTGTTCTTAAAGAAGTATATACTGGGCTTGTCCTCCTCTTTGTCCTTTCTTAGCAGACACGGATTACTGGCACAGACTCCGCCCCCTGAATTCGCCGTTCATCCCGTCCGACTGGAAGATTGGGTCCTAATTAAGTCATGGACAGAAACTAAATTGCAACCGGATTGGGAGGGACCGTACCAGGCTCTTTTGCCAACTGAAACAGCGATACACACGGCGGGGAAAGGCTTGACTCACTACACCAGGATTAAAGGACCGGTGGAATCCCTGGTTAAGAAAGAAGCCTGGACGGCCGGATCGACGGGAGAACCACAGAAACTCAGACTCAAAAGACTTTAAGTAACTGATTTTTATGCGGACGTGGGATAGTTTCTTTTTGATATCTATATATTGTATTGCATGTTAAATCTCTCGGTCCTTCAATACTATTTTAGGATGCTGGGGACGCTTAGGGTTACCATATTAGCTTTCTTAGTAATGGGATTTTGTCAAACGATGCTGTCATCTCCATATTTGTTATTAACGGTCCCTGAGTCTGAATATCCGCAAGTAATAGAGGTCGATGCTTGCAACCGAGTAAAATGGGCAGATGTAAAGTATCAGAGGGAGTATATTTCCTCCGAAATCCTTCTTAAGACCCAACCGGACACAGGGTATGGTTCGCAAAAACCACCACCTGGCATCACTATCCATAGAGCCCCCTTTCACACAGCCCTAGACTGTCCTGACAGAAAGTGCCATCCAATATATCTCACCATTAAAAATACCTCCTCTGAAGACTCCTTTCCCCGTAAAAATGGGTCTCGACTCCTTAGTAATAATTTAAAGATAGTAATGGCTGCCACTGGGAAGTGTTTTTAGGGCTGCTGTTTCCATAGTTGTAGGAAACGGAAAACGAGCCAAGCAACTTGATAGTAAGATACATCCTTTTGCTCCTCCCAACAACCCAAAGGTGGTAAAAATTATAGAGGTCAAGGACTTGAAGCAGACCACTGAAATAGAAACTGGATACAGGGATGAAAATGCCTGGGTTGAATGGGTAAAGTACACTGTTAAAACTCTGAATGAAAGCAATTGCTATGCATGTGCCTTCGGTAGGGTCAGTTACCTACATAGTCCCCTTTCCGCTCGGGTGGAACCGAAACAGGAAGGGCATGGAATGTATGATAGCCCTGTATCAGGATAAGACTGCATGGAATGATAGGAATTGTATATCCCTATCTCTAATGTTCCCTCCCTTGGAGAAGACAGATTTGAAAGCTCCGCCCCACATCCGGTTTTGACCATGGTCGGGAATCACACATTGTGTATAAGCCGACAGGGTACAAATCGGTCTAGAAACTTGAGGGAGCTGAGGTTATGTATAGAAACTCAGAATGACACTGAAACAGACAAAGGAGGGAACTACTCAGCATTCCGGGTTCCCCGAGCGGATCTCTGGTGGTACTGTGGAGGCAGAATATTGCGACCTACCCTACCTCCTGACTGGAGAGGGATATGTGCAATTGTACAATTGGCAATCCCATTCACCTTGGCATTTGAGAAGGAGAAGGTGGCAGTAACAAAGAATGAGAGGAGTAAAAGGTTGTTATTAGATCCTTACTTTGATGATAGGATTTATCTCGACTCTATAGGAGTAGCTAGAGGGCTCCCCGATGAGTTCAAGGCCCGCAACCAGATTGCAGCAGGTTTTCAATTGGCCCTATTTTGGTGGGTAACGGTCAACAAGAATGTGGGTTGGATAAACTAAATTTTTTTCACAACCAGCAAATTTTCTTCAGTTATACTAGAGATGCGGTCAAGGGTATTTGGGAGCAACTTGATGCAACCAGCAGAATGGCCTGGGAAACCAGACTGGCCTTAGATATGATCCTAGCCGAAAAAGGGGGTGTATGTGTGATGTTATGAGGGAGCTGTTGTACCTTTATTCCAAATAATACAGCACCTGATGGGTCAATCTCTCGTGCCTTGTGAGGATTGACCACTTTGGTGGAAGAATTGGCTGAGAATTCAGGAGTGGACAAATCACTCACGAGATGGCTGGAATCATGGTTTGGGAAGTGGAAAGGCGTGGTCGTCTCCATCCTCACCTCCCTGATAGTGGTAGCAGGGGTACTGGCAGCAATTGGCTGTTGTATCATACCTTGTGTACGGGGGTTAACCCAGTGGCAAATTGAGACGGCCTTGGCAAAACAAATGCCTCGAAAAGGTAATCAGGCAGAGGGACCTAACCTCTTGAACAATGAGGGGATGGGTGACCTTCAGGAATTAGCCACTATAAATGAAGTCTCAGGAATGATGCTAAGGCGACATATGAGAAAAATGCGGAAGACAACAATTAGTAGCCAAAAAGAAAAGGGGGGATTGTAAGGTATAGGGTTAAAATTATATAGAATAAGGGAACAGGTGTTGCTTCTGCAAAAGTTTACATTATACAATTAGGCTGCGCATGCAATTACTAAACAGTGAGAAGCGAAAACAGGTAGAATTATCTGTGACTGATAGGGCAGAATGACCGTGTAGCAGGATGTACCAGTAACAGGAGAATAGTGTGCCAGTCTCAGGAGGGGAGTCGCCAACGGATGGAATTTAGTTCGGCAGGATGATTGCACGAAGACAGCAAACGATGCCAGGATAGTCACATATAAGGAATGAGATAAATAAGAGTAAGGGGCGACAGGCTTAGAGTAATGGGAGAAGTAAACAGAGGTGGAGAGAAGCTAGACAAAGGCAGAGTGAAGCTGGAGCTTGTGATAGGCTACACGCTACAGCAAAAGTAACCAATGAGGTGAAAGTGGAGGACCGAGAGACACAGCTGAACAGCATAAATCAGAATGTAACCCTCAGATCGGGGCGCTTACTCGTAAGGCACCCGTTCTTGCAAGTACGTATCAATAAAGTTCGCTGCTTCAGAATTTGACTCGGACTGAAATTTATCAATATGTGAGTTTTGTTTCTCACAGTGTGTTTTTTCCCCATTGCCCAGAGCTTTGTACATCGAGTCCCTTCGGACCCTGGCCATCTTTGATCTCTGTACAAAATGGAAGTTGGCCCAGGTGACTGCGACGGCACAAACCTGGGACCCTGGTGCTCTGAGGCAGCAGTGCTATCCACTGAGCCACTCAAAATATCGGGGGAATCGACGTTTCGGGCATAAACCCTTCATCTGGAATGTGATGAAGGATTCCTGATGAAGGGCTTATGCCTGAAATATCGATTCTCCCGCTCCTTGGATGCTGCCTGACCGGCTGTGCTTTTCCAGCACCACATTTTTAACTCTGACTCTCCATCATTGACACTGAGCACCGTCTCCTCCACGTTCATTTCTCGGCGACAAATCCCTAGATCGCACATCATTTTCTATTGGCTGCAACCACGAGATTGATAGACGCTTTGACCAATCGGAGCTGGATACAGACTAAGGCCCGCCCTGGGCTCATGCGGGGTCTCGAGGCGCGGCCGTTTCACCGACTCTGCGCGAGCTCGCGGTTAGGAATTTGGAGAGTTTATTTTCAAATGTTTCCAGTGAAGGTAAGCAAACAGTTATGATACTAATCAGTAAACTGTTAATGTGCGGATACACTGAGGAGGAAAGTTTTTCTATCCAATTACCTGTCCAAATGATGTTGGCACTCGGGGTTAACAGGACACAGGATCAGGATGAGATACATCCAAGGATTCTGATTGAAGTGAGAGGGGCACTGGCCACAACATTACAGTCTCCTCTGGACTGAGAGGAGGTGTCAGGAGACTGGAGGGTTATCAATATTACGGCTTTGTTTTGTAAAGGGTTTTAAGTGTAATCCAGCCATTTGTAGCTTTGTCGGTTGAACACTGGAAGTGAGGAAGTGTCTGGGAATGATTATTTGGTATAAAGCTAGCAGTCACGTGGAAAAAGGTGGGTGGGATAGGAAAGGTCAAGGGGTAGTTTTTTTTAGATTAGATTACAGTATGGAAACAGGCCCTTCGGCCCAACAAGTCCACACCGACCCGCCGAAGCGCAACCCACCCATACCCCTACATTTACCCCTATACCTAACACTACGGGCAATTTAGCATGGCCAATTCACCTGACCTGCACATCTTTGGACTGTGGGAGGAAACCGGAGCACCCGGAGGAAACCCACGCAGACACGGGGAGAACGTGCAAACTCCACACAGTCAGTCGCCTGAGGCGGGAATTGAACCCGGGGCTCTGGCGCTGTGAGGCAACAGTGCTAACCAATTTGCTGAAGTTTGTTTTTGATAAATTAATGGAAAGGGTCGATAAGGGCAATACTGCTAATATGATTCTGGAAATCCATGTGATATGCGTGGATTTCCAGAAGGTACCACACAGCAGATTTGTGTGAAATGTTATAGGTCATGGTAAAAGAAGCAGTGTAACAAGGATGCAACATTAACTGAGTGATAGGAAAGAGAAACATAGAGTCATTGAGATGTACAGCACGTAAACAGACCCTATGCATGAAAAAGGTCTCTTTTATATCTTTCCCCTCTCACTTATACCTACGTCCTCTAGTTCTGGACTACCCCCTCCACAGCGAAAAGACTTTGTCTATTTATCCTATCCATGCCCTTCATGATTTTATGAACCTCAATAAGGTCACCCCTCAGCCTCTGAAGTTCTGGGAAAACAGCCCTAGCCTACTCAACCTCTTCCTGTAGCTCAAGTCCTCCAACCCTGGCAACATCCTTGTAAATCTTTTCTGAACCCTTTCAAGTTTCACAACATCTTTCCAATAGGCAAGTGCTAACCACTGTGCCACCGTGGGCGGCACGGTGGCACAGTGGTTAGCACTGCTGCCTCACAGCGCCAGAGACCCGGGTTCAATTCCCGACTCAGGCGACTGACTGTGTGGAGTTTGCACGTTCTCCCCATGTCTGCGTGGGTTTCCTCCGGGTGCTCCGGTTTCCTCCTACAGTCCAAAGATGTGCAGGTCAGGTGAATTGGCCATGCTAAATTGCCCGTAGTGTTAGGTAATAAGGGGTAAATGTAGGGGTATGGGTGGGTTGCGCTTCGGCGGGTCGGTGTGGACTTGTTGGGCCGAAGGGCCTGTTTCCACACTGTAAGTAATCTAATCTACCAGAATTGCACACACTATTCCAACAGTGGCCTAACCAATGTGCAACATGACCTCCCAACTCCTGTACTCAATAGACATTTTTTCTAGCTAGAAGAAAGTTTCCTGAGTGGAGTTCCCAGGGATCAATATTGGGACTACCATGTTCCAGGGAGGACAAGGATGACAAGGTAAGGGACCCTTGCATGGTGAGTGAGGTGATGAATTTGGTCAAAAGGGGGGAAAAAAACCATACGTAAGGTTTAGGAAATTAAACCGGCCAGCATCTGTGAGGACTATAAAGAAAGCAGGAAAGTACACGAGCAGGGAGGAGAGCATGAAAGAGCCGTGAAATGACCTTGACAAGTAGAGTTAAAGGGAATCCCAAGGCAGACTATGCATACATTAAAAACCAAAAGCTGTCTAGGGAGAAGGTAGGACCATTCAAGGATAAAGGAGGGAACTTGTGCTTGGAGGCAGAGGATATGAGCACTTTGGATCGGTCTTTACCTAGGAGAAGGATATGGAGGAGAGTGAGATGAATGTGGAAAATGCTAATATACTCGGGCATTTTGAGATCAAGAAAGAAGAGGTGCTGTGTCTCTTAAGAGCTTTAAGATGGATAAGTCCCCAGGCCCAATGATATCTACCCCAGGTTATTGAGAGAGGCAAGAAAGTAGATTGCTGGGGCCTTGACAAAGATCTTTGCATCCTTGCTGGCCACTGGAGAGATCCTGGATAACTGGCAAGCAGCTAATGTTGTTCCTCTGTTCAAGAATGAAAATCCAGGAAACTACAGACCGGTGAGTCTCTCATCAGTGGTTGGGAAGGTATTTAAGAGTGTTCTTAGGGATAGGATGTATGTGCAGTAGGAAAGTGTGGCCTAACTGGGGACAGTCCATATGGCTTTGTGTAGGATATGACAAAGGTGATCGATGAGGTAGACAGTATCCACTGTTCTACCATGGATTTTAATAAAGCTTTCAACAAAGTCCCTCATGGTAGGCTTATCCTGAAGATTATGATACATAGGATCCACAGTGACTTGGTCACTCACATTCAGAATTGGCTGGCCCTTAGAGGGCAGAGGGTAATGTTGGAAGGGTGTTTTTCTGGCTGGAGATCCATGGTTATTGGAGTTCCGCAGTGATCCAGACTGCGACCTGTGCTATTTTGTGATGTGGATAAACGGCTTGAATGAAAAAGTAGGTGGGTGGATTAGTATGTTTGCAGATGACACAAAAAATGGTAGAGTTGTAGGTAGTTAGGCGTTTGTCAAAAAATATTGGGATATAGGTCAGTTGCATATATGGACAGAGAAATAGCAGATGGAGTTTAATCCAGGTAATTGCGAGAAGCTCTGCTTGGGAAATCAAATGTTAAGGAAAAATATAAGTTAATGGCAGGACTCTGAACATATCGATGTATAGAGGGATCTTGCAGTTCAAGTCGATAGCTTCTTGAAAGTGGCCATGAAAGTAGACAGGGTGTTAAGAAGGTGTATGGTATCCTTACCTTTATTGGTCAGGGAATTGAGTACAAGACTCAGGATTGCATGTCGAACCTATATAAGATTTTAGTTAGGACACACTTAGAGTATTGAGTTCAATTCTGGTCACCACATGATGGGAAGAATGTGGAGGTTTTGGAGAGGGTGCAGAAGAGGTTTACCAGGATGCTGCCTAGATTAGAAGGTGTGCATGATAAGAGGCTTGAAAAACTTGGGTTGTTTTCTCTGGAGCAGCAGAGTACAATAGGAGACTTATTAGACATCCAGAACTGAGATGTGTGAGTTGGCAGTGAGAATCTTTTTCCCAGGGTCAAATGTCTAACACTAGGGGGCATGCATTTAATGTGAGAGGGGTTAAGTTCTAAGAAGATGTGAGGTGCAAGTCTTTTTTTAAAAAGTAGTAGGAGTCTGGAATGTGCTGCTGGTGGTAGTGGTGAAGGCAGATATGATAGGAGCTTTCAGATAAGCACATGAATATGCAAGGAATGGATGGATGGATATGGACTAAGGGAAGACAAAAGGGATTACTTTAATTTGTCATGTTTGGTACAATGTTGTGGGCCAAAGGGCCTGTTCCTGTGTTGTACTGTTCCAATTTCTATGCTCAAACTGTGTGAGACTTGGGAAGCCAATTTGCATGAGATGTCTCGTGCAGTTTAATGTATGTGACTTAATTGCAGCTGCTAATGTAGCACTGTTGCAGCACAGTGGTACTGCCTCTTTCACTTAACACAGAAAAGAACAAGATTGTTAATAGTAGGGCCCTGTGGATTGCTTTCAATTGGAGAGACATTGGGCTGCAAGTATATATTTCCTTGGAAGTGGTAGGCTGGCTAGTGAAGAAAACATTTTGCATGCTTGCCTTCATTGTTCAGCGCATTGAGTACAGAAGTTGGGACATCTTGGTACACTTGTACAAGACAATGGTAAGGTCACATGTGAAGTACTGCATACAAATAGGGTCATTCTACGATAGGAAAGATGCTATTAAATTGGAAGGTTGCAAATACATTTACCAGAATGGCACCGAAATAGAAGGTTTAAGCTATAAGGAGAAACTGGGTCTTTATACTTGGAACATTAGAGGTTGAGGGGTGATCTTTATTGATGTTTATAAAATATGAAGGGGCATTGATAAAGTGATAGCCAAAGTCTTTTCCCCAGGGTAGGGGAGACCAAAACAAGATACATAGATTTAAGGTGAGAGGGGAAAGATTTTAAAAGGGACCTGAGGGGGATATTTTTCTTACTGCCAGAGGAAGTGGTGGAAGTGGGTACAATTATAACATTTAAAAGTCATTTGGAAAGGGACATAGATCAGTGGCCAAATGGGACTACTTTACTTTAGAACCATAAAGTATTGGGGAATCAATAGTTAAAAGCTTCTGTTTTCTAAGTGCCCATTTAGCAATAGTAACTTGCCTCATAAGATGGCTAGTCACAGTGACCATGAGAATGAATTAAGGAATGTACGATTCTTGGCATATCCTTCTAGCTGTGCTTCCCCAGACAGAGAGGTCAGGCAGCATCCGAGGAGCAAGAGAGTCAACGTTTTGGGCAGGGCCCTCTTCAGGACTCCCACTTGACAATCTGAGAATAACCCCGACCTGATCTAAGTAAACGATGGATGGCTCTGGTTCAGGCACTGAATGCCTGCTCCTTCTCCTTGTTCATATCTACTATCAGTTGCCAGACCATGTGTAGATTTACAATGAAATGTCTGGATTATGGGGTGAGTGGTTAGTATTAATAATCTGAGGGAAAGTATCACCAACATTGAAGTCTTCACATTGAGTACAGATTAAAATCAGTTCATTATTGAAACAGAGTCATACAGCATAGAAAGAGACCTTTCAATCCATCAGTCCATTCTGAACATAATCCCAAACTAAACGAGTCCAACCTGCCTGATCATGGCTCTTTTCTCTCCAAATCTTTCCTATTCATGACTTGGAGGTGCCATTGTTGGACTGGGGTGCACAAAGTTAAAAATCACACAGGGTATAGTCCAACAGGTTTGTTTGGAAGCACTAGCTCCGAAAGCTGTGTTGTGTGGTTTTTAACTTTTTCCTATTCATGTATCTATTCAAACATCTTTTAAATGTTGTAATTGTACCTCTGCCTTTGAAATCTCTCTCCTCTCACCTTAAAAATGTGCCTCCAAGTTTTGAAATCCTCCATCCTAGGGAAAAGACAACTACCATTACCTCTATCTAAATCTCTCACTATCTTATAAAGTTCTATCAGATCACCTTTCAACCTTCTGCACTCCAGTGAAAAATAGTGTCAGCCTAACCAACCATTCTTCATAACTCAAACCTTCTATACCCACCAATAACTTGGTGAGTCTCTTCTGAGCCCTCTCCAGCTTGATAATATTCTTCCAATAACTGAGTGACCAGAACTCAACACAACACTCCAGAAGAGGATTCACCAATGTCCTGTTCAGCCTCAACAGACTTCCCAATTCCTATACTCAATGGACTGAACAATGAAGGCAAGCGTGCCAAGTGTCTTTTTATCCACCTTGTCCATATATGATACAAATTTCAAAGAATTATATACCTGCATCCCTGGGCTGCTCTGTTCTATATACTTTCAAGTATTTCCTGATAACAAATTCAAATGCTGCACACAAGTTGATTGCTGCAGGTTTTACAGCTTCAGTTTGTTCAAATGAAAATGTCGTAATGACAGTACAGCTAAACTTCCGTTCTGTTTCAGTCGAAGGTGTTCAGAAAGACCAGGAGATATTCCAGGTACAAAGTGAAATACCATGGGTGAACACTATCCCAATAAAGGAGAAGTTGCAAAGTTTCTCGATTGTTGATTGATGCATTGAGTTAACACTCATCTCTAAATTGAAAAGCTGTAGAAGATGAACTGCTTTCTTTTCCCAAACAAATTCCACATCTGGAAGCACAGTAGCAATGATTGGAGACCCAGGGACTGGGAAAATAATAAGACCATAAGACATAGGAGTGGAAGTAAGGTCATTCGGCCCATCGAGTGCACTCCGCCATTCAATCATGGCTGATGGGCATTTCAACTCCACTAATTTCAACCAATGGTGCAAAAAAAACTTTTTCTGATTTGGTAACTGGGAAAATATACTCTCAGATTGAATATTAGCTGTAGAATAAACCTGAAGAACCTGATGCTGGATCAGTATCCTCACTTTAGGAATGTTCTCAGCGAGGTCTGGAAAAACCCAGAGGATTTGCTGTTTATTTGCGATGGCTTGGATGAATTGAAGGAGAGATTTGATTTTTCTGAAAACTGGAGAAATGCAGAACTTCAGTTTGTGTGCACTGATCCTGAATGCTAGTGTGAAGTGTCTGACATTGTGTCCAGTTTAATCTAGCACCAGCTACTCCCAGGATGTTCAGTACAGGTGACCAGCTATTCCCCTACAGTCCACTTATTTGAAAAGGCTGAGATCATTGGCTGGGTTGAATTTCTGGGATCTATTGGTGATGCACAGAAGGAATATTTCAGCAAGTGCTTTGAATATCAGATGGTGGCAGCAGCTGTTTTTAAATACATAGTGGAGGAGATCCTTTACACTATGTGCCCCAACCCTTCAAACTGCTGGATCCTTGGTCTGTCACTGGGTCCCTCACGCAGAGCCAGGGAACAGCAGCAAGTTTCCAAGACCGTAACCCAACTCGATTCCTACTATATTTACAACACTCTGCAAAACCATTGCTGAGAAATTGAAAACCCCTGTGATGTGTTACTGAAGCTTGGTGAGACAACCTTCACAGGACTCTGTGCAGAAGATTGTGTTTAGCAATGGAGATTTCTTCCAGTATATTCTGCAACCCCCCACCCCCAGTTCCTGTCTGGATTCATGATGGAACTATGTAGAGAGATGATTCTGTCCGCACATAATCATCATTACACATTCCCACAAGTCACCAGCCAAGAGTTGAGAGCTGCACTCACACAATTCCTGACTGCAGAATGTCCTCAGGAGCTATCTCAGTGAGTAAGATGGTTGATTTGAGGTACCTTCCCATTTTGTCACTGTTATCTGTCTAGATACATCTTAAAAGACGCTATCCTGTCCGTGTCTACCACCTCAACTAGCAATGCATTCCAGGCACACACCACCCTCTGTTTAAAAAAACTTTCTATGCAGATCCTCCCTAAACGTTACTCCTCTCACTTTGAACTCGTTACCCCTTGCAGTTGAGTCCCACATTCTAGGAAAAAAGCTTCTTGCTTTTCGCTGTTACATTCACTAGACGAGCAGCAATTACTGCAGTCCTTTTGTAACCTCTGGCTGATGTGTCAATTGGAGCATGAACACTAAATATTCAGTAAGAGGAAGCAAAGAGCAGCCATTGGACGATGATCTGTAAATGAGGGACCTTAGCTTGTCCCATAGTGTGGAATTAGGTTAGCTCACTGCATCAGTGACAGCAAACTCAGAGACTTCTCACTTGCTGCTGTGTAAAAAAAAAAAGTGTTGGCAGTGGGTGCCTTTGTTGTGATCACCATCAATACTTTAATTAACTTGGAAGCTAAAATCATCTGGGATAAAGATTCTGGTTTAATAGACTATTTGGTATTCTCAATGTTGTGCAGAAATACACCAGCTCGGTCTCCTGAGTAAACCTATAGCAATGAACGTAAGAATTTCCAATAATCCACATGTTGTGTGTGAGTCTTCGCTCTAGGAGGGTCTCACAAATATCAGGCCAACTGAAATGTAGATCCAGTTTAAGAGGGAATCAAGGGCAAAAGACTCTATTTCCCTGTAAACTCATGTTGTAACATTTAAGAATTTCTGTTGTGAGAAACATTCCTGAGAGATGGACTTTACAGCTGCCACAGAGAAAGAAAATCCATCTAGTCCATGCACAAGCTCACTTTGTCCTCCAGCCCAGGGGCTGGGACACAGCATGGGGGAAGGATATTGTGAACAGATGGAGATGCAGAGGGGTTTTTACATGCAGTGGGCTGTGTAATGGAGGAACTACCGAGGGGACCGTTCAGGGAAGTTGGAGCTACACAGGTGAGGGCAATTAAGCAGGGACCATGGAGAAGGAGGTGCTAAATTTGGAAGACTTCAAACTTTGGAAGGGGGTGCAAAATTGGAAGGAGGGACAGTTTCATGACTGAAAGACCGAAACATGGAACAAAAGAAAAAGAGAGAAAGTGAAAGAAGAAAGGAAGAGAGTGGAATAGAACATAGACAAAGGTAGAAAGAAGAAAGGGAAAACCAGCTATTTAGATACAGAACTGGCTCAAAGAAGATTGAGGGTGGTGGTAGAGGGTTCTTTTCAGACTAGACCTATGACCAGCAGTGTGCCACATGGATCAGTGCTGGGTCCACTGTTTTTTGTCATTTATATAAATAATTTGGGTGTAAACATAAGAGGTGTGGATAGTAAGTTTGTAGATGATACCAAAATTGGATACTTCATAGACAGCAGAAAAGGTTATGTCAGAGTACAATTGGATCTTGATTAGGTGGGCCAATGGACTGAGGAATAGCAGACGGCTTTTAATTTTAAATAAATGTGAGATGCTGCATTTCGGAAAGGCAAATCAGAGCAGGACATATACACTGGATGGGAAGGTCCTGAGAAGTTTTGCTGAACAAAGAGACCTTGGAATGTAGGTTCACAGTTCCTTGAAAGTGGAGTCGCAGGTAGACAGGATAGTGACGGCATTTGGTATGTTTGTCTTTATTGGTAAGAACATTGAGTATCAGAGTTGGGAGGTCATATTGTGGCTTTACAGGACACTGGTTAGGCCACTTTTGAATTACTTGTGTAATTCTGGTCTCCCTGCTGTAGGAAAGATGTTGTAAATCTTTCCTGAACCCTTTCAAGTTGCACAAGGATGGTGTTAGTGTTGTAGGGTTTGAACTATAGGGAGTGGCTGAATACATTGGAGCTATTTTTCCTGGAGCATCAGAGGCTGAGGAATGACCTTATGGAGGTTTATAAAATCATGACGGACTTGGATAGGGTAAATAGACGTGGTCTTTTCACTGGGTTGGGGAATCCAAAACTAGAGGGAATAGGTTTAAGGTAATAGGGACCTAAGGGGCAAATTTTTAATGCAAAGGCTGGTGCATGTATGGAATGAGCTGCAAGACGAAATGGTGGTGGCTGGTACAATGACAGCATTTAAAAGGCATCTGGATAGAAAGGTTTAGAGTGATATGGGCCAAATACTGGCAAATGGGACCAGATTTATTTAAGATATCTGGTGGGCACGGATGTGTTTGACCAAAGAGTCTGTTTCTGTGCTGTACATCTTTATGACTCTAAGAGGCAAGAGAGAAAACCGAGAGAGAGTGATAATGTGACAGAAAGGAAAAATCAGAGAGGTACAACTAGGAGGCAGGGAGAGACATGGCGAGATTAAAGAGGTGATAGTCACCATTCCGGCTGATCTCAGATCTCGGTGGTTTCTCATACTCCCTCTCTCCCATTAGGGACAGTCCCTGCTCCAGTGGTTTTCTTCAGGATGGCTGATTTAGAGATGGGATTGAAACACTAACCACACACACACACACCCCTTGGTCAGTGTACATGGCGAAAGGGATAATGGCTGCCAGAACCTATCTGAAATAGCCCCAGGTCTGTCACTCAAAGTGCCTCTCTGCCCAAGTCCCAGTTCAACCAATCCCAGCTTTCTGTACCTGAGCCGCACAGCCGCAGTCATCTCTGTGGGATTAGAGGGGGCAGGGAAGAGTTGTGAGACAAACAGTAGATAAATAGTTTAATCCAGACTGCCTTTGTCTACTGCTGCTTTGCATTTTACAGTTTTAGAATGAAAACCATATGTATTTTAAAACTGATCAAATTCCTTTTGCCTTTGATCAATAGAAAAACCCAATGTAAAATCCTCAATTTGCGATTACCAGGAGTCAACCCAGGTCACCTACTTCTCATACAGCTACACTCACCACAATACTAATTGGAAGCACACTAGCTTTCGGAGCGACGCTCCTTCATCAGGTGATAGTCCTGATCACCTGATGATCCAGGTAACTATCACCTGATGAAGGAGCGTCGCTCCGAAAGCTAGTGTGCTTCCAATTAAACCTGTTGGACTATAACCTGGTGTTGTGTGATTTTTAACTTTGTACACCCCAGTCCAAAACCGGCATCTCCAAATCACAATACTAATATTACTGTAGACTTCAACACACAACACAATGCCTAAACACACTTAAAAAGATCTTTATCCTGATAACTTAGACAGCGTGATCGACCAAAGTGATTTTTTTAATCATATACGAAGACATGAATTTTAAGGAGCATCTTAAATAGGAGAAAGTGAGGTGTAATCAGAAAAACATTATCAATGTTCTGATTACACCTCAGGGAGAGGGAGTCCAGAAGTCGCTCTGGTTGTGTTGGATTCCCCAACCAATGCATCAGCTGTTTTGAGGAAAGAAATAAATGAGATCAGTGATTTGAATGGAAATAATGTAAATTATTGTTGAAAATAATCAGAAGACAATTTTTACAGGATATTATTTATTCTTTATAATAGAAACTTTTTTTTCTCCCTTTTGTCCAGATAAATGGATCAAAGAAATCAGTGAAGAAGAATGGAGATGAGCCTGTGTTTGCATTTCCCCCTCTGGCCTGCAGTAAATGGTAACCCTTGCCTCAAGTCCTTTTTTTCATTGGCTTCACTCACTGACAATACAATTGCTTGCGATGAATGTATCTTTTATGCATATCTAATTCCTGTTTCGGTTTTGCTTTTATTGTTCAGCTTTCTACTAACTGTTGCTCGTTGCTGTCAGCGCTTTTACACTGCTTTGCTCCTCCATTCTCTTTTATTTTGCTCTTCAGATCAAGTCATCACTTGCCCATTACAAGAGGAATGTTATCATGATGCTATTCCTCCTTCTTCTTTCATTCCATCCTTTGTGGGCTCCTCATCCATTATCTGTGCATCTCATGTTGGCTGTCAGTTAGTTGGATTTATTCATCAATTGAATTATATTTATAACTGGATATTTCACTACACACATTAACTTATCTCTGAAGTTTTTCTGGGTCACCACATAAATAAATGTATTTGTGCAGCAACTAAGGTTCCGCAGCATATATGCAATTTTTATAAAGAGGTGATTAAGCATTGGAATTCAGAGAATAACCAGCATGAAAGAAATATAAAATGTACACCAACCAGAGAAGTATGAAGCTAGCAGATATGGCAAAGAGTAAAATCACAGATTGCTTTCTGCTCTCTATCTCTGGGTCATGCTCTATTTTTCTTTGACCCCTCAGTCCTTTATGCATCTTACTGGCTTCGAAGATCTGTCTGACAGTCAGAACATTGATAAAGAGAATAAATGTGAATGGGAAAAAAGGTGTTTAAAAAATGTTCAAAATATTTAAAACCTATCCACCGATGGTCATAAAAATAACCGGCCTGGTTGAGAGTACCATGGAACATTGTTACTGATCATTCCAGGTTTATATCGAAAGTAGTTGGGAATGTTCTTTAAAGAAAACAAAATGCCGATTATTGCTAGAACTCTCATTGCAGTTTTCTCTGTGCAATACTTAGTTTTCATCTGATGAAAACCAAATGGTGGCAAATCGATCAAAAGAAAAAGCAACAGTGAACCAGGCAGAACAATCAATGGTCAAGCAGCAAATAACAAAGAGAACACTACAAACAGGAGTGATGTCCAGGAAACACTGTGGATAATAATAATATGGAAATTGACAAAGTATAACATAAACAACAATGAACAGTAGATCAGACATTGACATGGCCACCAGATAGCGAATGGTGCATGTAGAAAAACTAGACTTGCCCCAAGTCAAGAATGCAATCACCACTAGACTAACTGTAAGAGAAAGGAAAAAAAAAGACAAAGTTACTGATGAAATATTCTCCATATCCAAGCCCAGACTGTAAATAATCCCACAAAGATAATTGTCATTCCATGTTATATGAAGTTTAAAGAATCTGAACTACAGCAGCAAACTCTCTCTAAATGAATCAATAGTACTTTAAAGGGCAGAGAAGAACATGAGCAGCAGATTGCTCATAGAAATATGGTCATGCACTCAATTTGGTTTGGTGTTGGCACCGATTGATTCCATCTGCTTTGTCGGTTATTTAGATTAGCTGAAGTTTCCCATAAGGCCACAAAATCCACACAAAGACACCTGGGATCAATCAAGCAAACACCTGACACAAACATTGATTGAAAAATTTCTGTATTCAGTTTTGGAGCCTCCACAGCTCAGATTGTCTCCAGAATTGTATATCCATGCTTGAATGACAGTACAGGGCATTGAATCACTCCACAGTGTCTAGGAATGGATGTCCTCCACAATACTGTGATGATGATGCTCCTTGAACAAGATTAGGTTGTCCTTAGTTGTTTTTCAGAGGTTCCATTTTTGTCTGCGTTTATCTACTTGAAGAAGCTTTTAAGTTTAAAAAACACACTTGTACAATGAAAGAGGAATGGCCAGTTCTCCCTGCTTAGCTTTTATCTGGTTTGTTTTGGAGAAAGTGAGGACTGCAGATGCTGGAGATCAGAGCTGAAAAATGTGTTGCTGGAAAAGCGCAGCAGGTCAGGCAGCATCCAAGGAGCATGAGAATCGATGTTTCGGGCATAAGTTGAGTTGTGATAGTCTGTTAGGTTTTCAGATAGGTTAAGGTATTCTGTTAAACTTGTTAAGTTTCATGTGATATACTGTAAATAAATTGGTTTTAAACAAAACAGAAAGAGTTTTGACCAGCTGCATCACTTTGGGAATATCTACTGAAAACAACCAGAAAAGTTAGGGTCTGGGCTACCTTCTTGAAATGTTTTGATGGGGTCTGGCCTGGCCCATCACAGTATGGTTGAACAAATAATCGTGCATTGAGTCCCTCCCTCTTGCATTGGATTGAACACCCTGTCAATCTTAACGATGAAGGTACTCAGCAGTGAATCCAACCACCATGTCCCAGGTTGGATATCCACCACAATCAAAAGAACTTCATCATTTGATAAAGAATCCAGTAACGGTCCAAGACTGTACACTATGGCCCCCATTCAAATAAAATCTGAATCGATGCAGCATTGGCCATTACAGCTCTCCAGTTTAGAAATCAGACTCTTTATCTGAGATTAAGTAAAACTTCCTACCTATGTTCAGGCTCATGCTCCCAAGCTCCTCTCATAGGCGCTCTCCTTGTGAATAGGGATCCCCCCCCCAGATTCAGAGCTATCTGGAGCTAGGAATCCCTGTAGTTTAACCAGCATTTCCCATGGAGATCATCAGAATTGCTTCTGTGGTAGGATTATAGATACCCTACAGTGCAGAAAGAAGTCATTCAACCCATTGTGTCTACAGTGACCCTTCAAAAAGCATCTCACCTAGACCTTCTCACCAACCCAATGGATGTGTTTTTTATCATGGCTAACCCACCTGATCGGAATAGCATGACACTATTGGACAATTTAAAATGGCCACATCTTTGCATTATGGAGAAACCTCTGGAGAAATGGGGAGAATGTTCAAACTCCACACTGACATTCATCCAAGGTTGGAATGGAATCCAGGTCCCTGATGCAGTGAGGCAGCAGTGCTAACTACCTTGTCACTGTGCCACCATAAATCCTTATGGATTCAGGCCAATGCTACCGATTTGGGAAAACAATGCCTAATGGTATTATCATTAGACTGTTAATTCAGAGACCTTGGTAATTCTCTGGGGAGCTGGGTTCGACATTCACAATGGCAGATGGTGGAATTTCATTTCATTTAAAATCTGGACTTAAAAATCTAATGATGATGATGAAATGGCTGTCAATTGCCTGGGGGGAAAAAAAAGCTTCTTGTTCACGAATGTCCTTTAGGGAAGATAATCTATTATCCGTAACTGGTCTGGCCACTTGTGATTTCAGACATACGACAATCTGGTTGACTCTTACCTGCCCTCTGTGCAATTATGGATGGTTGTTAAGTGTTGGCCTAACCAGCAACACCCATATCTCTTCAATGAATAAAAGAAAATGGAACTCTCCATCCCCAGTACAGAAGTCTGCTTTCTTTTTAGACCATTCCTTGGGATTGGATATCGCAACACTGGATCTATTGCCACAAATATGCAATGATCACTCCAGAATTGATCCACTTTCAAAGATAAGGGAACCTCCACTTGATTCAGGGTCGTACACTAGAGTGGAGAACACCAACACTTAATCCATTACCCAGCACAAACAACCAAGGCAATTGGATCTGTCTCCTGGTTTTGAGACCAGCAAGACTTGGGAAATTCATTAGACTCAGCAAAATAAGATATGACATGGACTATCCGCTAGGATTGCTGATGCCCCAAATTCAGCAAGACCTCAGCACAAAGCAGCCACTCTTTTACTTTGGACGTTCCACCTGCTGTATGCCATATGCACATTCCTCCAGACACTTCCCACCTGTTGGGTTCAAAGTTATCCTTCTGAAGATTTGGTAATAGTCATTTTTTAAAAACGTACAAGTGCAATGTGAGATTTAGTGGCTAGCCACCATTCATTGCCTATCTATATTCACCTTTTGTGATGGTGTTGGAGATCTGCCTTTTTGAAGACCTGTATTCTGAGTTGCAGGAAACATGCATGCTTTTGAAGGAGAGTTGCAGAACTTTTACACAGCAACAGTGATGGAATGACAATGTATTTCCAGGTCAGCCTGAACTCTGGCTTGAGAAGGAACTTGTATGTGATGACCCTTCTATGTATCTTTTGCTCACATTCTTCCAGGTGCTGAAGATCATGGGTTTGCTGTTAAAGCGACTTGGAGTGTAACATTTTTGCATCTTGGAGGTGGTATTAAATTTTGGTCAATGGTGAAGGGAGTGAGTACTAAATGTGATGATTGGCATGGCAATCAATCAGCTGTTTGTCCTACACAATGTGGAGCTTCATGAGTGTTGCAATCAGTGTTGCAATTGAGAGACACTCAACTAGATACGTGGAGAACATTCTATCCCACTCCTGAGCTATGCATTCTGGACGGTTGACATGGATTGGAGAGGTAGGTAGGGAGCTTGTCACAGTAATAAGAGTGTCTGACATACTTCTGTAGCCACAGTGCTTGTATGGCTAAACTAGGGCATTTTCTTGTCAACTGTTGGTCCAGGTTGTTAATAATATTGATTTTGTGATAGTCATGTCATAATGAGCCAATGGGAGATTGGTCGACCCTCTCTTTTTGAGATGGTCATTAACTGGTCGAATGTGAATGTTATTTATCAATGATCAGCCCAAGCTAGATGTTATCTCCCTGTATATAGACACATATGTTTTCATTATCTCAGGAGTAATTTGTGCTGAACATTGTGCAATCATGAGCAAACATCTCTATTAATGAAATGATGATGAAGGGAAGGGCAGTAATGAGGAAGCTGCAGATTTTGGGGCCTAGAATATGACCCTGAGAAAGTCTTGCAGAGATGTATGATGGCTGAGATGATTGACCTCCAAGAGCCAAAACCACCTTCATCTGTAATCAGGATGACACCAAAGAGAGTTGTAATCTCACTGAGTCAACTTTTTTTTTCCAGAGATCCTTATTGTGGAGTATGTGTTTGTAATTTATATTTTTAAGAGCCAAACATTTCTTCTCAAGAATTAAATGTAACTGTATAAATAGGTGCAACTGATTGGGGAACAAATAATCAATCCTTCTGTAAATGTAAGTCAAACAATCCTGAGTTTGTCACAATTAAGAGTTAATTTATCGTGCGTTGGAAGGTCAGAGGCTGTGAGACAAAAACGAGAAATGTGTGATAGATTTTTGGCTCCCGCCAGAGTCGGAATATTTGTTATTATCGCGCAAAAAGAGAAATGCTCACAATTCTAGAAATTGGATATGTGAGCTGAGTTAGTGACATAGAGCACATAGATGGTAGCCAGAATCAAATCATTATACTAAAGACAAAATAACTATGCTTTTCTATATTTAACTTACCACATCCAAAAAGAGGTATGTATCTCTGACTCTTGAATTTGACTTGCAGAGAGCTGAGTAAAGCCCAAATGTGGGGCATGAAACTTTAAAAGAGTTTTCAATGCAAATATGGAAATGATATTTCCACCATTGGGAGAGACTACAACTGGAGAACATTAACATAGAATACTGACTCAGGGCTTGAACAACTTGGAATGGGAGAGGCTAGCTTGGTATATTAAAGCACCATGTTAACTGTTCTGTATTCTGTCCTGTTAATTCTATTAAATGCTCTCCAACTCAATTATTAACCATACTCATATTGTAGGTATTGAAGTTAGTAATTCATTGAAACAAACATTTTTATTTCTTTTTTATTAAATTATAGATATTGCCTTACAATTGATTGATGCATGTTCTTCACCAAAATCTCTTCCTCACAAGGAGGACACACATCACAAAGTGAAGGGCAGCAATCTCTGGAATGTTAACAGTGGAAAAATTATATATTACAGATATAAAAATTATTAATTCTAATCTAATCAGATACAGATGTGAAATTGTGTCAACATTTCCCGTTCAATATTCATCCTGATTCATATACAGATAATAAATTAGTGGAGACATGTCCCACAACTTGGCCTAATCTTGCTGGAAGATTAACCAACCCCAACTATTTCAGCAAACATAATATGTTTATGGGGCATTTGATCAAGTTAACATTGTTACTTTGCCATTTTCCTTTTATGAAAATCATCACATCAGTTCATCTCCAATGGGACATTATGTAAACCTAGCACGAAACACATTCAACCCACTGCAAAGATTTTCACAGTTGCATTCCATTGTGTAATTACACACTAAACTGACAGCTCCATGAGTGGACAGAACAGGAGTGTAATATAAATGAAGCACTGCATGGTTCAAATCCTCACGGTTCTAGATACCACTGTGGTCAGATTCATTTAGATTTCCAAAAGCAGTTAAATTCTATAGTCAGAGATACTCCTCCTTGCACAGGACCATTGGATTAAGTTGCTCTTCTCCAATTTATAACCTCCATTCAGCATAATTTTACTTTGAGAGAAGCCCACAGTAACACTTGGACACTGGAGTTAGTTGTTCCTCTTTGGCCAGGAACCCACACTCAGTAACATTCTAATTGAAAGATGCTGACTGAATCACATTGCCAGTGGAACAGAGTATTCTCTTCAGGCTATTGACCCACATGCAATAGAGTTCTACAATAAAAGGTATCACAGAAAAACAAAACTTGCAAGTGGAGTTATGGATGGTATCCTGTTAGTGCTGCACACTTACTACAATGCTGCACTGACAGAAACCACAGAAAAGCAAGAGTACTGGGTCAGAAGTTTCTATTCAAGCAATTACCCATACTCTGTATAAAACTACAAGGACAAATCCTCCCAACAACATTAGTCCACAGCAATCATGGGTCCAGCTTAAGGTTCGTGATCCCCGTTCAGTATAATTCTGTGATCAGTAATACCTTCACTCAGAGTAATTCCTGGAGATTCAGATCAACAGTACACAACTTTCCAGTAAAGCACTGGAAAATGCAGAGTGCCTGTGAGCTACTGAGAAAAAGTTCTCTTTTACCTCACTTGAGGAATTATACCACAGAGTTTGTTTGGAAATGTTAACTACATACATTGATATCACACATCAAGAAATCATACTGCTCCCAACCAATGTCCAGTAAGTCAATGGTTAAATGTAACTGTCATGCACAGAAATGGGTCAGTGTTCAGGCAGCACCTGATATCAAGTGGTTCATCTGGGGAAGTAAAGCCTAAACTTGAAAGAATAAAAAAATCCAAGAGAGCCCATGATAGAATGCTAGTGCCCCAGAAGACTCAGTCTTTTGTATTGTACTAACGTCTGGTATCATGGCAGGAATAAACATTCTCAGAATCCTACACAGCCTTATCAGGTACCACATGGAATTTATTGGATATCTTGCCACCCAGCATTACATCAACTGCACTTTCCTTCAAGTGAACTATTTTGGAGTTGAAGAAATGGTACGTTATTGCATCAAAGAGTTTGATCCACTGGGTTACTCCCCTGATGTGCCAGATATGTCCCAGCTATCAGTGATGATGCAGCCGCCCTGACATATACAATGTTCTGTGGGAATGTTCAGCACCATGTTATCGTTACTGCAAACATTTATAAACTTCCATGTGCTGGCTGGCAACAGTAAGTCCCTTCAATATTACCTTATTCGTACTTTTAAAATACTTTTTCTCTCTTAATAGTCACAAAACAGTCTGGGGTTACTCAGCAACTTAATATGACCTCCAGTAAACCACCTCGCCTGGAAACCGCAATCACTATTTGTACAGACATCCTGTGTTATAATCACTGCATTGCTGTCCTACACAAAGGCCATTATTCTATACCAGGGTTGAAAGATTATTCATATTCTTTTTGTAGTTCTCTGCTGATGGTGACCCTGACATAGTATCCAATTTACTCAGTCCCTCAATCTGAACATCAGGCCAAATGGAGGGGACAATGACAGGACTGACTTTCACTGAGGGCCGTATGCTCTGGGTCATGATTGGAGCCTCAGAGCAGTACAACAGTATCAAATAACCTAAATCATGCAAACCAACTTGTCTTTCGTCAGCAAAAAAATCCTGTTTTACTAACCAAGCTCTACCTTTTTGGACCAGGTACAATAACATAGATTTCACAAAGTTGACGGAGTATTGCAGTGCACGGTGTAACACTACGGCTTCACAGTGAATTGGTCTGAAAATATATCCAGGAGATTTATCTCCAAAATGTCAGTGCCAACATAACAGGAAGGCTCAGACCATTCACGGACTCAGGAGGAGGGGAGAATCAAGTACGTCTCTTTTCAATTATCCCGCTGTTCAATCCAGCATGCGCTTCGAATACATCTGCAATCGGGGAAGAAACTGTTAGATCCAACGTTGGCACCTCATAAAGAATTAACTCCTTCACATTACGTGCTGCAATATGTGAAGACGTCGTTTCCATCCCCCTCCCCCCCTCCTTTTGATGTGATAATGGAGAGGCTTGGCCGCGTGACGCTTCCACCGCGAGGAGAAAGCGATAACCTTCCGCCATTTGTCGACGTCTTTAATTGGTCACCCCACCATCGCCCCTAGTGTCTCACCCTCAGTCCTACTTCTTCACCCCTCCCCGGCCCCGAAATATACTGCCGGCTACTTCGAGATTCAACGCGGATGCGATTGGAGAGGTTTGGGTGTCGGCGGCGGGACCGATATTGGAAGCGTGGGGGGAGTGGGTGGCGGCGGTAGGCGCCAAAGTGTGAGGCGGCGCGGGCCGGAGGCGTCGAAAGAAAATCAGGAGGTGAGGACCTTCACCACCCCCCCCCCACATATTCACTCAAAATCATTTCACTATCTCCCCAAAATCTCACCAACACACCCCAAACTTTCCCCAAATCACTCCAGTATCCCCAAACATTATCCCAATATCGCTCCAATACTCCCCCAAATCACTTCAATGTCCCCAATTTACCCAATACTCGCCCAAAGTTACACCAATCCTCTCCAGAATCATGCCAGTACTCACCCCAATATTTCACCAAATCGCTTAATACTCACCAAAACCATCACAATACTCCCTGGAATATACCCTAAATTGTCCCAATATTCCCCCCAAATTGCCTCAACACTTCAGATCACTCCAATATCCCCCAAATTGCCCCAATACTCTGCCAAAATCACGCCAATACCCCCCAAAAATCACCTCAATAGCCTCCAAATCATCCCAATACTCTCCCAAAATATCATCAATATCTTCAAATCACCCCAATATGCCCTCCAAATTATCCCAGTGCCCTCCAAAGTTACTCCATACTCAAAAATCACCCCAATACCGCCCAAAATAACTCCAATATCCCCTAAAAATCACCCCAGTACCCCCAAAATAACTCCAATATCCCCAAAAAATAACTCCAATACCCCCACAACCCTCCCAATACCACACCCACGTCCATACTTCCTCCAGTACCTCCTCCATATCTACTCCCCAAACAAATATCACCCCTACCTCCTGTGCCTCACACTCTGCAAAACTACTTCCATTCCCACTTAGAAATGGGAAAGGTGGAAGGGAAGAGAGAGATGGAGAATGGGGGGGGGGGGGGGGGCGGGTGGAGGTGCAGTGGTGAATTTACAAAGAGAGAGTGTTGAAAGTTATTTACAGTAATGGGAAGGAGGTGTGAGAAGAATGGAAGAGGAGATTTGGGGAGGGAGAAGGATATGGGAGGTGATGTTGAGAAGTGGGAGATGGTAAAGGGGGGCAGAGAGGAATTGTAAGGACTGAAGGTGGGGAAGAAGGAATAAAAGGGGATAATTGAAAGCAAGAAGAATGGAGAATGTATATAAGTGTAAAATATTAATGTATTTTAGTTTCACTGAGTAACTTTGAAAGTTAAATGACTTGATTTATTCAATATTTTTATAATTGGCTAACATTTTACTTTTTATGAGATGTGTACTGCATTAATGTGATGATTGATTAGCTCAGTTGTCTAGATGATTAATGCAGTTCAGAATAAAGCCAATAGTGTAGGTTAAACTTGAGAAATTCAGTCAGCCACTTTTTAAAGGGGATTTAATATTAATCTCATTGGCCTGGGACTCTCTGTGACATACGGGCCAAATGAAGCTTTCCTTCCCAAAAGGGCATTTGGTTAATATCTTGGATTTTTACGACAATCTTTAACTTTGTGAACCTTCACCATTTACCAGCATTTTATTTCCTATTTAATTTTTTAAGGACTGAATTAATATTCTCAAACTGTGAAATTTGATTTGAACCTTCAATTTTTGAATTCGTTGATCTGACAATTGAAACTTGTTTGATTTATTTTTGATTTCTTGCTTGCATAGTTAGTCCGAAGCTCTTGCCTTTTGTATTGGTCTTCTCCATCTTTCTCAATTCTCTTTTCTCTTCCCCCACCCCAATTGCCACATCTCCTCACCTCTAACTGCACCTTCTCAGTTTTCTTTCCTTATCTCTTAAGGTGCTAGTTCTTGGACAGCTAAATGGCTTGCCATGATTAATATTTGGTCCTCGCGATCTTAATATCGTCTACATCTGATACCCATAAAATTGCTGTCATTTTGTCTGCAATAGAAATCTGAGTGGAGGCCAGAGGCTTCTTGCTGCTAAAGGATGAACAATATCAAAAGAAGCTCTTTTGCTAAATGGTCACCATGTGCGTTGTATTTGGGCTCTTCCGTTGGTCAAGACTTTGACCTTTTTCTTATGTAGATTGTTATGTACACTAATCTTGTGGAAACCCCCAATATGTCATAAATGTGAGTTAAATAAGTGGATCAACAGAAAATATGATGAACAGACAGCTTTTCCCCGATGGCACTATGTTGAGGCAAGACCAACAACAGAGTAATGAGTGCGACCTGCAAACTTAAGCATCAAGCTCCAGGATAATTGTAGTTTTCCTAGTATGGTTTGAGATTACGTGGCTGATAGTACTAAAATTGAAACATTCTGAGATGTCAGTTTTAATTGGATCATTTTTGGGATATAAATATATAAATAAAAACTGCTAAAGAACAATCTTAAAATTAATGTTGTTCATTGAGATGATGGTGGAAGACAAATGAGGTAAAAGTACTTTGACAATTATGCTGTGTAAGGTTGGGCTTTTGATGAAGTATGAAGAATTCAGAACTTGCTGCATTCCGAGTTGAGCTGTTCCAGTACAGCTGCTAAGGTGGGGTCTACCTGACATGGTGGAAACTTGCCCAAGAGTGTCTTGTACCAAAAAACAAAAAAAATTAGTTTAGCCAGTCACCACGCCATCAGTCTACTCTTGATCATTAGTAAAGTGATGGAAGATGTCATCGACTGTGCTATCAAGCAGCATCTGCTGGCTGGTTCAAACATTAGAAAGAGAGCTGAACTCCAGAGGTGAAGTGAGAGTAACAGTCCTTGACTCACAACAGCATTTGACCTAGTGTGGCATCCAGGAGTCCTAGCAAAGTGGAGTAAAAGGGAGTCAGGGTTGAAGTCATATTGAGCATAAAGGAAGATAGATGTCAGTTATCCAGGCTCCAGGACATCACTGCAAAGGTTCCTCATGAACTTTGGCCCAGTTATCATCAGCTGTTTCATCAATGACCATCCCTCTATCATGAAGTCAAAAATGGATATGTTTGCACAATTGGTGGGCAGCACGGTGGCACAGTGGTTAGCACTGCTGCCTCTCAGCGCCAGAGACCTGGGTTCAATTCTCACCTCAGGCGACTGAGTGGAGTTTGCACATTCTCCCCATGTCTGCGTGGGTTTCCTCCCACAGTTCAAAGATGTGCACAGGATTGTTCCCAATTGTCAAACTTACTGTTGTTTCGGGCATTCTTACCTGCATTTCATTTTACTTAATTCTATGAAATCGGTCATTTCTTTCACGATCACACCAGCTGGTAACATTTACATCACAACAGAACCGCTAACACTTCCATAGAGATTTTATAAAATGTGATTCACACCTGTCCAAGAAAGCAAATAAATTAATGATGAACATGGAACATTTTGAATACAGGTAAATAGGTGAGAATGCAAATTCGAGAATTTAGAGGACAACATGATCCATTATAAAGATTAAATCACATACTTTTTTAAAATCTGTGTCTTTTGATTGCAAATGTATTTTCAGCAATACTTTACTTGGTCTGTTTCCATTCAGTCCATCCTGGCCTGATGCTGATGTACCCACTTTTATCATGACAAATTAAATGAAGTTAATTTTGACTCATCAAGCATGCAGGTACAGCAGGCAGTTAAGAAAGCTAATAGCTTGCTGGCCTTCATAACGAAGGATTGAGTATAGAAGTAAAGAGGTTCTTCTGCAGCTGTACAGGGCCCTGGTGAGACCGCACCTGGAATATTGTGTGCAGTTTTGGTCTCCAAATTTGAGGAAAGATATTCTGGCTATTGAGGGAGTGCAGCTTGGATTCACGAGGTCAATTCCCGGAATGGTGGGACTATCTTACTTGAAAGGTTGGAGCGACTGGGCTTGTATACCCTTGAGTTTAGAAGGCTGAGAGGGGATCTGATTGAGACGTATAAGATTATTAAAGGATTGGACACTCTGGAGGCAGGAAGCATGTTTCCGCTGATGGGTGAGTCCCGAACCAGAGGACACAGCTTAAAAATAATGGGTAGGCCATTTGGAAAAGAGTTGAAGAGAAACGTCTTCACCCAGAGAGTGGTGGGTGTGTGGAATGCTCTGCCCAGAAGACTGTGGAAGCCAAGTCTCTGGATACTTTCAAGAAAGAGTTGGATAGAGGATAGTGGAATCAAGGGTTTTGGGGATAAGGCAGGAACAGGATACTGATTGAGGATAATCAGCCATGATCATAATGAATGGTGGTGCTGGCTCGAAGGGCAGAATGGCGTACTCCTGCACCTATTGTCTAAATTATGTTAGATGACAATAACTTATTCAAAGACATGAATTTTAAGGGGTATCTTAAACAGGAGAAGGACCTGTTTACTCGGAATTATGATACTGGCTAAAGGAAAGTGGAGGTAAAAGCAATGACTGCAGATGCTGGAAACCAGATTCTGGATCAGTGGTGCTGGAAGAGCACAGCAATTCAGGCAGCATCCGAAAAGCTTCGAAATCGACGTTTCGGGCAAAAGCCCTTCATCAGGAATAAAGGCAGAGAGCCTGAAGCGTGGAGAGATAAGCTAGAGGAGGGTGGGGGTGGGGATAGAGTATCATAGAGTACAATAGGTAAGTGGGGGAGGAGATGAAGGTAATAGGTCAGGGAGGAGAGGGTGGAGTGGATAGGTGGAAAAGGAGCTGGGCAGGTCGGACAAGTCAAGGGGATCGTGTTGCTGGAGGTTAGAAACTAGGATGAGGTGGGGGAAGGGGAAATGAGGAAGCTGTTGAAATCCACATTGATGCCCTGGGGTTGAAGTGTTCCGAGGCGGAAGATGAGGCGTTCATCTTCCATGCGTCTGGTGGTGAGGGAGCGGCGGTGGAGGAGGCCCAGCACCTCCATATCCTCGGCAGAGTGGGAGGGGAAAGTGGAGCCTCTCAACCTGCACCAGCCGTTACCTCATGGTTGTGGTGACGGCAGATCTATTTATTATAATCACAGAGGTTATTCTGTGGCAGATTAAATGTATTAATTTCCCCTGTCTTTCCTGGATCTCACCACTATGTGTAGTGTACACAACGTTCTGATTCATTCAGCCAAAAACTGTTCTGTCTGGTTGACAGTTACCTCCTCCTTTGATCGATGTAATTGTCATCTGTTTCCAGAACGTGGATACACAGTATTGTGCCAAGAAAAATGCAGCTGTCGTCCTCTGAATAACATGCATTCTGGTTTATTTTTAAAAACATCCCCTTCTACTATAGATACGAACTGACAGGGGTAATTGCCAATTGTTTCTGTTATCCAAAGCAGAATTAT
Organism: Chiloscyllium plagiosum; assembly: GCF_037043375.1. Classification (NCBI taxonomy): domain Eukaryota; kingdom Metazoa; phylum Chordata; class Chondrichthyes; order Orectolobiformes; family Hemiscylliidae; genus Chiloscyllium; species Chiloscyllium plagiosum. Next base: position 49,544,391 of record NW_028270167.1, read on the forward strand.
TTTTCTGTGCCGGTTGGGTGGGATTTGACTGTTTTGATTGGGTTTTAATGCCCTTGGTTCCATACACTTTAATTCTGTCACTCAGTACTGACAGTGAGACATATTTTTGTGACAAGTCGGGCCCATCAGAGACTGAAGGGCCATAGCAAAGGAGAGAATCCCGGTGACCCAGAGGTGGAAAGCAGAAGAAAGTCTGTGATTTTACTTTTGTCGTTATCCGACACTTTCATCATTCTGTGGTCGGTGCAAGAATGATAGAATTCTTTTATTATAACATTCGGGGAACATACCTGAGACATTACAACAGTTCAGAATTTATATTTGCAATGGTTGGCGTTTCACTGGTGAATTTAAATTGCTGCATAAACACTCAGTTCAAATTCAGACTGCAAGTCAAAGAAATTATGAAGTATCCGGTCATATTAATTATCCAATTAATAAATAAACAAAATATCGGAGAGTAGTCTAGAGAACCCAGTATATACAACGCATGAATGAAAAATAACTCACGAAGGCTATTGCGAATAACTGGAACCCAAGCATTGATCTTTATACTACCCAATGTCATTACCTTCCACACCAAACAATACACGGTCTGTTTGCTATGAATTCTCAATTCAAGTCAGTATGTTATCCTGATCCCATTTGCTTTGATGTTGCAAACTAACCTTTTATGTGGGGCTTTGTCAAAAGATTTCTGAAAATCCAAGTACCCACGTCCACTAGATCTCCCTTACCTATTCTCTGAGATAATACCAACTTAACAGAATTATTTGAGGAAGTGACAAAGTTGATTGATGAGAGAAGGGCTGTAGATGTCATACGTGGACTTCAATAAGGCGTTTGATAAGGTTCCCCAAGGCAGGCTGATGGAGAAAGTGAAGTTGCATGGGATCCAGGGTGTACTAGCTAGATGGACAGGGAATTGGCTGGACAACAGGAGGCTGTGAGTAATAGTGGAAGGGAGTTTCTCAAAATGAAGAACTGTGACCAGTGGTGGAGTAGCAGTTAGTGAAGGGGACTGTCAGAGAATGCAGCAGAATATGGATAGATTGGAGAGTTGGGCAGAGAAATGGCAGATGGAGTTCAGTCTAGGCAAATGCGAGGTGATGCATTTTGGAAGACCCAGTTCTCAAGCAAACTATACAGTAAATTAGAATCACTACAGTGTAGAAACAAGCCATTTGGCCCAAGAAGTCCACACCAACCCAGTCCCCTACACCAATTAGTCTAGACTTCCCCTATCTAATGCACCTTGCTTACATATCCCCGAATACGATGGGTAATTTAGCAAGGTCAGTTCACCTAACCTGCACATCTTTGGACTTAAGCCCTGGGGAAATTTACATACGGAGAGATCTGCGTGGTCAGGCCCATATTTCCCCGAAGGTGGCAATGCAGGTCAATAGAGTGGTCAAGAAGGCATACGGCATGCTTTCCTACATCGGACGGGGTATCGAGTACAAGATTTGTCAGGTCATGTTACAGTTGTATAGGACTTTGGTTTGGCCACATTTGGAATACAGCATACAGTTTTGGTTGCTACATTACCAGAAGGATGTGGATGCTTTGGAGAGGGTGCAGAGGAGATTCACCAGGATGTTGCCTGGTATGGAGGGTGCTAGCTATTAAGAGAGGTTGAGTAGAATAAGATTATTTTCATTAAAAAGATGGAGTCTGAGGGGGGTATCCTGACTGAAGTCGACAAAACCATGAGAGGTATAAACAGGGTGGATAGCAAGAAGCTTTTTTTTACCAGGTGGGGGACTTAATTACTAGGGATCACAAGTTCAAGGTGAGATGGGAAAGGGTTAAGGGAAATATTCGTGGAAAGTTCTTGACGCAGGGAGGAGGTAGAGATGGACATGATGGCATCGTTTAAGATGTATCTAGACAACTACATGAATGGCCAGGGGACAGAGGGATACAGATCATTGGAAAATAGGCGACGGATTTTAATTGAGGATCCGGATCAGCAGAGGCTTGGAGGGCTGAAAGGCCTGTTCCTGTGCTGTAATTTTCTTTGTTCTTTTTTGTTAGTGTGGTTTTGTCAGAGGGACAAAATGCATCACAAGTGTGGTGAAATTTTTCGAGGAAGTGACCAGGTCTTTGGATGAGAGTAGAGCAATTGATGTAGTTTGTATGGATCTTAGCAAAGCCTTTGACAAGATTATATTCAATTCCCTACAGTATAGAAACAGGCCATGCAGGCCAACAAGTCCACACTCACCCTCCAAAGATTAACCCACCCAGACCCATTCCCCTACCTTTACCCCTGCCTAATGCACCTATCTCTGTGGGCAATTTAGCTTGGCCAATTCACCTAACCTGCACACCTTTGAACTGTGGGAGGAAAACAAGCACCCAGAGGAAACCCGCACAGACACAGGGAGAATGTGTAAACTCCACACAGACAGTCACCCAAGTCTGGAATCGAACCGAGGGCCCTGGTGCTGTGAGGCAGCAGTGGTAAGCACTGGGTCACTGAACTGTCCCAAAGCCACACATAGGAGATTGACAACTAAAGTAAAAACACATGAAATTCAGAATAAATTAGCAAATTGACTCAGTCAGAGGAAGCAGAGGCAAAGCTGAAAGAAGGCTGTTAGTGTAATTGGAGACTGGTATCCAGTGGGATCAATTTTGGATCTTTCATTGTTTGTGATATTCGTAAATGATAATAAAGTGTGAGTGTGTGTGTATGTCTGCATGTGTGTGTGTGTTCATGTATATGGGTAAATGTGTTGTTGGGGGGTGGCGGTGGTTGGGGATACTAAGTAAGTTTGTGATGACACAAATATTGACTGGGTGTTTGGCAGTGAGGAAAATATTCTTACGCGACAAACAAAAATAGGTAGATTGGTCAAACAGGCAGATCAACGGCAGATAAAATTTAATCCTGATAAACCCTGACGTGATACATTTTGCCAGAAGTTGTAAAACAAGGCAGTACTCAGTGAATGGGAGGACACCAGGCTGCATAAAGCAACCAGAAGATCTTAAGGTGCTTGTTAACAGATCTCTGAAAGTGGCAGGACTGGCTACGAGGGTAGTTAAGAAGGCGGACAGGATATGTGCCTTTACTAGTCAAGACATAGATTATAAGAGCAGGGAAGTGCTGTTGGACTTTGTTTAGGCCATAGTTGGACGATTGTGTGTCGTTCTGGTCACCGCAGCATGGGAAGGATGTGTTTGCATTGGAGGGAGTGCAAAGGAGGTTCAGCAGAATGTTGCTTCGGTGTAGCAATGTAGCTGTGAAGAGGGAGGCTGGATAAGCTCTGGTTGCTTCACGAAGAACAGAGATCGGAGTAGCTATGAAGACCATAGACAGGGTGAGTAGAAAGCAGTTGTTCCCCTTACTCAAAGGGCCTATAACAGGGTGGTATAATTTTAAGCTGAAAGGCAGGACGTTTAGAGGGGACCTAGAAGTTGGTAAGGGGCCTGAAATTGAAATCGGAAACCTCAGAAAAGTACTTGGAAGAGCACTTGAAATGTCATAACATTCAAGGCTATGGGCCAAGTGCTGGAAAATGGGACTGATGTAGATTTAGTGTAATTTTGGTGGGACAAACATGATGATCCAAAGGGCCTCTTCTGTTCGATGTTATTCTGTCATTTGAAAATTCTGAGGATAAGGATCTGAATTTGTTCCTCTTTTTCTTTGTATTTGTTTTAAGAAAGTATTACCTAGTGAGTTCTAGCAGTTGTTGTAGTCAGCATCAGCTTTTGGTTCTGTACCAGAGTGCTCATTCACAGATGGAATTTCCTAAATGGGTTGCAAAACTGAATTAACAAGAAAAGCAGTGGGATAACAGTATTTATTAAAACAGCTTTCAAGGTGTTCTACAATGTGAGGTATTGATTGGCTGACTAGCCTCAGCAAAATGAAGGTCATCACTGAAAGGAATATTGAAAGATATTTCAATATTGCTGGGACTGATAGTGGGTGAAATCATGCAAGTCTTGGTGTTTGAATACAAGTTGGAATTAGCATTTGAGACCTAATAGGATCAGATTAATCTAGTCTTTGGAGTATTGAAGTACAAACATAAATCTCAATGATATTTGTACCTGCTGTCATTCAATGATTTTAAAAATAATGAGATACCAGACAAGATAAAATAGTCTCTGAAACTGTCTCTTTTTCAATTTTGAGATAATTCTCCAATTCTGAGACATTGCCAGCAGCAGGAAGGGAGAGGTTATTTCACAAACAACAACATGTACTTTCCAAGGCTAATTATCTTGAAAGTATGCTACGTCTTCCTTCACATTGTTAGTGTGCCTGATAAATCTTGTAACAACTTAAGTTATATAAATCTCTACATTTCCACTGTACGCCTGATATGCCAGATGACAGTGTGCTCACTAACTGAGTTTAAAGTGAATAGTTTGTCAGATTGGAGGCTCCTCAGTAATATGCAGTATTGTGGGTTTCTCTATGCTGTACAGAATGTGTATACACTGAGGCCACATTGATGGAATTTAGCTGAGCACTGACCCTATCTGGTCAAGAAAGTGTTCAGCAAGACGGTCTTTCCCTGTAGTAGTTTAAAGCCTGCTATTTCTCAGATGGGTTTTGTAATGACCCACTTCTCAGTGACACCTGGTGTTTCCCATTCCTTGATGGAAAGAGATGTTGTTAGTGGATCTTGCTCAGGCAGCTTGCTCCAAATGGGAGCCCAGGTACAATATTAGCAAAAGGTGAGTTTAGCAAGTCATTATGGAGTGATAACTGATGGTGAGCACGGATGGCATTGACTATCTGTGTATTTTCATCAATCAGTGGATCTGTGGAGACACAGTATTTGTGAGGACAGCTCACTGGGAGCGGTGTTAAGCACAGGGTTCCATTTATGATGTGTATTGTTGAATTATTTGTTTGTCAAAAAGACGTGTGAGTTATGCTATTTGTAGAAAGAGGCATAGTGCTGTAGTGCACAGTTTAACAGGACAAACACTGAGATCTGGAGTGTTGTGGTAGCAGCTGTCCCACAGAGGATCAAACAACTTTGTCAAACAGGACGTTTCCCATCTTGCCCTTTGTTGCTGTTATCCTTTGATGTTCCCCAAACGATAATGGTCTATGTGAAGATACTCCCATGTACATTTGCTTGGGATTGTTATTTCATTTTAGGCTATTAATTTGCGTAAGTATTTATTATTGCTATTATTATTTTGTTGGCACTGACATTTTACAGATAAGTGCCCGGATATATTTTTAGACCAATTCACTGTGAGGCCATAGTGTTACACCTTGATGCAGTACTCCATCAACTTTGTGAAATCTCTGTTATTGGACCTGGTCCAGAGGCCTCACCACTGTGGAAATTGGTTGGTCCAAAAGGATTTTTCACAGATGAAAGCCAAGTTGGTTTATGGTGAATGACGTGTGATTTAGGATATTTGATATTTTTGTGCTGCTCCAAGGCTCCAATTAGGATCAAGAACATTTGGCCTGACAGAGTGAAAGTCGGTGCTGCTATTGTGTATTCCTGATGAAGAGCTAATGCTCAAAATGTTGATTCTCCTGCTCCTCGGAGGCTGCCTGACCTGTGCTTTTCCAGCACCACACTCTTTAATTTTAATCTCCAGCATCTGCAGTGCTTTCTCTCTGTTGTGCCCTCCAGTTGAACTGAAATTCAACATTGAGAGACTCGTGAGTTGGAAACTGTAAATGGATCATCAGTTGATTCATAGTCCATCAGCAGCACACTGCTAAAAGAATATGAATCATCTGTCAACTGTGATTTACAAGATGCTCTTTGCATCATGGTGTGGGACATCATTGCACCGATTGTCACATGGGATGTCTGTCCAAGCAGTGATGGTGATTCACACCACAGAGGCAGATTTATATAGATATATAAATTCCACCTGTTATAATTGCTGTAGTACAAGTCCGTTCAAGATCTTGCTGGGCAATTTTAGCCAATTTACTTCTTAGAATTTTTATTGCATCTTCCTTGCATTCTGGGTGGTTGAAAAGGAGGTGAGTGGGAATGACTGCTCGCCTGTGTTCACTTTATGGGTAGTTGTTCATGACTCGAACCTTTGCTGGTTGGGGATGGCTATTCAGGGAACTGACCTCACATAGGGCAGTTTAGTATGTTCAGCTCCTGTTTGGATGACAGTTCTGAGGTAGGGCCACTTAAATTGAAATATCACCTCTGATTTCTCTCCACCAATGCTGCCAGACCTGCTGAGCTTTTCCAGCAACTTTTGTTTTTGTTTTTGATTTACAACATCCGTAGTTCTTTCAGTTTTTATTTGTCATTTTTCATGTTGTTTGAATCACTGTGTGAAATTGAGGTGATTTATTGAAGATCACACTTAGGTGCTGAATAACCCCAGACTACTTTGTGGTCATTGATGGTTGGAAAGTATATCAGGGTGGGAGTAAGGTAGTATTGAAGGGACTTGTTGTTGCCAGCTAACAATTGAAAGTTTATAAATGTTTGCAGTAACAACAACACTGAGCTGAACATTCCCCCAGTACATTGTATATGTCAGGGCAGCTGCTGGCACAGCATGTTTTACATCAAGGGAATAATGCAGTGGATCAGACTTTTTGATGGAATAACAACCTGTTACTTCAATTCCAAAAAAGTTCACTCGAAGAAAATGCTGTTGATGCTTGTGCAATGGCATGGGGTGTTCAGCAGAAGGTATCATTGTAAACACAAGAGAGAGAGAAAGAGGGAATTAATCCCCAAAACAAAAGACACTCCATTGGACAGAGACACAGACACAGAGATTACTCACAAATATACAACACACTGATACATTCTCAGTCTGAAGCAAACCTCATGGGAGAGAGGGAATGTGAGGAACCATCAAGAGAGCTGGGACTAACTGGAATATGAGTATCACCACTTCAGTCTGTCCATGTCTTAACTTCTGTTTGTCCCTGTCTGACTTTTCCTCTTCTCTCTCTCTCTGTCCTTTTGTCTGCCTCCCTCTTTCTATCTCCCTCTCACTGTCCTTCTCTTTCTCTCTGTCTCCATCTTTCTCTTTCTCTCTCTCTCTTCCCTATCTCTCCCTCTGCCCTTCTCTCTCTCTCTCTCCCTCTCTGAGATTCTCTAGCACTTTCTGTCTCTGTTCTTCGCTTGCTCTCCTCCTCGATCTCTCTATTCTCTGTCTGTTCTTGTTTCTTCATCCCCACTCTTCCTCTCTTCTCTCTGTCACTTACTCCCTCTGTCTCTTTCTCTCTCATTCTCTCTCAACGTGTCTTTTTCTCTTAGATCTGAAAGTGCCCACACAATATTGCATCCCCCTATTCTGTTCCCAGTTTACTCCCCTCCCAAATGTTTGCCCTTTCCCAATTATTTTGCCCTCCCAAATATACTCCTCACCAAATGTGTACCCTCACAAATATTTTGCTGTCCCCCATATCATGCTGAGCCCCACTCCCTAGCGCAGAGATTAATGAGTTTGTCTGGACTAACTGGCCTGTAACTGACTGCTTTTGTGCACAGCAAGATCCCAGTCCCAGAATTATGGAAGCTTCACATCACATAGATAATCCTTTCAGCCCATCGTGCCTCCCTACCACCACAACCACCAACAATCCCCCATCCTCCCCCCCACACCCCACATTAAATGATCCTGGTGCTGTCCAGCTACTCAGGCCTTGCCCCGAATGGCATTATTACTCCGCTACCTGGAGAGACCGCTCTTCCGCCCTGTCTCATACTCTGTCTCTTTGTCCTCTCACCCCTCCATCTCTCTCTCTCCGACAACAGCCCCTTCCCCCCTCAAGCCCCATCAAACACTCCCCCTGTCCCTGGCTCTCTCTCACCACCTCCTTGCTTCCCATTCCTCCGCTCAAGAACTCAGGGGCATGGCTACTCCACCTCCCCTCGCAGACTCACAACCCCTGGGCTGAAGGACATGGTGAGTATGTTCAGAGACTAACTGGTCTTTTGACTGCTGTAATGCACAGCAAGATTCCATTCTGCAGCCAACCAATCACACACTCATCCCTCCACCCCCTGGCCCGGTTTGGACAACAGTGAGGGTAAAACCTGGGAGAGACAGGGGACATGTGTATCCTACTGCATTAACTGTACAGCAATTTGTGGCACTAAGTCCAAATCTTCCCAATCCCCCTTCCCTGCCACTGGGACAGAGCAGAGGGCCCAGGGAGAAAGAGGGAGAAAAAATGCATTGAGAGAAAAAGAGAAGAACCAACAGACAGAGAATGAGATAGTGACAGTCAGAGGGAGGGAAGGAGAGAAAGAGAGTTCAAGGGAGGAAGAGATCGCAAGTGAAAATCCCAAGGACAGAAACAAGATGTCAGGCTAATAAAAGCAAGTATATTATCTCCATTCTTTATCTACCTTCAGAGACTGGTGTACATTCACCCCAAATCTCTCTAATTGTCAATGCTTCCCAGGGTCCTTTTGTTCATCGTGTATTTCCTTGTCTTGTTTGTCCTGCCCATGTGCATTACATGACCTCACCTCATTACTGCTGTATCCTCGACATGAAGGATTACTTTCTGTTTAGAGATTTATTGTTAAGTTTCACCATTTTAACATGAAATTCAGTGGCACTGCTATTACTGAGTCCTCTTTATCCATATTTTCTGGGAGTGAGGGACAACTGGGGGGATATATGGGCCAAACACAGGCAAATGGAACTATTTAACGGTGAAAACTGAGTGGCATCGTCCAATTAGGCCGAAAAGCCTGTTTCCATGCTGTAGACCTCTAGGATTCCATAAAACCTTCACAATCACAGCTCCATCTCCCTCTGCTTGACAGTGACTATCACCCACACCCCAACGCTCACCAGCTGCTACTGAAATTTTCCACTGAACATAGTAAAGTACTTCTTTCTAACAACTGGTAGCAGGACAGACATGGTCTAGGTTGTTTTTGCTGATTATTACATCACTTCACTCCTAAATGTTGATTGCCCTTTAAACACCACCTCAAAGACGTGCTTCAAATGGCAAGGACGGAGAACAGATTCTGACTGGGGAGCATCAGATTCGCAGCAGCAACACTAGGGACCAAATTCGTCAATTCGTGAGGAGATGGTCAACCAGACTAGACCTGAAACTCGCCTGAAGGGAACCAGTAAGAGTGAACAACTTACTTGTGTCCCACTCCTCCAATAGATGGAGCCCAGAAAGAGAGAGAAGAGCAGTCTGGCAGACAAAGGGATGAATAATTGTGAGGCAGGGAGAAAGACAAGCTTACCATGGAGCTACAGGTGAAAATGGAGTTGGCTGTGCCTGAAGCAGCCCGTGTCATGACCAGGGCCTGGGTTGTGGAGGGTCGATGCGAAGTCAGTGGGCCAAATGGTCTCTCTCTGCAGTGTAGGGATTCTATGATCTTTGCTGAAAATGTGTTGTTGGAAAAGCGCAGCACGTCAGGCAGCATCCAAGGAGCAGGAGAATCGACGTTTCGGGCATAAGCCCGGCTTCCTGAAGAAGGGCTTATGCCCGAAACGTCGATTCTCCTGCTCCTTGGATGCTGCCTTACCTGCTTCGCTTTTCCAGCAACACATTTTCGGCTCTGATCTCCAGCATCTGCAGTCCTCAGTTTCTCCTTCTATGATCTTTGACAAGTTGAGTGACGATCACAGATAAGTACCTAATGCAATTAATCATTAAAGCAAACATGAAAAGTTAGAGCTACACAAACCCAAACTACACAATTGAGCTAAATGTTGAACTGGGAACTGAACTGAACTGCATTGCCAAAGAATTCATCAATCTTGGAGAGTTGGCACAGGAAGATTACCAGGAGGGTACCAGAGCTGGAGAACTGTATTTAATTTGTTGGGCCGGCATTTTCCATCCCCAATTGCCTAGAAGGTAGTTAAAGGTCAAGCACATTGCTGTGGGTCTGGAGTCACATGTAAGCCAGACCAGGTCAAATGGCAAATTTCCTTACCTAAAGCACATTAGTGTATCAGACTATGGTCACGACAATGTTCTAATGGGGAAGACTCCTTCCTTTTCCGCTTAAATTGAATTCAATTCCCACCATCTGCCACTGTAGGATTCAAACTCATGTCCCCAGAACATTGACTCGATTTTTTCTGCCCTTGCCCAGTCCCTTCCCACTTCCACCTGTGATTCCTCTGGCACCTTACTTTGGTTCTGGATGTTGCCAGGTTTATAGTGTTGTCAATCACAGGGACCCTGTTTCCAAAACTCATTCAACTTCCAGGACAGAATAATCATCTCACTCCTTGTGCTCCTCATGTTGTGGCTCAGACTGGGAACACTTCACAGTTCCCATCTTCATATCCCGCAGTTTGACCTACACAGCTGTCCCACAGCGACAAATCACCTTTGGGTGTAGAAGGTTGGACTGGGCAAGGAATGGGAATTTTAATCAGTCACTAAGTTAGCTTGGAAATATCTGCTGCACATTATATTCCATCAGCTAATTCCTTCCTCAGTCAGTGAAGTTGCTCGTATCTTTGGTCGTCCCCACAGCTTTCTCTCCCACCCACTGTAGGTCTTTTCAGTGAACCTGGAAACATTACATTTGTTCCCTTCAGCTACTCATTGCTATCAATTGAAAGTGTCTGTGTCTTTAGCAGTGACCCTTCAGGCAGTCCCACTTGCTACTAACTCGGAGAAAGTGAGGACTGCAGATGCTGGAGACCAGAGTTGAAAAGTGTGGTGCTGGATAGAGAAGGCCAAGGGCCTGCATGTCCTTGGCGGAGTGGGAGGGGGAGTTAAAGTGTTCAGTCACGGGGTGGTTGGGTTGGTTGGTGCGGGTGTCCCAGAGGTTCCACAAGTAGGCGGCCTGTGTCCCCAATGTAGAGGAGACCACATCGGGTGCAGCAGATACAGTAAATGGTGTGTGGAGGTGCAGGTGAATTTTCAACAGATATGGAAGGATCCATTGGCGCCTTGGAGGGAGGTGTGGGCGCAAGTTTTGCACTTCTTGTGGTTGCAGGGGAAGGTGCCGGGAGTGGAGGTTGGGCTGGTGGTGGATGTGGACCTGACGAGGGAGTCGCAGAGGGAGTGGTCTCTCCGGAATGTTGATAGGGGTGGGGAGGGAAATATATCCCTGGTGGTGCGGTCTGTTTGGAGGTGGCGGAAATGACGGAGGATGATACGATGTATCCGGAGGTTGGTGGGGTGGAAGGTGAGGATCAGTGGGGTTCTGTCCTGGTGGCAATTGGAGGGCCAGGGTTCAAGGGCGCAGGTGCGGGAAGTGGAGGAGATGCGGTGGAGAGCATCATCGACTACATCGGAGGGGAAATTGCGGTCTTTGAAGAAGGAGGGCATTTGGGCTGTTCGGTAGTGGAATTGGTCCTCTTGGGAGCAAATCCGGCGGAGGTGAAGGAATTGGGAATATGAGATGGCGTTTTTACAGGGGGCAGGGTGGGAGGAGGTGTAATCTAGGTAGCTGTGGGAGTCGGTCGGTCGGTTTGTAGTAAATGTCTGTGTTGAGTCGGTCGCCCGAGATAGAAATGGAAAGGTCTAGGAAGGGGAGGGAGGGGTCTGAGACGGTCCAGGTAAATTTGAAGCTGGGGTGGTACTAGCTCACCAAGCTGGAAATGATCTTGTTTACTGCCCACCAGCTAGTCCTCCACCCTCCAGGACACAGCAAACACCGTGACATTCATGGTACAGTCTCTCTTAACATCGCAATGGTGTCATGAACCTACAGAAAGCAGAGATGAGGGAGGGAGGCAGAGAAATGAGATGCAAAGAGAGAGAGAAACAGGAGAGAAATGGTGAGACAGAAGAGGAGAGACAGACACACTGTCTATGCCTATGAGGGAGAGAGAGCTGTGAGCGCTCACTGGGCTGAATACATCCCTAAATGATGAAACAAAATTCAGAGACAGATCTATAGTCAATGACAGTGTGGGGATGGCATTTCAAACCCATGGCCAAAGGAACAGTGATGGGAACAATGTCGAGGTGAGTTCTTCCTCTGTGCCTAACACCATTCTGTCTCTGTCCTGGGAGTGTTTGATGAGGATGGAGTGGAGGGAGATTTACTCTTATCAATCCCAGGATTGTTCCTGTCCTGGATGTATACAGATGGCATTACATGTGGTATTACAGAGGCAACATTTCTCTTTGTATAGCTTCTGCTGTCATTGCCCTGTCAATTTTGTTGGGAGACGGATAAAATGGAGATGTCTGAGTCCTTGAAGTATGAAGCAAGCTCCATTAAACAATCCCTGGATGTTAGACTAACACGGGACATTCGAACACATAGGTCAGCTTCCGTCATTTGTATAGAAACCACCGTGAACCCCTCGATTAGATTCCGGTCTGAAACTCACTCCCGCATATTCTTTATACAAACCACCCCGAGACCCTCAATTAGATGTGGACATCATTGCAGTGTTCTGATTTCTGTTCATTAAACAGCCATAATCATTCTCACTCAGTCCCATTTAGTTCCCATTTCTACAAGTAGATTCTATCTCATTTGTTTTCTTTTTGACTGTTTTCATTTCTATCTGCATCCAAATGACATCCAGTGTCACTATTTCCGGTGTTAGTGTCTATAGTTAAAACATCTGACATCGCAATGTCCAGCATTACACTGTCCAGTGTCACAGTCTGATCTCACAGTATTTAGTGATAGTGTCCAGAGTGACAGTGTTGTAACCAGAGTGATAGTGTCATACAGGGAGTGACAATGTCCAGAGTTATTGTGCCTGGAGGTACGGTGTCCGGAATGACACAGGAAAATGAAGCTGAACCAAAACCAACCTCCCAATCACTGGATTTGCAACACAGTGACATTCAACCATTCAATGATCCTCAAAATCGTTCAATTGTTCCTCACCAGAATTTACAAATAACAGATCTTGGATATCAAGTTTATAACTTAATAAATTGTTCATTTCTGATTATGTCACTTTAGCAGAACACAGATGATCATAAACCCATGCACCCCCCCCCCCTCCCCAATTCGCAGACAGTTAAGAGATAAACTTGTTCAAAAATTTTAATTTGCCAGTTGATAACAGTTTCAATGATAAATAGTAGGCCATCATGAAATCCTTTGATGCTGGGTTGTATTACAGGCACAAGAACTGTACACCATGTTTGAACTTAAAGTCACTAGTCAATGTGAACAAATTCTGCAGACCTGTGGAGACTAACACTCATTCCCGAAGACTCACATTCTCATCTCTGACCTTTTGACAAGTTAACAACTGGGGAAATAACTGGACAAAGTCAAACCAAAAAGAAGACTAGACCAGTCCAGCAGCTTCCAAAGAAGCACTTCCACCAAGCCCAAAATCCAGTCAGAGCGAGGTCACTCATGGTTTTTGCTTTCTTTCTCACCATTCTCTGTGGTTACCTGCCTGGCAGCATTCCTCTTACTGACTGACCCATTCAATATCCATCCAGCTGTCAGTCCCTGAGCAGAACTACATCTCGGTGCTGAAGCATATGCTGTGTTCAGAGAGCAGTAATTCACCTGAATTACCTTTCCTGGCCAGATCCGAACAGTCTTTTGTCTCTCCAGTTTTTTTTAAAGAACAACGAGCCAATGTTCAAAGTTCCATTCTCAATTTGGACTCCGTTCCAAACCAAAATGAGAAAAATAAAAAAAATAGTGATGGTCACAACACTGGTCTTGCAGTGTCCAGCTGTACATGCCCACTCGTGCAGTGTTCCAGTAATGCAGTGCCCACTCGTGCAGTGTTGACTATTATTGGTGGATGTGTCCCTGTGAGACTGGGCACAAACAACCCCATTGACCTGTGGCCAACCACTTCAACACAATGACACTTCCTGCACCACCAAATCCAAGCTATCCGACGACTGGAGGAAGAACACCTCATCTTCTGCCTTGGGACACTCAACCACATGGCATCAACATTGACGTCACTAGTTTCCAAATCTCTCCTCTCCCCCCAACTCATCCTAGATCCAACCCTCCAAGTCGGCTCTCCCCTCTTGACCTGTCCATCTTCCTTCCTAACTATATGTTCGACCTTCCCCACCGACCAATCACAATCACACCCCCAACTGGATTTACTATGCACCTTCCCAGCTACGTTCCCCAAAAGCCCCACCCTCACTCTATTTATCTCTCAACCCCCTTACTCCCCCACATTCCTGATGAAGGGCTTATACCTGAAACATCGGTTCTCTCCTGCTCCTTGGGTGCTGCCTGACCTGCTGTGCTTTTCCAGCACCACACATTTTGACTCTCACAGTAACTAATGTTACAGTGCTAAGTCTCACAGTGCCCAGTGTTACAGTGGATAGTATTAAGGTATCCAATCTCCACAGTGCCCAACACTATAGTGCCCAGCCTCACACTGCCTAGTGCTACAGTGGCCATGTTACAGCATGCAGTTTCACAATGCCTGGCCTCCACAGCAGCCAGTGTTATAGTATACAGTCTCACAGTGCCCAGTTTCACAGTGCCCAGTCTCTGTGTTTCCGATGTCTCACCCACCACCCCTACCACCATCACCGAGGTTTACTCTGTCCCAACCTCCAACACAGCCCCAGTTTTACCAAGTGTCCTGTTTCGGAGATATTCCTCCATGCACTGTACTGCCGTGTTGTCCATGTTGGGATCAAACTTATTTGCAAAGAAACATCTCTGACGGACCACCCACTGTAGATCTCCTGCCCCATACACACAAACCAAGTGGCGATACCTTCCTGTGCAGGGAGGGTATAGGGCACCCCTCGCAACGTCACCAGCCTCAAAGGACCACTTTACTGCCTGGCCAAGTGTCCTGGTGGCTCCTTGGGTGTACGGGATGGAGCCGGGTACATTGGGCATTCTGTGCAGGGTAGCCCACACATGCTGGTCTGGGCTGTAGGTATCCTCCGACCACTTGAGGAAGGCCTGGATCTTGGCACTGTCAAACACATGGCTGACAAACTCTCTGGAGTCCATGAAGTAGGCGCTGCCCACGAAGATGGAGGTGCTGATGTTCGGCCGGTCTTTTCAGTTGCGCCGTCAAGACGACTTCATCGAGGGTATCATGGTGGTATTGCCAACTTTTCTAAAAGGCAAGCACAAGAGAGTGAGAGAGACGAGAAAGTAGAAATGATAGCTTTTCAACTTCGCCTATGGCTTTTTCCCTCCCCAACTCCTCTGCACTCTCCTTGCCCCCAACTCCAGCAAGATCCATGCACACTCCTTCTCTCAGTTACTCACCTTACAGTGGAGAACAAGGCCATTCAGCCCCTCAGGCCTTTCTCACTCCCATTGCCTAGTGCCAGTCACCTGCTAATTTCCCCATATTCCTGCCTCTCAAACCATCTCCCAATGTTCATTCGCTGAGCAAACATAAAACTTATCCTCAAGCTCTCCCAGTGGATCTGGCTCCAAAAATATACTTCAAACTGTGCCCTCTGGTCATAAAGGTTGAGAGCACCAGAAAAATAAATCCTTCAGCCCATCGTGACTGCGCTGGCAAAACAGGCTCCTTGCTACTCCAGTCTCATTTTCCAGCACTGGGAAATATCACCTTTCATGCCTCACCAGTGCAATGGAGACACTTTCCTGTGGTCATCAACTCCTGGAATGGGACTTGAACACAGAGCTTTTACCTTAGAGAGAAGGATATGGTGTGTAGGGATATAGTTCTTTGAAAGTTGCATTGCAGATAGACAGGGTGGTGAAGTAGGTGTTTGATACCTTTACCTTCATTGATCAGTGCATTGAGTATAGGAGTTGGGATGTAATGTTGCAGCTGTAACAGAGATGGATAGAGCTCTGAAAGATAGTGGAATCAAGGGTTATGGGGATAAGGCAGGAACAGGATACTGATTGCGGATGATTAACCATGTTCATAGTGAATGGTGGTGCTGGCTCGAAGGGCCGAATGGCCTACTCCTGCACCTATTGTCTATAAGTAGGAGTATCTTTGACTATCGCTGATATGCCTTTGCCATTACCAAGTGTGATCTATTGTCTGTAGAGGACATTGGTGAGGCCACTTTTAAAGTACTGCATACAATTCTGGTCGCCCTTCGAAAGAAAGAATTTTGTTAAACTTGAGAGGGTGCAGAAACGATTTACCAGGATGTTGCCGAGATTGGAGGGTTTGAGCTACAGTAAGAGGTTAAATAGGCTACGGCTATTTTCCCTGGAGTGTCGGATGCTGAGGGGTACCCTTACAGAAGTTCATAAAATCTGGAGGAGCATGGATAGATGTTGAAATGATCAGCCGGATGATAGTACACTTCACACAACTTCCTTTATCACATACATGCAAGATGACTCAACCAGCCGGGTCAAAGCCCACCCTTGCCTGGAGAGTCTGAAACAGGCAGTTGCAATCACACTTTTACACACAAATCGGCGTTCCCCTTTCACGAATTACATTTTGATTCCAAGCCTTAGCAACACAATTGATCAATCTGATCCTGATCTAGGTACGTGACGTTTAGCATTAGATCATTGACCTTAAACTTCTACAACACCTGTTGTGTGTTGTTTCGGTCTTCCTGTCTTCTCACTTAACTGGAGCCAGTTTCAGTAAGCTAGCTAGCTTACGTACGTGCTTGGCTGCACTTTTCTATTGCTGATCAGAATTGTTTAGCTGACCTCCTTTTCTGTTCTTGCCCTATTTTGATTCCTTCCACGTTGGCTGTATAGCCAAACGTCTTTTCCCGAGGGTGGGAGAGTCCAAAACTAGAAGCATAGGTATAAGGTGAGAGGGGAAAGACCTGAGGGGTTACTTTTTCATGCAATGGGTGATGTGTGCTTGGAATGAGGTGGTGGAGGCGGCTGGTACAATGACAATATTTAAAAGGCATCTAGATGTGTACATGACTAGGAATAGGTTAGAGAGATATGTGCCAAAGGCTGGCAAATGGGACTCAGTCAGATCAGGATGACTGGTCATCGCAGACTGGTTGAACTGAATGGTCTGTTCCATACTGTATGATGTTATGACTCCGTGCTCTCTGGTTATTGAGGTTTAGAGCACCAAAATAATAAGTTGACCTTCAGCCCATCGTGTCTGCACTGGTCAAAAAGACAAGCTCCGAGCTATTCTCATCCCATTTTGCAGCACTTGGCCCATACTCTTGAGTGTCTCACAATAGCAATGAAGACACCTTCCTATGGCCATCAGCTCCTGGAGGAGGACTTGAATCCAAAGCTCCTCCCTCAGAGTGAAGGACACCACACATTAGATTCTCTACAGTATAGAAACAGGCCATTTGGCCCAACAGGTCCACACCAATCCTCTGAAGAGCAACCCATCCACACCCATTACCTTACCCGATATTTACCCCTGACTAATGCACCTAACACTATGAGCAATTTAGCACGACAAATTCACCTAACCTGCACATCTTTGGACTGTGGCAGGAAACCAGAGTACCCGGAGGAAACCCACGCAGACGTGGGGAGAATGTGCAAACTCCACACACAGTCGCCCAAGTCTGGAATTGAACCCAGGTCTTTGGCGCTGTGAGGCAACAGTGCTAACCACTGAGCCACCGTGCCACTCCTTCCGCAAGACACAAGACACTTTATTTACATTGTGTCAAAAGATATCTTTTATCCTAGGTCCTTGTGGCATCATGCATGGGAGATATGGATCCTTGGTTACCAAGGGGAGGATAGATTATCGATGGTATGCAGGAATGTAGATTGTGGAACAGGATCAAAAGGGCCAATGGCCTCCGCTTGTTCCTTGTATGTATGGGAACAGATCTCTTTTTTTTAATCCAACTTACATCGGAACTTGCCATCATCTCATACAAATGTAGTTCAGGCTTCATTTGCGTTTCAATTCCTCAGATCTCCCCACCATGCCTCTAACCCAAAATCTTACATCTGCATTCCATTGCAGTTGTACAATCGGTGAACAGTGAAGTATATTTCCTTGTCTTCATTACCGAGTGCTCACCCATTGAATAAACCTCACCCCAATCTCCTTTGTTCCAATGGGAGCATCGTTGACCTTTCCAACTGAGCCATCCAACTTAAACCCTGGCACCATTCCGCGAAGTCACCTCTTCTCCCTGTCCTGAGGGCCCTCACATCGTTTTATAGTCACCGGAAATGACCACAACAATCCAAATGGGGCTAAACCAATTTGACATGCAGCATAACTCAACCATTTATTGGCATCAATGCCTCTATTTATTAAGCCTTCTGCTTTTCTACCCACTTACGGCCTCCTTCATCTTCTAATGTTGATGAATGTTTATTGCCAGATCCCTCTAATCCTGCGCACTCTTTACGATTGTGCCATGACATATCTATTACCTCTCCACATCCTTCTCCCAAAACATATCACCTTACACTCTTCTGTATTCCCCTCTGACTGGATGCTGTCTGTTCATTGTGGTGACTCTGGACAATTCACATCATCCTCACCATTTGCCAATCCTCCAGGTTTATCATTGCCCCGAATATTGGCATTTTGCCACATACTCCAAGATTGATATCACTGACATATTGAATAAAAGCAGTCGTCTATTTAGGGCTGAGATGCAGAAACATTTCTTAACTTATAGGATAGTGAAGTAATGGAATTCTGTACCACAGAAAGCTGTGGAATTTGAGTCATTGAATATATCCAAGAATGCGATTAATAAATATTTACGTTTCAAAAGCATCAAAGGCATGGGAGAAAGTGTTAGTATGGCATTGAGATAAAGGATTAGCCAGGATCATATAGCATGGTGGGCCTCATGTAGGGCCAAATCATCTTCTCCTGCTCCGGGTCTTGATGTTTAATCTGTCCCAGCTGTGTGGATCATTCCCACCTACCAACCTCTCGTCCAAAACAAGATCCATGAATCAGGGCTTGTGTTGTCAATTTTGTTGTCCAGCCATTTTTATCTAGTGCCTAGTGAAACACTTCATTGAATCCAGTTCAGACAACATTCTCTGCATTCAAATTCTCAGCTACTTCATCAATGCATGATGCGAGGTTGGAGACTTATCTTTTGAAAACCTGCACTGGCTTCGCTTCATTAATTTGATCTAATGCTGCGAATTGCAGCCATAACTACCAGCATCAATGTCAAGTGCATGATATAAAGTAAACTAGGATCCATGTGGTGTGAGCCTCGGAGACCCAGGTTCAAGTCGCTTCTGCTCCAGAATTGTGCGATAACGTCTTTGAACAGTTTCATCAGTAAATGTAAGACCATTAACAAGTCGGGACAGGAGTCGGCCATTTGGTCCCTCAAGCCAGCTTCACTAGGATCATGGCTGATTCAACATTCCTCAAGTCCATGTTCTTGTCCTATCCCGTAACGCTTAATTCCCCAACTGAGCAAGAATCTATCCATCTGAGCCTTAAATATATACAAGGACAGCTCTCTGTGGCAAGGAATTCCAAAGATTCACAACCTTCTGAGAGAGGAAATTCCACCTCATCTCAATCTTAAACTGGTGCCCCTTTATTCTGAGACAATAACCCCCTGGTCCTGGACTCTCCCATGAGGAGAATCATCCTTTCAGCATTTACCCAGTCAAGCCCCTTAATCCTGTCAATTTCAATGAGGTTACCTCTCATTCTTCTAAACTCCAGTGAGTAGAATCCTGATTAGCCTTTTGTTTTTAAGACAATCCCTCCATAATGGGGGCCATTCTAGTGAATATTCTCTTAACTTCCTCCAATGAAACAACATGTTTTCTTAAATAAGGTGACCAGAAGTGCTCACAGTACTCCGGATGTGCTCTCACAAGCACCTTGCACAGTTGCAGTAAGACTTCCTGACTTTTATACTCCAACCCCCCTTCAAATAAGGGCAAACATTCCACTTCAGTTCTGAAGAAAGGTCACCAGACTCAAAACATTGACTCTGTTTTCTCTCCACGAATGCTACCCGACCTGCTGAGTCTCTCCAGAAATTTCTGTTTTCATCGAATATTCCATTAGTCTTCCCAATTACCTGCTGCCCCCGTGTGCAAGCTTTCCATGTTTCATTCACTAGTTCCCCCAAGTCCCTTTGTGTTGCAGCTTTCTGAAGCTTTCTCCATTTAAATAATATTCTCTTCTTTTGATTTCCCTTCCAAATGAACAACTTCACATTTTCCCACATTGCAATCCATTTGCCAACATTTTTGCCAACTTAACCTATCAATATCTGTCTGTAAAGCACATAAGACAACATTTTTTACTGTAACTCGATATATATGACAGTAATATATCAGCAAGGTTTGAGAAGGTTTGTAGCTCAGGTTGAGGTTCTAGATGTAGGTTTGCTCGCTGAGCTGGAAGGTTCACTGAAGATGTTGCCTAGTATGGTGACAAAACATCTGAAAATGAACCTTCCAGCTCAACGAGCAAACCTACATCCAGAGTAATATTTCAAGTCAACCTCAGAGTACAACGGGATCTTGATCAGATGGGCTAATAGGCCGAGGAGTGCCAGATGGAGTTTAATGTCGATAAATGTGAGGTGCTCCATTTTGGTTTGGCAAATCAGAGCAGGAATAATACACTTCATGGTAAAGTCTGGGGAGTGATGATGAAACAAGAGATCTTGGAGTGCAGATTCATAGTTTCTTGAAAATGGAATCGCAGATAGACAGGGTAGTGAAGAAGTCGTTTGCTACGTTTGCCATTATTGGTCAGTGCATTGTGTGCAGGGGTTGGGAGGTCATGCTGTGGCTGAACAGGACATTGGTTTGGCAATTTCTGGAATACAGCATGCAATTCTGGTCTTACTGCCATAGGAAGGATGTTGTGAAACTTGAAAAGGTTCAGAAAAGATTTACAAGGATGTTGCCAGAGTTGAGCGTGGAAATGCAGGAAATTGGTACTAGATGTGGAATAATTACAGACACGATGGGCTGAAGGACATCCTTCCGCAAGAATTCTTTAATTCTGTGACTGGTGCAGAGGGAGATTAACTTCAAGGTTCATGTTATCAGGAGGGACACCAAAGCCCTTTCCTTAGCTGAGAGGTCAGAAAACTCCCTAATCTTTACTTGAACTAAGGCATAACCTGTCTCCACCAATATCATAGCAAAAGTCAGCCATTCGTCCCTTCCAGTCTGCTCCACCATTCAAGAAGATCACTGCTCTTCTGGTTGCAATTTCAATTCCATATTTCTATCGGTTGTCCCGGGGTCCTTATCTTTTTTTTTAAAAAAGGTCACCTTGCTCACCCTTTCATAACTTCATCAACTCAGCCTTCACAACTTCGTACAGAAGAGATTTACACAGTGCAACAACCCTCTCAGGGGAAAATAATTCTGCAAGGCATTGGTGAGATCACTTTTGGAGTGATCGCCCTGCTGTTGGAAGGGTGTTGTTAAACTGCAAAGGATGCAGAATAGATTTACAAAGATGGTGCCAGGACTGCAAGGTTTTAGTTATAAGGAGAGGCTAGATAGGTAGGACTTTTCTCACTGGAGTATTGGAGGGTAAAGGGTGACCATATAGAGGTTTATAAAATTATGGGGGAAATCAATAAAAGTGAATAGCCCCAGGATGGGGGAGTCCAAACCCAGAGGGCATAGGTTTAAGGTGAGACCTGAGGGTGGTGCAAATACGGAACAAGTTGCCAAAAAGAATTGTTATAGTGGGTACAATTACAAGATTTAACAGATGACATAAATAGGACAAGTTTAGAGGGATATGGAACAAATACAGGATAATGAGACTAGTTCCAATTAGGATACCTGGTTGGCATGGATGAGTTGGACGAAAGGGTATGTTTCGGTGCTGTAGGACTCTGACGATATCTTATTCTACAGAACATCTTGTCAAACCTACAAGAGAAAGCAATGTCCCATCAACCACCTTATCATGTCCCCTCAGAGAAACTTATACATTTCAGAAAGATCTCTCAGATTTCCAAACTTAAATGTGTAAAAGCCAATTTGTTCAACCTTCCTTCATAAGATAAACCCTTCATCCCAGGAAAAAGGCAGGTGAAGCTTGCTGTCAATGTAATTATTTTATGTTTTAAATGAGAGAAAAATGTACAGACTGATTCTGATGTGTTCTCATCAAGGCCTTGTATGGCACTCTCTCCACCCCTCAGGCCTGTAAATGGGCTCTACATTTTGAAGAAAAATGTCTGTATTAATGGACTCTGGACTCGAAAGGACTCTGTTTGTTGGTAATTAACTGTCATATCGTTTGTTGGGCTTATCACCTGCACTGTCTTGCATGTCCCTGGGTCTGGCAGGTCTTACTGTGAGCTGGGAGGCTCATGGGTCGTCCTGAAAGCTGTCACCCTGAGAGCCGGCGAGTGGGTAGGCCATCCTGTGAACCTGAAGGTTGGTAGGCTGTCCCGAAAGCCGGATGGTGGGTAGGCCACCCTGATGACAGTCTCCCCGAGAGCTAGATGGTGGGTAGACCGTTCTGAGCACTGTCATCCTGAAAAGGGGTAATCGGGACGGGCTGTCCTAGAGGTGGTCGAAAGCTGTGTCAGAGCAGCCGAGAGCCAGAAAGCGCGTAGGGGCGGGCTGAGATCCAGAAGGCTTGTGGGCTTTCCTGCACGCTGTTGTCCCAGGGAAGGGGAAAGGCTGTCCTAGAGGTGGCCGAAAGGTGTGCCAGGATAGGCCACTGGCCAGATGGTGCATCGGGGTGGGTGAGAGCCCAATGGTACGTAGGGGCAGACCGAGAGCTAGAAGGTGTGCAGCCGTCCTCAGCGCTGTCACCCCAGGTGGGTACTGGTGCGGACAGTCCTCGAGGTGGTCAAAAGGTGTGTCAGGGCGGACCGAGAGCCGGAAGGCACGTAGGGGCGGGCTGCCTTAGAGTGGTCGGAAGGTGGGAGGGACGGGGGCTTGCTGGGTCTGTATTGTCTGCACTTTTTAATGTAACAGGATTGTCTTAAGCATAAATGTCATTGTTGCTGTCTTTTCATATTTGAAACTGGGATTTGTGGTTTGTCCTTCAATTCCCTGTAAACTGGTTGAACAGTAGGGCTTGAGGCCTAGCTTTGCTGCTCCTCTCCCTTGTAAATTGCTTTTGTATACAGCTGTAAATGTTAACTGTTGTGCTGTAACCTCTTTTTTGTACTTGTTTAATAAAATAAAAAAAAAACAGGGAATGCTCCTCTCCCTTGTAAAATTGCTATCTCTTGTATACAGTTGTAAATGTTAACTGTTTTTGTAAACTATTTTGTAACTGTTTAATAAAATATATAAACAGGAGATTCAGCGGTCTTCTCAATTTAGGGGACTGACTCTGTGCTGGCTGGGTCACAGTCAGTGTGTTACTGTTGGTTTCTGCTTGTTTTTTGTGGGGGGGAAACCTGATTCCTGAACTGGCTGAATTATTTAGCCAGTTTGTTAACTGGCATTCCTTTAGGGAGGACTGATTGTTAAACTCCTGATGTACATAATGGGTTTCAGGTGTAACTCAGTTCTCATTAGGCGATTGTTGTTTCACTGGCTGGTTACAGTCTGTGTATTATTCTTTTCTTCACTTTTGAGAAAAGGACAATGTTAATACTGTGGTAGGGCTTAGCCCTTGGACACTAGTTTTCTTTGTTTTTTGTATGTGCCCTCACTGTTTTTGGTGTTTGGACTGAGCCCTTGTGGAAGACATACATTTTACCAGAGGAGCTGTTCCTGTGGGGAGGCCTAGCCCTGAGACTGGGCCTCTGGAGATTGAACACCTGTGTGTGTACTGGGAGGTGAGGACTTGCTGTATCCTGGAGTTTGGGAGAAGACCTTCCCTTCAGGAGTGGATCAAAACCCCTGTGAGTTAACCACCTTTACAGTGTACTGTGTTCCTATGAGTGGGCCTGGCTCTCCAAGGATGTGCCAGGACTCCTTGTGGACTGAACACCTGTGTGCTGTGGGGTGTGCATTTGCTGTCTTTGGGAGTGGACTCTGCCCTTGGTTGTAGACCCTGTTTTTAGCAGTGGACTCTATTTCTGACAACACATGTTGTAAACTGGAGTGGACTCTGTTCCTGAGAACTCTATTTTTTGAAGACTCTATATTTGGTCTCTGTGTACCAGAAAGGACTCTGTTTGTTCACAATTAACTCTATCGTGTTTCTTGTTGAGCTTATCACCTGCACTGTCTTGTGTGTTCCTGAGTCTGGCAGGCCTTACTGTGAGCTGGGACATTCATGGGTCGTCCTGAAAGCTGTCACCCCGAGAACCAGAGGGAGGGTAGGCCACCCTGATGCCAGTTGCCCCTAGAGCCAGTAAGTAGGTAGGACATTCTGAGCGCTGTCGTCCTGAGAAGGGGTAATCTGGATGGGCTGTCCTAGAGGTGGTCGGAAGGTGTCTCAGAGCAGCCAAGAGCCAGAAGGCGCATAGGGGCAGGCTGAGATCCAGAAGACTTGTGGGCTACCCTGCACGCTGTCGTCCCTGGCAAGGGGACGGGTTGTCCTAGAGGTGCCGAAAGGTGTGTCGGGATAGTCCACTGGCCGGATGGTGCATTGGGGTGATGAGAGCCCAGTGGTAAGTAGGGGCAGACAGAGAGCCAGAAGCCGTCCTCAGCGCTGCCACCCCGGGCGGGTAACGGGGCAGGCTGTCCTAAAGATGGTCGAAAGGTGTGTCAGGGCGGACCGAGAGCCAGAAGGTACGTAGGGGCGGGCTGTCTTAGAGCGGCTGGAAGGTGGGAGGGATGGGGTGGGGGTGGGGGGGAGACTTGCTGGCTTTTTGAGGGTCTGTATTGTATGCGCTGTTTCTTACACAAGTGGACTGTCTCATATGTATGAATGTCATTGTTACTGTTTGTAATGATTGGGATTTGAGGTTTGTCCTCATTTCCCTGAAAACCGGTTGAATGTCAGGATTTGGGGCTTGGCTTTGTCATTCCCCTCCCTTGTAAAATTGCTGTTTCTCTGTATACAGCTGTAAATGTAATTGTTTGTATAAACTGTGAATTGTTTAATAAAATATAAATAAACAGGACTGTCTGTTTCCTTTCTTCCTGGTGATGAAATATAAATTGAGGAGCAATTATAAATGTTGTCTGCGAAAATCACAAAGCTGAATCATGAAAGAGGAAGGGGAGTGTAGGTTAATCTAGATATGCTTGTATAAACAGTTGTAAGCATCTGTTTCCCGCTTCTGCAAAAACAAAAACCACAATCAAGAGGTTATAAGGCTCAGTGTGGACGAAGAATGAGAGGAAATGTTGCTTTAGCCAGCAAGGAAGCAGATGGCAGTGAAGGAGGATATACGCTAACAATAGACCACAGAGGGATATGGTGAAATGGCCAAGCAAAACCTGTACTGTTACGCACAAGGCCAGCTAAGGCAAGAGATAAACAAGAGGAATAGGCACTGGGTTTAGAGTAGTGGGAGGAGGGAAAGAGAAATGTAATTGTATCAAGGTTTTGTACTGTGCGCCTACCTTGTAGACACCACTCTTGCAAGAGTATATCAGATGATACTGCTGCTGCATATCTTGTCTTGGACTGAAATTATTGAAATGAGTGGGTTCTATTTCCCACATAAATTAAGATTTACACACTTGTTTTTCACTGCATCTGACACCTACACACATGACATGGGTACTAGGAAAAAATAAGCATGACGGCTGTCGGGTGGTAGTGGAAGAAAAATATACAGGCATGTCAAGAGATCTGCTCACTGAGAGCTGGCTCTAGGGGAGCTGGATCAGCATATGAAGGACTCTTCAATCCTCTTGAGGAGAGGAGACTGACTTCAAAACAGCTTCAGTGTGTCTTATGTGCTGTTGTTGGTGTCTTCCTACTGAGGAGTTTATTTTTAATTTTTTTTTCATAGTTTGTTATGATTTGTTTTCTGGGGTTTCTTTCTGCTTATTTCTGTTAATTTGAAGGTGTGCTCAGCTGCACAGGCAGCTACTACCACCACTGCTGCTACAGTCTGGTCCAGCTCCTGCTACTGAAGCCTAGGCCTCGCCTGCACCCCTGCTGCTGCTGCCTGGGCCTACCTACACCTGGGGACGACTTCGACTGCTACTCCTGAGGCTACTTCTGAAAAAAAAATAAACAGGACGATCAGATGTTCTGTTCACTCTGAGCTGGCTCTGAGGAAGCTGGATCTGTATCAAGGACTCCATGTGTAAACAAAAGGGTGAGTTGGTGACTGGATAATGGCCTCTGTGAAGTTATTCCTGATGTCGGGGTTTCCTGCTCCTCGAATACTGCCTGACCTGCTATGCTCTTCCAACACTTCTAATTTTGACTGTAATCTCCAGCATCTGCAGTACCCACTTACAGTCATAGAGATGTACAGCATGGAAACAGATCCTTCGGTCTGACCAGATATCCCGACCCAATCCAGTTCCACCTGCCAGCACCCGGCCCATATCCCTCCAAACCCTTCCTATTCATATACCCATCCAAATGCCTCTTAAATGTCGCAATTGTACCAGCCTCCACCACATCCTCTGGCAGCTCATTCCATACGCGTACCATACTCTCCATGAAAATGTTGCTCCTCAGGTCTCTTTTATATCTTTTCCCTCTCACCCGAAACCTATGCCATCTAGTTCTGGACTCTCTGACCCCAGGGAAAAGACTTTGTCGATTTATCCTATGCATGCCCCTCATAATTTTGTAAACCACTATAAAGTCACCCCTCAGCCTCCGACACTCCAGGGAAAACAGCCTCAGCCTGTTCAGCCTCTCCCTGTAGCTCAAATCCTCCAACCCTGGCAACATCCTTGTAAATCATTTTGGAATCCTTTCAAGTTTCACAACATCTTTCCAATAGGAAGGAGACCAGAATTGCACGCAATATTACAACAGTGGCCTAACCAATGTCCTGTACAGTCGCAACATGACCTCCCAACTCCTGTATTCCATAGTCTGATCAATAAAGAAGCGTATACCAAACACTGCCTTCACTATCCTATTTACCTGCGACTCCGTTTTCAAGGATGTATGAACCTGCACTCCAAGGTCTCTTTGTTCAGCAACACTCCCGAGGACCTTACCATTAAGTGTATAAATCCTGCTGCGATTTGCTTTCCCAAAATGCAGCACCTCGCATTTATCTGAATTAAACTCCATCTGCCACTTCGCAGCCCATTGGCCCATCTGGTCCAGATCTTGTTGTAATCTGAGGAAACCCTCTTCGCTGTCCACTACACCTTTAATTTTGGTGTCATCTGTCAACTCATTAACTGTACCTCCTTTTGCTCGCATCCAAATCATTTATGTAAATGACAAAAAGTAGAGGGCCCAGCACCAATCCTTGTGGCACTCCACTGGTCACAGGCCTCCAGTCTGAAAAACAACCCTCCACCACCACCCTCTGTCTTCTACCTTTTGAGCCAGTTCTGTATCCAAATGGCTAGTTCTCCCTGTATTCCATGAGATCTAACCTTGCTAATCAGTCTCCCATGAGGAACCTTGTTGAATACCTTACTGAAGTCCATATAGATCACATCTACCACTCTGCCCTCATCAATCCTCTTTGTTACTTCTTCAAAAAACTCAATCAAGTTTGTGAGACTATTTCACTATCAACTTAAGAACAATCCTTTACATGCTCTGAACCGAACTTACATTCTTTTGTTCACTCTTAACTCTTAAGGGGTAGCCATAAGCACCCACATGGGCCCCAACTATGCCTGCCTCTTCATCCATCAGCACCATTCCCCACCTTTTCCTCCACTACATTGATGACTGGATTGGCACTACCTCGTATTTGCATGAGGTGGTTGAAAAGTTCACTAATTCTAATTCTACCAACACCTTCCAACCTGACCTCAAATTCACCCCGACAATCTCGGACACCTCCTTCCCCTTCCTGGACCTCTCCATCTCCATCTCTGGCAACCGACTAATCGCGGACATCTACTACAAACCCACCAACTCCCACAGCTACCTGGAATACACCTCCTCCCACCCTGCCCCTGTCAAAACACTATCCCTTATTCCCAATTTCTCTGCCTCTGCTGCATCTGTTCCCAGGAGGACCAATTCCACCACAGAACATCCCAGATGATGTCCTAGCATAAAAACTACAATTTCCTCTCCCACATGGTTGACAATGCCGTACAGTGCATCTGCTCCATTTCCTGTACCTTCACCCTTGAACCACACCCCTCCCAATGCAACAGGGACAAAACCCCTTGGTCCTCACCTTCCACCCCACCAACATCCGGATACATTGCATTATCCTCCACCACTTCTGCCACTTACAAACAGACCGCACCATTAGGGACATATTTCCCTCTGCACTCCATCTGCATTTCAGAGACCATTCCCTCTGCAACTCCCTTGTCAGACCCACACCCCCCACCAACCCACCCTCCCCTCCTGGCACCTTCCCTGGCCTCTGAAAAGTGCAAACCTTGCACCCACCCCTCCCCTCTCACCTCTGTCCAAGGCTCCAAAGGATCCTTTCACATCTGACAAATATACTTGTACCTCCCACCAATGTCATCTACTGCATCCATTGCACCCAAGGTGGTGTCCTCAACAGCAGGGAGACAGAACTCTTACTTGCGGATTGTTTCAGAGAACATCTCTGGGACACCTACACCAACCAACCCCACCACCCCGTGGCTGAACACTTTAACTCCCCCTCCCACCATGGGAATGCAGGTCCTGGGCCTCCTCCATCACCAAACCCTTACCAGCTGATGCCTGGATATTCCACCTTGGAACCCTGCAACCAGGCGGATCAATGTCGATTTCACTAGTTTCATCATTTCCCCACCCCAACTTATCGCAATCCCCAGCCTCCAACTCAGCACCACCCTCCTGACTGGTCCATCTTCCTTCCCACCTGTCCACTCGACCTTCTACACCCCACACACATCCCTTCCGCATACCTTCATCTATCACATTCCCAGCTACCTTCCACCCCCCGCCCCACACCCATCCCGCTTATCTCTCGCCCCCCTGGTCCACAAGCCTCATTCCTGATGAAGGGCTTATGTTCGAAACAATGATTCTTCAGATGCTGCCTGACCCGCTGTGCTTTTCCAGTGCCACACTCTTGACTCTGATCTCCAGCATCTGTAGTCCTCACTTTCTCCTACACTCTTAACCTACCGACATTCCTGTATACTCTCGTAATCAGTTTATGTCCCTCCTTATCCCAGGCCCAGCCCTCTCTTTCTACCCCATCCCTTTCACCTGACCATCTTCCCTTTCGCCCATCTGCTCCACCCCACCCACTGTCCAATCACAGCCACCTTCTCCCTGCATCCACCAATCGCCATCCCACCCACCTTTCCCCAGCCCCACACCCCCATTTATTCTGCAGCCCTTTCCTCTCCCCGGGTTCTGATGAAAGTTTCCGACCTGAAACGTCAATTGCTCTTCTATTCTGTTTGCAGCTCAACTCTCCAACTCCTCTATATTCCTTTGTACATTCTGAACCTCCCTCCATGCAATTGAACTGTTTTAACAACCCTGTCTCTCTTTGTACAGGCAGGAGTGAAGGACTGGAGGAGAGAGCGAGAGATGATGGAGGGAGGGAGGATGGAAAACACTTGGATGAAGAGAGGCCCAGCAGACAGGAAGGCGGTTACCTTTTTGAACCCTGGTGCAGGATCCGACTCAATCACGTTGGAGCCGTTCAGAGCTCTGAGGCAGCGGACTATCTCCCGGTTGGTCTTCGGGGGAAGTCTTGGCCACACACATTGATGAAGTACCTCCAGGGGACAGGGCTCTCCAGCAGCTCCTTCATGCAGTTGAGATCCGCCTGAACTCTGCTCCAGCCAGCATAGTTGACCCACTCCAGCTTGGCTGCGACAAAGACATTGTGGAAACACGAAGCGATGGCCCGAACGGCGGCATGAAATTGACTCGGGGATTTGCGGTCCACGTGGATACAGTAGACATTCTGTGGGGCGTAAATGCTCCGTAGAAGCCTCTCGAACATCTCAATGCTCTGGTGGATGACCATGGAGTAAGCCAAGGGGAAGTGTTCCTCCTCAGGGCTCAGGGGGACAGTGATATACTTGCGGCCCCTCACAAACGATCTGCAATTTCGGGTCATGTTCAGATAATCTCCCTCAGTGACGGCTTGGTGCTTGAGGGAGACAGTAATGGAGTTGAGGAGGGCCCTTTCCACCTCCTGCCAGTCCCCCTGGATGATCTGCCAGCAGGTGGAGTTCTCCTCGACCAGGAGGAGATGTTCCTGCATTGGATTGGCGCCTGGTTTCACCAGCCTGAGGGTCAGCCGGCTCCCTCCTCTCTGGACCAGCAGCCATTGGCACAACAAGACCACACTGAGCGCACACACAGCGCTGATCTGAGGCACGGCCAGTGGGCACAACGCTGGCTCAGCTTGGGCATAGCACTTTCCAGAGGGCATTGTCCCCAGCCTATAGGCGATAGGCAAATGCAGAATGGATGCTCTCTGTGCTGGGCAGCACTGCCTCCACCAGGCCGTGGGGAAGGAGTGACTGCAATTTGCTGGAGAGGTCGCAGCAGTCAGTCCCCTCCTTGTTAGACTCTTGTCTTCCCTTTTCCCCAAGATTCAACGAATGACTCGAGTTTCACTCCCTCTCCCCCTGGAACTGCTCTCCCTCTGGAATTCCTCTCCCTCTCTCTGTGACCCCTTTGTAACCCCTCTCCCTCTAATAACCCCTATCCCTTTGTAATCCCTATCCTCCACTAACTCATCCCTCTCCCTCAGTAACTCCTCCCTCCCTCTGTAACTTCTCTCTCTCGTTCCTCTCTCTCTCTGTAACTTCTCTCTCTCTCTCTCTCTCTCTCTCTCTCTCTCACACACACACACACACACATTAACTCCTCTCTCTCTTTCCTCTCTCGGTAACTCTATCTCGGTAACTCCTCTCCCTCTCTCTCTCACACACACACACTAACGTCTCTCTCTCTTTCTCTGTCCCTCAGTAACTCCTCTCTTCCCTCTCTCGGTAACTCTCTCTCTCGGTAACTCCTCTCCCTCTCTCTGTCTCTCACACAATAACGTCTTTCTCTCTTTCTCTGTCCCTCAGTAACTCCTCTCTTCCCTCTCTCGGTAACTCTCTCTCTCTCGGTAACTCCTCTCCCTCTCTCTGTCTCTCTCAGTAACACCTCCCGCCCTCCTCTGGATGAAACCCAGCCAATGTTCCGTTGTTTCTCTCTCGGAGTCCGGGCTCCTCTCGCTCCTGTCTGCCTGCCTGGCTACAGGCGTTTCTTTCCCCGGTCTCTGCTTCTCTCCAGCCGTTCCTGGACCGGTGTCGCCCGGGTGAAGTAAACGAGAGGATCGCGATGGTTTGCAGTCTGGATCGGAAAACCTACTACCAGAGAGACACAGAGCCAGCCAAGCCCAATAAACCACGCCCCAGCCTGGGCTGAGATGCTCTTTCAGGAAGGAACCTGCCATCGAGCCCACAACAATGTGGGAGGGGTTACCCTTGGATGAAGAGAGACCAGGAGACGGGAAGGTGGTTACCTGTTTGTATTGTGACTCTTAACTGCCGTCTGGGCTATTAGGGATGGCCAATAAACACTGGCCTGGCCAAAGGTGCCCCCATCCCATGAATTTATTTGAAAAAAAGTGACAATAGTAAGTCAAATTAAATCAAACTTCACCACTCGTCATCTCTCTCTCTCTCTCTCTCTCTCTGATGCGAAATTGGAATTATGGTGATTTGACCGTTCATAATAAAGCTGTGAATCTGAGCACAGCAAGTTGATATGAATCAAAAAAAAATTCCCCTGGCCGAGAGTGGCTCAGAGGTTAGCATTGCTGGAGCACAGTGCCAGGAACCAGAGTTTGATTCCAGCCTTGGGTGGCTGTGTGGAGTTTTGCATGTTGTCTGCTTGGGTAACCTTCGGGTGCTCTGAGTTCAAAGATGTTCAAGTTCGGTGGATTGGCCAAGCTGAATTGCCCATAATGTCCAGGGATGTGCAGGCGGTGTGGGTTACCATAGCCACACACATACACAGCAGAATACTCCTGCAGGTTTAGGCAATGCTCAATCTAATGCAACATCCTGGTGGATCTCCTTTGCCCCCCCTCCAGTACAATCACATCCTTCCTATAATGCGGTGACCAGAACTGCACACAGTATTCCAGCTGTGGTCTCACCAAAATCCTGTAAAGCTCCAACATGACACCTCCCTGCTTATGTATTCAGTGGCTTTGACCTTTCTTAATTCCCTTACCTGCCTATCCTGCCGCCTTCACGGATGGCTGGACACACAAACCAGGATCCGTCTAATCTTCTGTGCTTGCCAGGGTCCTCCTATTTTACATGTATTCCCTTGCCATGTTAGTCCTCCGGAAATGCATGTCACAGAAATTTAGGCATTCAGTAGCACAGAATGGAGAAAAACAAACGACTGGCTCAAGAGCTGGCATCTTTTAAACATTGTAACTGTGCCCACATACATTACTTCATCTGGAAGTTTATTCCATCACAAACCACTCTGGGGGAAAAAAAGAGTTGCTCCTCAATATTTAATTCTTTTTCCTCTAACCTTACAAACATGGCCCTGAGTCTGAACTCCCCCACACTAGGGAAAAGACCCTTCTCATTCACCTTATCAATCACTGTCATGATTTTATAAACCTCAACAAGGTCACCCCTCAATTTCCTATGCTGCAGTGAAAAACACGTACAGTTCTGATCACCACCCAACCAGAAGGATGTGGATCCTTTAGAGAGGGGACAGAAAATGTTTACCAGGACGTTGCCTGGAATGGGGGATTTTACCTGTGAAGAAAGATTGGATAGATTGGGTTTGTTTCCACTAGAATGCAGGGATGTAATGTTCTTTGTAAAATGTCCCCAGCCTCTCCAGTCAATTTTTATATCTCAAACCCTGCACTCCTGGCAACATCCTGGTAAATCTTTTCTGAACCGTCTCCAGTTTAATAATATCCTTCCTACAGCAGCGTGAGCAGAACAGGACACAGTCTTCCAGAATTGGCCTTACCAACTTCCTGTCCAACCTCAGCACACCATCCCAACTCCAATATTCAGAGAGCTGAACAATGAAGGTCATCACTCTCCAGCAGGCATTGTTTCACCCTGACTCCCCTTGTAACTGTCCACATCTCACTGGGACACTGATGTGAAACATCTTGGCTCTTTGACTGATTCGACCAAGTCTCATTTCCTACTGTTCCTGTGTATCCCTCAGAACAGGAATGTAATGTGCATTCCCACGGCAACATCACAATGACAGACTTGTTTGTGGATTCACATGAAGTGGGCATCACTGACTGGGACAGCCTTGTTACCCATCCCCCTAATCTCTACGGCATAAATGATAAGGAACTCTCCTCTTAAACCCCCCTGTCCTTGTGTTTTAAGAACCCTGACCACAAATGCAAAGTCACATGGGGAGAGAGTTCCAGGATTCTGTCCCAGAAAAACTGAAGGAAGGATGATTAATTTCAAAGTTGGGATTAAGGGTGAAGTGGAGAGTAACTGCAGAAGGAGTAGTGTTGCGTCATATTGCTGGCCTTGTCTTCAAAGTGATATTGATGTTGGGTTTACAAGGTGCGGTTGAGGGACCCTTCCTGAATTACTCTAGTAAATCCACAACAGGTATAACATTGTTTCCAGGAAAAAATGGACAGGCTTCATCAGAGAAAGGAAACGCAAATTGCTCAAAGTCTTCTGAGATGATAACATGGAGGGCCCAAACAGCTGAAGGCCAGTGGAGTGATGGAATTAGGGAATGGTCAAGAGGCTGGAATCGCAGGAGGGCTGACATCATGGAGTGATAATGAGCATTGATGTTACAGCTAAGAGAGGGTTATTGGGACTGGAGGAGGTTTCAGAGATAGGGTGGGGTGTAGGGGTTGGAGGAGGTTCTAGAGATAGGGAAGGTGTCAGGGCTGAATGAGGTTACAGAGATAGGGAGGAGTGTACTGGGTGGAGTAGGTTATAGAGATGTACAATGCAGAAACAGTCCCATCAATCCAACTTGTCCATGCCTACCAGTTCTCCTAACCTAATCTTGACTCAATTGCCCGCACTTGGCCCATATCCCTCTGCACCTTTCCTCGTCATATACCAATGCAGATGCCCTTTAAATGCTGTAATTGTACCAGCCTCCACCACTTCCTCTGGCAGCTCATTCCATACACGCACCACTCCTCAGCCCATTGGCCCATCTCATCAAGATCCTGTTGTACTCTGAGGGAACCTTCTTTGCCATCCACTACACCTCTAGTTTTGGTGTCATCTGCAAACTTACTAACTGTATCCCCTATGTTCACATCCAAATCATTATATAAATGATGAAAAGCAGTGGACCCAGCACCGATCCTTGTGGCACACCACTGTCACAGGCCTCGAGTCTGAAAAGCAACTCTCCGCCACCACCCTGTCTTTTACCTCAAAGTCAGTTCAGTATCCAAATGGCTAGTTCTGCTTGTACTCCATGAGATCTAACGTTGCTAACCAGTCTACCATGGGGATCCTTGTCGAGCGCCTTACTGAAGTCCACATAGATTGCGTCTACCGCTCTGCCCTCATCAATCCTCTTTGTTACTTCTCTGAACAAACTCAGTCAAGTTAGTGAGACATGATTTCCCACACACAAAGCCATGTTGACTATTCCTAATCAGTCCTTGCCTTTCCAAATACATGTAAATCCTGTCCGTCAGGATTCCCCCTAATACCTTGCCCGCCACCAATGTCAGGCTTACCGGTCTATAGCTTCTCTCAGCTTTAAAGCATCACCTTTTCATTCTGAGGCTATGTCCTCTGGTTCTAGTCTCTCCTACTCGTGGAAACACCTTTCCATATCCAGTCTACCACGGGGCCTCAGTATTCTGTAAGTTTCAATCAGATCTCCCTCACTCTTCTGAACTCCATTGAGTCCAGACCCAGATCCTCAGCCACTCCTCATGTGACAAATCTTTCATTCCTGGGATCATTCTTATAAAATGCCTCAGGAATGCTCTTAACCTACTATTGTGAGAGATGACATTACACTGAATTACATATTTTGACTGCAGGCTATAAAACCACCGAACTTTAGCAGCAAGCTATGTTGGTGTCCCTTTCTCACTGACTGCTGCTATCTCCTCAACAGTTTGAAGGGTCTATGATGTGTAGATACTAGACAGTACAAACTGAGCATACACATCTCTCTGTAATGAGAACAACCCATGGTCGACTCAGACTATGTGGACTTTACCTTTACCTTCACCAAGCATACGTTAATATGATTAAGAAAACATTTACTCAACAACAGGAATGTTGGATGATTACAAAAATATATTGGTCCACATATATTTTGCCTGAACCATGGTTGCTACCATATAACCAAAAACAATTATACATGAGGAAGTCTAAACCCAGTTTATTCATCCGAGATGTGTGTTGCAATTCAGTTCTTTCTGTTTTCTTGTCTTTGACAGTTCATTACCCTACAATGTAGGTATGTCTGCTCTCATGTATGTTCACCCTGTTCAATGTCCTTGTCTTTATCTTCATCTTCACTCTCAGAAGATTACTGCTGATCCCCTATTTCCTCTGCCGACAGTCCACACCCTGTTTGTCAACTGCACTTGAGAAAGGCATAGTGCACCATTTCTGATCTATACGGCAATGCCCCACTGGAGCTTCCAACTCATCTTGAAGTGGTTGAGTTATGATTGTTCAACTATAGCCCTGGTGGAAGCATGGGCATTGTTGTATCTTCATTTTCCCGTTGCCTCAGGGACGCACTACCACCTTGATAGCATTCATAGACCCTTATTTCAAGGAGATTGGAGTGTAAGAGTAGGGAAGACTTACTGCAACTGACAAAGGTACTGGTGAGACTACATAGAGTCATACAACATGGAAACAGACCGTCCGTTCCAACAAAGCCTTGCTGATCATTATCCCAAACTAAACTAGTTCCACCTGCCTGCTCCTGGCCCATAGCCCTCCAACCCTTTCCTACTCATGTACTTATCCAAATTTCTTTTAACCTTATAATTGTACCCACATCCTCCCTTTTCTCAGGAAGTTCATTCCACATGCGAACCACCCTATGCATAAAGAAAGTTCCTCATCTTTTTAAAATCTCTTTCCTCTCACTTTAAAAATGTGCCCCCTAGTCTTGAAATGCCCACCCTTGGGAAAAGACAAGTAGCATTAACTCTATCCATACCCATCATTCTTTTATAAACTTCTATCAGTCTCGAGTAATGTGGCAGTTTTGGTCCCTTTGTTTGGGGAAATTTCATTTGAGGCAGTTGAGAGAAGGTCTGCTAGGCTAATCACCAGAGTACAGGGATTGTCTTATTAACAAATGCTAAACAGGTTGGGAGTCTACTCACTGGAACTTAGAAGAATGATCTAACTGAAAAATATGAGATTCTTAAGGGGTTTTACAGGGAAAATGCTGGGAGGAGGTTTCTCGTCATGGGGGAGTCTAGGACCAGAAAGCATGGTCTCAGAATCAAGGGGTGCCAGTTTAAGACTGAAACGAGGAAGCATTTCTTCTCTTTGAATCTTTGGAAGTCCTTGTCACAGTGCCCCCTGTGGGGACAGAGTCCTTGTGTATATTTAAGGCTCAGATGGATAGATTCTTGATCAGTCAGGGAATCAAGGCTTCCAGGGAAAGCAGAGGAAGGTGAAAGTGAGGAATGTTGGATCAGTCACGATCCTATTGAATGGTGGAGCAGGATCAAGAGCTTAAGGGCCTACTCCTGTTCCTGTTTCTTTTGGCATTATTGTCATGTGGTCATCCTGAGCACTAACCTACTGTTCTGGAAATCATGGTGTCGAATACTACCACAGCTGATGGTGAAATATGAATTCAATAAAATCTGGATTTAAAAACTAGTCTATGATGACCATATAACCATTGTTGATTCTCAGATTACAGGTTTATTAATGAAACTCCAGATCCATGGCAATTCCGTTGGCTCTTAACTGACATCTGAAATAGTCAAGTAAGACACTCAGTTCAAAGGTAATAATGGATGGAAAACAAATGGCAGCCTTACCAAAAAAGCCACATCCCAGGAAAGAATAACAAGAAAGGAAAAACATGTTATGAACCAAATTTAGAGAATTTTTCATTTAATTCCCTGCAGCTCTTCTTCTGTGGCCCAAGGTCTTTGGAAGGAGGCAGGATCTCGGGACTTGTCTTCTACATCAACATCATGGCAGCTCCAAGACGGTCTGAAACAATCCTCCAAACTCTGGCATCGATGGTTCCATATAAGTTAAACATTGTTGAAGTGACAAAACCTTTCCACTCTCCAGCTCTGCAGGTTGGTGATAGGGCAGTCTGAAAGCAATATGGGTACATGCTATGGTACCCTACAGCTGAGGGAAGGTAGTGATGGCAGAGAATCCCACTGCCCAGGTTGCTTGGCTCTCCTTGTTATGGGTGAATGATGTACACAAGTGTAATCTGGAGAAAGAGGCATCAGTGACAGCTTGGATGTATTTGCAGGTCACCTCAACCGGGAGATGCTACAAAAAACCCGATGTAAAATATATGT
The DNA here is from genome assembly GCF_037043375.1 of Chiloscyllium plagiosum. Classification (NCBI taxonomy): domain Eukaryota; kingdom Metazoa; phylum Chordata; class Chondrichthyes; order Orectolobiformes; family Hemiscylliidae; genus Chiloscyllium; species Chiloscyllium plagiosum. The sequence continues at coordinate 49,581,643 of NW_028270167.1, forward strand.
GTGTGTAAAATGTATGGGATTTTGAACTAATGACAAATATGTTTTGTCCTAATTATTTGAAAGCACTTAATAATTATCTCGGTATATCTTTCTGGAACCATGACTTAAAGGTGGAATGTGCCCCCTGGAGTATTAATGGTTATTTGTTATATTGTGCTAGTTTGTAACAAAAATCATTGACAGATTTTGTTCTGAGCAAGGATGACTGGACCCAAAACATTAACTCCTGATTTCTCTCCACAGATGCTGCCAGACCTGCTGAGTCTTTTTTGTTTTTGGAATGACTGCAGTTTTTGAATAGGAAATGGGACTTTACTTTGTGTTTTGAAATATTTTATAATATATTGCAAATAGAAAGGAAAACGAAGAACTGCAGATGGAACTGGAGATCTGAACGAACCAAATTCAAAACATGCCTGAGAAATTCAGAGGCTCTGGTAACATCTGTGGCAAGAGAAACAGAGTTAACACTGAGTCTAGTGTGACTGTTCCTCAGAACTCTGTTTCTCCTTCCACAGATGCTGTCAGACCTGCTGATTTCTCCAGCATTTTCGATGTTTGTTTTGATTTCCAACATCCACAGTTTTTGCCTTTAGTCAGATCTGAAGATAAAGCCATTCATATCTGTGTCTTACGGGACACTGTTCGCAAGAAATCCATGGCTGATACATTAATCAATAAAGACATTTGAGAGTGCAGGTGGGAGACAATTTAAAACAAGGAAAAAGAGTAAGTACTGAGGGAATGCAGCAAGTTTGCAGCGTCTGTGGAAAGAGAGACAGACAGACAGAGTTAACATTTTGAGTTCAATGTTCAGTTTTCATGACAATTTAAGGTCTCCTCTGAATGACAGAACCTCCCACTAGTTCTGTTCTGGTGGCTCAGGACTGATGTTCATGTTCAAGTTTTGTACAAGGCCCAGATCCTACTCAAATGGCTACAGTTTAAGTAGTTAAAGCCTGTGTAAATTTTGGGAATTAGTATGAGGGTTTTGCAAGTAAGACCATAAGACCATAAGACATAGGAGCGGAAATAAGGCCATTCGGCCCATTGAGTCCACTCCGCCATTCAATCATGGCTGATGGGCATTTCAACTCCACTTACCCGCATTCTCCCCATAGCCCTTAATTCCTTGTGACATCAAGAATTTATCAATTTCTGCCTTGAAGACATTTAGCGTCCCGGCCTCCACTGCACTCTGTGGCAATGAATTCCACAGGCCCACCACTCTCTGGCTGAAGAAATGTCTCCGCATTTCTGTTCTGAATTTACCCCCTCTAATTCTAAGGCTGTGTCCACAGGTCCTAGTCTCCTTGCCTAACGGAAACAAATTCCTCGCGTCCACCCTCTCCAAGCCATGTATTATCTTGTAAGTTTCTATTAGATCTCCCCTTAATCTTCTAAACTCCAATGAATACAATTCCAGGATCCTCAGCCATTCCTCATATGTTAGACCTACCATTCCAGGGATCATCCGTGTGAATCTCCGCTGGACATGCTCCAGTGCCATTATATCCTTCCTGAGGTGTGGGGGCCAAAACTGGACACAGTACTCCAAATGGGGTCTAACCAGAGCTTTATAAAGTCTCAGTAGCACAACAGTGCTTTTATATTCCAACCCTCTTGAGATAATTGACAACATCGCATTCGCTTTCTTAATCACGGACTCAACCTGCATGTTTACCTTTAGAGAATCCTCAACTAGCACTCCCAGATCCCTCTGTACTTTGGCTTTATGAATTTTCTCACCGTTTAGAAAGTAATCCATGCTTCTATTCTTTTTTCCAAAGTGCAAGACTTCGCATTTGCTCACATTGAATTCCATCAGCCATTTCCTGGAACACTCCTCCAAACTGTCTAGATCCTTCTGCAGCTTCCCCACTTCCTCAGTACTACCTGCCTGTCCACCTAACTTTGTATTATTGGCAAACCTCGCTAGAATGTCCCCAGTCCCTTCATCCAGATCATTAATATATAATATAACCCCAACACTGAACCCTGCGGGACACCGCTTGTCACCGGTTGCCATTCCGAAAAGGAACCTTTTATGCCAACTCTCTGCCTTCTGTCAGACAGCCAATCCTCAACCCATACCAGTAGCTCACCTCGAACACCATGGCCCTCACCTTGTTCAGCAGCCTCCCGTGTGGCACCTTATCAAAGGCCTTTTGGAAGTCTAGGTAGACCACATCTACTGGGTTTCCCCAGTCTAACCAACAGATTTGTCAGGCACGACCTCCCCTTACTAAATCCATGTTGACTTGTTCTAATCCGACCCTGCTCTTCCAAGAATTTAGAAACCTCATCCTTAATGATGGATTCTAGAATTTTACCAACAACCGAGGTTAGGCTAATTGGCCTATAATTTTCCATCTTTTGCCTTGATCCTTTCTTGAACAAGGGGGTTACAACAGCGATCTTCCAATCATCCGGGACTTTCCCTGACTCCAGTGACTTTTGAAAGATTTCAACCAACGCCTCCGTTATTTCCTCAGCCACCTCCCTCTGAGCTCTAGGATGTAACCCATCAGGGCCAGGAGATTTATCAATTTTTAAGACCTTTTAGCTTTTCTAGCACTTTCTCTTTTGTAATGGCAACCATACTCAACTCAGCCCCCTGACTCCTTTAATTGTTGGGATATTACTCATGTCTTCCACTGTGAAGACTGACGCAAAGTACTTATTAAGTTCTCCTGCTATTTCCTTATCTCCCATCACTAGGCTTCCAGCATCAGTTTGAAGTGACCCAATGTCTACTCTTGCCTGTCGTTTGTTTCTTATGTATTGAAAGAAACTTTTACTATCATTTCTAATATTACTGGCTGGCCTACCTTCATATTTGATCCTCTCCTTCCTTTTTTCTCTCTTTGTTATCCTCTGTTTTTGTAGCCTTCCCAATCTTCTGATTTCCCAGTGCTTTTGGCCACTTTATAGGCTCTCTCTTTTTCTTTGATAGATTTCCTGACTTCCTTTGTCAGCCATGGCTGTCTAATCCCTCCCCAAATAATCTTTCTCTTCTTGGGGATGAACCTCTGTACAGTGTCCTCAATTTTACCCACAAACTCCTGCCATTTTTGCTCTACTGTCTTCACTGCTAGGCTCTGCTTCCAGTCTATTTTCGTCAGTTCCTCTCTCATGCCCTCATAATTACCTTTATTTAACTGTAACACCATTACATCTGATTTTGCCTTCTCTCTTTCAAACTGCAGACTGAACTCTACCATATTATGATCGCTGCTTCCTAAGTGTTCCCTTACTTTAAGATTTTTTATAAAGTCTGGTTCATTACATAGCACTAGGTCCAGAATAGCCTGCTCCCTATGGGCTCCATGACAAGCTGTTCCAAAAAGCCATCCTGTAAGCATTCCATGAATTCCCTTTCTTTGGATCCATTTGCAACATTATTTACCCAGTCCACCTGCATATTGAAGTCTCCCATGATCACTGTGACCTTGCCTTTCTGACATGGCTTCTCTATTTCCCAGTACATGTTGCGCCCCTGGTCCTGACCACTGTTAGGAGGTCTGTACATAACTCCCATTATGGTTTTTTTGCCTTTGTGTTTCCTCAATTCCACTCACACAGACTCCACATCATCCGATACTATGTCATTCAGCACCATAGATTTAATTTTGTTCTTAACTAACAAGGCAACCCCGCCCCCTCTGCCCACCTCCCTGTCTTTTCGATAAGTTGAAAACCCTTGGATGTTTAACTGCCAGTCCTGACCCCCCTGTAACCACGTCTCTGTGATGCCTACCACATCATAATCATTCACGATGATCTGTGCCATTAGTTCGTCTGCTTTGTTATGAATGCTACGAGCATTCAGGTAAAGTGCCTTAATGTTAACTTTCTTATCATCAGAGATATTGGAAGTCATAAGATGTCCTAAGTTATCCTTCCTTTTTGCTGCATTCCCAGTCTATCTCACGTTTAAATCTGCCTGCACATATGCTATCCTGCCGCTTATCTTTCCATTTAACTTCATACTCCCTGTCGCTTTCACTTTCCCTCCCCCCCAACTCAGAAGTTTAAAGTCCTACTGACCACCCTATTTATCCTCTTCACGAGAACATTGGTACCTGATCGGTTCAGTGGAGACCGTCCCAACGGTACAGATCCCCCTGTTTCCAAAACTGATGCCAATGCCCCATGAAGTGGAATCCCTCTTTCCCACACCAATCCCTTAGCCACGTGTTTACTTCCCTAATTTTCTTATCCCTATGCCAATTGGCACGTGGCTCGGGCAGTAATCCGGAGATTATGACCCTTGAGGACCTGTATTTTAATTTCCTTCCTAGTGCTCGATAATCCCCAAACAGGTCCTCCACCCTAGCTTTGCCTATGTTGTTAGTCCCAAAGTGGACCACAACAACTGGATCCTCCCCCTCCCACTCCAATATCCTTTCAAGCCGGTCAGAGATGTCCCGAACCCTGGCACCGGGTAGGCAACACACCATGCGAGACTCCTGATCCAGCTTGCATAGGATACTATCTGTCCCCCTAATTATAGAATCCCCTATAACAACTACTTGTCTTTTTGCTCCCCCCTCTTGAATGGCCTTCTGCACCATGGTGCCGTGGGCAGCTGGCTTATCCTGTCCAAAGCCCTTTTCCTCATCCGTACAGGGAGCAAGAATCCCATACCTGTTGGACAAGGTCAAGGGTTAAAGCCCAGCTATCAAGCCAAATCAAGCTACAATTGAAAATAATGCATTTCCTTTGGCTTAGAACAAGACAAACAAACAAAATAAATTGATTGCAAGAATGTTTGATCATTGAGTTCAGTCTGCCCTTCCCTCTGAACATAATAAAACTGCAATGAACAATGCACCTGTTTCTAGATTTTTTTTTATTTCAACAATAAATACTTTGTACAGTGAGCAATAAAATCTTGCTGAGGACACAGGACAGTGAATATTTTCTCTGTGCTGACATTTGAAACACAGATGGAAGTGATATGGGATATTTTGGAACTATCATGGTCCCTGGATCACTAAAGATTAGATATGTGAGTAAGATACATACGGAAATCCTGATGATATGACTTGCACGTTTCAAATTCCCATGACCCTCTGTTGACCCCTCTCCCTGACCATCAAGGACACCCAAGGCTTAACTCCCAGCTCCCCTGTGTACCAGCTCCCCAGCCTGTGATATCCTACCTTGGTTTATTTAGACATTTCAAAGAAATCCTCTGCCTTCTGCAGTGAGTTTCAGTCACAGACATTGCAAAGTCCTCGTTCGTTTCCTGGTAGCTGTTTGCTAAATCTAGGCTTCAACCCCCTCTTGGGTAACTGAACTCCTGATAGCATCATCACACACACTGAATCCCCTTTCCCATCTATCATTCTGTTCCTTTGTCCATGTGATTACTATCCAAACCCACACATTACCTTCTGAATACCCAGTGACCGAGTGAGTAAGCTAACCTCCAGATCCAGTCCCACAAACCTCCAGACCCTCTGAACCCTGTCAGCTGAAACTACAAACATACATCATGGATCATCCGATTTCAGCCCTACCCCTTAGCTCAACTGTCAAACACCTTGACTGTTAGAACCATCCTCCAAACCAGAACTGACCAGAAAACACCACCACCCACACATTCTAATTACTTCCACCAACTGGACTCTGCAATTCAACCTCAACCATTCAGTTTTTGCCCCCAAACAGACACAATTACCCCCATTGAAATGCATTGACACAATAGAGTCAGGCCCGATTATACTGCCCCTTTTCCCAACAATCCGGATACACTCAAGGCAGAATGACCAGCTCATCCTTGTTCCAGCTCAGCAATCTGCATTATCCAATTTTTGTTTATTTAACCATTTCAAAGCCATCCTCTGAAATGTGAAGGAAGGATGAGACTCAGGAAACACATAGATTTGACAAAAGTCTTCTGTGAAGATTGCAGCTCTGTATCAGCTGAGCGACAGAATTTCATGATTATGTGCGATGAATCTGTCACAGTCACATTCCATCAAGTTGCTCTGGAGAGTTTCAGAGATCAGAACTCCGGGTTGAGGACAGAATTGTCACATTCGATGGATTTCCAAACAGAATTCTTGAGACCAAAGTTTGGTTTCTGGTCACTGGATTCAAAATGTTAACTCTGATTTCTCTTCACAGATGCTGCCAGACCTGCTGAGCTTTTCCAGCAATTTCTGTTTTTGTTTCTGATTTACAGTATCTGCAGTTCCTTCCATTTTATTTGATTATCAAGGACCTGAATGCTCAGCATTTGTCCAATATAAAATGTTCAAATAGCCAATCACTATGAGACAGAGACTAACAGTTAATAAGTCTGTTGTCCACCTGTAAACTTGTGAAATACTGACTCTCTTTGTTGCTGTGCTGCGTAACTGACTTACTCAAGGGCTAATGCAACAGGCCAGATAGACAGTAAGTCAGGTGGCATGTGAGACAGTATTGAATGCCCATTGAATGCTCATTGGCATTTGGTGCTAAAAGTTTGGATTATGATGCAGTCTGGATAAATTAGATATTGCAAACAGGAGATAATCAAATGGACAGTCACTATTTTCAATAATATAAAGAAAGAACTGTGGATGTTGGAAATCTGAAACACAAATAGAAATTGCTGGATATTTCTCTCTGCATTCTCTCTACCGATGCTGCCAGACCCGTGGAGTTAACATTTTGACCCTTTTGCAGAATTGGACTTGAAATGTTAACTCTAATTTCTCTCCACTGGCTTCAATAAGCAGCTCTGCCACCCCCATTTTGGAGCAGATATTTTAATCTTCATTTGCTGAGTAACATCAGCTCAGACAGCTCAGTTTCCAGACATGAATGTTTGTGTTTTGGAAATGTGCATGTAATTTAAATCTCTCTCATTTGCCCTGTTAAAAAGGCTTTGGCTTCTTTTGATGGGCAACATAAAGACAGACCGTTTTCCCAAGATACAAATATAAATGGTTTCTGTTCATATGAGCCTGTCCAATATGTTTGTATTTAAACAAATCAAAATAATAGCTCTGTATCTGAACGTGGACAGCTTTTGTGTCAACTTAAATAAATCCATAGCACACATTGATGTAAATAAATACAGCATGAGAACAGTTAGGGAAAGCAGCCACTCAAGGGGCTGATCGATAGGCCCCCTGATGTTAGACATGAAGAGATATTGGCTGCTTGTGATAGTGAGATGGCAATCATCATTGCTGACTTGAATCTACACAAAGACTGTGTAAATCAGGTTGGCAGCAGTAACGTGGATGAAAGGTTATTGATGACCTTCGAGAACATATCTTAGAGCTGCATGTTCTGAAGCAACCAGACAGAAGGTTATGTTATCATCATCTTATTGATACTGTGTAATGTGACAGGATTTATGAAACAATCTCAGTGTAAAGGCTCTCTTACGTAGCAGCCATCACAATATAATTCAATTTTACATCCAATTTGAATGGAAGAAGATTGACTCTGAGGTAAGTATTTCAAACTTAAACAAGATCCACTCTGCAGGCATGTAAATTAAACCAGCTGAAGTGAATGGCGTAACTGGCTCGGAGAGAGATCACTAGAGACAGTGATGGCAGAGATTTAAGAGGATACCTCAGAATAAGTATATTCTGACTGAAACAAGAGACTTTAAAGGGAGGACTCGCTTTCTGTGGTTGACTGAAAAGTTGAAGAAATGGTCCAACTTGAGGATATTGCAAACATGGGTGGCAGGTCAGATGATTGATTAGAAAATAAAGTATGGCAGAGAAAAAGGTTAATTAGGAGGAAATTAGAATCTCAGAACCCAACTCAAAATGTTAAAAACAACAAAGCAAGAGTTTCCATGGGTATTTAAAAACAAAACATGTATGCAATGTGAGTGCCATGTTTGGGTGGCTCGGTGGCACAGAGGTTAGCTTCGCTGCCTCACAGTGCCAGAGACCCGGGTTCATTTCCCACCTCAGACTGACTGTGTGGAGTTTGCACATTCTCCCCGTGTCTACGTGGGTTCCTCCGAGTGCTCCGGTTTCCTCCCACAGTCTAAAAATGTGCAAGTTAGGTGAATTGGCCACGCTAAAATTGCCCGTAGTGTTAGGTGCAGGGGTAAATGTAGGGGAATGGGTCTGGGTGGGTGCGCTTCGGCGGGTCGGTGTGGACTTGTTGGGCCGTAGGGCCTGCTTCCACTCTAAGTAATCTAATCTAATCTAATCCTCTAGGGAGTGAGAATATGGGAGTTATTGGTAGATGTTAGGGGGCAAAAAGTGCAGAGCTGAAAAAGCACATCAGGTCAGACAGCATCCAAGGAGCAGGAGAATCGATGTTTCTGACATAAACCCTTCATCCATAGATGTTAAGGAAATGGCGAATTAAATGAATAAGTACTTTGCTTCTATCTTCACTATAGAAGATACAAAAAGCATTTCAGCAATAGTGGTAAGACACTGTTTTGCTGACATTGAAACTTCAGGCCAACTGTGTCTGCATGCTGACTCAGAACTGAGCACATGCACAGTTCCAGATTGTCTGCATCATCATCCCAGTCTCCCTCACCCTCTCCCCTCCTCTCTGAATCTGAACATCACCACAATTCTCCGCACCACTTCTACCAGCCCCAACCACCATCAGACTGGACATCAATCTCTTTCTTCTCCAGGTCACAATCTCTCTCTCACCCTCAGACTTTCTCTCCCACCCCCACTCTATCCCTCCAAAACTCAACATCCAGTGAAACTGAGCAGACATGGAAAGAAGATGCATGATTGAAACACTTCAACCAATCGCATTCACCCATGCATGAGCAAGCATCTCCCTAGACAATACTGCATGTACTCCTCAGTGTCAACCCAACTGTAAGTCAGGAAGTAGGAGTGAGGGATGAACACAATGTAATTACAGTCACTAAGGAGGCTGGACTCAGCAAACTGATAATAGGTCTCATCACCTTCTGTCTTCATCCCAGAGTCTTAAAAGAGGTTGTTAATTCGGTTGTAGATGCATTAATGCAAATTCTTTGAATTTCCCAAGATTCATTAGACTTCACTCAGTCAGAGATCATTTAGTCTGTCAATGTTTTGCCCCATCCCTTGTCAGTGACCATCACCTCCCTGACTCTAAACATCTTCTGGCCCCAAGGCCTGTCTGGAATGACTTGATGGCACTAACTGCTGTTTGTAGACTCTTGCTGACACTAACCTCGAGGATGCATAAGGTTCACTTGGTACAAGGTTCATTAATTGAAACCTGCAGTTTTTCTATTATTAGGGTATAATAATGTCTATTTAACCCTGACCGTATAATTCATTTCAACAGTCCCTTATTTTGAAAGAGGATGTAAATGCATTAAAGACAGTCCAGAGGAGGTTTACTCAATGAATACTTTGAATGAGTGGCTTGTGCAATCGGGATAGGTGCTCAGACTGGGTTTGTTTCTGCTGGAGTTTAGACGAGTTAAGAGTGATCTGATCAAACAGAAAAAGGGTCTTAATGATCTTGGAATGGATGTTTCTTCTTGTGGGTGAGTTCAGAATTCGGGACCATGTTTATAAAATTAGTGAGGGGTCACACTTTTTGGACAGAGATGAAGATAATTCTTTTTTCGGGTGTGTAACTTTGGAATTGTCTGTCCCGGAAAGTAGGAGAGGTGAGGACAATGGATATTTTTAAGTCACAGGTAGATTTATTTCCTTGCATAACAAGAATCTACGATTACACTGGGTAGATGGGAACTCAAAACATAGACTTATCAGCCATAAACTTATGAAAGAGTGGAATAGGTTCAAGCGAGCAAATGAATTTGTTAAATGCATTCATGAAAGTTTCCTCAAGCAGTATATAGAGGATCCTACTCAGGAAGGGACGAAACTCGATCTACTCATCGGAAATAGGGCAGGACAGGTGATGGAGGTGATAGTGGGGGAGCACTTTGGGACCAGTCCTATTAATTTTAAAGTAGTTATGGAGAGGAACTGGTCCACAGGTTCAAGTTCTAAATTGGAGAAAGGTGAATTTTGATGGAATTAGACAGGAGCTTGCAGTGGTTAATTGGAGTAATTTGTTTGCCAGCAAAGGGACCTCCAGCAAGGGGGAGGCCTTTAAAAGTGAGATCGCTGGAGTTCAAGGTCGATATGTTCCTATGAAGGTGAAAGGCAAGGTTGACAGGAATAGGGAACCCTGAATGACAAGAGATATTGAGGCTTTGACCAGAAAACGAATGAGGTATGGCTGAGGTACCGGCAGCTGGGACCAAGGGAATCCCTGGATGTATACAGGGGATACAGAGGTTTACTGAAGAAGAAATCAGGAAAGCAAAAAGGGGGCATGGGATGGCCTTGGCTGAGAAGGTTAGGATGCATCCAAAGAGGTTCTTTAAGTAAAAAGGAGTAAGAATAACTCGCGAAAGAATAGTTATTTCTTATTTTCTGAAGGCAAGTGTCAATCATTGTGTTCCAGAGGCAATTCAATTGGACAAATTGATAGGCTTGAAGCAAAGCGCACTTTATTCTTACACTGCAGTTAAAATAGTGATTTTAAAATAGCGACAATTCCAAGATGGAGGTGAAACAGGACACCTGAGATCGAGCTTGTCCACTCCGCTCATTTAGAGTCATCGGGTCATCGGGTCATAGAGATGTACAGCACAGAAACAGACCCTTCGGTCCAACTCTTTCAGATATCCCAACCCAATCTAGCCCCACCTGCCAGCACTCGGCCCATCTTCCTCCAAACCCTTCCTATTCATATACCCATTCAGATGCCTTTTCAAATGTTGCAATTGTACCAGCCTCCACCACATCCTCTGGCAGCTCATTGCATATACGTACCACCCTCTGTGTGAAAACGTTGCCCCTTAGGTCTCTTTTATATCTTTCCCCTCTTACCCTAAACCTATGCCGTCTAATTCTGGACTCCCCCACCCCATTTGTCTATTTATCCTATCCATGCCCCTCATGACTTTATAAACCTCTATACAGTCACCCCTCAGCCTCCGACGCTCCAGGGAAAACAGCCCCAGCCTGTTCAACCTCTCCCTGCAGCTCAAATCCTCCAACCCTGGCAACATTCTTGTGAATCTTTTCTGACCCCTTTCAAGTCTCACAACATCCTTTAAAAAGGAAGGAGAGCAGAATTGCACACAATATTCCAAAAGTGGCCTAACCAATGTCCTGTACAGCTGTAACTAACTCCTGTGTTCAATACTGTGACTAATAAAGGAAAGCATACCAAACGCCTTCTTCACTATCATATCCTACCTGCAACTCTACGTTCAAAGTGCAAGAACCTGCACTCCAAGGTCTCTTTGTTCAGCAACACTCCCTAGGACCTGACCATTAAGTGTATAATTCCTGCTAATATTTACTTTCCCAAAATGGCTCCTACCTTCACTACTTTACAGTTGGTAAACTTTTGCACAAACTCCCTGAAAATTTATTTTTACGTAGCTTTCCCATGAGTTCTTTGCCTATAGAATACAGGCCTAGCGCACTTTATGGTCTCTTAAGAATGTCAATCCCTGTGTGGCAAATTCCCAACTGCAGCATTGCCATGTGCCCTTGCAGATTAGAGGGATAATTAGTGGGATTAGTTCAGCCTTGTTCAAAAGAGGAGAATTACTTGAATATCGAAGTAATACATACTATTCAAGCTGAATGAAGGAGGAACAGAATATTGGTTTGCTTCAGTATTGTCTCATATGCTGCAGATGGGAGCTCTGTGAGTATTCCTTCATTTGAAAAGGGGATTTTCAGACGAAATGAGAGAGAATAATTGTATTAGATGAAATCAATCAAGTCCCATTTGCCAGCATCTGGCCCACACCCCTTCAAACCTCTCCCACTTTGGGGACAGTGGCCACAATTCGGTGACTTTTACTCTAGTGATAGAGAGGGATAATGTGCACTGCAGGGCAAGAGTTATAGCTGGGGGCAGGGAAATTATGATGCGGTTAGGCACGACTTAGGATGTGTGGCTTGGAAAAGTAGGCTTCAAGGGAAGGGCGCAATTGATATGTGGAGTTTGTTCAAGGAGCAACTATTGAGTGTCCTTGATCAGTATGTACCTGTCAGGCAGGGAGGAAAGGGTCGTGTGAGGGAGCCATGGTTTAATAAGGAATTGTAATCCCTTGTTAAAGGGAAGAGGGCAGCCTATGTAAAGATGAGGCGTGAAGGTTCAATTGAGGCAATTGAGAGTTTTTAGGTAGCCAGGAAGGATCTGAAGAGAGAGCTAAGAGCAGCAAGGAGGGGACATGAAAAGTCCTTAGTTGGTAGGATTAGGGAAAACCCTAAGGCTTTCTATAGGTATGTCAGGAATAAAAGAATGACTAGGGTAGGATTAGGTCCAGTCAAGGATAGTAGTGGGAAGTTGCGTGTGGAGGCAGAAGAGATTGGGGAGACACAGAATGAATACTTTTCATCAGTATTCACTCAGGAACATGACATTGTTGCCGATATGAATACTGAGTCACAATTAATTAGAATGGACGGCTTTGAGGTATGTAGGGAAAAGGTGTTGGAAATTCTGGAAAGGGTGAAAATAGATAAGTCCCTTGGGCCTGATGGCATTTATCCTAGGATTCTCTGGGAAGCAAGGGAGGAGATTGCAGAGCCATTGGCCTTGATTCTTATGTCCTCGTTGTCTACAGGAATAGTGCCAGAAGACTGGAGGATAGCAAATGTGGTTCCCTTGTTCAAGAAGGGGAGTAGGGATAACCCCAGTAACTATAGGCCGGTGAGTCTCACTTCTGTTGTGGGCAAAGTCTTAGAGAGAATTGTAAGGGATAGGATTTATAAACATCTGGATAGGAATAATGTGATCAAGGATAGTCAGCATGGTTTTGTGAAGGGCAGGTCGTGCCTCACAAACCTTATTGAATTCTTTGAAAAGGTGACTAAGGAGGTGGACGAGGGGAAAGCGGTAGATGTGGTGTATATGGATTTTAGTAAGGCATTTGATAAGGTTCCCCATGGTAGGCTACTGCAAAAAATACGGAGGTATGGCATTGAGGGTGAGTTGGAGGTTTGGATTAGGAATTGGTTGGCTGGAAGAAGACAGAGGGTAGTAGTAGATGGTAAAGGTTCATCTTGGAGTGCAGCTACTAACGGTGTTCCGCAAGGATCTGTTTTGGGACCATTGCTGTTTGTCATTTTTATAAATGACCTGGAGGAGGGGCGAGAAGGTTGGGTGAGCAAGTTTGAGGATGATACGAAAGTCGGTGGAGTTGTTGACAGTGAGGAAGGATGTGTCAGGTTACAGTAGGATATAGATAAGCTGCAGAGCTGGGCAGAAAGGTGGCAAATGGAGTTCAATGTAGGTAAGTGTGAGGTGATTCACTTTGGTAAGAGTAACAAAAAGATGGGGTACTGGGCTAATGGTCAGATACTTGGTAGTGTGGATGAGCAGAGGGATCTTGGTGTCCATGTACACAGATCTCTGAAAGTTGCCACCCAGGTAAATAGTGCGGTGAAGAAGGCATATGGCGTACTGGCTTTTATTGGTAGAGGAATTGAGTTCCGGAGTCCTGAGGTCATGTTGCAGTTGTATAAGAGTCTGGTGCGGCCGCATCTGGAGTATTGTGTGCAGTTTTGGTCGCCATACTATAGGAAGGATGTGGAGGCACTGGAACGGGTGCAGAGGAGGTTTACCAGGATGTTGCCTGGTATGGTAGAAAGATCGTATGAGGAAAGGCTGAGGCACTTGGGGCTGGTTTCATTAGAGAAAAGAACGTTTAGGGGTGACTTGATAGAGGTGTACAAGATGATTAGGGGTTTAGATAGGGTTGACCGTGAGAACCTTTTTCCACGTATGGAGTCAGCTATTACGAGGGGGCATAGCTTTAAATTAAGGGGTAGTAGGTATAGAACAGATGTTAGGGGTAGATTCTTTACTCAGCGAGTCGTGAGTTCATGGAATGCCCTGCCAGTAGCAGTGGTGGACTCTCCCTCTTTATGGGCATTTAAACGGGCATTGGATAGGCATATGGAGGATAGTGGGCTCGTGTAGGTTAGGTGGGCTTGGATCGGCGCAACATCGAGGGCCAAAGGGCCTGTACTGCGCTGTATTTTTTCTATGTTTCTATGTTCTAGGACATTGGTGAAGGCACTGCTGGAATATTGTGTGCAATTCCAGTCTCCTTCCTATTGGAAAGATGTTGTGAAACTTGAAAGGGTTTAATAAAGATTTGAAGGGATGTTGCCAGGGTTGGAGAATTTGAGCGAGAGGGAGAGGTTGAATAGGCTGGGACTTCTTTCCCTGGAGCGTCGAAGGCTGAGGGGTTATCTTATGGAGGTTTATAAAATCATGAGGGGCATGGATAGGATAAATAAACAAAGTCTTTTCCCTGGGGTGTGGGAGTACAGAACATAGGAGGGCATAGGTTTAGGGTGAGAGGGGAAAGATATAAAAGAGACCTAGGGAGCAACTTTTTCATTCAGAGAGTTTTACGTAAATGGAATGAGCTGCCAGAGGAAGTGGTGGTGGCTAGTACAATTGCAACATTGAAAAGGCATCTGGATGGGTATGTGAATAGGAAGGGTTTGGAGGGATATGTGCCAGGTGCTGGCAGGTGGGACTAGATTGTTTTGGGATGGCATGGATGAGTTGGATGAAAGGGTCTGTTTCCATGCTGCATATCTCTATGACTCTATGGCACTGTGACACTGCCACATTTAGTGATCTGTGGATGTGTCCACCCAGATCCCTCTGCATCCCTCCGAAGGGTTCTGCCATTCACTATATAATTGCCAGCTGTATTTAACCTTTAAAAATGCATCACCTCACATTTGTTGAGATTAAACTCCATCTGCCATTTTTCTGCCCATGCCTCCAACTGATCTATGTTCTGTTGTATCCTCTGACAATCCTCCTCATTATCCGCAAATCCACCAATCTTTGTATCGTCCCAATCTTTGTATCTTCCACAAACATACTAATTAGACTCGTCACATTTTCCTCCAAATTATTTATAAAGGCCATGAACAGTAGAGGTCCCAGCTCTGATCCCTGTGAACACCACTAGTCACAGCCCTCCATTCTGAAAAGCATCCTCCACCACTCCCCTCTGTCTCCTATGATTGAGTCAGTTCTAAACAGGAAAATCCATCTTGCCAGCTCACCCCCGATACCATGTGACTTCACCTTCTGTACCAGTCTGCCATGAGGGACCTTGTCAAAAGTTTTACTGAAGTCCATGTAGACAACATCAACTGGTTTTCCCTCATCAATCATTTTCATCATCTCCTTAAAAAACATGGTCAAGTTAGTAAGGCACGACCTCTCCCGCACACAACCATGCTGTCTGTCACTAATAAATCCATTTTCTTCTAAATGCAAATAGATCTTGTCCGAGTGAATATTTTCCAATCATTTCCCTACACTGACATAAGGCTCACAGGTCTGTAATTCCCAGGATTATCCCTGCTACCCTTCTTAAACAATGGGACAACATCAGCTATTCTCCAGGCCTCTGGGACCTCACCTGTGACCAGAGAGAATTCAAAGATGTCTGTCAATGCTGCAGCAATTTGTTCCCTTGTCTCCCTCAATATTCTGGGATCGATCCCATCAGGACCCAGGGACTTATTTACCTTAATACTTTTTAAGACACACAGAATGTTTCCGTGTCCATGTTTAACCTGATGTCATGAGGCTTCATGGGGTCTGGCATCAATGCTGAGCACTTCCAGAGCACAGCCCTCTTGACTGTATCCCACGGAGCTGTTCCCTCTGCTGGCTCTGTCCTGCCAGTGGGACAGGACCTGCCCTGAAATGATCATTGTGTTGTCTGGGACATTGTCTGTAAAGTGGGATTCTGTGAGTGTGACTATGTTCGATTGTTGCTCGATTAGTCTGTGAGGAATATACTGCAGGTCAGTTTTAAGTGTTGTACAAGAAAGAGTTAACACCTCTTGATTTCTTTCAATTTTAAAATCAAGCGGAATTAAATTTAGTTCTCGTTTGCTTCAATAATCAGAGTACACACCCGATTATTTCTCAATTCAGGAACTAAAGTAACCAGCTGAGTCACCTTTCCAACACACTGCCCGACCAAATACATTGAAAACGGCTTCGGAAAGGCCTGAATTCAAATATGGTGCTGCTGCACCTCACTGTCCCTCCAATAAAGAGTGAGTCAATGATGGGATCTCAAATCTGTCCAGAGAGCTTCCAAACTGGGTCCAGGCAGTTATTCAAATATCCCCTCACTACAGACAATTCAGAACTATCTCAGAGAGGGTGCAGAATATTCCCAAAGGGGAGAGGGACCAGCAGGATGTTGCTGTACACATTGGAACCCATGATACAGGATGGGAAAAGGACGAGGTCATGAGGAGAGAAAATAGGAATTTAGGCAGGAACTTAAAAAGTCGATCCCGGAGGGTAGTTGTAGGAGGGGGGTGAGGGTGTGAGTCCTTTTAGGGTAGACAGTACGAGAAAGAATATCAGGCTGATATGATTTAACCAAATCAGAAATTATAGATGTACTTAATAAAAGCAGAGGGCTCAGTAAACGGATTCCCGCGGCTGGGTTTTGAGATTTCACTCCCTATTGTCGGTCTCCTCCCTCATTCATTCCATTTCACGGAGACGCGATTTGACAGTAACTTTCTTAAAGGGGACAGGGACCCCATTCAATCTGTATCTAACAGGTCTGTGCTGATGGAGACAACTTGTTTGATGTCCTGCAAACTGTTCAAGTCCCGGTAGATGGTTCTGAGGGGGATTAGTATTCTCATCTTTTCATAGTTTCGGGTGAGATAGTGGGCTGGGGAGTGGGGAGACCACAGTTTGATGAATGACTGAATGAAATGCGGAAGGAGTAAATACCGAGCGATTGTGAGTGGGTTGGCAAATAAAGGGCCTTAATATAAAAATAAAGAAACATATAGTACAATATCTCACACAACCATAGAATAAGATGTTTGAAGGTGATTGACTCGCTGCATCAGTAAAGCCACGCCAGCTCGCCCACGGAGACATTGGGAATGATTAACTGATATGGGTGAGCGGGGCAGAACCTCAGCAGATCACAGGATATTCAGGGACAAAGGTTACAAGATAAACAAGTGACCACATCAGCGAACAGGCACCGTGTGTTTGAATCTGACCGGTAGATATGTAATAGACAGTGACCTGATGTCATCAAAATGCCGAGTTAATTGGATTATTAATTTGATGTAATTGATTTACAGACCTGATGGAATTAACTTCCTCGTCAACTGATTTACAGACCTGATGTAATCATCACCCAGTTGGTTGACCTGTGGACTTGATATGATCAACTGCACACGAACAGTTAGTTTGTAGACTGACATAACTTTGATGTCAGAAAGTGTAAGGTTGGTATTGTGCGGGTGTTTGACAGAGAGAGCTGGATTGTCCTGTGTGATGGTCTGGAGTTCCTCTCCTGGCTGTAATCGATTCCCGCTGGAATAAACTGCTGTTCCTGTTGAATTGCCCAGGCCTTCAGAGTCTTCTTGCCTCAGAGACAGCGGTCACTCCTACAGCAGTGATATCTGGATTACTCCCAGTGCCGTGTCCCAGTGGGAGTAGGAACAGGAGGGTAGAGCAGATGAATATGTGGCTGAGGAGCTGGTGGAGGGGAAAAGGATTCACATTTTCAATCTTTGGAATCTCTTCTGGGGTAGAAGAGACCTGTATAAGAAGGGACAGTTACACCTGAATTGCAAGGGGACTGATATACTGCTGGGGAGATTTGCTCGAGCTGCTTGGGTTGGGGGCGGAGGGGTTTCAATTTATTTCAATGCAAGTGGCCTAATAGGTAAGGCATTACAAATCAGGGCATTGTTAGCAACATGGGACTAGGATATCATTGCAATTCCAGAGACGTGGCTCAGGGATGGACAGGACTGGCAGCTTAATGTTCCAGGGTAATATATGCTAGAGGAAGAATTGAAAGGGGGCAAGAGAGGAGAGGGAGTGGCGTTTTTTTTTGATTAGGGATAATATTACGGCTATACTTAAGGTGATTATCCCTTTCTTATTTCTCAGTTCCACCCAAATTGCTTCTTTTTTATTCATTTATGGGACATGGGTGTCTCTGGCTGGCCAGCACTGACAGCCCATCCCTATTTGCCCCTTGAGAAGGTGGTGGTGAGCTACCTTCTTCAATCACTGCAGTCCACTTGCTGTGGGTTGACCCACAATAATTTCCCTGGATGTACTCGCAGGAATAATCACCTTATTAGGATTTTACTGTCGACTCCCAAAAGTTAGTGGGAAATAGAGAAGCAAACTTGTGAGGAGATCTCAGTTATCTGTAAGAATAATAGGGTGGTAATGGTATGGGATTTTAACTTTCCAAAGCTTAGACTGGGACTGCCATAGTGTTAAGGACTTTGTTGGAGAGGAATTTGTTAAGTGTGTACAAGAATTTTTTCTGATTCAGTATGTGGATGTACTTACTGAAGAAAGAGCAAAACTTGAACGACTCTTGGGAAATAAAGCAGGGCAGGTGACTGAGGTATCAGTGGGGGAGCACTTTGGGGCCAGGGACCATAATTCAATTAGTTTTAAAATAAAGTTAAAAATCACACAACACCAGGTTATAGTCCAACAGGTTTATTTGGAAGCACTAGCTTTCAGAGCAGCATTCCTTCATCAGGTGGTTATACCTAATAAAGGAGTGGTGCTCCGAAAGCTAGTGCTTCCAAATAAACCTGTTGGACTATAACCTGATGTTGTGTGATTTTTAACTTTGTCCACTCCAGTACAATACCAGCACCTCCAAATCAGACAGTTTTAAAATATTGATGGAAAAAGACAGACCGGATCTAAAAGTTAAAGTTCTAAATTTAGAAGAAGGCCAATTTTGATGACATGAGGCAAGAACTTTCAAAAGTTGATTGGAGGTGGCTATTCACAGGTAAAGGACGGCTGGAAAGTTGGAAGCCTTCAACAATGAGATAATGAGAATCCAGAGACAGTATGTTCCTGTTAAGGTGAAGGGCCAGGCTGGTAGGTGTAGGGAATGCTGGATGACTAGAGAAAATGAGGTTTTGTTCAAGAATAAGGTTTTGTTCAAGCGTATGGTGCCAAGTTCTAATGAGGGAAGGAATAAAAGGACAGGGCAGATAAATCAATGGTTGACGAGGTGCTGCAATGTGCAGGGAGTCACTTTCTTGGAACATTGGGATCTCTTCTGGGACAGAAAAGACCTGTTCACCTGAACTAGACCAATATCCTGGTGGGGAGATTTGCTCGCTCTATTTCAGGAGATTGTCAGATTTGAGAGAGGTGGGGCGGGGCTTTCTAAACAACAGTGAAAATAGAAAGAAAGATGACAATGATTCTGAATCAGAAAACAGCAAATTATTGAGAAAAGACAACAAGAACAAATCAGAGAACAAAGGAACACTGAACACTTAAACTGCATTTATTTCAATGCAAGAGGTCTCAGGGATAAGGCTGATGAACTCAGGGCATGTAAGGGAACATAGGCCTGGGATGTTATTGCTATTACAGAAACATGGCTGAGGAATGGAAAAGACTGGCAGCTCAGTGTTCTGGGTTTTAGATGGTATAGGAAGGACAGAAAGAGGCGAGGTGGGAGAAGGACTGGCATTTTTGATTAATGAAAATATTATGACTGTAATTAGGGAAGATATTTCTGAGGGATCATTCAGTGAAAATATATGGATTGAAATTAGAAATAAGAAAGGGATGATCACCTTGATGGGATTGTACTATTGGCTCCCCAATAGTCAGAGGGCAATTGAGAAGCAAAAATGTCGAGAGATCTCAAATATATGGAAGAATAATAAGTTTGTAATAGTATGGGATTTTAATTTTCCAAATGCTGTCTCAGACTGCCATGGTGTTAAAGGTTTTGATGGTGAAGAATTGTTTAATTGCAAGAAAATGTTCTTTTATCAATATATAAATCTTCCAATGAGAGACAGATCAAAACTTGACCTTCTCTTGGGAAATAAGGCAGGGCAAGTGACTGAAGTGTGAGTCAGGGAACACTTTTGGACCAGTGATCATTATCCTAGTAATTTTAAAATAGTTATGTAAAAGGATAAAAGGTAAAGCTCTTAATTGGGGTAAGGCAAATGGGTGTGAAAGGATATGAAACAAGACCTTTCAAAAGTTGATTGGAGTAGACTAATCGCAGGGAAAAGGAGGACTGACAAGTGGGAGGCCTTTCAAAGTGTGACAACCAGAGTTCAGAAACATTCTGTTCCTGTTAGAGTGAAAGGCAAGGCTGGTAAGATTAGCGAACAATGGATGAATAAAGATGTTGTAGTTCAAGTCAAGAATAAAAAATAACCATCTATTCGAGAGACAATTGGGATCAACTGAATGTCTTGAAGAGTGTAAAGAGTGTAGGGGCATTCTTTAGAAGGAAATGAGGAAGGCAAAGAGGGGACAGGAGATAGCCTTGGCAGGTAAGGTTAAAGATAATCCAAAGAGATTCTGTAAATACATTGAGTGACGGAGAGAGGTTAGAATCCCTTTAAGACCAACGAGGTTGTCTTTGCGTTGAACCTCAAGAGATGGGAGAGATATAAATGAATATTTCGAATCAGTTTGTACTGTGAGAAAGAAATGGAGGTGAGAGTAATCATGGAAATAGATATTGATGTTTTGGAAACAGTTCACAGTCCAGAAGAGGAAGTGCTGGAGATCTTAAAAAATATAAACATAGAACATAGAACATAGAACAATACAGCACAGAACAGGCCCTTCGGCCCACGATGTTGTGCCGAACTTCTAACCTAGATTAAGTACCCATCCATGTACCTATCCAAATGCCGCTTAAAGGTCGCCAATGATTCCGACTCTACCCACGGGCAGCGCATTCCATGCCCCCACCACTCTCTGGGTAAAGAACCCACCCCTGACATCTCCCCTATACCTTCCACCCTTCACCTTAAATTTATGTCCCCTTGTAACACTCTGTTGTACCCCGGGAAAAAGTTTCTGACTGTCTACTCTATCTATTCCTCTGATCATCTTATAAACCTCTATCAAGTCACCCCTCATCCTTCGCCGTTCCAACGAGAAAAGGCCGAGAACTCTCAACCTATCCTCGTACGACTTCCTCTCCATTCCAGGCAACATCCTGGTAAATCTTCTCTGCACCCTCTCCAAAGCTTCCACATCTTTCCTAAAGTGAGGCGACCAGAACTGCACACAGTACTCCAACTGTGGCCTAACCAAAGTCCTGTACAGCTGCAACATCACTTCACGACTCTTGAATTCAATCCCTCTGCTAATGAACGATAATACTCCATAGGCCTTCTTACAAACTCTATCCACCTGAGTGGCAACCTTCAAAGATCTATGTACATAGACCCCAAGATCCCTCTGTTCCTCCACCTGACTAAGAACCCTACCATTAACCCTGTATTCCGCATTCTTATTTGTTCTTCCAAAATGGACAACCTCACACTTGGCAGGGTTGAACTCCATCTGCCACTCCTCAGCCCAGCTCTGCATCATATCTAAGTCCCTCTGCAGCCGACAACTGCCCTCCTCACTGTCCACAACTCCACCTATCTTCGTATCATCTGCAAATTTACTGACCCACCCTTCGACTCCCTCATCTAAGTCATTAATAAAAATTACAAACAGCAGAGGACCCAGAACTGATCCCTGCGGAACTCCACTTGTAACTGGGCTCCAGGCTGAATATTTACCATCTACCACCACTCTCTGCCTTCGACCGGTTAGCCAGTTTTCTATCCAATTGGCCAAATTTCCCTCTATCCCATGCCTCCTGACTTTCCGCATAAGCCTACCATGGGGAACCTTATCAAATGCCTTACTAAAATCCATAAAGGCAGATAAACCTCCAGGACCTGATCAAGTGTTTCCCAGGAACTTTTGGAAGTTAGGGAGAAAATTGCAGGGCCCCTAGCAGAAATATTTGTATCATCTACAAACATGGGTGAAGAATTGGAGGACTGGGGTGTGGCTAAAATGTCATTGTTTAAGAAGGGATGTGAGGAGAAGCCTGGGAACGATCGACCTGTGACTCTGACTTCGGTGGTGGGTAGGTTTTTAGAGATGATTCTGAAAGATAGAATTTACAGAGGTTGGAGAGGAAAGAATTGATTCGAAATGGTCAGTATAGTTTAGTGTGAGGAAAGTCATGTCTCACACACTTGACTGGGTTTGTTTTGAGAAGTAACCAAAATGATTGATGAGGACAGAGAGGTTGATACTGTTTGTTTAGCTTTGTGTAAAGCTTTTGATGAGGCTCTGCATGGTAGACTAATTAGTAAAGTTAGATCACATGGGATTCAGGGTGGGCTTGCCTATTGGATATATAATTGGCTTTACAGTAGAAGACAGCAGGTGATGGTGGATCATTGTTTTTCAGATGTAGGCCTGTGATCGGCAGTGTTTCACAATGATCGGTACTGGCTCCACTTCGGTCTGTCATGTATATGAAGGATTTGGATAACAATATAGGAGGCATGGTTAGTAAGTTTGTGGATGACACCAAAATGGTAAAATGGCCAGTGAAGAAGGTTAGGAGAAAGTGAGGACTGCAGATGCTGGAGATCAGAGCTGAAAATGTGTTGCTGGAAAAGCGCAGCAGGTCAGGCAGCATCCAAGGAGCAGGAGAATCGACGTTTCGGGCATGAGCCCTTCTTCGGGATGAAGGTTACCCAAGATTGCAAAGAGATATTGATCGATTGGGTTAAAGGGTTGAGGATTGGCAGATGGATTTTAACTTGGATAAAGTTGAGGTATTGCATTGTGGTCATACAAATAAGGACAGGACTTAATGGTAGGGCCCTGGGTAGCGTTGTAGCGCAGAGAGACCTCAGGGTCAGGGACATAGTCCTTTGAAATTTGCATCATGGGCAGACAGGGTGGTTAAGAAGGTAATGAGCATGTTTGTCTTCATTGCTCAGAACTTTGAGGATCGGAGTTCTGACATTATATTGAATTTGTACAGGACAGTGATGAGGCCTCTCCTGGATTAATGTGCAATTCTCATCGCCCTGTTATAGGAAGAATATTATTAAAGTGGAGAGAGTTCAGTAAAGATTTACCAAGATGTTGCCAGGAATGAAGGGTTTGAGATATAAAAATTGGGCTGTTGCATTGGAGGGTGAGGGATGATCTTATTGATGTTTATAAAATCATGAGGGGCATAGATAAGGTGAATGACAGGGGTATTTTCCCTCAGGTGGGGGAGTTCAAACCTGGGGGGTGTATTTTTAAGGTGAGAGGAGAAAGATTGAAAAAGGAGATGAGGGGCAGGATTTTTAGTAGTTCATGTGTGGAATGCACTACCAGAGGAGGTTGTGGATGCAGGTACAGTTACAGTGTTTAAAATACATTTGGATAAGTTCATGAATAGGAAAGGTTTAGAGGGATATGGGCCAAGCGCAGGCAGTTGGAAATAGGTCAGTTTTGGAACATGGTCGGTGTGGCCTGGTTGGTTCGAAGGGTCTGTCTCCGTGCTGTATGACTCTATGACTCCATGACATTATGGTACGCAGTCAAAAGCCACGTCAGTCTCTTCACACGCTCACTTTGTCCACCAGACCAGGACCTGGGACACAGCAGGGGGAAGGGTATTGTTGATGAATGGAGATACCAAGGGACTTTTATATGCAGTGGGTGTATAGTGGAGAAACTACAGAGAGGCAGTTCGGGGTAGATGAAACTGCACAGGGGAGGGCAATTAGACAGGAGCCACGGAGGGGTCAGGGGCCATGGAGGGGGACAGGGGCTAAATTTGTGTTGGGGGGAGGTTGTTCAAAATTGAAGGGCGTGCAGATTCAGGATTGAAAGGCAGAAATAGGGAAGAAAAGGAAGGGAAAGAAAGAGAGAAAAAATTAGAAAAGAAGAAAGAGCAAGAGAGTGAGAAAGAACACAGAAAAAGGTAGAAAGAAGAGGCAGGAGAGAAAACTACACAAGAAGAGGCTATCAGTAAGATAGATAGATAGAGAGAGAGATAGTGTGAGAGAGAAGGTTGAGAGGGAAAGAGTGATGTAGAGTGATACAAACAAAGGCAAAGAGAGAGACAGAGGCAAAGGGAGAGATTGAGTGAGAGAAAAAAAGAGGAAAAATCAGATAGATGCAAACAGGTGATAAGGAACGAGGTGATATTCACCATTCCGATTGGTCTAAGCTCTCTGGATGGTCACTCTCACACTCACTCTCTCCCACTGAGGACTGAATCTGTTCCAGGGGCTTGCTTTCAAGATTCAACCATTCCCTACACTCTGTCACACAGAGACAGACAGAAACCCACAGATACACACCCACTGCTCAGTGCACATGGTGAAAGGGACAATGGCTGCCAGAACCCATTTGACATATCCCCAAGTCTCTCACTCAAAGCCCCTCTCTGCCCAAGTCCCAGCCCATCCAGTCAGCTCCTATCTCCCTCTACCTGGGACATACCTCCCCCAGGGATAGAGCACAGCCAGAGTCACCTCAGTGGGATTAGAGGGGTGAGGGACGGAGGAAGGGAGGGAGGGAGGAGGTGTGAGAGTATGCAGCAGGTAAACAGTTTCATCCAATCTGCCTCTGAACAAGGAGACTAAAAGAAACATAATCCAATGAATAACCGACATTAAAGAAATATAAAATATGCAACAACCAGAGAAGTATGAAGCTGGCAGATATGGCAAAGAGTAAAATCACAGAATTCTTCCTGCTCTCTTCCTTTGGATCATTCTGTGTTTTTCTCTGACCTCTCAGTTCCTTCTGCACCTTAATGGCCTCGAAGATGTGTCTGACAGTCAGAATGTTGATAAAGAGAATAAAGGAAAATGGGAACATTGGTGTTAAAAAAAGTCTGAAAATATTTAAAACTTGTCCACCGAGGGTCATAAAGATAACTGTACGTGACACAACAGTACCACCTAACATTGTTGATCATCTTTCCAGGTTTATGCATGAAGAAGTTGGGAATATTCTTGAAACAAAAGATGTAGATTGTTGCTAGAACCTTCATTGCAGGTTTCCCTGTGCAATACTTAGTTTTCATCTCATGTCAACAAATGGCAACAAATCGATGAAAGGAAATAGCAATGGTGACCCATGTAGAACAATCAAAGGTCAAATGGATGAGGACATAGAGAGCACCACAAACAGGAGTGATTTGCAGGAAACACAGTGGATAATAATAACGTTGAAACTGGCGAATTATGAGATAAAAAAAACGATGAACAGTAGATCTGACACTGTCATGGCCACCAGATAGCTAGTGCTGCATGGAGAAAGGCCACATTTGCCCCGAGCTAAGATTGTAATCACTGCTAGACTTACTGTAAGAGAAAGGAAAAAAAAGAGTCTTGAAGTTATTACTCAAATATTCTCTGTGCCTGAGCCCAGACTGTCGGTAATGACACAAAGATAATGGTTGTTCCATGTCATATGAAGTTTAAAGAATCTGAACCACATCAGTAAACTCTCTCTAAATGAATCATTTGCACATTTAAAGGACATAGGGAAGAACATGAGCAGCAGATTACTCACAGAAACACAGTCATATACTCAAGGTGGTTTTGGGTCAGCAGCAGTTGATTTCACCTGCTTTCCAGGTTACTCTGACTGGCATTACCCATAAGCCCACAGCACCCATACAAACACACATTGGATCAGGAAAACAAGGAATAGGACACACCTAATATGGACATTGATCACAAAATTTCTGTATTTGGTTTTGGAGTCTCCATAGTTCAATTTGCCACCAGACTTCTTTTCCCACACTGTATGAACTCCAGTACAGGGCATTGAATCACCCCACAGTATCCAGGAAGGGATGATTGCTATGATATGGATGAGCAAATGATAGGGCATTGAGTCCCTTTCGCATGAAGGTATTCAGCAGTGGATCCATCATCATGTGCCAGATGGGATATCCACCTCAATCAGAAAAACTTCAACATTTGATACGAGTCCTTCTACCTGTCCAAGATAGAACAGCACAGCTCTCACACAAATAAAATCTGAATCCCCACAACACTGGTCATGGTAACGCTCTGGTTTAGAAAGCAGACGTTTTATCTGGGTTGAAGCAAAGCTTGCTGCCTGATATCCAGGCTCACGCTCCCAAGCTGTAAGAAGACAGAGGGTGGTGGTTGATGAGAAATGTTTAACGGGGAGTTACTAGTGGTGTACCGCAAGGATTTGTTTTGGGTCTACTGCTGTTTGTCATTTTTATAAATGACATGGATGAGGCTATAGAAGGATGTGTTTGTTAAATTTGCGGATGACACGAAGGTCAGTGGAGTTGTGGGTAGTGTGGAAAGATGCTGCAGGTTACAGAGGGACTTAGGTGAGCTGCAGAGCTGGAAAATAGAGTTTAATGCGGAAAGGTGTGAGGTGATTCACTTTGGAAGGAGGAGCAGGAATACGGAGTACTGGGTTAATGGCAAGATTCTTGGTAGTGTGGTGAGTAGAGAGATCTCAGTGTCTTAGATTACTTACAGTGTGGAAACAGGCCATTCAGCCCAACAAGTCCACACCGAGCCGCCGAAGCGCAACCCACCCAGACCCATTCCCCTACATTTATCCCTTCACCTAACACTATGGGCAATTTAGCATGGAGAAAGTGAGGACTGCCGATGCTGGAGATCAGAGCTGAAAAAGCGCAGCAGGTCAGGCAGCATCAAAATCGACATTTCGGGCATAAGCCCTTTTTCAGGCAATTTAGCGTGGCCAATTCACCTAACCGGCACATTTTTGGACTGTGGGAGGAAACTGGAGCAAACCCAGGGAGAATGTGTAAACTCCACACAGTCAGTCACCGGAGGCGGGAATTGAACCCAGGTCTCTGGTGCTGTGAGGCAGCAGTGCTAACCACTGCGCCACTGTGCCACCGTATCACCATGTCGATACACATAGATCCCAGAAAGTTGCGACCCAGGCTGATTGGGTTGTTAAGAAGGTGTACAGTGTGTTAGCTTCTATTAGTAGAGGGATTGAGCTTTGGAGCCATGAGGTCATGTTGCAGCTGTACAAAACACTGGTGCGGCCGCACTTGAAATGTGGTACAGTTCTGGTCGCTATATTATAGGAAGGATGTGGAAGCATTGGAAAGGGTGCAGAGGAGATTTCCCAGGATGTTGCCTGGTATGGAGGGAAGGACATATGAGGAAAGGCTCAGGGACTTGAAGTTGTTTTTTGTTAGAGAGAAGAAGGTTGAGAGGTGACTTTATAGAAACATACAAGATGATCAGAGGATTAGAACAGAGCTTTAAATTGAGGGGTGATAGATGGAGGACAGATGTCAGAGGTAGTTTCCTTACTCAGAGAGTAGTAAGGGCATGGAATGCGCTACCTGCAACAGTAGAAGACTTGCCAACTTTGACAGCATTTAAATGGTCATTGGATAAACATATGGATGATAACGAAGTCATGTAGGTTAGATGGGCTTGAGATTGGTTTCACAAGTCGACGCAACATCGAGGGCCGAAGGGCCTGTACTGCGCTGTCATGTTCTATGTTCTATGTTCCAGGCCTGGGCTGACAAATGGCAATTAACATGCGTGCCACACAAATACAAAACAATTATCACCTCCAAGAAGAGATCACATCGATAACGCCGTGTGACATTCAAGGCTTTGCTGTTGCTGAATCCCCCACAATCAACAAGCTGGGAGTTCCCATTGAGCTGAAACTGAAATGGATTTACAATGTAAGTACTGTGGCTACAAGAGCAGCTCAGGGGGCAGGAACACTGCAGTGAGGGATGTACCTCATGGCTCCAAAAGCCTCTCCACCATCTCCAAGGCATACGTCAGGAGTGTGATGGAATACTCCCCACTTGCCTGGATGGAAATATCTCCAAGATCCCTCAAGAAATGGGATCCCAGCATGACCAAGCAGCCATATAAAAGCACAATGTTGCAGACACTCAAAATCCGAAATGAAATCAGAAAGTGCTGGAGAAATTCAGCAAATCTGGCAACACCTGTGGAGAGAAATAGAGAGTTAACCTTTTGAGTCCAATATAAGACTTCTTCAGAACAGTGCTGATCAGGAGTCATGTCAGACTAGAAACATTCATTCACTTTCTCTCTTCACAGTTACACCAGGCTTGCTGAGTTTCTCCAACATTTTCTCTTCTACGACAAAGTAACCAGTTTGATTAGCACCGCATTTACAAACATTCAGTCCATCCACCACCGGTGTTCAGTAGCAGCACTGAGTATCATTGACAATACAAACTGCAGAGACTCACCAATGCTCCGTAGAAATCATCTTCAACATCTATGACCACTACCTTCCTAAAGACAAAGATGCATGAGAACACCATGACCTGCATGTTCCCTTCCAAGCCATTCACCATCCTGACTTGGATATATATTCCTTCAGTAAAGTCCCTGAAGTCCCAGTGGACCATAGGGCTGCTCTCTCATTATTGAGAAACAACTGGCCGTGAGTTTAACCTGAGGGTCACCGTGCCTCAGGGGAACGGTGAGGTTGGGAAGGTAGGACCTTCATGATGATCTCAGCCAGTGTGGGGATTGAACCTGTGATGTTAACATAGAACATACTATAATACAGGCCCTTCTGCCCTCGACGTTGTGCCGACCATTTATCTGACTCTATTGTTCTCTCGTCTATGTGCCTATCCAAGAGTCGCTTAAATTGCACAAAATACGGAGGCATGGGATTGAGGGTGTTTCAGCAGTTTGGATCAGAAGGTGGCTAGTTGAAAGAAGACAGAGGGTGGAGGCTGATGGGAAATGTTCACCCTGGAGTTCGTTACTAGTGGTGTATCACAAGGATTTGTTTTGCGTCCACTGCTGTTTATCATTTTTATAAATGATCTGGATGAGGGGTAGAAAGAGGGTTCGTAAATTTGCATATGACACTAAGGTCGGTGGAGTTGTGAATAGTGCTGAAGGATATTGCAGCTAACAGAGGGACAAAGATAAGCTGCAGAGCTAGGCTGCAAAGTGGAAAATGAATTTTAATGTGGAAAAGTGTGAGGTGATTTACTTTGGAAGGAGGAACAGGAATACAGAGTACTGGGTTAATGACAAGATTCTTGTTCGTGTAGATGAGCAGAGAGATCTTGATGTCCATGTACATAGATCCCTGAAAGTTGCCACCCAGGCTATTGAAGTTGAGGCTGTTTCTGTTAGAGAGAAGAAGGTTGAGAGATGACTTAATTGAGACATACAAGATAATCAGAGGGTTAGATAGGGTGTACAGTGAGAGCTTTTTTCCTCAAATGGTGTTGGCTGGCACAAGGGGACATAGCTTTAAATTGAGGGGTGATATATATAGGACAGATGTCAGGGGTAGTTTCTTTACACAGACAGTAGTAAGGGCATGGAACACTCTGCCTGCAACATTAGTAGACTCGCCAACTTTAAGGGCATTAAATAGTCATTAGATAAACATGTGGATAAAAATGGAATAGTGCAGGATAGATAGGCTTCAGATTGGTTCCACAGGCCAGCATAACATCAGCGGCCGAAGGGCCTGTACTGCGTTGTAATGTTCTATGTTCGATGATCTAAATGTCCCTAATGTATCTGACTCTACTCCCACTGCTGGCAGTACATTCCACACACTCACCACTGTCTGTGTTAAGAATCTGCCTCTGACATCTCACCTAAACCTCCCTCTAATCACCTTAAAATTATGGTCCCCCCATGATGACCATTTCCGCCCAAGGAAAAAGTCTCTGTCTATTCCCTCTATCTGTGCCTTTCATCATCCTGTACACCTCTACCAAGTCAGGTCTCATCGTTCTTCACTCCAGTGGGAAAAGCCTTAGCTCCCTCAACCTTTCTTCATAAACATGCCCTCCTGTCCATGCAGTATCCTGGTAGATTTCCTCTGCACCCTCTTGAAAGCTCCCACATCCTTTTTATAATGAGGCAACCAGAACTGAACATAATATTCCAAGTATGGTCTAACCAGGGCTCTGTAGAGCTGCAGCATAACCTCACGGCTCGTAAACTCCATCCCTCTGCTAATGAAAACAAACACACCATACGCCGTCTTAACAATTGTGGGGAGGGGTGGGGGGGGTGACTTTGAGGGATCTATAGACATGGAAACCCAAGATCCCTCTGTCCCTCCACACTGCCAAGAATCCTGCCTTTAGCCCTGCATTCTGCATTCCAAATTGACCTTCCAAAATGAATCACTTCACACTTTTCCAGGTTCAACTCCATTTGACATTTATCAGCCCAGTTCTGCATCCTGAAAAATGTGTTGCTGGAAAAGCGCAGCAGGTCAGGCAGCATCCAACGAGCAGGAGAATCGACGTTTTGGGCATAAGCACTTCATCAGGAATTGACTTATGCCCGAAATGTCAATTCTCCTGCTCCTTGGATGCTGCCTGACCTGCTGCGCTTTTCCAGCAACACATTTTTCAGCTCTGATCTCCAGCATCTGCAGTCCTCACTTTCTCTCAGTTCTGCATCCTGTCAATGTCCCGTTGCAACCTAGAGCAGTCCTCCACACTATCCACCACCCCACCAAACTTCATGTCATCGACAATCTTACTAAACAACCTTCCACTTCCTCATCCAGGTCATTTATAAAAATCACAAAGAGCAGAGGTCCCAGAACCGATCTCTGTACAACATCACTGATCACCAAGCTCCAGCCTGAATACTTTCCATCTATACCATCCTCTGTCTTCTATGGACCAGCCTTTTCTGTATTCAGACAGCCAAATTTCCCTGTATCCTATGCCTCCTTACTTTCTAAAAGAGCCTACCATGGGGAACCTTATTCAATGCCTTGCTAAAATCCATGTGCACCACATCCACTGCTCGACTTTGCTCAATGTGTTTTGTCACATCTTCAAAGTATTCAATAAGATTTGTGAGGCATGACCTGCCCCTCACAAAGCCATGCTGACTATCTCTAACCAAGCCATGGTTTTCCAATTAATCATAAATCCTGTCTCTCAGAATCCCCTCCAATAATTTGCCCATAACAGACATAAAACCGACTGGTCTGTAATTCCCAAGATTTCATGCTGTCCTCACAAACGTAAAGTTCCCTTTCAGTAGTGAATATTGAAGGAAATCATTCATTGAGGACCGACACTACCTCCTCCGACTCCAGGCACAAATTCCCTGCACTCTCCGTGATCGGCCTTACCCTCACTCTGGTCATCCTCTTGTTCCTCACACAAGTGTACAACACCTTGGGGTTTTCCTACATCCCACCTCCTTAAGCCTTTTCATGCCCCCTCCTGGCTCTCATCAGTCCATTCTTCACCAAGGCCCACATCCTGCCTACAACAGTTAAAGACTCACCAGCCTTAAGGGCATTTGAATGGTGATTGGATAAACATATGGATGAAAATGGAATAGTGTCAGATAGATGGGCTTCAGATTGGTTCCACAAGTCAGCGCAACATCGAGGGCCGAAGGGCCTGTTCTGCGCTCTAATGTTCTATCCTCTATTTTAGTGACCAGTTGATCACTAAAAGGCTGAAGGATGAGAACAAAGGAGAGACCTGCAGAGACCCAGAGATGGAGAGCAGAAGGAAGGCTGTGATTCTGCTCTTCACCGTCTCTGGGAGCTTCACCCTCCCATGGTTCATCAATGTTGTAGATTTCTGAGATTATGTCATTCGAGGCATCAATCCTGATGATTACCCACCATTTCTGTTAGTGTTCAGTGTTGTTGGTTACATGCTGCAGAGGTTACGTTGTTGTATAAACAGATTTATTTATGCAGCAACGCTGTCTACGTTCAGAGGGAAGATCAGTATCACAGTAAAACCTCTGGCTACACAAATTCATTATGTTCTGAATAAATAAAACTCTTAATTGAAGCCAAAGGGATGGTTCCATTGTTCCCAGACTGTGGAATGATATTTTTCATTGACCCTTGGGATATGGGCAGCACTGGCTGGGCCAGGGTTTTTTGCCCATCCCTAGTTGCACCTTGAGAAGGTGATGGTGAGCTGTCTTCTCGAACTCACTGCACTCCATGTGATGTAGGTAGACCCACAATGTGCCCCTTAGGGAGGGATTTCCAGGACTTTGACTCAATGACACTGAAGGAACGGCGATATGTTTTCAAGTCAGGATTGTGAGTGGTTTGGAGGGGAACTTGCAGGGAGTGGTGTTCCCATTGTATCTGCTGCCCTTGTCCTTCTAGGTGGAAGTAGTTGGGGGTTTGGAAGGTGCTGGCTGAGGATCATAGGTGAATTTCTGGAGAAATCCTGTGGATGGTACACACTGCTGTCATGGAGCATTGGTAGTGGAGGCTTGTGGATGTGGTGCCAATCAAACCGAGGCCACTTTGTCCTGGCTGGTGTTGAGCTCTTGAGTGTTGTTGGAGCTGCCCCCATCCAGGCAAATGGGGGGCTATTCCATCACATTCCTGACAGAGAGTCCCTGTCCCAGTGCGGGATCCTGCTGATTCCCCATCGGAGCACAACCCAGTGGAATTGTCAGGGACAATGGCCTTTCCCACTGTGGAATTCCTGTCAGCTTGAAACCCTGTGTAAATCTCCATCAAAATCAAATCCTTTGGAGTGTTCCGCTGTAATTAGATAGAATAGTTCATCAGAAAATGTTTGACAATTAAACACATGGTCTCCCTTCTCAGCAACAATTTAACAGACCCCCATACTCCTGCCACAAACAGCCACCTATGAGCTGTCTCAATGTGAGAAATTGTGGCAGGTGATCACATGACATCATCAGACCCCACCCACCAAATATTTAATTATGCAGCAACTTTGTCTCGGTTCAGAGTGAAGTTCAGGAACACAGTAAATACGGATAGACTTTACACCTATTGTTAGAAAAGCTGAGCTATTTTGAGAATGAAATTTAAAAGAACTTCTGGGGTTTAGATTTCAAAGAACAGAAACCAGCAAATCCCATTCTAAAAGTTGAAAGATTTAATTTAAAATTGTTGAATGTATCACATCCCCATGACACTGGACTCCTTTGTCTATAAATTCTGATATTAAAATCCACAACAACCTGATGAAGGAGCAACGCTCCGAAAGCTAGTGTTTCCAAATCGGCCTGTTGGACTATAACCTGGTGTTGTGTGATTTTTAACTTTGTCCTTTCTAGACAGACTGAGCCTTGGATTTGTGTCTGGTTACCTTCAGTTCACCGTTACCTGAGTGAAACGATCAGAAGTTATTGTGTTCCTGCTGAACCACAGCAAACACTGGGACAGAAAGAAATATCAGCCCATCTTTATGAATGAGTTTTGTTTCAGATGTCAAAGATTACACAGGAATTTAAAAATAATGTTGCAGAAGATCTACCCTCGGGCAAGAATCCAGTTGTATCCCTTGGACATGCACCAGTGTTTGTATCTGGTTTAGGTCAGGAGAAGCCAACGTGCTCGTACGAAGTAACAATCCCAGGCTCAGTCTGTCCAGAGAGGAGAAGGTAATAAACAGCTCACAGGAACAGGGGAAATGTACAGTGCAGGAGGAGGCCTTTCAGCCCAATGCCTTGGTACTAACAGAAAGCAGGGCTCCATATCTCACCCACTTCCCAGCTGTTGGGATGGAGCCTGTAAAGTTCTGACCCTTAGGCTCCTATCCAAGATTTTATTTAAACTTAGTGAAGGTCTTGTTAGCTTTGAAGCAGTGAGTACCAAACACTTACTCCCTGTGAGGTGAATAATCATTTTCAACTGCCTTCTAATATTTACATCTCAGGCCCATTGTTATTGAGCCCCCCGTAAACAGAGATTAACCCGTCATCATGGAAACCAACCGAGTCGCTCCGTGCTAAACTATTTCCCTTTAAATCCATTCTTCCTGAAGTAAAGATCCAAAACTCTGCAGTGTTTCCTCTGTGCCACCTCACCAAAGCACTGTCCAGTTGTAGGAACTCTCAACTCCAGCTAATCTCCAACTTCATCAAGCAAAGGTTTTTCTTTCTCCTTCCTAACTGTTTGCTGTGCCTGTGTGAGAACTATGTTTTATTTGTATAGATCACCCAGACTGCCCTGTATCACAACATTCTCCAACTATCTTCAGTTAATGAATATTTCACTTTTCCATGCAGTATACCAGATGGACGATATACAGTCGTATACTCATACCATCTGCCATTTATGTTGTTCACTCACCTTAACATCGTGTTCCCTTTGCGGACTCTTACTGTCCAACTGATTCATTTCCTTTTTGACTTTGTATTAGTGTGAGTACAGTTTGTAAATATGAAGGGCCCAGCACTGATCTCTGACACTCTCCTTGTTATAGTTTGATGACCTGAAACTGACCCATTCTTTCCTGAATCTGTTTCTCGTCATGATTTAATTCTCACTCTAAAGTATTAACCCCATCACCATGTGTTCTCATATTGGGTTGTAACATTATTTCTGGAATATTATACACTCCTTTAGAAATGTAAACTTGCTGCATCTGCTGACCTCCCCTTATCCATCCTGCTTGATTTATCCCCATAGGATACGGGCTAATGGTCATCATGCTGTATTTTTCATCAAACACTGATCACTTTGCTTCATTTCAACATATTCTGCCCCAACCTCCCTCAAAGGGCATTTCAGCAATGTTTTCCCCATGATAAATGTTAAACTAATACATGGATTATTTCCTGCTTTCTGTTTTCCATCGTTGGGTTGAGGAGGAGAGTCGTCCACTGTAATCTCAGTCAGTGACAGGGATTGAATCTCAATCAGTGACAGGGATTGACCCTCAGTCAGTGACAGGGATTGAACCTCAGTCAGTGACAGGGATTGAATCTCTGTCAGTGACAGGGATTGAATCTCTGTCAGTGACAGGGATTGAACCTCAGTCAGTGACAGGGATTGAACCTCAGTCAGTGACTGGGATTGAACCTCAGTCAGTGACTGGGATTGAACCTCAGTTAGTGACAGGGATTGGATCTCAGTTCATGACAGGGATTGATCCTCAGTCAGTGACTGGGATTGAACCTCAGTCAGTGACTGGGATTGAACCTCAGTTCGTGACAGGGATTGGATCTCAGTTCATGACATGGATTGACCCTCAGTCAGTGACTGGGATTGAACCCATGCTGTTGACATCACTGTGCATTTCATAGCAGCTGTCCGCTAACCAACACACTCTCACAGTGAGAATGGAATCAGAAGTTGGCATTCCCATCCAACTGGGAAATGGAGGTGAGGCTGGACTACTGCTCAAAGATTAAAGTGGAGATGCTGGTGAACAAAAAGAGGCTGTTGTGGTTTTAGCCCCCGGCAGGTTAACCCGAGAACAATTTGACTGGATGGAGGGTAACCACCATCAGGACTGTTACCCCCTGAGAAATGAGCAGGTATTAAACAAAGCCGACAGTTTGAAAAATGTATTCCAAGAACGTTTCATTTTCACAGGAGGAATCCTTCTTATCTGTAATAGAATAGGCCATTCTGAGTGAGACCACAGGTTGGCATTTACTCAGTCTGGGAAGAAAGTTTCAGTTTAATGTGTTTTTTAACCAAAGTCAATATCAAAATGAAGGGAGATTTCATCACCTTCTTCATCTCTTCCCTGAATTTGGTTTTGGGTAGCTGCATAATTACATGTGTTTGTGCAGAAACTCAAATACATTAGAATGTCCC
Organism: Chiloscyllium plagiosum; assembly: GCF_037043375.1. Lineage (NCBI taxonomy): Eukaryota > Metazoa > Chordata > Chondrichthyes > Orectolobiformes > Hemiscylliidae > Chiloscyllium > Chiloscyllium plagiosum. The sequence continues at coordinate 49,617,127 of NW_028270167.1, forward strand.
CAGTATCAGTGGTGATGTATGTTGGAGCTGTATAAGCACCTCGGTAATGCACTGTCACTGTCTTTTTACTGGTTAAAAAGTTAATGATGGCTGTAAGCCACAAAAGGACAAAACTGTCTGATAGACTGAACAGTAAAACTATGGATTTCCTACTGAGTTTCATCTCTGTGTCGGTGCTGTACTCATTGCTGAGGTCCCACAATCCCCTGCAGACTCTGCTGTCCACTAAAATACACCGTATTGTTAAAGAGTTAAACAGTAATCTCAAACAAAAAGGCAGCCATGCAACTGAAATCCTTTTCACCCAGGAGGCTGCCTCACCTGCAGTTAATGTGTAAAAGGTCACATTGGAGCGACAGCCTCAGGCAACGTTGGAAATTATTCAGCCAGGGTCATATGGAAACCAGCAGGGTGTGTTCTGTAAAGCAATCAGGGCAGGGAATGCTGTCATCATCAGAGCAGCAGTTCGCACTGTGCAATAGTCTGTTTTAAATATCTGACAACAGATAGTTACAAAACGGTCATTTGTAAAGAAGACAGTCAACAAGTCGGACATATCCAATCTGGCAGGAATAAAACACAGGATGACTTTACAAACTGCAGCATAGGACAGAAATGAATCTGGAATGTGATATCTCAAAATGTGACACAACACCGAAAAAAGGACCAGGAAATCTGCAGTTGCCATGGAGAAAATGTACACCGAGATACGTTTGGAATGTCTACACTTCCCATTGGAGAGAATGATGATGGTCAGTAGGTTTGTTGTAAGAAGGAGAGAGAAGAGATAGCAAGGAGGACCTTCATATAAAATAAAATCACTGAAAGGTTTGGGGTGTATTGGGTTGTGATCTTCCATAGAGTTCACCACAGATTTGTTTTCACACGACAGATCAATGCTCCTGACAATTTGTCTGAGGAAAAGAAATCTTTGAAGATTTAATACATTTGTCCTTTCAACAAACTTTACTTCCTATATATTAGATATAACTTCTTGATAATTGCTGAATATGTGTAGATTCCAGTAAAATGTTCAGTTTCATCACAAACATTACATTAAAGTCTTCCGACTTGATTTTCTTTGCTGATCCTCATCCTAGGGGAGCTGCTCAGTAAATGAGGACTATTCCCGAAATCTGTTCCATGAACACCATGAAGTTCACTGTCCATGAAGAAAATGCATTGCCTTACTGGAAATGCCAAAGGCTGCAATAACAGGGGAGTGAATGTTCTTTATCTGGAGAAGTGTTCCCCCTGTTCTTTTATGAAGAATGAGCACATTCCCTCAAGTTTTCTGGTTCCAAGTGAAAAACATCTGAGATCCTAAAAATCATCTCCTTGATAGATCCGGCCATGTCCCTGAGAGGAAATGAGGGGGTGGAAGGTGACATCACCAGAACAGCTGAATTTGGAGTCACAGGGAGAATGGAATGGAATCCTTACAGGAGTCAGGATGTGAGGAAGTGTATTCCAGGTTACTGTGGGAGTCCATGTGTTTGGAATGGATATTGATGTACAGCCTTTCCCCAGAAATGGAAACAGAGAGGCCAAGGAAGGGAAAAGTCAGAAATGTGGCCTTGAGGGAACGACAGAAATAGGAAACAAATTAATATATTTTTCCTCTAATTCTGGTGAGAGCAAGAATAGCACAATTGCATCACCAACAGGTTGGAGAAAGACATAAATAGGACTGCGCCAAGAACTATTCCACCTTCCCCACAAAGACACAGATACACTGGGACCCGTGCAGGTAGCCAGAAGCAGCCCTTTGATTTGGAGAAAGTGAGGCCAGTGAAAGGGAAACGGTTCCAAATGAGCTGAGCCTGGTGGATGGGAACTGTGGGGGATGGAGACTCTTTCTGAGGCAGAAGCAGAGAACCTTCAGACCATCCTGATGGGAGATGGATGGACAGAGGGATCATACACCGCTCTCCTAGCCCCTACCCCCATGGTGAACAGGAGGCAGCTCGGGCCAAAGGGGAACAAACCCAGCAATTTGCAAACTCACTTCAAGCCCCAACACTATCGGATATGTAAGTGCTGCTTCAAGCCCCAGCACTATCGGATATGTAAGTGCTGTTTCAAGCCCCAACACTATCGGATGTGTAATAGCTGTTTCAAGCCCCAACACTATCGGATATGTAAGTGCTGCTTCAAGCCCCAACACTATCGGATATGGAAGTGCTGCTTCAAGCCCCAACACTATCGGATATGTAAGTGCTGCTTCAAGCCCCAACACTATCGGATATGTAAGTGCTGCTTCAAGCCCCAGCACTATCGGATATGTAAGTGTTGCTTTAAGCCCCAGCACTATCGGATATGTAAGTGTTGCTTTAAGCCCCAACACTATCGGATATGTAAGTGCTGTTTCAAGCCGCAACACTATCGGATATGTAAGTGTTGCTTCAAGCCCCAACACTATCGGATATGTAAGTGTTGCTTCAAGCCCCAGCACTATCGGATATGTAAGTGCTGCTTCAAGCCCCAGCACTATCGGATATGTAAGTGCTGCTTCAAGTCCCAACACTATCGGATATGTAAGTGCTGCTTCAAGCCCCAACACTATCGGATATGTAAGTGCTGCTACAATCCCCAACACTATCAGATATGTAAGTGCTGTTTCAAGCCCCAACACTATCGGGTATGTAAGTGTTGCTTCAAGCACCAACACTATCGGATATGGAAGTGCAGCTTCAAGCCCCAACACTATCGGATATGGAAGTGCTGCTTCAAGCACCAACACTATCGGATATGTAAGTGTTGCTTCAAGCCCCAACACTATCGGATATGGAAGTGCTGCTTCAAGCCCCAACACTATCGGATATGGAAGTGCTGCTTCAAGCCCCAACACTATCGGATATGTAAGTGCTGCTTCAAGCCCCAACACTATCGGATATGTAAGTGCTGCTTCAAGTCCCAACACTATTGGATATGTAAGTGTTGCTTCAAGCCCCAACACTATCGGATATGTAAGTGCTGCTTCAAGCCCCAACACTATAGGAAATGTAAGTGTTGCTTCAAACCCCAGCACTATCGAATATGTAAGTGCTGCTTCAAGCCCCAGCACTATCGGATATGTAAGTGTTTCTTCAAGCCCCAACACTATCGGATATGTAAGTGCTGCTTCAAGCCCCAGCACTATCGGATATGTAAGTGCTGCTTCAAGCCCCAACACTATAGGAAATGTAAGTGTTGCTTCAAGCCCCAGCACTATCGAATATGTAAGTGTTGCTTTAAGCCCCAGCACTATCGGATATGTAAGTGTTGCTTTAAGCCCCAACACTATTGGATATGTCAGTGTTGCTTCAAGCCCCAGCACTATCGGATATGAAAGTGTTGCTTCAAGCCCCAGCACTATCGGAAATGTAAGTGGTGCTTCAAGCCCCAACACTGAAGGATATGTAAGTGTTGCTTCAAGCCCCAACACTATCGGATATGTAAGTGTTGCTTCAAGCACCAACACTATCGGATATGGAAGTGCTGTTTCAAGCCCCAACACTATCGGATATGTAAGTGCTGCTTCAAGCACCAACACTATCGGATATGTAAGTGTTGCTTCAAGCCCCAACACTATCGGATATGGAAGTGCTGCTTCAAGCCCCAACACTATCGGATATGTAAGTGCTGCTTCAAGTCCCAACACTATTGGATATGTAAGTGTTGCTTCAAGCCCCAACACTATCGGATATGTAAGTGCTGCTTCAAGCCCCAACACTATAGGAAATGTAAGTGTTGCTTCAAACCCCAGCACTATCGAATATGTAAGTGCTGCTTCAAGCCCCAGCACTATCGGATATGTAAGTGCTGCTTCAAGCGCCAACACTATCGGATATGTAAGTGCTGCTTCAAGCCCCAGCACTATCGGATATGTAAGTGCTGCTTCAAGCCCCAACACTATAGGAAATGTAAGTGTTGCTTCAAGCCCCAGCACTATCGAATATGTAAGTGTTGCTTTAAGCACCAGCACTATCGGATATGTAAGTGTTGCTTTAAGCCCCAACACTATTGGATATGTCAGTGTTGCTTCAAGCCCCAGCACTATCGGATATGAAAGTGTTGCTTCAAGCCCCAGCACTATCGGATATGTAAGTGCTGCTTCAAGCCCCAACACTGAAGGATATGTAAGTGTTGCTTCAAGCCCCAACACTATCGGATATGTAAGAGTTGCTTCAAGCCCCAGCACTATCGGATATGTAAGTGCTGCTTCAAGCCCCAGCACTATTGGATATGTAAGTGCTGCTTCAAGTCCCAACACTATTGGATATGTAAGTGCTGCTTCAAGCCCCAGCACTATCGGATATGTAAGTGTTGCTTCAAGCCCCAACACTATCGGATATGTAAGTGTTGCTTCAAGCCCCAGCACTATCGGACATGTAAGTGCTGCTTCAAGCCCCAGCACTATCGGATATGTAAGTGCTGCTTCAAGTCCCAACACTATTGGATATGTAAGTGCTGCTTCAAGCCCCAACACTATCGGATATGTAAGTGCTGCTACAAGCCCCAACACTATCAGATATGTAAGTGTTGCTTCAAGCCCCAACACTATCGGATATGAAAGTGTTGCTTCAAGCAACAATACTATCGGATATTTAAGTGCTGCTTCAAGCCCCAACACTATAGGAAATGTAAGTGTTGCTTTAAGCCCCAGCACTATCGGATATATAAGTGTTGCTTCAAGCCCCAGCACTATCGGATATGTAAGTGTTGCTTCAAGCCCCAACACTATCGGATATGTAAGTGTTGCTTCAAGCCCCAACACTATCGGATTTGTAAGTGTTGCTTCAAGCCCCAACACTATCGGATATGTAAGTGTTGCTTCAAGCCCCAACACTATCGGATATGTAAGTGTTGCTTCAAGCACCAACACTATCGATATGTAAGTGCTGCTTCAATCCCCAGCACTCTCGGATATGTAAGTGTTGCTTCAAGCCCCAGCACTATCGGATATGTAAGCGTTGCTTCAAGCCCCAGCTCTATCGGATATGTAAGTGCTGCTTCAAGCCCCAGCACTATCGGATATGTAAGTGTTGCTTTAAGCCCCAACACTATTGGATATGTCAGTGTTGCTTCAAGCCCCAGCACTATCGGATATGAAAGTGTTGCTTCAAGCCCCAGCACTATCGGATATGTAAGTGCTGCTTCAAGCCCCAACACTGAAGGATATGTAAGTGTTGCTTCAAGCCCCAACACTATCGGATATGTAAGTGTTGCTTCAAGCCCCAGCACTATCGGATATGTAAGTGCTGCTTCAAGCCCCAGCACTATCGGATATGTAAGTGCTGCTTCAAGTCCCAACACTATTGGATATGTAAGTGCTGCTTCAAGCCCCAGCACTATCGGATATGTAAGTGTTGCTTCAAGCCCCAACACGATCGGATATGTAAGTGTTGCTTCAAGTCCCAGCACTATCGGACATGTAAGTGCTGCTTCAAGCCCCAGCACTATCGGATATGTAAGCGCTGCTTCAAGTCCCAACACTATTGGATATGTAAGTGCTGCTTCAAGCCCCAACACTATCGGATATGTAAGTGCTGCTACAAGCCCCAACACTATCAGATATGTAAGTGTTGCTTCAAGCCCCAACACTATCGGATATGAAAGTGTTGCTTCAAGCAACAATACTATCGGATATTTAAGTGCTGCTTCAAGCCCCAACACTATAGGAAATGTAAGTGTTGCTTCAAGCCCCAGCACTATCGGATATATAAGTGTTGCTTCAAGCCCCAGCACTATCGGATATGTAAGTGTTGCTTCAAGCCCCAACACTATCGGATTTGTAAGTGTTGCTTCAAGCCCCAACACTATCGGATATGTAAGTGTTGCTTCAAGCCCCAACACTATCGGATATGTAAGTGTTGCTTCAAGCACCAACACTATCGGATATGTAAGTGCTGCTTCAAGCCCCAGCACTCTCGGATATGTAAGTGTTGCTTCAAGCCCCAGCACTATCGGATATGTAAGCGTTGCTTCAAGCCCCAGCTCTATCGGATATGTAAGTGCTGCTTCAAGCGCCAGCACTATCGGATATGTAAGTGCTGCTTCAAGCCCCAGCACTATCGGATATGTAAGTGCTGCTTCAAGCCCCAACACTATCGGATATGGAAGTGCTGCTTCAAGCCCCAACACTATCGGATATGGAAGTGCTGTTTCAAGCCCCAAAACTATTGTATATGTAAGTGCTGCGTCAAGCCCCAGCACTATCGAATATGTAAGTGCTGCTTCAAGCCTCAACACTGAAGGACATGTAAGTGCTGCTTCATGCAACAACACTATCGGATATGTAAGTGCTGCTTCAAGCCCCAACACTATCGGATATGTAAGTGTTGCTTAAAGACCCAGCACTACCGGATATGTAAGTGTTGCTTCAAGCCCGAACACTATCGGATATGTAAGTGCTGCTTCAAGCCCCAACACTATAGGAAATGTAAGTGTTGCTTCAAACCCCAGCACTATCGAATATGTAAGTGCTGCTTCAAGCCCCAGCACTATCGGATATGTAAGTGTTTCTTCAAGCCCCAACACTATCGGATATGTAAGTGCTGCTTCAAGCCCCAGCACTATCGGATATGTAAGTGCTGCTTCAAGCCCCAACACTATAGGAAATGTAAGTGTTGCTTCAAGCCCCAGCACTATCGAATATGTAAGTGTTGCTTTAAGCCCCAGCACTATCGGATATGTAAGTGTTGCTTTAAGCCCCAACACTATTGGATATGTCAGTGTTGCTTCAAGCCCCAGCACTATCGGATATGAAAGTGTTGCTTCAAGCCCCAGCACTATCGGAAATGTAAGTGGTGCTTCAAGCCCCAACACTGAAGGATATGTAAGTGTTGCTTCAAGCCCCAACACTATCGGATATGTAAGTGTTGCTTCAAGCACCAACACTATCGGATATGGAAGTGCTGTTTCAAGCCCCAACACTATCGGATATGTAAGTGCTGCTTCAAGCACCAACACTATCGGATATGTAAGTGTTGCTTCAAGCCCCAACACTATCGGATATGGAAGTGCTGCTTCAAGCCCCAACACTATCGGATATGTAAGTGCTGCTTCAAGTCCCAACACTATTGGATATGTAAGTGTTGCTTCAAGCCCCAACACTATCGGATATGTAAGTGCTGCTTCAAGCCCCAACACTATAGGAAATGTAAGTGTTGCTTCAAACCCCAGCACTATCGAATATGTAAGTGCTGCTTCAAGCCCCAGCACTATCGGATATGTAAGTGCTGCTTCAAGCGCCAACACTATCGGATATGTAAGTGCTGCTTCAAGCCCCAGCACTATCGGATATGTAAGTGCTGCTTCAAGCCCCAACACTATAGGAAATGTAAGTGTTGCTTCAAGCCCCAGCACTATCGAATATGTAAGTGTTGCTTTAAGCACCAGCACTATCGGATATGTAAGTGTTGCTTTAAGCCCCAACACTATTGGATATGTCAGTGTTGCTTCAAGCCCCAGCACTATCGGATATGAAAGTGTTGCTTCAAGCCCCAGCACTATCGGATATGTAAGTGGTGCTTCAAGCCCCAACACTGAAGGATATGTAAGTGTTGCTTCAAGCCCCAACACTATCGGATATGTAAGAGTTGCTTCAAGCCCCAGCACTATCGGATATGTAAGTGCTGCTTCAAGCCCCAGCACTATTGGATATGTAAGTGCTGCTTCAAGTCCCAACACTATTGGATATGTAAGTGCTGCTTCAAGCCCCAGCACTATCGGATATGTAAGTGTTGCTTCAAGCCCCAACACTATCGGATATGTAAGTGTTGCTTCAAGCCCCAGCACTATCGGACATGTAAGTGCTGCTTCAAGCCCCAGCACTATCGGATATGTAAGTGCTGCTTCAAGTCCCAACACTATTGGATATGTAAGTGCTGCTTCAAGCCCCAACACTATCGGATATGTAAGTGCTGCTACAAGCCCCAACACTATCAGATATGTAAGTGTTGCTTCAAGCCCCAACACTATCGGATATGAAAGTGTTGCTTCAAGCAACAATACTATCGGATATTTAAGTGCTGCTTCAAGCCCCAACACTATAGGAAATGTAAGTGTTGCTTTAAGCCCCAGCACTATCGGATATATAAGTGTTGCTTCAAGCCCCAGCACTATCGGATATGTAAGTGTTGCTTCAAGCCCCAACACTATCGGATATGTAAGTGTTGCTTCAAGCCCCAACACTATCGGATTTGTAAGTGTTGCTTCAAGCCCCAACACTATCGGATATGTAAGTGTTGCTTCAAGCCCCAACACTATCGGATATGTAAGTGTTGCTTCAAGCACCAACACTATCGATATGTAAGTGCTGCTTCAATCCCCAGCACTCTCGGATATGTAAGTGTTGCTTCAAGCCCCAGCACTATCGGATATGTAAGCGTTGCTTCAAGCCCCAGCTCTATCGGATATGTAAGTGCTGCTTCAAGCCCCAGCACTATCGGATATGTAAGTGTTGCTTTAAGCCCCAACACTATTGGATATGTCAGTGTTGCTTCAAGCCCCAGCACTATCGGATATGAAAGTGTTGCTTCAAGCCCCAGCACTATCGGATATGTAAGTGCTGCTTCAAGCCCCAACACTGAAGGATATGTAAGTGTTGCTTCAAGCCCCAACACTATCGGATATGTAAGTGTTGCTTCAAGCCCCAGCACTATCGGATATGTAAGTGCTGCTTCAAGCCCCAGCACTATCGGATATGTAAGTGCTGCTTCAAGTCCCAACACTATTGGATATGTAAGTGCTGCTTCAAGCCCCAGCACTATCGGATATGTAAGTGTTGCTTCAAGCCCCAACACGATCGGATATGTAAGTGTTGCTTCAAGTCCCAGCACTATCGGACATGTAAGTGCTGCTTCAAGCCCCAGCACTATCGGATATGTAAGTGCTGCTTCAAGTCCCAACACTATTGGATATGTAAGTGCTGCTTCAAGCCCCAACACTATCGGATATGTAAGTGCTGCTACAAGCCCCAACACTATCAGATATGTAAGTGTTGCTTCAAGCCCCAACACTATCGGATATGAAAGTGTTGCTTCAAGCAACAATACTATCGGATATTTAAGTGCTGCTTCAAGCCCCAACACTATAGGAAATGTAAGTGTTGCTTCAAGCCCCAGCACTATCGGATATATAAGTGTTGCTTCAAGCCCCAGCACTATCGGATATGTAAGTGTTGCTTCAAGCCCCAACACTATCGGATTTGTAAGTGTTGCTTCAAGCCCCAACACTATCGGATATGTAAGTGCTGCTTCAAGCCCCAACACTATCGGATATGTAAGTGTTGCTTCAAGCACCAACACTATCGGATATGTAAGTGCTGCTTCAAGCCCCAGCACTCTCGGATATGTAAGTGTTGCTTCAAGCCCCAGCACTATCGGATATGTAAGCGTTGCTTCAAGCCCCAGCTCTATCGGATATGTAAGTGCTGCTTCAAGCGCCAGCACTATCGGATATGTAAGTGCTGCTTCAAGCCCCAGCACTATCGGATATGTAAGTGCTGCTTCAAGCCCCAACACTATCGGATATGGAAGTGCTGCTTCAAGCCCCAACACTATCGGATATGGAAGTGCTGTTTCAAGCCCCAAAACTATTGTATATGTAAGTGCTGCGTCAAGCCCCAGCACTATCGAATATGTAAGTGCTGCTTCAAGCCTCAACACTGAAGGACATGTAAGTGCTGCTTCATGCAACAACACTATCGGATATGTAAGTGCTGCTTCAAGCCCCAACACTATCGGATATGTAAGTGTTGCTTAAAGACCCAGCACTACCGGATATGTAAGTGTTGCTTCAAGCCCGAACACTATCGGATATGTAAGTGTTGCTTCAAGCCCCAACACTATCGGATATGTAAGTGCTGCTTCAAGCCCCAACACTATAGGAAATGTGAGTGTTGCTTCAAACTCCAGCACTATCGGATATGTAAGTGCTGCTTCAAGCCCCAGCACTATCGGATATGTAAGTGCTGCTTCAAGCCCCAACACTATCGGATATGTAAGTGCTGCTTCAAGCCCCAGCACTATCGGATATGTAAGTGTTGCTTCAAGCCCCAGCACTATCGGATATATAAGTGTTGCTTCAAGCCCCAGCACTATCGGATATGTAAGTGTTGCTTCAAGCCCCAACACTATCGGATTTGTAAGTGTTGCTTCAAGCCCCAACACTATCGGATATGTAAGTGTTGCTTCAAGCCCCAACACTATCGGATATGAAAGTGTTGCTTCAAGCAACAATACTATCGGATATTTAAGTGCTGCTTCAAGCCCCAACACTATAGGAAATGTAAGTGTTGCTTCAAGCCCCAGCACTATCGGATATATAAGTGTTGCTTCAAGCCCCAGCACTATCGGATATGTAAGTGTTGCTTCAAGCCCCAACACTATCGGATATGTAAGTGTTGCTTCAAGCCCCAACACTATCGGATTTGTAAGTGTTGCGTCAAGCCCCAACACTATCGGATATGTAAGTGTTGCTTCAAGCCCCAACACTATCGGATATGTAAGTGTTGCTTCAAGCACCAACACTATCGGATATGTAAGTGCTGCTTTAAGCCCCAGCACTCTCGGATATGTAAGTGTTGCTTCAAGCCCCAGCACTATCGGATATGTAAGCGTTGCTTCAAGCCCCAGCTCTATCGGATATGTAAGTGCTGCTTCAAGCGCCAGCACTATCGGATATGTAAGTGCTGCTTCAAGCCCCAGCACTATCGGATATGTAAGTGCTGCTTCAAGCCCCAACACTATCGGATATGTAAGTGCTGCTTCAAGCCCCAACACTATCGGATATGTAAGTGCTGCTTCAAGTCCCAACACTATTGGATATGTAAGTGTTGCTTCAAGCCCCAACACTATCGGATATGTAAGTGCTGCTTCAAGCCCCAACACTATAGGAAATGTAAGTGTTGCTTCAAACCCCAGCACTATCGAATATGTAAGTGCTGCTTCAAGCCCCAGCACTACCGGATATGTAAGTGCTGCTTCAAGCCCCAACACTTTCGGATATGTATGTGCTGCTTCACGTCCAAACAGTATTGGATATGTAAGTGCAGCTTCAATCCCCAACACTATCGGATATGTAAGTGCTGCTACAAACCCCAACACTATCAGATATGTAAGTGTTGCTTCAAGCCCCAACACTAGCGGATATGTAAGTGTTGCTTCAAGCCCCAACACTATCGGATATGAAAGTGTTGCTTCAAGCAACAATACTATCGGATATTTGAGTGCTGCTTCAAGCCCCAACACTATCGGATATGTAAGTGTCGCTTCAAGTCCGAACACTATCGGATATGTAAGTGTTGCTTCAAGCCCCAACACTATAGGATATGTAAGTGCTGCTTCAAGCCCCAGCACAATCGGATATGTAAGTGCTGCTTCAAGCGCCAGCACTATCGGATATGTAAGTGCTGCATCAAGCCCGAACACTATCGGATATTTAAGTGCTGCTTCAAGCCCCAACACTATCGGATATGTAAGTGTTGCTTCAAGCCCGAACACTATCGGATATGTAAGTGTTGCTTCAAGCCCCAACACTATAGGATATGTCAGTGCTGCTACAAGCCCCAGCACTATCGGATATGTAAGTGCTGCTTCAAGCGCCAGCACTATCGGATATGTAAGTGCTGCTTCAAGCCCGAACACTATTGGATATGTAAGTGTTGCTTCAAGCCCCAACACTATAGGATATGTCAGTTCTGCTTCAAGCCCCAGCACTATCGGATATGTAAGTGCTGCTTTTAGCCCCAGCACGATCGGATATGTAAGTGTTGCTTTAAGCCCCAACACTATCGGATATGTAAGTGTTGCTTTAAGCCCCAGCACTATCGGATATGTAAGTGTTGCTTTAAGCCCCAGCACTATCGGATATGTAAGTGCTGCTTCAAGCCGCAGCACTATCGGATATGTAAGTGTTGCTTTAAGCCCCAGCACTATCGGATATGTAAGTGCTGCTTCAAGCCCCAGCACTATCGGATATGTAAGTGTTGCTTTAAGCCCCAGCACTATCGGATATGTAAGTGTTGCTTTAAGCCCCAACACTATCGGATATGTAAGTGCTGCTTCAAGCCCCAACACTATCGGATATGTAAGTGTTGCTTCAAGCCCCAACACTATCGGATATGTAAGTGTTGCTTCAAGCCCCAACACTATCGGGTATGTAAGTGTTGCTTCAAGCACCAACACTATCGGATATGGAAGTGCTGCTTCAAGCCCCAACACTATCGGATATGTAAGTGCTGCTTCAAGCCCCAACACTATCGGATATGTAAGTGCTGCTTCAAGCCCCAGCACTATCGGATATGTAAGTGCTGCTTCAAGCCCTAACACTGCAGTATATGTAAGTGTTGCTTCAAGCCCCAACACTATCGGATATGTAAGTGTTGCTTCAAGCCCCAGCACTATCGGATATGTAAGTGCTGCTTCAAGCCCCAACACTATCGGATATGTATGTGCTGCTTCACGTCCAAACAGTATTGTATATGTAAGTGCTGCTTCAATCCCCAACACTATCGGATATGTAAGTGCTGCTACACACCCCAACACTATCAGATATGTAAGTGTTGCTTCAAGCCCCAACACTATCGGATATGTAAGTGTTGCTTCAAGCCCCAACACTATCGGATATGAAAGTGTTGCTTCAAGCAACAATACTATCGGATATTTGAGTGCTGCTTCAAGCCCCAACACTATCGGATATGTAAGTGTCGCTTCAAGTCCGAACACTATCGGATATGTAAGTGTTGCTTCAAGCCCCAACACTATAGGATATGTAAGTGCTGCTTCAAGCCCCAGCACAATCGGATATGTAAGTGCTGCTTCAAGCGCCAGCACTATCGGATATGTAAGTGCTGCATCAAGCCCGAACACTATCGGATATTTAAGTGCTGCTTCAAGCCCCAACACTATCGGATATGTAAGTGTTGCTTCAAGCCCGAACACTATCGGATATGTAAGTGTTGCTTCAAGCCCCAACACTATAGGATATGTCAGTGCTGCTACAAGCCCCAGCACTATCGGATATGTAAGTGCTGCTTCAAGCGCCAGCACTATCGGATATGTAAGTGCTGCTTCAAGCCCGAACACTATTGGATATGTAAGTGTTGCTTCAAGCCCCAACACTATAGGATATGTCAGTGCTGCTTCAAGCCCCAGCACTATCGGATATGTAAGTGCTGCTCTAAGCCCCAGCACGATCGGATATGTAAGTGTTGCTTTAAGCCCCAACACTATCGGATATGTAAGTGTTGCTTTAAGCCCCAGCACTATCGGATATGTAAGTGATGCTTTAAGCCCCAGCACTATCGGATATGTAAGTGCTGCTTCAAGCCGCAGCACTATCGGATATGTAAGTGTTGCTTTAAGCCCCAGCACTATCGGATATGTAAGTGCTGCTTCAAGCCCCAGCACTATCGGATATGTAAGTGTTGCTTTAAGCCCCAGCACTATCGGATATGGAAGTGTTGCTTTAAGCCCCAACACTATCGGATATGTAAGTGCTGCTTCAAGCCCCAACACTATCGGATATGTAAGTGTTGCTTCAAGCCCCAACACTATCGGATATGTAAGTGTTGCTTCAAGCCCCAACACTATCGGGTATGTAAGTGTTGCTTCAAGCACCAACACTATCGGATATGGAAGTGCTGCTTCAAGCCCCAACACTATCGGATATGTAAGTGCTGCTTCAAGCACCAACACTATCGGATATGTAAGTGTTGCTTCAAGCCCCAACACTATCGGATATGGAAGTGCTGCTTCAAGCCACAACACTATCGGATATGGAAGTGCTGCTTCAAGCCCCAACACTATCGGATATGTAAGTGCTGCTTCAAGCCCCAACACTATCGGATATGTAAGTGCTGCTTCAAGTCCCAACACTATTGGATATGTAAGTGTTGCTTCAAGCCCCAGCACTATCGGATATGTAAGCGTTGCTTCAAGCCCCAGCTCTATCGGATATGTAAGTGCTGCTTCAAGCCCCAACACTATCGGATATGTAAGTGCTGCTTCAAGCCCCAACACTATAGGAAATGTAAGTGTTGCTTCAAACCCCAGCACTATCGAATATGTAAGTGCTGCTTCAAGCCCCAGCACTATCGGATATGTAAGTGCTGCTTCAAGCCCCAACACTTTCGGATATGTATGTGCTGCTTCACGTCCAAACAGTATTGGATATGTAAGTGCTGCTTCAATCCCCAACACTATCGGATATGTAAGTGCTGCTACAAACCCCAACACTATCAGATATGTAAGTGTTGCTTCAAGCCCCAACACTAGCGGATATGTAAGTGTTGCTTCAAGCCCCAACACTATCGGATATGAAAGTGTTGCTTCAAGCAACAATACTATCGGATATTTGAGTGCTGCTTCAAGCCCCAACACTATCGGATATGTAAGTGTCGCTTCAAGTCCGAACACTATCGGATATGTAAGTGTTGCTTCAAGCCCCAACACTATAGGATATGTAAGTGCTGCTTCAAGCCCCAGCACAATCGGATATGTAAGTGCTGCTTCAAGCGCCAGCACTATCGGATATGTAAGTGCTGCATCAAGCCCGAACACTATCGGATATTTAAGTGCTGCTTCAAGCCCCAACACTATCGGATATGTAAGTGTTGCTTCAAGCCCGAACACTATCGGATATGTAAGTGTTGCTTCAAGCCCCAACACTATAGGATATGTCAGTGCTGCTACAAGCCCCAGCACTATCGGATATGTAAGTGCTGCTTCAAGCGCCAGCACTATCGGATATGTAAGTGCTGCTTCAAGCCCGAACACTATTGGATATGTAAGTGTTGCTTCAAGCCCCAACACTATAGGATATGTCAGTTCTGCTTCAAGCCCCAGCACTATCGGATATGTAAGTGCTGCTTTTAGCCCCAGCACGATCGGATATGTAAGTGTTGCTTTAAGCCCCAACACTATCGGATATGTAAGTGTTGCTTTAAGCCCCAGCACTATCGGATATGTAAGTGTTGCTTTAAGCCCCAGCACTATCGGATATGTAAGTGCTGCTTCAAGCCGCAGCACTATCGGATATGTAAGTGTTGCTTTAAGCCCCAGCACTATCGGATATGTAAGTGCTGCTTCAAGCCCCAGCACTATCGGATATGTAAGTGTTGCTTTAAGCCCCAGCACTATCGGATATGTAAGTGTTGCTTTAAGCCCCAACACTATCGGATATGTAAGTGCTGCTTCAAGCCCCAACACTATCGGATATGTAAGTGTTGCTTCAAGCCCCAACACTATCGGATATGTAAGTGTTGCTTCAAGCCCCAACACTATCGGGTATGTAAGTGTTGCTTCAAGCACCAACACTATCGGATATGGAAGTGCTGCTTCAAGCCCCAACACTATCGGATATGTAAGTGCTGCTTCAAGCCCCAACACTATCGGATATGTAAGTGCTGCTTCAAGCCCCAGCACTATCGGATATGTAAGTGCTGCTTCAAGCCCTAACACTGCAGTATATGTAAGTGTTGCTTCAAGCCCCAACACTATCGGATATGTAAGTGTTGCTTCAAGCCCCAGCACTATCGGATATGTAAGTGCTGCTTCAAGCCCCAACACTATCGGATATGTATGTGCTGCTTCACGTCCAAACAGTATTGGATATGTAAGTGCTGCTTCAATCCCCAACACTATCGGATATGTAAGTGCTGCTACACACCCCAACACTATCAGATATGTAAGTGTTGCTTCAAGCCCCAACACTATCGGATATGTAAGTGTTGCTTCAAGCCCCAACACTATCGGATATGAAAGTGTTGCTTCAAGCAACAATACTATCGGATATTTGAGTGCTGCTTCAAGCCCCAACACTATCGGATATGTAAGTGTCGCTTCAAGTCCGAACACTATCGGATATGTAAGTGTTGCTTCAAGCCCCAACACTATAGGATATGTAAGTGCTGCTTCAAGCCCCAGCACAATCGGATATGTAAGTGCTGCTTCAAGCGCCAGCACTATCGGATATGTAAGTGCTGCATCAAGCCCGAACACTATCGGATATTTAAGTGCTGCTTCAAGCCCCAACACTATCGGATATGTAAGTGTTGCTTCAAGCCCGAACACTATCGGATATGTAAGTGTTGCTTCAAGCCCCAACACTATAGGATATGTCAGTGCTGCTACAAGCCCCAGCACTATCGGATATGTAAGTGCTGCTTCAAGCGCCAGCACTATCGGATATGTAAGTGCTGCTTCAAGCCCGAACACTATCGGATATGTAAGTGTTGCTTCAAGCCCCAACACTATAGGATATGTCAGTGCTGCTTCAAGCCCCAGCACTATCGGATATGTAAGTGCTGCTCTAAGCCCCAGCACGATCGGATATGTAAGTGTTGCTTTAAGCCCCAACACTATCGGATATGTAAGTGTTGCTTTAAGCCCCAGCACTATCGGATATGTAAGTGATGCTTTAAGCCCCAGCACTATCGGATATGTAAGTGCTGCTTCAAGCCGCAGCACTATCGGATATGTAAGTGTTGCTTTAAGCCCCAGCACTATCGGATATGTAAGTGCTGCTTCAAGCCCCAGCACTATCGGATATGTAAGTGTTGCTTTAAGCCCAGCACTATCGGATATGTAAGTGTTGCTTTAAGCCCCAACACTATCGGATATGTAAGTGCTGCTTCAAGCCCCAACACTATCGGATATGTAAGTGTTGCTTCAAGCCCCAACACTATCGGATATGTAAGTGTTGCTTCAAGCCCCAACACTATCGGATATGTAAGTGCTGCTTCAAGCACCAACACTATCGGATATGTAAGTGTTGCTTCAAGCCCCAACACTATCGGATATGGAAGTGCTGCTTCAAGCCACAACACTATCGGATATGGAAGTGCTGCTTCAAGCCCCAACACTATCGGATATGTAAGTGCTGCTTCAAGCCCCAACACTATCGGATATGTAAGTGCTGCTTCAAGTCCCAACACTATTGGATATGTAAGTGTTGCTTCAAGCCCCAGCACTATCGGATATGTAAGCGTTGCTTCAAGCCCCAGCTCTATCGGATATGTAAGTGCTGCTTCAAGCGCCAGCACTATCGGATATGTAAGTGCTGCTTCAAGCCCCAGCACTATCGGATATGTAAGTGCTGCTTCAAGCCCCAACACTATCGGATATGTAAGTGCTGCTTCAAGCCCCAACACTATCGGATATGGAAGTGCTGTTTCAAGCCCCAACACTATTGGATATGTAAGTGCTGCGTCAAGCCCCAGCACTATCGGATATGTAAGTGCTGCTTCAAGCCTCAACACTAAAGGACATGTAAGTGCTGCTTCATGCAACAACACTATCGGATATGGAAGTGCTGTTTCAAGCCCCAACACTATTGGATATGTAAGTGCTGCGTCAAGCCCCAGCACTATCGGATATGTAAGTGTTGCTTCAAGCCCCAACACTATCGGATATGTAAGTGCTGCTACTATCCCCAACACTATCAGATATGTAAGTGCTGTTTCAAGCCCCAACACTATCGGGTATGTAAGTGTTGCTTCAAGCACCAACACTATCGGATATGGAAGTGCTGCTTCAAGCCCCAACACTATCGGATATGTAAGTGCTGCTTCAAGCACCAACACTATCGGATATGTAAGTGTTGCTTCAAGCCCCAACACTATCGGATATGGAAGTGCTGCTTCAAGCCCCAACACTATCGGATATGGAAGTGCTGCTTCAAGCCCCAACACTATCGGATATGTAAGTGCTGCTTCAAGCCCCAACACTATCGGATATGTAAGTGCTGCTTCAAGTCCCAACACTATTGGATATGTAAGTGTTGCTTCAAGCTCCAACACTATCGGATATGTAAGTGCTGCTTCAAGCCCCAACAATATCGGATATGTAAGTGCTGCTACAATCCCCAACACTATCAGATATGTAAGTGCTGTTTCAAGCCCCAACACTATCGGGTATGTAAGTGTTGCTTCAAGCACCAACACTATCGGATATGGAAGTGCTGCTTCAAGCCCCAACACTATCGGATATGTAAGTGCTGCTTTAAGCCCCAGCACTATCGGATATGTAAGTGTTGCTTTAAGCACCAACACTATTGGATATGTCAGTGTTGCTTCAAGCCCCAGCACTATCGGATATGAAAGTGTTTCTTCAAGCCCCAGCACTATCGGATATGTAAGTGCTGCTTCAAGCCCCAACACTGAAGGATATGTAAGTGCTGCTACAAGCCCCAACACTATCAGATATGTAAGTGTTGCTTCAAGCCCCAACACTATCGGATATGAAAGTGTTGCTTCAAACAACAATACTATCGGATATTTAAGTGCTGCTTCAAGTCCCAACACTATTGGATATGTAAGTGTTGCTTCAAGCCCCAGCACTACCGAATATGTAAGTGTTGCTTCAAGCCCGAACACTATCGGATATGTAAGTGTTGCTTCAAGCCCCAACACTCTCGGATATGTAAGTGCTGCTTCAAGCCCCAACACTATAGGAAATGTGAGTGTTGCTTCAAACTCCAGCACTATCGGATATGTAAGTGCTGCTTCAAGCCCCAGCACTATCGGATATGTAAGTGCTGCTTCAAGCCCCAACACTATCGGATACGTAAGTGCTGCTTCAAGCCCCAGCACTATCGGATATGTAAGTGCTGCTTCAAGCCCCAACACTATAGGAAATGAAAGTGTTGCTTCAAGCCCCAGCACTATCGAATATGTAAGTGTTGCTTTAAGCCCCAGCACTATCGGATATGTAAGTGCTGCTTCAAGCCCTAACACTGTAGTATATGTAAGTGTTGCTTCAAGCCCCAACACTATCGGATATGTAAGTGTTGCTTCAAGCCCCAGCACTATCGGATAGGTAAGTGCTGCTTCAAGCCCCAACACTATCGGATATGTAAGTGCTGCTTCACGTCCAAACAGTATTGGATATGTAAGTGCTGCTTCAATCCCCAACACTATCGGATATGTAAGTGCTGCTACAAACCCCAACACTATCAGATATGTAAGTGTTGCTTCAAGCCCCAACACTATCGGATATGTAAGTGTTGCTTCAAGCCCCAACACTATCGGATATGAAAGTGTTGCTTTAAGCCCCAGCACTCTCGGATATGTAAGTGTTGCTTCAAGCCGCAGCACTATCGGATATGTAAGTGTTGCTTTAAGCCCCAGCACTATCGGATATGTAAGTGCTGCTTCAAGCCCCAGCACTATCGGATATGTAAGTGTTGCTTTAAGCCCCAGCACTATCGGATATGGAAGTGTTGCTTTAAGCCCCAACACTATCGGAAATGTAAGTGCTGCTTCAAGCCCCAACACTATCGGACATGTAAGTGTTGCTTCAAGCCCCAACACTATCGGATATGTAAGTGTTGCTTCAAGCCCCAACACTATCGGGTATGTAAGTGTTGCTTCAAGCACCAACACTATCGGATATGGAAGTGCTGCTTCAAGCCCCAACACTATCGGATATGTAAGTGCTGCTTCAAGCACCAACACTATCGGATATGTAAGTGTTGCTTCAAGCCCCAACACTATCGGATATGGAAGTGCTGCTTCAAGCCCCAACACTATCGGATATGGAAGTGCTGCTTCAAGCCCCAACACTATCAGATATGTAAGTGCTGCTTCAAGCCCCAACACTATCGGATATGTAAGTGCTGCTTCAAGTCCCAACACTATTGGATATGTAAGTGTTGCTTCAAGCCCCAGCACTATCGGATATGTAAGCGTTGCTTCAAGCCCCAGCTCTATCGGATATGTAAGTGCTGCTTCAAGCGCCAGCACTATCGGATATGTAAGTGCTGCTTCAAGCCCCAGCACTATCGGATATGTAAGTGCTGCTTCAAGCCCCAACACTATCGGATATGGAAGTGCTGCTTCAAGCCCCAACACTATCGGATATGGAAGTGCTGTTTCAAGCCCCAACACTATTGGATATGTAAGTGCTGCGTCAAGCCCCAGCACTATCGGATATGTAAGTGCTGCTTCAAGCCTCAACACTAAAGGACATGTAAGTGCTGCTTCATGCAACAACACTATCGGATATGTAAGTGTTGCTTCAAGCCCCAACACTATCGGATATGTAAGTGTTGCTTCAAGCCCCAGCACTATCGGATATGTAAGTGTTGCTTCAAGCCCCAACACTATCGGATATGTAAGTGTTGCTTCAAGCCCCAACACTATCGGATATGTATGTGCTGCTTCACGTCCAAACAGTATTGGATATGTAAGTGCTGCTTCAATCCCCAACACTATCGGATATGTAAGTGCTGCTACAAACCCCAACACTATCAGATATGTAAGTGTTGCTTCAAGCCCCAACACTAGCGGATATGTAAGTGTTGCTTCAAGCCCCAACACTATCGGATATGAAAGTGTTGCTTCAAGCAACAATACTATCGGATATTTGAGTGCTGCTTCAAGCCACAACACTATCGGATATGTAAGTGTCGCTTCAAGTCCGAACACTATCGGATATGTAAGTGTTGCTTCAAGCCCCAACACTATAGGATATGTAAGTGCTGCTTCAAGCGCCAGCACTATCGGATATGTAAGTGCTGCATCAAGCCCGAACACTATCGGATATTTAAGTGCTGCTTCAAGCCCCAACACTATCGGATATGTAAGTGTTGCTTCAAGCCCGAACACTATCGGATATGTAAGTGCTGCTTCAAGCCCCAACACTGAAGGATATGTCAGTGCTGCTACAAGCCCCAGCACTATCGGATATGTAAGTGCTGCTTCAAGCGCCAGCACTATCGGATATGTAAGTGCTGCTTCAAGCCCGAACACTATTGGATATGTAAGTGTTGCTTCAAGCCCCAACACTATAGGATATGTCAGTGCTGCTTCAAGCCCCAGCACTATCGGATATGTAAGAGCTGCTTTAAGCCCCAGCACGATCGGATATGTAAGTGTTGCTTTAAGCCCCAACACTATCGGATATGTAAGTGTTGCTTTAAGCCCCAGCACTATCGGATATGTAAGTGTTGCTTTAAGCCCCAGCACTATCGGATATGTAAGTGCTGCTTCAAGCCGCAGCACTATCGGATATGTAAGTGTTGCTTTAAGCCCCAGCACTATCGGATATGTAAGTGCTGCTTCAAGCCCCAGCACTATCGGATATGTAAGTGTTGCTTTAAGCCCCAGCACTATCGGATATGTAAGTGTTGCCTCAAGCCCGAACACTATCGGATATGTAAGTGCTGCTTCAAGCCCTAACACTATCGGTTTTGGAAGTGCTGCTTCAAGCCCCAACACTATAGGAAATGTAAGTGTTGCTTCAAGCCCCAGCACTATCGGATATATAAGCGTTGCTTCAAGCCCCAGCACTATCGGATATGTAAGTGTTGCTTCAAGCCCCAACACTATCGGATATGTAAGTGTTGCTTTAAGCCCCAGCACTATTGGATATGTAAGTGTTGCCTCAAGCCCGAACACTATCGGATATGTAAGTGCTGCTTCAAGCCCCAACACTATCGGTTTTGGAAGTGCTGCTTCAAGCCCCAACACTATTGGATATGGAAGTGCTGCTTCAAGCCCCAGCACTATCGGATATGGAAGTGCTGCTTCAAGCCCCAACACTATCGGATATGGAAGTGCTGCTTCAAGCCCCAACACTATCGGATATGGAAGTGCTGTTTCAAGCCCCAACACTATCGGATATGTAAGTGTTGCTTCAAGCCCCAACACTATCGGATATGTAAGTGTTGCTTCAAGCCCCAGCACTATCGGATATGTTAGTGCTGCTTCAAGCCCCAGCACTATCGGATATGTAAGTGCTGCTTCAAGTCCCAACACTATCGGATATGTAAGTGCTGCTACAATCCCCAACACTATCAGATATGTAAGTGCTGTTTCAAGCCCCAACACTATCGGTTATGTAAGTGTTGCTTCAAGCACCAACACTATCGGATATGGAAGTGCTGCTTCAAGCCCCAACACTATAGGAAATGTGAGTGTTGCTTCAAACCCCAGCACTATCGGATATGTAAGTGCTGCTTCAAGCCCCAGCACTATCGGATATGTAAGTGTTGCTTCAAGCCCCAACACTACAGGAAATGTGAGTGTTGCTTCAAACCCCAGCACTATCGGATATGTAAGTGCTGCTTCAAGCCCCAGCACTATCGGATATGTAAGTGCTGCTTCAAGCCCCAACACTATCGGATATGTAAGTGCTGCTTCACGCCCCAGCACTATCGGTTATGTAAGTGCTGCTTCAAGCCCCAACACTATAGGAAATGTAAGTGTTGCTTCAAGCCCCAGCACTATCGAATATGTAAGTGTTGCTTTAAGCCCCAGCACTATCGGATATGTAAGTGTTGCTTTAAGCCCCAACACTATCGGATATGTAAGTGCTGCTTCAAGCCCCAACACTGTAGGATATGTAAGTGTTGCTTCAAGCCCCGACACTATCGGATATGTAAGTGTTGCTTCAAGCCCCAGCACTATCGGATATGTAAGTGCTGCTTCAAGCCCCAACACTATCAGATATGTAAGTGTTGCTTTAAGCTCCAGCACTATCGGATATGTAAGTGTTGCTTCAAGCCCAAACACTATCGGATATGAAAGTGCTGCTTCAAGCCCCAGCACTATCGGATATGTAAGTATTGCTTCAAGCCCCAGCACTATCGGATATATAAGTGCTGCTTCAAGCCCCAACACTATCGGATATGTAAATGCTGCTTCAAGCCCCAGCACTATCGGATTGTAAGTATTGCTTCAAGCCCAGGCACTATCGGATATATAAGTGCTGCTTCAAGCCCCAACACTATCGGCTATGTAAGTGCTGCTTCAAGCCCCAGCACTATCGGATATGTAAGTGCTGCTTCAAGCCCAAACACTATCGGATATGAAAGTGCTGCTTCAAGCCCCAGCACTATCGGATATGTAAGTATTGCTTCAAGCCCCAGCACTATCGGATATGTAAGTGCTGCTTCAAGCCCCAACACTATCGGATATGTAAGTGCTGCTTCAAGCCCCAGCACTATCGGATATGTAAGTGTTGCTTCAAACCCCAGCACTATCGGATATGTAAGTGTTGCTTCAAGCCCCAACACTATCGGATATGTAAGTGCTGCTTCAAGCCCCAACACTATTGGATATGGAAGTGCTGCTTCAAGCCCCAACACTATGGGATATGTAAGTGCTGCTTCAAGCAACGACACTATCGGATTTTTAAGTGCGGCTTCAAGCCCCAACACTATCGGATATGTAAGTGCTGCTTCAAGCCCCAGCACTATCGGATATGTAAGTGCTTCTTCAAGTCCCAACACTATCGGATATGTAAGTGCTGCTTCAAGCCCAAACACTATCGGATATGAAAGTGCTGCTTCAAGCCCCAGCACTATCGGATATGTAAGTATTGCTTCAAGCCCCAGCACTATCGGATATGTAAGTGCTGCTTCAAGCCCCAACACTATCGGATATGTAAGTGCTGCTTCAAGCCCCAGCACTATCGGATATGTAAGTGTTGCTTCAAACCCCAGCACTATCGGATATGTAAGTGTTGCTTCAAGCCCCAACACTATCGGATATGTAAGTGCTGCTTCAAGCCCCAACACTATTGGATATGGAAGTGCTGCTTCAAGCCCCAACACTATGGGATATGTAAGTGCTGCTTCAAGCAACGACACTATCGGATTTTTAAGTGCGGCTTCAAGCCCCAACACTATCGGATATGTAAGTGCTGCTTCAAGCCCCAGCACTATCGGATATGTAAGTGCTTCTTCAAGTCCCAACACTATTGGATTTGTAAGTGATGCTTCAAGCCCCAGCACTATCGGATATGTAAGTGCTGCTTCAAGCCCCAACACTATTGGATATGGAAGTGCTGCTTCAAGCCCCAACACTATCTGATATGTAAGTGTTGCTTCAAGCCCCAACACTATCGGATATGTAAGTGCTGCTTCAAGCCCCAACACTATTGGATATGGAAGTGCTGCTTCAAGCCCCAACTCTATCTGATATGTAAGTGCTGCTTCAAGCCCCAACACTATCTGATATGTAAGTGCTGCTTCAAGCCCCAGCACTATCGGATATGTAAGTGCTGCTTCAAGCAACGACACTATCGGATATGTAAGTGTTGCTTTAAGCCCCAACACTATCGGATATGGAAGTGTTGCTTCAAGCCCGATCACTATCGGATATGTAAGTGTTGCTTCAAGCCCCAACACTATAAGATATGTAAGTGTTGCTTTAAGCTCCAGCACTATCGGATATGTAAGTGTTGCTTCAAGCCCAAACACTATCGGATATGAAAGTGCTGCTTCAAGCCCCAGCACTATCGGATATGTAAGTATTGCTTCAAGCCCCAGCACTATCGGATATATAAGTGCTGCTTCAACCCCCAACACTATCGGATATGTAAATGCTGCTTCAAGCCCCAGCACTATCGGATATGTAAGTGCTGCTTCAAGCGCCAGCACCATCGGATATGTAAGTGTTGCTTCAAGCCCCAACACTATCGGATATGTAAGTGCTGGTTCAAGCCCCAGCACTATCGGATTGTAAGTATTGCTTCAAGCCCAGGCACTATCGGATATATAAGTGCTGCTTCAAGCCCCAACACTATCGGCTATGTAAGTGCTGCTTCAAGCCCCAGCACTATCGGATATGTAAGTGCTGCTTCAAGCCCCAGCACTATCGGATATGTAAGTGCTGCTTCAAGCCCCAACACTATCATTTATGTAATTGCGGCTTCAAGCCCCAACACTATTGGATATGGAAGTGCTGCTTCAAGCCCCAACACTATCTGATATGTAAGTGCTCCCTCATGCCCCAACACTATCGGATATGTAAGTGCTGCTTCAAGCACCAGCACTATCGGATATGTAAGTGCTGCTTAAAGCAACGACACGATCGGATAGGTAAGTGCTGCTTCAAGCGCCAGCACTATCGGATATGTAAGTGCTGCTTCAAGCTCCAACACTATCGGATATGTAAGTGCTGCTTCAAGCCCCAGCACTATCGGATATGTAAGTGTTGCTTCAAACCCCAGCACTATCGGATATGTAAGTGTTGCTTCAAGCCCCAACACTATCGGATATGTAAGTGCTGCTTCAAGCCCCAACACTATTGGATATGGAAGTGCTGCTTCAAGCCCCAACACTATCGGATATGTAAGTGTTGCTTCAAGCCCCAGCACTATCGGATATGTAAGCGTTGCTTCAAGCAACGACACTATCGGATATTTAAGTGCGGCTTCATGCCCCAACACGATTGGATATGGAAGTGCTGCTTCAAGCCCCAACACTATCGGATATGGAAGTGTTGCTTCAAGCCCCAACACTATCTGATATGTAAGTGCTGCTTCAAGCCCCAGCACTATCGGATATGTAAGTGCTGCTTCAAGCAACGACACTATCGGATATTTAAGTGCGGCTTCAAGCCCCAGCACTATCGGATATGTAAGTGCTGCTTCAAGCCCCAACACTATCGGATATGTAAGTGCTGCTTCAAGCCCCAACACTATCGGATATGTAAGTGCTGCTTCAGCCCCAACACTATTGGATATGGAAGTGCTGCTTCAAGCCCCAACACTATTGGATATGGAAGTGCTGCTTCAAGCCCCAACACTATCTGATATGTAAGTGCTGCCTCATGCCCCAACACTATCGGATATGTAAGTGCTGCTTCAAGCACCAGCACTATCGGATATGTAAGTGCTGCTTAAAGCAACGACACTATCGGATAGGTAAGTGCTGCTTCAAGCCCCAACACTATCGGATATGTAAGTGCTGCTTCAAGCCCCAGCACTATTTGATATGTAGGTGCTACTTCAAGCCCTAACTCTATCGGATATGTAAGTGCTGCTTCAAGCCCGAACACTATCGGATATGTAAGTGCTGCTTCAAGCCCCAGTACTATCGGATATGTAAGTGCTGCTTCAAGCCCCAACACTATTGGATATGGAAGTGCTGCTTCAAGCCCCAACACTATCTGATATGTAAGTGTTGCACCAAGCACCAACACTATCGGATATGTAAGTGCTGCTTCAAGCCCCAACACTATCGGATATGTAAGTGCTGCTTCTGCCCCAGCACTATCGGATATGTAAGTGCTGCTTCAAGCCCCAACACTATCGGATATGTAAGTGCTGCTTCTGCCCCAGCACTATCGGATATGTAACTGCTGCTTCAACCCCAGCACTATCGGATATGTAAGTGTTGCTTCAAACCCCAGCACTATCGGATATGTAAGTGTTGCTTCAAACCCCAGCACTATCGGATATGTAAGTGCTGCTTCAAGCCCCAGCACTATCGGATATGTAAGTGTTGCTTCAAACCCCAGCACTATCGGATATGTAAGTGTTGCTTCAAGCCCCAACACTATCGGATATGTAAGTGCTGCTTCAAGCCCCAACACTATTGGATATGGAAGTGCTGCTTCAAGCCCCAACACTATCGGATATGTAAGTGTTGCTTCAAGCCCCAGCACTATCGGATATGTAAGCGTTGCTTCAAGCAACGACACTATCGGATATTTAAGTGCGGCTTCATGCCCCAACACTATTGGATATGGAAGTGCTGCTTCAAGCCCCAACACTATCGGATATGGAAGTGTTGCTTCAAGCCCCAACACTATCTGATATGTAAGTGCTGCTTCAAGCCCCAGCACTATCGGATATGTAAGTGCTGCTTCAAGCAACGACACTATCGGATATTTAAGTGCGGCTTCAAGCCCCAGCACTATCGGATATGTAAGTGCTGCTTCAAGCCCCAACACTATCGGATATGTAAGTGCTGCTTCAAGCCCCAACACTATCGGATATGTAAGTGCTGCTTCAGCCCCAACACTATTGGATATGGAAGTGCTGCTTCAAGCCCCAACACTATCTGATATGTCAGTGCTGCTTCAAGCCCCAACACTATCGCATATGTAAGTTCTGCTTCAAGCCCCAGCACTATCGGATATGTAAGTGCTGCTTCAAGCCCCAGCACTATCGGATATGTAAGTGCTGCTTCAAGCCCCAACACTATCGGATATGTAAGTGCTGCTTCAAGCCCCAACACTATCGGATATGGAAGTGCTGCTTCAAGCCCCAACACTATCGGATATGTAAGTGCTGCTTCAAGCCCCAACACTATTGGATATGGAAGTGCTGCTTCAAGCCCCAACACTATCGGATATGTAAGTGTTGCTTCAAGCCCCAGCACTATCGGATATGTTAGCGTTGCTTCAAGCAACGACACTATCGGATATTTAAGTGCGGCTTCATGCCCCAACACTATTGGATATGGAAGTGCTGCTTCAAGCCCCAACACTATCGGATATGGAAGTGTTGCTTCAAGCCCCAACACTATCTGATATGTAAGTGCTGCTTCAAGCCCCAGCACTATCGGATATGTAAGTGCTGCTTCAAGCAACGACACTATCGGATATTTAAGTGCGGCTTCAAGCCCCAGCACTATCGGATATGTAAGTGCTGCTTCAAGCCCCAACACTATCGGATATGTAAGTGCTGCTTCAAGCCCCAACACTATCGGATATGTAAGTGCTGCTTCAGCCCCAACACTATTGGATATGG
This sequence comes from Chiloscyllium plagiosum, assembly GCF_037043375.1. NCBI lineage: Eukaryota > Metazoa > Chordata > Chondrichthyes > Orectolobiformes > Hemiscylliidae > Chiloscyllium > Chiloscyllium plagiosum. The sequence continues at coordinate 49,644,603 of NW_028270167.1, forward strand.
AAGTGCTGCTTCAAGCCCCAACACTATTGGATATGGAAGTGCTGCTTCAAGCCCCAACACTATCTGATATGTAAGTGCTGCCTCATGCCCCAACACTATCGGATATGTAAGTGCTGCTTCAAGCACCAGCACTATCGGATATGTAAGTGCTGCTTAAAGCAACGACACTATCGGATAGGTAAGTGCTGCTTCAAGCCCCAACACTATCGGATATGTAAGTGCTGCTTCAAGCCCCAGCACTATCTGATATGTAAGTGCTACTTCAAGCCCTAACTCTATCGGATATGTAAGTGCTGCTTCAAGCCCGAACACTATCGGATATGTAAGTGCTGCTTCAAGCCCCAACACTATCGGATATGTAAGTGCTGCTTCAAGCCCCAACACTATTGGATATGTAAGTGCTGCTTCAAGCCCCAGTACTATCGGTTATGTAAGTGCTGCTTCAAGCCCCAACACTATTGGATATGGAAGTGCTGCTTCAAGCCCCAACACTATCTGATATGTAAGTGTTGCATCAACACCAACACTATCGGATATGTAAGTGCTGCTTCAAGCCCCAACACTATCGGATATGTAAGTGCTGCTTCTGCCCCAGCACTATCGGATATGTAAGTGCTGCTTCAAGCCCCAACACTATTGGATATGTAACTGCTGCTTCAAGCCCCAGCACTATCGGATATGTAAGTGTTGCTTCAAACCCCAGCACTATCGGATATGTAAGTGTTGCTTCAAACCCCAGCACTATCGGATATGTAAGTGCTGCTTCAAGCCCCAGCACTATCGGTATGTAAGTGTTGCTTCAAACCCCAGCACTATCGGATATGGAAGTGTTGCTTCAAGCCCCAACACTATCGGATATGTAAGTGCTGCTTCAAGCCCCAACACTAATGGATATGGAAGTGCTGCTTCAAGCCCCAACACTATCGGATATGTAAGTGTTGCTTCAAGCCCCAGCACTATCGGATATGTAAGCGTTGCTTCAAGCAACTACACTATCGGATATTTAAGTGCGGCTTCATGCCCCAACACTATTGGATATGGAAGTGCTGCTTCAAGCCCCAACACTATCGGATATGGAAGTGTTGCTTCAAGCCCCAACACTATCTGATATGTAAGTGCTGCTTCAAGCCCCAGCACTATCGGATATGTAAGTGCTGCTTCAAGCAACGACACTATCGGATATTTAAGTGCGGCTTCAAGCCCCAGCACTATCGGATATGTAAGTGCTGCTTCAAGCCCCAACACTATCGGATATTTAAGTGCTGCTTCAAGCCTCAACACTATCGGATATGTAAGTGCTGCTTCAGCCCCAACACTATTGGATATGGAAGTGCTGCTTCAAGCCCCAACACTATCTGATATGTCAGTGCTGCTTCAAGCCCCAACACTATCGCATATGTAAGTGCTGCTTCAAGCCCCAGCACTATCGGATATGTAAGTGCTGCTTCAAGCCCCAGCACTATCGGATATGTAAGTGCTGCTTCAACCCCCAACACTATCGGATATGTAAGTGCTGCTTCAAGCCCCAACACTATCGGATATGGCAGTGCTGCTTCAAGCCCCAACACTCTCTGATATGTAAGTGCTGCGTCAAGCCCCAGCACTATCGGATATGTAAGTGCTGCTTCAAGCCCCAACATTATCGGATATGTAAGTGCTGCTTCAAGCCCCAACACTATTGGATATGGAGGTGCTTCTTCAAGCCCCAACACTATCTGATATGTAAGTATTGCTTCAAGCCCCAACACTATCAGATATGTAAGTATTGCTTCAAGCCCCAACACTATCAGATATGAAAGTGTTGCTTCAAGCAACAATACTATCAGATATTTAGGTGCTGCTTCAAGCCCCAACACTATAGGAAATGTAAATGTTGCTTCAAACCCCAGCACTATCGGATATGTAAATATTGTTTCAAGCCCCAGCACTATCGGATATATAAGTGTTTCTTCAAGCCCGAACACTATCTGATATGTAAGTCTTGCTTCAAGCACCAACACTATCGGTTATGTAAGTGCTACTTCAAGGCCCAGCACTATCGGATATGTAAGTGCTGCTTCAAGCCCCAACACTATCGGATATGGAAGTGCTGCTTAAAGGCCCAACACTATCGCATATGGAAGTGCTGCTTCAAGCAACGACACTCTCGGATATTTAAATGCGGCTTCAAACCCCAACACTATTGGATATGTAAGTGCAGCTTCAAGCCCCAACACTATCGGATATGTAAGTGCTGCTTCAAGCCCCAGCACTATCGGATATGGAAGTGCTGCTTCAAGCCCCAACACTATCGGATATGTAAGTGCTACTTCAAGCGCCAGCACTATCGGATATGTAAGTGCTGATTCAAGCCCCAACACTATCGGATACGTAAGTGTTGCTTGAAGCCCGAAAACTATCGGATATGTAAGTGTTGCTTCAAACCCCAACACTATCAGATATGTAAGTGTTGCTTTAAGCCCCAGCACTATCGGATATGTAAGTGTTGCTTCAATCACCAGCACTATCGGATATGTCAGTGCTGCTTCAAGCCCCAACACTATCGGATATGTAAGTGCTGCTTCAAGCCCCAATACTATCGGATATGTAAGTGCTGCTTCAAGCCCCAGCACTATCGGATATGTAAGTGCTGCTTCAAGCCCCAGCACTATCGGAAATGTAAGTGCTGCTTCAAGCCCCAACACTATCGGATATGTAAGTGCTGCTTCAAGCCCCAACAATATCGGATATGTAAGTGCTGCTTCAAGCCCCATCACTATCGGATATGTAAGTGCTGCTTCAATCCCGAACACTATCGGATATGTAAGTGCTGCTTCAAGCCCCAACACTATTGGATATGGAAGTGCTGCTTCAAGCCCCAACACTATCGGATATGTAAGTGTTGCTTCAAGCCCCAGCACTATCGGATATGTAAGCGTTGCTTCAAGCAACGACACTATCGGATATTTAAGTGCGGCTTCATGCCCCAACACGATTGGATATGGAAGTGCTGCTTCAAGCCCCAACACTATCGGATATGGAAGTGTTGCTTCAAGCCCCAACACTATCTGATATGTAAGTGCTGCTTCAAGCCCCAGCACTATCGGATATGTAAGTGCTGCTTCAAGCAACGACACTATCGGATATTTAAGTGCGGCTTCAAGCCCCAGCACTATCGGATATGTAAGTGCTGCTTCAAGCCCCAACACTATCGGATATGTAAGTGCTGCTTCAAGCCCCAACACTATCGGATATGTAAGTGCTGCTTCAGCCCCAACACTATTGGATATGGAAGTGCTGCTTCAAGCCCCAACACTATTGGATATGGAAGTGCTGCTTCAAGCCCCAACACTATCTGATATGTAAGTGCTGCCTCATGCCCCAACACTATCGGATATGTAAGTGCTGCTTCAAGCACCAGCACTATCAGATATGTAAGTGCTGCTTAAAGCAACGACACTATCGGATAGGTAAGTGCTGCTTCAAGCCCCAACACTATCGGATATGTAAGTGCTGCTTCAAGCCCCAGCACTATTTGATATGTAGGTGCTACTTCAAGCCCTAACTCTATCGGATATGTAAGTGCTGCTTCAAGCCCGAACACTATCGGATATGTAAGTGCTGCTTCAAGCCCCAGTACTATCGGATATGTAAGTGCTGCTTCAAGCCCCAACACTATTGGATATGGAAGTGCTGCTTCAAGCCCCAACACTATCTGATATGTAAGTGTTGCACCAAGCACCAACACTATCGGATATGTAAGTGCTGCTTCAAGCCCCAACACTATCGGATATGTAAGTGCTGCTTCTGCCCCAGCACTATCGGATATGTAAGTGCTGCTTCAAGCCCCAACACTATTGGATATGTAACTGCTGCTTCAACCCCAGCACTATCGGATATGTAAGTGTTGCTTCAAACCCCAGCACAATCGGATATGTAAGTGTTGCTTCAAACCCCAGCACTATCGGATATGTAAGTGCTGCTTCAAGCCCCAGCACTATCGGATATGTAAGTGTTGCTTCAAACCCCAGCACTATCGGATATGTAAGTGTTGCTTCAAGCCCCAACACTATCGGATATGTAAGTGCTGCTTCAAGCCCCAACACTATTGGATATGGAAGTGCTGCTTCAAGCCCCAACACTATCGGATATCTAAGTGTTGCTTCAAGCCCCAGCACTATCGGATATGTAAGCGTTGCTTCAAGCAACGACACTATCGGATATTTAAGTGCGGCTTCATGCCCCAACACTATTGGATATGGAAGTGTTGCTTCAAGCCCCAACACTATCTGATATGTAAGTGCTGCTTCAAGCCCCAGCACTATCGGATATGTAAGTGCTGCTTCAAGCAACGACACTATCGGATATTTAAGTGCGGCTTCAAGCCCCAGCACTATCGGATATGTAAGTGCTGCTTCAAGCCCCAACACTATCGGATATGTAAGTGCTGCTTCAAGCCCCAACACTATCGGATATGTAAGTGCTGCTTCAGCCCCAACACTATTGGATATGGAAGTGCTGCTTCAAGCCCCAACACTATCTGATATGTCAGTGCTGCTTCAAGCCCCAACACTATCGCATATGTAAGTTCTGCTTCAAGCCCCAGCACTATCGGATATGTAAGTGCTGCTTCAAGCCCCAGCACTATCGGATATGTAAGTGCTGCTTCAAGCCCCAACACTATCGGATATGTAAGTGCTGCTTCAAGCCCCAACACTATCGGATATGGAAGTGCTGCTTCAAGCCCCAACACTATCGGATATGTAAGTGCTGCTTCAAGCCCCAACACTATTGGATATGGAAGTGCTGCTTCAAGCCCCAACACTATCGGATATGTAAGTGTTGCTTCAAGCCCCAGCACTATCGGATATGTTAGCGTTGCTTCAAGCAACGACACTATCGGATATTTAAGTGCGGCTTCATGCCCCAACACTATTGGATATGGAAGTGCTGCTTCAAGCCCCAACACTATCGGATATGGAAGTGTTGCTTCAAGCCCCAACACTATCTGATATGTAAGTGCTGCTTCAAGCCCCAGCACTATCGGATATGTAAGTGCTGCTTCAAGCAACGACACTATCGGATATTTAAGTGCGGCTTCAAGCCCCAGCACTATCGGATATGTAAGTGCTGCTTCAAGCCCCAACACTATCGGATATGTAAGTGCTGCTTCAAGCCCCAACACTATCGGATATGTAAGTGCTGCTTCAGCCCCAACACTATTGGATATGGAAGTGCTGCTTCAAGCCCCAACACTATTGGATATGGAAGTGCTGCTTCAAGCCCCAACACTATCTGATATGTAAGTGCTGCCTCATGCCCCAACACTATCGGATATGTAAGTGCTGCTTCAAGCACCAGCACTATCGGATATGTAAGTGCTGCTTAAAGCAACGACACTATCGGATAGGTAAGTGCTGCTTCAAGCCCCAACACTATCGGATATGTAAGTGCTGCTTCAAGCCCCAGCACTATCTGATATGTAAGTGCTACTTCAAGCCCTAACTCTATCGGATATGTAAGTGCTGCTTCAAGCCCGAACACTATCGGATATGTAAGTGCTGCTTCAAGCCCCAACACTATCGGATATGTAAGTGCTGCTTCAAGCCCCAACACTATTGGATATGTAAGTGCTGCTTCAAGCCCCAGTACTATCGGTTATGTAAGTGCTGCTTCAAGCCCCAACACTATTGGATATGGAAGTGCTGCTTCAAGCCCCAACACTATCTGATATGTAAGTGTTGCATCAACACCAACACTATCGGATATGTAAGTGCTGCTTCAAGCCCCAACACTATCGGATATGTAAGTGCTGCTTCTGCCCCAGCACTATCGGATATGTAAGTGCTGCTTCAAGCCCCAACACTATTGGATATGTAACTGCTGCTTCAAGCCCCAGCACTATCGGATATGTAAGTGTTGCTTCAAACCCCAGCACTATCGGATATGTAAGTGTTGCTTCAAACCCCAGCACTATCGGATATGTAAGTGCTGCTTCAAGCCCCAGCACTATCGGATATGTAAGTGTTGCTTCAAACCCCAGCACTATCGGATATGGAAGTGTTGCTTCAAGCCCCAACACTATCGGATATGTAAGTGCTGCTTCAAGCCCCAACACTAATGGATATGGAAGTGCTGCTTCAAGCCCCAACACTATCGGATATGTAAGTGTTGCTTCAAGCCCCAGCACTATCGGATATGTAAGCGTTGCTTCAAGCAACTACACTATCGGATATTTAAGTGCGGCTTCATGCCCCAACACTATTGGATATGGAAGTGCTGCTTCAAGCCCCAACACTATCGGATATGGAAGTGTTGCTTCAAGCCCCAACACTATCTGATATGTAAGTGCTGCTTCAAGCCCCAGCACTATCGGATATGTAAGTGCTGCTTCAAGGAACGACACTATCGGATATTTAAGTGCGGCTTCAAGCCCCAGCACTATCGGATATGTAAGTGCTGCTTCAAGCCCCAACACTATCGGATATTTAAGTGCTGCTTCAAGCCTCAACACTATCGGATATGTAAGTGCTGCTTCAGCCCCAACACTATTGGATATGGAAGTGCTGCTTCAAGCCCCAACACTATCTGATATGTCAGTGCTGCTTCAAGCCCCAGCACTATCGGATATGTAAGTGCTGCTTCAAGCCCCAGCACTATCGGATATGTAAGTGCTGCTTCAACCCCCAACACTATCGGATATGTAAGTGCTGCTTCAAGCCCCAACACTATCGGATATGGCAGTGCTGCTTCAAGCCCCAACACTCTCTGATATGTAAGTGCTGCGTCAAGCCTCAGCACTATCGGATATATAAGTGCTGCTTCAAGCCCCAACATTATCGGATATGTAAGTGCTGCTTCAAGCCCCAACACTATTGGATATGGAGGTGCTTCTTCAAGCCCCAACACTATCTGATATGTAAGTATTGCTTCAAGCCCCAACACTATCAGATATGTAAGTATTGCTTCAAGCCCCAACACTATCAGATATGAAAGTGTTGCTTCAAGCAACAATACTATCAGATATTTAGGTGCTGCTTCAAGCCCCAACACTATAGGAAATGTAAATGTTGCTTCAAACCCCAGCACTATCGGATATGTAAATATTGTTTCAAGCCCCAGCACTATCGGATATATAAGTGTTTCTTCAAGCCCGAACACTATCTGATATGTAAGTCTTGCTTCAAGCACCAACACTATCGGTTATGTAAGAGCTACTTCAAGGCCCAGCACTATCGGATATGTAAGTGCTGCTTCAAGCCCCAACACTATCGGATATGGAAGTGCTGCTTAACGGCCCAACACTATCGCATATGGAAGTGCTGCTTCAAGCAACGACACTCTCGGATATTTATGTGCGGCTTCAAACCCCAACACTATTGGATATGTAAGTGCAGCTTCAAGCCCCAACACTATCGGATATGTAAGTGCTGCTTCAAGCCCCAGCACTATCGGATATGTAAGTGCTGCTTCAAGCCCCAGCACTATCGGATATGGAAGTGCTGCTTCAAGCCACAACACTATCGGATATGTAAGTGCTACTTCAAGCGCCAGCACTATCGGATATGTAAGTGCTGATTCAAGCCCCAACACTATCGGATACGTAAGTGTTGCTTGAAGCCCGAAAACTATCGGATATGTAAGTGTTGCTTCAAACCCCAACACTATCAGATATGTAAGTGTTGCTTTAAGCCCCAGCACTATCGGATATGTAAGTGTTGCTTCAATCACCAGCACTATCGGAAATGTAAGTGCTGCTTCAAGCCCCAACACTATCGGATATGTAAGTGCTGCTTCAAGCCCCAGCACTATCGGATATGTAAGTGCTGCTTCAAGCCCCAGCACTATCGGAAATGTAAGTGCTGCTTCAAGCCCCAACACTATCGGATATGTAAGTGCTGCTTCAAGCCCCAACAATATCGGATATGTAAGTGCTGCTTCAAGCCCCATCACTATCGGATATGTAAGTGCTGCTTCAAGCCCGAACACTATCGGATATGTAAGTGCTGCTTCAAGCCCCAACACTATCTGATATGTAAGTGCTGCTTCAAGCCCCAACACGATTGGATATGTAAGTGTTGCTTCAAGCCCGAACACTATCGGATATGTAAGTGCTGCTTCAAGCCCCAGCACTATCGGATATGGAAGTGTTCATTCAAGCCCGAACACTAGCGGATATGTAAGTGCTGCTTCAAGCCCCACCACTATCGGATATGTAAGTGTTGCTTCAAGCCCGAACACTATCGGATATGTAAGTGCTGCTTCAAGCCCCAACACTATCGGATATGTAAGTGCTGCTTCAAGCCCCAGCACTATCGGATATGTAAGTGCTGCTTCAAGCCACAACACTATCGGAAATGTCAGTGCTGCTTCAAGCCCCAACACTATCGGATATGTAAATATTGTTTCAAGCCCCAGCACTATCGGATATATAAGTGTTGCTTTAAGCCCCAACACTATCGGATATGTAAGTGCTGCTTCAAGACCCACCACTATCGGATATGTAAGTGCAGCTTCAAGCCCCAACACTATCGGATATGTAAGTGCTGCTTCAAGCCCCAGCACTTTCGGATATGTAAGTGCTGCTTCAAGCCCCAACACTATCGGATATGTAAGTGCTGCTTCAAGCCCCAGCACTATCGGATCTGTAAGTGCTGCTTCAAGCCCCAACACTACCGGATATGTAAGTGCTGCTTCAAGCCCCAGCACTATCGGATATGTAAGTGCTGCTTCAAGCCCCAGCACTATCGGATATGTAAGTGCTGCTTCAAGCCCCAACACTATCGGACATGTAAGTGCTGCTTCAAGCCCCAGCACTATCGGATATGTAAGTGCTGCTTCAAGCCCCAACACGATTGGATATGAAAGTGTTGCTTCAAGCCCGAACACTATCGGATATGTAAGTGCTGCTTCAAGCCCCTGCACTATCGGATATGTAAGTGTTGCTTCAAGCCCGAACACTATCAGATATGTAAGTGTTGCTTCAAGCCCCACCACTATCGGATATGTAAGTGTTGCTTCAAGCCTGAACACTATCGGATATGTAAGTGCTACTTCAAGCCCCAACACTATCGGATATGTAAGTGCTGCTTCAAGCCCCAACACTATCGGATATGTAAGTGCTGCTTCAAAGCCCAGCACTATCGGATATGGAAGTGCTGCTTCAAGCCCCAGCACTATCGGATATGTAAGTGCTGCTTCAAGCCCCAACACTATCGGATATGTAAGTGCTGCTTCAAGCCCGAACACTATCGGATATGTCAGTGCTGCTTCAAGCCCCAACACTTTCGGATGTGTAAGTGCTGCTTCAAGCGCCAGCACTATAGGATATGTAAGTGTTGCTTTAAGCCCCAGCACTATCGGATATGTAAGTGTTGCTTCAAGCCCGAACACTATCGGATATGTATGTGTTGCTTTAAGCCCCAGCACTATCGGATATGTAAGTGTTGCTTCAAGCACCAGCACTATCGGATATGGAAGTGCTGCTTCAAGCCCCAACACTGTCGGATATGTAAGTGCTGTTTCAAGCCCCAACACTATCGGATATGTAAGTGCTGCTTCAAGCCCCAGCACTATCGGAAATGTAAGTGCTGCTTCAAGCCCCAACACTATCGGATATGTAAGTGCTGCTACAAGCCCCAACAATATCGGATATGTAAGTGCTGCTTCAAGCCCCATCACTATCGAATATGTAAGTGCTGCTTCAAGCCCGAACACTATCGGATATGTAAGTGCTGCTTCAAGCCCCAACACTATCGGATATGTTCGTGCTGCTTCAAGCCCCAACACGATTGGATATGTAAGTGTTGCTTCAAGCCCGAACACTATCGGATATGTAAGTGCTGCTTCAAGCCCCAGCACTATCGGATATGGAAGTGTTGCTTCAAGCCCGAACACTATCGGATATGTAAGTGCTGCTTCAAGCCCCACCACTATCGGATATGTAAGTGTTGCTTCAAGCCCGAACACTATCGGATATGTAAGTGCTGCTTCAAGCCCCAACACTATCGGATATGTAAGTGCTGCTTCAAGCCCCAGCACTATCGGATATGTAAGTGCTGCTTCAAGCCACAACACTATCGGAAATGTCAGTGCTGCTTCAAGCCCCAACACTATCGGATATGAAAATATTGTTTCAAGCCCCAGCACTATCGGATATATAAGTGTTGCTTCAAGCCCCAACACTATCGGATATGTAAGTGCTGCTTCAAGCCCCACCACTATCGGATATGTATGTGCAGCTTCAAGCCCCAACACTATCGGATATGTAAGTGCTGCTTCAAGCCCCAGCACTATCGGATATGTAAGTGCTGCTTCAAGCCCCAACACTATCGGATATGTAAGTGCTGCTTCAAGCCCCAGCACTATCGGATATGTAAGTGCTGCTTCAAGCCCCAACAATATCGGATATGTAAGTGCTGCTTCAAGCCCCAACACTATCGGACATGTAAGTGCTGCTTCAAGCCCCAGCACTATCGGATATGTTAGTGCTGCTTCAAGCCCCAGCACTATCGGATATGCAAGTGCTGCTTCAAGCCCCAACACGATTGGATATGAAAGTGTTGCTTCAAGCCCGAACACTATCGGATATGTAAGTGCTGCTTCAAGCCCCTGCACTATCGGATATGTAAGTGTTGCTTCAAGCCCGAACACTATCAGATATGTAAGTGTTGCTTCAAGCCCCACCACTATCGGATATGTAACTGTTGCTTCAAGCCTGAACACTATCGGATATGTAAGTGCTGCTTCAAGCCCCAACACTATCGGATATGTAAGTGCTGCTTCAAGCCCCAGCACTATCGGATATGTAAGTGCTGCTTCAAGCCCCAGCACTATCGGATATGTAAGTGCTGCTTCAAGCCCCACCACTATCGGATGTATAAGTGCTGCTTCAAGCCCCAACACTATCGGATATGTAAGTGCTGCTTCAAGCCCCAACACTATCGGATATGTAAGTGCTGCTTCAAGCCCCAACACTATCGGATATGTAAGTGCTGCTTCAAGCCCCAGCACTATCGGATATGTAAGAGCTGCTTCAAGCCCCAACACTATCGGATATGTCAGTGCTGCTTCAAGCCCCAACACTATCGGATATGTAAATATTGTTTCAAGCCCCAGAACTATCGGATATATAAGTGTTGCTTCAAGCCCCAACACTATCGGATATGTAAGTGCTGCTTCAAGCCCCAACACTATCGGATATGTAAGAGCTGCTTCAAGCCCCAACACTATCGGATATGTCAGTGCTGCTTCAAGCCCCAACACTATCGGATATGTAAATATTGTTTCAAGCCCCAGCACTATCGGATATATAAGTGTTGCTTCAAGCCCCAACACTATCGGATATGTAAGTGCTGCTTCAAGCCCCAACACTCTCGGATATGTAAGTGTTGCTTCAAGCCCCAGCACTAACGGATATGTAAGTGTTGCTTCAAGCCCGAACACTATCGGATATGTAAGTGCTGCTTCAAGCCCCACCACTATCGGATATGTAAGTGTTGCTTCAAGCCCGAACACTATCGGATATGTAAGTGCTGCTTCAAGCCCCAACACTATTGGATATATAAGTGCTGCTTCAAGGCCCAACACTATCGGATCTGTAAGTGCTGCTTCAAGCCCCAGCACTATCGGATATGTAAGTGCTGCTTCAAGCCCCAACACTATTGGATATGTAACTGCTGCTTCAAGCCCCAGCACTATCGGATATGTAAGTGCTGCTTCAAGCCCCAGCACTATCGGATATGTAAGTGCTGCTTCAAGCCCCACCACTATCGGATATGTAAGTGTTGCTTCAAGCCCCAGCACTATCGGATATGTAAGTGCTGCTTCAAGCCCCAGCACTATCGGATATGTAAGTGCTGCTTCAAGCCCCAACACTATCGGATATGTAAGTGCTGCTTCAAGCCCCAACACTATCTGATATGTAAGTGCTGCTTCAAGCCCCAACACTATCTGATATGTAAGTGCTGCTTCAAGCCGCAGCACTATCTGATATGTCAGTGCTGCTTCAAGCGACAGCACTATCGGTTATGTAAGTGCACTTCAAGCCCCAACACTATCGGATATTTAAGTGTTGCTTCAAGCCCCAACACTATCTGATATGTAAGTGCAGCTTCAAGCCCCAACACTATCTGATATGTAAGGGCTGCTTCAAGCCCCAACACTATTGGATATGTAACTGCTGCTTCAAGCCCCAGCACTATCGGATATGTAAGTGCTGCTTCAAGCCCCAGCACTATCGGATATGTAAGTGCTGCTTCAAGCCCCACCACTATCGGATATGTAAGTGTTGCTTCAAGCCCCAGCACTATCGGATATGTAAGTGCTGCTTCAAGCCCCAGCACTATCGGATATGTAAGTGCTGCTTCAAGCCCCAACACTATCGGATATGTAAGTGCTGCTTCAAGCCCCAACACTATCTGATATGTAAGTGCTGCTTCAAGCCCCAACACTATCTGATATGTAAGTGCTGCTTCAAGCCGCAGCACTATCTGATATGTCAGTGCTGCTTCAAGCGACAGCACTATCGGTTATGTAAGTGCACTTCAAGCCCCAACACTATCGGATATTTAAGTGTTGCTTCAAGCCCCAACACTATCTGATATGTAAGTGCAGCTTCAAGCCCCAACACTATCTGATATGTAAGGGCTGCTTCAAGCCCCAACACTATCTGATATGTAAGTGCTGCTTCAAGCCGCAGCACTATCTGATATGTCAGTGCTGCTTCAAGCGACAGCACTATCGGTTATGTAAGTGCACTTCAAGCCCCAACACTATCGGATATTTAAGTGTTGCTTCAAGCCCCAACACTATCTGATATGTAAGTGCAGCTTCAAGCCCCAACACTATCTGATATGTAAGTGCTGCCTCAAGCCCCAACACTATCGGATATGTAAGTGCTGCTTCAGGCCCCAGCACTATCTGATATGTAAGTGCTGCTTCAAGCGACAGCACTATCGGTTATGTAAGTGCACTTCAAGCCCCAACACTATCGGATATGTAAGTGCTGCTTCAAGCCCCAGCACTATCTGATATGTAAGTGCTGCTTCAAGCGACAGCACTATCGGTTATGTAAGTGCACTTCAAGCCCCAACACTATCGGATATTTAAGTGTTGCTTCAAGCCCCAACACTATCTGATATGTAAGTGCAGCTTCAAGCCCCAACACTATCTGATATGTAAGTGCTGCTTCAAGCCGCAGCACTATCTGATATGTCAGTGCTGCTTCAAGCGACAGCACTATCGGTTATGTAAGTGCACTTCAAGCCCCAACACTATCGGATATTTAAGTGTTGCTTCAAGCCCCAACACTATCTGATATGTAAGTGCAGCTTCAAGCCCCAACACTATCTGATATGTAAGGGCTGCTTCAAGCCCCAACACTATCTGATATGTAAGTGCTGCTTCAAGCCGCAGCACTATCTGATATGTCAGTGCTGCTTCAAGCGACAGCACTATCGGTTATGTAAGTGCACTTCAAGCCCCAACACTATCGGATATTTAAGTGTTGCTTCAAGCCCCAACACTATCTGATATGTAAGTGCAGCTTCAAGCCCCAACACTATCTGATATGTAAGTGCTGCCTCAAGCCCCAACACTATCGGATATGTAAGTGCTGCTTCAGGCCCCAGCACTATCTGATATGTAAGTGCTGCTTCAAGCGACAGCACTATCGGTTATGTAAGTGCACTTCAAGCCCCAACACTATCGGATATGTAAGTGCTGCTTCAAGCCCCAGCACTATCTGATATGTAAGTGCTGCTTCAAGCGACAGCACTATCGGTTATGTAAGTGCACTTCAAGCCCCAACACTATCGGATATTTAAGTGTTGCTTCAAGCCCCAACACTATCTGATATGTAAGTGCAGCTTCAAGCCCCAACACTATCTGATATGTAAGTGCTGCTTCAAGCCGCAGCACTATCGGATATGTCAGTGCTGCTTCAAGCGACAGCACTATCGGTTATGTAAGTGCACTTCAAGCCCCAACACTATCGGATATTTAAGTGTTGCTTCAAGCCCCAACACTATCTGATATGTAAGTGCAGCTTCAAGCCCCAACACTATCTGATATGTAAGGGCTGCTTCAAGCCCCAACACTATCTGATATGTAAGTGCTGCTTCAAGCCGCAGCACTATCTGATATGTCAGTGCTGCTTCAAGCGACAGCACTATCGGTTATGTAAGTGCACTTCAAGCCCCAACACTATCGGATATTTAAGTGTTGCTTCAAGCCCCAACACTATCTGATATGTAAGTGCAGCTTCAAGCCCCAACACTATCTGATATGTAAGTGCTGCCTCAAGCCCCAACACTATCGGATATGTAAGTGCTGCTTCAAGCCCCAGCACTATCTGATATGTAAGTGCTGCTTCAAGCGACAGCACTATCGGTTATGTAAGTGCACTTCAAGCCCCAACACTATCGGATATGTAAGTGCTGCTTCAAGCCCCAGCACTATCTGATATGTAAGTGCTGCTTCAAGCGACAGCACTATCGGTTATGTAAGTGCACTTCAAGCCCCAACACTATCGGATATTTAAGTGTTGCTTCAAGCCCCAACACTATCTGATATGTAAGTGCAGCTTCAAGCCCCAACACTATCTGATATGTCCGTGCTGCTTCATGCCCCAACACTATCGGATATGTAAGTGCTGCTTCAAGCCCCAGCACTATCGGATATGTATGTGCTGCTTCAAGCCCCAACACTATCGGATATGTAAGTGCTGCTTCAAACCCCAACACTATCGGATATGTGGATCACTGGGGTATGTTTAGCAGTAAGGAGACATGATACAAGAGGGACGGGTTGCACCTTAATAGGTGCGGGACCAGCATTCTGGCAGGCAGGTTTGCCACTACACCCAGATGTGTTTAAACTAAGTAGTGGGGGGGGGAGGGGACAAACTGGAAATTCAAGAAGGAAGTTAAAGGGAAAGTGAGAATAACGGAAGTTAAGAAAGACAACAGAATCAACGGATCAGAAAACTCAAGAAGGGATCATACAGTATGGTCAAGTGAAATAGGAAGGGTGAGGGGAGTAACAAATTAAAACTATTATATATGAATGCACGAAGCATAAGAAATAAGATGGAAGAGTTTGTGGCTCAGTTGGAAATTGGCAGGTACGGTGTTGTGGGGATAACTGAGATGTGGCTTCAAGAGGCCAGGGCCTGGGAAATGAATATTCAAGGCGAGATGTGCTATCGAGAGTTTAGACTAATGGGCAGAGGGTGTGGGGTGGCCCCATTAGTGAGGAATGATATTCAGCCCCTTTCGAGGGGGTGTATAGAATAAGGAGTTGTAGAGTCAGTCTGGATAGAGCTGAGAAATTGTCAGTGAAGAAAGACCCTAATGTGAGTTAGCTGCAGGCCCCCAAACAGTAGTCTGGATGTAGGGTGTAAGTTAAATAAGGAGTTGAAATTGGCTGTTGCAAAGTTATGTGGGGGATTTCGACATGCAGGTAGAATGGGAGAATCAGGATGGTACTGGACGCCAAGAAAGGGAGCTTGTGGAGTGCCTCCAAGATAGATTCTTAAAATAGCTTGTAGTGGAGCCTACCAGGGAGAAGGCAATTCTGGATCTGGTGTTGTGCAACAAACTGGATTTGATCAGGGACCTCAAAGTAAAGGAGCCATTAGGAGGTAGTGACCATAATATGCTAAGTTTTAATCTGCAATTTGAGAGGGAGAAAGGAGAATCGGAAGTGTCAGTACTGCAGTTGAACAAAGGGAACTATGGAGCTCTTAGGGAGGAGCTCAATGTTCAATACCCTACCAGGGATGGCAGTGGAACACCAATGGCAGGTATTTCTGGATATAATGCAGGAGGTGCAGGATCAGATCATTCCAAAGAGGAAGAAAGATCCTGACAGGAGGCAGGGGCGGCCGTGGCTGACGAGGGAAGTTAAGGACTGGAAAAAAAAGAAAAGAAATATAGCATCGCAAAGATGAGTGGGAAGCCGGAAGACTAGGAAGCTAAAAAGGCAATAGGCAAACTGGCCAAAAATATAAAAATATAAAGGAGAATAGTAAAAGCTTTTTAGGTATGTGACAAGAAAAAAAAGGTTAAAACTAAAATTGGGACCTTGAAGACAGAAACAGGTGAATTTATTATGGGGAACAAGGTAATAGCAGAAGAGTTGAATAGGTACTTTGGATCTGTCTTCACTGGGAAAACACAAGCAATCTCCCAGATGTATAGTGGCTGAAGGACCTGGGGTAATGGATGAACTGAAGGGAATTTATATTCGACAGGAAATGGTGTTGGATAGACTGTTAGGTGTGAAGACTGTTCAGTCCCTGGGACCTGGTGGTCTTAAGCAGATGGCTCTAGAAATCATGGATGCGTTGGTAACCATTTTCTAATGTTCTATAGATTCAGGATCAGTTCCTGCGAATTGGAGGGTGGCTAATGTTGTCCCACTTTTCAAGAAAGGAGGGAGAGAGAAAACAGGGAATTATAGACCAGCTAGCCTGACATCAAAGGTGGGAAGGATGCTGGAGTCACTTATAAAAGATGAAATTATGACTCATTTGGATAGCAGTAACAGGAGAGGTCAGAGTCAGCACGGATTTACCAAGGGGAAATCATGCTTGACTAATCTTCTGGAATATTTTGAGGATGTAACAATGAAGATTGACTGGTACAATAAGTCATAGTTTGAAGATATTAGGAGGAAGGTATAAAGGAGACATCAGAGGTAGGTTCTTTACACAGAGAGTTGTGAATGCATGGAGTGCGTTGCCAGCTGTAGTGGTGGAAGCAGAGTCATTGGGGACATTTAAATGACTGTTGGGCATGCACATGGATAGCAGTGAATTGAGGGGTGCGTAGGTTAAGGTGTCTTTGACATTAGGATTAAATCTAGGCACAACATCGTGGGCGAAAGGGCCTGTTCTTTGCTGTACTTTCCTATGTTATATGTTCTTAAATGGACAAGGGAGAGCTGGTGGATGTCTTGTACCTGGACTTTCAGAAACCTTTGATAAAGTCCCACATAGGAGATTAGTGAGCAAAATTAGACCACGGTATTGGGGGAAAAATACTGATTTGGACTGAAAATTGGCTGGCTGACAGGAAGCAAAGCGTAGTGATAAACAGGTCCCTTTTCTAATGGCAGGCGGTGAGGTGACCAGTGGGGTACTACAAGGTTCAGTGCTGGGACCGCAGCCGTTTACAATAAACATTAATGATATAGATGAAGGTATTAAATGTAATATTAGCAAATTTGCTGATGACACAAAACTGGGTGGCAAGCTGAGTTGTGAGGAGGATGTTATGAGAATACAGGGTGACTTGGACAGGTGGACGGATGCTTGGCAGATGCAGTTTAACATGGATAAATGTGTGGTTATCCACTTTGGTGGCAAGAACAGGAAGGCAGATTACTATCTAAATGGAGTCAAGTTAGGTAAAGGGGATGTACAACGAGATCTAGGTATACTTGTACATCGGTCAATGAAAGCAAGCATGCAGGTACAGCAGGCAGTGAAGAAAGCTAATAGCATACTGGCCTTCATAACAAGAGGAATTGAGTACTGGAGCAAAGAAGTCCTTCTGCAGCTGTACAGGGCCCTGGTGAGACCACACCTGGAGTATTGTGCGCAGTTTTGGTCTCCAGGTTTGAGGAAGGACATTCTGGCTATTGAGGGAGTGCAGTGTAGGTTCACGAGGTCAATTCCTGGAATGGCGGGACTATCATATGTTGAAAAATTGGAGAGACTGGGCTTTTATACACGAGTTGAGACGGTTGAGAAGGGATCTGATTGAGAAGTATAAGATTATTAAAGGATTGGACACTCTGGAGGCAGGAAGCAAGTTTCTGCTGATGGTGTGTCCAGATCCAGAGGACACAGTTTAAAAATAAGGAGTAGGCCATTTAGAACAGAGTTGAGGAGAAACTTCTTCACCCAGAAAGTGGTGGATATATGGAATGCTCTGCCCCAGAAGGCAGTGGAGGCCAAGTCTCTGGATACTTTCAAGAAAGATATGGATAGAGCTCTTAAAGACAGTGGAATCAAGGGTTATGGGGATAAGGCAGGAACAGGATACTGGCTGTGGATGATCAGCCATGTTCATAATGAATGGAGCTGCAGGCTCGAAGAGCAGAATGGCCTACTCCTGCACCTATTGTCTATTGTCTACTGTCTATTGTCTTTTGTAAGTGCGGCTTCCAATTGCTTTCCATTTCAATAAACCACAATGCTCCCTTGTAATCATTACTCCACCACACTGAGCCTTTAGCTCCTGCCATGACATTTGCGGGATTTTTTTATGGGACAAAAGCTAAGCTCAGGGCAGTCCCCTTTATCAATGACACATGTTACATTCTCAAAGAAATTCAATGGACGCACACAACAATGTCAACTCTGCCAGATGAATTTCAACTGATCAATGTGAGCTGCTGTATCTGGTTGAATAATACCTTCCAGCAGTTTCCCTGTGATATGTTAAGCTAACCGGCCTGTGCTTCCTGCTTTCTGTCTCCCTTTTTTAATGCAGGGCTTCCATCCGCTACCTTCCAATATACTGGGGCTGAACCATGAATCACCAGGAACAGCAACAGGTTCAAGAATGGGATAGTAAAGCTATTTCTCTTGCTGGTTCGCCCCATTCTCCATCCGAGTGGATGCTTTCTTTAGGAGCTGACAGATTCTGACTGGTGTATGGCCAAGGTAATGGAAGGGAATCTATCTTGTTGCAGATGGTAGTGGAGAATGGTGACTCTGTACACTTTTCACTGTCCTCATGTGTTCCTATATGTGAACACACGTGACAATAGAATTTAATTCTAGTTCTAAACTCAAACCCAAGGGAAACAATTCGGTTAACTAAATAGTTAGAACATCAAACAATACAGCGCAGAACAGGCCCTTTGGCCCTCAATGTTGCGCCGACCTGTGAACTATTCTCAGCTCGTCCCCCTACACTATCCCATCATCATCCATGTGCTTATCCAAGGATTGTTTAAATCTCCCTAATGTGGCTGAGTTAACTACATTGGCAGGCAGGACATTCCACACCCTTACCACTCTCTGAGTAAAGAACCTGCCTCTAACACCTGTCTTAAATCTATCACCCCTTAATTTGTAGTTATGCCCCCTCATACAAGTTGATGTCACCATCCTAGGAAAAAGACTTTCACTGTCTACCCTATCTAATCCTCTCATCATCTTGTATGTCTTTTTCAAATTCCCTCTTAGCCTTCTTCTTTCCAATGAGAATAGACTCAAGTCTCTCAGCCTCATAAGACCATCCCTCCAGACCAGGCAACATCCTGGTAAATCTCCTCTGCATCTTTTCCAACGCTTCCACATCCTTTCTGAAATATGGCGACCAGAACTTTATGCAATACACACACAAACACACACACAATCTGAAATAAACTGTCTGAATTTTCTGGCAGCCAAAAGCTTGTCTGTCAACATGATTTGTTCAGATGTGTTTCAGAATTAATCAAGGGGGCTTTGACTCCGATGGCTGGGTCAGAATTTACTGTGGTAGCTGCGGTAGATTATGGCGGTAGCTGCTTTCTTGTGCCACTACAGTCCTGATGATGTGGGAACAATTGGTCAGTGGTGTGAAGGGAATGGGGGGAGAGGGGTGTTCTAGGATTGTGACAGAGGGACACCGAAGGAATTGCCCTATTCAAATGGTTATTCTGTCTTGGAGAGAGGTAGAGAGATAACTGATGGTGAGTTTAACCAAAGTACCACTTTGCCTCTCTACATCTCACACCAACCGTCCAGCCAACTGTGCTAACTTACCCTCTGCAACAGTGGGGGCTGGTCGGCTGGTTTGTGATGGAGAATGACACCAACATCCTATATTGGCTTTGGTGCTTGGCAACGAACCTGTCCACCCCTCTCAGCCACTCTAACCTCTCACCCTCACAACACACAGCTTTCCACTCCCCCCACTCCAACCTCAACCTCACTATCAAACCGGCAGACAAGGGAGGCGTGGTGGTAGTTTAGCGCACTGATCTTTACACCGCTGAGGCTAAATGCCAGCTCACGGACACCTCATCATACTGCCCCTTTGACCATGACCCCACCTCCCACCACCAAACCATCATCTTCCAGACCATCCATAACCTCATCACCTCAGGAGATCTCCCATCCACCGCCTCCAACCTCATAGTCCCACAACCCCGCACTGCCCGTTTCTACCTCCTGCCCAAAATCCACAAACCCGACTGCCCTGGCCAACGCATTGTCTCAGCCTGCTCCTGCCCCACCAAACTCATCTCTGCATACCTCGACACGGTCCTGTCCCCCTTAGTCCAAGAACTCCCCAACTATGTTCGGGACACCACCCATGCCCTCCACCTCCTCCATCATTTTCGCTTCCCCAGCCCCCAACGCCTTATCTTCACGATGGACATCCTGTCCCTGTACACCTCCATCCCCCATCACGAAGGGCTCCAAGCCCTCCGCTTCTTCCTCTCCCGCCGACCCAACCAATACCCTCCCACTGACACCCTCCTTCGACTGACTGAACTGGTCCTCACTCTTAACAACTTCTCCTTCCAATCTTCACACTTGCTCCAAACCAAAGGAGTAGCCATGGGCACCCGCATGGGCCCCAGCTATGCCTGCCTCTTTGTCTGATATGTGGAACAGTCCATCTTTCGCAGCTACACTGGCACCACCCCCCACCTTTTCCTCCGCTACATCGATGATTGTATTGGCGTTACCTCGTGCTCCCACGAGGAGGTTGAACAGTTCATCCACTTTACTAACACCTTCCACCCTGACCTCAAATTTACCTGGACTGTCTCAGACTCCTCCCTCCCCTTCCTAGACCTCTCC
Source organism: Chiloscyllium plagiosum (assembly GCF_037043375.1). Classification (NCBI taxonomy): domain Eukaryota; kingdom Metazoa; phylum Chordata; class Chondrichthyes; order Orectolobiformes; family Hemiscylliidae; genus Chiloscyllium; species Chiloscyllium plagiosum. The sequence goes on from NW_028270167.1 coordinate 49,665,397, forward strand.
ATTTCTATCTCGGGCGACCGACTCAACACAGACATTTACTACAAACTGACCGATCCCACAGCTACCGAGATGACATATCCTGCCAAGACGCCATCCCACAATCCCAATTCCTTCGCCTCCGCCGCATCCGCTCCCAGGAGGACCAATTCCACTACCGAACAGCCCAAATGCCCTCCTTCTTCAAAGACCGCAATTTCTCCTCCGACGTGGTCGACGATGCTCTCCACCGCATCTCCTCCACTTCCTGCTCCTCCGCCCTTGAGCCCTGCCCCTCCAATTGCCACCAGGACAGAACCCCACTGGTCCTCACCTTCCACCCCACCAACCTCCGGATACATCGTATCATCCTCCGTCATTTACGCCACCTCCAAACAGACCCCACCACCAGGGATATATTTCCCTCCCCACCCCTATCAGCGTTCCGAAGAGACCACTCCCTCCGCAACTCCCTTGTCAGGTCCATATCCCCCACCAGCCCAACCTCCACTCCCGCCTCCTTCCCCTGCAACTGCAAAAAATGCAAAATTTGCACTCACACCTCCCCCCTCACCTCCCTCCAAGGCCCCAATGGATCCTTCTATATCCATCGCAAATTCACCTGCACCTCCACACACCATTTACTGTATCCGCTGCACCCGATGTGGTCTCCTCTACATTGAGGAGACAGGCCGCCTACTTGCGGAACACTTCAGGGAACACCTCTGGGACACCCGCACCAACCAACCCAACCGCCCCGTGGCTGACCACTTTAACTCCCCCTCCCACTTCGCCAATGACATTCAGGTCCTTGGCCTCCTCCATCACCAGACCTTGGCCACACGACGCCTGGAGGAAGAGCACCTCATCTTCCGCCTAGGGACCCTCCAACCACATGGGATGAATGTAGATTTCTCCAGCTTCCTCATTTCCTCTCCCCCCACCTTATTTCAGTCCCAACCCCCGGATTCAGCACCGCCCTCTTGACCTGCAATCTTCTTCTCGACCTCTCCGCCCCCACCCCCTCTCCAGCCTATCACCCTCATCCTCACCTCCTTCCACCTATCGTATTCCCAACACCCCTCCCCCAAATTCCCTCCCCCTTACCTTTTATCTCAGCCCGCTTGGCACACCAGCCTCATTCCTGAAGAAGGGCTTCTGCCTGAAACGTCGATTCTCCTGCTTCTCGGATGCTGCCTGGCCTGCTGTGTTTTTCCAGCACCACATTTTTCAACTCTGGTCTCCAGCATCTGCAGTCCTCACTTTCTCCCTACCACTCTCTAAGTAAGGAAACTACCTCTGACAACTGTCCTTTATCTATCATCCCTCAATTTAAAGCTCTGTCCCCTCGTGCTAGCCATCTCCAACCGGGGAAAAAGGCTCTCACTGTCCTCCCGATATAATCCTCTGATCATCTTGTGTGTCTCTTTTAAGTCGCCTCTTAACCCTCTCTCCAACAAAAACAGCCTCAAGTCCCTGAACCTTTCCTCATAAGACCAGCTCCATACCAGGCAATATCCTGGGAAATCTCGTCTGCAACCTTTCCAATGCTTCCATGTCCTTCCCATAATACGGTGACTGGAACTGTATGCAACATTGCAAGTGCGGCCTCACCAGAGTTTGTACAGCTGCAACATGGCTGTGTGGCTCTGAATCTCAATCCCTCTCCCAATAAAAGCTAAGGCACTGTATACCTTCTTAACAACCCTATTACCCTGGGTGGCACCTTTCAGGGATCTAGGCACATGGACACAGAGATCTCTCTGCTCATCCACACTACCAAGAATCTTCCCATTAATCCTGTACTCTGTGTTCTTGTTGCTCTTTTCAAGGTGAATCACCTCACACTTTCCTGTATTAAGCTCCATTTGCCACCTCTCAGCCCAGTTCTGCAGCTTACCTATGTCCCTCTGTAACCTGCAGCATCTTTCCGCACTGTCCAAAACTCCACCAATCTTAGTATTATCCGCAAATTTAATGAATCCATCGTTCTATACACTCATCCAAGTCATTTATAAAATTGACAAACAGCAGTGGACCCAAAACAGATCCTTGCTGTACACCACTAGTAACTGAACTCCAGGATAAACATTTCCCATCAACCACCACCCTCTGTCTTCTTAGAGCTAGCGAATTTCTGATCACCCTCAAACCCATGCCTCCTTATTTTGTGCAATGGCCTACCGTGGAGACCCTTATCAAATGATTGACTGAAATTCATATACACCACATCAACAGCTTTACCCTCATCCACCTGCCTGGTCACCTTCTCATTAAGGTTCCTGAAGAAGGGCTCATGCCCGAAACGTCGATTTTCCTGCTCCTTGGATGCTGCTTGATCTTCTGCGCTTTTCCAGCAACACATTTTCAGTTCTCAATTAGGTTAGTCAGGCACGACCTACCTTTCACAAAACCATATTGACTATCCCTAATCAACTTAGTCATTTCTCGATGATTATAAATTCTAACTCTTCTAGCCTTTGCGAACACTTTATCGACAATTGAAATAAGGCTCACTGGCCTATAATTACAGGGTTGTCACTACTTCCCTTCTCGAACAAGGGGACATTTACTATCCTCCAGCCTTCTGGCACTATTCCTGTAGACAATGACAAAATAAAGGTCAAAGCCAAAGGCACTGCAATCTCCTCCCTGGCTTTCCAGAGAGTCCTCGGATAAATCCCATCTGGCCCAGGGGACATATCTATTTTCACATTTTCCAGAATTGCTAACAGTTTCTCCTTATGAACCTCAATCCCTTCTAGTCTAATCGTTTGTACCTCAGTATTCTCCTCAACAACATTGTCTTTTTCCTGAGTGAATAATGATGAAAAATATTAATTTACTGCCTCTCCCACCTCCTCGGACTCCATGCACAACTTCCCGTTACTGTCCTTGACTGGTCCTAATCTTACTCCAGTATTTTTTTGTTCCTGACATCCCTCTGGAAAACTTTCCGGTTGCCTCGTTCCCACCTGCCAAAGCCTTCTCGTGTGCCCTCCTGGCTCTTCTTAGCTTTCTCTTTAGATCATTCCTGGCTAATTTGTAAATCTCAAGCACCCCAACTGAGCCTTCACATCTCATCTTAAGCGTTCTTCTTGTTCTGGACAAGAGACACAACTTCTTTAGTAAACCACGGTTCCCTTCCCTCCCTGTCTGACAGGTACATACTTATCAAGGACATACAGTAGCTGTTCCTTGAACAAGCTCCACATTTCAATTGTGCCCATTCCCTGCAGTTTCCTTCCCATCCTATGCATCTTAACTCTTGCCTAATCGCATCATAATTGCCTTTCCCCCAACTATATCTCTTGCCCGGCAGGATATACTTTTCCATTTCCATCACTGAAGTGAATGTAACCGAATTGTGGTCACTATCACCAAAGTGCTCACCTACCTCTAAATCTAACACCTTACCCAGTTCATTAGCCAGTACCAAATCCAATTGTCCTTGCCTCTTGTTGACCTATTTGCATAATGTGTCAGGAAACCCTCCTGCAGACATTGGACAAAAACTGACCCATCTAAAGTACACAAACTACAGCGTTTCCAGTCAATATTTGGAAAGTGGAAGACCTCATAACAATTACCCTTTACTTCCTCTCCTATCTAGAATTATTCTTACAATCCTTTACTCTACATCTCTGGAACTTTTTGGAAGCCTATACAAATCTCCCAACAGGGTAACCTCTCCTTTCCTGTTTCTAAACTTTGCCTGTTCTACCTCAGGAGATGGGTCCTCATCAAACATCCTTTCTGCCACCTGTAATACTGTCCTTGACTAACAATGCCACACTTGCCCCTCTTTTACTCCCTTCTCTGTTCATACTGAAACATCTAAACCCCGGAACCTGCAACATCATTCCTGACCCTGCTCGCTGCATGTCTCTGAAATGGCCAGAACATCGAAGTCTTAGGTACCAACCCATGCTGCAAGTTCACCCACCTTATTCCGGGTGCTCCTGGCATTGAAGTAGACACACTTCAAACCACCTTCTTGCCTGCCACTGCACTCCTGTGACCTTGAAACCTTATTTTTGACCTCACTACTCTCAACCTTCTGTACACTGGAGCTTTAATTCAGGTTCCCATCTTTTGCTGAATTAGCTTCACCATTCCTGAAGAGCATAAACATATTGCCCCCCAAGGATATTGGTACCTCTCTGGTTCAGGTGTCGACCATCCTGTTTATAGAGGACCCATCTACCCCAGAATGAGCCCCAATTATCCAGGTATCTGAAACTGTCCCTCCTGCACCATTCCTGTAGCCATGTGCTCAACTGCTCTCTCTCCCTATTCCTCATCTCGCGAGCAAGTGACATGGGTAACAATCCTAAATTTCTGCCTTAAATCCCCAGCCCTTTTCCTACCTATGTAGTTGGTGCCTCTGTGGAACATGACTTGGGGCTACACCCCTCCCCCTTAAGGATACCGAAAACACAATCAGAAACGTCATGAACCCTGGCAGCTGGGAGGCAATACATCAACCGTGAGTCTCTCTCGTTACCACAGAACCTTCTATCTGTCCCCCTAACTATGGAGTCCCCAATGACTAATGCTCTGCTCCTCTTCCCCTTCTCGTCTGAGCACCAGGGACATACTCGGTGCCAGAGATCTGTACCCCATGGCTTACCCCTGGTAAGTCGCTCCCCCGCAACAGTATCCAAAACAGTATGCTTGTTATTGAGGGGAACGGCCGTAGGGGGTCCCTGCACTGTCTGCCGGTTCCCTTTCCATCTCCCGACTGTAACCCTTTCCCCTGTACCTGAGATGTGACTACCTCCCTGTAACTCCTCTCAATGAATCCGAAGTTTATCCAGCTCCGGCTCCACTTCCCTAACGCCATTTCTAAGGAGCTGAAGTTGCCAGGATCTTGCTGCAGAGCCACATGGAGTGCTTTAGTATCTGAGGAGGGAAGAATGCTGCGGAACATTGTGTGGGTATTAGCGAACGCTCTGACCCATGACATTCTGCCTGAGGGAAGGTCAGTTATACAGACACTAAAGATAGTTAGGGCTAGGACACAATCTTGAGGACCTCCTGCTGTGAGACCCTGGAGCTTAGATGGCTGACCTCTACCAACCGCATCAATTGCTGTGGGTCTGGAGTCACACGTAGCCCAGACAAGACAAGGACAGCCCTAATCCCTAAAGGGCATTAGAGAACCAGATGGGTTTTAACAACAATTGACAAGGGTTTCATGGCCAGCATTAGAGTCGTAATTCCACCGTCGTAATTCAGAAACGTCATGAACCCTGGCACCTGGGAGGCAACACATCAATCGTTCCACATCATAATTCTGCCATCTGTCATTGCTAGGATTTGATGCGAGTCCAGGATAATAGTTGAGAAATATCTGAATATGAGTCAAATCAATGGCTGGCCTCCTGGCAGATTTAGAATCAAACTTGTTATTTCTGTCCCAATTACAAAAAAAAGTTTAAGTTTTATTATGTCTCATTGAGTGTAATATTATTTTGTCTCTATTTGGTCCCTTGAAAATCAGAATTCAGACAGACTGAGTGTGGGCTGTCAACAACATGAACTTGAATCCTATCTGACATCAGCCAAGTTGAGATTGAATAATGAATTTGCTCAGTACAAAGTTTAAATGAACAATAGATGAGCAGAGCAAGTTGGTTTTCCATGGAAAGGAAGGTCTTACCTGATTGTGTGTGGTGTATAATCGGGTGTGTGTGTGCATGAGAGAGAGAGAGAGAGAGGGAGAGAGAGAGAGAGAGTGAATCATAGAGATGTACAGATCAGATCCTTTGGTCCATTTCAGCCAGATATCCTAAATTAATCTCATCCTATTTGCCAGCACTTGGCCAATATCCCTCTAAACCCTCATTGTTCACATACCCATCCAGATGTCTTTCAAATGCAATTGTACCAGCCTCCAGCACTTCCTCTGTTTATTCCACACACGCACCACCCTCTGCATTGCCCCTTAGGTCCCTTTTAAATTTCTCCCCCACCCAGGGAAATGTCCTTGTCTATTTATCCTATCCATGCCCCTCCATATAAACCTCTATAAAGTTACCCCTCAGCCTCCAACACTCCAGGAAAAACAACCTCAGCCTTTTCAGCCTCTCCCTACAGCTCAAATCCTCCAACACTTGTAAATCTTTTCGGAACCCTTTCAAGTTTCACAACTTCCTTCCGATAGGAGGGAGACCAGATTTGCACACGGTATTCCAAAAGTGGCCCCTAAACAATGTCCTGTAACAGGACCTCCCAACTACTTTACTCAATTCACTGACCAATAAAGGAAAGTATACCAACTGCCTTCTTCACTATCCTATCGACCTGCGACTCGACTTTCAAGGAACTATGAACCTGCACTCCAAGGTCTCTTTGTTCAGCAACACTCCCCAAGATTTACCATTAGTGTATAAGTCCTGCTCTGATTTGATTTCCAAAATGCAGCATCTCACATTTATTTAAATTACACTCCATCTGCCACTCCTTGGCCTATTGGCCCATCTGAACATGATCCTGTGTATTTTCCTTATTCCTGAAGAAGGGCTCATGCCCGAAACGTCGATTCTCCTGTTCATTGGATGCTGCCTGACCTGCTGTGCTTTTCCAGCAACACATTTTCAGTTCTATTCTGAGGTAACCTCCATTTTGATGTCATCTGAAAACCTCCAAACTATACCTCAGATGTTCACATCTAAAATATTTGTATAAATGATGAAAAGAAATGGACCCAGCACCAATTCTTGTGGCACACCACTGATCAAAGGCCTCCAATCTGAAAAGCAACTCTCCACCACTACCCTCTGTCTTCTACCTGTTGAGCCAATACTGTATCCAAGTGGCTGGTTTTCCCTGAATTCCATGAGATCTAACCTTGCTAACCAGCCAACCATGAGGAACCTTGTTGAACGCCTTACTGAAGTTCATGTAGATCACACCCACTACTCTGCCCTCATCAATCTTCTTCATAAGCACAAAGTCATGCTGACTATCCCTAAACAGTCCTTGTCTTTCCAAATATATTCCCTCCAACAACCTGCCCGCCATCGATGTCAGCCTCACCAGTCTATAGTTCCCTGGCTTTTCCTTACCATCTTTCTTAAACAGTGCCACGACATTAGCCAACCCTCAGTCTTCCAGCACTTCACCTGTGACTATCAATGGCACAAATATCTCAGCACGGGGCCCAGCATCACTTCCCAGGTTTCCCACAGAGTTCTAGGGTACACCTGATTGCGTACTGGGCATTTATCCAATTTTATGTATTTTAAGCCCAGCTCCTCCTCCTTTGTAATATGAATATTTTTAAGATGTCACTATTTCGTTCCCCACGTTGTATTATCTTTATGTCCTTCTCCACAGTAAACATTGATGCGAAATATTCATTTAGTATCTCCCCAGTCTCCTGTGGTTTTAAACATAGGCTGCCTTGCTGATCTTTTAGGGGCCCTATTCTCTCCCCAGTTACCCTTTTGTCCTTAATGTATTTATAAAATCCCTTTGGATTCTCCCTCATCTTATTTGCCAGTGTTACCTCATGTCCCCTTTCAGCCCTCCTGATTTCCCTTTTAAGTATACTCCTCCTGCATTTATGCTCTTCTCATGGTTCACTCGCTCTCTGCTGTCTGTAACTGGCATATGCTTTCTTCTTTTCCTTATCCAAAACCTCAATTTCTCCCGTCATCCAGCATTCCCTACACCTACCAGCCTTGCCTTTCACCCCAACAGGAATACATTTTCTCTGGACTCTCAATATCTCATGTTTGAAGGCTTCCCATTGTCCAGCCCTGTGTAGCTTTGAGTGTGAGTTTAGAGATCCAGACTCGATGGAGCGAAGGACCATCTCTGTCCTGGATGATGTCATCAGTCTATGGTTTTGAACTGAAGGGTCTGAGTATTTTTGTCTTTGTTTTGAGAAAATGTGACCGAGTGGAAGTTCCAGCTGTTGGTGTGTTCGGTATTAGCTTCAGGTTCTCTAATAGAGTGCTCATTCAAAGAGAGAATTTCCCAAATCAGTTGTATTCCTCTCCCAATTCCTTGCTAGCAGGTGGCATAGGTAACAAACTAGAGTTGACATCTCTGTTTGTTCCAGCTCTAAACTTCCACCCTAACTCCCTGAATATCTGCTTTATAACCCCATCCATTGTCCTACCCATGTTATTGGTGCCTATGTGGACCATGAGTTGGGGCTGTTCCCCCTGCACCTCAAGAATCCTGAAAACACGATCTGAGACATCATGAACCCTGGCACCTGGGAGACAGCACATCAACCCTGATTCTCTCTCGTTCCTATAGAATCTCCTATCTGTCCCCTCACTGTGAAGTTCCCAATGATTAATGCTCTGCTCCCCTTTCACTTCAAACTACAAAAAGCCAAGAAACTTTACAGCCCAAGAACAGGCCCTTCAGCCCTCCAAGCCTGAGCCAACTCAAACCTACTGTCTAAACCTGTCACCCCAATCCTATGTATCTTTATCCCTCTGTTCCCCACCTACTCATGCATTTGTCCAGTCACATCTGAAATGAATCTAACATACTTGCCTCTACTACCTCTGCTGGCAATGCATTCCAGACATCTACCATCTTCCGTGTAAAGTACTTGCCGTGTGTATCCCCCCTTAAACACTTCACCTTTCACCTTCAAAGTGTGACCTCTCATGACTGAATCCTTCACCCTGGGAAAAAGCTTACCTCTATCTACCATGTCTATACCCTTCATACCCTCAATCAGGTCCCCTCTCAATCTTCTTTTTTCTAATCCTTCCTTTCTGAGCAACGTGGACAGATTCTGTGCCAGAGACCTGTGCCCCATTGCTTACCTCTGGTAAGTTGTCCCTCCCCAGCAGTAACCAAAACAATATGCTTGTTATTGAGGGGAACAGCCACAAGGGAACTCTGCACTGACTGCCTGATCCTTTCTGTCTCCTGACTGTAATCTACCTTTCCCCGTACCTGAGGTGTGACTACCACCCTGTAACTCCTCTCAATTACTCCCTCAACCTCCCGAAAGATCCAAAGATCATCCAGCTCTGGCCCCAGTTCCCTAACACCATTTCTGAGGAGCTGAAGTTGCCAGGATCTTGCTGCAGAGCCACATGGAGTGCTTCAGTATCTGAGGAGGGACGAATGCTGCTGAACATTGTGCGAGTATTAGCAAGTGACATGGGTAACAATCCTAAATTTCTGCCTTAAATCCCCAGCCCTTTTCCTACCTATGTAGTTGGTGCCTATGTGGAACATGACCCCTCCCCCTTAAGGATACCAAAAACACAATCAGAAACGTCATGAACCCTGGCAGCTGGGAGGCAATACATCAACCATGAGTCTCTCTCGTTACCACAGAACCTTCTATCTGTCCCCCTAACTATATAGTCCCCAATGACTAATGTTCTGTTCCTCTTCCCCCTTCCCGTCTGAGCACCAGGGACATACTCTGTGCCAGAGATCTGTACCCATGGCTTATCCCTGGTAAGTCGCTCCCCCGCAACAGCATCCAAAACAGTATGCTTGTTATTGAGGGGAACGGCCACAGGGGGTCGGTGCACTGTCTGTCGGTTCCATTTCCATCTCCTGACTGTAATCCATCTACCTTTCCCCTGTACCTGAGGGGTAACTACCTCCCTGTAACTCCTCTCAATTAATCCGAAGTTCATCCAGCTCCGGCTCCACTTTCCTAACGCCGTTTTTGAGGAGGTGAAGTTGCCAGGATCTTGCTGCAGAGCCACATGGAGTGCTTCAGTATCTGAGGAGGGAAGAATGCTGCTGAACATTGTGTGAGTATTAGTGAACCCTCGGACCCATGACATTCTGCCTGAGGGAAGGTCAGTTATACAGTCACTAAAGATAGTTAGGGCTAGGACACAATCTTGAGGACCTCCTGCTGTGAGGGCCTGGAGCTTAGATGGCTGACCTCCACCAACCGCACCAATTGCTGTGGGTCTGGAATCACATGTAGCCCAGACAAGACAAGGACAGCCCTAATCCCTAAAGGGCATTAGAGAACCAGTTCGGTTTCAACAACAATTGACAAGGATTTTATGGAGAGATAAGCTAGAGGAGGGTGAGGGTGGGGAGAAAGTACAATAGGTGAGTAGGGGAGGGGATGAAGGTGTCAGGTCGGGGGCGGGGGAGGGTGGAGTGGATAGGTGGAAAAGAAGATAGGCAGGTAGGACAAGTCATGGGGAGAGTGCTGAGCCTGAAGTTCGGAACTGGGGTGAGGTGAGGGAAGGGGAAATGAGGAAACTGTTGAAGTCCACATTGATGCCCTGGGGTTGAAGTGTTCCGAGGCGGAAGATGAGACGTTCTTCCTCCAGGCGTCCGGTGGTGAGGGAGCGACGGTGAAGGAGGCCCAGGACCTCCATGTTCTCGGCAGAGTGGGAGGGAAAGTTGAAATGTGGGCCACGGGGCGGTGGGGTTGTTTGGTGCGGGTGTCCCAGAGATGTTCCCTAAAGCGCTCTGCTAGGAAGTGTCCAGTCTCCCCAATGTAGAGGAGACCGCATCGGGAGCAACGGATGCAATAAATGATATTGGTGGGTGTGCAGGTAAAACCTTCCTGGATGTGGAAGGCTCCTTTAGGGCCTTGGAAGGAGGTTCAGCAACAAACCCATGAGTGTATAACTCCTGCTCTGATTTGTCTTTTCAAAATACAGCACCTCACATTTATCTAAATTAAACTCCATCTGCCACTCCTTGGCCTATTGACCAATCTGATCAAGATCCTGTGTACTCTAAGGTAACTTCCAATTTTGGTGTCATCTGCAAACTTACGAACTATACCTGCTATTTTCACATCCAAATCATTTATGGAAATGATTTTATTCATGTTTAGATTAGATTCCTTACAGTGTGGAAACAGGCCCTTCGGCCCAACAAGTCCACACCGACCCTCCGAAGAGCAACCCACCCAGAGGCATACCCCTACCCCTTCACCCAACACTACGGGCAATTTAGCGTGGCCAATTAACCTAACCTGCACATCTTTGGACTGTGGGAGGAAACCGGAGCACCCGGAGGAAACCCACGTAGACACGGGAAGAATGTGCAAACTTCACACAGATAGTTGCCTGAGGCAGGAATTGAACCCGGGTCTCTGGTGCTGTGAGGCAGCAGTGCTAACCACTGTGCCACCGTGCCACCCCAACTTGCTTCTCACTTTACGTGCTTCTCACTGATTTCTCAGGTACACCTGATCAGGTCCTGGGATTTATCTATCTTTATGCATTTTGAGATGTCCACTGTAACATGATGAAAAGCAATGGACCCAACACTGATCCTTGTGGCACACCATGGATCACAGGCCTCCAGTCTGAAAAGCAACCCTCCATCAACAACCTCTGTCTGCTATCTTTGAGCCAAATAGCTAGTTCTCCCTACATTACATGATCTCTAATCTTGCTAACCAGTCCACCGTGAAGTCCCTTGTTGAATGCCTTACTGAAGTTCATGTAGATCACAGCCACTGCTCTGCCCTCATCAATCCTCTTCACACGCGCAGAGTCATGCTGACTGTCCCTAAACAGTCCTTGCCTTTCCAAATATATGTAAACCCTCTCCCTTAGGATTACCTCCATCAACTTTTCCACCATCAATCAGGCTCACTGGTCTATAGATCCCTGGCTTTTCCTTACTACCTTTCTTAAGTAGTGGCACCCTGTTAGCCAACAGTCAGCCTTCCAGCGCCTCACCTGTGACTATTGATGATACAAATATCTCAGCAAGAGGCTCAGCAATCACTTTACTTGCTTCTCACTGATTTCTAGCGTACACCTGATCAGGTCCTGGGATTTATCTATCTTTATGCATTTTGAGATGTCCACTGTAACAAGGACATTTTTTCAGATGTCACCATCTCATTCCCCACATTTTATATCTTACATGACCTTCTCCACAGTAAATACTGATGCAAAATATTTGTTTAGTATCTCCCCATCTCCTGTGGCTCCACATATAGGGTGCCTTGCTGATCTTTGAGGGGCACTATTCTCTCCCCAGTTAATCTTTTATCCTGAATGTATTTATTGAATCTGTTTGGATTCTCCTTACCCCGATTTGCCAGTGCTATCTCATGTTCCGTTTTTGCCTTCCTGATTCTCCTCTTAAATATATTCCTACTGCATTTATTCTCATCTCAGGATTCACTTGATTTCTGCTGCCTATACCTGACATATGCTTCCTTCTTTTTCTCAAATAAAACCTCAAATTCTCAAGTCATCCAGTATTCCCTTCACCTACCAGCCTTGCCTTTCACCCAAACAGGAACATACTGTCTCTGGACTCTCGTTATCTCATGTTTGAAGGCTTCCCATTGTCCAGCACTGAGTAGCTTTGAGTGTGAGTTTAGAGATAAAAACTCGACGGAGCGAAGGGCCATCTCTACCCTGTATGATGTCATCATTCTCTGATTTTGAACTGAAGGTTCTGATTATTTTTGTCTTTGTTTTGAGAAAATGTGACCGAGTGGAAATTCCAGCTGTTGGTGTGGTCAGTATCACCTTCAGCTTCTGTGTTAGAGTGCTCATTCACAGAGAGAATTTCCCAAATCAGTTGTATTAACAAGGAAAGCTGTGGGATAACAGTGTACAGGAGAACAGCTCTCAAAAACTTCAACAGCATGAGGCATTGAACGACTGAATGACCTCAGCAGAACGAAAGTCATCACTGAAAAGAATATGAAAAGGTATTTAGATACTGAAAGGATTGATAGTGAGTGAAGTATTGTAAATATTGTTAGTTGAAAACATGAATGTTTGAGACTTAACAGGATCAGATCAATCCAGCCTTTGGGGTATTCAAATATAGCTGTTATTCTCAATGCTATCATCATTAAAATAAACCTGCTGTCGTAAATTGTTTGTTCAAAATGCGTTAAAAAATTTGAAGATATAATCACAGTTTCCCAGTGGAGATACCACACAATATAAAATAAATTATCTGGAATTGTGTCAACTCCATCTCTGAGAGAATTCTCCAATTTCAACAGATTGCCAGCAGCAGGAAGGGAAAGGTTGTGTCATAAACAACGAAATGCATCTTCTCCGGGAAAGGATCAATAGAGTGTACTCCACCATCCTTGTTGCTGCTGGTGTTCCTGGTAAGCTTTGGAACAACTTACATAAACCACTGCATTGAATCATCCTTATTTCTACAGATAACTGATAAATTATTATATTTCCATTTAGCAAGGCAAATCCCACTGCCAGATAATAGTGTCCTCACTGACTGAGTTTAAAGTGAATAGTTGTCAGTTCGGAGGCTCCTCAGTAATGCGTAGCATTGTGTGTTTCCCTACACTGTGCAGAATGGGTTTACACTGAGGCCACATTGATGGAGTTTGGCTGAGCACCGGCCCTGGCTGGTCTAGAAAGGGTTTCGGAAGACCACCCTCTCTCTGTGGTAGTTCACAGCCTGCTATCGGTCAGATGGGTTTTGTAACAACCCACCTCGCAGCGACACCTGGTGTTTTTCATTCCTTGATGTAAAGAGATTGTGTTGGTGGATCTTGTCCAGGCAGCTTGCTCCAAACGGGAGCTCAGATACAACAAGGTAATGGTCATTAGGAATTAGGAAATAATGGGGAATGCCGATAGGGCGATGTGCTGGAAAAGGCACAGCAGGCAAGATTGCATCTGAGGAGCAGGCGAAATCGATTGCTGCTGACCCAAAAACATCCTGAGTATATGACCGTGTTTCTGTGAGTAATCTGCTGCTCATGTTCTTCCCGGTGTCCTTTAAAAGAGCAAATGATTCATTGAGAGAGATTCTTTAAACTTCATATAACATGGAGCAACGATTATCTTTGTGTCATTACTTACAGTCTGGGCTCACGTACAGAGAATGTTTCATTAGTGACTTCAAATCTATTTTTTCCTTTCTCTTTCAGTTAATCTCGTGGTTATTTTAATCTTAGCTCGGGGCAAATGTGGTCTTTCTGTGTGCAGCACACGCTACCTTGTGGCCATGACAATGTCAGGTCTACTGTTCATTGTTTTTTATATCATCCTTCACCGATTTCAACAGTATTATTATCCACTGTGTTTCCTGCAAATCATTCCTGTTTGTGGTGTTATCTATGCCCTCAACCGCTTGAGCATTGATTGTTCTGCGTGGTTCACCATTGCTTTTACCTTTGATCGATTTGTTGCCATTTGTTTACATGAGATGAAAACTAAGTATTGCACAGGGAAAACTGCAACCAGGGTTCTAGCAGCAATCTGCATCTTCTTTTGTTTAAAGAATATTCCCAACTCCTTTGTGTATTACCCTGGAAAGATTATCAAGAATGTTCCATGGTACTATTATACCAGGTCTAGTTATTATAATGACCCTCGGTGGACAGGTTTTAGATATTTTGAGACGTTTTTAACACCAATGGTCCCATTCACTTTTATTCTCTTTATTAACATTCTGACTGTCAGACATATCTTCGAGGCCATTAAGGTGCGGAAGGAACTGAGAGGTCAGAGAAAAACAGAGAATGATCCAGAGGTAGAGAGCAGGAGAAATTCTGTGATTTTACTCTTTGCCATATCTGCCAGCTTCATACTTCTCTGGTTGTTGCATGTTTTACATTTCTTTAATGCTGGTTATTCCTTCGCTTCTGTTTCTTTTCGTCTCTTTGCTCAGATTGGATACATGCTGAGGAACTTAAGTTGCTGCACAAATGCCCTTATTTATGTGGTGACACAGAAACATTTCAGAGACCAGTTAAAGTACGCCATGACATATCCAGTTAGAACAATAATTCAATTGATGAATCAATCATAGTAACTGAGAGCCAACATTAGGTGCAGCAGAGAACGGAACGAGGAATCCACGTGAGGAATGGACCGAAAGGAGAAGGAGGAGCAGCAACGTGATAATACTCCTTTCCTCATGGGCAAGGAATGACTCCATCTGAGGAGCAAAATGACAGAGACTGGAGGTGTAAAGCCAGTGTAAAGTGCTGTTAGTAATCAGCAACAATTTGTAGGAAGTGGAGGAACAAAAGCAAATCCAAAAGAGGAATTAGATATTCATCCCAAGTAATCCGTTCTCAGTGAGTGAATTGGGTAGAAAAATAAATGATGTGGAGGAAGGTGTAATTGTTCACTGCAGGCCAGAGAGGGAAATGCAACGACAGGCTCCTGTCCACTCTTCCTCACTGAATTCTCTGAGCCACACATCTGGACAATTTTTTTTAAAAAACGAGAAGTTTCCTGTTGAAAAAGGAAATAAAATATTAAAAAGATTCTGTGTCTTTTGATTGCACCTTTGTTTTCACAATAATTTACTTTGTTTCCATTCAATTCCTCGTGTTGGTTCCTGGCAATCGCACTTTTAGATTTTCTCATTGATCAGTAGGAAACCCCAAAGAGAAAAGGAATTTGATCAGTTTGTGAATACATGTGGCTTTCATTATAAAACAATAAAATGCAAAGCAGGAGGAGACTAAGGCAGTCTGGACTAAACTATTTCTCTGATATCATTCCGTTGCTTTATTTGTTCCTTTCCATGAACCAGCTGATGCGTTGCCGGGGAATCCAAGCCCAACCAGAGGGATTTCTGGACTCCCTCCCTGCACGTGCCCAATGACCCAGCTCCCTCCCCGATTTCAGGTGCTCCTTCAAATCTGCCTCTTCATATAAGCTATCGTCACCTGACCGAATATCACTTTCAGTGAATCAATATGAACTCTGTTTGATTTGTCATGATAAAGGTCTTTTTAACTATGTTTCGGGACTGTGTTGTGGTAAAGTGCACAGTGATGGTGCTATCGTGGTTAGTGTAGCTGTCTTCCAAATAGGTGACCTGGGTTAGATTCCTGACAATTGAAAGTTGAGATTTGTCACATTGATCAATAGGAAAACCCAAAGACAAAAGGAATTTAATCAGTTTGAAAATACATTTGTTTTTTGTTCCAAGACAATAAAATGCAAAGTAGGAGTAGACAAAGGCAGACTGGATGAAACTGTTTACCTGCTCCATTCTCTCACACCTCCTCACTCCCTGCCCCCATCTAATCCCACTAAGGTGACTCTGGCTGTGCTCCATCCCTGGGGGAGGTATGCCCTGGGTAGAGGGGAGCTGGGAGCTGACTGGATGAGCTGGGACTTGGGCAGAGAGGGGAGTTCCAGTGAGAGACTTGGGGATATTTCAAACAGGTTCTGGCAGCCATTTTCCCTTCAAAGAACAAAAGCATTTACAGCCCAGGAACAGGTCCTTTGGCCCTCCAAGCCTGAGCCGATCCAAAGCCTCTGTCTAAACCTATCGCCCATTTCCTAAACATCTGTATCCCTCTGCTCCCCACCTACTCATGCATCTGTCCAGACGTATCTTCAATGAAATTACTGTGCCTGCCTCTACTACCTCTGCTGGCAACGTGTTGCAGACACCCACCACTCTCTGTGTGAAGTCCTTGCCGCGTGTATCCCCATTTAACTTTTCACTTCTCACCTTGAAAGCATGACTTCTCATTATTGAATCCTTCACTCTGGGAAAAATGCTTATCTCTGTCTACTCTGTCTATACCCTTCATAATTTTGTAGACCTCAATCAGGTCCCCCCTCAATCTCCTTTTTTCTAATGAAAACTATCCTCACCTACTCAACTTTCACCGTGTGCACTGAGCAGGGGGTGAGTAACTGAGGCTTTCTGTCTGTCTCTGTGTGTGAAAGTGTGGGGAATGGTTGAATCTCAAAAGCAAGCCCCTGGAGCAGAGTCTGTCCTGAATGGGAGAGAAAGAGTGTGAGAGACCATCACGAGAGCTTAGACCAACCAGAATGGTGAATATCAATTGTTAAATCTCACTATATCTTTCCTTAGCACGTGCTTATGTCTGTCTGGTTTTTCCTCTTTTCTCTCTCTGTCCCTCTCTTTGCCTCTGTCTCTCACCCTCTGTCTGTATCACTCTACATCTCTCTCTCTCCCTCTCAATCTTTCGCTCTCTCTCTCTTACTGACAGCCTTTTCTTTTGCATTTTTCTCTCCTGTCTCTTCTTCCCACCTTTACTGTGTTCTTTCCCACTCTCTTGCTCTTTCTTCTTCTCTCATTTTTCTCTCCCCTTCTCTTCCTTTCCTTCCCTGTTTCTCTTGTTCAATCTTGAGATTGAATCTGGATTCCCCCCTTCAATATTGGACAACCTCCCACTCACTGCAAATTTAGCCCCTGTCCCCCTCCATGGCTCCTGTCCCCCTCCATTACCCCTGTCCCCTCCATGGCTCCTGTCCCCCTCCATTACCCCTGTCCCCTCCATGGCTCCTGTCCCCCTCCATTACCCCTGTCCCCTCCATGGCTCCTGTCCCCCTCCATTATCCCTGTCCCCTCCATGGCCCCTGTCCCCCTCTATTACCCCTGTCCCCCTCCATGGCCCCTGTCCCCCTCCATTATCCCTGTCCCCTCCATGGCCCCTGTCCCCCTCCATTACCCTTGTCCCCTCCATGGCTCCTGTCCCCCTCCATTACCCCTGTCCCCTCCATGGCCCCTGTCCCCCTCCATTACCCCTGTCCCCTCCATGGCCCCTGTCCCCCTCCATTACCCCTGTCCCCCTCCATGGCCCCTGTCCCCCTCCATTACCCCTGTCCTCCTCCATTGCCCCTGTCCCCCTCCATGGCTTCTGTCCCCCTCCATTACCCCTGTCCCCTCCATGGCCCCGTCCCCCTCCATTACCCCTGTCCCCTCCATGGCCCCTGTCCCCCTCGATTACCCCTGTCCCCCTCCATGGCCCCTGTCCCCCTCCATTACCCCTGTCCCCCTCCATTACCCCTGTCCCCTCCATTCCCCCTGTCCCCTCCATGGCTCCTGTCTAATTGCCTCCCTTGTGCAGCTTCATCAATCCTGATCTGTCTCTCTGTAGTTCCTCCATTAAGCACTCCCTGCATATAAAAGCCCCTTGGTATCTCCATCCATCAACAATACCCTTCCCCCTGCTGTGTCCCAGCCCCTGGGCTGGAGGGCAAAGGGCAGAGACTAACATGTCTTTTGACTGCGTACCGAAATGTCATGGAGTCATAGAGTCATGCAGCACGGAGACAGACCCTTCGGACCAACCCGGCCACACCGACCATGTTCCAAATCTAAACTATTCCCACCTGCCTGCGCTGGGCGCATATCCCTCCAAACCTTTCCTATTCATGAACTTGTCCAAATGTATTTTAAACATTGTAACTGTACCTGCATCCATCATTTCCTCTGATAGTTCATTCCACATCCAACATTCTAAAACCATTGCCCCTCGTCCTTTTTCAATCTTTCTCCTCTCACCTTAAAAATATACCCCCAGGTTTGAACTCCCCATCCGAGGGAAAAGACTCTTATCATTCATCTTATCTGTGCCCCACATGATTGTTTAAACATCAATAAGGTCACCCCCTCACCCTCCAGTGCAACAGCCCATGTCTATATCTCAAACACTCCATTCCTGGCAACATCTCGGTAAATCTTTACTGAACCCTCTCCAGTTTAATAATATCCTTCCTATAACAGGGCGATGAGAATTGCACACATTAATCCAGAAGAGGCCTCATCACTGTCCTGTACAAGTTCTATATAATGTCAGAACTCTGATACTCAAAGGTCTGGGCAATGAAGGCAAGCATGATAAACATCTTCTTAACTACCCTATCTAACTGGGATGCAAATTTCAAAGGACTATGCACCTGAACCCTGAGGTGTCTCTCTGCTCTCCCACACTACCCAGGGCCCGACCATTAAGTCCTGACCTTGTTTGTATTACCACAATGCAATACCTCACGTTTATCCAAATTAAACTCCATCCGCCGCTCCTCAGCCCTTTGACCCAATTGATCAAGATCTCTTTGTAATCTTGGGTCACATTCTTCACTGTCTATTTTACCATTTTGGTGTCATCCACAAACTTACTAACCATTGCCTCCTACATTCCCATCCAAATCCTTTGTATAAATGACTAACAGAAGTGGAGCCAGTACCGCTCCCTGTGGGACACCGCTGGTCACAGGCCTCCATCTTAAAAACAATGATCCACCATCTTCTGCCAAAAAACCAATTCTGTATTCAGTTGGCAAGCCCACCCTGAATCCTATGTGATCTAACTTTACCAATTAGTCGATCATGCAGAGCCTCATCAAAGGCTTTACTAAAGGCCAAGCAAACACCATCTAACACTCTGTCCTCATCAATCATTTTGGTTACTTCCAAAATCAAACCCAATCAAATGGGAGACATGATTTTGCTCACACTAAATCAGACTGCCCATCTCTAATCAATCCTTTCCTCTCCAACCTCTGTAAATCCTATCTTTCAGGATCATCTCTAAAAATCTACCCACCACCGAGGACAGACTCACAGGTCGATCGTTCCTAGACTTCTCCTCACATTCCTTCTTAAACAATGACACATTAGCCACACTCCAGTCCTCCAGTTCATCACCTGTGTTTATTGATGATACAAATATTTCTGCTCGGGGCCCTGCAATCTTCTCTCTAACTTCCCACAGCGTCCTGGGACACACTTGATCAGGTTTATCTATCTTTATGTTTTTTAAGATCTCCGGCACTTCCTCTTCTGTTTTCTGTGAACTGTTTCCAAAACATTTATTTATCAATATTTATATCCCTGATTTCTCCAGCTTCCATTTCTTTCCCAACAATAAAAATGGATGCAAAATATTTTTTATATCCCTCCCATCTCTTGAGGTTCAACACAAAGACAACCTTGTTGGTCTTTAAGGGGTCCTACTCTCTCTCCAGTTGCTCCCCCACTCAATGTACTTATGGAACCTCCTTGGATAATTTTTACCCTATCTGCCAAGGCTGTCTCCTGTCCCCTCTTTGCCTTCCTCATTTCCTTCTGAAGAATGTCCCTACACTCTTTACACGCTTCAAGACATTCAGTTGATCCCAATTGTCTCTCTAATAGATGTTTTTTTTTATTCTTGACTTGAACTTCAACATCTTTATTCATCCATTGCACCCTAATCTTACCAGCCTTGCCTTTCACTCTAACAGGAACAGAATGTTTCTGAATTCTTGTTCTCACACATTGGAAGGCCTCCCACTTGTCAGTCATCCTTTTCCCTGCGATCATTCTGCTCCAGAAAGTTCTTGTTTCATACCCTTTCATACCCATTTG
This sequence comes from Chiloscyllium plagiosum, assembly GCF_037043375.1. Lineage (NCBI taxonomy): Eukaryota > Metazoa > Chordata > Chondrichthyes > Orectolobiformes > Hemiscylliidae > Chiloscyllium > Chiloscyllium plagiosum. The sequence goes on from NW_028270167.1 coordinate 49,685,440, forward strand.
CCTCACTCCAATTAAGAACTTTAACTTTTATCCTTTTACACAACTATTTTAGTTACTGGCATTATGATCACTGGTCCAAAAGTGTTCCCTGATCACACTTCAGTCACTTGCCCTGCCTTATTTCCCAAGAGAAGGTCAAGTTTTGGTCCATCTCTCGTAGGAAGATTTATATATCTATTGCAAAAAATTTCTTGCAATTGAATAAGTTCTTCACCATCAAAAACTTTCACACCATGGCAGTCTGATTCAATGTTTGGAAAATTAAAATCCCCTACTATTACAAACTTATTAATCTTACATATATTTGAGATCTCTCGACATATGTGCTTCTCAATTGCCCTCTGACTATTGGGGAGCTGATATAAAACCCCACCAAGGTGATCATCCCTTTCTTATTTCTAACTTGAACCCATATATTTTCACTAAATGATCCCTCAGAAATACCTTCTCTAATTACAGGAGTAATATTTTCCTTAATCAAAAATGCCAGCCCTCCCCCTGCCTTGCCTCTTTCTATCCCTTCTGCACCATCTCAAACCCAGAACACTGAGCTGCCAGTCTTTTCTATTCGGCAGAAATGGGTACTGCAGATGCTGGAGATCAGAGTGGTGCTAGAAAGGAACAGCAGGTTAGGCACAACCAAGGAGCAGGAAAATCAATTTCGGATGAGGGAGAGAGAGAGTGGGAGCGGGCTGTGTGAGGGAGAGAGAATGGGAGCGAGCAGTGTGAGGGAGAGAGAGTGGGAGCGGGCAGTATGAGGGAGAGAGAGAGTGGGAGCCGGCAGTATGAGGGAGAGAGAGAGTGGGAGTGGGCAGTGTGAGGGAGAGAGAGTGGGAACTGGCAGTGTGAGGGGGAGAGAGTGGGAGCGGGCAATGTGAGGAAGAAAGAGAGTCTGAGCGGGCAGTGTGAGGAAGAGAGAGTGGGAGCGGACAGTATGAGGGAGAGAGAGAGTGGGAGTGGGCAGTGTGAGGGAGAGAGAGTGGGAACTGGCAGTGTGAGGGAGAGAGTGGGAGTGGGCAATGTGAGGAAGAGAGAGAGTCTGAGCGGGCAGTGTGAGGGAGAGAGAGTGGGAGCCGGCAGTGTGAGGGAGAGAGAGTGGGAGCCGGCAGTGTGGGGGAGAGAGAGTGGGAGCCGGCAGTGTGATGGAGAGAGAGAGTGAGAGCCGGCAGTGTGAGGGAGAGAGAGTGGGAGCCGGCAGTGTGAGGGAGAGAGAGTGGGAGCCGGCAGTGTGAGGGAGAGAGAGTGGGAGCCGGCAGTGTGGGGGAGAGAGAGTGGGAGCGGGCAGTGTGAGGGAGAGAGAGTGGGAATGGGCAGTGTGAGGAAGAAAGAGAGTCTGAGCAGGCAGTGTGAGGGAGAGAGAGAGTCTGAGCGGGCAGTGTGAGGGAAAGAGAGAGTGGGAGCCGGCAGTGTGAGGGAGAGAGAGTGGGAGCCGGCAGTGTGAGGGAGAGAGAGTGGGAATGGGCAGTGTGAGGGAGAGAGAGTGGGAATGGGCAGTGTGAGGGAGAGAGAGAGTGGGAGTGGGCCGAATGAGAGAGAGAGTGGGAGCGGGAAGTGTGAGGGAGTGAGAGTGGGAGCGGGCAGTGTGAGGGAGAGAGAGAGTGTGGGAGCGGGCAGTGTGAGTGGGAGATTGAGCAAGGTATCCAAGATTGTGGAACAGGCACATTCAGTCCATCTGCTCCAGGCTGGCTATATTCCTTTCCCTCTCTCTCCTTCTAATATATATTTTCCTTCATTTCTGGAGTTCTGTTGAGAGGCAGCACTGGTGTTGCATTGTGGGAAGTGTGCCAGCAACCGTGGTCCTGAGTGCTGTCGGATGGCCATCTGGGGTGTGACCACAAGACATAGGACATAGGAGTGGAAATTAGGCCATTCGGCCCATCGAGTCATGGATGTGGCTGTGGGCCCGAGCCTAACATGGTCAGAGCAAGCCCGAAGCGTCAATGAGGGAGATACATAAATGATGAAAAGCGGTGGACCCAGCACCAATCAATGTGTCACACCGCTGGTCACAGGTCTCACAGGTTTCCATCGCCACCCTCTGTCTTCTACCTTCTGTATCCAAATGGCTAGTATTCTACTTATATTCCACGTGACCTCGTGTTTCTAAACAACTGACCATTCAGAACTTTGTTTTACGCCTTACTGAAGTCCATATAAATCACATTCACCACCCTGCCTTCATCAATCCTCTTCATTACTTCTTTAAAAAACTCAATTCAGTTAATGAAACATGATTTCCCAGCATGTTGACTAACTCTAATCTGTCCTTGTCTTTCCAAATTTATGTAAATCCTCAGGATCCCTCAGGATCCCGTTCAACATACTGCCCACCACCGATGTCAGGCTCACCGATCTCCTTCCCACATTTCTTGAACAATGACACCACGTTCGCCAACCCCCAGCCTTCTGGCACCTTATCAGTGACTATTGATGATATAAATACCTCAGCAAGGGCCCCAGTAATCATTTCCCGAGCTTCTCACAGAGCTCTCGGGTACACCTGGACAGGTCCTGAGGATATATAAACTTTTATGTGTTTTAAGATGTCCAGCACCTCTTCCTCTGTTCTATGGGCATTTTGAAGATGTCCTTATTACAGATATTTACTTCCCCAAGTTCTCATGCTTCCATCTCCTTCTTCACAATAAACACTGATGCAAGATGGGCTTGTTGATCCACAGGTGGGCTTGTTGATCTTTCAGGGACCCTATTCTCTCCATAATCACCCTTTTATCTTAAAGTATTTATAAAATCCTTTTGGATTCTCCTTAACCCTATTTGCCAAAGCTATCTCATGTCCCATTTTTACCTTCCTGGTTTCCCCGTTATGTATACTTCTCCTGCCTTTATACTCTTCTTGAGATTCTCCCAATCCCTGCTGTCTATACCTGACATATGCTTCCTTCTTATTCTTGAACAAAACCTCATTTTCTCTGGTCATCCAGCATTCCCTACACCTACCAGCCTTGCCCTTCACCCTAACAAGAACGTACTGTCTCTGGACTCTCATTATCTCATTGTTGAACGCTTCCAACTTTCCAGCCGTCCTTTACCTGTGAATACCCACCTCCAATCAACTTTTGTAAGTTCTTGCCTAATATCATCAAAATTGGCCTTCCTCTAAATTAATATCTTTAACTTTTAGACCTGCTCTGTCATTTTCCATCACTATTTTAAATCTAATAGGATCAGGGCCACTGGCCCTGAAGCGCTCCCTGACTGATAGCTCAGTCACCTGTCCTGATTTATTTCCCAAGAGTAGGTCAAGTTTTGCTTCTTCTTTCCTAAGTCCATCCAAATACTGAATCAGAACATTTGCTTGTGCACACTTCACAAATTCCTCTCTATCCAAACCCTTAACGCTATGGCAGTCCCAAGTCTCTGCTTTGGAAGAGATTCCAATGATCCAAAAATATGAATCCTTCTCCCCAATACCAGCTCCTCAGCTACACATTCATCTGCTCTACCCTCCTGTTCCTACTCCCACTGGGACACGGCACTGGGAGTAATCCAGATATTACTGCTGTAGGAGTGACCGCTGTCTCTGAGGCAAGAAGACTCTGAAGGCCTGGGCAATTCAGCAGGAACAGCAGTTTATTCCAGCGGGAATCGATTACAGCCAGGAGAGGAACTCCAGACCATCACACAGGACAATCCAGCTCTCTCTGTCAAACACCCGCACAATACCATTCTTACACTTTCTGACATCAAAGTTATGTCAGCCTACAAATTAACTGTTAGTGTGCAGTTGATCATATCAAGTCCACAAGTCAACCAACTGGGCGATGATTACATCAGGTCTGTAAATCAGTTGACGAGGAAGTTAATTCCATCAGGTCTGTAAATTAATTACATCAAATTAATAATCCAATTAACTCGGCATTTTGATGACATCAGGTCACTGTCTATTACATATCTACCGGTCAGATTCAAACACACGGTGCCTGTTCGCTGATGTGGTCAGTTGTTTATCTTGTAACCTTTGTCCCTGAATATCCTGTGATCTGCTGAGGTTCTGCCCCGCTCACCCATATCAGTTAATCATTCCCAATGTCTCCGTGGGCGAGCTGGCGTGTCTTTACTGATGCAGAGAGTCAATCACCTTCAAACATCTTATTCTATGGTTGTGTGAGATATTGTACTATATGTTTCTTTATTTTTATATTAAGGCCCTTTATTTGCCAACCCACTCACAATCGCTCGGTATTTACTCCTTCCGCATTTCATTCAGTCACTCATCAAACTGTGGTCTCCCCACTCCCCAGCGCACTATCTCACCCGAAACTATGAAAAGATGAGAATACTAATCCCCCTCAGAACCATCTACCGGGTCTTGAACAGCTTGCAGGACATCAAACAAGTTGCTCCATCAGCACGGACCTGTTAGATACAGATTGAATGGGGTCTCTGTCCCCTTTAAGAAAGTTACTGTCAAATCGCGCCTCCGTGAAATGGAATGAATGAGGGAGGAGACCGACAATAGGGAGTGAAATCTCAAAACCCAGCCGCGGGAATCCGTTTACTGAGCCCTCTGCTTTTATTCAGTACATCTATAATTTCTGATTTGGTTAAATCATATGAGCCTGATATTCTTTCTCGTAGTCTCTATCCTAAAAGGACTCACACCCTCATCCCCCTCCTACAACTACCCTCCGGGATCGACTTTTAAGTTCCTGCCTAAATTCCTATTTTCTCTCCTCAGAACCTCGCCCTTTTCCCATCCTGTATCATGGGTTCCAATGTGTACAGCAACATCCTGCTGGTCCCCCTCCGCTTTGGGAATATTCTGCACCCTCTCTGAGATAGTTCTGAATTGTCTGTAGTGAGGGGATATTTGAATAACTGCCTGGACCCAGTTTGGAAGCTCTCTGGACAGATTTCAGAGCCCATCATTGACTCACTCTTTATTGGAGGGACAGTGAGGTGCAGCAGCACTATATTTGAATTCAGGCCTTTCCGGAGCCGTTTTCAATGTATTTGCTCGGGCAGTGTGTTGGGAAGGTGACCCAGCTGGTTACTGCAGTTACTGAATTGAGTTGTGTACTCGGCTTATTGAAGTGAAAAATAGTTAAATTGTCTTCAAATGAAAAAATTAGTTTGGTCCGGCTTGATTTTAAAATTGAAAGAAATCAAGAGGAGTCAACTCTTTATTGGAGAAAACATAAAACTGCCCTGCAGTATATTCCTCACAGACTAATCAAGCAACAATCGAACATAGTCACACTCACAGAATCCCACTTTACAGAAAGTGTCCCAGACAACACAATGACCATCTCAGGACAGGTCCTGTCCCACTGTCAGGACAGAGCCAGCAGAGGGAACAGCTCCGTGGGATACAGTCAAGAGGGCTGTGCTCTGGAAGTGCTCAGCATTAATGCCAGACCCCATGAAGCCTCATGACATCAGGTTAAACATGGACACGGAAACATTCTGTGTGTCTTAAAAAGTATTAAGGTAAATAAGTCCCTGGGTCCTGATGGGATCGATCCCAGAATATTGAGGGAGACAAGAGAACAAATTGCTGCAGCATTGACAGACATCTTTGTATTCTCTCTGGCCACAGGTGAGGTCCCAGAGGCCTGGAGAATAGCTGATGTTGTCCCATTGTTGAAGAAGGGTAGCAGGGATAATCCTGGGAATTACAGACCTGTGAGCCTTATGTCAGTGTAGGGAAATGATTGGAAAAGATTCACACGGACAAGATCTATATGCACTTTAAAGAAAATGGATTTATTAGTGACAGACAGCATGGTTGTGTGCGGGAGAGGTCGTGCCTTACTAACTTGACCATGTTTTTTGAGGAGATGATGAAGATGATGGATGAGGGAAAACCAGTCGATGTTGTCTCTATGGACTTCAGTAAAACCTTTGACAAGGCCCCTCATGGCAGACTGGTACAAAAGGTGAAGTCACATGGTGTCAGGGGTGAACTGGCCGGATGGATTTTCCTGTTTAAAACTGATTCAATCGTAGGAGACAGAGGGGAGTGGTGGAGGAAGCTTTTCAGAATGGAGGCTGTGACGAGTGGTGTTCTCAGGGATCAGAGCTGGGACCTCTACTGTTCATGGTCTTTATAAATAATTTGGAGGAAAACATGGCTGGTCTAAGTTTGCAGACGATAAAAAGATTGGGATGATACAATGATTGATGGAGTTGTAGATATTGAGGAGAATTGTCAGAGGATACAACAGTATATAGATCAGTTGGAGGCATGGACAGAAACATGGCAGATGGAGCTTAATCCAGACAAATGTGAGGTGATACATTTGGGAAGGTCAAGTACAGTTGGAAATTATACAATGAATGGCAGAACCCTTCGGAGCATTAACATGCAGAGGGATCTGGGTATGCAGGTCCACAGATCACTGAAGGTGGCAGTGCTGCTGGATAAGGGGGTAAAAAAGGCCTATAGCAAGCTTACCTTCATTGGAAGGAGCATTGAGTATATGGATAGTACAAAGATGTGCAGGTTAGGTGACATGGCCAAGCTAAATTGCCCATGGTGTTCAGGGATATGTAGGTTAGGTGCGTTAGTCAGGAGAAATATAGAGTATTAGAGGAGGGGAGTGGGTCAGGGTGGGATACTCTTCACAGGATTGGAGTGGACTTGTTGGGCCAAATGGCCTGTTTCCGCACAGTAGGCACTCGATGATTTCTATGTTCGGAAAGTTATGCTACGGATTTATAGAACTTCAGTGAGACTACACTTGGAATATTGTGTCCAGTTCTGATCACACTACTAGAATGATGTTGGTGCTTTGGAGGGGGTACAGAATAGGTTTACCAGGGTGTTGTCTTGGTATGGGGATTTTGAAGAAAGGTTAGATAGACTGGATTTGTTTTCACTGGATATGCAGGACATTGAGGGCTGACCCAGTAGAAGTTTATAAGATTGTGAATGGCATTGGATGAAGTGGAAATATGAGGCTTTTTCCCAGGGTTGAGGGGTCAATTATGAAAGGCACAGGTTCAAACCACAAGGAGGGAAGTTTAAAAGAGATGTGCAAGGCCCGTTTTTCACACAAAGGGTGGTGAGTGCCTGGAATGTACTGCCAGAGGAAGTGATAGAAGCAGACACATTAGCAGCATTCAAGGGAATACCTGGACAAATACACAAATAGGAAAGGAATAGAGGGATACAGATCCTGGAAATGAAGATGGTTTTAGTATGGAAGGGTAACATGTGTCAGCACAGGCTTGGAGGACCGCAGGGCCTGGTCCTGTGCTGTATTGTTCTTTGTTCTTCATTGTTCAGTGAGCTCTTCCTGCATTTAAAACACTGCAACAGGGATGCTATGAAAAGGCAGTAACCAGGAAACAACTCCAGGTCACTGAGAGACAGACCCACCTTGGAGGGTACAGTCCCAGGTGGGCTTTCCCAGACTAATGCACATAAAAGTTTCATTATTGAGTTTTACTTTTAAAAAGACCCCTCCCCTGGATACTAGTGAGATAAAAATATTTTTGCAATCACATCTTCAGAATTCCAGTGTCTTTCTAGTCAGATCAATACCCAGAACCCCTTGATTGGATTCCAGTCTGTAACTCACTCCAGGATATTTACTATTCGATATAGAAACATGTTGGAAAACACAAGAAAGAAATTACTGGAGAAACGCAGCAGGTCAGGCAGCATCTGTGGAGGGGTAAGAGAGTTAACGTTTCTAATCCAGTGTCCTCCCAGGAACTGAGACTTCTCTGAACTGTTTCCAATACAAGTATATCTTTTAGTAAAGGAAACCAAAACTGAACGCAGTACTCAATGTGTGGTCTGAACAGTGACTGTGTGGCTGTAAGACCTCCCTCCTTTTATTCATTACTCCCTAACATTAAAGGTCAATATTCCATCTGACTACCAAATTATTTGATGCACCTGTATACTACTCTTTTAGATTCCTGTACAAGAACAGGCCGATCCCCCTCCTACAGAATTCTGTCGTCTCTCCCCTTTTAAATAATGTTCTGCTCTCTGTTATTCCTGTCAAGCAAACAACCTCATGCCACAGCCACATTATACTCCAGGTTCCTTTTCCTTCCCATTTGCTCAACCCAGTAGTTTAATGTGATTGTAAATAGTTGAGGTCTCAGCATTGAACCCCGTGACACTCCATTAGTTACCAGTCTGAAACTGAAGCCTTTATTCTGATTCTCTGTTTCCTGGTAATCAGGTTTTCATCTTCTGCCCTGCTTATATATCATCACTGGCAAAATGCAACAATATCTTCTGCAGCATCTTTTACGCAGCTTCTTGTCCCGAGCTTTATAAAATCATGAGGGGCCAGAGACAAGATGAATAGCCAAGGTCTTTTCCCCAGGGCAGGGGAGTCCAAAACCAGATGGTACAGGTTTAAGGTGAGAGGGGAAAGATTTAAAAGGGACCAGAGGGACAACATTTTCATGCAGGGGGTGTGTGTGCATGGAATGGGCTGCCAGAGAAAGTGGTCCAGGCAGGTACAATTACAACATTTCGGAGACATATGGGCAGGGACATGAATAGGAAAGATCTAAAGGGATAAATAAATATTGAATTGTCTCCAGAACACTGAAAGGAAATGTAATCTTGAACAACTCTATTACAATCCTTGTCCAGAATTGCATGTGAGACAATCTATTTTCCTGAATTTACCTGTGTCAAGGATATGTTTATGGAATGTTATGCTATTGGAGCAGTTGCTGTTTATGAGATAAATAACCCATTATCCTGTTAAGTTTTCCAATAGTTATTCCAACTCTTCTTTCTTTTGTCTATAATTTGATTTTGATTTTATTGTCACGTGTACTCAGGACAAAGGTACAGGAATACAGTGAGAAGTGTATAATGTCACCACACAATGCACCATCTTTGGGACAAATACCTAATCATAGAATCTTAAGCAGAAGGTAGAAAGAAAGAACAAACTTAAAAATTAAACTTTTTTTATTTTTACAGTAATAATAGTGCTGCATAAAATATATGATGTCAGGAGTGTGATGGAATCGTTCCCACTTGCCTGGATGGGTGCAGCTCCAACAACACTCAAGAAGCTTGACACCATCCAGGACCAAGCAACCCGCTTGATTGGCACCACATCTACAAACATTCAATCCCTCCACCACCGGTGCTCAGGAGCAGCAGTGTGTCTATCTACAAGATGCTCCGCAGAAATTCACCAAAGATCTTTAGGCAGCACCTTCCAAACCAACGACTGCTTCCATCCAGAAGGACAAGGGCAGCAAGTACCTGAGAACACAATCAGCTGTAAGTTCCCCTCCAAGCCACTCACCATCCTGACTTGGAAATACACCGCTGTTCCTTCACAGTCGTTGGGTCAGAATCCTGGAATTCCCTCTCTACGAACATTGTGGGTCAATCCACAGCAAGTGGACTGCAGTGATTCAGGAAGACAGCTCACCACCATCTTCTCAAGGACAAATAGGGTTGGGCTATCAATGCTGGCCAGCCAGTGATGCTCAAGTCCCACAAAACGAATTTTTAAAAAATGAAGTGAGGTTAAAAGCTATATGTTGCAGGCCTTCTTAGTTTGAAATGGAAAATGAACAAATAAAATGCAAGCTCAAACATTTCAGTCTTTGTTATGTGCTTTGCCTCGGTGAGACCAGAGGTCTTCACTAAAGCCATGGCTGGCCGAGACACTGCACATGCCAGGCTGAGAGACCACCACACCGGGCTGAGAGATCATCGTGCCAGGCCGAGAGATCACCACACCGGGCTGAGAGATCATCGTGCCAGGCCAAGAGACCACCACACCGGGCTGAGAGATCATCGTGCCAGGCCGAGAGATCACAGTTGACATGACATCTATTGGTAAAGTTCACTTGAGAATGTAACTTTAAAAAAAAAGTTCTGGGATTTTCATATGAAACAACTGAAAACAACATGGTCATTCTAAAAGATGAGAAACATAACAAACAATCCAGGTCTTTTTCAATATATAATTTCAGTTGCATCACACTGTAAACATTTACAATAAATTCTGTGTCTTATGATCTTATCCTCCACAACCACCTGATGAAGGAGCAGTGCTCCAAAAGCTAGTGCTTCCAAATAAACCTGTTGGACTATCACCGGGTGCTGTGTGATTTTAAACTTTATTCACCCCAGTCCAACACCGGCACCTCCAAATCAGGATTGATGAAGACAGTGAGGTGAAAGTGATCGATATGTACTTCAGTAAGGCGTTCAACAAAGTTCTACATGATAGATTGATGAGCAAGATGAGGTCACATGGAACACAAGGAGAACAAGCCATTTGGAGATAGAAGGAAGGAGGCAGAGGGTGGTGATGGAGGTTACTTTCCAGACTGGAGACCTGTGACCAACGGTGGGACACAGTGATCGATGCGGGGTCATCGCTTTTTGTCATTTGTATAAACAATTTGAATGTGAACATTGGAAGTAGAGTCAGTAATTTTGCAGATAACACTAAAATTGGATATGTAGTGGACAGCAAAAATTCCCACAGAGTACCTCGGGACCTTGATCAGATGGGTTACTGGGCTGAGGAGTGGGAGATGGAATTTAATTTAGATAAACGTGAGGTGCTGCATTTTGGGAAGGCAACTCAGGGTGGGACATATACACTTAATGGTAAAGATCCTGGGGAGTGTTACTAAACAAAGAGACCTTGGAGTGCTGGTTCATTGATGTTTGAAAGTGGAGTCACAGGTAGATGGGGAGTGAAGAAGGTGTTTGGTATTTAGATTCAGATGTAAACTTTATTGTTATGTGTTCTCAAGTACAGGGGTACAGGAGTGCAGTGAAATGTGCACAATGTCATCAAACACTGTACGCGTAGTAACACAAAAATTAAGTTAGAGGCAAAGCATTGCTGTGTTTTTTAGTATAAGTAGAAAAATCAAGAAATAAAGTAAAATGTTAACACTACAGTCCTTCATAGTGTTAAGTGGAACAATAAAGGAATAACAGTAAAAGTTGCACAGTGTTTCTGAAGTGCACTCCCTGTGAACGCTCAATCCCCTTTGCTTGGGCCCGCTGTTTGGGAAAACTCCATCTCCCTGCTCTCGATGCTGCAGATGCTGGGGATAGGGGTGGGGGGCTATCTCCCCCATCGACACTTTTGGACACATTTGGCTTGCTCTGGCCATGTTAGGCTCAGGCCCACAGCCACATCCACACCCCAGATGGTCATCCGACAGCACTCAGGACCCACGGCCGCTGGCACACTTCCCACAATGCATTACCACTGCTGCCTCTCGACAGAACTCCAGAAGGGAAGGAAAATATACACTAGAAGGAGAGAGAGGGAAAAGAAATATGGCCAGCCTGGAGGAGACAGGCCAAAGACACCTGTTCCACAATCTTGGATAACTTGCTCACTCTCTCCCTCACATTGCCCGCTCCCACTGTCACACTCCCTCACACTGCCCGCTCCCACTCTCTCTCTCCCTCACACTGCCCGCTCCCACTCTCTCTCTCCCTCGCACTGCCGGCTCCCACTCTCTCTCTCTCCCTCACACTACCCGCTCCCTCTCTCTCTCTCCCTCACACTGCCATGTCCCAATCTCTCTATCCTTCACACTGCCCGCTCCCACTCTCTCTCTCTCCCTCACACTGCCCACTCCCACTCTCTCTCTCCCTCACACTGCCCGCTCACACTCTCTCTCTCCTTCACACTGCCCACTCCCACTCTCTCTCCCTCACACTGCCCGCTCCCACTGTCTCTCTCCCTCACACTGCCCGCTCCCACTCTCTCTCTCCCTCACACTGCCGGCTCCCACTCTCTCTCTCTCCCTCACACTGCCCGCTCCCACTCTCTCTCTCCCTCACACTGCCCACCCTCACTCTCTCTCTCCCTCACACTGCCCGCTCCCAATCTCTCTCTCCCTCACATTGCCCGCTCCCACTCTCTCTCTCCCTCACACTGCCGGCTCCCACTCTCTCTCCCTCACACTGCCCGCTCCCACTCTCTCTCTCTCCCTCACACTGCCCGCTCCCACTCTCTCTCTCCCTCACACTGCCCACTCCCACTCTCTCTCCCTCACACTGCCCACTCACACTCTCTCTCTCCCTCACACTGCCCGCTCCCACTCTCTCCCTCACAATGCCCGCTCCCACTCTCTCTCTCCCTCACACTACCCGCTCCCTCTCTCTCTCTCCCTCACACTGCCCACTCCCACTCTCTCTCCCTCACACTGCCCGCTCCCACCCTCTCTCTCTCTCCCTCACACTGCCCGCTCCCACTCTCTCTCCCTCACACAGCCCGCTCCCACACTCTCTCTCTCTCTCTCCCTCACACTGCCCGCTCCCAATCTCTCTCTCCCTCACACTGCCGGCTCCCACTCTCTCTCCCTCACACTGCCGGCTCCCACTCTCTCTCCCTCACACTGCCCGCTCCCACCCTCTCTCTCTCTCTCCCTCACACTGCCCGCTCCCAATCTCTCTCTCCCTCACACTGCCGGCTCCCACTCTCTCTCCCTCACACTGCCCGCTCCCACTCTCTCTCTCCCTCACACTACCCGCTCCCTCTCTCTCTCTCCCTCACACTGCCCACTCCCACTCTCTCTCCCTCACACTGCCCGCTCCCACCCTCTCTCTCTCTCCCTCACACTGCCCGCTCCCACTCTCTCTCCCTCACACAGCCCGCTCCCACACTCTCTCGCTCTCCCTCACACAGCCCGCTCCCACTCTCTCTCCCTCACACTGCCCGCTCCCACTCTCTCTCCCTCACACTGCCCGCTCCCACTCTCTCTCTCTCCCTCACACTGCCCGCTCCCACTCTCTCTCTCCCTCACACTGCCGGCTCCCACTCTCTCTCTCCCTCACACTGCCCACTCCCACTCTCTCTCTCCCTCATACTGCCCGCTCCCACTCTCTCTCTCCCTCACACTGCCCGCTCCCACTCTCTCTCTCCCTCACACTGCCCACTCCCACTATCTCTCCCTCACACTGCCCGCTCCCACTCTCTCTCTCTCCCTCACACTGCCGGCTCCCACTCTCTCTCCCTCACACTGCCCGCTCCCACTCTCTCTCTCTCCCTCACACTACCCGCTCCCTCTCTCTCTCTCCCTCACACTGCCCACTCCCACTCTCTCTCCCTCACACTGCCCGCTCCCACCCTCTCTCTCCCTCCCTCACACTGCCCGCTCCCACTCTCTCTCCCTCACACAGCCCGATCCCACTCTCTCTCGCTCTCCCTCACACAGCCCGCTCCCACTCTCTCTCCCTCACACTGCCCGCTCCCACTCTCTCTCCCTCACACTGCCCGCTCCCACTCTCTCTCTCTCCCTCACACTGCCGGCTCCCACTCTCTCTCTCCCTCATACTGCCCGCTCCCACTCTCTCTCTCCCTCACACTGCCCGCTCCCACTCTCTCTCTCCCTCACACTGCCCACTCCCACTCTCTCTCCCTCACACTGCCCGCTCCCACTCTCTCTCTCTCCCTCACACTGCCCGCTCCCACTATCTCTCTCCCTCACACTGCCCGCTCCCACTCTCTCTCTCCCTCACACTGCCCACTCCCACTCTCTCTCTCCCTCATACTGCCCGCTCCCACTCTCTCTCTCCCTCACACTGCCCGCTCCCACTCTCTCTCTCCCTCACACTGCCCACTCCCACTCTCTCTCCCTCACACTGCCCGCTCCCACTCTCTCTCTCTCCCTCACACTGCCGGCTCCCACTCTCTCTCCCTCACACTGCCCGCTCCCACTCTCTCTCTCTCCCTCACACTACCCGCTCCCTCTTTCTCTCTCCCTCACACTGCCCGCTCCCACCCTCTCTCTCTCTCCCTCACACTGCCCGCTCCCACTCTCTCTCCCTCACACAGCCCGCTCCCACTCTCTCTCGCTCTCCCTCACACAGCCCGCTCCCACTCTCTCTCCCTCACACTGCCGGCTCCCCACTCTCTCTCCCTCACACTGCCCGCTCCCACTCTCTCTCTCTCCCTCACACTGCCGGCTCCCACTCTCTCTCTCCCTCACACTGCCGGATCCCACTCTCTCTCTCCCTCACACTTCCGGCTCCCACTCTCTCTCTCCCTCACACTGCAGGCTCCCACTCTCTCTCTCTCCCTCACACTACCCGCTCCCTCTCTCTCTCTCCCTCACACTGCCGGGTCCCACTCACTCTCTCCCTCACACTGCCCTTTCCCACTCTCTCTCTCTCCCTCAAACTGCCCGCTCCCACTCTCTCTCTCCCTCAAACTGCCCGCTCCCACTCTCTCTCTCCCTCACACTGCCGGCTCCCACTCTCTCTCTCTCCCTCACACTGCCCGCTCCCACTCTCTCTCTCCCTCACACTGCCCACCCTCACTCTCTCTCTCCCTCACACTGCCCGCTCCCAATCTCTCTCTCCCTCACATTGCCCGCTCCCACTCTCTCTCTCCCTCACACTGCCGGCTCCCACTCTCTCTCCCTCACACTGCCCGCTCCCACTCTCTCTCTCTCCCTCACACTGCCCGCTCCCACTCTCTCTCTCCCTCACACTGCCCACTCCCACTCTCTCTCCCTCACACTGCCCACTCACACTCTCTCTCTCCCTCACACTGCCCGCTCCCACTCTCTCCCTCACAATGCCCGCTCCCACTCTCTCTCTCCCTCACACTACCCGCTCCCTCTCTCTCTCTCCCTCACACTGCCCACTCCCACTCTCTCTCCCTCACACTGCCCGCTCCCACCCTCTCTCTCTCTCCCTCACACTGCCCGCTCCCACTCTCTCTCCCTCACACAGCCCGCTCCCACACTCTCTCTCTCTCTCTCCCTCACACTGCCCGCTCCCAATCTCTCTCTCCCTCACACTGCCGGCTCCCACTCTCTCTCCCTCACACTGCCGGCTCCCACTCTCTCTCCCTCACACTGCCCGCTCCCACCCTCTCTCTCTCTCTCCCTCACACTGCCCGCTCCCAATCTCTCTCTCCCTCACACTGCCGGCTCCCACTCTCTCTCCCTCACACTGCCCGCTCCCACTCTCTCTCTCCCTCACACTACCCGCTCCCTCTCTCTCTCTCCCTCACACTGCCCACTCCCACTCTCTCTCCCTCACACTGCCCGCTCCCACCCTCTCTCTCTCTCCCTCACACTGCCCGCTCCCACTCTCTCTCCCTCACACAGCCCGCTCCCACACTCTCTCGCTCTCCCTCACACAGCCCGCTCCCACTCTCTCTCCCTCACACTGCCCGCTCCCACTCTCTCTCCCTCACACTGCCCGCTCCCACTCTCTCTCTCTCCCTCACACTGCCCGCTCCCACTCTCTCTCTCCCTCACACTGCCGGCTCCCACTCTCTCTCTCCCTCACACTGCCCACTCCCACTCTCTCTCTCCCTCATACTGCCCGCTCCCACTCTCTCTCTCCCTCACACTGCCCGCTCCCACTCTCTCTCTCCCTCACACTGCCCACTCCCACTATCTCTCCCTCACACTGCCCGCTCCCACTCTCTCTCTCTCCCTCACACTGCCGGCTCCCACTCTCTCTCCCTCACACTGCCCGCTCCCACTCTCTCTCTCTCCCTCACACTACCCGCTCCCTCTCTCTCTCTCCCTCACACTGCCCACTCCCACTCTCTCTCCCTCACACTGCCCGCTCCCACCCTCTCTCTCCCTCCCTCACACTGCCCGCTCCCACTCTCTCTCCCTCACACAGCCCGATCCCACTCTCTCTCGCTCTCCCTCACACAGCCCGCTCCCACTCTCTCTCCCTCACACTGCCCGCTCCCACTCTCTCTCCCTCACACTGCCCGCTCCCACTCTCTCTCTCTCCCTCACACTGCCGGCTCCCACTCTCTCTCTCCCTCATACTGCCCGCTCCCACTCTCTCTCTCCCTCACACTGCCCGCTCCCACTCTCTCTCTCCCTCACACTGCCCACTCCCACTCTCTCTCCCTCACACTGCCCGCTCCCACTCTCTCTCTCTCCCTCACACTGCCCGCTCCCACTATCTCTCTCCCTCACACTGCCCGCTCCCACTCTCTCTCTCCCTCACACTGCCCACTCCCACTCTCTCTCTCCCTCATACTGCCCGCTCCCACTCTCTCTCTCCCTCACACTGCCCGCTCCCACTCTCTCTCTCCCTCACACTGCCCACTCCCACTCTCTCTCCCTCACACTGCCCGCTCCCACTCTCTCTCTCTCCCTCACACTGCCGGCTCCCACTCTCTCTCCCTCACACTGCCCGCTCCCACTCTCTCTCTCTCCCTCACACTACCCGCTCCCTCTTTCTCTCTCCCTCACACTGCCCGCTCCCACCCTCTCTCTCTCTCCCTCACACTGCCCGCTCCCACTCTCTCTCCCTCACACAGCCCGCTCCCACTCTCTCTCGCTCTCCCTCACACAGCCCGCTCCCACTCTCTCTCCCTCACACTGCCGGCTCCCCACTCTCTCTCCCTCACACTGCCCGCTCCCACTCTCTCTCTCTCCCTCACACTGCCGGCTCCCACTCTCTCTCTCCCTCACACTGCCGGATCCCACTCTCTCTCTCCCTCACACTTCCGGCTCCCACTCTCTCTCTCCCTCACACTGCAGGCTCCCACTCTCTCTCTCTCCCTCACACTACCCGCTCCCTCTCTCTCTCTCCCTCACACTGCCGGGTCCCACTCACTCTCTCCCTCACACTGCCCTTTCCCACTCTCTCTCTCTCCCTCAAACTGCCCGCTCCCACTCTCTCTCTCCCTCAAACTGCCCGCTCCCACTCTCTCTCTCCCTCACACTGCCCACTCCCACTCTCTCTCCCTCACACTGCCCGCTCCCACTCTCTCTCTCCCTTACACTGCCCGCTCCCACTCTCTCTCCCTCACACTGCCCGCTCCCACTCTCTCTCTCTCCCTCACACTGCCCGCTCCCACTCTCTCTCTCCCTCACACTGCCCGCTCCCACTCTCTCTCCCTCACACTGCCCGCTCCCACTCTCTCTCTCTCCCTCACACTGCCCGCTCCCACTCTCTCTCTCTCCCTCACACTGCCCGCTCCCACTCTCTCTCTCCCTCACACTACCCGCTCCCTCTCTCTCTCTCCCTCACACTGCCGGCTCCCACTCTCTCTCTCCCTCACACTGCCGGCTCCCCCTCTCTCTCTCCCTCACACTGCCGGCTCCCACTCTCTATCTCTCCCTCACACTACCCGCTCCCTCTCTCTCTCTCCCTCACACTGCCGGGTCCCACTCACTCTCTCCCTCACACTGCCCTTTCCCACTCTCTCTCTCTCCCTCAAACTGCCCGCTCCCACTCTCTCTCTCCCTCAAACTGCCCGCTCCCACTCTCTCTCTCCCTCACACTGCCCACTCCCACTCTCTCTCCCTCACACTGCCCGCACCCACTCTCTCTCTCCCTCACACTGCCCGCTCCCTCTCTCTCTCTCCCTCACATTGCCGGGTCCCACTCACTCTCTCCCTCACACTGCCCTTTCCCACTCTCTCTCTCTCCCTCACACTGCCCGCTCCCACTCTCTCTCTCCCTCACACTGCCCGCTCCCACTCTCTCTCTCCCTCACACTGCCCGCTCCCACTCTCTCCCTCACACTGCCCGCTCCCACTCTCTCTCTCTCCCTCACACTGCCGGCTCCCACTCTCTCTCTCCCTCACACTGCCCGCTCCCACTCTCTCCCTCACACTGCCGGCTCCTACTCTCTCTCTCTCCCTCACACTACCCGCTCCCTCTCTCTCTCTCCCTCACACTGCCTGGTCCCACTCTCTCTCTCCCTCACATTACCCGCTCCCACTCTCTCTCTCCCCCTCACACTGTTGGGTCCCACTCTCTCTCTCCCTCATACTGCCCACTCTCTGTCTCTCTCTGTCCCTCACACTGCCAGGTCCCACTCTCTCTCTCCCTCTCACTGCTGTGTCACTCTCGCTCTCTCCCTTACACTGCCCGCTCCCACTCCCTCTCTCTCCTTCACACTGCCAGTTCCCACTCTCTCCCTCACACTGCCCGCTCCCACTCTCTCTCCCTCACACTGCCCGCTCCCACTCTCTCTCTCCCTCACACTGCCAGCTCCCACTCTCTCTCTCTCCCTCACACTACTCGCTCCCTCTCTCTCTCTCCCTCACACTGCCGGGTCCCTCTCTCTCTCTCCCTCACACTGCTGGGTCCCACTCATACTCTCCCTCACACTGCCTGCTCCCTCTCCCTCTTTCTCTCCTTCACACTGCCAGGTTCCACACTCTCTCCCTCTCTCTCGCTCGCCCTCACAATGCCCGCTCCCACTCTCTCTCCCTCACAATGCCCGCTCCCACTCTCTCTCCCTCATACTGCCCGTTCCCACTCTCTCTCTCCCTCATACTGCCGGGCCCCACTCTCTCTCTCCCTCACACTGCCCGCTCCCACTCTCTCTCCCTCACACTGCCCGCTCCCACTCTCTCTCTCTCATACTGCCGGGTCCGACCCTCTCTCTCCCTCATACTGCCCGCTCCCACTCTCTCTCTCCCTCACACTGCCCGCTCCCACTCTCTCCCTCACATTGCCCGCTCCCACTCGCTCTCTCCCTCACACTGCCTGCTCCCACTCTCTCTCCCTCACACTGCCCGCTCCCACTCTCTCTCTCTCCCTCACACTGTCTGCTCCCACTCTCTCTCTCCCTCACACTGCCGGCTCCCACTCTCTCTCGCTCACACTTCCCGCTCCCACCCTCTCTCTCTCTCCCTCACACTGCCCGCTCCCACTCTCTCTCTCCCTCACACTGCCCGCTCCCACTCTCTCTCTCTCCCTCACACTGCCGGCTCCCACTCTCTCCCTCACACTGCCCGCTCCCACTCTCTCTCTCCCTCACACTGCCCACCCTCACTCTCTCTCTCCCTCACCCTGCCTGCTCCCAATCTCTCTCTCCCTCACTTTGCCCGCACCCACTCTCTCTCTCCCTCACACTGCCGGCTCCCACTCTCTCTCCCTCACACTGCCCGCTCCCACTCTCTCTCTCTCTCCCTCACACTGCCCGCTCCCACTCTCTCTCTCCCTCACACTGCCCACTCCCACTCTCTCCCTCACACTGCCCGCTCCCACTCTCTCCCTCACACTGCCCGCTCCCACTCTCTCCCTCACACTGCCCGCTCCCACTCTCTCCCTCACACTGCCCGCTCCCACTCTCTCTCTCCCTCACACTGCCGGCTCCCACTGTCTCTCCCTCACACTGCCCGCTCCCAATCTCTCTCTCCCTCACACTGCCCGCTCCCACTCTCTCTCTCCCTCACACTGCCCACTCCCACTCTCTCTCCCTCACACTGCCCGCTCCCACTCTCTCCCTCACATTGCCGTTCCCACTGTCTCTCTCCCTCACACTGCCGGCTCCCACCCTCTCTCTCTCCCTCACACTACCCGCTCCCTCTCTCTCTCTCCCTCACACTGCCCGCTCCCACTCTCTCTCCCTCACACAGCCCGCTCCCACTCTCTCTCTCTCCCTCACAAAGCCCGCTCCCACTCTCTCTCCCTCACACTGCCCGCTCCCACTCTCTCTCTTCCTCATACTGCCGGCTCCCACTCTCTCTCTTTCTTTAACACTACCCGCTCCCTCTCTCTCTCTCCCTCACACTGCCTTTTCCCACTCTCTCTCTCTCCCTCACATTACCCGCTCCCACTCTCTCTCTCCCCCTCACACTGCTGGGTCCCACTCTCTCTCTCCCTCACACTGCCCACTCTCTGTCTCTCTCTGTCCCTCACACTGCCAGGTCCCACTCTTTCTCTCCCTCTCACTGCTGTGTCACTCTCGCTCTCTCCCTTACACTGCCCGCTCCCACTCCCTCTCTCTCCTTCACACTGCCAGTTCCCACTCTCTCCCTCACACTGCCCGCTCCCACTCTCTCTCTCCCTCACACTGCCCACTCCCACTCTCTCTCCCTCACACTGCCCGCTCCCACTCTCTCTCTCCCTCACACTGCCCGCTCCCACTCTCTCTCTCCCTCACACTGCCGGCTCCCACTCTCTCTCCCTCACACTGCCCGCTCCCACCCTCTCTCTCTCTCCCTCACACTGCCCGCTCCCACTCTCTCTCTCCCTCACATTGCCGGCTCCCACTCTCTCTCTCCCTCACACTGCCCGCTCCCACTCTCTCTCTCTCTCCCTCACACTGCCCGCTCCCACTCTCTCTCTCCCTTATACTGCCCACTCCCACTCTCTCTCCCTCACACTGTCCGCTCCCACTCTCTCTCTCTCTCCCTCACACTGCCCGCTCCCACTCTCTCTCTCCCTCACACTGCCCACTCCCACTCTCTCTCCCTCACACTGCCCGCTCCCACTCTCTCTCTCCCTCACACTGCCCACTCCCACTCTCTCTCCCTCACACTGCCCGCTCCCACTCTCTCTCTCCCTCACACTGCCGGCTCCCACTCTCTCTCCCTCACACTGCCCGCTCCCACTCTCTCTCACTCACACTGCCGGCTCCCACTCTCTTTCCCTCACACTGCCGGGTTCCACTCTCTCTCCCTCACACTGCCCGCTGCCACTCTCTCTCTCCATCACACTGCCCGCTGCCACTCTCTCACTCCCTCACACTGCCCGCTCCCACTCTCTCTCCCTCACACTGCCGGGTCCCACTCTCTCCCTCACATTGCCCGCTCCCACTCTCTCTCCCTCACACTGCCCGCTCCCACTCTCTCTCCCTCACACTGCCCGCTCCCACTCTCTCTCTCCCTCATACTGCCCGCTCCCACTCTCTCTCCCTCACACTGCCCGCTCCCACTCTCTCTCTCTCCCTCACACTGCCCGCTCCCACTCTCTCTCTCTCCCTCACACTGCCGTGTCCCACTCTCTCTCTCCCTCACACTGCCCGCTCCCACTCTCTCTCCCTCACACTGCCGGCTCCCATTCACTCTCTCCCTCATACTGCCGGGTCCTACCCTCTCTCTCCCTCACACTGCCCGCTCCCACTCTCTCTCTCCCTCACACTGCCCGCTCCCACTCTCTCTCCCTCACACTGCCGGGTCCCACTCTCTCCCTCACATTGCCCGCTCCCACTCTCTCTCCCTCACACTGCCCGCTCCCACTCTCTCTCCCTCACACTGCCCGCTCCCACTCTCTCTCTCCCTCATACTGCCAGCACCCACTCTCTCTCTCCCTCATTCTGCCCGCTCCCACTCTCTCTCCCTCACACTGCCCGCTCCCACTCTCTCTCTCTCCCTCACACTGCCCGCTCCCACTCTCTCTCTCTCCCTCACACTGCCGTGTCCCACTCTCTCTCTCCCTCACACTGCCCGCTCCCACTCTCTCTCCCTCACACTGCCGGCTCCCATTCTCTCTCTCCCCCATACTGCCGGGTCCCACCCTCTCTCTCCCTCACACTGTCCGCTCCCACTCTCTCTCTCCCTCACACTGCCGGCTCCCACTCTCTCCCTCACATTGCCCGCTCCCACTCGCTCTCTCCCTCACACTGCCGGCTCCCACTCTCTCTCCCTCACACTGCCCGCTCCCACTCTCTCTCTCTCCCTCACACTGTCTTCTCCCACTCTCTCTCTCCCTCACACTGCCGGCTCCCACTCTCTCTCTCTCTCCCTCACACTGCCCGCTCCCACTCTCTCTCTCCCTCATACTGCCCACTCCCACTCTCTCTCCCTCACACTGTCCGCTCCCTCTCTCTCTCTCTCTCATACTGCCCACTCCCACTCTCTCTCCCTCACACTGTCCGCTCCCTCTCTCTCTCTCTCCCTCACACTGCCCGCTCCCACTCTCTCTCCCTCACACTGCCCGCTCCCACTCTCTCTCTCTCTCCCTCACACTGCCCGCTCCCACTCTCTCTCTCTCCCTCACACTGCCGGGTCCCACTCTCTCTCTCCCTCACACTGCCCGCTCCCACTCTCTCCCTCACACTGCCGGCTCCCATTCTCTCTCTCCCTCATACTGCCGGGTCCCACCCTCTCTCTCCCTCACACTGCCCGCTCCCACTCTCTCTCCCTCACACTGCCCGCTCCCACTCTCTCCCTCACATTGCCCGCTCCCACTCGCTCTCTCCCTCACACTGCCGGCTCCCACTCTCTCTCCCTCACACTGCCCGCTCCCACTCTCTCTCTCTCCCTCACACTGGCTGCTCTCACTCTCTCTCTCCCTCACACTGCCGGCTCCCACTCTCTCTCTCTCTCTCATACTGCCAGCACCCACTCTCTCTCTCCCTCACTCTGCCCGCTCCCACTCTCTCTCCCTCACACTGCCCGCTCCCACTCTCTCTCTCTCCCTCACACTGCCCGCTCCCACTCTCTCTCTCTCCCTCACACTGCCGGGTCCCACTCTTTCTCTCCCTCACACTGCCCGCTCCCACTCTCTCTCTCCCTCACACTGCCCGCTCCCACTCTCTCCCTCACATTGCCCGCTCCCACTCGCTCTCTCCCTCACACTGCCGGCTCCCACTCTCTCTCCCTCACACTGCCCGCTCCCACTCTCTCTCTCTCCCTCACACTGTCTGCTCCCACTCTCTCTCTCCCTCACACTGCCGGCTCCCACTCTCTCTCTCTCTCCCTCACACTGCCCGCTCCCACTCTCTCTCTCCCTCATACTGCCCACTCCCACTCTCTCTCCCTCACACTGTCCGCTCCCTCTCTCTCTCTCTCTCCCTCACACTGCCCGCTCCCACTCTCTCTCCCTCACACTGCCCGCTCCCACTCTCTCTCTCTCCCTCACACTGCCCGCTCCCACTCTCTCTCTCTCCCTCACACTGCCGGGTCCCACTCTCTCTCTCCCTCACACTGCCCGCTCCCACTCTCTCTCCCTCACACTGCCGGCTCCCATTCTCTCTCTCCCTCATACTGCCGGGTCCCACCCTCTCTCTCCCTCACACTGCCCGCTCCCACTCTCTCTCCCTCACACTGCCCGCTCCCACTCTCTCCCTCACATTGCCCGCTCCCACTCGCTCTCTCCCTCACACTGCCGGCTCCCACTCTCTCTCCCTCACACTGCCCGCTCCCACTCTCTCTCTCTCCCTCACACTGTCTGCTCCCACTCTCTCTCTCCCTCACACTGCCGGCTCCCACTCTCTCTCTCTCTCTCATACTGCCAGCACCCACTCTCTCTCTCCCTCACTCTGCCCGCTCCCACTCTCTCTCCCTCACACTGCCCGCTCCCACTCTCTCTCTCTCCCTCACACTGCCCGCTCCCACTCTCTCTCTCTCCCTCACATTACCCGCTCCCACTCTCTCTCTCCCCCTCACACTGCTGGGTCCCACTCTCTCTCTCCCTCACACTGCCCACTCTCTGTCTCTCTCTGTCCCTCACACTGCCAGGTCCCACTCTTTCTCTCCCTCTCACTGCTGTGTCACTCTCGCTCTCTCCCTTACACTGCCCGCTCCCACTCCCTCTCTCTCCTTCACACTGCCAGTTCCCACTCTCTCCCTCACACTGCCCGCTCCCACTCTCTCTCTCCCTCACACTGCCCAATCCCACTCTCTCTCCCTCACACTGCCCGCTCCCACTCTCTCTCTCCCTCACACTGCCCGCTCCCACTCTCTCTCTCCCTCACACTGCCGGCTCCCACTCTCTCTCCCTCACACTGCCCGCTCCCACCCTCTCTCTCTCTCCCTCACACTGCCCGCTCCCACTCTCTCTCTCCCTCACATTGCCGGCTCCCACTCTCTCTCTCCCTCACACTGCCCGCTCCCACTCTCTCTCTCTCTCCCTCACACTGCCCGCTCCCACTCTCTCTCTCCCTTATACTGCCCACTCCCACTCTCTCTCCCTCACACTGTCCGCTCCCACTCTCTCTCTCTCTCCCTCACACTGCCCGCTCCCACTCTCTCTCTCCCTCACACTGCCCACTCCCACTCTCTCTCCCTCACACTGCCCGCTCCCACTCTCTCTCTCCCTCACACTGCCCACTCCCACTCTCTCTCCCTCACACTGCCCGCTCCCACTCTCTCTCTCCCTCACACTGCCGGCTCCCACTCTCTCTCCCTCACACTGCCCGCTCCCACTCTCTCTCACTCACACTGCCGGCTCCCACTCTCTTTCCCTCACACTGCCGGGTTCCACTCTCTCTCCCTCACACTGCCCGCTGCCACTCTCTCTCTCCATCACACTGCCCGCTGCCACTCTCTCACTCCCTCACACTGCCCGCTCCCACTCTCTCTCCCTCACACTGCCGGGTCCCACTCTCTCCCTCACATTGCCCGCTCCCACTCTCTCTCCCTCACACTGCCCGCTCCCACTCTCTCTCCCTCACACTGCCCGCTCCCACTCTCTCTCTCCCTCATACTGCCCGCTCCCACTCTCTCTCCCTCACACTGCCCGCTCCCACTCTCTCTCTCTCCCTCACACTGCCCGCTCCCACTCTCTCTCTCTCCCTCACACTGCCGTGTCCCACTCTCTCTCTCCCTCACACTGCCCGCTCCCACTCTCTCTCCCTCACACTGCCGGCTCCCATTCACTCTCTCCCTCATACTGCCGGGTCCTACCCTCTCTCTCCCTCACACTGCCCGCTCCCACTCTCTCTCTCCCTCACACTGCCCGCTCCCACTCTCTCTCCCTCACACTGCCGGGTCCCACTCTCTCCCTCACATTGCCCGCTCCCACTCTCTCTCCCTCACACTGCCCGCTCCCACTCTCTCTCCCTCACACTGCCCGCTCCCACTCTCTCTCTCCCTCATACTGCCAGCACCCACTCTCTCTCTCCCTCATTCTGCCCGCTCCCACTCTCTCTCCCTCACACTGCCCGCTCCCACTCTCTCTCTCTCCCTCACACTGCCCGCTCCCACTCTCTCTCTCTCCCTCACACTGCCGTGTCCCACTCTCTCTCTCCCTCACACTGCCCGCTCCCACTCTCTCTCCCTCACACTGCCGGCTCCCATTCTCTCTCTCCCCCATACTGCCGGGTCCCACCCTCTCTCTCCCTCACACTGTCCGCTCCCACTCTCTCTCTCCCTCACACTGCCGGCTCCCACTCTCTCCCTCACATTGCCCGCTCCCACTCGCTCTCTCCCTCACACTGCCGGCTCCCACTCTCTCTCCCTCACACTGCCCGCTCCCACTCTCTCTCTCTCCCTCACACTGTCTTCTCCCACTCTCTCTCTCCCTCACACTGCCGGCTCCCACTCTCTCTCTCTCTCCCTCACACTGCCCGCTCCCACTCTCTCTCTCCCTCATACTGCCCACTCCCACTCTCTCTCCCTCACACTGTCCGCTCCCTCTCTCTCTCTCTCTCATACTGCCCACTCCCACTCTCTCTCCCTCACACTGTCCGCTCCCTCTCTCTCTCTCTCTCCCTCACACTGCCCGCTCCCACTCGCTCTCCCTCACACTGCCCGCTCCCACTCTCTCTCTCTCTCCCTCACACTGCCCGCTCCCACTCTCTCTCTCTCCCTCACACTGCCGGGTCCCACTCTCTCTCTCCCTCACACTGCCCGCTCCCACTCTCTCTCCCTCACACTGCCGGCTCCCATTCTCTCTCTCCCTCATACTGCCGGGTCCCACCCTCTCTCTCCCTCACACTGCCCGCTCCCACTCTCTCTCCCTCACACTGCCCGCTCCCACTCTCTCCCTCACATTGCCCGCTCCCACTCGCTCTCTCCCTCACACTGCCGGCTCCCACTCTCTCTCCCTCACACTGCCCGCTCCCACTCTCTCTCTCTCCCTCACACTGGCTGCTCTCACTCTCTCTCTCCCTCACACTGCCGGCTCCCACTCTCTCTCTCTCTCTCATACTGCCAGCACCCACTCTCTCTCTCCCTCACTCTGCCCGCTCCCACTCTCTCTCCCTCACACTGCCCGCTCCCACTCTCTCTCTCTCCCTCACACTGCCCGCTCCCAATCTCTCTCTCTCCCTCACACTGCCGGGTCCCACTCTCTCTCTCCCTCACACTGCCCGCTCCCACTCTCTCTCTCCCTCACACTGCCCGCTCCCACTCTCTCCCTCACATTGCCCGCTCCCACTCGCTCTCTCCCTCACACTGCCGGCTCCCACTCTCTCTCCCTCACACTGCCCGCTCCCACTCTCTCTCTCTCCCTCACACTGTCTGCTCCCACTCTCTCTCTCCCTCACACTGCCGGCTCCCACTCTCTCTCTCTCTCCCTCACACTGCCCGCTCCCAC
Source organism: Chiloscyllium plagiosum (assembly GCF_037043375.1). NCBI lineage: Eukaryota > Metazoa > Chordata > Chondrichthyes > Orectolobiformes > Hemiscylliidae > Chiloscyllium > Chiloscyllium plagiosum. The sequence continues at coordinate 49,711,379 of NW_028270167.1, forward strand.
TCTCTCTCTCCCTCATACTGCCCACTCCCACTCTCTCTCCCTCACACTGTCCGCTCCCTCTCTCTCTCTCTCTCCCTCACACTGCCCGCTCCCACTCTCTCTCCCTCACACTGCCCGCTCCCACTCTCTCTCTCTCCCTCACACTGCCCGCTCCCACTCTCTCTCTCTCCCTCACACTGCCGGGTCCCACTCTCTCTCTCCCTCACACTGCCCGCTCCCACTCTCTCTCCCTCACACTGCCGGCTCCCATTCTCTCTCTCCCTCATACTGCCGGGTCCCACCCTCTCTCTCCCTCACACTGCCCGCTCCCACTCTCTCTCCCTCACACTGCCCGCTCCCACTCTCTCCCTCACATTGCCCGCTCCCACTCGCTCTCTCCCTCACACTGCCGGCTCCCACTCTCTCTCCCTCACACTGCCCGCTCCCACTCTCTCTCTCTCCCTCACACTGTCTGCTCCCACTCTCTCTCTCCCTCACACTGCCGGCTCCCACTCTCTCTCTCTCTCTCATACTGCCAGCACCCACTCTCTCTCTCCCTCACTCTGCCCGCTCCCACTCTCTCTCCCTCACACTGCCCGCTCCCACTCTCTCTCTCTCCCTCACACTGCCCGCTCCCACTCTCTCTCTCTCCCTCACACTGCCGGGTCCCACTCTCTCTCTCCCTCACACTGCCCGCTCCCACTTCTCTCCCTCACACTGCCGGCTCCCATTGTCTCTCTCCCTCATACTGCCGGGTCCCACCCTCTCTCTCCCTCACACTGCCCGCTCCCACTCTCTCTCTCTCCCTCACACTGCCCGCTCCCACTCTCTCCCTCACATTGCCCGCTCCCACTCTCTCTCCCTCACACTGCCCGCTCCCACTCTCTCTCCCTCACACTGCCCGCTCCCACTCTCTCTCTCCCTCATACTGCCAGCACCCACTCTCTCTCTCCCTCACTCTGCCCGCTCCCACTCTCTCTCCCTCACACTGCCCGCTCCCACTCTCTCTCTCTCCCTCACAGTGCCCGCTCCCACTCTCTCTCTCTCCCTCACACTGCCGGGTCCCACTCTCTCTCTCCCTCACACTGCCCGCTCCCACTCTCTCTCCCTCATACTGCCGGGTCCCACTCTCTCTCTCCCTCACACTGCCCGCTGCCACTCTCTCTCTCCCTCACACTGCCGGGTCCCACTCTCTCTCCCTCACACTACCGGGTCCCACTCTCTCTCTCCTTCACACACCCACTCCCTGTCTCTCTCTCTCCCTCACAATCCCAGTTCCGACTCTCCCTCACACTGCTGGGTTACACTCACTCTATCCCTTACACTGCCCGCTCGCACTCCCTCACTCTCCTTAACACTGCCAGGTCCCACTCTCTCCCTCACACTGCCCGCTCCCTGTCTCTTCTCTCTCCCTCACACTGCCTGCTCCCACTCTCACTCTCCCTCACACTGCTGGGTTACACTCACTCTCTCCCTTACACTGCCCGCTCCCACTCCCTCACTCTCCTTAACACTGCCAGATCCCACTCTCTCTCTCACACTGCCCGCTCCCTGTCTCTTCTCCCTCCCTCACACTGCCCACTCCAACTCACTCTCTCCCTCACACTGCACGGTCCCTCTCTCTCTCTCCTTCATACTGCAAGGTTCCACTCTCTCTCCCTCACACTACCCACTCCCAATCTCTCTCTCCCTCACACTGCCGCTCCCACTCTCTCTCTCCTCTCTCCCTCACACTGCCGGCTCCCACTCTCTCTCTCTCACACTGCCCGCTCCCACTCTCTCTCTCCCTCACACTGCCCACTCCCACTCTCTCTCTCCCTCACACTGCCGGCTCCCACTCTCTCTCCTTTACACTGCCCGCTCCCACACTCTGTCCCTCACACTGCCCGCTGCCACTCTCTCTCTCCCTCACACTGCCCGCTCCCACTTTCTGTCCCTCACACTGCCAGCTTCCACTCTCTCCCTCACACTCCCGCTGCCACTCTCTCTCTCCCTCACACTGCCCACTCCCTGTCTCTCTCTGTCCCTCACACTACCAGGTCCCACTCTCCCTCACACTGCTGGGTCGCACTCACTCTCTCCCTTACACTGCCAGCTCCTCGTCCCTCTCTCTCCTTCACACTGCCAGGTCCCACTCTCTCCCTCACACTGCCCGCTGCCACTCTCTCCCTCACATTGCCCGCTGCCACTCTTTCTCTCTCCCTCACACTGCCCGCTGTCAGTCTCTCTCTCCCTCACACTGCCCGCTCCCACTCTCTCTCTCCCTCACACTGCCCGCTGTCAGTGTCTCTCTCCCTCACACTGCCGGCTCCCACTCTCTCTCCCTCACACTGCCCGCTCCCACTCTCTCTCTCCCTCACACTGCCCGCTGTCAATCTCTCTCTCCCTCACACTGCCCGCTCCCACTCTCTCTCCCTCACACTGCCCGCTGTCAGTGTCTCTCTCCCTCACACTGCCGGCTCCCACTCTCTCTCCCTCACATTGCCTGCTCCCACTCTCTGCCCCTCACACTTCCAGCTCCCACTCTCTCTCTCCCTCACACTGCCTGCTCCCACTCTCTCTCCCTCACATTGCCCGCTCCCACTCTCTCTCTCCCTCACATTGCCTGCTCCCACTCTCTGCCCCTCACACTGCCGGCTCCCACTCTCTAACTCTCGCTCACACTGGCCGCTCCCACTCTCTCCCTCACACTGCCTTCCTCCCACTTTCTCTCCCTCACACAGCCGGCTCCCACTCTGTCTTCCTCATACTGCCCGCTCCAATTCCCTCTCCCTCACACTGCCCGCTGTTTCTCTCTCTCAACCTCTCACTGCCCACTCCCAATCTCTGTCCCTCACACTGCCAGCTCACACTCTCTCTCTCCCTCACATTGCCCGCTCCCACTCTCTCTCTCTCCCTCACACTGCCCGCTCCCACACTCTGTCCCTCACACTGCCAGCTCACACTCTCTCTCTCCCTCACACTGCCTGCTCCCACTCTCTCTCGCCCCCTCACACTGAGTGGGAACAGAGTGAAAGGCACTGAGAGCAAAACATTCATTGAATCATATTTAACAAACCTCTTTAGCACACAAGAGCCCAGTGAGAGGAAGAGCAAATCAGGAATTGATATTCTGAAATGAAGCTGGTCTTCTGGATGAACTGAGAGAAAGGGCCTCTTTATGAGCTGCTACATTAATACATTTATATTTTGCATAAATATGGAACAAGGCAATGACAACAAGTCTAAAAGATGATGTCTGGTGTGAATAAATCTTATTATCTCAGAGATTATCTGGCGAAGTTGGACTGGATGCAGATATTTGACAAATCAGTGGGAGGATTTCAAAAGTGAGATTCTAGACACACAGTGTAAACATGATCCAACAACAGAAATAATTATCCTTCCAGACCTAGAGTCCCATTGGTGTCCCCAAGCAGACAGGGTGACAGGAAACAGTAAAAGAAAGATACTGATCCTGACAAAAGAATTCAAAAACTGTGGGAAGCTTAGCTTAGAATCTAAATGGGTGAACTGTAAACTAAAACAAACTTGGAAAGGGCAAGGAAGCACAGGGCAATGTTAGTGGGTAAGATCAACAAGAAAAACATGTTTATCAGGAGATTAAGAGCAAAAAGATAACTATGAAAATTATAGGGCTGTCAAGTGCAAGATGATTAATGTTGCCACTGCACATTCACACACTAATGCACACATACAAATGATAATCCAATGCATTGTTTCGTATTTTATTACTTTAATCACAATGAATCATGTTACTATGTTTGTGATTTATTCCATGTTAATGAATATAAACCTGTTGTGGTGAAGATCTGTGGGAAAGATTTGTCTGAGGCATCATCTCATGAATTGGTTTTGAAGTAGAAATGTTTCCCTGACCAAGGAACTGCATCAAAGATAGTCAAGACATAACCACTGTATTGGAGAACGGTGTCCCATTGTTACAATGACTATGAAGATACGGCATTTGGAAATAAAACCCCAGACAGCTGCACATATTTCTTCAACCGTAATCTTGACGAGAGGAGCAGAGAGATGATATCTGGGGATGGGCTTGAAACAGGACAGTGATGTCATTGAAACCAATTAAATGAGCCAATACCAGGACATCCCGAGCATGACAGTCACAGCAGGAGAAAGGGGAATGAAGAAATAACTTTGAATTTGACTTGCTGCCTGAAGCTGGGTAAACCACAACTGCTGGAGAAATTCAGCAGGTCTGGCAACACCTGTGGAGAGAAAATAGTTAACATTTCAAGTCAGTGACTCTTCATCAGTAAGATCGGGTGCTCCAAAATTGAGCTCAAATGAACTGTTCATAGGAAGGATTAAAGGGGAGGCAACAAGGGAGGGGGGGTGGCTATTTTGATTAGGGAAACATCACGGCAGGACGTAGATTAGATTACATTACATTACAGTATGGAAACAAGCCCTTCGGCCCAACAAGTCCACACCGACCCGCCGAAGCGCAACCCACCCATACCCCTACATTTACCCCTTACCTAACACTATGGGCAATTTAACATGGCCAATTCACCTGACCTGCACATATTTGGACTGTGGGAGAAAACCGGAGTACCTGGAGGAAACTCACGCAGACACGGGAGAACGTGCAAACTCCACACGGTCAGTCGCCTGAGGCGGGAATTGAACCCGGGTCTCTGGCGCTGTGAGGCAGCAGTGCTAACCACTGTGCCACCGTGCCACCCACTAGAGAAGGTATTCCTGATGGATTGTCCAGTGAAGCTATACGAATTGTGAAAAAATTACTTTGATGGGATTTTACTATAGATTTCCCAGTAGTCAGCGGGATATTGAGGAGCAAATATGTAGGGAGGTCACTGATAGCTGTAAGAATAATAAGGGGATCTTAACTTTCCAAACACAGATTGGTAATGGCTGGGAGGAATTTGTTAAGTGTATTCAATACATCTTTCTCAATCAATATGTAGATGGCCCTCTGAGAGAAGGGTCAAAACCCAACCTTCTCTTGGGAAATAAGGCAGGGCAAGTTACTGAGGTATTAGTGTGGAAACACTTACCACAATTCTATCGGTTTTAAAATAGCTATGGAAAAGGATTGGCCTGATTCAAAGGTTAAAAACTTTGGAACTGACAGTGGGATTAATTCAGTTTCTGGATATTACAGCCTGTAGGGGTGATTTGTAGAGTTTGTTTCCCAACCTTTGATATTGTACATAGGAGTGAGGTCACTCAGCACTCAGACCTGTTATTCTTTATATGTCTGATAGATTATGATCACATATTTAATGTTTATCTCCATATTTTTGTTTGTAATTATATCTTTAATATTGTAATGTACAAATAGTTTTCTATGTGGTATATCAATTATAAATAACCAGAACTCTATGGGAATATCTGTTTTAATTAAATAACTTGTGTACCTTCTGGACATGGAGTAAACTTACATAATATAAACAGAAAGTACTCAGCAGATCAGACAGCATCTGTGGAGAGGGAAACATAATGAATGTTTCTGGTCAATGACCTTTCATCAGAGAAAGTGACTGAGTATTTCCAATAGTCTCTGTTTTTATTTAATGTTCACAGCATCTGGAGTATATAGTTTTTCAAATTATAAATCTGCTTAAACATACTATTCAATTGGTTGTTGTAGGTTACTATTGAGAGATTAATACAGTTCTTATTGATCTTATAGTTGCTGTGATTTGGAGGCTGGGATTTGTTTACAGACCAGTTTGGAGAGAAATGACTCCTTTCTCTCTCGCTTTGTTTGAGTGTTAGAATAAAAATATATCACTGGAACGTGGGATCGTAGTGAGACTGAACACTGTCTCTGTCTGAGCCTGTGGGAGTGATGACCCTTCTGTGTCTCTGTATCTCTGTCAGTGATAATGTGAGTGTGTGTGAGAGGGAACTGCCTGCATTGTTACTTGTGTCTCAGCTGGAAGGTGGGAAGAAGAGCAGAAGGGAAAGGCTGTGATGGGCTGGAGGGCAGGAGAGGCTGAAATGACAGAGTAACAATATTAACCAAAATGGTGCAAGGAATGGCGTGGAGGGTGGAATGGGAAAAGAGAAAAAACAGAAGATGGGGATGTAAATTACAGAATCCTTACCAACTGTCATCTGAAAGGAATGAAAACAAAAGAAAACTGTGACAGCGATAACAAAGGGAGATACTCTGTCATGTCCCCTTCACTGTTTACAGGATGCATGATGACTGTCAGATTCTGAATCAATTCTGTCTGTTTCTCATTGTTAACTCAAGTATGGCCATTTACTCTCAGTTTTCAGGAAACGGACCTGGAGTCAAGTGACCAATTCATTGGTTTTACAGAAAGTCTGTTCCAACCCAGTTTCAGTGGGAGGACACAGGGAAATGCCCTCTGGCTGTTGGTGCAATGGGCCTGTCTTCTCAGGGCACTGTTACATCCCGAGAATTCTGTATTAATCAAAAACCCACTCTGTCTGTCACTGATGAGCAATCTTTGTTGACATGACAAATCTCCGACATATGCACTTGACAATACAGATATAGTTAGTTGTGAATAAAGATCAAAGAAAATTTACAGCCCAGGAACAAGCCCTTCAGCCCTCCAAGCCTGAGCCGATCCAAATCAACTGTCTAAACCTGTCACCCAATTCCTAAGTATCCCTCTGCTTCCCATCTACTCATGCATCTGTCAGGACGCATCTTAAACTGATCTCCTTGACCTACCTCTGCTGGCAACGTGTTCCAGGCACCTACCACCCTCTGTGTAAAGTACTTGCTGTGTGCACCCCCCTTAAACTTTTCACCTCTCATCTTGAAAGCATGACCTCTCGTTCATGAATCCTTCACCCTGGGAAAAAGCTTATCTCTATCCACCCTGTCTATACTCTTCATGATTTTGTAAACCTCAATCAGATTCCCCCCTCAATCTCCTTTTTTCAAATGAAAACAAACGTAACCTATTCAACCTCTCTTCATAGCTAGCACCTTCCATACCAGACAACATCCTCATAAACCTTCTCTGTACCCTCTCCAAAGTGTCCACATCCTTTTGGTCATGTGGTGATCAGAACTATATGCAGTATTCCAAATATGGCCAAACATAAGTCCTGTACAACTGTAAGATGATCTGCCAGCTCTTATAGTCAATACCCCGTCCGATGAAGGCCTTCTTGACCACTCTATCCACCTGTGCAGCAACCTTCAGGGTACAATGGACCTGAAGTCCCAGATCTCTCTGCTCATCAACTTTCCCCGAGGCTCTTCAATTCATTGTATAATTCGCTCTCGAATCAGACTTCCCAAAATGCATCACCTCACATTTACCTGGATTGAACTCTATCTGCCACTTCTCCATCCAACTCTCCAGTCTATCTATATTCTCATGTATTCTTTGACAATCCCCTATGCTTTCTGCTACTCCACCAATTTTCGTGTCATCTGCAAACTTGCTGATCATACCAACAGTTCCCTCTTCCAGATCATTTATGTATATCACAAACAACACTGATCCCTGTGGAAGACCACTGATCACCTTTCTCCATTTCAAGAAACTCCCTTCAACTACTACCCTCTGTCTCCTGTTGCTCAACCAGTTCTTTATCCATCTAGCTAGGACATCCCACACATTATATGACTTCATTTTCTCTATTGATTTGCCATGGGGAACCTTATCAAATGCCTTACTAAAGTTCATGTGTATGACATCTACAGCCCTTCCTTCATCTATCAACTTAGTCACTTCCTCAAAGAACTCTACTAAGTTGGTAAGGCACGATCTCCCCCGCACAAAGCCATGATGCTTATCACTGATAAGCGCATTCTTTTCTAAATATAAATAGATTCTATCCCTCAGTACCTTCTCCTACAAATTTCCCAACACGGACCTCAGACTCACTGGTCTGTAGTTACCCAGAATATCCCTAATAACCCTCTTGCACAGGGGGACAACATGAGCAACCCTCCAGTCCTCCGGCACCTCACCTGTGCTTAAGGATATCTGCCAGGGTGCCAGCTATTTCCTCTCTTGCCTCCCTCAGAAACCTGGGATAGATCCTGTCCGGTTCTGGGGATTTGTCCACTTTAATAACCTCTCGCCTACCTAACACAACTTCCCAACTGATGTTAACGTGATCCAGACTAATCAAACGTATATCTCTAATCTCAACATACATCATATCCCTCTCCTCAGTGAATACTGATGTAAAGGACTCATTCAGGATCTCACCCATTCTCTCAGGTTTGACACTCAGCCTTCCTTCATTATCCTTTAGTGGACAAATCCTTTCTCTAGTTATACTCTTGCTTCTTATATAAGAATAAAATGCTTTGGGATTCTCCTTAATTCTGCTCGTTAAAGCTATTTCATGACTCCTTTTAGCCCGCTTGATTCCTTGTATAAGACTGGTCCTACTCTCCCAATATTCCTCCATGGCCTGTTCTGTTCTTAGCTGCCTAGACCTTATGTACGCTTCCCTTTTCCTCTTGGCTAGTTGTACAATTTCTCCTGTCATCCACAGTTCACGAATCTTACCCTTCCTATCCTTTGCCTTCAACGGGACATGCCTATTTTGCACTATCTTTAACCTATCTTTGAAAGCCTCCCACATATCAAATGTGGACTTCCTTTCAAATAGCAGCGTCCAATCCACATTCCCAGCTCCTGCCTAATTTTGATATAATTGGCCTTGGCCTAGTTTAGTACTCTTCCCTTCGGACCACTCTCATCTTTATCGATAAGTATTCTAAAGCTTACAGAATTGTGGTCACTGTTCCCAAAGAAATCCCCCACTGCAACTTCCACCATCTGGCCTGGCTCATTCTCCAACACCAGGTGCAATACGGCTCCATCCCTCATCGGACTATTGAGATACTGCTCTAGAAAACTCTCCTGGATGCTTTTTACAAGTTATGCCCTATCCAGACCTCTGACCATACGTGTATCCCAGTCAGTGTTGGGAAAATTAAAATCTCCCATCATCTCTACCCTTTGACAAAGGGCCCGTTAGACTCAAAACGTCAGCTCTTTTCTCTCCTTACAGATGCTGCCAGGCCTGCTGAGATTTTCCAGCATTTGGTAGGAATGGGGAATAAATGCTCAGAGATTTATTCTGAGGAATTTTAGAACTTAGTTAAACTAGTTAAAATATCCAGAATTGATTCTTAACATGGGTCAGAAACTTAAATTCCAAATATTATTCCTCTCTTCTGACCGAACCAATCCTAACATCACTGGTGGAAATCACGGTGACAGGGAGGGATGCAGTTGCTGTGAGAGGTTACAGCGACAGGGAGCAGTGCATGGGCTGGAGGATGACACAGCATTAGGAAGAGTTGGAGGGACTGGAGGAAATAACAATGATAGGAAAGAGTATAGGGGCTGGAGCAAGTTCCAGAGATATCGAGAAGTGCAGGGTTGAGTGGAGGTTACAGAGATAGAGAGAGCTGTATGGTCTGGAGGAGATAACAGAGATAGGGAGATGTGTAGCAGCTGCAGGAGTTTTCAGAGATAGGGAGGTTTGTAAGTGTTGGAGGAGGTAACAGAGACAGGAAGTTGTGTAGGGGCTGGAGGAGGCAACAGTGATAGGGAGGGCTGTAGGGGCTGGAGGGACTGACGGAGATAGAGCCCGGTGTAGGGGATGGAGGATGTTACAGCGATAGGGAGGGATGTCAGGGCTGGAGCAGATTACAGAGATAGGGAGGGTGTAGATCTGAAGGAGCTTAGAGTACTCCGGAACGGTGTCGATGCTTGAGGAAGTTACAGAGATATGCCGAGTGTATGTGCTTGAAGGGGCTCTGAGACAGGATGGTGAGTTGGGGCTGGATGAAGTTATAGACAAATGGAAAGATATTGGTTTTACAGAGATATGGAAGTCTGTAGGGGTTGGAGAAGGCTACTGAGATTGGGACGAGTGGAGGGGCTGGAGGAGTTTAGAGAGTGGGGACATTCTGTCGGCCCATGGAGAATATTACAGACAAGGAGGAGAGTTGGGGCTGACAGAGATAGGGATGTGTGTTGGGCTGGAGCTCATTACAGATCTGGGGAGGCAAGTAGATGCTGGATGATATTATAGAGATAGTTGGAGGGATTGGAGGAGATTACAGAGATAGTAGTGTAGGGGCTGGAGGAAGTTACAGAGATATTGAGGGGTGTAAGGCCTGTAGTCATTTAGAGGCAAGGAGGGGTGTAGGGGCTGGAGGAGTTTACATGCTGTTGGAGTTTATCAAATTGGGGGAGGTGTGGGGGTGGTGTCGTGGGGGCTCAGGGGGCTGGATTGCAGATTAATCCAGAACCTCAGCAAATGCTCTGGGACTCAGGTACAAATCCCATCACAGCAGCTGGTGAAATCTGAATTCATTAATAAAGATTTGGAATTAAGAATGTACTAATGGCTATTAAACCATTGTTAATTGTCAGAAAAATCCATCTGGCTCACTGATCTCCTTTAAGAAAGGAAACCTACCATTCTCACCTAGACTGGCCTACATGTGGCTCCACACTCACAGCAACACAATTGACTCTTAGCTACTCTCTGAAGTAGCAAGTTGTATCAATGCTAACAAGGTCTCAATGAAGAAATGAAACCACATGGATAACCTGGCATGGTCTCGGCACCAGAAAAGACAATGCCAGAATCAGCCTTGTGGACACTGCAAATCTCCTGGGGCTTGTGCCAAAATTAGGAGTGTGGTCTCACAGACTTATCAAGTAAGTCTCTATCTTTCTCTCTCTGTGCCCGCCCTCCTCTCACTGTGTTTCTGTCTGTCCTTATCTTTGTTTCCTCTCTCTTGACCTCGATGTAAGAACGTTTGACTTCATTTGTCTCTTCGTCCTTGTGCCTGACTTTACCCTTTATCTCTTTCTCCCTCTTTCTCTAGCTGTCTCTCTCTCTCTCTCTAGCTGTCTCTATTTCTCTGCTTGTGTCTGTCTATTATACACAGTGCCTGCCCAAAAATCATCTTGCACTGCCCCACAATGTTGTGCTTTGCTGTTCTTGCACAGGCTCAACATTCCCTTCCCAAACAAATGACTTCACCCTTCTCCAGTTTGAGTTTGATTTGTCACTTTTCTGCCCAACTGAGCACTTTGTAGAACCATAGACTCCCGAAAGTGTGGAAGCAGGGCATTCGGCCCATCGGGTCCTTGCCGACCTTCCGAAAAGTCTCAAGCCAGACCCACTTTCCTGCAATATCCCTGTAACCCGGCATTTCCCATGTCTAATCCACCGAGCCTGCACATTCCTGGGTACTCTGCTATAATCAGAGAGCTCTGTCACTATTGATCCTCTGATTGTATCCCACACTCTCAGTGCCACTCCCTGAATTGCAAGTTTGCATAAATTGTGCAATGTTGCTGAGTTACAAAGGTGGAGATCCTGCACAAATTCACAAAGATCATACCCGGTTATATATCACGTTGACCATCAGATCATGTTGTATTAAAATGTCTCAAGTTTTGACGAGAATTGAGAATCAAGAAGTTATTAATTAGATTTGTAGGTGCCGGTGTTGGACTGGGGTGTGCAAAGGTAAAAATCATACAACACCAGGTTATAGTCCAACAGGTTTATTTGGAAGCACTAGCTTTTGGAGTGACACTCCATCAACCACCTGATGAAGGAGCAGCGCTCTGAAAGCTAGTGTTTCCAAATAAACCTGTTGGACCAAAATCTGGTATTGTGTGATTTTTACCTTATTGAGGTTTCAAGATCATCCAAGTGATTTGGAAGTGCAGGTGGTGAACAATCAATTTGCAGTGAGTGTTCAGAAACAAGTTGGGGTGGTGGTGGCAATGAAATTGGAGAGGTTTTTAAGTGTTCTTTGTTACAGGTTTGAGTAGGGACACATATTGTATACAACACTTCCCAATAAAGCAATCCTAAATCAGGTAGAGTATAGTCTGGTTACAGAATAAAAACCCCTGCACTATCACTATCAGACATTCCCAGGACAGGTACAGCACAGGGTTGCATAAAGTGTCAGACTCTTCTGGTTTGAAATCTCCAACCTCCCCAAGGCAGGCACCTGCATTCAACTTTCCACATTTCAAGCAGTGTATGTTTCTGAAGCAAAATGAAGCCTGTCCACTGTGTCATTGAAGCAGTTACAATGTAGGGACAGGAAGGGATTGACAGAGCTCAAAGCTGTGATCTCACAGAGAGTGAATTTGGTGAATGATGGATTGGGTGAAAGAGGGAACAGAATACTCTTCTCCACTTTTCATTTGCTTTCATTGAGTAGCAATGCCAAGTGCTTGGTTCCTCATACAGTGCAGAGGAAGGAGATTTTTGGGACTAACTGGTAAACCATTCAACATGTTATAACTGGTCAGTAACTACAAAATAAGATTAGACAGCTCTGCTGCAAGGAAATGGTAGACAAGCAGGAGGCTAGAAGTACACAACAAGCCAGGCAGCATCAGGAGGTGGAGAAGGCAATGTTTCGGGTGTAACCCTCCTTCAGGACTGGGGCTGGGTGTAAGGGGAGCTGCAGATAAGGGGGGGGGGGGGGAGCAGGGTGGTGAGGTGAGAATAGGTGAAGACAGGTCAAGCTGTTTGGTCGATGGGAGGAATGAATCCAGTTGGTGGCGAGAAGGGAGAGGGGAGAGGGGAAAGGCTGGGAATGGAGTCAGGGGAAGGGAAGGGAGGTTGTTTGAAATTGGAGAACTCAATGTTGAGTACTCCGGACTGCAGGCTACCCAGGCGGAAGATGAAGTGTCCAATTTGTAGTGGCAATGGAGGAGGCCGAGGATGGTCATGTCAGAAAGGGAGTGGGAAGGGGAATTAAAATGGCCTGTGACTGGGAGGTCCGCTCGGCCTCTGTGGGCCTGGCCGAGATGCTCGGCAAACTGTTCACTAAGTTTATGTTTGGTCTCCCTGTTGTAGAAAAGACCACACCGGGAGCACTGGATACAGTAAACTAGGTTGGAGGAGAGGCATGTGAACCTCTGTCTCACCAAGATGCAAAATCTACCAGCACCCCACCCCCTTCACCTCCATCCAGTGCCCCAAACAGTCTTTACAGGTGAGACAATTTCAAATAACCCCCTTTCCCATCCCCTGATTCCCTTCCTAGACCCTCCCCCTCCCTTCCATTCTTCTCATCGAACCTTCCTCTCAGCCACCAACCGGATTCACTCCTCCCATTGACCAACCAGGTCATACCCTCTACCTGTCTTCACCTACCCCCACCAACATCCTGCCCCTGCCACCCCCTTTATCTGCAGCTCCCCACAAACCCACCCCCAGTCCTGAAGAAGAGTTACCCCTAAAATATTACCTTCTCCACCTTCTGATGCTGCCTGGCTTGCTATGTTCTTCCAGCCTCCTGCTTGTCTCCCTTGGAATTCAACATCTGCAGTTTTTTTTTTGTCTCTGAGCAAGGAAATGGTCAGCCTGTGGAATATGGGATTCTGGGAGGTTCGATATGTCAGAGACATATCTCCTGGAAATGTCACAGTGTGCATAAACTGGAGCTCTGTTTTCCAGAATGAGAGTAACTGTGGGCCATCCACGGGGCTGAGGATTAGGGGAATAACACATTTATGGAGATAGCTCCACCACAGTTTAGTGTGTATGGGTAAATAAGGAATGAGTGACAACCAGGTATCTCAGGGGTCCCCTGAGATGATCGAGATCACACACCAGTTTCCTGCTTTGGAAGCTTGTGATGGAAAGGATTCATTAGAGGAATGCAGACAGAGTCACGACAGGAAGGTCGAATCAGTGGGTACATCGTACTGATAATGGGCTCTTTAGTTATGGGAACAGAGTGGAGTTTCTACAGCTATAAACATACCTTCAGCATGCGATGATAACCTCCCTGCTACCAGGGTCAAGGAAATCACAGAACAACTGCAGTAAATTCTGCTGCTGCAGGAGGATCAAACGACAGAGGTAGTGCTCCATGTGGTGACAAAGACCTTGGTGGGAATGCAGGGATGTATCCCATATAACAGATTTGAAGCAGCAAGGAATGAGATTGAAAAGCAGGGTGTGGAACACAATATTATCAGAATTACTGCCAGTCCCATGTGTTGATCAGAATCCAAGCAGAATAATTGGATGGTTGAACATGTGTCTGGAAAACGGGTTCAGAAGGTCAGGCAGCATGTTTCAAGGCATTAGGACCGGCTCTGGAGCAGGCTGGAACTCAATAAGATGGACAGTTTACATCTTGGTAGGACTGGAATGAACATCCATACAATCCCTCCAAATAGGTTTGTGAGTGCTGTTGGGGAGGTGATAATCGAGATTAGAAATGGCTTGGGAATGTAAGTGGCATCTTGGCTTCAAGGGAAGGCTGCATTCATATTCTGTCCCTCCCTGACCAGTTTCTTGGTCATGTGCTGCTGGATCCTAAATTGCTCCCAATCATCAGACTTACTATTGTTTCTGGGATTGTTATCCGCCATTTCATTTGACTTTCTGCAACAAAACCTGTAATTTTTTTTTAAGCCATCACACCAGCTGGTAACATTTACAGCATAGCAAAACATCGAACACTTTTATATTGAGTTTATGCAACAAGATTCACACAATCCGAAATAAAAATGAAATCAGTGGAAGAACATGGAACATTTTGAATACACGAGTGAGAAGATAAAATCGAGAATTTGGAGGACAATATGCCTGTGCTGGTTTTTGCAGTCACTGGATGATCAGGGAATATTGGGATTTGCTGGAATTTGCAAGGATGGCGGAAGACACTTGGACAAAGTAAAGGTATGGAGTTTCTAATCTGGTCTCCAGCCAATATGGTGCGTGTTACATAGGTCCAGATATAACAACGGAATACATTACGGGTTTCACCAAATATGAACTGAGGCAGGGATATAGGAGCTGTTTTGCAGATGGAAACAATTCTTCATGATGATGTAAATATCATTTTGAATTTATCACACCCTTCAATATGAAGCCACAAGCGAACAGGGTTCATCCAGAGTCAGTTCACAGTGAGCTCCATGGAGACAGTGAGAGCCACAAAATGTTTTCATGGAAGTACGAGTTGTCGCCTCATTTGCCATATCCGACCCCATTCCCAAGTTTCGGATCACATCTGCCACCAAGCCCTCTAATTGGGCCTTGGAGTTTCCCAACGACTTTCCCAAAGACTGTGTAAAGAAATGAATAATGAAATGGAGTGATATCAGTCTCAGGGCAGGGCAGACAGTGTGGAAATGGGCAAAGTAAATTATCGCTATATATTTGCAATAAAAAGACAGACTTTTTTTCTGTTTACACATCTCATTGTTTAGACTTTATAACAGGAACTTTTCTTTCACATTTTCCAGATGTATATATCAGAGACTTCAGTGCGGAAGCTTATTTAATTCCTTTTTTGGTTCAGCTTTTGTTGCCCCACTTCCTACTAACTGTTGCTCATTGCTAACAGCACTTTACACTGGTTTTACATCTCCAGTCTCTTTCATTTTGCTCCTCAGATGGAGTCATTTCTTGCCCATGAGGAAAGGAGTGCTATCATGTTGCTGCTCCTCCTTCTCCTTTCGGTCCATTCCTCACTTGGACTCCTCGTTCCATTATCTGCCGCATCCAATGTTGACTCTCAGCTACGTGGATTTATTCATCAATTGAATTATTTTTATAAGGGGATATTTCAATGTATACTTTAACTGGTCTCTGAAACTATTCTGCATCACCACATAAATAAATGCATTTGTGCAGCAATTTAAGTCCCGCAGCATAAATGTGATTAGTTCGAAGAGATAAAAATCATCCAAATAATAACCAACATTGAAGAAATATAAAATATACCCCAACCAGAGAAGTATGAAGCTGGCAGATACAGCAAAGAGTAAAGTCACAGATTTCTTTCTGCTCTCTATCTCGGGGTCATTCTCTATTTTCCTTTGACCCCTCAGTCCCTTACGTGTCTTAACTGCTTCGAAAATGTGCTGACAGTCAGGATGTTCAGAAAGAGAATAAATGTGAATGGGAGAAGTGGTGTTAAAAATGTTTCAATATATCTATAACTCAGCCAATGAGCATCATTATAATATCTGTAGGTGGTGTAACAGTACCACGGAACATTGTTAATGATCCTTCCGGCTTCAAATCGAAAATAGTTGAGAATATTCTTTAAAGAAAGGAAAATGCAGATTGTTGCTAGAACCCTCATTGCAGTTTTCTCTGTGCAATACTGAGATTTCATCTGATGAATACAAATGGCAACAAATCGATCAAAAGAAAAAGCGACAGTGAACCAGACAGAACAATCAACGGTCAAGCGGCGCAGGGCATAGATGGCTCGACAAACAGGAGTGATGTCCAGGAAACACCATGGATAATACTAGTAAGTAAACTTATGAAGCATGATATCAAAAGTAACGTATAGTAGATCAGACACTGCCATGGTTACCAGATAACGAGTGGTGCATGTCGAAAGACCACATTTGCCCCCAGACAAGAATAGAATTGCTGTTAGACTAACTGTAAGAAAGAGAGAGAGAAAAAAAGACAAAGTTACTGATCAAATATTCTCTATGCGTGATGGATTTTAGCACAAATGTATTTGTTGTTCTGTGTCTTATCATCAGAACCACTATAGTAACACCTCTCAAATGAATCAATTGCACTTTTAGAGACACAAAGGGAATCACATGATTAGCAAATTACTCCCAGAAAGACATTAATGTACTCAATATTTTTTGGGGAAGGCAGAAGTTGTTGCTCCTCCTTTATAGGTTACTGTGACTAGCAGGAGTTTCCCATAAGACCACAACATCCCCAAGAAGACGCCTGGGATCAAGAAAATAAAGAATAGGAGACACCTGACATGGACATTGACTACAAAATGTTTGCATTCAGCTTTGGAGTTTCCGCAGCTCCGATTGCCTCCAGAATTGTATGTCCACACTATATGACAGATATTGAATCACTCCACAGTATCCAGGAATGGATGCCCTCCACAATATGGACAAATGAAAGATTGGACATTGAGTCACTCCCTCATGCACAGGACTGAACATACTGACAATCTGAATTATGAAGGCATTCAGCAGTGAATCCAACCATCGTGTCCCAGGTTAGATAGCATCATATACAAGAGTTTTTTTTTAATCTGTACAGTGTGGAAACAAGCTCTTTAGCCCAACAAGTCTGCACCAACTCTCTGAAGAGCATCCCACTCAAACAGCTGCCTACCCAATCCCAGTAACCGTGTGTTTCCCATGGCTAATCCACCGACCCTGCACATTTTTGGACTGTGTAAGGAGACCAGAGCACCCAGAATAGACTGAGAGAAAATATATAAATGGCACACAGTCACCAGAGGCTGGGATTGAACCTGGCTTCCTGGTGCTGCAAGACAGCAGTGCTAACCACCGAGCAACCATGCCATTCAGCTTCCAATACTTGTGATGGAATTCCCCCTGTTCAAGCCTGTAAACCATAGTCTTCACATAAATAAAATCTGAATCCATGCAGCATCATTCATTGCATCTTTAGAAATCGGACACTTTATGTGGGATTAAGCAAAGCTTCTTGCCTGATGTCTAGGCTCATGCTCCAAAACCCCTCTCCTAGGCTGTCTCCTTGTGAATGGAGATCACGCTCCCAGATTTGGAGAACACATTAGGGCGAGGAATCTTCACGGTTTAACCAGCACTCTCTGTGGAGATCACCAGAATTGCATCACAACTTGTTCAAGGAGACCAAACACAGAATAGTCTTTATTGTCACATAAACTCAATGAGTACAGTGAGGAGTTTATACCTCACCAATTACAGTGCCAACTGAGATACAAAAGTAAAAGTTCAGGACAGCAGACCACGCTGGCAGCTAGTTTTCAGTCCACGCCAATAACACACCATGCCAAGAAGCTGCTTTGCAAGGAAGCTGCTACACCAGACTAGGACATTGCCATGTCACCCCGGGAGGCTGCTGCACCAGGCGGGGTCCCCCGGTCACTGTGCTGTAAGGCCACTGTACCAGGTCAGGAGGTTGCCACACTGGGAGGTCACTGCGCCAAGAATAGAGGATGGCACACCACACCGGAAGGCTGCTGTGCTCGGCTGGGAGACCCCTACAACAGGCCAGGAGTATACCGTGCCTCACCGGAATGCTGCTATGGGAAGCTAGAAGGCTGCCACAAAATGCCAGGAATCTGTTGTGCCAGGCCAGGAGACCGTAAGCGGAGGCTGCTGTGCTAGGCCAGGAGTCATCACCAAAGGCCGGGAATCATCTCTGCAGGCAAAGAATCGTCACTTCCCAGAGGCCAGGAGTCGTCACCAAAGGCTGGGAATCATCTCTGCAGGCAAGGAATCATTGCTCACCAGCGGCCAGGAAGAAAAAGAGCAGGAAAAGAGAAAGAAGAACACGTGGCGCGGATGAGTTCTGGCTGGAACATCCTACTCCGCTGCCTTCTTGGAGCTTAGTATCAGGACTGCTGCTGTGGATCCAGTCCAATGTCAAAGATTAGGGGAGATGATGGTGTTTTGGTCTTGTGAGACAATGATTTCAGAGATCTAGGGGAGCTGGGTTCGATATCCACAACGGCAGACAGTGAATTCAATACAAATGTAGACTTAACAGGTGACCACTAAACTGTTATCAGTTGTCAGGAAAAAGAAGCCCACCTCCTTCACAAATGTCTTTCAGAGGAGGTAAGCTTTCATTCTAACATGGTCTGGGCCATATGGGACTTCAGTGTGACGGAAATATGCCTCTAAGAGGGATTTATTTTGTCCTGTTCTCTTGAAGAGAGCTATTGTCAACTAATGGTGAGGAGTCTGCTCCATGGAAAGCAGATTAAATAGTTTTGTTATTTTTTAATTTTACACGAAAAACACCTGAGTGGGTGGAGTTAGGCTCACAAACTCCCAGGGTTTTAGTTTCTGCTTTCTGTTGTTGAACTTCGTGTTTTGGAGTTGAAACTGGTCAATACAGCTCTCTCTCTGCTGCTACAGAAAATCTTGAGGGCTCTCTCAGTTGTTGAAAGGGTTCTTTCAGTATTTTATTCTGCCACGTTAGAATGAGAAGAATGAAATGAGAATCACACTATTTTGTTGAATTTGCTTTCGCCAAGGGTGTGTTTATGGATGAGGTAAAAATACAAATTACTTTGTCTCTGGTCAATAATATAGAATAGAATGTATCTGCAAATACAATTCTGCAAATGCAAATTCACCTCATTGACATATGTGTGTGTGTGTGCATGCACGTGAGAAGGAGAGAAAGAAAGAGTGCGTGTGTTGGGGCGGTGGGGGAGAGGGACAGAGTGTGAGTGTGTGCATGCTTAGTGGAGTGCGTATAGTTGGAGTGGTCAATAGCCACATTTGATACCCAGTGGATGGCCTCAACTGGGATCTGGGGTTTATGTCACACTACAGTTGACTCCACTACACTATACACACTCACACACACATACACTCACACTGACTCTTTCACATACATATTCTCTCAGCCACACACACACACACGCAACCCTCACAAGCACACCCTCTCACAGGCTTATACTCCATCACACTCACACTCTACCAAGCATACGGTCTCGCTCGCACGCACACTCCTCTCCCTCACATGCATACACACAAACATTTAAGCCAATGGGCTGAATTTGCATTGGCAGAATTGTATTTGTAGATACAATCTATTTTGCTCAAGAAGCACACAATCTGCAAGCAGTGAACGCAGGCAGTCAATCCATGTAACATTTTATAAATTCCTACATTGGAACTAGAACCAGTCTGACTCAAGGATGGAATAGATACAGTCTCTAACCTCACACATTTAATGCGTTGTCTGAGCAGGAATGTCACTTGTTTTTATAAAACCTTAAGTTATCTCGGGAATATGACTTGAAAAATATTCTGGGATTTACATATTAGTGAATCAAAACCCGCAACCCATTCTAAAAGAAAGACTTAACAACAATCTAGATTTCTTCAATATATTGTATCAGTTGCATGACACTATGCTCTTGTGCTCTCAATTCTGTGTCTTATGAACCTGCCCCACGAGCTACCTGACGAAGGAGCAGTGCTCCGAAAGCTACTACAGGTACACAATCCTTTATCCGAACCCTTGGGTCCAGTTGGTTTTTGGAATTCTGAAGTTTTCGCATTTCAGAATAAGTGACAGTTTAATGGTGATTTTTTTAAAAATTGTACCGAACAGCAGACTCATGGGTGAGTACTACAGGCCCTGAGACAGAATTGCTGGGTGCTGGCTCATGTCCCCCTCGTCACATCTGATGTGGGTCGAGTGGGTGTGGAGTTGGGTTAACTGTTTGCACGCCAAACAACTTTGTGAATGAGAAAAAACTTCACAAAAGGAACTTCAGATTTGGGAGCTTTTCGGATTTCAGGATTTTGAATAAAGGATTGACTGCCTGTACTTCCAAATAAACCTGTTGAACTATAACTATAACTTGGTGTTCTATGATGTGATTAAGATCTGATTAAGGAACAGATATTCTGTCAATGCAAGTCAAACAGTCCTGAGTTTGTCACACTTTAGAGTTAACACTTGCTTCTTTGGAAGATCAGCGGCTGGGAATAAAAAATGGGCAATGTGTGACAGTCTGGACACCCGGCAGAGTCAGAATATTTGTCATTATCAGAGGAAAAGAAGAGAAATGCCCACAACTCGAGAAATTGGATTTGTGAGCTCTGTTAGTGACATTAAATGTGATGGGCAGGATTGAGTTGTAAAGTCTTAAGTCAAATGTCTCATTCATGATTTTCTCTACTTAATGGCCTAGATTCTGCATTCTGTACTGTTAATTCTCTGTAATGCTCTCAAACTCAATTATTAATCAGAGTCACAATATTGCAGATACTAAAGTCAGTTATTTGTTGAAACAGACACTTTTATTCCAAATAATTTTTTTATTCCTGTATGTACATCCTCCTATTCACCTGTCCACTCCACTCCTCCCCATGAACCAATCACGATTACCTCCTACTTGCATCCACCTATCACCATCCTACCTGCCCTTCACCCAGCCCTATCCCCTTCCCTCTATTTATTTCTTTGCTCCCCTCCCTTCCCCTGCCCTGATGAAGGATCCCAGCCCCAAACATCATCGACTTCCCTGCTCCTCCAATGCAGACTGACCTGCTGTGCTTCTCCAGCTCCACATCTGTTGACTTATATTTGTTTATCTCCAACGGATCATTTAACTTTGGAAACTTTGGACCAAACATCTTCACCCAACTGAGAAGAATTTCCCACATGCAATCCATCGTATTTCCAAGCTACATTCACAGCTCCATTTGTGAACAGATCAGAAATGAGAAACATAATACAAATAAAGCATCACATGGTTTCAATCAAGTTATCATTCTATTTCCCACTGCGGTCAGATATTCCATTGCATTCAATTCCTCACAACCAATTAAAGTTTGTAGATTGGGTTACTCCTCCCTGCGCAAAACTACAGGGGTAAGTTGTTCCCCTCCAGTCAGTAACCCCTACTCAGTGTAATTTTACTCTGAGAGATTCTCCCAGTAACACTTGGACACTGGGGTTAGTTGTTCCCCTTTGGCTAGGAACCCACACTCGGTAAAATTCTAACTGAAAGATGCTGACTGAATCACATTGCCACTGGAACCTGGTGTTCCTATTGACCCACATGTAATACAGTTCCACAGTTAAAGACGTTTCCTGTAACACTTGCAATTGAGGTCACAGGTATTCTGCTATTAGTGCTCCCCATTTACTCCAATGCTGCGTTTACAGATACCCACAGAAAAGCAAGAATACTGGCTCAGAAGTTCATATCTGAGCAATTACCCCACTCTGTACAATTCTACAATGACACATCCTCCCAGCAACATGAGGGTCCAGCCTGAGGTTTGTGATCCCCATTCAGTACAATTCCATGATCAGGAATACCTTCACTCAGAGTGATTCCTGGAGATCTGGATCAACAGTACACAACATTCCGATCAATCTCTGGATAATGCAGAGTGTCTGTGAGCTACAGATAGAGTTTCTTTCCTCAGCTGAGGAATTACACCACAGAGTAAGTTTGGAAATGTTAACTGCAGACATTAATCTCACACAGTGGAAACTTGCATTAACCCAGTGATCTGTCCTCACCATCGTCATGACCCCACACATCCACTGACTGATAAAAATCCACAAGATGGTCAAAGCCATCTCTGCTGACCCTCACTTTTTACTCCATAATAACCTGCTGAACCCACCCATTGCCCTGTTTTATTTGTGCTCCCATTTGGAGCAAGCTGACTGAGCAAGATCCACCAACACAATCCCTTTCCATCAAGGAATGGGAAAAACCAGGTGTCACTGAGAGGTGGGTTGTTACAAAACCCATCTGACCGATAGCAGGCTGCGAACTACCACAGAGAGAGGGTGGTCTTCCGAAACACTTTCTAGATCAGCTAGGGCCGGTGGTCAGCCAAACTCCATCAATATGGCCTCAGTGTAAACCCATTCTGCACAGTATAGGGAAACACACAATGCTGCACATTACTGAGGAACCTCCGAACCGACAAACTATTCGTTTTAAACTCAATAAGTGAGGACACTACTGTCTGACATCAGGATTTGCTTTGCTAAATGGAAATATAACAATTGTCAGTCGTAAGTAGAAATAACTATGTTTCAATGCAGCGATTTATACAACTTAAAGTTATAACAATGCCTACCAGGAACGCTAACAATTGCAAGGGTAGTGTAGTATACTGTAGCGATCCTTAGTCTTAGAAAATACATTCTGTTGTTTGTGAAACAACCTCCCCCTTCCTGCTGCTGGCAATCTGTCCAAATTGGAGAATCCTCTCAGAATTGGAGATGAGACATTTATTTTATCCAAAGACTTTATTTTATATTGTGTTGCATTTCCACTGGGAAACTGTGATTGCACCTTCAGGCTTCTTATAATTTTGAACAATAGCTTTATTTAAATGATGTGATGTCATTGAGATTTAATCTGTAATTGAATACCCCAAAGACTGCACTAATCTGATCCTGGTCTCAACCGTTAATTCCAACTTGTCTTCAAACAACAATACTTAAATTATTTCAAGCACTATTAGCCACATCAATATCTCAATACCTTTTGATATCCTTTTCAGTGATGACCTTCATTCTGCTGAGGCTATTCAGACATTCAGTACCTCATTTCGGAGAGCTCCTTGAGAGCTGTTCTACTGCACGCTGTTATCCCCCAGCTTTCCTTGTTCATTCAGTTTTATAACTCATTTGGGAAATTCTATTAGATTACTTACAGTGTGGAAACAGGCCCTTCGGCCCAACAAGTCCACACCGACCCGCTGAAGCGTAACCCACCCAGACCCATTCCCCTATATTTACCCCTTCATCTAAGGCTACGGGAAATTTAGCATGGCCAATTTGCCTAATCTGCACATTTTTTTTTTGGATTGTGGGAGGAAACCGGAGCACCCGGCGGAAACCCACGTAGACACGGGGAGAACGTGCAAACTCCACACAGTCAGTCGCCTGAGGCGGGAATTGAACCCGGGTCTCTGGCGCTGTGAGGCAACAGTGCTAACCGCTGTGCCACCGTGCCGCCTATCTTGCCTAATGCTGTCAAAATTTGCCTTCCTTAACTTTGAGATCAGGTTTATCCTTTTCCATCACTACTTTAAAACTACAAAGGACAAAGACAAAGAAAATTACAGCACAGGAACAGGCCCTTCAGCCCTCCAAGCCTGCGCCGATCCAGATCCTCTATCTAAACCTGTCGCCTATTTTCTAAGGATCTGTATCCCTCTGCTCCCTGCACATTCATGTATCTGTCTAGATACTCTTAAATGATGCTATTGTGCCCACCTCTCCCACCTTCGCTGGCAACTCTTTCCAGGCATCAACCATCCTCTGCATAAATAACTTGCCATGCATACCTCCCTTAAACATTTCCCCTTTCACCTTGAACTCGTTACCCCTAGTAATTGAGACCCCCACTCTGGGAAAAAGCTTCTTGCTATTCACCCTATCGATACCTTTTGTAGACCTCAATCAGGTAACCCCTCAACCTCCATCTTTCTAATGAAAATAATCCTAAACTACTCAACCTTTCTTCATCGCAAGTGCCCTCCATACCAGGCAACATCCTGGTGAACCTCTTTTGCACACTCTCCAAACCATCCACATGCTTTTGGTAATGTGGCAACCAGAACTGTACGCAGCATTCCAAATGTGGCTGAACCAAAGTCTTACATAACTGTAACATGACTTGCCAATTCTTGTACTCAATACGCCGTCCAATGAAGGAAAGCATGCTGTATGCCTTCTTCCCCATTCTATAGACCTGCATTGCCACCTCCAGGGTACAATGGACCTGAACACCCTGATCTCTCTTCACATCAATTTTCCCCAGGGCTTTTCCATTCACTGTAAAGTTGACTCTAGAATTGGATTTTCTAAAATGCATCACCTCGGATTTTCCCAGATTGAACTCTATCTGTCATTTCTCTGCCCAACTGTCCAATCTATCTATATTCTGCTGCATTCTCTGACAGTCCCCTTCATCATCTGCTAACCCACCAATCTTAGTGTCATCTGCAAACTTGCTAATCAGACAATCCATACCTTTCTCCAGCTCATTTACGTACATCACAAACAATAGTGGTCCCAACACTGATCCCTGTGGAACACCACTGACCACAGTTCTCCATTTTGAGAAACTTCCTTCCACCCACTACTCTATCTCCTGCTGCCCAGCCAATTCTCTATCCATCTAGCTTACACACCCTGAACCCCATGCAACCTACCATTGGGAACCTTACCAAACGTCTGACTGAAGTCCATGTATATGACAGCTACAGCCCTTTCCTCATCAATCAACTTTGTGACTTTCTCAAGGAATGCTATTAAGTTGGTAAGGCATGACTTTCCCTGCAAAAAGACATGTTGCCTATCACTGATAAACCAATTTTCTTCCAAATGGGTATATATCCTATCCCTCAGTATCTTCTCCAGCAACTTCCCAATCACTGATGTCAGGTTCTTCGGTCTATAATTACGTGGATAATCCCTGCTACCCTTCTTAAACAAGGGGACAACATTTGCAATTCTCCAGTTCTCTGGGACCTCACCCATGTTCAAGGATGCTGCAAAGATATTTGTTAAGGCCCAAGTTATTTCCTCTCTCACATCCCTCAGTAACCTGGAATAGATCCCATCCAGACCTGGGGACTTGTCCACCTTAATTCCTTTTAGAATTTCCAACACTTGCTCCCTCCTTATGCCAACTTGACGGGGAGTAATCAAGCATCTATTTCTAATCTGTCATGTCACTCTCCTTGGTGAATACTGACATAAAGTACCCATAGACTCATAGAGTCATAGAGATGTACAGCATGGAAACAGACCCTTCGGTCCAGCCGATCCATGCCGAAAAGCTATCCCAAACCAATCTAGTCCCACCTGCCAGCACCCGGCCCATATCCCTCCAAACCCTTCCTATTCATATACCCATCCAAATGCCTCTTAAATGTTGCAATTCTACCAGCCTTCACCACATCCTCTGGCAGCTCATTCCACACATGTACCACCCTCTGTGTGAAAACATTGCCCCTTAGGTTTCTTTTATATCTTTTCCCTCTCACCCTAAACTTATGCCCTCTAGTTCTGGACTCCCTGACCCCAGGGAAAATACTTTGTTTATTTAGCCTATCCATGCCCCTCATCATTTTGTAAATCTCTATAAGGTCTCCCCTCAGCCTCCGATGCTCCAGGAAAAACAGCCCCAGCCTGTTCAGCCTCTCACTGTAGCTCAGATTCTCCAACCCTGGCAACATCCTTGTAAATCTTTTCTGAACCCTTTCAAGTTTCACAACATCTTTCCAATAGGAAGGAGACCAGAATTGCATGCAATATTCCAACAGTGGTCAAACCAACGTAATGCAACATGACCTCCCAACTCCTGTACTCAATACTCTGATCAATAAAGGAAAGCATACCAAACCCCTTCTTCACTATCCTATCTACCTGCGAGTCCACTTTGAAGGAGCTATGAACCTGCAGTCCAAGGTCTCCTTGTTCAGAAACACCCTAGGACCTTACCATTAATTGTATAAGTCCTGCTAAGATTTGCTTTCCCAAAATGGAGCACCTCGTATTTATCTGAATTAAACTCCACCTGCCACTTCTCAGTCCATTGGCCCATCTGGCCCAGATCCTGTTGTAATCTGAGGTAACCCTCTTCACTGTCCACTACACCTCCAGTTTTGGTGTCATCTGCAAACTTACTAACTGTACCTCTAATGCTCACATCCAAATCATTTATGGAAATGACAAAAAGTAGAGGACCCAGCACTAATCCTTGTGGCACTCCACAGGCCTCCAGTCTGAAAAACAACCCTCCACCACCACCCTCTGTCTTCTACCTTTGAGCCAGTTCTGTATCGAAATAGCTAGTTCTCCCTGTATTCCATGAGACCTAACCTTGCTAATCAATCTCCCATGGGCAACCTTGTTGAATGCCTTACTGAAGTCCATATAGATCACATCTATTGATCTGCCCTCATCAATCTTCTTCAAAAATCTCAATCAAGTTTGAGAGACATGATTTCCCACGCACAAAGCCATGTTGACTATCCCGAATCAGTCCTTGCCTTTCCAAATACATGTATATCCTGTCCCTCAAGATTCCCTCCAACAACTTGCCCACCACTGAGGTCAGGCTCACTGGTCTATAGTTCCCTGGCTTGTCTTTACCGCCCTTCTTAAACAGTGGCACCACGTTTGCCAACCTCCAGTCTTCCAGCACTTCACCTGTGACTATCGATAATACAAATATCTCAGCAAGAGACCAAGCAATCACTTCTCTCGCTTCCCACAGAGTTCTCGGGTACACCTGATCAAGTCCTGGGGATTTATCCACTTTTAACCATTTCAAGACATCCAGCACTTCCTCCTCTGTAATCTGGACATTTTGCAAGATGTCGCCATCTATTTCCCTACAGTCTCTATCTTCCATATCCTTTTCCACAGTAAATACTGATGCAAAATATTCATTTAGTATCTCCCCCATTTTCTGTGGCTCCACACAAAGGCCGCCTTGCTGATCTTTGAGGGACCCTATTCTCTCCCTAGTTACCCTTTTGTCCTTAATATATTTGTAAAAACCCTTTGGATTCTTCTTAATTCTATTTGCCAAAGCTACCTCATGTCCCCTTTTTGCCCTCCTGATTTCCCTCTTAAGTGTACTCCTACTTCCTTTTTACTCTTCTAAGGATTCACTCGATCTACCTGACATATGCTTCCTTCTTTTTCTTAACCAAACCCTCAATTTCTTTAGTCATCCAGCATTCCTTATACCTACAAGCCTTCCCTTTCACCCTGACAAGAATATATTTTCTCTGGAAACTTGTTATCTCATTTCTGAAGGCTTCCCATTTTCCAGCCGTCCCTTTACCTGCGAACATCTGCCTGCAATCAGCTTTCGATAGTTCTTGCCGAAAACCGTCAAAATTGGCCTTTCTCCAATTTAGAACTTCAACTTTTAGATCTGGTCTATTCTTTTCCACCACTATTTTAAAACAAATAAAATTATGGTCGCTGGCCCCAAAGTGCTCCCTCACTGATACCTCAGTCACCTGCCCTGCCTTATTTCCCAAGAGCAGGTCAAGTTTTGCACCTTCTCTAGTAGGTGCATCTACATACTGAATTTGAAAATTGTCTTGTACGCACTTAAGAAATTCCTCTCCATCTAAACCTTTCACACTATGGCAGTCCCAGTCGATGTTTGGAAAGTTAAAATCCCCTATTATTCTTACAGATTTGAAGCTGAGATCTCTTTACAAGTTTGTTTCTCAATTTCCCTCTGACTATTAGGGGGTCTATATACAATCCCAATAAAGTGATCATCCCTTTCTTATTTCTCAGTTCTACCCAAATAACTTCCCTGGATGTATTTCTAGGAATATCCTCCCTCAGCACAACTTTAATGCTACCCCTTATCAAAAATGCCTCTCCCCTCTTCTCTTGCCTCCCTTTCTACCCTTCCTGTAGCATTTGTATCCTGGAACATTAAGCTGCCAGTCCTGCCCATCGCTGAGCCAAGTTTCTGTAGTTGCTACGATATCCCAGTCCCATGTTCCGAACCATGCCCTGAGTTCATCTGCCTTCCCAGTTAGGCCCCTTGCATTGAAATAAATGCAGTTTGATTTATTAGTCCTACCTTGCTCCTGCCTGCCCTGAGTGTTTGACTCACTTCTGTTCTCAACTTTACCAGTCTCAGATTGATCTGTTTCCTCATTATCTCCCTGGGCTCCACCCCCCACCCCACCTTACTAGTTTAAATTCTCCCGAGCAGTTCTAGCAAATTTCCCTGCCAGTTTATTAATCCCCTTCCAATTTAGGTGCAATCCGTCCTTCTTGTACAAGTCACTTCTACCCCAAAACAGATTCGAATGATCCAAAAATGTGAATCCTTCTCCCATATACCAGCTCCTCAGCCATGCATTCATCTGCTGTATCCTCCTATTCCTGCCCTCACTAGCTAGTAGCACTGGGAGTAATCCAGATATTGCTACCCCTGAGGACATCCTTTTTAAATTTCTGCCTAACTCTCTGTAATCTCCCTTCAGAATCTCAACTTTTCCCTTCCTATATCATTGGTTTCAATGTGGACAATGACCTCTTGCTAGTCCCTCTCCCCTGTGAGAACATTCTGCACCTTCTCTGAGACATTCTTGATCCTGGCACCAGGGAAACAACACACCATTCTGCTTTTTCTTTGCTGGCCACAGAAACGTCTGTCTGTACCTCGGACTACAGAATCCCCTAATACAATTGATCTCTTGGAAGCCGACGTATCCCTCCTTGCATTCGAGCCAGTCTCAATACCAGAAACTTGGCTGTTCGTGCTACGTTCCCCTGAGAATCCATCGCCCCCTACATTTTCCAAAACAGCATACCTGTTTGAAATGGGTATATCGACAAAAGACTCCTGCCCTAGGTGCCTACCTCTCTTACCCTTCCTGGAGTTAACCTATCTATGTGACTGTATCTGAGACTTTCCCCCCTTCCTATAACTGCCATCCATCACATACTGTTGCTGTTGCAAATTCCTCATCGCTTCTATCTGTCTCTCCAACCAATCCACTCAATCTGGTAAGATTCGCATCCAACAACATTTATGGCAGATGTAATCCGCAGTAACCCTTAAACTTTCATTAAACTCCCACATCTGACAAGAAGTACATATCATTGCAAAGGCCATTTTTGCTCCATCGCAATCTACAGACCCAGAAAATAACACCGTCTTATTCCTCTGCAAAACACTGCACCAGGTTGAATAGCTATGGCTTATATTTTAAGTTTAATCAAGAGACTTATCTCCAAAAAACATACAATCAAGAAAGAATCCACTGTACTCACTAATACAGCCTTTCTCTTGGACAGACTTGCAACAACAATTAACTTATCTGATTCTGTGTTGTGAACTTCACCCAATCCAGTTCCTCCAAGATTAGTTGTGAAATTCACTGTTTGTTAATTTTCCCAGATGCACTCCGATATCCAGCTTCACATGAATTCAAAAACAGCAAAGGCAGTAACTGTGCAGGTTCTCTCTCTCTCTCTCTCTCTCTCTCTCTCTCTCTCTCCTGCACTGCCCTCACAATGTCCTTCCTTTGTCTGTTCTTCTCCCTTTCAAAACTGCTGTTGTTTTGACTTTTTTTTCCAAAGTTCCAAAACAATGCAACAACATATAAAACAGTAATTGCTGCTCCTGGAATTCGAGGAAATCACCTCCAGCACTTAAAATACCTCGAAAAAAGGAGCAGCTGTTACTGCCAGAAAATATTTCCATCCTCCATCTTGGATTACCCAGAATGCTGGATGACAGGAGAAATTGAGATTTTGGTTAAGGAAAAGAAGGAAGCATATGCCACCCAGACCCATTCCCCTACATTTACCCCTGACTAATGCACCTAACACTACGGGCAATTTAACATGGCCAATTCACCTGACCTGCACATCTTTGGGCTGTGGGAGGAAACCGGAGGATCCGGAGAAAACCCACGCAGACACAGGGAGAATGTGCAAACTCCATACAGAGAGTTGCCCGAGGTGGAAATTAAACCCGGGTCCCTGGTGCTGTGAGGCAGCAGTGCTAACCACTGAGCCACCGTGCCGCCCCAGTGAATACTTAAGAGGCCCGGTAGGAGTATACTTAAGAGGGAAATCAGGAGGGCTGAAAGGGGACATTATGTAACACTGACAAATAAGATTAGGGAGGATCCAAAGGGATTTTAGAAATACATTAAGGACAAAAGAGTAACAGGGGAGAGAATAGGGCCCCTAAAAGATCAGCAAGGCAGCCTATGTTTAAAACCACAGGAGACTGGGGAAATACTAAATGAATATTTCGCATCAATGTTTACTGTGGAGAAGGACATGAAAGACAATACAATGTGGGGAAAGAAATGGTGACATCTTAAAAATATTCATATTAGGGAGGAGGAGGAGCTGGGCTTAAAATGTATAAAGGTGGATAAATGGCCAGAATGTGATCAAGTGTACCCTCAAACTCTGTGGGAAACTCGGGAAGTGATTGCTGGGCCCCTTGCTGAGACATTTATGTCATTGATAGTCACAGGTGAAGTGCTGGAAGACTGAGGGTTGGCTAATGTCATGGCACTATTTAGGAAAGATGGTAAGGAAAAGCCAGGAAACTATAGACCGGTGAGCCTGACATCGATGGCGGGCAGGCTGTTGGAGGGAATATATTTGAAAAGACAAGAATTGTTTAGGGATAGTCAGCATGACTTTGTGCTTGTGAAGAAGATTGATGAGGGCAGAGTAGTGGGTGTGATCTACATGAACTTCAGTAAGGCGTTCAACAAGGTTCCTCATGGTGGACTGGTTAGCAAGATTAGATCTCGTGGAATTCAGGGAAAATCAGCCACTTGGATACAGTATTGGCTCAAAAGGTAGAAGACAGAGGGTAGTGGTGGAGGGCTGCTTTTCAGACTGGAGGCCTTTGATCAGTGGTGTGCCACAAGAATTGGTGCTGGGTCCATTTCGTTTCGTCATGTATATAAATGATTTAGATGTGAACATCGGAGGTATAGTTTAGAGGTTTTCAGATGACATAAAAATGGAGGTTATCTCAGAATACACAGGATCATGTCCAGATGGGCCAGTGGGCCGAAGAGTGTCAGATGGAGTTTAATTTAAAGAAATGTGAGGTGCTGCATTTTGGAAAGGCAAATCAGAGCAGGACTTATACACTAATGACAAATCTTGGGGAGTGTTGCTCAACAAAGAGACCTTGGAGTGCAGGTTCATAGTTCCTTTATAGTGGAGTCGCAGGTAAAAAGGATAGTGAAGAAGGCATTTGGTATACTTTCCTTTATTGGTCAGTGAATTGAGTCAAGTAGTTGGGAGGTCCTGTTACGGCTGTACAGAACATTGTTTAGGCCACTTTTGGAATATTGTGTGCAAGTCTGGTCTCCCTCCGATCGGAAGGATGTTGTGAAACTTGGAAGTGTTCAGAACAGATTTATAAGAATGTTGCCAGGCTTGGAGGATTTGAGTTGTAGAGAGAGGCTGAAAAGTCTGAGGAGGTTTATATGGAGGGGCATGGATAGGATAAGTAGACAAGGACTTTTCCCTGGGGTGGGGAAGAAATTTAAAAGGGACCTAAGGGGCAACTTTTCATGCAGAGGGTGGTGCGTGTGTGGAATAAACAGAGGAAGTGGTGGAGGCTGGTACAATTACAACATTTAAAAGGCATCTGGATGGATATGTGAACAATGAGGGTTTAGAGGGATATTAGCCAAGTGCTGGCAAATGGGACGAGATTAATTTAGGATATCTGGATGAAATTGACCAAACGGTCTGTTCCTGTGTTGTACATCTCTATGATTCTATCTCTCTCTCTCTGTCTCTCTCTGTCTCTCTCTCTCTCTCACTCACACACGATATACACCACACACAATCACGTAATACCTTCCTTTCCATGGAAAACCAACTCACTCTGCTCATCTATAGTTCATTTAAACTTTGTACTGAGTGAATTCATTAACCAATTTCAACTTGGGTCATCTCACAACTGTTCAGATAGGATTCACTCACTCTGTCTGTATTCCCATTTTCAAGGGACCAAATAGAGACAAAATAATATTACACTCAATGAGAAATAATAAAACTTGAACTTTTATTTTGTAATTGGGACAGAAATGTCAAGTTGGATTCTAAATCAGCCAGGAGGCCAGCTATCGAATTGACTCATATTTAGATATTTAGATACTTCCCAACTCTTATCGTGGACCCGGGTCAAAACCTATCAATGACAGATGGCAGAACTTCAATTTAATAAACATGTGGAATTACGACTCTAATGGTGACCACAAAACCCTTGTCAATTGTTGTAAAAAACCCATCTGGTTCTCTAATGCCTTTAGGGATTAGGGCTGTCCTTGTCTTGTCTGGGCTACACGTGACTCCAGACCCACAACAATTGGTGAGGTTGGTGGAAGTCAGCCATCTAAGCTCCAGGCCCTCACAGCAGGAGGTCCTCAAGATTGTGTCCTAGCCCTAACTATCTTTAGTGACTGTGTAACTGACCTTCCCTCAGGCAGAATGTCATGGGTCCAAGGGTTCGCTAATACTCACACAATGTTCAGCAGCATTCTTCCCTCCTAAGATATTGAAGCACTCCATGTGGCTGTGCAGCAAGATTCTGGCAACTTCAGCTCCTCAGAAACAGCGTTTGGGAACTGGAGTCAGAGGTGGATGAACTTTGAATCATTCGGGAGGCTGAGGGAGTAGTTGAGAGGAGTTACAGGGAGGTAGTCACACCTCAGGTACAGGGGAAAGGTAGATGGATTACAGTCAGGAGACAGAAAGGGAACCGGCAGACAGTGCAGGGACCCCCTGTAGCCGTTCCCCTCAGTTTTGGATACTATTGAGGAGGTTGACTTATCAGGGGTAAGCCATCGGGTACAGGTCTCTGGCACAGAGTATGTCCCTGGTGCTCAGAAGGGAAGGGGGAAGCGGAGCAGAACATTAGTCACTGGGGACTCCATAGTTAGGGGGACAGATAGAAGGTTCTGTGGGAACAAGAGAGACTCACGGTTGATGTGTTGCCTCCCAGGTGCCAGGGTTCATGACGTTTCTGATTGTGTTTTCGGTATCCTTAAGGGGGAGGGGTGTAGCCCCAAGTCATGTTCCACATAGGCACCAACTACATAGGTAGGAAAAGGGCTGGGGATTTAAGGCAGAAATTTAGGGAGCTAGGGTGAAAACTTAGTGATAGAACAAACAGAGTTGTTATCTCTGGTTTGTTACTCATGTCACTTGCTAGCGAGGTGAGGAATAGGGAGAGAGAGCAGTTGAGCACGTGGCTACAGGAATGATTCAGATACCTGGATAATTGGAGCTCATTCTGGGGTAGATGGGTCCTCTACAAACAGGATGGACGACACTGAACCAGAGCGGTATCAATATATTTGGGGGGCAATTTGTTTATGCTCTTCAGGAATGTTGAAGTTAATTCAACAAAAGATGGGAACCTGAATTGTAGCTCCAGTGTACAGAAGGTTGAGAGTAGTGAGGTCATAAATAAGGTTTCAAGGTCACAGGAGTGCAGTGGCAGGCAAGAAGGTGGTTTGAAGTGTGTCTACTTCAATGCCAGGAGATTCTGGAATAAGGTGAGTGAACTTGCAGCATGGGTTGGTACCTAAGACTTCAATGTTCTGGCCATTTCAGAGACATTCAGAGAGCAGGGACAGGAATGATTGTTGCAGGTTCCGGCGTTTAGATGTTTCAGTATGAACAGAGAAGGGAATAAAAGAGGGGGAGGTGTGGCATTATTAGTCAAGGACAGTATTACAGGTGGCAGAAAGGATGTTTGATGAGGACTCATCTCCTGAGGTAGAACAGGCGAAGTTTAGAAACAGGAAAGGAGAAGTTACCCTGTTGCGAGTTTTGTATAGGCTTCCAAAAAGTTCCAGAGATGTAGAGTAAAGGATTGCAAGAATTATTCTGGATAGGAGAGAAAGTAACTGGGTAATAGTTATGATGTCTTTCACTTTCCAAATATTGACTGGAAACGCTACAGCAAGTGTACTTTAGATGGGTCAGTTTTTGTCCAATGTCTGCAGGACGGTTTCCTGACACATTATGCAAATTGATCAACAAGAGGCAAGGACAATTGGATTTGGTACTGGCTAATGAACTGGGTAAGGTGTTAGATTTAGAGGTAGGTGAGCACTTTGGTGATAGTGACCACAATTAAGTTACATTCACTTCAGTGATGGAAATGGAAAAGTATATCCTGCAGGGCAAGAGATATAGTTGGGGGAAAGGCAATTATGATGCGATTAGGCAAGAGTTAAGATGCAATTGATGGGAAGGAAACTGCAGGGAATGGGCACAATTGAAATGTGGAGCTTGTTCAAGGAACAGCTACTGTATGTCCTTGATAAGTGTGTACCTGTCAGGCAGGGAGGGAAGGGAACCGTGGTTTACTAAAGAAGTTGTGTCTCTTTTCCAGAACAAGAAGAACGCTTCAGATGAGATGTGAAGGCTCAGTTGGAGTGCTTGAGATTTAAAATTAGCCAGAAAAGATCGAAAGAGAAAGCTAATAAGAGCCAGGTGAGGACCTGAGAAGGCTTTGGTAGGTGGGAACAAGGCAATCCGAAAGCTTTTGGAGGGATGTCAGGAACAAAAAAAAACTCGAATAAGATTAGGACCAGTCAAGGACAGTAACGGGAAGTTGTGTGTGGAAGTGGGAAAGGTACAAAATGAATATTTTTCATCAGTATTCACACTGGAAAAAGACAATCTTGTCAAGGAGAATACTGAGGTACAAACTATTAGACTAGATGGGATTGAGGTTCATAAGGAGAAACTGTTAGCAATTCTGGAAAGTGTGAAAATAGATATGTCCCCTGGGCAAGTTGGGATTTATCCAAGGACTCTCTGGAAAGTTAGGGAGGAGATTGCAGTGCCTTTGGCTTTGATCTTTATTTTGTCATTGTCTACAGGAATAGTGCTAGAAGACTGGAGGATAGTAAATGTTGTTCCCTTGTTCAAGAAGGGGAGTAGAGACAACCCTGTAATTATAGGCCAGTGAGCCTTACTTCAATTGTGGGTAAAGTGTTGGCAAAGGCTAGAAGAGTTAGAATTTATAATAATCTGGAAAGGATCAAGTTGATTAGGGATAGTCAACATGGTTTTGTGAAGGGTAGGTCGTGCCTGACTAAACTAATTGAGAAGGTGACCAAGCAGGTGGATGAGGGTAAAGCTGTTGATGTGGTGTATTTGAATTTCAGTCAAATATTTGATAAGGGCAACCACGGTAGGCCATTGCACAAAATAAGGAGGCATGGGTTTGAGGGTGTTTTTGTGGTTTGGATCAGAAATTTGCTAGGTCTAAGAAGACAGAGGGTGGTGGTTGATGGGAAATGTTTATCCTGGAGTTCAGTTACTCGTGGTGTACAGCAAGGATCTGTTTTGGGTCCACTGCTGTTTGTCATTTTTATAAATGACTTGGATTAGTGTGTAGAATGATAGATTCATTAAATTTGCGGATAATACTAAGATTGGTGGAGTTTTGGACATTGTGGAAAGATGCTGCAGGTTACAGAGGGACATAGATAAGCTGCAGAACTGGGCTGAGAGGTGGAAAATGGAGTTTAACACAGAAAAGTGTGAGGTGATTCACTTTGAAAGGTGCAACAAGAACACAGAGTACTGGAGAAATGGGAAGATTCTTGGTAGTGTGGATGAGCAGAGAGATATCTGTGTCCATGTGCATTGATCCCTGAAAGTTGCCACCCAGGGTATTAGGGTCGTTAAGAAGGCGTACAGTGCCTTAGCTTTTATTGGGAGAGGGACTGAGTTTTAGAGCCATGTGGCCATGTTGCAGCTGTACAAAACTCTAGTGAGGCCACAGTTGAAGTGTTGGATACAGTTCTAGTCGCTGTATTATGGGAAGGACATGGAAGCATTGGAAAGGATGCAGACGAGATTTCTCAGGATGTTGCCTGCTATGGAGCTGGTCTTATGAGGAAAGGTTCAGGGACTTGAGGCTGTTTTTGTTGGAAAAAAGGTTAAGAGGTGACTTAAAAGAGACATACAAGATGATCAGAAGATTAGTGAGAGCCTTTTTTCCCGGATGGAGATGGCTAGCATGAGGGGACATAGTTTAAATTGAGGGGTGACAGATATAGGACAGATGTCAGAGGTAATTTATTTTCTCAGAGATATTAGGGCCATGGAACGCCCTGCCTGCAACAGTAGTAGACACGTGAACTTTAAGGACATTTAAATGGTCATTGAATAAACACATGGATGACAATGGAATAGTGCAGGTTCAATGGGCTTCAGATTGGATTCACAGCTCGGCGCAACATCGAGGGCTGAAGGGCCTGTACTGCGCTGTCATGTTCAATGTTCCAGGCCTGGGCTGACAAATGGCAATTAACATCTGTGCCAAACAAATGTGAAACAATTACTACCTCCAATAAGAAATCACATAAATAACGCCTTTTGACATTCAATGGCTTTTCTGTTGCTGAATCCCCTAAGATCAACAACCTGGGAGTTAACATTGAGCTGAAAATGAAATGGATTTACAATGTAAGTACTGTGGCTATAAGAGCAGCTCAGGGGGCAGGAACACTGCAGTGAGGGATGTACCTCATGGCTCCAAAAGCCTCTCCACCATCTCCAAGGCACATGTCAGGAGTGTAATGGAATATTCCCCACTTGCGTGGATGGAAATATCTCCAAGATCTCCCAAGAATTGGGATCCCAGCATGACCAAGCAGCCATATAAAAGCACAATGTTGCAGACATTCAAAATCCGAAATGAAATCAGAAAGTGCGGGAGAAATTCAGCAAACCTGCGAGCACCTGTGAAGAGAAATATGAAGTTAATATTTTGGGTCCAATATAACTCTTCTTCAGAACAATGCTGACGAGGAGTCATGTCGGACTAGAAATATTCATTCTCTTTCTCTTTTGACAGTTACACCAACCCTGCTGAGTTTCTCCAACATTTTCTCTTTTACGACGAAGTAACCAGTTTGTTTGGCACCACATCTACAAACATTCATTCCATCCCCCACCAATGCTCCGTTGACAGCGTCTTCAACATCTATGACCACTCCTTTCCTAAAGAAATAGGTAATAGATGCATCAGAACACCACAACCTGCATGTTCCCTTCAAGCCACTCACCATCCTGATTTTGATATATATTCCTTCAGTAAAGTCGCTATAGTCCCATTAGACCATAGGGCTGATCTCTCACAGACATGACTGGTTGTGTGTTTAACCTGAGTGTCACCATGCCTCAGGGGAGCGGGGGTTTGAGAAGGTAGGATTTTCATGGTGATCTCAACCAGCGTGATTTGGAGGAGCTGGTGTTGGTCTGTGGTGGACAAGGTTAAAAATCACACAACAATAGGTTATAGTCCAACAGGTTTATTTGGAAGCACTAGATTTCGAAGCACTGATGAAGAAGCAGCACCTCAAAAGTTCGTGCTTCCAAATAAACCTGTTGGACTATAACCTGATGTTGTGTGATTTTTAACTTCAACCAGTGTGGGAATTGAACCTGTGCTGTTAACGTAGAACATTGAACAGGAAAGCACAGGATAGGCCCTTTGGCCCTTGATGTTCAGCTGACCTTTTATCCTCCTCCAAGATCAAAGGAATCTACATGCCCTTCATTGTTCCTCCTTCCATGTGTCTATCCTAGAGTCACTTTAATATCCCTCATGTATTTGACTCTACTCCCACTGCTGGCAGTGCCTTCCACACACCCACCACTGCCTGTGTAAAGAACCTACCTCTGACATCCCCTCAAATCTTCCTCCAATCACCTTAAAATGTATGCCCTCTCGTGATAGCCATTTCCAGCCTTGGAAAAAAGTCTCCGGCTATACACACTCCCTGTACCTCATCATCATGGACACGTCTATCAAGTCACCTTGCATCTATCTTCGCTCAAATGAGAAAACCCTGAGTTTCCTCAACTTATCTTCATAAGACATGTGCTCCAGTCCAGGCAGCATCTGGGTAAACCTCCTCTGCCCCAGCTCTGAAGCTACCACATCCTTCCTATAATGAGGTGACCAGAACTGAACACAATATTTCAACCGTGGTCTAACTAGGACTCTATAGAGCTGCCGCATAACCTCATGGCTCTGAAACTCAATTGCCATGCTCATGAAAGCCAACATTACCTACACCTTCTTAACAGCCCTATCAACTTGGGTAGCAACTTTGAGGGATCTATGGACAAGATCCCTCTGTTCCTCCATACTGCCAAGAATATTGCCTTTAACCCTATATTCTGCATTTAAATTCAAGTATCCAAAATTAATCATTTCACACTTTTCCAGGTTGAACGACATCTGACACTTATTGGTCCAGTTCTGCATCCTGTCAATGTCCTGTTGCAACCTACAGCAGTCCTCCACACTATTCACCACTCCACCAACATTCACCCAATCGGCAAACTTACTTACCAACTCTTCCACTACCTC
Organism: Chiloscyllium plagiosum; assembly: GCF_037043375.1. Classification (NCBI taxonomy): domain Eukaryota; kingdom Metazoa; phylum Chordata; class Chondrichthyes; order Orectolobiformes; family Hemiscylliidae; genus Chiloscyllium; species Chiloscyllium plagiosum. Next base: position 49,749,801 of record NW_028270167.1, read on the forward strand.
ATCATTTATAAAAATCACAAAGAGCAGAGGTCCCAGAACCAATCCCCAAGTCACTGGTCACTGAGCTCCAGGCTGAATATTTTACATCTACTACCACCCTCTGTCTTCTATGGGTCAGTCAATTCTATATCTGGAAGCCAAGTTTCCCTGTATCCCATAACTGCTTACTTTCTGAATGAGCCTACCATGGGGTGCCTTATCAAATGCCTTGCAAAAATTTAATTACACCACATCCACTGCTCTTACTTCCGCAATGTGTTTTGTCACATCCTCAAAGAATTCAATAAAGTTTGTGAGGCATGACCTGCCCCTCACAAAGCCATGCTGACTATCTCTAATCAAGCTTCAGTTTTTCAAGTAATCAAAAATCCTGTCTCTCAGAATCCTCTCCAATAACTTTCTCACCATAAACTTCAGACTGAATGGTTTGTAATTCCCAGGATTATCCCTATTCCCTTTCTTGAACAAGGGAATAACATTTGCCATGCTTCAATCATTTGGTACTACTCCAGTGAACAGTGAGGACACAAAGATCATCATCAAGGGTGCAGCAATCTCTTCCCTCGCTTCCTGTAGAATTCTAGTGTATATTCCATCTGACCCTGGGGATTTATCTATCCTTATGTTTTTCAAAAGTTTCAGCACATCCTCCTTCTTAACATCAGCCTGTTTGAGTAGATCAACCTGTTTGAGTAGATCAGCCTATTTCACGCTGTCCTCACAAATGCCAAGGTCCCTCATCCTCGTGAATAATGATTAATAAAGGACTTCCTACCTCCTCCAACTCCAGGCACACGTTCCCTCTGCTGTCCTTGATTAGCCCTACCCTCACTCTGGCCACCCGTTCCTCACATAAGTGTAGAACACCTTATGGTTTTCCTTAATCCTACCGGCTAAAGATATTTCATGCACCCTCCTAGATCTCCTAAGTCCATTCTTCAGTTCCTTCCTGGCTACCTTGTAACCCTCTCGAGCCCTATCTGATCCTTGCCCTCCTCAACCTTAAATAAGCTTCCTTTTTCATCTTGACTAGATGTTCCACATCCCTTGTCACCCAAGGTTCTTTCAACCTACCATCCCTTCTTTGCCTCAGTGGGACAAACCTGTCTAGCAATATCAGCAAGTGCTCCCTAAAAGATTTCCACATTATTGTCGTGCATTTCCCTGAGAAAATCTGTTCCCAATTTAGATGCCCCAGTTCATGTCTAATAGCATTGTAATTCCACCCCACCCCCCCACAATTAAATGCTCTCTTATACCATCTGCTCCCATCACTCTCCATGAGTATTTTCAAGCTGGGGGAGTTGTGATCACTATCACCTAAATGCTCTCCCACCTGACATGGTTCGTTGCCAAGCACCAAATCCAAAATAAGATGTCACTCTCCATCGCAAACCAGCCGTCCAGTCCCCACCGTTGCAGGTGGTAAGTTAGCACAGTTTGCTGGACAGCTGGTGTGAGTTGTAGAGAGGTGAAGTGGTACTTTGGTTAAATTCACCATCAGTTGTCTCTCTACCTCTCTCCAAGACAGAATAACCATTTGAATAGGGCAATTCCTTCGGTGTCCCTCTGTCACAATCCTGGAAGATCCCTCTCCCCCCATTCCCTTCACACTACTGACCAATTGTTCCCACATCATCAGGACTGTAGTGGCACAAGAAAGCAGCTACCGCCACAATCTCAAGGGCAGTAAATTCTGACCCAGCCATCGGAGTCAAAGTCCCCTTGATTAATTCTGAAACACATCTGAACAAAACATGTTGACAGACAATCTTTTGGCTGCCAGAAAATTCAGACAGTTTATTTCAGATTGTGTGTGTGTCTGTCTCTGTGTCTGTGTGTGTGTGTGTCTGTGTGTGTCTGTGAAATGATTCTGACCTGTGCAGCATTTTCAAACAGCACTGTCAGGAAATGGTTCATCCTTGGGGCAGGTCATTAAATCCCTGCTGCTAAAAGCAGGAATAACTTCATACGTTCCTGAATTATTGTCTGGTATTTGATCTGTTCTTGTGTCTAGGATGGTCCTGTCCACCTAGTGATCCCAGAGTGGTCAATGTTTGTGTCTGAGTGGAATAAAACATACTGCCTGTGCCAACAGTGCAGCAAATCAGTGACTGTCATTGTAACAAGAGCGTGTTCTATAATCAGCTTTGAAGGTGTAGTTGTCTTTGAAGAATATTGTTATCTCTCATGTAATTGTGGGTTAACACAATTATCAGTAGAGCACAGTAACTTCTAGAGTGAGCAGTTTCACATTCAAACTGACAATGACTGATTCCTGTTCGTGTAAGGGTATAATATCAAAAGAACTGATCTGAAGGAGATGGGGATCAAGACCTGGGTCAAGAGCAGGCTCAGGGTGATCTGTCAGAGAAAAGTTTCCATCACCTATCCTGTGGGGATTGGCTCACTGCCATCAATTCAAACCCTCACTTTCCATGTGGAGATATTGTCTTAATGAATTAACTAATGTCATTGCCCATCATTGTTTTCAATCTGAATGTACACAATACAAATCACACTTCAGTACGTTTGTTAAATGACTGGAAGTAATGTAACGTATGACACTAAAGTCGGTGGTGTAGTGGACAGTTTGGAAGAATGTTGCAGGTTGCAGGGGGACTTGGATAAACTGCAGAATAGGGCTGAGAGGTGGCAAATGGAGTTAAATGCAGGCTAAATGTGAGGTGATGCATATTGGGAAGACTAACAGGAAGGCAGAGTACTGGGTCAATGGAATGATTCTTGGGAGTGTGGATATGCAGAGGGATCTTGGAGTCCATGTACATAGATCCCTGAAAGTTGCCACCCAGGTTGATAGTGCTGGTAAGAAGGCATACGGTTTGTTAGGTTTCATTGGTAGAGGGATTGAGTTCCAGAGCTGCAATATCATGCTGCAACTTTACAAAATGCTAGTGTGGCCACACTTGGAATATTGTATATAGTTCTGGTCACCATATTTTGGGAAGGATGTGGAAGCATTGGAAAAGATGTAGAGGAGATTTACCAGGTTGTTGCCTGGTCTGGAGGGATGGTCTTATGAAGAAAGGCTGAGAGACTTGAGTCTGTTCTCATTGGAAAAAAGAAGGCTAAGAGGGGATTTGATAGAGACATACAAGATGATCAGAGGATTAGATAGGGTAGATAGTGAAAGTCTTTTTCATAGGATGATGATGTCAGCTTGTATGAGGGGGCATAACTACAAATTGAGGGATGATAGATTTAAGACAGGTGTCAGAGGCAGTTCTTGATTCAGAGAGTGGTAAGGGTGTGGAATGTCCTGCCTGCCAATATAGTTAACTCAGCCATATTAGGGAGATTTAAACAATCATTGGATGATGATGGGAGAGTGTAGGGGGACGAGCTGAGAATAGTTCACAGGTCGGTGCAACATCGAGGACCGAAGGGCCTGTTCTGCACTGTATTGTTCGATGTTCTAACTATTTAGTTAACCGAATTGATTCCCTGGGGTTTGAGTTTGGAACTAGAATTAAATTCTATTGTCACGTGTGTTCACATATAGGAACACATGAGGACAGTGAAAAGTGTACAGAGTCACCATTCTCCACTACCATCTGCAACAAGATAGATTCCCTTCCATTACCTTGGCCATACACCAGTCAGAATCTGTCAGCTCCTAAGGAAATCATCCACTCTGATGTAGAATGGGGCAACTGCTATTTAGTGAGTGAAACAGTTTTACTATCCCATTCTTGAACCTGTTGCTGTTCCTGGTGATTCATGGTTCAGCCCCAGTGTATTGGAAGATAGCAGGTGGAAGCCCTGCATTAAAAAAGGGAGACAGGAAACAGGAAGCACAGGCCGGTTAGCTTAACATATCACAGGGAAACTGCTGGAAGGTATTATTCAACCAGATACAGCAGCTCACATTGATCAGTTGAAATTCATCTGGCAGAGTTGACATTGTTGTGTGCATCCATTGAATTTCTTTGAGGATGTAACATGTGTCATTGATAAAGGGGATTGCCCTGAGCTGAGCTTTTATCCCATAAAATGACACAGCAAATGTCATGGCAGGAAGGTGTGGGGTGGTGTTGGGTGGGGGTAATGAATACACGGGATCACTGTGGTTTACTGAAATGGAAAGCAATTGGAAGCAGCACTTACAGTAATGGAATAGACAGTAGACAATAGACAATAGGTGCAGGAGTAGGCCATTTGGCCCTTTGAGCTAGCACCACCATTCATTATGATCATGGCTGACCATCCACAGTCAGTATCCTGTTCCTGCCTTATCCCCATAACCCTTGATTCCATTGTCTTTAAGAGCTCTATCCATCTCTTTCTTGAAAGTATCTGGAGTCTTGGCTTCCACTGCCTTCAGGGGCAGAACATTCCATATATCCACCACTCTGGGTGAAGAAGTTTCTCCTGAACTCTGTTCTAAATGGCCTACTCCTTATTTTTAAACTGTGTCCTCTAGTTCTGGACACACCATCAGCAGAAACTTGCTTCCTGCCTCCAGAGTGTCCAACCCTTTAATAATCTTATACTTCTCAATCAGATCCCCTCTCAGCCTTCTAAGCTCAAGTGTATAAAGCCCACTTGTTCCAATCTTTCAACATATGATAGTCCCGCCATTCCAAGAATTGACCTCGTGAACCGACACTGCACTCCCTCAATAGCTAGAATGTCCTTCCTCAAACTTGGAGACCAAAACTGAACAAAATACTCCAGGTGCTGTCTCACCAGGCCGTGTATAGCTGCAGGATCTCTTTGCTCCTATACTTAATTCCTCTTGTTATGAAGGCCAGCATGCCATTAGCTTTCTTCACTGCCTGCTGTACTTGCATGCTTGCTTTCATTGACCGATGTACAAGTACACCTAGATCTCGCTGTACATCCCCTTTACTGAACTTGACTCCATTTAGATAATCTGTCTTCCTGTTCTTGCCACCAAAGTGGATAACCACACATTTATCCACATTACAGTGAATCTGCCAAGCAAATTTGCTAATATTACGTTAATACCCTCATCTATATCATTAATTTATATTGTAAACAGCTGTGGTCCCAGCACCGAACCGTGTGGTACCCCACTGGTCACCACCTGCCATTCCAAAAGGGACCTGTTTATCACTACTCTTTACTTCCTGTCAGCCAGCCAATTTTCAGTCCATGTCAGTATTTTGCCCTCAATACCATGTGCCCTACTTTTGCTCACTAATCTCCTATGTGGGACTTTATCAAAGGTTTCTGAAAGCCCAAGTACACGACATCCACTGGATCTCCCTTGTCCATCTTCATTGTTACATCCTCAAAATATTCCAGAAGATTAGTCAAGCATGATTTCCCCTTGGTAAATCCATGATGACTCTGACCTCTCCTGGGGGTTACTGCTATCCAAATGAGTCATAATTTCATCTTTTATAGTTGACTCCAGCATCTTTTCCACCCCTGATGTCAGGCTAGCTGGTCTAAATAATGGATTCTGAAATGGATTCAGTCTAAATAATAATATTTATTATTAATTATATATATATATATATATTATTTATATTATTAATATATATAATAAATCGATTGTATTAGCATGAATCAATATTAATTGGCAGGATTCCTTCATACATTCTCAGTGACCTGTCATATCGATTCATGGCTAATTTAACACATGACTGCATTAATTCATTGTTAATTAAAGAATGGAAAACTACATTACTGGCCAGTTAAAGAAATTTTGCATATGATTGGGGGATAGGGATAGTTATATATATGGCAGGTGAAACTCCCAAAAGCTGGGGAGGTGACTGTGAATGGCTGTGTATATGTATAAAAAAAATTAGAAATGACATGAGAAAACAATGTAAGGCCACTATGGTTGAGGAATATATAAAAAGGTTAAGGCAACAATACTGCAAAATAAAGAACTTAAATTCTACTCGGAATCCTGAGCCTATGTCTGGCATACCGATCCTTTTGGAGGATTGGGATTTTGTTACTGTATACATGCTGAGCCCTGTGGTTATGTGGTTGCCATTGCTGTCGCGTGGTGCCAGGGTCCCAGGTTTAATGCCAACCTTGGATGGCTGTCTGTGTGGAATTTGCACATTCTCCCTGTGTCTGTGTGGGTTTCCTCCGGGTGCTCCGGTTTCTTCCCACAGTCCAAAGATGTGCATGTCAGGTGAATTGGCCATGCTAAATTGCCCATTGTGTTAGGTGCATTAGTCAGAGGGAAACGGATCTAGGTGGTTTATTCTTCGTAGGATCGGTGTGGACTTGTTGGGCCTGTTTCCACACTGTAGGGAATTCAATCATCTTCTGATTGTCTCCAGCCTTAATTTAAAGCATCCACTTGTTGAAACATTTCCTTTTGAAAATGAAGCATTCAGTCTTCATAGTCGATGTCATGGGTATGAGCGAGTTGAGCCAACCTAAACCAGGTCCCATCCCAGGGACTAGAGTAATGTTAATGAAGCAAGGCTCTAACTGTAATACCAAATGGCCAAATTTGCTCAGTATGTCCAAGTGTGATACGGATGCAAATGCAGTAAAATTCTAGGAGTAACCTGAATACGAATGGCTTGTGTTACAAGACTGAAAGATGCGCCTATCTGTCTGATGGAAGTGACAAACAATTTAACAATAAACAAGAAGCTCAATTACCTTTATTTAACCTTATGCTTTTGCAATGTTTTCTGGCTGGAGTCACTGACATGATCCAGACCAACAGTACAAACCAATCCAGGAATTTCTAGTTTCAAATGAGATGAGCGGTGGTTTTCTATTGGGATGGCTAGAACCGGACTGAACCATGATGCAAGCTACAAGTAAAACAAATTATATTCAGCTTCCTCGCGATCCCAAATGCTGGATGCCATCACTGATAGGGTTGATTGGAACCAGGATACCCACTGGGGGTGAAACCTACCCCAGTTACCTTGGAACTGACGTTGGGAATCCTATTAAAAGTATGCGCAAGTATATGCAGCTGCCAAGCAGGCAGCCATACGCCCCCAACCTTCTGATCCCATTGGATCACCAGCAAAACTCATTTGAACACAGTATAAGGACGGGTATGTCAGACCTGGGTAAGGTGCAAAAATAATGGAGGAATGATACTGTCTGTTCAGTGCCAATTCACAAGGTAGAGGTTGATGTCTCTATTGCTTATTGACTGTAGTCATCCGGGTTTAGTGTTTGGATTGTTTTCAATATTGTTTTGAAATTTGGAAGTAATTTGTAAATTTCCATTTCTGAAATAATTACAGGCACTTTATACTAAAATATACTGCTGACTGAATTATCAAGTGATTTGATTTCATACATAGTCGCTAAGCCTAAATATCATTCCTTTGTGTATGGAGCTTGTAAGAATACACACTAGTTGATATGATGTATTTTTGCATTGGGCTGTTAGATCTAAGAAGGAGTGTCTGGCTGAGCTAGTATCTTCATGTAGATATTTATACTGAACAGTGATGGTTTATAATTTTAAGATTATACCAATATCTAAATTCTAGGGTTAGCTCAATATTAGAAAAAAATCAGTGTGGTTTGAAAACTTTGTGTTATGTTATCATAATTTGGGGACAGCTTTGCACTCCAGCCAATATTTATTACCAACTCTTCTGCTAAAATCATCATCAGATTTCTACATTTAATTCTAATTACTGTTAACCAAAGCTGTAGATCGGGCCATTTAATTGGGCAAAATGTTCTTTTTTTTTCAAAAAACAGAATACAATATATTGCAGAACTAATCTAAATTTTAGATAATAGATTTTTTTTTGTTGCAAAACTTCAAAGAGTATTATATCCCAGCAAAGCTGGATTTATAAAAATAGATTTGCTTAATTCACCCATATGGTTATATGGCTTTTCCATATAAAATAAGAAAATAATGGGTAGGAAGGGAATCTCTAGTGCATAATTTAAAATGAACGAGCTTTTTGCCAGTATGGGCAATATATTTACTCCAGTGGGCTATTGGAGTTTGATTAATTTGAGAATTATTTATTTCAAAATTGCTCTTAGGGCTTCTAGCCTGCTGAAGAGCAAACATTATGGCCTCAAATAAGGTACATCCGCAATACTCAGACCAGAATATGGGTAACCTCCATCAGATTAGTTTGTGCTACTTCTTTGCTGATGCCTATTTTAATTGAATATATATATACTGCATATACTTATAGCTGAAAATGTGTTGCTGGAAAAGCGCAGCAGATCAGGCAGCATCCAAGGAACAGGAGAATCGACGTTTCGGGCATATGCCCTTCTTCAGGAATGAGGAAAGTGTGTCCAGCAGGCTAAGATAAAAGGTAGGGAGGAGGGACTTGGGGTATGGGTGTTGGAAATGCGATAGGTGGAAGGAGGTCAAGGTGAGGGTGATAGGCCGGAGTGGGGTGGGGGCGGAGAGGTCAGGAAGAAGATTGCAGGTTAGGAAGGCGGTGCTGAGTTTGAGGGATTTGACTGAGACAAGGTGGGGGGAGGGGAGATGAGGAAACTGGAGAAATCTGAGTTCATCCCTTGTGGTTGGAGGGTTCCTAGGCGGAAGGTTTGGCGCTCCTCCTCCAACTGTCGTGTTGCTATGGCCTGGCGATGGAGGAGTCCAAGGACCTGCATGTCCTTGGTGGAGTGGGAGGGGGAGTTGAAGTGTTGAGCCATGGGGTGGTTGGGTTGGTTTGTCCGAGTTTCCCAGAGGTGTTCTCTGAAACATTCCGCAAGTAGGCGGCCTGTCTCCCCAATATAGAGAAGGCCACATCGGGTGCAGTGGATGCAATAAATGATGTGTGTGGAGGTGCAGGTGAATTTGTGGTGGATATGGAAGTATCCTTTGGGGCCTTGGAGGGAAGTAAGGGGGGAGGTGTGGGCGCAAGTTTTAAATTTCTTGCGGTTGCAGGGGAAGGTGCCGGGATTGGAGGTTGGGTTGGTGGGGGGTGTCGACCTGACGAAGGAGTTACGGAGGGAGTGGTCTTTTCAGAACGCTGATAGGGGAGGGGAGGGAAATGTATCGTTGGTGGTGGGGTCCGTTTGGAGCTGGCGGAAATGACGGCGGATGATACGCTGTATATGGAGGTTGGTGGGGTGGTAGGTGAGGACCAGTGGGGTTCTGTCCTGGTGGCGGTTAGAGGGGCGGGGCTCAAGGACGGAGGAGCGGGAAGTGGAGGAGATGCGGTGGAGGGCATCGTCGACCACGTCTGGGGGAAAATTGCGGTCTTTGAAGAAAAGGCCATTTGGGTTGTACGGTTTTGGAACTGGTCCTCCTGGGAGCAGATGCGGAGGAGATGAAGGAATTGGGAATATGGGATGACGTTTTTACAGGGGGCAGGGTGGGAGGAGGTGTAGTCTAAGTAGCTGTGGGAATCGGTCGGTTTATAGTAAATGTCCGTGTTGATTCGGTCGCCCGAGATAGAAATGGAAAGGTCTGGGAAGGGGAGGGAGGAGTCTGAGACGGTCCACGTAAATTTGAGGTCGGGGTGGAAGGTGTTGGTAAAGTGGAGGAACTGTTCAACCTCCTCGTGGGTGCACGAGGCACCGCCGATACAGTCATCGATGTAGCGGAGGAAAAGGTGGGGGGGGGTGCCAGTGTAGCTGCGGAAGATGTACTGTTCCACATATCCTACGAAGAGGCAGGCATAGCTGGGGCCCATGTGGGTGCCCATGGCTACTCCTTTGGTTTGGAGGAAGTGAGAGGATTGGAAAGAGAAGTTGTTCAGGGTGAGGACCAGTTCAGTCAGTCGAAGGAGGGTGTCAGTGGAAGGGTATTGGTTGGTACGGCGGGAAAGGAAGAAGCGGAGGGCTTTGAGTCCTTTGTGATGAGGGATGGAGGTGTACAGGGACTGGATGTCCATGGTGAAGATAAGGCGTTGGGGACCGGGGATGCGAAAATCATGGCGGAGGTGGAGGGCATGGGTGGTGTCCCGAACGTAGGTGGGGAGTTCTTGGACTAAGGGGGACAGGACCGTGTCGAGGTATGCAGAGATGAGTTCGGTGGGGCAGGAGCGGGCTGAGACAATGGGTCGGCCGGGGCAGTCAGGTTTGTGGATTTTGGGCAGGAGGTAGAAACGGACAGTGCGGGGTTTCAGGGACTATAAAGTTGGAGGCGGTGGATGGGAGATCCCCTGAGGTGATGAGGTTATGGATGGTCTGGGAGATGATGGTTTGGTGGTGGGAGGTGGGGTCATGATCAAGGGGGCAGTAGGAGGAGGTGTCTGCGAGCTGGCGTTGAGCCTCAGCGGTGTAAAGGTCGGTGCACCAAACTACTACCGCGCCTCCCTTGTCTGCCGGTTTGATAGTGAGGTTAGGGTTGGAACGGAGGGAGTGGAGGGCTGCACGTTCCGATGGTGAGAGGTTGGAGTGGGTGAGAAGGGTGGAGAAGTTGAGGCGGATAATGTCGCGGCGGCAGTTGGCTATGAAGAGATCGGGGGTGGGTAAGAAGCCAGCACGGGGTGTCCAGGTGGATGGGGTGTGTTGGAAACAGGAGAAGGGATCGTCAGAGGGTGGGTGAGAATTTTGGTTGAAGAAGTAGGCACGGAGGCGAACGCGGCGGAAGAATTGTTCGACGTCACGCCGCGTGTTGAACTCGTTAATCCGAGAGCGTAGGGGAATGAAGGTGAGGCCTCTGCTGAGGACTGATCTTTCATCCTCAGAGAGGGGTACTTCTGGAGGGATGGTGAAAACACGGCAGGGCTGGGAGCTAGGACCTGGTATGGGGCTGGAGCTGGGAGTGGGGGCGAGGTTGGGCGTGGCGGCGGGGACGGAGATCGGTGTGGGGGCGGAGTTGGGTGTGGTGATGGAGATCGGGGTTAGGCCCGCCGTGACCACTCCCTCCGTGACCCCCTCGTTAGGTCCACACCCCACCACCAACCCAACCTCCAATCCCGGCACCTTCCCCTGCAACCGCAAGAAATGTAAAACTTGCGCCCACACCTCCCCCCTTACTTCCCTCCAAGGCCCTAAGGGATACTTCCATATCCGCCACAAATTCACCTGCACCTCCACACACATCATTTATTGCATCCACTGCAACCGATATGGCCTCCTCTATATTGGGCAGACAGGCCACCTATTTGCGGAACGTTTAAGAGAACACCTCTGGGACACCCAGACAAACCAACCCAACCACCCCGTGGCTCAACACTTCAACTCCCCCTCCCACTCCACCAAGGACATGCAGGTCCTTGGACTCCTCCATCGCCAGACCATAGCAACACGACGGTTGGAGGAAGAGCACCTCATCTTCCGCCTAGGAACCCTCCAACCACAAGGGATGAACTCAGATTTCTCCAGTTTCCTCATCTCCCCTCCCCCCACCTTGTCTCAGTCAAATCCCTCAAACTCAGCACCGCCTTCCTAACCTGCAATCTTCTTCCTGAACTCTCCGTCCCCACCCCACTCCGGCCTATCACCCTCACCTTGACCTCCTTCCACCTTTCGCATTTCCAACGCCCCTCCCCCAAGTCCCTCCTCCCTACCTTTTATCTTAGCCTGCTGGACACACTTTCCTCATTCCTGAAGAAGGGCATATGCCCGAAATGTCGATTCTCCTGTTCCTTGGATGCTGCCTGACCTGCTGCGCTTTTCCAGCAACACATTTTCAGCTCTGATCTCCAGCATCTGCAGCCCTCACTTTCTCCTGTATATACTTAAATACAAGGAGGAAATGGTTTATACTTAATTACAATGGACACTTTGCGGTCCCAACCTTGCAAGGGGGGAGATGATAAAGATCGAACTTGACCTGCTGTGTGGATTTGCATTGCCAGCATTGGTGCACAAGAAGGGACAGTTTACCTGTGCGATCTTGAGCAAACAGAGACTGTGTACCAACTACGCCAGAACGATGTCCTTGTGTGCCGAAAGACTGAATGTTGCCAAGAATGACTTTTGCAGTGGTCAGCTGCATAAAAAATTAACAGTTCATTTACAGAACAAGTCTAAATGGCCTTTACCATGTAAAGGTGTTGTGTGCCAGTTTGATTACATTTGTGCTATGAGCATCCCTGATGAGCCTAATCCCCTTTCAGATACATCACGTAGTAAAAGAGACAAAGGAGGGTGTTTCTAGAAACCTATAATAAAATTTTTGGAGAGGATGAAGTAATTTGTTACATCCTTACTTCAGTAAGAGGCTCCCTGACCCCTTTTTATCCTTCCAAATCCTAACATGGGGCTATGGAATAGTACTGAAAATGTGTTGCTGGAAAAGCGCAGCAGGTCAGGCAGCATCCAAGGAGCAGGAGAATCGACATTTCAGGCATGAGCCCTTCTTCAGGAATAGTACTAAATATTTACAGGATGTAATATCATTTTAGTTATTACCTATTCCCACCTGCTACATCTTTATGGACTTCCTCCAATAAATCCGCAATAACCTATCCAAGTTACTACAAAGGTCAGGAATGGGGGTGCGCTTATGTAAGAGTGCCCACTTTTTTTTTCTATGATTAAACGTATTAGTCACCACTGCTTTTCTGAAGGACCATGCATCTCATGTGTATGCCTTAAAGAAAAATGTATCCCTATTATCACTGGAATTTCAACTCTATGTGGAGAGGGTAACAATACCCACCTTCATGATGATGCCCCTAACGGCACTACTATTTTCCCAGTTATTGGAGGGGAAGTACCATTTTGGCCATGTTTCTTATCTAGAAACTCACCTCATTAGTACTGGATGATTTTCAAACTCAGCACCCAGGGCCAAATTATGTAATCATGGATTATCCACAGACCCCAGGAAGTCACAAAGATAGGCCTGCGTCTTACTGGGAAGGTCCCTATATTGTCTATGCTAAACCTGATTTTTTTTCAGTTATAATAAGGCAGCTAACTATCTTGTCCTGAATAGAGCAAGTAGTCCACATGCCGGAGCTGTTGGAACACTATTTCCAACTCCTGTTCCCTGTCCAATTACCTGGCAATGAAATCATAATTCCCCTTTTAAACATACAGTTTCGCCTGACTTCTGTGCAGAATGGATGAATCCAAAGACCATATCAAGAAGTAAAACACACTCATTGGCATATGCAGCTCTTAGTGTTCTTTCATTATGAAAGTCCTTAAGTATTATTAGTCATCAAAACCATAATTATCTCACTTGTGGACTCACAATTTTAAAAAATGAGACAACTGCTGCCTTAATAGAAATTAGGGACATGCTTTCAGAATTCCGCCAATTTGCCCATCGAAACCAATTACATACTTGCAAAATCATGTGGATTTTGCACAATAGTTAAAGGAAAATGCATTATGAGGGTCACTGACATTTTTGAAAACGTTACTAGACATATTGATAATATTCACACTTCTGTCAACCAAATGAATGAAGGTGCGGGATGCGAAGATTGGAGTTTTGGCTCATGGTAAAACCGATTAGTTAATATGTCTTTGTATGGTGCTATTGTTTTAATTGGTCTTTTTGTTGGTATTATGATACTTAAGCGTATTATTGATAAATATTAACTTACAGTCATAGAGATGTACAGCATGGAAACAGACCCTCTGGTCCAACCCGTCCATGCTGACCAGATATCCCAACCTAATCTATCCCACCTGCCAGCACCCGGCCCATATCCTTCCAAACCCTTCCTATTCATATACCCATTCAAATGCCTCTTAAATATTGCAATTGTACCAACCTTCACCACTTCCTCTGGCAGCTCATTCCATACCCATACCGCCCTCTGCATGAAAAAGCTGTCCCCTGGTCTCTTTTATATCTTTTCCCTCTCACTTTAAACCTATGCCCTCTAGTTCTGGACTCCCAGATCCCAGGGAAAAGACTTTGCCTATTTACCCTCTCCATGCCACTCATAATTTTGTAAACCTCTATAAGGTCACCCCTCAGCCTCCGATGCTCCAGCGAAAACAGCCCCAGACTCTTCAGCCTCTCCCTATAGCTCAAATCCTCCAACCCTGGCAACATCCTTGTAAATCTTTTCTGAACCCTTTCAAGTTTCACAACATCCTTCCGATAGGAAGGAGACCAGAATGTCCGCAACATGACCTCCCAACTCCTCTACTCAATACTCTGACCAATAAAGGAAAGCATACCAAACGCCTTCTTAACTATCCTATCTACCTGCGATTGCTTCTTCTTTACTTAAATCATGATGAGAAAACATCATTGGCTGCCCTTGATTCCCCTTCGGCAGAAGAGGAAGTATGGCAGTCTTTTAGAACATAGAATAGAACATAGAACAGTACAGCACAGAACAGGCCCTTCAGCCCACGATGTTGTGCCGACCACTGATCCTCATGTATGCACCCTCAAATTTCTGTGACCATATGTATGTCGAGGAGTCTCTTAAATGTCCCCAATGACCCTGCCTCCACAACTGCTGCTGGCAATGCATTCCATGCTCTCACAACTCTCTGTGTAAAGAACTCGCCTCTGACATCCCCTCTATACTTTCCTCCAACCAGCTTAAAACAATGACCCCTCATGTTAGTCATTTCTGCCCTGGGAAATAGTCTCTGGCTACCGACTCTATCTATGCCTCTCATTATCTTGTATACCTCAATTAGGTCCCCTCTTCTCCTCCTTTTCTCAATGAAAAAAGTCCGAGCTCAGTCAACCTCTCCTTATAAGCTAAGCCCTCCAGTTGAGGCAGCATCCTGGTAAACCTCCTCTGAACCCTCTCCAAAGCATCCACATCTTTCTTATAATAGGGCAACCAGAACTGGACGCAGTATTCCAAGTGCGGTCTAACCAAAGTTTTATAGAGCTATAACAAGATCTCACGACTCTTAAACTCAATACCCCTGTTAATGAAAGCCAAAACACCATATGCTTTCTTAATAACCCTGTCCACTTGGGTGGCCATTTTAAGGGATCTACGTACCTGCACCCCAAGATCCCTCTGTTCCTCCACACTACCAAGAATCCTATCCTTAATCCTGTACTCAGCTTTCAAATTCGACCTTCCAAAATGCATCACCTTGTATTTATCCAGGTTGAACTCCAGTGCTGCCACTGAATTCGATTAATTTGATCTATGCCTTTATGGTATGGTCATAGAATGACCAAAGGAGGGAATGAGGATCTAAAATTCGAATTTAGGCAACAAAAATAGATTTTTATTATAACAAAATGGTTTCTCGATTTAAAATAATATATAAAATGGCATGTGAACCATACTGCTAAACATACTGCTGATTTGCAAAATTAAGTTGCAGTTCAAAGATAAGAGGACAATAGAGTTTTCAAAAGATGAATACTGACACGTTAATTGACCATTTGAACTAACCTTGACCTGATACATGGCGTGACAATTTACGTAAATAAGATATCCTTCTTCAAGAAAATACCATTGGATTAACCTGTCTTCAATCGTATCACCATATTACAGTTGATTGGACGTTTTTTGTAATTAAGAACCCTTTCCCAGGAAATATCATTGGATTAACTTGCTGCAAATCATGTCACCTTATTATATGTGATTGGTATTTTTTGTACTATTACTAAAAAATATATAAATAATGTGTAATTTCAAATGTAATTGCGCAACTTCACTACAGAACACAGAAGCTTCAATCTCTGTGTTGCTGGATAGAATTGCATCAAGGTACCTTAATTCATTAAACTAGTGACCCTTGCTTTTTGAACAGACCACATTTGTTGATTGTTTTGACCAATCTCGAACCAAGAGGGCCCTCTTGAGGGGTCGTAGATCTTAATGCTCACAATGAATAATGCCTGGACACACACACAAGTGGTATAAGTTGGATCAAACTCCCATGGTTATCACTTTATTCCTATTCATTTACGGGATGTGGGCATCATGAGGAAGTCAGCATTTATTGCCCATCCTTAGTTACCCCTTGAGAAGGATAGAAAGGGACAGTAAGAGTGAGGTCAGTGATGTATCCATTGGTGGAAGCATATCTTGCTCACTAAGCCCCCTTCCCTCAGGAAATGCTGTATAATTCTGCTCACTTGGTCCTGGGAAATGGGGGATGGGAAATAATTGTTGACCTCGGCAACAATGGACACACATCGGTGTGAGGAGAATTACATTTCAATCAGTAAGTGCAATGTTCTTGTTTAAAGCGGACTGCTCTTAAAAAAAAACAAAGCTCAGCAATGCTGTAATCTCGATCTCCCTAAGGAGTTTCCACACAGTATAAGGAAAGGTCTCAGGAATGCATGAACTCAATTTCAAACAAGAAGCTTGTCAGCTGACTGAAGGACAGATTACCTCACCGGGAAAAATGCATCTTCCAAATAATCAGGTGCAAAAGGCGTTCTACACCATCCTTGCTTTTACTGGCATCCCTGGTATGGCATTATGACAATTGAACTTGTTTTAATCTGCTCTCTGGATTTATCTTTTGAACAATGTCTCCAGGTGACTGACTGGTAAACCTTACCCAAAAAAGGGAAGTGATAATAATTCACTGAGCTGAATTCTCAGTCAATTCCTCTATGACAGAGACTCCCAACTTCACTGGAGCTGCAGCATTTTCTGAATTCTGTGTTCTGCCATCTGTTCCGGTTTCATACGGTTTGAAGGTAGGAGGAGAGATCGTGTAAGTTAGTTCTGAAGGAGTAGACCTGAAATGTTAATTCTGCTTTCTCTCCCACATATTCTGTCAGTACTGCTGAGAAATTTGTTTCTGTTTTATAAATGAGGCCTGTTTTCGCTAAAATTTATAAAGTTAGGGGCTGAACTGAGCAAAGTCCCAAAGACATTAACAGGGAAAGACAAACTATTCACATTGGATGGCGATTATAGATTGAGGATTCTAGATCCGGTGAACAGCTAAGCTACTTAGTGTTCTTGTTTTGGAGACTAAGTGTAGAGTTATGGCAGCGCAGGCAGTGGAATGTTCCTCCTGCAGGATGTTTGAGGTAGGGGTGACCGCTGATGCTCCTGCCGACTTCACCTGCAGGAAGTGCAGCCAGCTCCAGCTCCTCACAGACCGCGTTAGGGAACTGGAGCTGGATGAACTGAGGATTATTCGAGAAGTTGAGAGGGTGATAGATAGAAGCTACAGGGACATAGTTATGCCAGAGAACAGAGGTAGCTGGGTAACAGTTAGAGGTGGGAAGGGGAGGAAGCAGGCAGTGCAGGGATCCCCTGTGATCATTCCCCGCAACAGTAAGTATTTCGATAAGCTTTGGATACTGTTGGGGAGGGGGGGGGGGAGACCGGCCTAGCAGTGGTAAGCTGCAGTGATTGGGTCTCTGGCACGAGGTCCATCTCCGAGGCCCAGAAGGGAAAGGGCGAGAGGAGGAGAGCGCTAGTTATAGGAAACTCTATAGTTAGAGGGACAGACAGGCGGTTCTGTGGGCATGGGCGAGACTCTCGAATGGTTTGTTGCCTCCCGGGTGCCAGGGTCCGAGACATCTCGGACTGTGTCTTCAGAATCCCTGAGGGGGAGGGTGTGCAGCCAGAAGTCGTGGTGCACATTGGCACCAACGACATAGGTAGGAAGAGGGGTGGGGAGGTCATTCAGGAGCTCAGGGAGTTAACCTGGAAGCTAAAAGCTAGGACGGACAGAGTCGTCATCTCTGGGTTGTTGCCGATGCCGCGTGACAGTGAGGCAAGGAATAGGGAGAGAGTGTAGTTGAACACGTGGCTGCAAGGATGGTGTAGGAGGGAGGGCTTCAGGTATTTGGACAATTGGACTGCATTCTGGGGAAGTTGGGACCTGTACAAGCAGGATGGGTTGCACCTGAACCAGAAGGGCACCAATATCCTGGGAGGTAGGTTTGCTAGCACTCTTCGGGGGGGGGGGGGGGGTTTAAACTAATTTGGCAGGGGGATGGGATCCGGACTTGTCGTCCAGCAAGTAGGTTAACTGTTTTTCTGGATGTCCAAGAATGTAGGGAGGCTGTGGAGAAGGTAGCACTGACACAGACTACTTGCAGACACAGAGAAGGGCTCAAGTATGTATACTTCAACGCAAGGAGTATCAGAAATAAGGTGGGTGAACTTAAGGCATGGATCAGTACTTGGGACTACGATGTTGTGGCCATCACGGAAATGTGGATAGAAGAGGGACAGGAATAGTTGTTGGAGGTTCCTGGTTACAGATGCTTCAGTAAGATTGGGCGGGGCGGGGGGGGGGGGTTGTAAAAAAGGAGGGGGGGTGGCGTTACTAATTAGAAATGGTATAACAGCTGCAGAAAGGCAGTTCGAAGGGGATCTGCCTTTAGAGGTAGTATGGGCTGAAGTCAGAAATAGGAAAGGAGCAGTCACCTTGTTGGGTGTTTACTAAAGGCCCCCCCAATAGCAGCAGAGATGCAGAAAAACAGATTGGGAAACAGATTTTGGAAAGGTGCAGAAGCCACAGGGTAGTAGTCATGGGCGATTTCAACTTCCCAAATATTGATTGGAAGCTCTTTAGATCAAGTAGATTGGATGGGGCGGTGTTTGTGCAGTGTGTCCAGGAAGCTTTTCTAACTCAGTATGTAGATTGTCTGACCAGAGGGGAGGCCATATTGGATTTGGTACTTGAAAACAAGTGATGGGCTTGTTAGTGGGTGAGCATGTCGGTGATGGTAACCACAATTCTGTGACTTTCACCTTGGTTATGGAGAGAGATAGGTGCGTGCAACAGGGCAGGTTTTACAATTGGGGGAACGGTAAATACGATGCTGCAAGACAGGATCTGAGGAGCATAAATTGGGAGCACAGGCTGTCAGGGAAGGATGTTGTTGAAATGTGGAACTTTTTCAAGGAACAGATGCGATGTGTCCTTGATATGTATGTACCTGTCAGGCAGGAAAGAGATGGTCGTGTGAGGGAACCTTGGTTGATGAGGGAGGTTGAATGTCTTGTAAGGAGGAAGAAGGAGGCTTACGTAAGGTTGAGGAAACAAGGTTCAGACAGAGCATTGGAGGGATACAGGATAGCCAGGAGGGAGCTGAAGAAAGGGATTAGGAGAGCTAAGAGAGGGCATGAAAAATCTTTGGCGGGTAGGATCAAGGATAACCCCAATGCCTTTTATGCGTATGTGAGAAACATGAGAATGACGAGAACGAGGGTAGGTCCAATCAAGGACAGTAGTGGGAGACTGTGTATTGAGTCGGAAGAGATAGGAGAGGTCTTGAATGAGTACTTTTCTTCAGTATTTACAAATGAGAGGGACCATATTTTTGAAGAGGAGAGTATGAAACGGACTGGTAAGCTAGAGGAGATACTTGTTGGGAAGGAAAATGTGTTGAGATTTTGAAAAACTTGAGGATAGACAAGTCCCCCGGGCCTGACAGGATATATCCTAGGATTATGTGGGAAGCAAGAGAGGAAATTGCTGAACCGTTGGCAATGATCTTTTCGTCTTCACTGTCAATGGGGGTGGTGCCAGGGGACTGGAGAGTGGCGAATGTTGTGCCCCTGTTCAAAAAAGGGAATAGGGATAACCCCGGGAATTACAGGCCAGTTAGTCTTACTTCGGTGGTAGGCAAAGTACTGGAAAGGGTACTGAGGGATAGGATTTATGAGTATCTGGAAAGACACTGCTTGATTAGGGACAGCAAGCACGGATTTGTGAGGAGTAGGTCTTGCCTTACAAGTCTTATTGAATTCTTTGAGGAGGTGATCAAGCATGTGGATGAGGGTAGAGCAGTGGATGTAGTGTACATGGATTTTAGTAAGGCATTTGATAAGGTTCCCCATGGTAGGCTTATGCGGAAAATCAGGAGGCATGGGATAGTGGGAAGTTTGGCCAGTTGGATAGAGAATTGGCTAACCGTTCGAAGTCAGAGAGTGGTGGAAGATGGTAAATATTCAGCCTGGAGCCCAGTTACAAGTGGAGTTCCGCAGGGATCAGTTCTGGGTCTTCTGCTGTTTGTAATTTTTATAAATGACTTGGAAGAGGGAATCGAACGGTGGGTCAGTAAATTTGCAGACGATACGAAGATTGGTGGAGTTGTGGATAGTGAGGAGGACTGTTGTCGGCTGCAAAGGGACTTAGATATGATGCAGAGATGGGCTGAGGAGTGGCGAATGGAGTTCAATCCTGTCAAGTGTGAGGTTGTCCATTTTGGAAGGACAAATAAGAATGCAGAATATAGGGTTAACGGTAGGGTTCTTAGTAAGATGGAGGAGCAGAGGGATCTTGGGGTCTATGTTCATAGACCTTTGAAAGTTGACACTCAGGTGGATAGAGCTTGTAAGAAGGCCTATGGTGTATTAGTGTTCATTAGCAGAAGGATTGAATTCAAGAGTCGTAAGGTGATGTTGCAGCTGTGTAGGACCTTGGTAAGGCCACATTTGGAATACTGTGTGCAGTTCTGATCGCCTCATTTTAGGAAATTTGTGGAAGCTTTGGAGAGGATGCAGAGGAGATTTACCAGGATGTTGCCTAGAATGGAGAATAGGTCGTACAAGGATAGGTTGAGAGTGCTAGGCCTTTTCTCATTGGAACGGCGAAGGATGAGGGGTGACTTGATAGAGGTTTATAAGATGATCAGGGGAATAGATAGACAGTCAGAGACTTTTTCCCCAGGTACAACAGAGTGTTACAAGGGGACATAAATTTAAGGTGAAGGGTAGAAGGTATAGGGGGGATGTCAGGGATAGGTTCTTTACCCAGAGAATGCTGGGGGCATGGAATGCGCTGCCTGTGGGAGTGGCAGAGTCAGAATCATTGGTGACCTTTAAGCGGCAATTGGATAGGTACATGGATAGGTGCTTAAGCTAGGACAAATGTTCGGCACAACATCATGGGCCGAAGGGCCTGTTCTGTGCTCTCTTGTTCTATGTTCTATGTTCTATTGTTCTATGTTCTATGTTCGATGAGGGAGCATAATCTGGGTGGCATGGTGGCACAGTGGTTAGCCCTGCTGCCTCACAGCACCAGAGTCCCAGGTTCAATTCCAGCCTTGGGTGACTATCTGTGTGGAGTCTGCACATTTTGCCTGGATTTTCTCCCACAGTCCAAAGATGTGCCACGCTAAATTGCCTGTAGTGTTAGATGCATTAGTCAGAGGGAAATGGGTCTGGGTAGGTTACTCTTCGGAGGGTTGGGGTGGACTTATTGTGCCTGTTTCCACACTGTAGGTAATCTATTAAATTCCAGTGCGTTCAGGAGGGATGTTCGGAAGCACTTCCACAGAAAAAGGGTGGGAGAGGATTAGAAATCTCTTCCACACACATCAGTGGATACTGGATGATTTGTTAACTTTAAATCTGAGATAGTTCTTTGGTTTGTTAAGCAAAGAATTTAAGGATAATGCAGCTGTTTTGATTTGTAAAGCTTAATCTATCATCCTTTTTGGAAATTCTCTCCTCCCCACTGCCTCTGGTCAGGAAATTCAAATATTAACAGATTGCCCTCCTGATCCCTGCACGTCAAGGCATTTGTCATGCACAGATGTGTAGAATTACAGTGTGAATATCACAGCAGTTCCAACACTCACACATTGTCACTAAGGGAGCCTTGCATTCTCTGTAAGTGCAAGATACATGGAGTAGCTTGGTTGAAATCTTACATAAGTTCTGATGACCTGTTTTCTGGTCCTGTAGTGGCTCCAATCAGGATTTTGTCCAATGCCAAGAGCTAGGGAAAACCTGACCCAAGGGAAAGAGGAGAATTTGCTTTATTGACAGTCCAATCTCCAGTCCTATTACTGGGTTAGGAGCAAGGTTTCCAATGGGGTTCTGCCTCCAGCAGAGTTGGAGCTGATACCTTTAAGAATCTTTTACAGTTATTCAAATAGTTATCTTGTAACCAAACAAAATCAGAGATTTCTTTCTGCTCCCTGAGGAGGACTGTGTACTCAGATTCCATCCTAGCTCCATAATCTCTGGAGTGAATGGGCTGGAGGACAATCTTAAAATTCAAACTCACTCAATCCAAAGCAATTCTACAGACACAATGGGCAGGTCATTGGTGGTAAAATCTTATTGTTGCTCTCTGAAACAGGCAGGGGGAGCTTCTGTTCAGTAATTCGCTATTTCTTTTCCCATTTGCTTTCCACAGTTAATTTGCTGGCAATTTGCATTCTTTCCCAGCATAAGTGTGGTGTTTCCTCTTGCTTGACTCGTTTCCTGGTGGTTATGGCAGCTGCCGATCTGATTTTATTTTCACTGATGTTATGCTGAGGAGAATTCCCTATTTTTATTACCCACAGTCTTTTCTGGACATCACCCCTGTGTGTTGTGTTATTGGGGCTCTGTTTCGTGCAGCCATGGACTGCTCTGTCTGGTTCACCGTCACTTTCTCCTTTGACCGGTTTGTTGTCAGAAGCTGAGAACAAAATATTGCACTGAGAAAACTGCGACAATGGTTCTAGCAACAACTTGCATCCTGTTCTGTCTGAAAAACATCCCTTTCTATTTTCAATATGAATCTTGGACGATGATCAACAATGTGCCATTCTACTGTAAAATAAAATCAAGTTACTACACTGAGACTTGGTGGGTGGCATTGGATTGGCTTGGTACGGTTTTAACCCCTTTACTGCCATTCGCTTTAATTCTGTTGCTCAATGCTCTGACAGTCAGACACATTTTAGTGACCAGTCAAGTCCGAAAGAGGCTGAAGGGTGAGAGCAAAGGAGAGAACTGAAGAGACCCAGAGATGGAGAGCAGAAGGAAGTCTGTGATTTTACTCTTCTCCATATCGGGGAGCTTCATCCTCCTGTGGTTAATCAATGTTGTGGATTTCTTGTATTATGTCATTCAAGGAATGAATATTGACGAATACCCGCCTTTTCAACTTCACCTCAATAAGGTTGGTTATATGCTGCGGACTCTAAGTTGTTGCACAAACACATTTATTTATGCAGCAACTTTTTCTCGGTTCAGAGCAAAGTTCAGTAACACAGCAAAATACCTGGTTACATGAATTCTTTGTGTTATAAATAAATAAAACTCCTCAGTGAAGCACATAGTAGGGACTTGTTGTTCCTGGGCTTGAATGATTTTTGTTTCATTAATTTGTGCAACATGGACATCATTGGCTGGGTCAGCATTTAATCCCTGTCCCTAGTTGTCCTTTGAAAAGGTGGTGGTCTCCTTCCTTTTTGAATCGCTGCAGTCCATGTGCTTTGGTTCACCTACAATGTTGTTAGGGAAGGAGTTCTTGGATTTTAATGCAGCAATACTGAAGGAGCGGTGACATATTTCCAAATCAGGATGATGAGTAGCTTAAAGGTAAACTTGGAGGTGCTGGTGTTCCCATGTATCTGCTGATCTTCTCCATCCAGGTTGAAGTGGTTGTGGGTTTGGAAGGAATTGTACAGGGCTGTGAATTTCTGCAGTGCATCTTTTAGATGCTACACACTGGCCTACTGAGCATCGGTGGAGGCAAGAGTGAATATTTGTGGATGTGGTACCAATCAAGCGGACTGTTTTGTCCTGGATGGTGTCAAGCTTCTTGAGTGTTTGTTGGAGCAACACCCATCCAGACAAGTGGGGAGTATTCTATGACACCCTGACAAGAATCCTTATCCCAGTGCAGGAAGAGAGTCGAGCTGCAAACCTGCGGATTCCTCATCATTGCATAATCCAAAGGAATTGTCTGAGAAAGTTAAATTTCCTATTGGGTAATTCCAAATGGAATTTCCTATTGGGTAATTCCTATCAGCTTGGAATCATCTATTCATCTCCATCAAATTCAAATACTTCAGAGGGTTCTAGAACATAGATAGAACATAGAACATAGAACATAGAACATAGAACAATACAGCACAGAACAGGCCCTTCGGCCCACGATGTTGTGCCGAACTTCTAACCTAGATTAAGTACCCATCCATGTACCTATCCAAATGCCGCTTAAAGGTCGCCAATGATTCCGACTCTACCACACCCACAGGCAGCGCATTCCATGCCCCCACCACTCTCTGGGTAAAGAACCCACCCCTGACATCTCCCCTATACCTTCCACCCTTCACCTTAAATTTATGTCCCCTTGTAACACTCTGTTGTACCCGGGGAAAAAGTTTCTGACTGTCTACTCTATCTATTCCTCTGATCATCTTATAAACCTCTATCAAGTCACCCCTCATCCTTCGCCGTTCCTACGAGAAAAGGCCGAGAACTCTCAACCTATCCTCGTACGACTTCCTCTCCATTCCAGGCAACATCCTGGTAAATCTTCTCTGCACCCTCTCCAAAGCTTCCACATCTTTCCTAAAGTGAGGCGACCAGAACTGCACACAGTACTCCAACTGTGGCCTAACCAAAGTCCTGTACAGCTGCAACATCACTTCACGACTCTTGAATTCAATCCCTCTGCTAATGAACGATAATACTCCATAGGCCTTCTTACAAACTCTATCCACCTGAGTGGCAACCTTCAAAGATCTATGTACATAGACCCCAAGATCCCTCTGTTCCTCCACCTGACTAAGAACCCTACCATTAACCCTGTATTCCGCATTCTTATTTGTTCTTCCAAAATGGACAACCTCACACTTGGCAGGGTTGAACTCCATCTGCCACTCCTCAGCCCAGCTCTGCATCATATCTAAGTCCCTCTGCAGCCGACAACATCCCTCCTCACTGTCCACAACTCCACCTATCTTCGTATCATCTGCAAATTTACTGACCCACCCTTCGACTCCCTCATCTAAGTCATTAATAAAAATTACAAACAGCAGAGGACCCAGAACTGATCCCTGCGGAACTCCACTTGTAACTGGGCTCCAGGCTGAATATTTACCATCTACCACCACTCTCTGCCTTCGACCGGTTAGCCAGTTTTCTATCCAATTGGCCAAATTTCCCTCTATCCCATGCCTCCTGACTTTCCGCATAAGCCTACCATGGGGAACCTTATCAAATGCCTTACTAAAATCCATGTACACTACATCCACTGCTCTTCCCTCATCCACATGCTTGGTCACCTCCTCGAAGAGTTCAATAAGACTTGTAAGGCAAGACCTACCCTTCACAAATCCGTGCTGGCTGTCCCTAATCAAGCAGTGTCTTTCCAGATACTCATAAATCCTATCCCTCAGTACCCTTTCCATTACTTTGCCTACCACAGAAGTAAGACTAACAGGCCTGTAATTCCCGGGGTTATCCCTATTCCCTTTTTTGAACAGGGGCACAACATTCGCTACTCTCCAGTCCCCTGGTACCACCCCCGTTGCCAGTGAAGACGAGAAGATCATTGCCAACGGTACTGCAATTTCCTCTCTTGCTTCCCACATAATCCTAGGATATATCCCGTCAGGCCCGGGGGACTTGTCTATCCTCAAGTTGTTCAAAATGTCCAACACATCTTCCTTCCTAACAGGTATCTCTTCTAGCTTACCATTCCATTTCACACTCTCCTCTTCTACAATACGGTCCCTCTCGTTCGTAAATACTGAAGAGAAGTACTTGTTCAAGACCTCTCCTATCTCTTCCGACTCAATACACAGTCTCCCACTACTGTCCTTGATCGGACCTACCCTCGTTCTCGTCATTCTCAGGTTTCTCACATACGCATAAAATGCCTTGGGGTTATCCTTGATCCTATCCACCAACGATTTTTCATGCCCTCTCTTAGCTCTCCTAATCCCTTTCTTCAGGTCCCTTCTGGCTACCCTGTATCCCTCCACTGCTCTGTCTGAATCCTGTTTCCTCAACCTTATGTAAGCCTCCTTCTTCCTCTTTACCAGACATTCAACCTCTCTCGTCAACCAAGGCTCCCTCACACGACCATTTCTTTCCTGCCTGATAGGTACATACATATCATGGACACGTCGTATCTGCTCTTTGAAAAAGTTCCACATTTCCACCACATCCTTCCCTGACAGCCTAAGCTCCCAACGTATGCTCCTCAAATCCTGCCTTACAGCATCGTAATTTCCCTTCCCCCAATTATAAAATCTACCTTGTTGAGCGCACCTATCTCTCTCCATAACCAAGGTGAAAGTCACAGAATTGTGGTCACCATCACCAAAATGTTCACCCACTAACAAGTCCACCACTTGTCCCGGTTCATTACCGAGTACCAAATCCAATATGGCCTCCCCTCTGGTTGGACAATCTACATACTGCGTTAGAAAAGCTTCCTGGACACACTGCACAAACACCGCCCCATCCAATCTACTTGATCTAAAGAGCTTCCAATCAATATTTGGGAAGTTGAAGTCGCCCATGACTACGACCCTGTGGCTTCTGCACCTTTCCAAAATCTGTTTCCCAATCTGTTTCTCCACATCTCTGCTGCTATTGGGGGGCCTATAGTAAACACCCAACAAGGTGACTGCACTTTTCCTATTTCTGACTTCAGCCCATACTACCTCCAGAGGCAGATCCCCCTCAAACTTCCTTTCTGCAGCCGTTATACCATTTCTAATTAGCAATGCCACCCCCCCTCCTTTTTTCCCACCCTCCCTAATCTTACTGAAACACCTGTAACCAGGAACCTCCAACAGCCATTCCTGTCCCACATCTATCCACGTTTCCGTGATGGCCACAACATCGTAGTCCCAGGTACCGATCCACGCCTTAAGTTCACCGACCTTATTTCTGATACTCCTTGCGTTGAAGTATACGCACTTGAGCCCGTCTCTGTGTCCGCAAGTAGTCCCTGTCAGTGCTACCTTCTCCACAGCCTCCCTACAGTCTTGGGCATCCTGACAAACAGCTAACCTACTTGCTGGACTACAAGTCCGGATCCCATCCCCCTGCTAAATTAGTTTAAACCCCCCCGAAGAGTGCTAGCAAACCTACCCCCCAGGATATTGGTGCCCTTCTGGTTCAGGTGCAACCCGTCTTGTTTGTACAGGTCCCACCTTCCCCAGAATGCAGTCCAATTGTCCAAATATCTGAAGCCCTCCCTCCTACACCATCCTTGCAGCCACGCGTTCAACTGCACTCTCTCCCTATTCTTTGCCTCACTGTCACGTGGCACCGGCAACAACCCAGAGATGACGACTCTGTCTGTCCTAGCTTTTAGCTTCCAGCCTAACTCCTTGAGCTCTTGAATGACCTCCCCACCCCTCTTCCTACCTATGTCGTTGGTGCCAATGTGCACCACGACTTCTGGCTGCACACCCTCCCCCTTAAGGATTCTGAAGGCACGGTCTGAGACGTCTCGGACCCTAGCACCCGGGAGGCAACAAACCATCCGTGAGTCTCGCCCATGTCCACAGAACCGCCTGTCCGTCCCTCTAACTAGAGAGTCCCCTATAACTAGCGCTCTCCTCCTCTCCCCTTTCCCTTCTGAGTCTCAGAGCCACAGACCCCTTCACTGCAGCTTACACCTGCAACGCTGTCCCCCCCAACAGTTTCCAAAGCTGTATATTTTTTTTTTTTTTTCTCTTCACAAAAAGAGCGGGAGCAGCAGAGGAAGTGACGGCAAACAGAGGGGCAGCCGTCTGATACAATTTCATAGAATAATTCTTCAGAAAATGTTTGACCATTCAACAGACCCCATACTAATGGCAAAAACAGCCAGCTATGAGCTGTTTCGATGCAAGAAAGTGTGGCAGGTATTATATGACATTATCAGTTCCCACCCACCGAACAAATTTCTGGGATCCCGATTTTTCGGCATCATACAGGTGTGGAGGCTGAAAAACCTCAAGGATTCAGTCAAGGGTTAGAGAGGGAGGGCAACAGCTCACAGCACCATCCAAACTGACAGCACACACAAACACATGCACAGATACACATACACAGATGCACAGATATACACACACACACGCATACATACAAATGCACACCATTGCGGTGTGGAAATTGTTGCAATTGGACTGAGGTCCCTCGGTGAAGATGCTCATGTGGAGAAATGTTGTGCACCCCCTGCAATGTGGAAATGATTTATCTTTGAGTAGTATTCCTGACATTATTCAAAACACAGTATTTCTAGTGCAATTATATCCAGGCAACTCCATGTGAACCTATTTGTGAGGAGACAGTGTGAATGTTATTATACTTTCTGCTGCTTACAGTGTTTTCTGAAGTACTCTCACAAATTCTAAGTGAGAAAGGATTCAAAAATGGTAGCAGTGAGACCAGCATTGGGCATGTTCATCTCCTTCTCCTCATATTTCAAGGACAGTATCACAAGTCATCCAGCAAAACTGTTCTGTGTCTCCAAAGGTATTCTTTGAAGAACAAAACAAATGCGCAATATGAGAGATTCACAGACTTAAATGTTTTCCCCAAAAATAAATCTGATTCTTGTGGAAAGTTCACTAGAGGGTGGCATTGTATCACTTTAGACACAAGATGGGCAGACAGAGAGAAAGACAGAGACTCGAGCCTTTGATTCACCATATTTTAATTCATTCATCCAAAATTCCATCAGGACAAAGTGAGTACCATTGCAGGCAGAGACGGACAGACACATACACACACTCATGTCAACATTATCATCAACATTGTAATATCTTAAATACAAAAGGGACAGAGAGAGAGAGAGAGGTGTTTGATCCCATTTTAATGGCTTCATCCCAAAAACAACAGAGACCCGATTGCAGAGATACACATAAACATAGATTCCTGCAGTAACATGAACACACACTAGACACAAACACATAGATAGGTACAAAGACAGACACAGATCCACGTAATCAAAAAGTACTGTAATACATACACGAACACACACACATATACCTTCAGACACACACAGTCATTCACACAGATGCACAGGCACACACACAGACACAGAGGTAGAAACCCACACAGACTGACACAGAAACACACACATACTTGCAGACACACAGACACGTACATACAGAAACAAACACACACAGGCATACACATTCAGTCTCAGATATTGTCAAGGACAGCAACAGTGAAGCCACTAATAAAATTCCTCATTCCAAAAACTAAATGAGAAATCAGTAAATTTTTTGGAATGTGAGAGTTTACTGGAAATGTGTGCATAATTTCAAATGAAGAGCTGTGCCTTTGTTATGAAGGTGTTAAAGTGTACTGTATCTTTAGGAAAGTATTTGACAGCACCAAGTGTTCTGAACAAGATACAATGAAACCTTTTAGTCCAGCAGCTAGAATAGTATGTTGGAGACAAAAAACGAATGTGAATTAGGCCAATCAGTTTAAATTATACACCAAAAAAAAAAAACTCCAATCAAGTTTGAATCTAGTATATCGACAATATTAAAAGCCGATGACAAAATCTGGTGCTTGGGGATATAAAACCAGGAAAACATGAACAGTTGAGAGAGAACTGCCAAGCCAGCAATAAATGCAGACTGCCCACACAATAGGTCTCTTAAAGGTACATTTATCTATCAAGGACCTGTGAAAGAGAAATTCTAAGAAGAAGAAAATCGACAGAGGAAGATACAAATGGAAGATTCGACAGCTGCCTGGTTTTGAAATTTGGATTTTGATAAATCTTAATCGGAGGTTTTATTGGACTTGTATTATAAAAGGGAAAGTAACAATAGGAGATATAAAGAGATTCCGCTTTGGCCCCACTCCTTTCCCTGAACATGTCATCTTGCCGGTAAGCGGGGTCGGGCGGCCGTTCCTGATTTTATTTTATATTTTCCTCTCTCACGCAGCCCAGAGGTTGTATTTTAATTGGACGGGATTCTTAACGAATGCATTGATTTCTTCGTAAAGAAAAGCAATAGTGTGAAAGGGTTGGAATAAAGAAAGTGTTAATTTATGTAAAAAGGTAAAATTCAGGATCTCTGATTTGAGGTTTGAGTTTATTTTAACCTTGAATAGATCTGGCACATTAATCCTTCCTCCCCTTCTCAATAGACGCTGTTGGAACTGTTCAATGTTTCCAGCAGCTTGTGTGATTATTTGAGGTTCCCAACAGGAGCAGTGTCTCACTTTTCGAAAAGAAAATGCTGTGCTGCAATGAACATTTCAATAAGAAGCTGCAGAGGGGTAAACTTCAGAGCTGCTGAGTTTTGTTGCCCACTTCCACGTTGCAATTCATAGAAATCATCGTCATGACAAGCGAGGAGCAATCTGGATGGTTTGTTTTCTCACAGAATAAAACATTCATGTAATTTCAGAGAAAATAAGGTGACAATGCCAGTTCATCTTCAAGTTCTTCTGTCCAAAATGGCTTTGAAAGCACAACCCTGTGATGTCTGGGAATCAAACGCGCGTTAACTGCTTGGAAGGGAGCTATACTTCCCACTATACCACCAACGCTGTGCGACTGAATGGCTCTAAATTCTCAAACGCATTTAACAAGACCGTGATCATAAGTAATTGAACGTGACGAAAATAAAAACACAAATTTCTGGCGAAACTCAACAGGCCAGCCATCATTAGCATCAGAAATCTTCAGTTCTGAAAAAGAATCATTACACCCAAAAGTTTGACTCTGCTTTCTCCCCACAGATGCCAGACCTGCCGAATTTCACCAACATTTTCTGTATTAGTTTTGAAATCTCCAGTATGGACAGTTCTTTCCTTCAAATAGACCTGATAATGCATTGAGTATAGGAGTTGCAAAACATGTTGCAGCTGTGCAGGACATTGGTGAGGCCACTTTTTGAATATTGTGTGCAATTCCAGTCTCCCTGTCAAAAGGATACTGTAAACTTGAAAAGTTTCAGAAAAGATTTACCAGGATGTTGCCAGGGTTGGCAGGTTTGAGCCATATGGAGAAGCTTAATAGGGTGGGACTGAGGGGTGACTTTAGAAGTTTATAAAATCGTGAAGGGCATTAATAGGGGGAATATTTTTCTTGGATTGGGGGATTCAGAACTAGAGGTTATAGGGTTAAGAAGAGAGGGAAAAAGTTTAAAAGGGAACTTATCGGCAACCTTTTCATTCAGAGGGTGGTGTGTTTATGAAATGAGCTGCCAGAGGAAGTGGTGGAGGCTGGTACAATTGCAACATTTAAAAGGCATCTGGATAGGTAAATGTATTGGGAGGATTTAAAAGGATATTGGCCAAACTGCTGGCTAATTAACTTAGGATGTCTGGTAGGCATGGACGAGTGACCGAAGGTCTGTTTCACTGCTGTACATCTCTCTGGCTCTATGACCCATTGAAGGGGATACTGGGTCAGGTGATAGTCTACCTCCGAGGCAGAGGTGAAGCAGCAGAGAATTGATGTGGAAACTTGATTCCGCCCAACAAGTCCACACTGATTCTTCGAACAGCATCCCGCCTAGATTCACTCCCTTACCCTGTAATTCTGCATTTCCCATGTATGATCCATTTTACCTTCACATCCCTGAATATTATGGGTAATTTAATATGGCCAAGGTACCTAATGTGCACATCTTTGGATTATGTGAGGATACCGGAGAAGTGGATTCAGATGAGTATCCTCAGGGATTGACAATATTAAAGTCTCACTGACATTAGAATGAAGTGCTGTCTGCTCATCTGTCCCAAATAATCTGCCCCTACCTCTGATGTTCTATCCTTGTGTTTCAGATTCGCAAATATACCTAAAAGGGAAATCAGGAGGGCAACAAGGGAACGTGAGAAGGCTCTGGCAAATAGGGTTAGCGAGAATCCAAATAAATTCTACAGATGCTTCAAGGACAAAAGAGTAACCAGGGAGAAAATAGGGCCCCTCAACGATCACAAAAGCAACCTTTGTGTGGACCTGCAGGCGATGAGGGCAAATGTTGAAGGACTATGTTGCATCAGTGTTTACTGTACAGAAGGACATGCAACATATTGAATGTAGGAAAATAAACTTCGATATCTTAAAAAATGTCCATATTACAGAGGAAGAGAAGCTGGATGTCTTAAAACGCATAAAGATGGATAAATCCCCAGGACCTGGTCAAGTATACCCTAGAACTCTCTGAGAAGTAAGGGAAGTAATTGCTGGGCCTCTTGCTGAGATATCTGAATAGGATATATAGATAGGATAATTGAGAAGGCGTTTTATATGCTTTCTTTTTTTGGTCAGAGTATTGAGTCTAAAAGTTGGGAGGTTATGTTGTGGCTGTACAGGACATTGGTTAGGCCACTGTTGGAATATTGTGCGCAATTTTGGTCTACTTCCTATTGGAAAGATGTTGTGAAACTTCAAGGATTCAGAAAAAAAATTACAAGGATGTTGCCAAGGGAGAGGCTGATCAGTCTGAGGATGTTTTCCCTGGAGCGATGGAGGCTGAGAGGTGACCTTATACAGGTTTACAAAATTTATGACGGGCGTGGATAGGATAAATAGACAAAGTTTTTTTTTCCCCTGGTTTCGGGGAGTCCAGAACTAGAGGGCATAGGTTTAGGGTGAAAGGGGAAAGATATAAATGAGACCAAAGGGGCAACATTTTCACACAGAGGGTGGTACGTGTATGGAATGAGCTGCCAGAGGAAGTGGTGGAGGCTGGTACAATTGCAACATTTAAGAGGCATTTGGATGGGTATACGAATAGGAAGGGTTTGAGGGATATGGGCCGGTTGCTGGCAGCTGGGACTCTATTGGGTTGGGATATCTGGTCGGCATGTTCGGGTTGAACCAAAGGGTCTTTTTCCATGCTGTACATCTCTCTGACTCTATGACTCTACCTAATTGAAAGTCTAGTGATATATAATGGATCATAAGCATTCAGATTCAGAAAGCATTAGTTGCTTACTGCAAGGAGAATTGTTCACTGCTTTGGGTTGCTCAGTTCAACCTCAGAAGTAAATGCAATACCTCAACAAGTACGAATTGGGCTTTTGCAACCAGTTTGTCAATTACCTAAAATACCATGTTTACCAAATGTTTCAAACTGAATCACACTGTGGAATCCTGCATTGGATAACTTAAAGGCTCTGACAATGAAACAGTCCAATTTTTTTTGCAGAAAGAGAGCTAACAGCACAAAGGGGAACAGTAATTCACTGACAAAGTACATCGACCAATTCAGCATATCCTAAAAATAATCTATACGATTCTCCCTATGGTAGGTGTTTCAGGTACGCAACACTGAGTTGTTCGTAAAAGTCTTGATTTAAATTGATAAAAAAAATTTACTCTATGGTGAACACTTGCTCAGGTTGAGTGAAATTTCCAGAATTCCATCTTTGAGAGCGTTTGTTTTATTGACTCAGTTGAAAATATGATCCTTTTTGTAAGCCAAGATTTCTACAAAATATCAAGCTAAGATCAAGCTAAGGAGTAACGTGTTGCTTCACAGCGCAGTACAGTATTGGCACGTTTTTGAAGAACATGCAGTACTGAAACGAGCTGTCACTGCAGAACTATACTTTCTCTCACTAAGAGAGGGCGGAGAAAATTCTTCATTGAAATTGTTGGTTCGAGTATATAAGGAATCTTTTCTCAATGTTCATTGTGGTTTGTTATTTAATTAGTGGCAAAGTGAAAAAGTGTTACAATTTGAAATATTTTCAAACAGTTGGCACAGTGTGATATGTTTCATCGTTCTCTTCAGCATTTCACAGAAGTAGATTGTAATGTTTTTATGGTAAGTAAAAATCTGACAGCAGGTTTATTTTGTTCAATCTCCAGTCGTAAGGTGTGTTCTAATTTATATGGAGTTATGATACACCCTTTTTAGTGGTAATCAATCTTCTTTTCACTGCTTAGATCTGAGAGTTTGTTGTTCATGAAGTTATACATAATATTACACGAGGTGCTCAATGAATGTCTGGTACTGAGGATGTTGAGTGCTGCACAAAGTCCCAGTTCTGAAAATAGAAGCGAGGGACTCCATTAGTCATCGCAAAAATATCAACTCCCAGCACAAGGAGATCTCAGAAACCAAAGTAGAAATTGCTGCAGATATTCATCAGATCTGGCACCATCTGGAGAGCAAGAAACAGAATTAACATTATGAGACAAAACAAAAACCGAATGAACTATGGATGCTGGAAATCAGTTCCCATACTGCCTGAGATTACCAAGAGGGTCCCACCTTTGCAACCTTGCCCTTCCACTGAGGCAAGTTGACCCTCAGGTTAAACTCCAAACCATCCATGTCTCGCTAATGAGAGAGCGGCTTTATGGTCCACTGGGACTATGGCACAGTGTCATAATGCAATTCAGGATGGTGAGTGGCTTAGAAGGGAACATGCAAGTGGTGGTGTTCCGAAACATCTACTGTTTTTGCCTTTAGGATGGTGATGGTCTTGGATTTGGAAGATGCAAAGGCAAATTTCTGCAGTGCGTACTGTCAGTGATACATAATGCTGCTACTGAACAGCAGTGTTGGATGTACTGCATATTTGTAGGTATGGTTCCAATCAAACAGGCTACTTTGCCATTAAATAGAAAGTTAATGTTACTCTTCTGAACTATTTTGTAGAAGAGTTATACTGAATGCAAAAGGGATTTCTCTCCACAGATGCTGCCAGGCTTGCTGAATTTCTCCAGCACTTTCTGCTTTCATCTCTGATTTCAAATGTTTGCAGCATTGTACTTTTGCATTCCTGCTTTTTCAAGGTGCTATCCATTTCCTCGAGTTTGTGTTCTATCACAGTACTGATGTGTGCCTTGCAAATAGTGGAGAGGTTTTCAAAGTCTGTGATGTATTCTTGTCCTCTGACCTGCTCTTGTATCCATAGTACTTTTATTGTGAATCCAACTCATTTCTAGCTCAGGTTATTAATCATAGGGGATTCAGCAATGGTGAAGCCGTAGATGGCCAAGAGGTATCATTTAGGCAGTCTCTTATTGGAGGCACTAATTGCTTTGCATTTGTATGGAGCGAAAGTTAATTCCCATTTGTCATCTCAGGCCTGGATGTTGCTGGGATCTTGCTGCAGATCGACACGGTGTGTTTTAGTGTCTCAAGAGTTAAGAATGCTGCTAAACCTTGTACAATTATTAGTGAATACTCTGATTTATGACACAATTAGATTAGATTAGATTAGATTAGATTACTTACAGTGTGGAAACAGGCCCTTCGGCCCAACAAGTCCACACCGACCCGCCGAAGCGCATCCCACCCAACCCATTCCCCGACATTTACCCCTGCACCTAACACTACGGGCAATTTAGCATGGCCAATTACCTGACCTGCACATTTTTGGACTGTGGGAGGAAACCGGAGTACCACGCAGACACGGGGAGAATGTGCAAACTCCACACAGTCAGTCGCCTGTGACGAGGTACTGCCAGTTAAACAGTCACTTAGGATAGTTATTCCTTGGGCACAATATTGAAGAACTCCTACTGTAAAGTCCTGAAGTTTAGATGGCTCACCTCTAAAAACCGCACCAATTTCTGTGGGTCTGGAGTCATAATTGGGCAGCACGGTGGCACAGTGGTTAGCACGGTGGCACTGTGGTTAGGTGCATTTATTTGCTAAGTTAGATGTTTGAAATAAATTATGGATGAGCAGACTGAATTGTTTTCCTATGCAAAGAAAGGTACTGAGTAGAAAGTAGAAGAATAATTTCCATATGCATGAAGTGTTTATGGTGTGTGTGTGTGTGTGTGTGTGTATGTGTGTGTGTGTGTACACACATCTTTGTGTGTGTGTTTGTGTGTTGTGGGTAAGTTATGGCAGGGTGTATTGGTTGATTTTAAAAGACAAGTAGGTGAATGACACAAATGTTGATTGGGTGGATGGCAGTGAGGAAAATAGTTTTAGTTTAAACATAGATATTGACAGGTTTCTCGGAAGGGCAGGTCAGTGGCAGATAAAATGTAACCCTGATAAATGTGAGGTGATGCACTTTGAAAGAAATTACAAGACAAGGTAATGGTCAATGAATGGTAATACACTAGGATGCTTCGAGGAACAAAAAGCCTGAGGTGATTTTTATTTTTATTGAAAATTTTAACATTTTTTCACAAATTTGCAAAAGAAAACTAAAAAAAAAAGTCCCAAGTATAAACATTGATATACAGTTAAATCTTAACCAAAGTCTATCAAACAAGAAAAATGAAATACCAAGAGAAAAAAAAGACAAAACTCAACTAACTACTCATCTAAGGCGGCACGGTGGCACAGTGGTTAGCACTGCTGACTCACAGCGCCAGAGACCTGGGTTCAATTCCTGCCTCAGGCGACTGACTGTGTGGAGTTTGCACGTTGTCTGCGTGTTTCCTCCGGGTGCTCCGGTTTCCTCCCACAGTCCCAAGATGTGCAGGTCAGGTGAATTGGCCATGCTAAATTGCCCGTAGTGTTAGTTAAGGGGTAAATGTTGGGGTATGGGTGGGTTGCGCTTCGGCGGGGCAGTGTGGACTTGTTGGGCCGAAGGGCCTGTTTCCACACTGTAAGTAATCTAATCTAATTTACAACTAACCAGAGTGTATCATTAAAATTCTTACATTATTCAAGAGAAAGAAAAAAATCCAACGGATAACACAAATTGAGCAGTGATATACATGCTCGGAATGTGTTAACATCAGATCACAACAAAACTCGTATTTATCCAAAACATCCCGAGCATAGAGCATATAAAATTCATAAAAATAAAAAAGCTCTTTAGTACATTCGGATCAATATAATAAAAGAATATATTTTTAAATAGGAAAAAAAGTGTAAAACGTATTGAAATGGAGATCTTCCCCCTTATTCCCAGGGGGCATCACTTCCTTTCCAAAAAACCATCATGACCTCTCCCAACCAGTGCCCCACCCTTGACCCAGGCACCCCACGATAGGATAAAGAAAATTCAAGTATACTACTGAACTAGTGAGTACCCTATCCCCCACACCCCCGACCCACACCAACACCTGGATATATTAGGTAATGTTAATACCATATATGAACATCTGACTAAAATTACAGTCTCAGCAAATAATAATTAAATATATTAATACAAAATAACAAGGGAAAACAACCCCACTCCCAAGGACAAAGGTAAAATAAAATTAACTAGACCCCCTGGCATATATATATATATATATAAAAGGGGGGAAAGGAAATCGCTAAGTAAAGGATGAATAAATAAATCCCTCTTCCCACCCCCCCAGAGATAATGTTAACAGTAAGATAATGAAAGGAAAAAATAAAGGGTGTGTAAACCGGGGTGGGGGATAGGGCAATACAACATCAATTAACTCTTATAATTTGTCTCAGAGAGTCCAAAAGTTCCTTGGCCTACTCCGGTGATCCGAAGTTATACGTGGACCCTTCATGGCTAAAGCGTAGTATAGCTGGCTTGCGCAAGGAGTATTGAATGTTTAAATCCCTTAAACGCTTCTTTGCTTCATCAAACACCTTCCTCTTTCGGACCAAACTGGGGAAAAGTCCTGAAATAACATAATCTTGGATCCTTTATAAGTCATGGCT
Source organism: Chiloscyllium plagiosum (assembly GCF_037043375.1). NCBI lineage: Eukaryota > Metazoa > Chordata > Chondrichthyes > Orectolobiformes > Hemiscylliidae > Chiloscyllium > Chiloscyllium plagiosum. The sequence continues at coordinate 49,786,819 of NW_028270167.1, forward strand.
TGGGATCTTTCCCAAGATTTCTGGAGGCTTCCAAGAGCATCTGCCTCATCTTATAGCTCTGCAGCTGGAACAGGACCGGGCGGGGGCGCTGGTTCGAGCCGGGCCCACGTATTGCAACCCTGTAGGCCCATTCTACCCGAACCTGGCCTGATCCAGCCTCCAGATTCAACAACTGCGGAAGCCACTGTTCAACGAACCCTGTAAGCTGGTCGCCTACTTCCCGTTCAGGAAGGGCCAGCAAATGAATATTTTTTCGACGACCTCGATTCTTGAGGTCGTCAATGTGATTCCCTAAGGTCCGGATTCGCTGCTCGAGAGTCCGGACCCGATCCACGGCTGATTCTGCAAAGGCCTCGGAGGTCGTAGTCTTTAGCTCCGCCCTCCAACTCGGCATTCAATTTCTTCGATGTCTCGGCCGTACATTTGTAGCACGGCCGAGAGTGAATTCCACCGACTTCAGGACTCTTCTATGAACGTATCGATCTTTGCATCGAGTTTGGAGATTATTTCCGCAAGGCTCGCCACCGTAGGAAGTCCCCCGGTGCGGCTGCGGTCGCCTCTGCTGCAGCTGGGGAGGGTGTGGGAGGGGCTCCTGCCCGCTGAGAACTGCGGGCTCCTTTCCCCCTAGTCATCTTTACAGGAGACTGAACTATATAAATTTAGTACGAAACCACCAATTGCATTAATTAAAAAGTATTTTTATTTGACTTGGTGAGTGTGGTGGGGAGGGTGACCCACTTTGCATAGGTCTTTGGTGGAGCACTATAGACTCGGACGTGCTGAGTCGCCGCCATCTTGGATCTCGAGGTGATTTTTAAGAGATACCTGAAGACAACAGGCAGGACAGGTTTTTAGGACATTTATGAAGACATTCAGGATACATGCCTTTACCAGTCGAGTTATGTTATACATGAGCAAGAAGGTCCTATTGGAGCTGTACAGGAGTCATCGAGTCATAAAGGTCTATGGCATGGAAATAGGCCCTTTGGTCCAACTTGCCCATGTAACCCCGTTTTAACAATAAAACTACTCCCACTTGCCTGTGTTTGGTCCATATACTTCGACGTCCACCATATCCATGTACCTGTCAAAATTTTATTTGCTTCCACCACTACCTCTGGCTTCCCATTCCAGACATTCACCATCCTCTTGTGTGAAAAATAATAGCCGCTTTGTATCTCTTCCCTTGAACCTATACCCTCTTGTTTTTGATTCACCCACTGTGGGGGAATATCTGTTGGCTATTTACTTTGTCTAGACTCTCATAATTTTATGGACCTTTGTAAAGGCGACCTCTCAGTCTCCTTTGCTCCCGAATTAAGTCCCAGCATGTTCATCTTCTCCCCATAACTCAAACCTCCCAGTCCAGTAGCATCTTCATAAATCATTCCTGCATTTTTTCTAGTTTTCTAATATCCTTTCTCTCGCATGGTGATCAGAACTGCGTGTAGTAGCCAATTGTATCTTCACCATCGTCTTGAACAGCTGCAGAGAGTTATCCCAACTCCTAGACTCAATGCTCTGACCAATGAAAGAAAGTGCAGATCTCTCTATTCTGCAATGCTCCCCAGTACCCTACAATTGACTGTCTAAATTCTACGCTGGTTTGGCCCACCAAAATACAACACTTTGCTTTTATCAAATTAAAATCCATTCCCAGTTGGTTAAGATCTTGCAGGATTCTCAGATAACATTCTTCACCATGCCACAAATCTTGGTGTCATGTGCAAACTTCTTCACCATACTTCCTAAATTCTCGTGCAAATCATTTATACAAGTAACGAATAATCATGAACCCAGCACTGATCCCTGTGGCACACAGCTCGTTACAAGCCTCCAGTCTGAAAGACAATACACTACTAGCACCCTCTATGTTCTACCGTCAGGCCAATATTATATCCAATTGGCTAGCTGCTCCTGGATTTCATGAGATATGTCCATACGCAACAACCTACACGTGATACATTGTCAAAGGCTTTGCTGTGGATGGCGTATACCACACTGCCCTTATTTACGCTCTTGTTCGCTACTTCAAAAACTCAATCAATTAGGATATTGTTTAGCCCACAGTTGGAGTACTGTGAGCAGTTCTGGTCATTGTGCCATAGGATGTGATTGCATTGGAAGGAGTGTAAAGGACATTCACCAGAATGTCGCTTGGACTACAGTGATTTAGCTGTGCACAAGAGTCTGGATCAGCTTGAGTTACTTTGTTTAGAGCAGACACCAGGATATATCAAATTATGAGAAGCATGGACAGGGAAAACAGAAACCAGTTATTTTCCTTAGTCAAAGGGCCAAGAGCAAGCAGGCATAAATTGTAATATCAAAGGCTGGAAGTTTCGAGGGGACATAACACCCAGAGGATGGTAGGGATCAGCACTATTTTGCCTGGAAGGGTAACTGTTACGGACCATGCCAGACCTCTTCAAAATATCTTGAGAAGGTAGCCTAGAACCTAAGTTTTGTTTGAATTTTAAAGGCAGATGTGAAGTGGGTGCTCCAGGTGTGATCTCATTGGTCAAATTATTTGGCTTTAGCAAAACAGAATGTATTTAAACACTGCAGCTGAGACACGAACAAATGAAAGCAGAATTTCGGAAACATAACTATTGGAAAGCTTAAGTGACCTGATACAGTAACTATTACTAATTACCTGTTCCAATACAGGAACATCACGTAAATACACTCCGGAGGACATAAAGGTTAATTAAAACACAGATACGAACAGGAAGGAGGGAATACCATCCAGAAAGTGGTTTCAGGGTAAATCAGAAGATTGTTTTACTGAAACATGCCACTCTCCTGGAATCACACATCTTGTGACTGCTACAGTTAATTTAAAACTAGAAAATTACTGAACTGAGAGAACTGGCCACTCCCCTTCCATTGTTAAACTAAATCTCTTCAGAACCTCTGCCTTCATGACCTCTCTTCTCAAAAAAGGTGACAGCGTCATAACAGTAACTAACTAAGGTGGGAAAACTCAAAACCTTTAAGACGCACTTGGATGAACACTGAAAATTCAAGACAAAATGTTGGGAAGTGAGATTTGTTGTAGCTTTTTTGTGTAATTTTACAAACTGAGTGGATCTATGGGCCACCTGTGTTCTGTATGATACAATCATTCTATGATTCTGAGATTAAACTTCTGAATTTTTTTTATCTTCGTTTTGAGGAAATGTGGCCCGGTGTTCACTCCAGTTATTGGTGTGGTCAGTATCAGCTTCAGGCTCTGTATGAGAGTACTTATTCACACATAGAATTTCGCAAATGAGATGTAAAACTGAATTAACGAGGAAAGCAATGCTATAACAGTACAACAATTCTCAAGGAGTTCTACACCATGAGGTGTTGAGTGGCTGAATAGCCTCAGCAAAATGAAGGTCATCATTGAAAAGAATATCAAATAAATTAGATATTCATTGAGCTGATAGCACATGAAATGATGCAAGTATTGTCGTTTGAAGACAAATTGCAATTAATGTTTTAGACCTCATAGGATCCAGTCTTTGGAGTATTCAATCACAGACAAAAATCTCAATGACATCATGTCATTAAAATAAACCTGTTCTCATAACCAGGTGTACTCAAAGTTTCCCTTCGGAGGTACCACGCAATATAAAGTCCACTTGCTCAATAAATTTCTGATTCCAACAGTTTGCCAGCAGCGGGAGAGGAAGGTTGTTTCACAAAGTACAAAATGTATCCTGTTAGACAAGTAATTGAAAAAATATACTATACCATTCTTGCCATTGTTGGCATTCCTGGTAAGTCCTGGAACAACTTCAATTGTATGAATCACTGGATTAAACCATGCTGATTTCCACGGTACGATTGATAATTATTTTATTTCCATTTAGCAAGGCAAATCTCAATGACAGATGATATTTCCTTCGCTCACGGAGTTTAAAGTGAACATTTGCTGTTTAGGAGGCTCCTCAGTAATGTGCCGTGTTGTGTGTTTCTCTGTACTGAGCAGAATGGGTTTATATTGATGCCACATTGATAGAGCTTTGCTGAGCTTCAGTCCTGACTGCTCGAGAAAGTGTTTAGCAAGACCTCGCGCTCTCTGTGTTAGTTTAATGCCTGTTATCGGTCAGATGGTTTTGTGACAACCCACTTCCTAGTGACACCTGGTGTTTCCCATTCCTTGATGGAAAGGGATTGTGTTGGTGGATCTTGCTCAGGCAGCTCGCTCCAAGTAGGAGCTCAGATACAACAGGGTTCAGCAAGTTATGGAGTAATAAGCGAGGATCAGCACGGATGGTTTCAATGATTTTGTGTGTTTGCAGCAGTCAGTAGATGTGAGGAGGTGTGATATTTGTAAGAACAGTTCACTCAGAGGGGTACTGAGTGCAGAGTTCCAGCTGTGATGTGTTTTTTGGAAATTATATGATTGTCAAAAAATCATGTAAACTGCACCATTTGTCAAAAAATGCACAATAATATGGTGCAGACTTTAAAAGTACAAACGCTGAGATCTGGAGCGCTGTGTCAGTAGCTGTCCCAAAGAGAATCAAATAACTTTCACAAACAGAATGTTTCTCACTTTGCCCTTTGATGCTGTTGTCCTTTTATGTTGTCCAACTGATAATTCTGTTGTGTCCACTGATGGAGCTGACAATTGTCATGACATCTGCCTTTAATAGATATTTGTTCTGTCCGTTTTCTTTTGAAGAAGTGTTCGGAAATTTGGTGCCAAAGTGACTGCTCCATGGAAAACAGTAAATGAATGTTTTTTTTTCAAGTAGGCAAAAGAAGAATGAGTGGGTGGAATCGGACTCTCACAAACCCAGGGCTGACAATTATTGAAGTTTGAGCTTTGGATTGAAACTGCTGGGCACAACTTTCACTCCGCTATTGCTGCAAAAAGCTTGCAGTCACTCTCTCTGCTGCTAGATTCATTCCGTTAGCATTGCTTCTGAGATTGGAGGAGATAGGAAATGAGGGAAATCTATTTTGATGAATTTGCCTTCACCAACTATGTTTGTGGGAATGCTGCTGTTGTGGTACAATCGAAGAGTCATAATTAAATAACATAACAATTTGTTAAGAATTTCGACAGTTAAAGTTGTATCAATAATTCTATTTTTGGTTTCTACTTTAACTATGGTGGAAGAATAAATTGAGCTTTTGCTTAAAGCCGAGTGTTTTACCAATCAAGTCACATCTGGAATACAATGCCTTATACGTGCCTTTAAAAGAGATAAAAATTAGAGTCTCGGTTATTTCCTGATATGGTTTGAGAAATTGTGGTCTGGTCCAGAACACAGAAACATCGTGGAGTACAAATGGGAAATTAGATTAGATTACATTACAGTATGGAAACAGGCCCTTCGGCCCAACAAGTCCACACCGACCCGCCGAAGCGCAACCCACCCATACCCCTACATTTACCCCTATACCTAACACTAGGGGCAATTTAGCATGGCCAATTCACCTGACCTGCACATCTTTGGACTGTGGGAGGAAACCGGAGCACCCGGAGGAAACCCACGCAGACACGGGGAGAACATGCAAACTCCACACAGTCAGTCGCCTGAGTCGGGAATTGAACCCGGGTCTCTGGCGCTGCGAGGCAGCAGTGCTAACCACTGTGCCACCGTGCCGCCCACAAATTCTTCCCCTATGTTTCATAAAAATTTCCAAAATGGAGATAAACTGATGTGATTAATTTCAGAAAGGGAAAATGGCAGAGCAGCAATGTTAATTCAGTGAAATGTCCCATAGACATGTTAACTATTGTCCAAATAGTTGGGACTGATTACTCTTCAAGCAAGATTAGGGCAAGCTGTGGGACCTAATATCTCTAATTTATTGGCTTGACATTAGTAAGGATGGATGTAGAGCTGGACGTGTTCACACTATTTCAAGTCTGATCCTAATTAGGTTTTGATAAACAGTTTCTCAATCGATAATTCACAATCTTTCCACCCCTAAAATTTCTGTGAGTTCTGCTCTTTGTTTTGTGATATATATCCTTCATTGGAGGAAGATGTTTCAATGAGAAATGTGCGCCAAACAGTTTTAAGGCAATGTATCAAAATGAAAATACTAATAATAAGTCAAATAAAATTGTTTCAACAAATACCTAACTTCAGTTCCTGTAATCTTATGACTATGATTAATAATTGAGTTGGAGAGCATTACATAGGATTAACAGTCCAGAATTCTGAAAGTTTTAAATATTAATCTATCAACCAAGCCTCTTCTATTGCCACATTTTTGAATCCTGAATGAGCATTCCATATTAATGGCGCCAGTATGGTCTCTCTCATTCATGGAAGTAACATTTCCATGTTTTGCATCCGAAACTCCTTTGACATTTCATACCCAACTTTAGTACAGTATTCAAATTTCTCTCAGCAAAATTCGAGATGTGTGTGTATGTTTATACTCTCACACACCTTTTGAATGTGGCAAACAAAATATAGAAAATCGTGAATGAATTATTTTACCTTCATCATAAATATTCGATTCAGCCTGCAATCTGTATTCTCTATGTCAATAACTCAGCTCACAATGTTCATTTCCAGAATTGTGACCAGTTCTCTTTGTGATAATGACAAACATTCTCTTCTCTCCAAAGAAATCAATATTCTGTCTCTCGTTGCTATTTTTATTGTACTGGAGCCTCTGACTTTCCAACATAATGGCATGTTAACTCTGTCGTGCCCCAATCTCAGGATTGTTTGATTGCATTCACAGAAACATTGATCCGTTTCTCAACCAGATGCACCTACTTTTACAATTACATTTTAATGACTGGAAAAATACTCAGCTCTTAAAATGTACACATTCACAATTATGAACCCTCAAAACGAGTCAATGAGATTTCATTGTTTTCGTATGGACTGGAAATGAAGATGGTTCAGTCTGTTAGAGTCCCATGACCTCAGCCATTGTACATCTCCATCGGAATTCTTCAGGGTCATGTCCTAGGCCCCAAAATCTGCAGATGCCTCACCAGTGCCCTTCCCCGCATTGTCATTTCCAAAGTGGAGATGTTTGCTCATAATTGCACAATGCTCAGCATCATTTACTTTCTTAGATAATGAAGAGGTCTCTGTCCATATACAGTGTTGTGAAGGTGCTGATGTTGGACTGGGATGGACAAACTCAAGTCCCACAATACAAGGTTATTGTTCAACTGGTTTATTTGCAATCCCAAGAATTTCGAGAGTTGCTCCTATTTCAGGTGAATTGGAGGAAAGCTACTCCGCTTCATGTGATGATGGAGTAGTGCTCTGAAAACTTGTGACAGCCTGTTGTACTATAACCCGATGTTGTTTGACGTTTGAATTTGTTCATATACAGTGAGATAAGATCTGATAATAGACAGTAACAATCGCATCCCACAAGCGGTAGGCAATGATTGTCTCCAAACAGTGAGAATCTACCAATCTCCAATTGGATTACTATCTCTGAATGCATGATGACCAATACAAGAGCTGTGGTAACAGAAGTAAGTTAGATACTCTAATTACAATGGCGATAAGCTCCCTACCTGTCTCTCCAATCCATATCTGCCACCCAGAATGCGTAGCTCAGTGGTGGAATGGAATGCTGTCCATGTATCTGGCAGACAGCAGCTCAATTGTAACAATGGGTGCAACATTCACGAAAAGTACCACCCTGTGTAGGACAAACAGTCGATTCATTGGCATGTCAATCACCACATTCAGTAGTCACTGTCTTCACCAATGACACCATGGCCAACAATGAGTACCACCTACAAAATTCAAAATATTTAGATTTTAAGTCTCAACTCACAAATGTATAATCTCCAGTACCTAGTCAAACAAGTGTAGCATAGAACCGCCATCGCATGCCAGTTAGCTTTCATTCTGAATTCAGAACATATCGTTGTTCCATCACCTTTGCTGGGCAAAAATTCTGCAACTCCCTCCAAGAACACTGTGGGTTGTCCTGCACCAAGGATGTAATGCAGACGTTCAAAAAGGCAGATCTCGAGCACCCACAGAAAGGCAAATAGAGCTGGATAATGAACATTTGGCCAGATTATAGGCCATGATGTGATCACATTTTATAAATAATCACTATTTTCATATCTACACAAGGGTATCTCTAAACCGGTTTAACAGGTGACTTTAGACTCTCAAGTCCATATTTTTATCAATTCAATTTACACCATTTGTCATTGGGACATTAGATCTCTGAATTTATAGTCTCTTGATAAGACCAGTCAATCACGGTTTCCCCTAATTTGCAGAATTGGCCTGAATCCATGTAAGGAGATCCTGATACCAAGCAATGATACAATGGAGTTTCTTGGAAAAAGCTATGGTCCACTTCTGGTGATTTCCATTAAAAATGCTGGTTAAAACTTTTGGTTCTTAGCCCTGTCATGTGCTCTAAATCTGGGAGGGGGATGTCCATTCACAAGGTGACGCCGAGCAGAGGAGCTTTGGCGTGTGAGATTGGACATCAGCGAAAAAGCTTTGCTTAATCTCAGACATAGAATGTGATTTCTAGACTGGGAATTTACAATGACCAATACTACATAAAATCATATTTTATTTGAACGAGGGCTACGGTGTACAGTCTTCGACATATGGGAGGGGTGGGGGGTGTCGAGGGAAGGCCATAGCAAATATTGAAGCTCTTCTCATTGTGCTGGGTATCCAATCTGGGCTATGATGATGGTATTCACTGTTGAATACTTGTAGTTCAGAATGTCAGGATATTCTGAAGGAAGAACTCAATGTCTCGTCATTTGTTTCTTCGTATTGCAGAGGCCATGCATTTCTGGACACTGCAGTGTGTTTCAATGGCCCATGCTTTTAGTTCCTACAGTGCAGGTGTACAATTCTGGAGGCAATCTGAGCTGTGGAGGCTCCAAAACTGAATGCAGAAATTTCGCAGTAAATATCTGCATAAGGTGTCACCCCTTCTTTATTTTACAGATCCAAGTGTTTTTGTGTGGATTGTGGTGTAAAGGGAATCTCCTGCCATTCTGAGTCACCTCATAGTGGATGAAATCAGCCACTGCTGATTCCAATAAAACCTCCAGTACATGACCGTGTTTCTGGGATTGATCCGCTGCTCATGGTAAAGAAGCATAGAATTGTAGGAGGCCACTTTACCCACCTTGCCTGTACTGACTACCTAATGAGCTCACCTGCACGTCCCATTATCCATCTGTTTCTCTGTAGCAATCCAATTTCATCACTTTCACAAATATATTCTGCTCCTGTTTGAAAGCTCCAATGGAATCCACCTCCGTCACTCTCCCAGTAAGGACATTCCAATTCCTATCAACTGTTTGGGTAAAGAACTTTCTCCTAATCTTACTACCATCTCTCTTGCTGATAATCCTGAAGATGTAACCCATAGTTATTTACACACCAATGATTGAAATATCATTGTTTACCCTGTCAAAATTGTTCAGAATTATGAACTCCTGTGTAAGGTCATCTCTTAATCTTCTCTCACACAAAGGATAAACGTAATCTCTCTCAATTTTCCTTTTATCTGAAATCCGTCATTCCGAGGTTTATTGTTGTAAATGTTCTTCCGTATCTATTTTGTAAGTGCATTTGATTCATTTTCAGAAGCTTTGATGTTGTGGTTATAATTCTTTATCTTGATGTGGCATGGAACAACAATTATCATTGTGTGAAAACCATTCCTTACAGTCTGTACTCAACCAAATAATATTTGATCAGTAACTTCAAGTCTCTATTGTTTCCTTTATCTCCCTAACAGTTAGTCTAGTGGTGATTATATTCCTGTGTCGGGACAAGTGTGGTCTTTCTAAATGCAGCACTTGCTATCTGGTAGCCATGGCAGCGTCTGACCTACTGTTCATTTTCTTTGAAATCATAATTCGTTGGTTTCGCTACTATTATTATCCACAATGTTTCCTGGATATCGTTCCTGTTTGCCGTGTTACCTATGTCCTGAACTTCATAGCAACTGATTGTTCTGTCTGGTTCACTGTCGCTTTTTCTTTTGATCGATTTGTCGCCATTTGTTTTCATCAGATGAAAACTACGTATTGCACAGAGAAAACTGCAACGAGAGTTCTAGCAACAATGTGCATTTTCTTTTCTTTGAAGAACATTCCCAACTATTTTCGATATGAACCTCTAACAATCATCAACAATGTTCCATGGTATTGTTATTCCAGCTATAGTTATTATCACGACCCTCGGTGGGCAAGTTTTAAATATTTTGAATATTTTTTAACACCATTGTTCCCATTCACTTTTATTCTTTTTATTAACATGTTGACTGTCAGACATATCCTTGAGGCCATTAAAGTACGTAAGGAACTGAGGGGTCAAAGAAAAACAGAGAATGAACCAGAGGGAGACAACAGACGCAATTCTGTCTTTTTACTCTTTGCTATATCCGCCAGTTTTATCCTTCTCTGGTCAGTGAATGTTACATATGCATTTAATGCTGGTTTTTCCTTGAATTGGGATGATTTTTATCTCTTTGAACAATTTGCATATATGCTGCGGAGCTTAAGCTGCTGCACAAATGCATGTATTTATGTGATGACGCAGAAAAACTTCAGAGAGCAATTAAAGTATGTCATGAATTATCCAGTGATAAAAATAATTCAATTGATGAATGAATCCAAGTAACTGAGAGCCGATAATGGAACAAGGAGTCAACGTGAGGAAGGGACCGAAAAGAGGAAAAGGATAGGCAACATGATAATACTCCTTTTTGAGTGGGCAAGGAATGACCCTAAGATGCAACATGAAAAAGACTGAGTCAAAGTAAAGTGCTGTTAGCAATGAGCAACAGTTCGAAGAAAGTTGAACAAAAAAAAAACAACCGAAAGAGAAATTTGATGAGCCTGAGAAAAGAAATTCATTCCAAATAATTTCTTCTCAGACAGTGAAGCAATACCAAAGAAAAATCTGAAGGAAAGTCCAATCATTCACTGCATGCAACGTGGGAACAGCAACGATAAGCTCCTGTGAACTCCTGCTCATGGAATTCTCCGATACACACATCTGGACACAATTTAAAATTGAGAAGTTTCCTATTTTAAATATTAAATAACATACTGTGAAAGAAATCTGTGTACTTTGGTTATAAGCGTTATTTCAGCAATACTGTGTGTTTCCATTCAGTTCCACCCAGCCTGATGCTGATATCACTTCCTTTTGTCATTCATTTATTTCCACGAATCAGCTGCTGTGTTGATCGGGAGAATACAAGCTCCAATCAGAAAGCGTAGTGACAGATGAGATCCCTTGCTCAGGAATGGGCTCGTATATCGTGGACGAGCCAACATCCTTAGTGCTTCCATGGAAATGTTTTGTGGCTCTCAGTGAGCTCGATGGAGTCAATGAGAACTTCTCTGATTTGTGTTTGCATGTGGCTTCTGAATTGAGCCTGAGATCAATGCAAACACATGTCCGCATCGTCACCACGAGTCATTGTTTCCATTTGTGAAATGGCTCCTACATCTATCCTTGCCTCAGCTCTTATTTGGCAAATCAGTCATTCATTCCATTTGTGACCTCGGGACCCTCATATCCAGCACCATTTCGCTCTGAAAGCAGATTATTAACTCCACACATTTGCTTTATCCAGATTTCTTCCTCTATTCTGATTTGCTTTCACAACAAATTCTATTTCCTCATCATCCAGTTAACGTAATAACCGACGCAGGCATATTGTCCTCCAAATTATCAATGTTGAATTCTCTTCTGTCTTGCTTGGATTGGTGTGACTAGTGTTATAAACTCGATCTGAAAGTGTTAGATATTCAGCTGTGATATAAATGTTACCAGCTGGTGAAATGTTAGACGAAATTACCGATTTCATCGAATTAAGTCATATGAAATGGAAGGTAAGCATTCCAGAAACAAAAGTACATTTGACAATTAGGAACAATCCTGTGTTACTGAACTGTCTCAACGTCTGGACTCCATCTCTACTCCTTCCGATTATAGAGCTCCTTCTTTTTAAAATGCTCCTTAATATCTTCCTTCTGCACAAGCAATTGTCATCTGACCGACGATCACCTGCTATGGATCAACATTAACTCTATTTAGTTTGGCATGATAAAAAGGTCTTTTAAATATGTTTATGCAGTGATAGAGTTGTAAAGGGCTTTTGCCGGAAACGTCGATTTTGCTGCTCGTCGGATGCTGCCTGATTTGCTGTGCTCTTCCAGCACCAGTGATCCAGAATGGAAATAGCCCCTTCAGTGTGACTCATCTACGCCAATCAGATATCTATCATTAATCTAGTCCCATATGCCAGCATTTGGCACTTATCCCTCTAAAATTGTCCTGTTTATGCGCCTTTCCGGAAGCTTTTTAAATATTGTAATTGCACCAACTCCACCACTTGCTCTGACATTTAATTCCAAACTTGCACCATTCTGTGTGTGAAAAAAGCTGCCCCTTTGTTCTCTTTTAAATATTTTGCCCTTCACTTTATGTCCTCTAGTTTAAGACTCTCCTACCCTGGGTGAAAATGTTCACCCTTCACCCTGTCCATGTCCCTCATGATCTTATAAACCTCCATGCAGTCACAACTCAGCTTCCAACACTCCAGGCAAAATCAGCTCAGCCTATTCAGCCTCTCCCTATAGCTCAAACTGTCGAACTGTGGCAAAGTCTTCATCCAAATTTTCTGAACATTTTCAAGTCACACAACATCATTTCTATAGCAGAGAGACCAGAATTAGAGTCATGGAGACATAGATGTATAGCATGAGAACAGACCGCTTGTCCAACCCATCCATGCCGTCCAGATATCCCAACCCAATCTCGTCCCACATGCCAGCACCCAGCCCATATCCTTCCAAACACTTCCTATTCATATATCCATCCAAATGCCTCTTTAATGTTGCAATTGTACCATCCTCCATCACTTCCTCTGGCAGCTCATTCCATACACTGTGTGAAAAAGTTGCCCCCAGGTCTCTTTTCTACCTTTCCCTCTCACCAATGGATCAACATTAACTCTATTGAATTTGGCATGATTAAAGGTCCTTTTAAGTATGTTTATGAGGTGGTAGAGTTGCAGAGAATGGAAATAGCCCTTACAGTATGACTCATCCATGTCAATCAGATATATTCTATTAACCCTAGTCCCATATGCCAGCATTTGGCACTTATCACTCTGAAATTGTCCTGTTTATGTACCTTTCTGGCTGCTTTATAAATATTGTAATTGCACCTACTCCATCACTTGCTCTGGCATTTCATTCCAAACTTGCATCGCCCTCAGGGTGCAAAAGTTGCCCTTTGTTCCCTTTTAAATATTGTCTCCCTCACCTTAAACTTATGTCCTCTTGTTTTAGAATCCCCTGCGCTGGACGAAGGTCTACAGGATTTACCAAATCCATGTCCCACATGATCTTATAAACCTCCATACAGTCACAACTCAGACATTCCAGCAAAAATTAGCCCAGCCCATTCAGCTTCTCCCTATAGCTCAAACTATCCAAACGTGGAAATTCCTTATCAATATTTTCTGAACACTTTCAAGTCACGCATCTTTTCCATAGCAGGGAGACCAGAATTGAATACATTTGTCATTAACTATCAAGCAGCACCTGCTTATCAATAACCTGCTCAGTGACATTCTGTTTGGGTGCTGCTGGAGCCATTGAGATCATGAACTCATTACAGCCTTGGTTCAAACATGGGCATTACATAAATTCTGTAAAAACTTACCTCATGAACAGGTAGAGTTTATGCTGAACAGGAGGAAAATGGGATGGCTCAATAAGTGAGATTATACACTTGGGTGGTTGCTTAACTAGAAACATAGAGTCATAGTCATAGAGATGGACAGCATGGAAACAGACCCTTCGGTCCAACTCGTCCATGCAGACCAGATATCCCGATCCAATCTCGTCCCACCGGCCAGCACCCGGCCCATGTCCCTCCAAACCCTTCCTATTCATATAAGCATCCAAATGCCTCTTAAATGTTGCAATTGTACCAGCCTCCACCACTTCCTCTGGCAGCTCATTCCATACACGTACCACTACCTGTGCAAAAACGTTGTCACTTAGGTCTCTTTTATATCTTTTCCCCTCTCACTCTAAAACTATGCCCTCTAGTTCTGGACTCCCCGGCCCCAGGGAAAAGACTTTGCCTATTTACCCTATCCGTGCCCCTCATAATTTTGTAAAGCGCTACATGGTCTCCCCTCAGCCTCCGACACTCCAGAGAAAACATCTCCAGCTTGTTCAGCCTCTCACTATAGCTCAAATCCTCCAACCCTGGCACCATCCTTGTAAATCTTTTCTGAACTCTTTCAAGTTTCGCAACATCTTTCCAATAGGAAAGAAACCAGAATTGCACGCAATATTCCAACAGTGGCCAAACAAATGTCCTGGACAGCTGCAACATGACCTCTCAACTCCAGTACTTGACTCCAATCCTCCCCCTCCTCCTCAAAACAGAAAAGGTATTGTGCACCGATTTGGTAAGGTTATTAGTTTTATTTTTCAATAGTTTCTTTGGGAAATTAAAATGGTGGGAATGGAGGTCCAGGCAGCTGAATGCTCCCCCTCCAGAATGTGAGCGATAAGGGTCACCATGAGTATGCCTGCTGACTGCATCAACAGGAAGTGCACCCAACTCCAGCTTTTCGGAAACCGCGCTAGATTAGATGACATACAGTGTGGAAACAGGCCCTTCAGCCCAACAAGTCCACACCGACCCATTACCCTTCATCTAATACTACAGGCAATTTAGCATGGCCAATTCACCTCACCTGCACATTTTTGGACTGTGGGAGGAAACCGGAGCACCCGGAGGAAAACCACGGAGGAGAATGTGCAAACTCCACATAGTCAGTCACCTGAGGCAGGAATTGAACCCGGGTCTCTGGCACTGTGAGGCAGGCAGTGCTAACCACTGTGCCACCGTGCCACCTACAGAACCTGACCATGATATTTGCATGATAACGTGGCTTTTACCGATTAATATTTAGAATCATTTTACTATGTGTGAAGTATCTCAGATTAGATTGCTAACAGTGTGGAAACAGGCCCTTCGGCCCAACAAGTCCACACCAATTCACAACCCATCCATACCACGACATTTACCACTTCACCTAACACGACTGCCAATTCACCTGACCTGCACATCTTTGGACTGTGGGACGAAACAACTGTGCCACTGTGCCGCCCCGTTAGGGAACTGAAGCTTGAGCTAGATGAAATTCACATCATTTGGGAGGCTGAGGGGGTTATTGAGAGGAGTTACAGGGGAGGTAGTCACATCTCAGATACAGGAAAAAGGTAGATGGGTTACAGACAGTGGATGTAAAGGGAAAAGGTAGACAGTGAAGTGATCCCCTGTGGCTGGTTCCTTCAATAACAAGTATACTGTTTTAGATACTGTTGAGGAGGAATGAATTTGCACGTGTAAGCCATGGGGCACAGGTCTCTGGCACAGAGTCTGTCCCTGTTGCTCAGAAATGAAGGGGGAAGAGGAGCAGAACACCAATCATTGTAGACTCCATCATTAGGGGGAACAGATAGGATGTTCTGTGGGAACGAGAGAGACTCATGTTTGATGTGATGCCTCCCAGGTGCCAGTATTTGTGATGTACAGTATCATGGTTTTGGGATCCTAAACAGGGGGGTGGATGTGGAGCAGCTCCAAGTCGTGGCACATGTAGGCACCAACAACATTAGTGAGAAACAGAATGGGGATATAAGGTAGAAATTCAAGAAGTTAGTGTGGAATCTGAGAGCTAGAACAAACAGAGTTGTTTTCTCTGGTTTGTTACTCGTGCTGAAAATGTATTGCTGGAAAAGTGCAGCAGGTCAGGCAGCATCCAAGAAGCAGGAGAATTGACGTTTCGGGCATGAGCCTCATTCAGGAATGAGGAACGTGTGTCCAGCAGGCTAGGATAAAAGGTAGGGAGGAGGGACTTGGGGGAAGGGCGTTGGAAATGCAATAGGTGGAAGGAGGTTAAGGTGAGTGTGATAGACCGAAGTGGGGGTGGGGGCGGAGAGGTCAGGAAGAAGATTGCACGTTAGGAAGGTGGTGCTGAGTTCGAGGGTTGGGACTGAGACAAGATGGGGGGAGGGGAAATGAGGAAACGGGAGAATTCTGAGTTCATCCCTTGTGGTTGGAGGGTTCCGAGGTGGACGGTGTGGCGCTCTTCCTCCAACCGTTGTGTTGCTATGGTCTGGCGATGGAGGATTGCAAGGACCTGCATGTCCTTGGTGGAGTGGGAGGGGGAGTTGAAGTGTTGAGCCACAGGGAGGTTTGGTTGGTTGGTCCGGGTGTCCCAGAGGTGTTCTCTGAAACGTTCCACAAGTAGGCGGCCTGTCTCCCCAATATAGAGGAGGCCACATTGGGTGCAGCGGATGCAGTAACTGATGTGTGTGGAGGTGCAGGTGAATTTGTGGCGGATATGGAAGCATCCCTTGGGGCCTTGGAGGGAAGTAAGGGGGGAGGTGTGGTCGCAGATTTTGCATTTCTTGCGGTTGCAGGGTAAGGTCCCGGGAGGGAAGGTTGGGTTGGTGGGGGGTGTGGATCTGATGAGGGAGTCATGGAGGGTGTGGTCTTCTTGGAACGCTGATAGGGGAGGGGAGGGAAATGTATCCCTGGTGGTCGGGTCCGTTTGGAGGTGGCGGAAATGACGACGGATGATATGATGTACATGGAGGTTGGTGGGGTGGTAGGTGAGGACCAGTGGGGTTCTGTCCTGGTGGCGATTGGAGGGGCGGGGCTCAAGGGCGGAGGATATGCAGTGGAGAGCAAAGTCGATCACGTCTGGGGGGAAATTGCAGTCTTTGAAGAAGGAGGCCATCTGGGTTGTTCGGTATTGGAAGTGGTCCTCCTGGGAGCAGATGCAGTGGAGACGAAGGAATTGGGAATATGGGATGGTCTGAACGTAGTCCAGAGTCCCTGCGGGGCCAGTCGGTTCCGTAGGCAGGTGCTGAGGAAGGAGATATGGCTGTGGTAGCGAGTCTGTTTGAGAACGTGGCTAAAGAGCTTCTGGGCAGAGGAGATGACCTGAGGGTCTGAACGTAGTCCGGAGTCCATGCGAGGTCAGTAACTGAACGTAGTCCGGAGTCCGTGCGGGGTCATTAAACCTTTGTTACTCGTGCCGCATGTTCGCAAGGCGAGAGAGAGAGGAGTTGAACACATGGCGACAGGGATGGTGCAGGAGGGAGGGATTCAAATATCTGAATAATTGGGGCTCATTCTGCGGTAGGTGGGACCTCTACAAACAGAATGGTCTACACCTGAACCAGGACAGTAACAATATCCGAGGGTTTTTTTATTAATGCGCTTTGGCAGGATTTAAACTAATTCATCAGGGGAATTGGAACTAGAATTGTAGCTCCAGTGTCCAGGAGATTGAGAGTAGTGAGGTCATAAAGAAGGTTTCAGGAGTGTAGCGGCAGGCAGGAAGGTGCTTTGAAATGTGTCTACCTCAACACCAGGATCATCCAGAAAGAGGTGGGTGAACTTGCAACATGGATTGGAACCTGGGACTTTGATTTTGTGGCTATTTTGGAGACATGGATGGAGTAGGGACAGAAATGGTTGTTGCAGATTTCGGGGTTTAGATATTTCAGTAAGAACAGGGAAGGTTATAAACGAGAGGGAGGCGTGGCATTTTTAGTCAAGGGCAGTGTTACAGTGGCAGAAAGGACGTTTGATGAGGACTCATCTACTAAGGTAGTATGGACTGAGGTTAGTTACAGGGAAGAAGAAGTCATCCTGTTGGGTGTTTTCTGTATGCCTCCAAATATTTACAGAGATGTAGAGGAAAGGATTGCAAAGATGATTCTGGTTAGGAGTGAAAATCACAGGGTATTTGTTAAGGGGGCTTTAACATTCCGAATATCACTTCAAAATGCTGTAGTTTGAGAAACGTCGATGGATCAGTTTTGTCCAATGTGTGCAGGAGGGTTTCCTGACACAGTATGTAAACAGGCCAACAAAGAGGCGATGCCACATTGGATTTGGTACTGGGTAATGAACCAAGCCAGGTGTTAGCTTTGGAGGTAGGTGAGCACTTTGGTAATAGTGACCGCAATTTGGTTATATTTACTTTAGCAATAGATAGGGGCAGGTATACACCACGGGGAAAGAGTTACAACTGGGGCAAAGGTTTTTATGTTGCGATTAGGCAACAGTTAGAATCCATAGGATGGGAAAGGAAATTAATGGGATGAGCACAATTGAAAGTCGAGCTTGTTCAAGGGAGTTCTACTGCGTGTCCTTGATAAGTATGTACCTGTCAGGCAGGGAGGAGGTTGTCAAGCGAGGCAACTGTGGTTTACTAAAGAAGTTGAATCTGTTTTCAAGGGAAGGAGGAGGCTTATGAAAAGAAGAGACGTGAAAGCTCTGTTCGGGTGATTGAGAGTTACAAGTTAGCCAGGAAGAACCTAAAGTGAGAGCTCAGAAGAACCAGGTGGGGAAATGAGAAGTCTTTGGTCGGTAGGATCACGGTGGCACAGCAGTTAGCACTGCTGCCTCATAGCGCCAGAGACCAGGGTTCAAGGCCAACACTGGGAAGTTGAGTGTGGGGTCCAAAGAGACAGGAGAGTCACGAAATTAATAATTTTCATCAGTATTCACCCAGGAAAAAGGCATGTCGTCAAGGAGAATACTGAGATACAGGCTCTTAGACGAGATTGGATTGAGGTTCAGAAGGTGGTGTTAGGGATTCTGGAAATTGTGAAAATAGGTAAGTCCCCTGCGCCAGATGGGATTCTCTGGGAAGCTATGCAGAAGATTTCAGAGCCTTTGGCTTTGAACCTTTTGTCACAATTCTCAGCAGGAATAGATCCAGAAGACTGGATGATAGCAAATGTTGTCCCCTTGTTCAATAAGGGGAGTAGAGTCAACCCTGAGAGTTCTAGACCAATGAGCCTTACTTTGGTTGTGGGTAAGGATTATAAGAGATAACATATATAATCATCTAGAAAGGAAGAATTTGATTGAAGATCACCAACACAGTTTTGTGAAGGGTAGAGTGTGCCTCAGAAATCTTATTGAGTTCATTGAAAAGGTGACGACGTGTGTGGATGAGGGTAAAGCGGTTGAAGTGTGTATGGATTTCAGTGAAGTATTTGATAAAGTTCCCCATGGTAGGCTACTCCAGAAAGTACTTAGGCCTGGGATTGAGGATGAGAAAGCGGTTTAGATCAGAAATTGGCTAGCTGTAAGAAGACAGAGGGTTGTGTTTGATGCTAAATGTTCATCCTGGGATTCAATTGCTAGTGGTGTATCACAAGGATCTGTTTTGAGGTCACTGCTGTTTGTCATTTTTACAAAAGACATGGATGAGGGCATAGAAAGATGGGTTCCTAAATTTGTGGATGACACAAAGGTAGTGGAGTCGTGGACATTGCGGAAAGATGTTGCAGGTTACAGTGAGAAAAAGTTAAGCTGCAGAGCTGGGCTGAGAGGTGGCAAATGGAGTTTAATGTGGAAAAGTTTGAGGTGATTCACTTTGGAAGGAGCAAAAGAAATACAGAGCACTGAGCTAATTATAAGATTCTTGGTAGTATGGATGAACAGAGAGATCTCGGTGTCCATGTATACAGATCCCTGAAAGTTGCCACCCAGGTTGGTAGGATTGTTAAGAATGCATACGGTGTAGTTGCTTTCATTGGTAGAGGGATTGAGTTTTGGAGCCATGAGGTCATGTTGCAGCTGTACAAAACATTGGTTTAACGCACTTGGAGATTGCGTACAGTTCTGGTCATCGCATTACAAGAAGAATGTGGAAGCTTTGGTAAGGGTACAGAGATTTACTGGGATGTTGCCTGGTATGGAGGGTAGGTGTTATGAGAAAAGAATGAGAGACTTGAGGCTCGAGAGAAGTAGGTTAAAAGGTGAATTAACAGATGCAAACAAGATGATCAGAGGATTCGATAGGGTGCAGAGTGAGAGCCTTTTCCCTTTGGTGATGGCAAGCACGAGAGTACATAGCTTTAAACAGAGAGGTGATAGATAAAGGACAAATGTCAGGGGTCGGTTATTTACTCAGACAGTAGTCAGGGTGTGGAATGCCCTGCTTGGAAGAGTAGTAGATTCATCAACTTTGAGGGCATTTCAGTGATCATTGGATAAATATACAGATGATAATAGAGTCGTGGCGTCAGATCAATTTCAAAGATCGATAAAACAGCAAGGCCCGAAGGGCCTGTATGTACTCTATTGTTCTATGCTCTCTGTCTCCAAATTCAACAAGAGCTGGGCAATATCCAGGCTTGGGCTGACAAGTGGCAAGTAACAATCATACTACACAAATACCAGGCTATGATCATCCAGAATAAGAGACAGACGAAGAACCATTCCTTGACATTCAATGGTGTTACTAACACAGAGTCGTCCACTCCCAATAGCCTGAGGGTTAGCATTGATCAGAAACTCAACTGGACTCATCACATAAATGCAGTGGTTGCAATAGCAGGGCAAAGGCAAGGCGAGTAACTCACCTCCTGGCTCCCAAAAACCTATCCACCATCCACAAAGCACTAGTCAGGAGTGTAATGGAATATTCTCTACTTACACAGATGGATGCAGCTCCAACAGTCAAGCAGCTTGACACCATCCTTGCCAAAGCAGCCTCCTTGATTGGCACCACATCCACGTACACTCACTCCCTCCGCCACCAGACGCTCAGTAACAGCAGTATGTACTATCCACAAGATGAACTGCAGGAATTAAGCCAAGTTCTGCAGAGAGTGCTTTCCAAACCCATGACCACTTCCATCTGGAAGGACAAGGGCAGCAGATAATGGGAACATGAAGCCACTCACAATCCTAACTTGGAAATATATTGCTGTAATTTTACACGCTGAGTGAAAATCCTAGAATTCCCTCCTTAATAGCATTGTGGGCTAACACACAGCAGGAGAATTGAAGCGGTTCAAGACGGCAGCTCATCACCACCTTCTCAAGGAGCAACTAGAGACAGACAAAAAATGCTGGCCAGCCAGTGTTGCCCACATATCACAAAATGAATTGATAAGGAAGTATTCCAAAAGTGGCCTCTCCAATGTCCTGAACATGACATCCCAACTCCTATCTTCAATGCACTGACCAAAAAAGGCAAGCACACCAAACACCTTCTTGAGTTCCTTGTCTACCTGCAACTCCACTTTCAGGGAGCTATGAATATGTACTCAAAGGTCTCTTTGTTTGGCAATGCTTTCCAGGATCGTATCATTATGTGTCATGTTTGCCCTGATTTACCTTGCAAAAATGTAAAGCCCACATTTATCTTCATTAAGCTCCCATCTTCCACTCCATGGCCCATCTGATCAATGTCCAATTGGACTGAGATAACCTTGTTCACTATCCATGCACTACTTACTTGGTGTCATCTGCAAACTCACTGACCATACTCCTAAATTCACATCCAAATCATTTCAATAAATGACAAAAAGCAATGACCCAGCATTTATCCTTGTGGCACACTGCTAGTCACAGGCCTTCACTCCAAAGAAAAATCCTCAACCTTCTGTCTCCTATCTTCAAAACAACTAAGAATCCAAATGGCTAGCTCCTCTTGTATTTCATATAAACTAACCGAGCTTTCCAGGTGACCATGTCGAACACTTTGCAGAATGCCAATATGTACAATTTAAACTTCTATTCCTTTATAAATCTTCTTTGTGACTTCTTCAAAAGACTCAATCAAGTTACTGAGACATGACTTCCTATGCACAAAACCATATTGACTATCCCTAATCAATCCTTGTCTTTCCAAATATGTATAAATCCTGTCTGGCAGAAACCCCTCTGACAACTTATCTACCACAGATGTCAGGCTCATTGGTCAATAGTCCCCTACATTTTGTTACCATCTTCCTTAAATAATTGCACAACATTAGCCACCCTCTAGTCTTCGGTACCTGACCCGTGGTTATTGATGATATAAATATCTCAGTAAGAGGCCCAGCAATTCCCTAACTTCCTGCAAAGTTCTGCGATATACCTGATCAGGCCCCGCGGATTTATCCATCCTTATACATTTTAAGATGCCCAGCACCTCCTCTCTGGAATATGGAAACATTTTTTCAAGATATCTCTATACACTTCTCCAAGCTCTCTAGCTTTTATATCCTTCTCCACAGTTTGGAATGATGTTGTGTTAAAGTGTGCAGTGATGCTGGTATCCTAGTGAGTGTAGCTGCCTTCTACGCAGGTGGCCTGTGTTGGATTTCTGCCAATTGCCTATTGAGAGTTTTACATTGACCAAACGGAAAACTTAAAGCGAAAATGAATTTGATCAGTTTGAAAATACATATCTCTTTCATTCCATATGTCTATCCAATGACTATTTAAATGCCCTTAAAGCTGGTCAGTCTAATACTGTTGCAGGCTGGGTGTTGCATGCCCCTACTACTCTCTGAGTAAAGAAACTACCTTTAACATCTGTCCTACATCTATCAGCCCTCAATTGAAAGCTATGTCCCCCGTGCTAGCCATCAACATCAAAGGAAAAAGGCTGTCACAGTCCAATGATCTAACCCTCTGATTATCTTATATGTCTCAATTAAGTCACCTCTCAACATTCTTCTCTCTAAGTCGTTCAGCCTTTCAAGGAACTAAGAAAATTTACAGCCCAAGAACAGGCCCTTCGGCCCTCCAAGCCTGAGAAGATCCAAATGTACTGTCTAAACCTGTCGGTCAATTCCTAAGTATCTATATCCTTCTGCTCCCCACCTACTCATGTATCTGTCACATCTTAACTGAATCTACCGTGCCTGCCTCTACCACCTCTGCTGGCAACACGTTTCAAACACCCATCACCCTCTGTGTGAAGTTATACCCTTAGACTTTCTACCTCTCACTTTTAACGCATGACCTCTTGTTATTGAATTCTTCATCCTGGGAAAAAATTTGTCTCTATGCACCCTGCCTATAGCCTTCATGATTTTGTAAACCTCAAATCAGGTTCCCCCCTCAATCTCATTTTTTCTCTTGAAACTAAACCTAACTTACTGAACCTCTCTTCATCGCTATCACCTTCCACACCACGCAACATCCTTGTAAACGTTCTCTGCACCCTCTCCAAAGCGTCCACATCCTTTGGTAATGTGGCGCCCAGAACTCTACACAGTATTTTAAATGCAGCCGAACCAATGTCTTGTACAAAGACCTTTCCTCAAGACCTTCCTTCCATACCAGGCAGCATCCTCGGAAATGTCTTCTGAACGCTTTCCAACGCTTACACATCCTTCTTAAAATGTGGTGACCAGAATTGTACACAATATTCTAAGTGTGGCCGGACCAGAGTTTTGTATAAATGCAGAGTTACCTCATAGCTTTGAAACTCAATCCCTCTATCGATAACAGCTAGCATACTGTATTCCTTCTTAACAACCCTTTCAAAGTGGGTGACAACTTTCAAGGATCTGTGTACATGGACAATGAGATCTCTCTGCTTATCTATACTATCAAGAATCTTACCATTCACCAAGAACTCCGCATTCCTGTTGCTCATTCCAAAGGGAATCATCTCACATTTTTCCATATTAAACTCCATTTGCCATCTCTCAACCCAGCTCTGCGGCTTATCTATGTCTCTTTGTAACCTGCAACATCTTTCATCACTATCTACAACACCACCGACGTTAGAGTCATCCACAAATTTGCTAATCCATCCTTCTACACCCTCATCCAGATCATTTATAAAAAAGACAAACAGCAGTGGCCCTAAAACAGATCCTTGCTAATTTGGCTGTGAAATATATAACTGAGTTTTAGTTGCTGTTTTGACAACAATTCAAACTTAACCAATCAGTTTCAATTATGCCCCAGAATGCAAAAACCTAATCGATTTGAATTTATTGTTTTGCCAACATTGGAACAATGAGGCGATCTGATATTTGGCACACAAAAATGCGGATATTTTGAACATTGCAGAAAGAGCAACTGCCCTCGAGAGAGACCCAAGAAATTTGGTAACACTCACTATCAAAGGTACCTTTTCATATGAAACATACTCACAATAAAAAGAAAGACGACGACTATTGGAGATCATCAGCTGAAAGAAGACAGGCATCGAAGATGACAGCCGCTGTGTGATTTTGAAATTAAGTTGATGTAATTTTAATATGTGTCTTATTAGAATAACACATTGTTGTAGAGATGGAGGCAGATAATAAGCAGTTAAGGGGGGGGGGGTGCTTAGAGTTGTGCGTAGTTGTTGTTGAATCTTCACATTTAGAGTTAAAAAATAAATTGATATTATTTTCTTGAAATAGTGAAATTTGGGAATTCTCTATCACTCAGACGTGAGCTTTTCTGGGTATTGGGTTTAATGAACAAAAGTGTTCACCACCATGTTGTAACAAGCGTCATACAATGGAACCACACCCTTCAGTCCAATGAGTCCATTCCAACCATAACCTCAAACTAAACAATCCCACCTGCCTGCACTTTGACCCATATCCCTCCAAATATTATTCATGTACCTGGTTAAATGTCTTCTATATGTTCTAACTATACGTGCATCCACCACTTCCTCTGGAAGTTCAATCCACACACGAACCACTCGATCTGTACAAACAGTGGCCTTCATGCCTTTTTAAAATCTTCCTCCTTTCACCATAAAAATATGCCCCCTATCCTTGAAATTCCCCCATTCTAGGGAAAGGACACCCGCCATTCTCCTTATCTATACTCCTCATGATTTTGTATAAACTTTAGGAAGGTCACACAGAAACCTCCTATGCTCTAGGGAAAACGTTTTGGTCTATCTAGCCTCTCCTTATAACTCAGACCTTCCATTTCCAATGAAATGCTTGTAAATTTCTTTTGAGCCCTCTCCAGCTTGATATTATTCTTCCTATAACTGAGCGACCAGAACTGGACACAATAACTGGACGCAGACCGCACAGAAGAGCCCCACCAATGTCCTGCACCATCTCAACACGGCATCCCAACTCCTACATTCCAAGCAATGAAGGCAAGTGTGTGAGCGCCTAGTTAACCAACCTATCTCTATGCTGAAATGCAATAATTTTATGAAATCTAGAAGTAACTCTACAAATAAAACTGAATCTCAGGAGCAGCTGCAATATCTGCATTACTGTCAGTCCACCATTTTCAGTATGAAGGTAATACTCCAATTAGATAAACTATTCCGCAGAACATCCAAGTTTATTTACATTTAAGGTGGCACGGTAGAATGGAGGCCATGAATGAGCGGTGAGGGTTCCCCGCTGCCAACTCACTCCCCTCCCTCCAACCAATTCTCCCAAAGGGAGTTGGCTTTGCAGAGGTCACCGTGCAGCCCAATGGCTGGAGTAGCTGCCCACATACACAGCCCGTACACCTCGAGCCTCTAGTAACTGACCGCCATCCAGTCCAATCCACATGCAATCCACCCTCTACTAACACTCCTTATCCCTCGATCCACACTCCTCCTCCCATGCCTTCCTCGCTAACTCCTTTCCCCCTTCTTACTCTCACACCACTCCTTCACTCACAGTCATTATCTGAAATTGCTTGGTGTTGCTTTGCACGAAAAAGTCCTAAATCGCTTGTGGGAGTAGGGTCCGGCTCGACAAGATCCTCACCATTAGGATGCCCATTCTGGCAGGGACATAGAATTCATGTGTTCGTATCTGAGATGATTTTGTAATGGTTCCCACTTTTCAGATTATTTGTCTCTCTCCCTCTCTCTTTCACACACTCTCTTCCATGCTCTCTCTCTGAACAGTGCCAACATTACATGTCCACAAATAAAGTTCAAGTCCTCACATCTTAATCCCTTAAAACTCTGGTTTAAGTTCAGCCAAAGTATTCAAACACCACAGGAACTTATCCAAAAGAATAACACAGCATCTCTCCAATTTTGATACAAGGAAGTATCCTTCAGATCACACCATAGCAGAAAGGACGTTCAAT
Source organism: Chiloscyllium plagiosum (assembly GCF_037043375.1). Lineage (NCBI taxonomy): Eukaryota > Metazoa > Chordata > Chondrichthyes > Orectolobiformes > Hemiscylliidae > Chiloscyllium > Chiloscyllium plagiosum. The sequence continues at coordinate 49,812,687 of NW_028270167.1, forward strand.
GGAAAACGTTGACACCTTGAGCCTCTCAACATGGAGTTTTCAACAAACAAGCATTGGACATGTGACTTTCTCGGAAAGCTTTAAATGTTCAACTTAAGATTTTTCAAGTGGTAGAAGCTCCTATCAGAGCAATCATTTTTGTAATGAGCTTCAATCGATAGACAGAGCAGTCGGGAAGATATTCTTTCAGAGACATCTCCATCACATGCATGATATATTCCAGTGAAGTCCAGAGAATACATTATAGCAGTATACATGTTCAAGGTGACTATTACAGATTCTTCGGCTTTTATGTTCAAGTTTATGGGGAGGTGACAGAAAACAGTTCATGATCAGACTAGGATCCGTCTTTTTTTTAAATGGCAAAGAGGTTTTGAACAATTGTAGGCCTACTTGTGCCTATGGATCTGATATTGCTAATGTTCCTTACGTAAAAATTTAAAGGGCATTGGCTAAGAAACAAGCCTTCCAAGTGAACTGTGTAAAATATGAAGACAGTTTTAAAAAGAATAAAACTCTGAAATTATTGAATCGAACTACAAAAACATTTGTCGTCACCCAAACATGTCCTCAAACTTCAGGTCTCATGTTAACTCTCTATTCTCATCATCAGTTGAGTAATGTTACTCTTTTCTGTGTCTCATTATAGATACATGAATTATTTGTCATTTACTGTATCTTTAATATATAATCTGCATGTATAAAATTATTGCCGCATGTTTTAATAACTGCAACCAGTACAATCTCCTTGTGTAATCAATCTCTGTTTGTAGTTCATTACAACCAGCTGAAAATAAGAAGGTCGCTGTTATATTTAGAATTACAATGTGACTGGTCTCGTTTACAAGGCATATTGAATTCTGTTAATGCATTTTACATTTAAACAGTCTGACATGTATCCAGTGAAAATTTCATTTGTGGAGTCAGCTTTATTTTGCTGGAATAAACAGTCATTGTTGGAAATGTGTTTATGTTCTAAGATCTAATAACAGATTCTGACTAGTGTAAGTAACATGCCCAGATGCTGTGCTATCTTTAATTCAAATGGCTGTGCTTGTTTGTAGTTTGCAAAGTCTGCCAGGCACTGAACAAAGAACACAGAGTATAGCACAGGAACAGGCACTTCCGCACACCATATCTGTACTGACTATGATGCTATTAAATGTTAATCCAAAGTAATCAATTCACTGCTTGTTCATGTGTCTGCTCAAATGTTGCTATCGTATCTGCTTCCAGTACTTCCCCGTTAGCATGTTCCATGGACCTACTACCTCGGCATAAAAAGCTAACCTCACATCTCCTTTAAACGTTCCCCTCTCACCTTGATCTGATGTCTCCTAGTCTTTTACACTTCCATCCTTGGAAAAAGACTCCAAACATCCACCATTTTATCATTTCATTTACTTTTATACATCTCCCCACAGCCACCAACATTGGAATGAAAACGACCCAAGTTTGACCACCAGTGCCATTCATCTAATACACTCCAGTCTCAGCAAGATCCTGGTAAATCTCTTTTGCACCCACTCCAAAAACATCGCATCTTGCTTGTAGTTTGGTGACCATAATAACACACAGTACTAGAAATATGTTCTAACTAAAAAAGTTTTAAACAACTATAACATGACTTGCTAACTTTTATACTGCAAATAGTGAAAGCAAGAATGCTGTATGCCTTTTTCCCCACCTTATTTACTTCTGTTGCCACTTCACAGAGAACTACAGACTTGCACCCCAAGATACCCCTGTATGTCAATGTTCCTAAGGGTCCTGCAATTTATTGTATACTTTCATCTTGCATTTGACCTCCTAAAATGCATCACTTCATACTTGTCCAGATTAAACTCCATCTGCTGTTGCTCCACCCAACATTCCAGGTGAATTATATTCTGCTGTCTACTCTGACAACCCTCCTCACTATTCACTCGCGGAAAGTGAGGACTGCAGATGCTGGAAAGTCAGAATTGATAAAATACAGAGCTGGAAATAACACAGCAGATCAAGCAGCATCAGAAGAGCAGGGTAGTCGATGTTTGGGGCAGAACTTCTCATCAGGACTCATGATGAATGATCCTGTCCGTAACGTCAACTCTCCTGCTCCTCTGATGCTGCTTGACATGCTGTGCTTTTTCCCAGCTCCACATTTTATCAACTCCTCACTATCCATGATTCTTCAATTATTGTGGCATCTGCAAACTTATTAATCACACCGCCAAATCATATTTAGAGGGAGAGGGAGCAAACAATCAAGTTCCCAGCACTGGTCTTCACAGAAAGCCGCAGGCCTCCACTCAGAAGAACACTCCTCCATAATTACCTTCCATCTTCTATAATCAAGTAAACTTTGTGTGCAACTTACCAACTCACCACAGATCCCAAGTGACTGAATCTTTTCAACCAGCTTTCCACAAGACACCTGGTGAAATGCTTTAGTAAACTTCATGTAGACGACATTTACTGCCCTACTCTCAATCAATCATCTTCAACAGTTTGAAGCAAAGAGCCACTCTGACTGTACCCGGGAACCCTTCGCTGATCTGCATCATCTCTTGCCTCTCCCTTTTTGACAGTGCACCCTCATGGCTGGCGACCACGTTATGGTAATGTCACTGCGCAGCCATTGCATCTCCACTTCTCCCAGGGTCCAACGTGGCCCTGTTTCATTGTTTGAGAATATTCATGAATGCAGGGCATTATGGGTAGACATGCAGTCATTGCTCTATCGTCGATTGAAATGCCCCTGAACACGAAATGTCAGTAATTCGGTAACAATTGAATCCGTTGGCAATGTTTATGTTAAGACTAGATAAATGAGACCAATTCGTTTGTGTCTACAAGCAGCTTTAGTAACACGTTAAAATTAGACTTGCGTGTGAAAATGATTTTTTTACATTTAAAGAAGATAGCAAATTTTAATAACTTATGATATGAATGATATCCATATGTAAATATTTTTTCAGAAAGAATGTTACTAAGGCCAATACCAACTATGAATAAGAAACGAAGAGTGTGGCACTAGAAAAGCGCAGCCGGTCAGGCAACATAGGAGAATTGACGTTACGGCATAAGCCCTTCATCAGGCTTATGGGCGAAACATTGATTCTCCTGTTTCTCGGATGCTGCCTGACTGGCTGTGCATTTCCAGCATCGGACTCTTCGACTCTGATCTCCAGTATCTGCAGTTCTCACTACCTCCTATGAATAAGAAAGGCTAATCATACATTGATATGACTACAGCCATGAGTTTAAAAATCGTTCAAACAATCTATGTTAATCATTCAGAAGTGAACTGTTGATGAAAAAGTGAAACAACTATGTGATGTTGTTTTGCTCATCGTAAAGAAATAATTACATTTTTAAAATTATCTTATTTTAAAACTGTACTTTAGAGCACAGTTACACTCAATTGTAAAATAGGTTTATTTTAATTTATACAATACAGATACATTTGCACAATAAGCTTATGTTAAATTGTTTAATAAACAATGTTCAATTGTATAATTGAGTTTATGTTCATTCGCAAGAATTTCAAGCTCATTCATGTAAAATTTCAGAATTTACTTGTTAATTTTAGTTTCACCAGTATTTGCGTTCATTTGTGCAAAAGCTTATATTCTTTTGTTTAATAATGTGTGCTCTGTCCATTAAAGATTTGAAACTGCAACTTTGTATCTGTGTTGCAAGCCTGGGTCCAATGGGAGGAAGAAAGGATTTTGATACTCTCCGCACTCTTTTAAAACTTACTGTAATCTTCACTGAAATAAACTGCTGCCCTCTCACCACTCGTTGTGAAGTTGTTGCTTCCTCTCTGAGAGCTCGTTCAAAACGAACTGTTTAGGAATGTTGTGTGTCAGTTCACAAAACTGTCAAAGGATTTGGGCAGTGCAAATAATACTTTAAAGAGGCGCATCAATAACTCACAAAATAATTGAATGGATTTTGTTCTGCACTTGAATTTCACTTGGAAACTGTTCTGATCATTAATCTGACAGATGCAGATGGTGAGCTTGTTAAATTTGTTAGTGTATTGTAACAAGATGAATGGCTATTAATGGAAACTTGGACGCATTGCTGCTGCTCTGGTGGTTCCATGACCTAATGGGTAAGACATCTGAGTTTGGGTTCTGATCCATTTGGCGATTACATCTTGTTTTTCTGAAGTAAGCCAAGTTGCTTTCATTCTCATTCGCCGATATTACGGACTTACACAATGAAAATACAATTTCAACATGATTTTAGTGTTTGCAGTTGACATATTCTGTTAATTTTTTAAATGAATCAACATAGCTCTGAATACATTAATTATGTTTTCCAAAATTTGACTCAATTGTTTCAATCTCAAGCCGTTTCAAACCGAGCAGCAAATGGAAGAATAAAATAATCATGAGGTTTGCAATACGTGTTTGAATTTGAAAGATAAGTGATATTGAATGATGGGGTTGTGAATAAATGTTAATATCAGAAATGGGAAACCATGAAATGGAAAGTTTCGGAGAATCTGTCCCATCTCCTCACTAGATACCACGGACAATTAACATTATCAGCAACAAGCAGAATATTAAAAACATAGTTACATTTTAAGAGGAAGGCAAGGTTAACTTGTACCTCAGGAGCAGAACAATTCAGCAGTAACAGGGTTTAAATTTGGACAGATTTGCAACAATTGCAATTTGCAGTAAGTACGAAACGAATCCCGGCCAACTGCTTGGAAAAAGCAATTATACACAAGACTATACATTCATCCCTCTGTGTAATTCTACATGTGCGGTGTTCTGCAGCAAAATATTCATCAAAAGACTGATGATTGCAAATAAAATATGTTTTGAAGTGCAAATAATTATCATGTCAAAAACATCAAATCAGTAGATTTTGAGAGCAGTGTTAAAGAGGAGTGGGACCAGATTTGCAGGAAGAACAGTGTGATTCCAATGTGTCTCTGTCACTGAACCAAGGCAGACCAAACTGAACCCACTGTGTCTCTATTAGTGACCCAGGGCAGAGCAGACTGACCACAGTGTCCCTGTCATTGACCCCACTGTGTCTCTGTCACTGACCCGGGGAGAGCAGAGCGATCACATTGTGTCTCTGCCTCTGATTCTGGAAAGAACAGACTGACCCCACTGTATTTTTCTTACAGAACCAAGGGGACAGAATCACATCTCCGAATGGTTGAAAGACCTAATTCTGTACTGTGAAGGTTTGAGTTTAGGGTGAACCTATAAGTGTAAGATCAGTCTATTTAAATTATTTCCTTCTGCAAGTCTCTCCTTATTAGATAAATGTGTTGCAAAATTGAAGCATGATTCTGTGGCTGTGATCACATCCATAGTCGAATAGCTGGTGTTTGTCTGTCCAAGATGAATTCAGCAGATTTTGGGGAATTGTGGAGTTTTCTGTCCCTCACCTATTGTAACATTTCCAGTTTGTCACCAATGTCTTGTTTTTGTTCTCTGAGATGATGAATTCACAGATTCTTTCTTTTAAAACTTGTGTGATCATATTCAGTTTACATCATTATCAGTCTTAGTCTTACTCTGTATTGAACAAACACTTGATGATAGTGAGTCAATTCCCTTTTGGGCTTAAAATTATTTTAGGCTTAAACTCCACAGGACAATTCCATTTATGTTAATTGGCCAATAGAATTTGGGAGATTTATCCTGCCGATGTTGATTCTGTTTAATCTAATGGTTTGTTCGAAAACAACACAGCAAATTTTACTAGTAAATGTTCATCCTTTTGTTGTGACAATTCAGTCATTAAATTGCATGAGGTCAAGATTTTCTCCCTGTCTGTTGTTGTGTCTACCTGTCACTGTCTCTCTCTTGTTCTCTTCCTTTCTAGAAGTCTATTGACATCACTTTCTGTTTCCATCTCTGCCACTGTCTTTCTCTCTCTCTCTCTGTTTCTTTCTTTCCCAATGCCTCTTTCTTTCTTTCCCAATCCCAGGCACGGCTCTGTGGCGCAATGGAAAGCGCGTTGGACTTCTATGTCGCTTCTCTGGTTGTTATTCAAAGGTCGTGGGTTCGAGTCCCATCAGAGTCGAGTTTTGCGTGTGGAGGCGGAAGAGATTTGGGAGACACTGAATGAATACTTTTCTTCAGTATTCACTCAGGAACAGGGCATTGTTGTCGATGAGAATACTGAGGCACAAATAAGTAGAATGGATGGCTTTGAGGTATGTAGAGAAGAGGTGTTGGAAATCCTGGAAAAGGTGAAAATAGATAAGTCCCCTGGGCCTGATGGCATTTATCCTAGGATTCTCTGGGAAGCAAGGGAGGAGATTGCAGAGCCATTGGCCTTGATTTTTATGTCCTCTTTGTCTACAGGAGTAGTCCCAGAAGACTGGAGGATAGCAAATGTGGTTCCCTTGTTCAAAAAGGGGAGTAGGGATAGCCCTAGTAACTATAGGCCGGTGAGTCTCACTTCTGTTGTGGGCAAAGTCTTAGAGAGAATTGTAAGGGATAGGATTTATGCACATCTAGATAGGAATAATGTGATCAAGGATAGTCAGCATGGTTTTGTGAAGGGCAAGTCGTGCCTCACAAACCTTATTGAATTCTTTGAAAAGGTGACGAAGGAGGTTGATGAGGGGAAAGCGGTAGATGTGGTATATATGGATTTTAGTAAGGCGTTTGATAAGGTTCCCCATGGTAGGCTACTGCAGAAAATACGGAGATATGGCATTGAGGGTGAGTTGGAGGTTTGGATTAGGAATTGGCTGGATGGAAGAAGACAGAGGGTAGTAGTTGATGGCAAAGTTTCTTCATGGAGTGCCGTCACTAGCGGTGTTCCGCAAGGATCTGTTTTGGGACCATTGCTGTTTGTCATTTTTATAAATGACCTGGAAGAGGGGTTAGAAGGTTGGGTGAGCAAGTTTGCGGATGACACGAAAGTCGGAGGAGTTGTTGACAGTGAGGAAGCATGTGGCAGGTTACAGCAGGATATAGAGAAGCTGCAGAGCTGGGCAGAAAGGTGGCAGATGGAATTCAATGTAGCTAAGTGCGAGGTGATTCACTTTGGGAAGAATAACAAAAAGATGGGGTACTGGGCTAATGGTCGGATACTTGGTAGTGTGGATGAGCAGAGGGATCTTGGTGTCCATGTACACAGATCTCTGAAAGTTGCCACCCAGGTAAATAGTGCGGTGAGGAAGGCATATGGCGTACTGGCTTTTATTGGTAGAGGAATTGAGTTCCGGAGTCCTGAGGTCATGATGCAGTTGTATAAGACTCTGGTACGGCCGCATCTGGAATATTGTGTGCAGTTTTGGTCGCCATACTATAGGAAGGATGTGGAGGCATTGGAACGGGTGCAGAGGAGGTTTACCAGGATGTTGCCTGGTATGGAAGGAAAATCGTATGAGGAAAGACTGAGGCACTTGGGGCTGTTTTCACTAGAGAAAAGAAGGTTTAGGGGTGACTTGATTGAGGTGTACAAGATGATTAGGGGGTTAGATAGGGTCGACAGTATGAACCTTTTCCCGCGTATTGAGTCGGGTATTACAAGGGGGCATAGCTTTAAATTAAGGGGGGGTAGATATAGGACTGATGTTAGGGGTAGGTTCTTCACTCAGCGAGTCGTTAGTTCATGGAATGCCCTGCCAGTAACAGTGGTGGACTCTCCCTCTTTATGGGCATTTAAGAGGGCATTGGATAGGTATATGGAGGATAGTGGGTTAGTGTAGTTTAGGTGGGCTTGGATCGGCGCAACATCGAGGGCCCAAGGGCCTGTACTGCGCTGTATTCTTCTATGTTCTATGCCTCTCTGTCAATCAGCCTCCCTCACTCTCTCTGTTTTTCTCTCTTGCCTCTGCTCCTCTTATAGGTTTACCTCGCTCTCTCTCTCTCTGTTTTTCTTTCTATCCCTCTTTGTCAGTCTGTCTACATCTCTCTGTGTTTTTCTATCTCTGTCTCTGCACCCTCTCTGTTTGTCTGTCTACATGTCTCTCACTGTTTGATTTTCTCTCTCTCCCTGTTGTTCTGTCTTCGACTTTATATTTTCTCATTCTCCGTATCACGCTCTTTTCCTGTCTCCTTCACTCTCTCTCGAACACCCAAGAGCAATCTACTGTTCTGTGGCTGGGACTTTCACTGTAAATGTTATTATTCAGTTGCCCAATCAAAATTCATTAATATATGACTAAGAATAACAGATTCACAACATTTTACTTTCAGTTCTAGAATCCTATTATTTCCATGTGGTGCAAAATAAATACATTTCCATGAATTTGATTTTTTTTCATATAGAAATGAAAAGGTTCTCAGCGTTCTCTTCTGAGTTGTTACCTCTGATTCTTTATCACTCATCAACAATTTATCTTCACTCTGGGCAATGTGCCCCATCCAGGAGGAAGCTGAGTGAGAAATTACAACATGAAAATGTCTGACTGAAATGCATAGATTACACACCTGCCTTTCCCTTCCTTAACTCAACAAACTCATGTTTCTTGGAAGATAGCAAAGACATGGAAAGGCCTTTTAATCTCTCCATTGGATCCTGACAATTCGAGTCCTGCCCGGCCACCCTATATGATACAGGGGCCAGAGATGTTCAAAGTGGAATCACTGTCAATGAAGTGGGAGCATTAAAGAAAGAACTGTCCATTTGGGGCTGGGATTGGGATTACTTAATTAATGCTCCTTTGCAAGTGTTCTTTCTTTCAGACTTTTGTTAAGCAGGGACTCTGTTAGTGGCCTTTGTTAGTTCCACTGTCTCCCTTGGTGTGATCGTCTTCCATTAGCGTCAGGCTCTCTGCTAGTGACAGTCTCTCCATTAGTGTTGGGGTCTCCATTGTTAACATGGTCTCCGTTAGTGTCACGGTCTCCGTCAGTGTCATAGTCTTCCATTAGTGATAATCTGTCCATATTTGCCTCTTTGTCTCCATTACTGTGACAGTCTTCTGTTCATATCAGGGTCTCTGTTAGTGACAGACTCTCCGTTTTTCATGGGGTCTCTGTGAGTGACACGGTATTCTGTTCGTGAGAGGCTCTGCATTAGTGTCACAATCTCTGTTATAATTGATGTGAGTGTGACCGGCACGCATTGCGCAGATGATATTTGGTATCACACTACAAGCCAGTCCTGACAGATTTGACAATATTGCAGATCCTATCATAACCACAGGGGAATGGTTCCAGCACTAACCTGGGTCAGAGGTTGGTCAAGCACAACCTGAAGTGTCACTGAGCTCTCATGTTGGGAATCCTCCAATTGTTTTCTTTGAAAAAAAAATTACACACTTGAGCACAAACTTATTACACAGACTACAATATGTTTATGGCACAACTGAACATAGCTATAAATACAATTTATGTACAAGATTAATACAGCAATTAACACAGGTTTCCTATACAATTGAATAAAACCTTCACAGACACATCTTCATCCCCTTCTGTGCGCCATAGATCCTCAATGGTTGCTACTTAAATTTCCAATGAATCTTGTTGTCATGAGGGACTTTCCACATGGTTTCCATTTTATTTCAGAATTCCAAGAATTGCTTTTCTGGAGTCAGTGTAACATCTCAGGCATTTCATTTTATCCTTTACGGATATACAAATGAGAAAATACAAACTGCAATAACGAGTCCAAATAACAGACAACTTCTCAATCCTTTGATCATACAACAACATAATTCAAGACCTTTCCCACTCTGTTTATGCTCTCTTCTATTCTCGACTATCAGGCACCCCTCCTCATCTCTCTAACCTCCTACAGGCCTTACACCCCTGCCTATCTCTGTGACATTCTCCAGCACTGACACCCCTCACTACCTCTGTAATATCCTCCAGCACTGACGCTTTTCCCTACCTTTTATTATGTCCTGCAGCACTGACACCACTCCCTACCTCTGTAAGGTCCTCAAGCACTGACACCCCTCCCTACCTCTGTAATATCCTCCAGCACTGACACCCCTCCCTATCTCTGTAACATCCTCAAGTACCACTACTTCTCCTTATCTCTGTAGCTTGCTCAAATACTGATACCCCTCCCTGTTTATGTAACTTTCTCCATCACCGACACTCTCTCTTTTGATGTAACCTCCTCAGCACTGACATCCCTCCCTATCTGTATAACCTCTTCTAGCACCAACACCCCTCCTAACATGACCTTGTCCTGCGCTGATACCCGTCCCTATCATGGTGACTTCTTCAGCACTGGCACCACCTACCTCTGAAACTTTCTCCAGGATTGACAACCCTCCATATCTGTGTAACCTCCTCCAGCACCGACAAACCTCTTTATCTATGTAACCTCCTCCAGCATCTCAAATCTTCTCGCTGTAATCTCCTGCAGCTCCAACTCTCTTGCCAATATCTCCTACTGCTGGCATCTCATACAGCACTTACACTCCTCCTGAACTCTGTATCTTCTTCAAGCCGCTCCATGACAAACTATATCTGTAATGTCCAGTTGATGGGTCAGAGATTCATTCATGTCCACAAAGATTGTTAATCAGTCACGGACACAGTGAGTTTTTGTTGAATGCAGAGGCCCCGGTTCAGAGCAGTCCCCTGTGAGGAAGGGCCCAACACACCATTAACGACAGGGCATTTCCCCGTGTCTTCCCACAAAAACTGGGCTGGATCAGCATTTCTGTAAAATTAACAAATGGGTCGCTTGAAAACAGGTCAATTTCCTTATGCAATATACTTTAAAACTGACAGTAACTGGCCATACTCCAATTAAAGATGAGAAACCACACAGCATTCATTCAGAAACTGACAGCATACGTGCATCCTGTAAACTGGGACTGGGACACCAAAGGTGCTTCACTTTGCTAACTCTGTCACAATTTTCTTTAGTTTTGATTGTTTTTGGATGACATTTATTGAGGATCCTGTCATTTTTTGATTAGATTAGATTCCCTACAGTGTGTACACAGGCCCTTCGACCCAACCAGTCCACACCGACTCTCCGAAGAGTAACCCACCCAGACCCATTTCCCTTTGACTAATGCACCTAACATTACGGGCAATTTAGCATGGCCAATTCACCTGACCTGCACATTGCTGGACTGTGGGAGGAAACCAGAGCACCATGAGAAAATCGATGCAGACGGGGAGAATGTACAAACTCCACACAGACAGTCACCCGAGGCTAGAATTGAACCTGGAACCCTGGTGCTGTGAGGCAGCAGTGCTAACCACTGAGCCACCATGCCGCCCCATTTTTTTGCAACTTCTCCCATCTCACGCCCACCCCAGTCCTTGCACCATTTTGGTTATTGTTGTCACTTTGTCATTTAAGTTTTCTGGCCTCCACCCCATCGCAAACATTCCCTTCTGCTCTTCTGTCTACCCCCCAGCTGATGTACAGGCATATTTCTGGCAGTTTCTTCACACACACACACAGTCGATATGTTATCATTCACAGAGATACAGAGACACAGAAGGGTCATCAATCCCACAGGCTAAGACAGAGACAGTGTTCAGTCCCACTCTGATCCCATCTTCGAGTGACATATTTTCATTCTAACATGCAAACAGAGCAAGAGCGAAAGGAATCATTTACATTTCCCACAAGTTTGTCTGTAAAGAAATTCCAGCCTCCAAATCACATCGACATTAAGATCTGTGTTAATCACTCAGTAGTAACCCACAGCAACAAATTCAATGAAACATTGTGGAGATTTGTAATTTGAAAAGCTGTAAACTCCAGACATGGCTAGCATTATATAAAAACAGAGTCATTTCCTCTGATGAAAGTTCATCGACCAGAAACGCTCATTTTGTTTTACTCTCTAAAGGATGCTGCCTTACTGCTGCGAATTTGCATCACTTTGGGTTTTACATCATGTAGGTTTGCTCCATGTTCAGAAAGGACACAAGTTATTTAATTAAAACAGGCATTCACAAAAAAAAAACATTCAGGTCATTTATAATTGAAATAACACATAGACATCTACTTGTACATTGCAACATTAAATATACAATTCCAAACACAAATATTGAGGTGAGCATTAAATATATGAACATAATCCATCAGACTTGCAAAGAAGTACAGAGACCGGATGCAGAGTGACTCTCACTCTCATGAAACCGTAGAAATAAACTATACACCAAATCACAATTAAAGGCAGGAACATTAAGATAGTGAATGAACAGCACCGTCAACACCAAAAACTGTAACTAGTCGAATAGCCGATCTTATTCCATAACTATTTTAAAATCTAATAGAATAACAATAAGTGTTCCCCCACTTATACTTCATTCACTTGCCCTACCTTATTTCCCAGGAGGAAGTCTCCCGGAGGACCATTTACATTTGATTGAGGAAGGTTCTTGAATACATTTAATAAATTTCTCCCTTCCATTACCACTCAATGTTTGGAAATTTAAATCCCATTCTACTGCAAGTCTATGTTTCTTAAAGCTATCTGCAAATCCCCCTACAAATTTTCTCCTCAATTTCCTGTTGACTATTGGGGGAGTGGTGGGTGCGGGTCTACTGTAAAATCCCATCAATCCTTTTTTTCTCAGTTTCACCCATATCGTTTCACTGGATAATCTCTCAGGAATATCCTCTCTAAGTACCGCTGCGATGTTTTCCCTAATTAAAAGTAGCACTCCCTCTCCTCTCTTGCCTCCCTTTCCATCTTTCCTACAAACAGACCATTCGGCTTGATTTTGGAGCACCATTTTGAACTACTTCTGATAATGGGTCACTGGACTTGAAACGTTATCTGTTTCTCTCCACAGATGTTACGAGACCAGCTGAAGTTCTCCAGCAAATTCTCTATCCAGATTCAGCACCAAGTCATATTCCAAGTAACCCTTTCATCCTGTTTCTTTAGCTATTACTGTCATATTAGGAAATTCCTAGTATCAGCCTATTTAATTGGTTTCATTGCCCTGTTTGAAATTAACTGTGATGTCATCTCCCTGCTCCTCTCTTCAAGGTTATGGTTGAAGGAATATGGGCAGCTGTCTGGGGTGGTACTTTCAAATACCTGATCTTAATGGTCATGAAACCATAGGGCACAGTTCTCCAACACAGTGTTGAAGTTCTGATCTATCTTCCCATTATGTTGGTCTTTGATCAAGGATAATTTCTACTCCATTGCCAATTCATGAAATGCTCCTTGAGACAAATCTTAGACAAATCTTCGCCACAACAGGTATATATTCACCAATATGGAATAAATCACAAACACAATTACATGATTCATAGTGATTAAAGTGTTACAACAATAAACTAATAGAGTTGTATAAAATCAGGATGGCATGGATTGAGTAAATAGACAAGGTCTTTTCCGTGAGGTGAGGGAGTCTAGAACTAAATGGCAAAGATTTAAGGTGAGAGGGGAAAGATTTGAAAGGGACTTAAGGGGCAACTTTTTCACAAGAAAGGATGGAGCGCATATGGAATGTTTTTGAGGGACATGGACCAAGTTCTGGCAAATGAGATGAGATTAAGTTAGAATATTTGATTGGCATGGGCGAGTTGGACCGAAGGGTCTGTTTCCGTGCTGTCCATCTCAATGACTGCATGACCCTGTAAGTACTGCATTGGACTATCAAGATTTGTGTGTGTGTATTCGTGTGCAAATGTGCAAAGACTTACATAAAACATCTTGTGTTACTTTGACAGCCCGATAATTTTTATACTTACGTTTTGCTCTTAATCTGTTGGTAATACCTTTTTGTCGATTTTACCGTTAATAATTTTCCTCTGCTCCCTTGGAATTTCAGAGATTTTTAAAATATGCAACATCACCCATTTAGATTTCCTATAATCCTTGTGTAATCTTAGGATTTTTTGTCATGGTCAGCATCTTTCTTTTACTGCTCTATCTCACCCTGTATGCTTGGGGCCAGCTTGGGGACTCTAGATCTGGAAGGATAATGGTTTATTTTATTCGGCCATGTCTCTAGAATCTCACTTTTGAAATCCCACCACTGATTTGTCACTTTGTTTCTGAATATCCAAATTCAGTCCAATATTGCCAGATAATCTCTCAGATTTAGAACATTTGTCGAAACCAAACATGAAAGTTTTACCTTTGTTATCTTTGTCTTGTGAAATATTTACCCTAAATGTAAATGTATTAATGTCACTTGCTCAAAAACGGTCCAACTCTTGCAATGTATTCACGAGCCCAGCTTCATTTCAGAAGCTTAAATCAAGAATTGCTGACCTTCTCATTGTGCTATTGTCTGCTAAAGACGTTGATTAAATATAATTAAGAATTTTGTGCTCTCGGTCCCTTCCATTCTGTTCATATCCCAGTCAATATTTGAGAGATGAAATCACCAACTATTACTGCTTTATTGTTTTAACCTTCAGAAATGTCTTGCAAACTGCTCTTCTCTTTTCCTCAGAGGATTTGGTCATTAACAGTAAACTACTAGCAGTGTGACGGTCACCTTTTTAAAACTTCTCAGTTGAACATCTGTCAGCTGTTTTATTGATTCATTGAGTATATCAGTGAGGACCCCTCTTCACGAGAGTTGAAATGGAGACCTTCCATTGAGAACAAAGAAGCTCATGTTGGATACATGGGGGTGGAAGGTGACATCATCAGATCAGACGAAGTTGGAATAGCAGGAAGAATGGAGTGGCCCCCATACAGGAAGCAGGATGTGAGCAAATGTATTCGAGGTAACTGTGGTAGTCATTGGGACTGATGGATAATTGGTGTGCAATCGATCTCCAGAACTGGAAACAGAGAGGTAATGAAGGGAAGTCTCAGAAAAGGATCAGGTGGCTATGAGGGAAAGTTGGAGGTTGGAAGAAAATTAATGTAGTTTTTTTTCTAATTCTGGCAAGAGCAGGAATATATTGGAGAAAGAGCTGTGGGTTAATCTCCCAAACAGGATTGGACGAAGGAATATTCCACATATCCCCCCCAAAAAAGGCAGATATAACTATGACTTGTACAGATAGCCAGAAGTACATCTTTGACTTGGAGAAAGTGAGATAAGTTAAAGAAAAAAGTTACAATTCAGCTCAGCCTCGAGTAAGTGGATATTGCTGGATGGTGACTGTTCAGGTCTCTGAGGAAGAAGCAGAGAAACTCCAGACCACTCATCCTGATGACAGATGGATATGCAGAGGGATGGTACATCCACTGTGAAGAGGAGACAGGTGGTGACAAAGGAAAAAAAATAGTAATTTTGCAACTAACTTAAAGCCCCAGAAAAATTGTGAATATCGGTGTTGCTTCCAATTGCTTTCCACATTGCTCCCATGTACTCATTCCCCCTCCGCCTGAAGCCTTTCCTTCCTGCCATGACTGTTTCTGTATCACTTTATTGATAAGATAAAACTAAGCTCCAGTGCAGTCCCCGTTATCAATCGCACTTGTTACATCCTCAAAGAAATTTTATACAATTGAAAACAATGTGGACTCTCCCAAATTAACTTGAACTGATCAATGTGTCCTGCTGTATCTGGTTGAATAATATCTTTCAACAGTTTCCCTGTGACATGTTGAGCTAACGAGCCTATGCTTCCGCTTTCTGTCTCTCTTTTTAATGTGAAACTTCCACCTGCTATCTTCGAATACATTGGGCTGAACCGTGAATCACCAGGAAGAGCAACAGTTTCAAGAATCGAATACGAAAGCTCTGTCTCTCGCTGGATACTGGTTTCCCATTCCCCATCCAAGTGGGCAATTTCTTTAGGAGCTGAAAGGTTCTGACAGGTGGATGGCAGATACTTTGCAGACACTTTGAATCAATATCAAGATGGCGGCACAGAATGGCAACTCTGTACACTTTTCACTTTCCTGATGTAATCCTATACTTGAGTACACGTGACAATAAAATCTAATTCTAATTCCAAAATTAAGCCTCGAGGGAGTCAATTTGATTAACAGAATAGGTCCATAATTTCCATTTATTTAACAAATAAATACATTCTCGTTGCAACGATAGTAACCAATTTGCAGCACTGTTGGCACGAGTACTTTGTTTTATTCCTCTTCAACACAAACACTTACCAGTCTTGGATCATGAGATGTATATGCATGTCGGATACACAAGGAATGACCAACTAACAGATTATTATTCAGAACTATGAGAATTTATTCCTGCTTTTAGTAGCAGAGATTTTATGATCTGCCACATGGACTAACCAGTCGTGCTATCTGAAAATGCTTCACTGTTCCGAAAATCCTCAAAGAAAATTCAGCCAGCATTGCTCCCTGCTTATCATTGTGAAATTGTGATTCAACTGAGCATTGGGAGATTTTCCTAATTCCTTAGTGGCAATGATCACACCCCTTCCCGTCCAAACACACACTGCATCCATTGGAGATATCCAACAAAGGTGTGCACACCCAATAATTTTATTTATATTCTTTTCTGAAATTTCTGGCATTCTTAATCTTGGTTGTGAAAATATTTTATTCAGATGTGATTCATCAATTAATTAAAGGGACTTGAACTTTGGTGGATGGGCCAGATTTTATTTCCTTTGAGAAATGATGTGGTAGCTACATTCTTGTGTTACTGTTGTCCTGATGATGTGAGAAGAATTAGTTAGTTGTATGAATGGGAGGGGTTTTGCAGAGGGATTTTCCAGGATTTTGACAGAAGAACACCAAAAGAATCACCCTTGTTCCAGAGAGTTGTTCTCTCATATCGAGAGACAACGGTGGTAAGTTTAACCTAAGGATCACCTCACCTCTCCACATCTCACACCAAACATCCAGCCAATTGTGTTACTGACTCCCTGCAGCAGTGGTGGCTGGATGGCTGATTTGTCTTGTCAAATGACACCAGTCGCGTAGATTCAGTTCCCATTCTGCCTGGGGTTACTAAGAAAGTCCCACCTTCTCAACCTTGCCTCTCCTCTGAGGTATGTTGACCCTCAGGTTAAACTCACGATCAGCCGTCTCGTGAATGAGAGAGTAGCTCTGTAGCCCACTGGGACCATGGCACAATGTTATAATGCAATTCAGGGATGGTGAGTGGCTTGCAAGGGAACTTGGAAGTGGTGGTGTTCCTCAGCATTTAATGCTTTTGTCTTTAGGATGGTGGTGGTCTTGGATTTGGGAGATGCTGTGTAAGCATTGGTGAATTTCTGCAGTGTGTACTGTCATTGATACATAATACTGCTACTGAACAGCAGTGGTGGATGGCCTACATGTTTGCAGGTATGGTTCCAATCAAACAGCCTACTTTGTCTCTAAATAGAAAGTTGACTTTCCTCCTTGAAACTGTTTTAAAGAAGAGTTATACTGGACACAAAAGGGATTTCTCTCCCCAGGTGCTGGCAGGCTTGCTGAATTTCTCCAGCAATTTCTGCTTTCAAATGTCCACTTATATTCCGCCTGTTTCAGGGTGCTGTCCATTTTCTTGAGGTTGTGTTCCATCGCTGGTCTGATGTGTGCCATGCAAATAGGGGAGACACTTTCAGAATCTGTGATGTATTCTTGACTTCTGGCTTGCTCTTGTATCCACAAAACTTAAATTGTGAATCCAGTTCAATTTCAGCTCAGGTTGTTGATCGTAGGGGATTCAGCAATGGCGAAGCCTTTGACTGTCAAGAGGCATCATGTAGGCAATCTCTTATTGGAGGCACTAATTGCTTTGCATTTGTGTGGAGCAAATGTTAATTCCCATTTGTCATCCCAGGCCTGGACGTTGCTGGGATCTTGCTGCAGATAGACACTGTGTGCTTTAATAGTACATTGTACAATTATTAGTGAACACTCTGAATTATGACTCAATGATGGTGGAATGTCAGTTATACAGTCACTGAGGATAGTTATGCCGAGGGCACAATATTGTAGAACTCCTGCCGTGAAGTCCTGGAGCTTAGATGGCTCACATCTACTAACCACACCAATTTCTGTGGGTCTGGAGTGACATATAGTTCAGACTAGGTAAGGACAGAGATTTTCGCTCTCGAAAGGCCATTAGAAAAGAACATAGAACAGTACAGCACAGAACAGGCCCTTCAGCTCACGATGTTGTGTCGACCATTGATCCTCATGTATGCACCCTCAAATTTCTGTGACCATATGCATTCCAGCAGTCTCTTAAATGTCCGCAATGACCTTGCTTCCACAACTGCTACTGGCAACACATTCCATGCTCTCACAACTCTCTGTGTAAAGAACCCGCCTCTGACATCCCCTCCATACTTTCCTCCACCCAGCTTAAAACTATGACCGCGTGTTAGGCATTTCAGCCCTGGGAAAAAGTCTCTGGCTATCGATTCTGTCTATGCCTCTCATTATCTTGTATACCTCAATTAGGTCCCCTCTCCTCCTACTTTTCTCCAATGAAAAAAGTCTGAGCTCAGTCAACCTCTCTTCATAAGATAAGCCCTTCGGTCTAGGCAGCATTCTGGTAAACGTCCTCTGAACCCTCTCCAAAGCATCCACATCTTTCGTATAATAGGACGACCAGAACTGGATGCAGTATTCCAAGTGCGGTCTCACCAAAATTTTATAGAGCTGCAACAAGATCTCACGACTCTTCAACTCAATCCCCCGTTAACGAAAGCCAAAACACTGTATGTTTTCTTAACGACCCAGTCCACTTGGGTGGCCATTTTAAGGGATCTACGGACCTGCACACCAAGATCCCTCTGTTCCTCCACACTGCCAAGAATCCTATCCTTAATTCTGTACTCAGCTTTCAAATTCGACCTTTCAAAATGCATCTCCTCGCATTTATCCAGGTTGAACTCCATCTGCCACCTCTCAGCCCATCTCTGCATCATGTCAATATCCCACTGCAGCCTATAACAGCCCTCTATACTGTCAACGACACCTCAAACCTTTGTGTTGTCTGCAAACTTGCTAACCCATCCTTCAATCCCCTCATCCAAGTCATTAATAAAAATTACAAACAGTAGAGGCCCAAGTACAGAGCCCTGTGGAACACCACTCACCACTGACTACCAGGCAGAATATTTTCCTTCTACTGCCACTCGCTGTCTTCTGTTGGCCAGCCAATTCTGTATCCAGACAGCTAAGGTCCCCTGTATCCCATTCCGCCTGACCTTCTGAATGAGCCTACCATGGGGAACTTTATCAAATGCCTTGCTGAAGTCCATGTACACCACATCCACAGCTCGACCCTCATCAACCTTTCTAGTCACATCCTTAAATAACTCGATAAGGTTTGTGAGGCATGACCTGCCCCTCACAAAGCCGTGTTGACTGCATTTAGTCAAACCATGCTCTTCCAGATGTTCATAAATCCTATCCCTCAGAATCCTTTCTAACACCTTGCAGACGACAGATGTGAGACTTACTGGTCTGTAATTGCCGGAGATTTCCCTATTTCCTTTCTTGAAGAGAGGAATTACATTTGCCTCTCTCCAGTCCTCAGGTACGACTACAGTGGAGAGCGAGGATGCAAAGAGCTTCGAAAGTGGCGAAGCAATCGCATTTCTCGCTTCCCAAAGCAGCCGAGGACAAATCTGGTCTGGCCCTGGCGACTTGTCAATCTTAATATTTGACAAAATTTTCAGCACATCAGCTTCCTCTATCTCTATCCATTCCAGCATGCACACCTGCTCTTCAAAGCTTTAATTCACTACAAAGTTCGTTTTTTTTGCTAAGACAGAAGCAAAAAACTCACTTAGGGCTTCCCTTACCGACTCAGACTCCACACACAAGTTCCCTATGCTATCCCTGATCAGCCCTACTCTTTCTTTGACCATTCTTTTATTCCTCACGTAAGTGTAAAATGCCTTTGTGTTCTCCCAGATGGGCCTTTGCTGCAATTGACACTAGTTTTATGGTCAACATTACAGTAATAATTCCATATATTTCTTTAATTGAATTTCTGGCAACTTTCATGATGGGATTTGATCCAGGTCCATGATAATAGTTCTGAAGTATCTGAATGTGACCAAATTCAATGACTGGCTTCCAAGTTGATTCAGAACCCACAAGGAGAAAGTGAGGACTGCAGATGTTGGAGATCAGAGCTGAAAATGTGTTGCTGGAAATGCGCAGCAGGTCAGGCAGCATCCAAGGAGCAGGAGAATCGACGTTTCGGGCATGAGCCCTTCTTCAGGGCTGATGATTCCTGAAGAAGGGCTCATGCCCAAAATGTCGATTCTCCTGCTCCTTGGATGCTGCCTGACCTGCTGCGTTTTTCCAGCAACACATTTTTAGCTCTGATTCAGAACCCACAACTTGATATTTCTGTTTCAATTTCAAGCTACATATTTACGTTTTGTTATTGATTACTGAGTGTCATGTTAATTTGCCCTGGTTAGAAATCAAGAATGCAGACCGATTAAATGGTGTTTGTGAACTGCATTCACTTCAATCCATTGTGAATAATTGTGAGACCATTCATTTCGTCCCCGTTCAAAATAGGTTAGTGTATTTGCGCAGTTGGATGTTTGAAGTAAATACGGATGTGCAGAGTGAGTTGTTTTCCTATGCAAAGGCAGGTCTTGAGTAGAAAGTCAAAGGATAATTTACAGATGCGTGAGGTATTTATGGTGTGTGTATATGTGCATGTGGATGTGCACACGTGTGCCCACATCTGTGTGTGTGTGTGTGTGTATGTGTGTGTCTATGTGTTGTGGGTGGGGGAATGAGAGCGTGCAGGGCTTGGTTTTGAATGACAAGTAGGTTTACAAATGACACAAATATTGACCGGATGGATGGCAGTGAGGAAAATAGTTTTAAGTTAAAGATAGATATTGACAGGTTTATCAGAGGGGCAGATCAGATAAAATGTAACCCTGATAAATGTGAGGTGATGCACTTTGAAAGAAGTTACAAGACAAGGTAATGGTCAACGAATGGTAATTCACTAGGATGCTTCGAGGAAGAGAATGAGCTTGAGGTGATTTTGAACAGATCCCTGAAGCAACAGGACAGGTTCTTAGGACGTTTAAGAAGATGTTCAGGACGCATGCCTTTACCAGTCGAGTTATGTATAATAGGTTCATTAAAATCTTGCAGAATTCTCAGATAATCTTCTTCACCTTACCACAAATCTTGGTGTCATGTGCAAACTTCCTAAACGTACTTCCTAAATTCTCATACAAATCATTTATATAGGTAAAGAATAACAATTAACTCAGCACTGATCCCTGTGGCACACTCCTCATTACAGGCTTCCAGTCTGAAAGACAACACGCTACCAACGCCCCCTATCTTCTTCTGTCACTCCAATGTTGTATCCTATTGGCAAGCTGTCCCTGGATTCCACGAGATTCAACCTTACTCAACCACCTACCATGTGATATATTGTCAAAGGCTTAGCTAAGGCGTCTACCACATTACCCTTATCTATGTTCTTGTTCACTACTGCAAAAACTCAAGCAGTCGGAACATTGTTTAGCCCACAGTTGGAGTATTGTGCGCAGTTCTCGTCACTGCACCATAGGATGTGATTGCATTGGAAGGGGTGCAAACGTCATTCAGTAGAATGTTGCTTGCGCTGCAGTGATTTAGCTGTGAAGAGGGAGGTTGGATCAGCTTGAGTTACTTTGTTTAGAGAAGACATCGGGATTTATCAGATTATGAGGGGCATGGACAGGGTGAACAGAATACAGTTATTTCCCTCAGCCAAAGGAACAAGAGCAAGCGGGCATAACTTGTAATATGAAAGGCAGGACGTTTAGAGGGGACATAACACCCAGAGGATGGTAGGGGTCAGCACTATTTTGCCTGTGAGTGTAACTGTTATTGACCAGGCCAGACCCCCTCAAAATATTTTTAAAAGGTAGCCGAGAGGCTAACTTTTGTTTTAATTTTAAAGGCAGATGTGAAGTGGGTCTTCCAGGTGTGAAGTGGGTCTTCCAGGTGTGATGGAACAGGAAAAAATTATTTGGCTTTAAGCAAAACAGAATGTATTTAAGCACTGCAGCTGAAACACGAACAAATGAAAGCAGAATTTCGAATAACGTAACTATTGGAAAGTTTAAGTGACCTGATACAGTAATTATTACTAATTACATGTTCCAATACAGGAACATCCCACAAACACAGTCCTGGAAAAAAAAAACAGATAGTTGGATCATCGATAGTCACAGGTGAAGTGCCAGAAGACTGGAGGTTGATAAACGTGGTGCCACTGTTTAAGAAGGGTGGGAAAGACAAGCCAGGGAACTATAGAGCAGTGAGCCTGACCTCAGTGGTGGGCAAGTTGTTGGAGGGAATCCTGAGGGACAGGATGTACATTTATTTGGAAAGGCAAGGACTGATTCGGTATAGTCAACATGGCTTTGTACGTGGAAAATCATGTCTCATAAACTTGATTGAGTTTTTTGAAGAAGTAACAAAGAAGATTGATGAGCGCAGAGCAGTAGATGTGATCGATATGGACTTCAGTAAGGCGTTCAACAAGATTCCCCATGGGAGACTGATTTGCAAGGTTAGATCTCATGGAATACAGGGAGAACGAGCCATTTGGATACAGAACTGGCTCAAAGGTAGAAGACAGAGGGTGGTGGTGGAGGGTTGTTTTTCAGACTGGAGGCCTGTGACCAGTGGAGTGCCACAAGGATCGGTTCTGGGCCCTCTACGTTTTGTCATTTACATAAATGATTTGGATACGAGTATAAGAGGTACAGTTAGTAGATTTGCAGATGCCCACAAAATTGGAGGTGTAGTGAACAGCAAAGAGGGTTACCTCAGATTACAACAGGATCTGGACCAGATGGGCCAATGGGCTAACACGTCGCAAATGGAGTTCAATGCAGAAAAATGCGAGGTGCTGCATTTTGGGAAAGCAAATCTTAGCAGGACTTATACTCTTAATGGTAAGGTCCTAGGGAGTGTTGCTGAACAAAGAGACCTTGGAGTGCAGGTTCATAGCTCCTTGAAAGTGGAGTCGCAGGTCGATAGGATAGTGAAGAAGCATTTGGTATGCTTTCCTTTATTGGTCAGAGTATTGAGTACAGGAGTTGGGAGGTCATGTTGTGGCTTTAGAGAACATTGTTGAGGCTACTGTTGGAATATTGCGCGCAATTCTGGTCTCCTTCCTATTGGAAAGAAGTTGTGAAACTTGAAAGGGTTCAGAAAACAATTACAAGGATATTGCCAGGGTTGGAGGATCTGAGCTACAGGGAGAGGCTGAACAGGCTGTGGTTGTTTTCTCTGGAGCGTCAGAGGCTGCAGTGTGACCTTATAGAGGTTTACAAAATTATGAGGGGCATCAATAGGATAAATAGGCAAAGTCTTGTCCCTGGGGTCGGGAAGTCCAGAACTAGAGGGCATAGGTCTAGGGTGAGAGGGGAAAGATATAAAAGAGACCTAAGGGGCAACTTTTTCACGCAGAGGGTGGTACGTGTATGGAATGAGCTGCCAGAGGATGTGGTGGAGGCTGGTACAATTTCAACATTTAAGAGGCATTTGAATGGGTATATGAATAGGAGGGGTTTGGAGGGATATGGGCTGGGCACTGGCAGGTGGGATTAGATTGGGTTCTGATATTTGGTCAGCATGGACCGGTTGGACCGAAGAGTCTGCTTCTATGCTGTCCATCTCTATGACTCTTTGACTGCAGGTGCAAAGCAAAGTGCTGTTAGCAATAAGCAACAGTTCATCGAAAGTTGAACAAGAAAGGCTTAACTGAAAGGGCAATTAGATTGGCCTGAAAAAAGAAATTCAATCCAAATAATCACTTATCAGACAGTGAACAAATACCAAAACAAAAAGATCTGAAGGAAAGTAGCATAATTCACTGCATGCCAATGTGGGAACAGCAATGATAGGCTCCTGTAAACTCCTGCTCACGGAATTCTCTGATGCACACTTGTGGATAGAATTTAAAAATATAAGAAGTTTCCTTCTCGTATACGAGAAGATTAAATAATATACTGTGAAAGAAATCTGTGTCTTTTGATTTTTAGTGTATTTTCAGCAATACTTGTGTTTCCATTCATTTCCCCCCAGCCTGATGCTGATATCACTTCCTTTGTCATTCATTTCTTTCCACAAATCAGCTGCTGTGTTGATGTGGAGAATACAAACTCCAACCAGAGAGCTCAGTTACAGATGAGATCCCATGCTCGGGAATGGCGCCGGATATGGCAGATGAACCAATATCCTCAGTGCTTTCATGGAAATGTTTTGTGACTCTCAGTGACTCCATCGAGCTCAATGAGAACTGCCCCTAGATGAACTATGTTTGCTTGTGGCTTCATCATGGAGCCTTAGATCAATTCAAAAACAAGTCCTCATCATCACCAACAGTCATTGTTTCCATCTGTAAAATGGCTCCTACATCCATCCCTGCCTCAGTTCATAATTAGCAAATCAGTCATTCATCCTATTGTGAGCTCGTGACCCTCATATCCAGTGCCATATCAGTCTAAGAGCAAATTATGAACTCCACACATTTGCTTTATCCAGATTTCTTCCTTTACCTTGTTTGGCTTCCCAACAAATTCCATTTCCTCATCATCCAGTTAACGTAATAATTGACACATGCATATTGTCCTCCAAATTCTCGATTTTGAATTCGCATCTGTCTTGGATTAGAATATAGTATATAAAACAATACAGCGCAGAACAGGCCCTTCGACCCTCGATGTTGCGCCGACCTGTGACTATTCTCAGCTCGTCCGCCTACACTATCCCATCATCATCCATGTACTAATCTAAGGATTGTTTAAATCTCCCTAATGTGGTTGAGCTGACTACATTGGCATGTAAGGTATTTCAAACCCTTACCACTCTCTGCATAAAGAACCTTCCTCTGACTACTGTCTTAAATCTATCACCCCTCAATTTGTAGTTATACCCCTCGAACACACAGATGTCATCATCCTAGGAATAAGACTTTCACTGTCTACCCTAACTAATCCTCTGATCATCTTGTATGACTCTATCAAATCCCCTCTGAGCCTTCTTCTTTCCAATGAGAACAGACCCAAGTGTCTCAGCCTTTCCTCATAAGACCTTCCATCCAGAACAGGCAACATCCTGGTAGATCTCCTCTGCACGTATTCCAATGCTTCCACATCCTTTGTGTAATGGGGCGACCAGAACTGTACACAATATTCCAAGTGTGGCCATGCTAGCATTTTGTATAGTTGCAGCATGATATTGCAGTTCCTGAACTCAATCCCTCTACCAATGAAACCTAACACACCGTATGCCTTCTTACTAGCACTATCCACCTCGGTGACAACTTTCAGAGATCTATGCACATGGACTCCAAGATTCCTTTGCACATCCACACTACCAAGAATCTTTCCATTGGCCCAGTACTCTGTCTTCCTGTTATTCTTCCCAAAGTGCATCACCTCAAATTTAGCTGCATTGAACTCCATTTGCCACCTCTCAGCCCAAATCTGCAGTTTATTCAAGCCCCCCTGCAACCTGTAACATTCTTCCAAACTGTCCACTACTCCACCGATTTTAGTGTCGTCTGCAAATTTACTAATCCATCCACCTATGCCTGCGTCTAAGTCATTTATAAAAATGACAAACAGCAGTGGTCCCAAAACAGATCCTTGTGGCGCACCACTAATAGCTGTACTCCAGACTGAATATTTTCCATCAACCAACACTCGTTGCCTTCTTTCAGAAAGCCAGTTTCTAATCCAAACTGCTCAATCATCCTCAATTCCATGCCTCTGCGTTTTTTCCACTAGCCTACAATGTAGAACCTTATCAAAGGCTTTATTGAAGTCCATGTATACCACGTCAACTGCCCTACCCTCATCTACATGTTTGGTCACTTTCTCAAAAATCTCAATGAGGTTCGTGAGACACGACCTGCCCTTGACGAAACCATGTTGACTATCTGAAATCAAATTGTTGCTTGTTAGATGATTATAAATCTTATCTCTTATAATCCTTTCCAAACCTTTCCTCCAACAGAAGTAAGGCTCGCTGATTTATAATTTCCTGGGTCATCGCTACTGCCCTTCTTGAACAAGGGCAATCCTCCAGTGCTCTGGTACCAAGCCTGTAGACAATAATGACTCAAATATCAAAGCTAAAGGCTCTGTTATCTCCTCCCTAGCTTCCCAGAGAATCCTCAGATAAATCCCATCTGGCCCAGGGGACCTGCCTACTTTCACACCTTCTTGAATTGATAACACCTGTGCATAACTAACCTCGATCCTTTCTATCTAATATCTTGTATCTCATTCTTCTCCTCTACAATATTCTCCTTTTCCTGAGTGAACACTGATGAGAAATGTTCATTTAACATCGCTCCGATTTCTACAGGGTCCACACTCAACTTCCCACGTCTGTCTTTAACTGGCCCTATGCCTACCCTAATCATCCTTTTATTCCTCACAAACCTACATAAAGCTTTAGAGTCCTCCTTTGTTCTATTTGCTAGATTGCTCATGTCCTCTCTTGGCTCTTCTTAACTCTCTCTTTAAATCCTGCCTAGCTAATCTGTAACTCTCCATCGCCTCATCTGTACCATCTTGTCTCATCAACACAAAAGCCTCCTTCTTCTTCTCAACAAGAGATGCAATTTCTGCAGTAAACCACGGTTCCCTGACCTTATCACTTCCTCCCTGCCTGACAGGGACATACCTATCAAGGACAAGCAATAATCTGTTCCTTAAACCAGTTCCACATTTCCATTGTCTGCATCCCCTGCACTTTTCTACCCCATTCTATGCATCCTAATTCTTACCTAATCGCATTAAAATTGCCCTTGCCCCATCGATAACTCTTGACCTGTGGCAAGTACCTATCCCTTTCCATCACTAAACTAAACGTAACTGATTAATGGTCACTCTCTCCAAAGTGCTCCCCTACAACTAAATCAAACTCCTGGTCTGGTTCATGACCAAGCACCAGATCCAATGTGGCCTCCCCTCTTGTTGGCCCTTCGACATACTATGTCAGGAAACCCTCCTGTACACATTGGACAAAAACTGATCATCTGACTTACTAGAGTTATAGCATTTCCAGTCAATGTTGGGGAATTTAAAGTCCCCCATAATGACCACCTGTTCCTTTCAGTCCTACTCAGAATAATTTTGTCAATCCTCTCTTCCACCTCCCTGGAACTCTGCGGAGGCCTATAAAAAAATTCCAAGCAGTGTGACCTCTCCGCTCCTGTTTCTAACCTCAGCCCACACTACCTCAGTAGATGAGACCTCATCAAAAATTCTCTCAGCCACCGTTATACTATCTTTGACAAACAAGGCCACGCCTCCTCCTCTTTTATCGCCTTGCCTGTTTTTAATGGAAGTGGGCGGCACGGTGGCACAGTGGATAGCACTGCTGCCTCACAGCGCCAGAGACCCGGATTCAATTCCTGCCTCGGGTGACTGACTGTGTGGTGTTTGCACATTCTCCCCGTGTCTGCGTGGGTTTCCTCCAGGTGTTCCGGTTTCCTCCAAAAATGTGCAGGTCAGGTGTATTGGCCACGCTAAATTGCCCGTAGTGTTAGGTGCAGGGGTAAATGTAGGGGAATGGGTCTGGGTGGGTTGCGCTTCGGCGGGTCGGTGTTGACTTGTTGGGCCGAAGGGCCTCTTTCCACACTGTAAGTAATCTAATCTGAACCCTGGAACCTGCAACATCCATTTCTCACCCGCCTCTATCCATGTCTCCGAACTGGCCACAACATCGAAGTCCCAGGTACCTATCCATGCTGCAATCTCACCTACCTGTGACCCTGAAATCCTGTCCCTGTCCTTCCTACTCTCATCCTCCTGTGCACTGCAACTACACCTTCGGTTCCCATTCCCCCTGCTGAGCGAGTTTAAACCCACCCAAATAGCACCAGCAAATTCCCCACCCAGGATATTAGTATCCCTCTGGTTCAAGTGAAGACCGTCCTGTTTGTACAAGTCCTATCTTCCCCAGAAAGAGCCCGAATTATTCAAAATCCTGAAACCCTTCTTTCTGCACCAAGCTTAAAGCCACGTGTTCAGCTGATATCTCTCCCTATTCCTTGCCTTGCTATCACGTGGCACGGGTAACAAACCAGAGATAACAACTCTGTTTGTTCTCGCTCTCAGCTTCCACCCGAGCTCCCTGAAATCCTGCCTTACATCCCTATCCCTCTTTCTATCTATGTTGTTGGTATTTACATAGACAACGACTTGAGGCTGGTCACCCTCTCCCTTCAGGACCCCAAAGATACGATCCGAGACATCACGGGCCCTGGTACCTGGGAGGCAACTCACCAACCGTGAATCTCGTTCGTTCCCAACAAACCTTCTATCTGAGCCTCAAACTATTGAGGCCCCAATGACTAACACTCTCCTTTCCCTCCTTCCCTTCTGTGCAACAGGGACATGCTCTGTTCCAGAGAACTGGGCCCCACTGCTTGCCCCTGGTAAGTCGTCCCCCTCAACAGCATCCAAAACGGTATACATGTTTCTCAGGGGAATGGCCACACAGGATCCCTCCACTGACTCGTTTTCCCCCTTTCGAAGAGTCACCCAGCTTTCTTCTTGCCGAGGAGTAACCACTTCCCTGTAACTCCTATCCATCATTGCCTCCCGAATGATCCGAAGTTCATCCATCTCCCGCTCCAGTTCCCTAACATGGTCTTGGAGGAGCGAGGGTTGGGTGCACTTCCTGCAGATGTACTTGGATGGGACACTAATGGTGTCCCTGACCTCAAACATCATGCAGGAGGAACATTGTTCTCCCTGCACTGCCATCCCTGCTAGTCCACTAGTCACAAAGTAAAAAAGAGATGCTTAGCTAATATGTCCCTGGTCTTTATGGTTAGAGGAGGTGGTTGGGTGGGAGGCCCTACAAAGCTAGGGTCTCGGGTTGAGAAAACACTGACTTATATAGCAGGACGGAAATAAAAATAAGAAGTCCCTCCTTTCCCAGAAACCTCTGCTCTCTGACTTCAAATTTAAAAGCACCAATCAGGGACTCACCGCTCCCGGCAGGCCCCTGGTGTCAGCTCCTGCCCTTCAAATAGCTGCTGCCGCTGAAAACCGAAAAAAAAACAGATTGGTGCGACTCTTGTGGTGTAAACTCAATCTGAAAGTATTAGATGTTCTGCTGTGATATAAATGTTACCAGCTGGTGAAATGTTATACGAAATTATCGATTTCATTGAATTAAGTCAAATGAAATGGTAGGTAAGAATTCCAGAATCAAAAGTAAGTTTGAAAATTGTGAACAATCCTGTGTTACTGAACGGTCTCAATTTCTTGACTCCATCTCTAAATCCTTCCGATTAAAGAGCTCCTTCTCCTGTTTTAAATGCTCCTTAAAATCTCCCGACTGCAGAAGTTATTGACATCTTACCTGATATCACCTGCGATGGATCAACAATAACTTGATTTAATTTGGCCTGATAAAGGTCTTTTTAAGTATGTTTATGCAGTGATAGAGTTGTACAGAATGGAAATATCCCCTTCAGTGTGACCCATCCATGCCAATCAGATATCTTATATTAATCTAGTCCCATATCCCATCATTTGCACTTAGCCCACTAAACCTGGCCTGTTTTATACCTTTCTGGATGCTTTTTAATTATAGTAATTGCACCAACCCCACTATGTGCTCTGGCATTTCATTACAAACTTGCACCACCATCTGTGTGAAAGTTTGTCCCTTTGTTCCCTTTTAAATATTTTTCTCCTCACCTTAAACTTATGTCCTCTAGTTTTAGACCCCCCTACCCTGGTTGAAGACCTTCACTATTCACCCAATCCATGTCCCTCATGATCTTATAAACTTCCATACAGTCACAACTCAGCTTCTGACACTTCTGGGAAAATCAGCCCAGCCGAGTCAGACTTTCCCTGTCGCTCAAACCATCCAAACTTAACAAATTCCTCATCAATATTTTCTGAACACTTTCAAGTCACACAACATCTTTTCTATAGCAGGGAGATCAGAGTTGAACATGTTTGTCATCAACTGTGCTATCAAGCAGCATCTGTTTCGCAATAAGCAATAACATTCTGTTTGGGTTCCACCAGAGTAATTGAGCTCCTGAACCCATTACAGCCTTGCTTCAAATACGGACAACAAGAATAGCAATTCCGGAGGTGACACCAAGGCTATTTCCGGCCAAGTGTAGCATCAAGGAGCCCGAGCAAAACTGGAATTAATGGGTATCAGGGATCAAACTCCTCAGTGGTCAGTGTTATGTCTGACACATCGGAAAAATGGCCGTGCTTGTTGGAGGTCAGTCAATTCAGATCCAGGCTATTTCTGCTGGTGTTTCTATACCCAACCACCTTTTGCTGCTTCATCAATGACCTTCTACATCATAAGGTGAGAAATGGGCATGTTCGATATGATTGTACAATGTTTAGCACCATTCACGACTCCTCAGACACTGAAGCTGTCTGTGTCGGTAAAAAAGCTTACCTTATGAATCTGCAGCCTCAATTTTTCAGCATGTGCAGAGAGAGTGAAAACCGGGGGCTGTTGGGACATTAAATAAATCCTATAAAAAGCTTACCTCATGAACAGACGGAGAATACACTGTCCAGGAGCGAACGGCTGAGTAAGTGAGGTTATATATTTGGGTGTTTGGTTGACCCAAAACACGACTTAGGCAGCGTCTCCCACCCATCCTCCTCCTCGAACAAAACAATGTTATGTGCACCGATTTGGTAAGGTTACTAGTTTTATTTTCAGTAGTCTCTTTGGGAATTCAGAACAGTGGGAATGGAGGTAAGGGCAGTTGAATGTTCGTCCTGTAGCATGTGGGAGGCAATGCTCACCATTAGTGTCCCTGCTGACTTCATCTGTTGGAAGTGCACCCAACTCCAGCTGCTCAGAAACCGTGTTAGAGAACGGGAGCTGGAGCTGGATGAACTTCGGATCATTCGGGAGGTTGAGGCGGTTATTGATAGGAGTTACAGGGAAGTAGTCACACCTCAGATACAGGAAAACGGCAAATGAATTACAGTCAGGGGCTGGAAAGGGAACAAGCAGACAGTGCAGAAATCTCCTGTGGCCGTTTCCTCTCAATAATAATTATACCATTTTGATTACTACTGGGGGTTTCAACTTACACCGGATAAGCCATAGGGCACAATTCTGTCAAACAGACTCTGTCCCTGTTGCTCAGAAGGGAAGAGGGAAGAGGAGCAAAGCATTAGTCATCGGGGACTCCATATTTTGGGGGAGAGACAGGAGGTTTTGTGGGAACGAGAGAGACTCATGGTTGGCATGTTGCCTCCCAAGTGCCAGAGTTCGTGATGTCTCGGATCATGTTCTTGGGATCCTAAAGGGGGAGGGGGGTGAGCTCCAAGTCATAGTCACAGAGGCACCAACGGCATGTGTAGAAAAAGGGAAGGGGATGTCAGGCAGAAATTTAAGAAGCTAGCATGAAAGCTTGGAGCAAGAATAAGCAGAGTTGTTATCACTGGTTTGTTACCCATGCCATGTGCAAGCAAGGTGAGGAATAGGAAGAGAGAGATGAACATGTGGCTTCAGGGATGGTGCGGGAGGGAGGGAGTCAAATATCTGAATAATTGTGTTGGTTGAATCTCTACAAATGGGATGGTTTTCACCTGAACCAGAGAGGTAACAAAAACAGGGCGCTGCTACGGGGCATGGGTTTGGTGGTTTGTTAATGCTGTTTGGGAGGATTTCAATTAATTCAGCAGGGGGATGGGAACTGGAATTGTAGCTTCAGTGTCCAGGAGATTGAGAGCAGTGAGATCAGGTTGTAAGAATGTAGCGGCAGGCAGAAAGATGATTTGAAGAGTATCTACTTCAAGAACAGGAACATCCAGAATAAGGTGGGTGAACTTGCAGTATGGGTTAGTACCTGGGACTTCGATGTTGTAGCCATTTTGGAGACATGGATGGAGCAGGGACAGGAGCGTTTGTTACAGGTTCTAGGATTTAGATGATTCAGTAAGAACAGAGAAGATCGTCAAAGAGGGGGATGCGTGACATTTTTACTCAAGGACAGTATTACAGTGGCAAAAAGGACACTTAATAAGGACTCGTCTACTGAGGAAATATTGGCAGAGGTTAGACACAGGGAAGGAGAGGTCACCCAGTTGGGTGTTTTCGAAAGGCCTCTGAAAAGTTCCAGAGATGGAGAGAAAGGATTTCAAAGATGTTTCTGGATAGGAGAGAAAGTAATGGGGGAGTTGTTATGGGGAATTTTAACTTTCCAAATATTGTTTCAAAATGCTATTGTTCAAGAACCTTAGATAGGTCAGTTTTTGTCCAATGTGTGCAGGAGGGATTCCTGAAACAGTACGTAGATCAGCCAACAAGGGGTGATACCACATTGGATTTGGTACTGGGTAATGAACCCGGCCAGGTGTTAGATTTGGAGGTAGGTGAGCACTGAGGTGATAGTGACCACAATTTGGTTATGTTTACTTTAGCGATCGAAAATGACAGGCATACACCACAGAGCAAGAGCTACAACTGGGGCAAAGGCAATTATTAGGCAAGACTTAGAATGCATAGAACCGGAAAGGAAACTGAGGGGATGAGCACAACTGAAATGTGGAGCTTATTCAAGTGAAAGCTACTGTGCGTCCTTGATAAGTAGGTACCTGTCAGGCAGAGAGGAAGTGGTCAAGCGAGGCAATCGTAGTTTATGAAAGAATTCAAATCTCTTGTCAAGGGGAAGAAGAAGGCTTATGTAAAGATGAGACATATAAGCTCAGTTAGGGCACTTGAGAGTTACAATTTAGCCATGAAGGATCTAAAGTGAGAGCGAAGAAGAGCCAGGTGGGGACATGAGAAGTCTTTGGTAGGTAGGATCAAGGAAAACCCTAAAGCTTTCTCTCAGTATATCAGGAATAAAAGAATGACTAGAGTAAGACTCAAGCCTGTCAAGGACAACAGTGGGAATTTGTGTTTGGAGTCCGAAGAGGTAAGAGAGGCTCTAAGTTAATCATTTTCGCCAGTATTCACTCAGGAAAAAGACAATGTTGTCGAGCAGAATATTGAGTTACAGGCTCTTAGAGGAGATGGTATTGAGGTTTATATCTAGGAAGTATTAGGAATTCTGGAAATTGTGAAAACAGATAAGCCCCCTGGGCTGGATGGGGTTTATCCTACGATTCTCTGGGAAGCTAGAAAGGAGATTGCAGGGCCTTTGGCTTTGATCTTTATGTTGCCATTGTCTGCAGGAATATGCCAGAAGACTGGAGGATAGCAAATGTTGTCCCCTTGTTCCATAAAGGGAATAGAGACAACCCTGGTAATTATAGACCACTGAGCCTCACTTCGGCTGTTGGTAAGAATTGTAGGAGTTAGGCTTTTTAATCATCTAGAAATTAATAATTTGATTAGGGATAACCAACACGGTTTTGTGAAGTGTAGATCATGCCTCACGAATCTTATTGAGTTATTTGAGATTGTAACGAGGTCCATGGATGAGGGTAGATTGATCAATGTGGTGTGTATGGGTTTCAGTAATGTGTTTGACAAGGTTCCCCATGGTAGGCTATTGCTGAAATTACGGAGGCATGGGATTGAGAGTGATTAAGCAGTTTGAATCAGAAATTGGCTAACTCTGAGAAGACAGAGTGGTGGTTTATGGGAAATGTTCACCCTGAGCTTCAGTTGCTAGTGGTGAACTGAAAGGATCTGTTTTGAGGTTACTGCTGTTTGCCATTTTTATAAATGATCTGGATGAGGGCATAGAAGGATGGGTTAGTAAATTTGCAGATTACACCAAGGTCAGTGGCATTGCGGACAGTGTGGAAAGATGTTTCAGGTTACAGAGGGACATAGATAAGCTGCAGAGCTGGGTTGAGAGATGGCATTTGTAGTTTAATGTGGAAAAGTGTAGGTTAATTCACTTTGGAAGGAGTAACAGATATATAGTGTATTGAGCTAATTGTAAGATTCTTGGTAGTGTGGATTATCAAAAAGATTCAGTGTCCATTTATATAGATCCTTGAAATTTGCCACCCAGGTTGATAGGATTGTTAAGAAAGCTTCATTGGGAGAGGCATTGTGTTTCGGAGCCAAGATGTCATGTTGCAGCAAACGCTGTGTGGCCACACTTGGAGTATTGCATACAGTTCTGGTCACTGCATTACAGGAAGGATGTGAAAGCTTTGGAAAGGGTGCAGAGGAGATTTACCAGAATGTTGCCTGGTTTTGATGGAAGATCTTAAAAGGAAAGGGGGAGGAATCTGAAGCAGTTTTCATTAGAGAGAAGAAGGTTAAGAGGTGATTTAACAGGCATTCAAGATGATCAGAGGATTAGATAGTGTAGACAGTGAGATTTGATTTTCATTTGATGGTGATGGCTAGCACGGGGGCACAAAGCTAGAGTAGTAGGGTCATGGAATGTCCTGCCGACGACAGTAGTCGACTCATCACCTTTAAGGGCATCTACATAGTCATTGGATAAATATATAGATGATAATGGAGTGGTGGCTTCAGAGCAGTTTCACAGGCCGATGCAACATTGAGGCCTAAAGGGCCTGTATGCGCTCTATTGTTCGATGTTCAAATTCAACAAGATCTGGAAACTATCCAGGCTTGGGCTGACAAGTGGCAAGTAATATTCAAGCTACACAAATGTCAGGCTATGACCATAATCAGTAAGAGACAAACTAAGCACCATTCCTTTACATTCAGTGGTGTTGCCAATACTGAGTCGCCCACTCACAACAGCCTGAGAGTTATCATTGGTCAGAAACTCAACTGGACACAACACATAAATGCAGTGGCTGCAAGTGGCGTAACTCACCTCCTAGTTCCCAAAAGCCTATCCACCATCCACAAAGCATTCGTCAGGAGAGTAATTGAATATTCTCCACGTGCCTGGATAGGTGCAACTCATCTGTGCAACAATGGGCGGCACGGTGGTACAGTGGTTAGCACTGCTGCCTCACAGCACCAGAGACCTGGGTTCAATTCCTGCCTCAGGCTACTGACTGTGTGGAGTTTGCACATTCTCCCTGTGTCTGTGTGGGTTTCCTCCGGGTGCTCCGGTTTCCTCCCACAATCCAACAATGTGCAGGTTAGGTAAATTGGCCATGCTAAATTGCCCGTAGGTAATGTAGGAGAAAGCGGTCTGGGTGGGTTGCGCTTCGGCGGGTCGGTGTGGACTTGTTGGGCCGAAGGGCCTGTTTCCACACTGTAACTAGTCTAATGTAATCTAAACTCTAACAGTCACTGATGGTCAGCAGCAGTGTGTGTTATCCACAAGGTGCACTGCAGAAATTAAGCCAGAATCCTCAGATAGCACCTTCCAAACCCATGACCACTTCCACCTGGAAGGACAAGAGTAGCCGAAAACAGGAACATGAAGCCACTCACAAGCCTACCTTGGAAATTTGTTGGTGTTCCTTCACTGTCGCTGGGTCAACATCCTGGAATTCCCTCCTTAATGGCGTTGTGGGTTAAGCCACAACAGGGGAATGGAAGTGATTCAAGGAGGCAGCTCATCACCATCTTGTCGAGGGGCAACAAGGGACAGGCAATAGATGCTGGCCAACCAGTGATGCCCACATACCACAAAATGAATTGAAAAGAAAGTATTCCAAAAGTGGCTTCACCAATGTCCTTTTCAGCCCGAACATGACATCCCAACTCCATATTCAGTGCACTGACCAATAAAGGCAAGCATAGCAAACGTCTTCTTCAGTCCCTTGTCTAACAGCAAATCCACTTTGAAAGACCATGAACACAAAACTAGCCACAAAATGACATGACACTCTCTCACTAGTATCCTTACATACAGATAGGGAAGGAAACCACTTCAACTGGGACAACACAGCAATCCGAGGACAAGTCAACCAGAGACATGCTCGAGAACTCCTAGAAGCATGGCATTCCAAATGGATCTCTGTCAACATATACATCGAGTTAGACCCCATCTACCACACCTTGAGAAAAAGAACAGGAAATGACAACACCACTGGAAATGACATCACTAATCCAAATAAACCCAAATATATAAATAAAAAGCAGGAATCATGAATGGTGCTTCACCTGGAGGCCCACTGAAGATGTTGCCTAGTACGGTAACAAAATGTCTGAAAATGAACCTTCCAGCTCAGCTAGCAAATCTGCATCCAGAACTTTGCTGAACTCCATATAGGCAACGTAAAATGATCTTCCTTTATAAATCTTCTTCGTGATTTCTTCAAAAAACTCAATCAAGTTAGTGACACTGATTTCCTATGCACAAACCCATATTGACTATCCCTAATCAATCCCTGTCTTTCCAAATATGTGTATAGCCTGTCTGTCCGAATCCGCTCCGACAACTTACCCACCACAGATGTCAGGTTCACTGGTCTATAGTTCCCTGCATTTTCCTAACCAGCTTTCTTAAATAATTGCACAACATTAGCCACCCTCTAGCCTTACGGTACCTAAGCCGTAGTCATTGATGATGTAAATATCTCAGTAAGAGGCCCAGCAATTCCTGAACTTCCTGCAACGTTCTCCGATATACCTGATCAGGCGCTGTGGATTTATCCACCCTTATACATTTTAGGATGTCTAGCACCTCCTCTCTGGAATATGGTCACTATTCACAAGATATCACTATACATTTCTCCAATCTCTCTAGCTTTTAATCCTTCTCCACAGTTTGAGGATTATTTTGTGTTAAAGTGTGCAGCGAAGGTGGTATCCTGGTGAATGTAACTGCCTTCCAAACAAGCGACCTGGGTTAGATTCCTGACAATTACCTATTTTACATCAATCAAAAGGAAAACTCAAAGCTAAAAGGAATTTGATCAGTTTGAAAATACATGTCACTTTCATTCCAAGACAGTCAAATGCAAAACAGAATTAGTCCAAGGGAAGTCTGAACTAAACTATTTCCTTGCTATTTTCTCTCACACCTCCTCTCTCCCCCTCCAATCTCATAAAGCTGACTCTGGTGTGCTCGATCTCTGGGAGAGGTGTACTACAGTTAGAGGGATTTGGGAACTGACTGGAATGAACTTGGACTGGAGTCGAAGGGTGGTCTTTGAGTGACATATTTCAACCAGGTTCTGATAGCCAATATCCTTTATGCAGTGTGTAGTGAACACAGGGTGAGTATCAGTGTGTTTCTGTCCAACTCTGCGAGTAAATGTGGGCAGTACTTAACTTTGATTGGCAGTTATCATTCTTTAACCTCACGACCCCTCCCTGAACTAGCTTTGCTAAAGCAAGCCCAGGGTCATGGACTGTCCGTAATGGGAGAGAGGGAGAAGGAGAGATCATCGAGAGAGGTGTGATCCCCCAGACTGATGAATATCACCTCTCTAATCTCACCATGTCTTTCCTTAACTCCTGTTTGTATCTGTCTGATGTTTCCTCTTTTCTCTCTCTCTCTGTCTCTCTCTTTGTCTGTGTCTCTCACTCTCTCTCACTTTCTACATTTTCTCCCTCGCGATCTTACTCTCTCACGGAAAAAGTGTGGCTATAAGAGCTGCTCTTTGTTTGAGGTACTTTCAGTGTTGACACTGTTTTCCCCAAATTCTCGCAGCAGTAATTACCGTTTCATAAGCTATTGCATTGTTTTGGAACTTTGTGGTAGAAAGATCAAAACAATGGCATTTTAGAATCACAGAAACCCTACAGTGTAGAAACAGGCCCTTCAACACAAGTCCACACCGACTCTCTGAAGAATAAGCCATCCAGACCGATTCCCCTACATTTACCCCTGATTAAGGCACCTAACCTACACATACTTAAACAGTATGGGCAATTTAGCTTGGCCATTTCACCTAATCTGCACATTTTGGGTTGTGGGAAGAAACTGGAGCACCCAGAGAAAACCCACGCAGACACAGGGAGCATGTGGAAACTCCACACAGATCGTCACCTGAGGTGTGAATTGAACCTGGGTCCCTGGCACTGTGAGGCAACTGTGCTCACCGTTTCGGAGGTAGAAGTCACCTGTATTAGAAGGAGTAATTGCACCATAATTCTCAGGTCAGGTGGACAAACCCAGGACATTGTTGGGAACTTGGGACTGGGATATCATAGCAATTACAGAGACATGGCTCAGGGAGGGACAGGACTGTCAGGTTAATGATTCAGGGTATAGATGTTATAGGAAGGATAGAAAGGGGGGCAAGACAGAGGGCGAGTGGTGTTTTCGAATAAGGATCACACTACAATGGTACTTAAGGAATAAATTCCTGGAATACAGTCAGGGAATTTATTAGTGTGAAACTCAGAAATAAGAAAGGGATGATCACCTTATCGGGATTGTAAATAAAACCACCAATAGTCAGTGCAAAATTGAGAAGCACATTTGTAAGGAGGTCTCATTTATCTGTTAGAATAATAAGCTATAAGGTACAGGAGCAGAAGTTAAGCCATTCAGCCAATCGACTCTTCTCCACATTCAATTCTGGTTGATAAGTTGCTCAAATTCCTTATTCCACTTTTTCCATGTAATGTTTGATCCCCTTGACAATCAAGAACCTATCTATCTCAGTCTTAAGTATACTCAATGACCTGGCCTCCACAGCCTTCAGTTGCAATGAATTCCATAGAATCACCGCTCTCTGGCTGAAGAGGTTTCTCTTTATATCCATTCTTCCCTTATTCTAAAGCTATTCATTTGGGTTCGAGTCTCTCTTAACAATGGAAACATTTTCCCAACATACTCTGTCCAGGCTATTCAATATTCTGTAAATTTCAATTCAATCCTCCCTCATCGTTGTGAACTCAATCGAGTACAAACCCACAGTCCTCAAACGTTCCTCATATGGTAAGCTTTTCATTTCTGCGATCATTCTTGCGAATCTTCTCTGAACACCCTGGACTAGAACTCCCAGGTCTCTTTGCACTTCAAACATTGGATTTATCTCCCCAGTTCAAAAACATTCCATACCTCCATTCTTACTGCATGACCTCACCCTTTCCCACATTGTACTCCATTTGCCATTTCTTTGCCCACTCTCCTAACTTGTCCAAATCCTTCTGTAGCCTCCCTGCCTTCGCAATGCTACCTGTCCCTCTACCTATCTTTGGGTCATCTGCAAACTGAGCCAGAATGTCCTCAGTTCCTTCATCTAGATCGTTAACGTATAAAGTGAAAAGTTGTTTTCCCAACTCTAAGCCAGAACTCTACTTGTCATTTATCGGCTGCCATCATCGGTTGAGAAAGACCCTTTTATCCCCATTCTGCTTTCCAGCTCCTATCCATGCTAGCACCTTCCCTCTAACACCATGACTCCTTATCTTGCTCAGCAGGCTCCTGTGCAGCATTTTGCCAAAGGCTTTCTTGACATCCATTGGTTCTCCTTGGTCTAACATGCTCAGTACTTAATTACTCAAAGAATTCCAGGAGGTTTGTCAGACATGGCGTCCCCTTGATGAAACCATGCTGACGTTGCCCTATTTCACCATGCACTTCCAAGTATTCAGTAATCTCATCCTTCACAACGGATTTCAGTATCTTACCTATGACCAAGGTTTGGCTAATCAGCTTGTAATTTTCCATCTTCTGCCTTTCTCCCTTTTTAAACAGGGGTGTCACAGGGATTTTCCAGTCCTCTGGGGCCCCTCCCTGATTCTAGCGATTCCCAAAAGTTCACCATCAATGCCTTCACTATTTATTCAGCTATATCCCTTAGAACTCTGGGGTGTAGTGCATCTGGTCCAGGCAATTTATCCACCTTCAGGACATTCAGTTTTTCTGGCCCCTTCTCCTTGGTGATAGCCACCATACTCAGCTCTGCCCCTTCACCCCCTTGAACTTTTGGGACAGTACTCGTGTCTTCCACCGTGAAGACTGATGCAAAATAATTATTCAGTTAATCTGCCATTTCCTTGTTGCCCACAACTATCTATCCACTGTTATTTTTCAATAGCCCAAAGTCCACTTTTGCCTCCCTTTTGCCCTTTATATATCTGAAGAAGCACTTAAAATTTCCTTTATATTACTGGCTAGCTTACCCTCATTTTGAAGCTTCTCCCTCCTTATTTCTTTTTTTAGTGCCCTCTGTTGGTCTTTGTAAGCTTCCCAATGATTTGGTTTCCCACTGCCATGTGCTTCATATATGCTTTTATCTTTTTCTTTTACGCTATTTGTGAGTTCCCTTGTCAGCCGCGGTTGTCTCATCCTCCCTGAACAATGATTCTTTTTCCGCAGAGTGAATCTCTGCTGTGTCTCCTGAGTTACTTTCAGAAACTCCTGTATTTATTTATTTATCTATTCAGCTGTAATACACTTACCTTTGATTCTATCTTCTCCCTCTCAAATTTCAGAGTACATTTGATCATGATCACTACCTCCTAAGGGTTCCTTCACTTTAAGCTCCCTTATCAGGCCTGCCTCATTTCACAAGACTAAGTCCAGTATTGCCTGTTCCCTAGTGGGCTCCACCACAAGCTGCTCCAAAAAGCAATCTCATTGACATTCCACGAATTTCTTGCGATCCACAACCAATCTGATTTCCCAGTCCACCTACATATTTAAATCCCCCATGATCACTGTATATTTGCCTTTCCCACACATCCTTTCGATCTCTTGGTGTGTCCTGCACGCCAGCTCCTAACAACTGTTTGGAGGCCTGTGACTCCAACTATGGTATTTTTTTTACATTTCCGTATCCTCCATTCGACCCACACAGATTTTACACCATCTGACCATACTTTGTTACTTACTAATGGTTTAACTTAATTTCTTACCTAATAAGGCAACCCCACCACCTCTGCTCACCTGCCTCCAGGTTCGTTATGGTAGGGGATTTTAATTTTCTAAACATTGATTGAGACTGCAATTGTGTTCAGATTTTAGATGGAGAGGAATTTGTTAAGTCTGTACAAGAAAATGTTCTGATTCAGTATGTGATGTGCCTCTTAGGGAAGGTATAAAACCTGAGCTATTCTTGGGAAATAAAGCAAGGCATGTGTCCGAGGTGTCAGTGAGGGAACACTTTGACGCCAGTGACTATAATTCTATTAGTTTTAAAATAGTGATGGAAAAGGATAGACGATCTAAAAGTCAAATGTTCTCATTATGAGAAAAACCCATTTTGATGGTATTAAGCAAGAAGCTTCATAAGTTGATGGGAGTGGG
Organism: Chiloscyllium plagiosum; assembly: GCF_037043375.1. Classification (NCBI taxonomy): domain Eukaryota; kingdom Metazoa; phylum Chordata; class Chondrichthyes; order Orectolobiformes; family Hemiscylliidae; genus Chiloscyllium; species Chiloscyllium plagiosum. Next base: position 49,853,516 of record NW_028270167.1, read on the forward strand.
GTGCAGGTATTCGCAGGTAAAGGGACAGCTGGAAAATACAAAACATTCAGAAATGAGATAATTAGAGTCCAGAGACAATGTTTTCCAGTTAGGATAAAGGGCAATGTTGCTAGGTGCAGGGAATGCTGGATGACGAATGAAATTGAGGTTTTGGTCAAGAAAAAGACGGAAGCATGTTTCAGGTACAGACAGCAAAGATAGAGTGAATCCTTAAATGAGTATAAAGGCTGTGGGAATGCACTTAAGATGGAAATCAGGAGGGCAAAAAGGGGGTATGAGATAGATTTGACAAATAGGATTAAGGAGAATCCAAAGAGATTCTACAAATACCTTAAGGACAAAAGGGTAACGAAAGAGAGAGTAGGACTCCTCAAAGATCAGCAAGGCCACCTTTATGTGGAACTGCAGGTATGAAGATTTGGAGAGATGCCAAATGAGTATTTTGTATTAGTGTTTACTGTGAAGAAGGATATGAAAGATATAGAATGTGGGAAAATAAATAGTGACATCAGATTTCTCCAGTTTCCTCATGTCCCCTCCCCCCACCTTGTCTCAGTCAAATCCCTCGAACTCAGCACCGCCTTCCTAACCTGCAATCTTCTTCCTGACCTCTCCGCCCCCACCGCACTCTGGCCTATCACCCTCACCTTGACCTCCTTCCACCTGTCGCATTTCCACCTGTAGCCTGCTGGACACACTTTCCCCATTCCTGAAGAAGGGCTTATGCCCGAAACGTCGATTCTCCTGTTCCTTGGATGCTGCCTGACCTGCTGCGCTTTTCCAGAAACACATTTTCAGCTCATTCGGGATAGTCAACATGCATTTGTGTGTGGGAAATCATGTCTCACTAATGTTATGATGCAGAGGTCGAACCCCTCTGATAATTGAAACTAAAGCACCCAGAAAAACTCGCCTCACCTCGTAAACTGTTAAAAATATGCATGAGTGAAAGAAAACCCCTGATTTCCACTTTTTAAAAAAAACAATTTAGTTTCCTCATTTTAACAGTGTCTTCCAAACAAAAACTATTAATAAATGTGAGTCCCCTTTTCCTTACCTAATCACTGACTGACCCCAACTCTGTTAAAATGTTATTCCAGTAAAACAATTGCTAAACATTAAATTAACTTAATTTCTCAAATTCCATGCAGTCTCTTATGCCACCTTCCTTCTGGTCTTGCAAATCTATTGTTCCCATCCATCCTTCTCATTCTGTCCTTTTCTCCCTGAGCTGTCTTCAATGTCTTTTTTTAACATGTGAGTATTTTTATATAACATTCCTTGTTTCCTTTAAGGGAGGGTGCTTTCTGAGATTTCTTTCAGAGCTGGTTAGGGCTGTTGGAACTCTTTGGGTGGCAGAAGCTCTCCCCTGGATTTTCAGAAACACTTGTTTTTATTCCTCTGTGTGGAAGAATTTTTTTGTAACCTAAAATTACTTTTAGGTTTTACATCTAGCTTGGCTAAAAATTGATTACTCAGGAAAATGTTTACGTAACATTTTGACTGGCCTAACTTTACAAGGAAGAAAGAATAATTTTATCCACATTGAATGCAAGCATTATTGAAACGAACAATAATTCTCTTTATTATACGAAATAAGGTAGTGAACTTGCAGCGTGGGTTGGTACCTGGGACTTCGATGTTGTGGCGAATACGGAGACATGGCTAGAACAGGGACAGGATTGGCTGTTGCAGGTTCCAGGATTTAAATGTTTTAGTAGGGTCAGAGGTGGGGGTAAAAGAGGGGGAGGTGTGGCATTGCTTGTCAAAGATAGTATTACAGTGGTGGAAAGGACGATGGATGAGGACTTGCCATCTGAGGTAGTTTGGGCTGAGGTTAGGAATAGGAAAGGTGAGGTCACCCTGTTAGGAGTCTTTTACAGGCCTCCTAATAGTCCTAGAATCATTGAAGAAAGGATAGGGAAGGTGATTCAGGAGATGAGTGACAGTAATAGGGTGGTTGTTATGGGGGACTTTAACTTTCCTGATATTGATTGGGAAAGCTATAGCTCAAGTTCGTTAGATGGGTCAGTGTTTGTTCAATGTGTGCAGGAGAGTTTCCTGACACAATATGTAGACAGGCCAACAAGAGGTGAGGCCATACTGGATTTGGTTCTGGGTAACGAACCAGGCCAGGTGTTAGAATTAGAGGTAGGTGAGCACTTTGGGGATAGTGACCATAATTCGGTGATTTTTACTCTCGTGATGGAGAGGGATAAGTGTGTACTACAGGGCAAGAGTTATAGCTGGGGTCAGGGAAATTATGATGCGGTGAGGCATGACTTAGGATGTGTGGCTTGGAAAAGTAGACTCCAAGGCAAGAGTGTAAATGATATGTGGAGCTTGTTCAAGGAGCAACTATTGAGTGTCCTTGATAATTATGTACCTGTCAGGCAGGGAGGAAAGGGTCGTGCGAGGGAGCCGTGGTTTAATAAAGAATTGGAATCCCTTGTTAAATGGAAGAGGGCGGCCTATCTCAAGATGAGACGTGAAGGTTCAATTGGGGCGATTGAGAGTTATAGGGTAGCCAGGAAGGACCTGAAGAGAGAGCTAAGAGCAGCAAGGAGGGGACATGAAAGGTCCTTAGTCGGTAGGATTAGGGAAAACCCTAAGGCTTTCTATAGGTATGTTAGGAATAAAAGAATGACTAGGGTAGGAATAGGTCCAGTCAAGGATAGTAGTGGGAAGTTGCGTGTGGAGGCGGAAGAGATTGGGGAGACACTGAATGAATACTTTTCTTCAGTATTTACTCAGGAACAGGGCATTGTCGTCGATGTGAATACTGAGTCACAAATAAGTAGAATGGATGGCTTTGAGGTATGTAGAGAAGAGGTGTTGGAAATCCTGGAAAAGGTGAAAATAGATAAGTCCCCTGGGCCTGATGGCATTTATCCTAGGATTCTCTGGGAAGCAAGGGAGGAGATTGCAGAGCCATTGGCCTTGATTTTTATGTCCTCTTTGTCTACTGGAGTAGTGCCAGAAGACTGGAGGATAGCAAATGTGGTTCCCTTGTTCAAAAAGGGGAGTAGGGATAACCCTAGTAACTATAGGCCGGTGAGTCTCACTTCTGTTGTGGGCAAAGTCTTAGAGAGAATTGTAAGGGATAGGATTTATGCACATCTGGATAGGAATAATGTGATCAAGGATAGTCAGCATGGTTTTGTGAAGGGCAGGTCGTGCCTCACAAACCTTATTGAATTCTTTGAAAAGGTGACGAAGGAGGTTGATGAGGGGAAAGTGGTAGATGTGGAATATATGGATTTTAGTAAGGCGTTTGATAAGGTTCCCCATGGTAGGCTACTGCAGAAAATACGGAGATGTGGCATTGAGGGTGAGTTGGAGGTTTGGATTAGGAATTGGCTGGATGGAAGAAGACAGAGGGTAGTAGTTGATGGCAAGGTTTCTTCATGGAGTGCCGTCACTAGCGGTGTTCCGCAAGGATCTGTTTTGGGACCATTGCTGTTTGTCATTTTTATAAATGACCTGGAAGAGGGGTTAGAAGGTTAGGTGAGCAAGTTTGCGGATGATACGAAAGTCGGAGGAGTTGTTGACAGTGAGGAAGGATGTGGCAGGTTACAGCAGGATATAGAGAAGCTGCAGAGCTGGGCAGAAAGGTGGCAAATGGAATTCAATGTAGCTAAGTGTGAGGTGATTCACTTTGGGAAGAACAACAAAAAGATGGGGTACTGGGCTAATGGTCGGATACTTGGTAGTGTGGATGAGCAGAGGGATCTTGGTGTCCATGTACACAGATCTCTGAAAGTTGCCACCCAGGTAAATAGTGCGGTGAGGAAGGCATATGGCGTACTGGCTTTTATTGGTAGAGGAATTGAGTTCCGGAGTCCTGAGGTCATGATGCAGTTGTATAAGACTCTGGTGCGGCCGCATCTGGAATATTGTGTGCAGTTTTGGTCGCCATACTATAGGAAGGATGTGGAGGCACTGGAACGGGTGCAGAGGAGGTTTACCAGGATGTTGCCTGGTATGGAAGGAAGATCGTATGAGGAAAGACTGAGACACTTGGGGCTGTTTTCATTAGAGAAAAGAAGGTTTAGGGGTGACTTGATTGAGGTGTACAAGATGATTAGGGGGTTAGATAGGGTTGACAGTGTGAACCTTTTCCCACGTATGGAATCGGGTATTACAAGGGGGCATAGCTTTAAATTAAGGGGGGGTAGATATAGGACTGAAGTTAGGGGTAGGTTCTTCACTCAGCGAGTCGTGAGTTCATGGAATGCCCTGCCAGTAGCAGTGGTGGACTCTCCCTCTTTATGGGCATTTAAGCGGGCATTGGATAGGTATATGGAGGATAGTGGGTTAGTATAGGTTAGGTGGGCTTGGATCGGCGCAACATCGAGGGCCAAAGGGCCTGTACTGCGCTGTATTCTTCTATGTTCTATGTTCTATTATGCATCTCTGCAACACTGTATTGGGAAGGTGACTCTTTACATTGCTAACTATCAGACTGCGCGTTAGTAAACTATTATAAACATCTGTTTAGTTCTTACTCCAGTAATGCAAGTGCAAAGTGTTGACACGCACAACGTAGACAATTCGTCTCTGGTATACATTTTGGCAAAACTTCCAGTCTATTATTGAAAGTGCAAGTTGGCCATCTAGTGGCTATTTTATCGTACTATGTCCAGACTTGTAATTTGTCAATTAAAATACTACATAAAGATTCATTACTACTAAAAATACTATATAAAGATGTATTGTATTGCGAGCATTTGATTTTCAAGTGCTCCCATGATATATCATGACTCATAAAGTTGGTCACTACTCAGGGTCTGTTTCCGAAATTTTCCTCAACAGTTTGGCATAGTCGACAGGATCCCTTGTTTATTGCAATTTTTAATAAATGCAATTTTTAAAATTATAAAATTGATTTATGATACGATTCTGAAACTGGCTGTCTGCGTGATCCAAACTGAGCCATGAGGCTGGCCCCGGACTGCAAAAATTCAAAAAAGTATATCGTAGTTTGCAAAGAATAATGTTGGTATATATTGAAAATTATAGCGCACTTTGAGAATATGACTACAGTGCTGGTGTTTGTTTTGCCTAGACGGCTCTTGTCTGTTTTAGTTTTTAGTTTGTACTCTGTCTTTTGCCTATTTGTTTTGTTTGTTCATTCGTTTACAAGTCGAAGGGTTCACTGAACTCGATACATACCAGGGAAAGGCTGCCCTCGGGGACAAATGAACCTTGTTCCGCTGAGAAGGGCAGCCCACATCTGTTTACTCTCGAAAACTATAGAGAGGTGACATGGTATATATGTTTGAGTCGAGAGTAAGGTAGAAGACCCCTTGGTTCCTCCAGGATCACCGGCTGATATTGTTTGGAAAGAAACTTGTGATAGCAAAAATAATATTCATTTTACTTCAGATTCATATGGGTGGTCATGTGGTAATTGGCATATAGAGGTTTTTTTAATTGGAAAAAAGCAGATTTTGGAGAACAAATATAGAGGGTAGATATGGTGACCCCTCATGAGATAAGATTTATATGATCAAATGCCGAGAGGAATTTAAGGAAGTGTGTAAAGGCCATCAACCTCCAAAGAATAAAAATCGCAGTCAATCTCCAGAGATCTCGCCAGAAAACCTTCCCAATGCACTGCCGCCCAATCCCCTCAGTATCCTAAATTTACTGCCTCTGCCCCTGACTCCGATCCTCAAATAGATGAGATTGCTGCTTTTGTTGCTTCCTGACCAAGCAGGGAATCTGACCAGGGACAAAAGGCTGTCAGAAAGGATGATACAGCTCTCATTACTCAACCACAAAATACTGGTGCAAGTTCTCAACAGGGTCCTAGCACCTGGACGGAAGGTGTTCAGGAAACCACTGAAGCAGGTCCGAGCAGACTTGATTCAACTCCTGTTTCAGAGTCTGCTCTTTCATCCACATCCAGTTTTTTCTCGTCCTGCACAAGGCACCAGGTCTCACAATTCACAGAAAATTAGCAACAAAGAATTTGTTTTCCCAAGGATAATGAAAGGTGAAACTCCATTTGATAAGCCCTGGACTCACTTTGAAGTTCACAGCCTGGTTCAGCACACCCACAACCCACTCAAGTGCCCAACATCGTCTTTTAATTGGTTATTACAAATCTGTAGTTATTATAACTGCTTGCATCAGGATGCCAAAACTTTAATGACCTTAGCATACAGGACGCATTGGACAACCATTAAAAATTCCATTGTATTTCCCCCGAGGCCATGGGTTAATGTGGAGGGAATAATATCTTGGTTTGAAATTACTGTTAAGATTGTCATCATGACAGTAGCACAGTGGCAAGCAAACTTTGGAGAAGTCACCAGTTGTCTACAAAATGTTAATGAACCCGTGCCAGAATCCATTGCCCCCTTTAAAGAGGTTTGGGAATCCTCTGCTGGCATCCCGCTTTGGCAAATGATAAATTAGCAATTTTATGTGGGTGGTTACGTGGTAATTGGCATATAGACGTTTTTTTAATTGGAAAAAAACAGATATTGGAGAACAAATATAGAGGGTAGATATGGTGACCCCTCATGAGATAAGATTTATGTGATCAAATGCCGAAAGGAATTTAAGGAAGTGTTAATTGTTAATTGTATGCAACCTCAGCATGCCCATGCTTTTAAATTGCATATCATTATCTGGCAAACAATCAACAAGGAAGCAAATATCACCACCAGGGATATATTTCCCTGTTGTGGTTCTGTTCGCCGAGCTGAGAATTTGTATTGCAGACGTTTCGTCCCCTGTCTAGGTGACATCCTCAGTGCTTGGGAGCCTCCTGTGAAGCGCTTCTGTAATCTTTCCTCCGGCATTTGTCGTGGTTGGAATTCCTCTAGGAATTCCCTGGCCGTTCTCTGTTCTCTGTCCGAGAGGAATGGCACTCATCCACAGATTCAATCAATAAGCACATCGACCTGGACCCATTATACCGACCACTGCAGCGGACAGTGCTACAAATCTTCTCACAGACTTCGAATATATTTCCCTCCCCACCCCTTTCCATCCTCCACAAAGACCGTTCCCTCCGTGACTACCTGGTCAGGTCCACGCCCCCCTACAACCCACCCTCCCATCCTGGCACCTCTCCCTGCCACCGCAGGAATTGCAAAACCTGCGCCCACACTTCCTTCCTCACCTCCATCCAAGGCCCTGAAGGAGCCTTCCACATCCATCAAAGTTTTACCTGCACATTCACCAATATCATTTTTTGTATCCGTTGCTCCCGATGCGGTCTCCTCTACATTGGGGAGACTAGACACCTCCTAGCAGAGCGCTTTAGGGAACATCTCCGGGACACCTACACCAATCAACCACACCGTCCTGTGGCCCAACATTTCAACTCCCCCTCCCACTCTGCCGAGGACAGGAGGTCATGGCCCTCCTTCACTACCACTCCCTCACCACCAGACGACTGGAGGAAGAACACCTCATCTTCCTCCTCGGAACGCTTCAACCCCAGGGCATCAATGTGGACTTCAACAGTTTCCTCATTTCCCCTTCCCCCACCTCACCCTAGTTCCAAACTTCTAGCTCAGCACTGTCCCCATGACTTGTCCTACCTGCCTATCTTCTTTTCCACCTGTCCACTCCACCCTCCTCCTTTGTCTATCACCTTCATCCCCTCCCCCACTCACCTATTATACTCTATGCTACTTTCTCCCCACTCCCACCCTCTTCTAGCTTATCTCTCCACCCTTCAGGCTCTCTGCCTTTATTCCTGATAAAGGGCTTTTGCCCGAAATGTCGATTTTACTGCTCCTGGGATGCTGCCTGAACTGCTGTGCTCTTCCAGCACCACTAATCCAGAAGCAAATATCACAGCCTTTTAAATCTGGACTGACAAGTTCTTTTTAATTACCAAAAGGAAAAGGAGGCATATCCTATGTTAACACAGTCATGTAATCAGAGACAAATCAAAGGACAGAGACAGCTACACGGGAATAAAACCAAAGAAAAGTGCAGGAGATGTGGGCACGAGAATGCCGATCACGAAACCCTAAACCATTGCTACAACAAAAACAAGAACAATACCAACTCCTTCCACAACCGCGACCTCAACAGGCCAGTTATACTATTAATGATCCATTTCCACACATCCCTAATGTCTTGGGGTGCCGCATGAGAGAGATTTTGCAGGCCGTCTCGATCCAACTCTCCCATCCCCCATCAGAGAACCCAGTGATGAATGTTAAAATGGGGGATCATAGCATCTCGGTTTTGGGGAACTCTGGAGCACCTCCCTCAGCGGCACTTTCTCTCAGCTCCAATACTATTCGTCTCTGGAGTACCCAAGGTTGAACATTTTTCTGATCCTGTACCTATCAGTGTCGGCCCATTAACAGTTCCTGACACAGCTATAATCTGCTCATCCTGTCTGGTTGTCCTTCTTCTCTGGCAATCCCTATACAAATTGAATGCTTCCCTTCATGGCATACACCGCCCCCCGCCCACCCCCCCGCCCCCCACTCCGCCAGGACCACACTCGAGAGATCCCTGACTCTAACGACTCCATGTTGCATGGGACATTTATCAAAACCTCTCGGGAGCCCCATCCCATCTTGCTATTTCTAGCTGTGAATGGACATGTTCAAAAAGTCTTTTGCGTGACTGCCTTAACCCTTTCCTTTCACAGTTGCTGCACGACCCTCCATCACCAATGGTCTCTTTCCTTAACTGGATCGTTTTCTACTGCTGCTTTCCTGTGTGAGCCGGACTCATATTATTATACCTGAAATTCTTATAGCTGGATTGGGTTCAGGTTGTCAACATCATCAGATTTTAAATTTGATTGGCTTTGAAGGGCAGAGTGTTTGGTTTAAATGAACCGATCAGATTTGAATTATTGTCAAAACAGCAACCCCAAATCAGGTATCCAGTGAGCAGTTACATGTGTCTATCTTGGAACAGCCTGTATAAGGCTGCCTTTGCTGTACCTTAAGTTTAGAAAAGTACTTTCTGTCTTAAAGGGAACCATACATTCTTCTCCACTCTATTATTCTATCCTGATTCAAAACAATCACTCACTCACAAATGCACACTCACACACATCAACAGACACTGCTTAACCTCAATCTTCTGGGTCTGTAAATATCACTGACACACAAATCAACACTCAGACACCTCAAACAGACTGAGAAACAAGCCAGCATGCAAATGAACACACAAACACTTGTCTGCACTCACACATAGCCTCACACAAAGTGCAGATAAATGCACAAACAGGAGCAGACTCTGGAGCACACAGACATAGAAACACCAAGACAGACCAGCAAACTCGCACATAACGCAAGACAGTCAGAGACAGACACTCATCGGACACACACAATCACACAAAGACACACAGAAGGCTTGCATTACAATTATCACATTACATGTACACTTCTTTAGAAAGGTCAGCTGTTGAATGAGAGTCAGATTCATGTTAACAGAGGAAATTGTCTGCAATGGAGAGCTTCCGTTAGTCATCCTACGTTTGTCAGAGCAGAGAAGATTGAGGGGGTACATGAAATTATGATGGGCATAGACAGTAAGAAACATGTTCATTTGGTGAAGGGATCCAGGACCAGCGGTCATAGATTTAAGGTGAGGAGCAGACGGTTTAGAGGGGATGTGAGGTAAAGCTTTTCCATCCAGAGGGCAGTGGTCTCTGGAACTTACTGCCTGTAACGTTGGTAGAGGCAGAAACCATCAGAATATTAAAGAAGTATTTCAATGTGCACTTGCAATGCCATGACTCACAAGGCTAAGGGCCAAGTTCTGAAAAATGGGATTAAAACCAGTTTCTGACTAGTGTGCTGAAGTGCCTTTTTTTTATATACTGTAGATCTGACTTAAGGTGATATTCAACCATGGTCGAATTGAATGTTACAGTAGGGAGAATGCACCAAATGGACAACTCTTACTCTTTACAACAGGATTATATGTTCCACTCGTGAACCAGTAATCAACATATAAGAAAACCAGTCTGCGATTGGAAAAGCTTTCTCTCTGTTTTGTTTCATTTCAGTTACAGGGGCAACTTTGTTTTTAATTGGTCACTCCAGTAGTTGAAATTTCCTGGCTGATCGAAGGTGTGGATTTCATCACTGCCTTCCACTTACATGATGTTCTTGTTTGGTGAGTTGTTCAGCAACTGTTAACACGGGTCCAAGGTCTTCTATTCCTTCTTCAATTGCTTGTTCAAGTCTGTCTTGGTGGAATCTTGTCAACTAAAACAGTTAATAATCATTGCACTTCAACAGGAACTTAACGGTTGTAGAGTTCGAATCCAAGAACAGAAACAGACAAAACAAAACATATCATCAAGTTTATATCTAGGCTGTTCTAATTCTTCTTGTAACACACTGTTTAACACTCCTGTGAACTACATGACCAAACATCTCCCTAAAACACAGTAAGATTAAATGGAATCACAACCGATTTGAGACGCAGTTACAGATAACCAATTGTCCCCCATATCCTGGACAACAAGAAACGATTGAGGAGTATTATACCTCACAGTAAAGATGTAAAGGATGAAGCCAGATTACCCAATTTACTAAGAATGTGTCCCACATTGGAGAGACGTTTGAGAGCAGGAAATGGAAGACACAAAAAAATGACTCTTTTCTTGTTGATAAACAGACTGTGATGAAGAAAAAACAGACTTTGAGTTGATGGTGGAATTTGAATTCAAAGACCTTGAAACGAGTGTAAAGAAAAGCCAATCATCAAGGTTTCAGTGATGTACTTTAGGAAGAAAATTTCAGTTCTCCCAAGTCTGATTCCAGATCACAGCAATGTGGTTGACGAGTAACTGCAGTAAAGAATGTGCAATAAGTGCTGGCCTAGACAGAGAGATCCACATCCATGCATGAAAGTTTTAAAAATTGAGGCCGCCCAAGCTGGAGTACAGGAAGCAACAGGCTTGGACTGTTAAATGACAATTAATAGTTGAATTAAGATCCAGTTAGACTACCTCTAACTAACTCCCCTGAGCATGCAATCCCTGAATAACATCCTGGTTATTCCTATTAAATGGAAACTCAACTTGTTCATAGTTTGGTTAACAATGGCAGGGCAATAGGAACTCTCAAGTGAGTTCATATTTCTTCATTTCTCACTTACTGACTTCAAAAGCCTGCCCACATAACAGGCACGTGAAAGGAGTGTGATCAAATATCCATGACTGGCTATGATGAGTTTGGCTTCATCAACAACCAAAAGTGGTCAACAAAATTCAAGGCAAAGCATGCCACTTGATCAGTTCTCCATTCATCCACATTTTTGTTCACTCTCTCTGAAACCGATGCACAGTGGCAAGAACGCATACATTCTACAAGGTGCATTGCAGAAATTCCCCAGAGTTCTTTCAACAGCACCTTCTAAAATTCATGGTATCTACTATGGAGAAAGACAAGGACAGGAGACACATCAAGCCTACGAGCAGGGATATCTTGATCCTGGGAATGGGGAATGATTTAGTAAGTATAGTAAATAACCTCAGAGTAAAAGATCCTTTCGAAAATAATATTCGGAACATGAAAAAATATTTAGTCTGAAAGTGAAAATTTTGGGTGGGAAACAAGGGTTTCAGTTACAGAGAATTACAATGGCGGATAGTTTAGCAGGAAAGAGCAGTGAGCAAACAATGACAGATGTTTCGGGAGGAAATCATGGCTCTCAACAAAATTATATCCTAGTAAGGAGAAAAGGTTCTAAGAGAACCAATCATGGCTAACATGGAAGTTAAGGAGAATATAAAGTTGAGAGAAAAAGCATTTAGGCAAAAGCAAAAGTTAGTGACAGCCGCAAAGACTGAGATAAATTCAGAATCCAGCAAAGAAGGACGAAAACGACAGAGAGAGAAAATAATTCAGATGGGAAAACTTCTATTCAACTACAAGGAATATAAAAACTGATAATAAGAGCTTCTTTAAATATATAAAGAGGAAGAGAAAGGTCAAAGTGAACATAGGCTCTTTAGAAAATGAATCTGGGGAAATAGTCAAGGAGAATATGGAGCAAGGTGTTGGAGGTAGTATATTGGCATGGATAGAGAATTGACGAATGGGCAAGAAATAGAGAGTGAGAGTGAGGAGTTCTTTTACAGGTCAGCAATTGTAAATAGTGGGGTTCACATGGATCAATGCTGCACTTGCAATTGTTTACAATATGTGTCAATAACGTGGAGGAAGAGAGCGAATTAAGTTTAATCAAATTGGCAGACAACACAAGAATAGGTGGAAAGGCTACTAGTGAGAGGAGCACAAACAGCTCACAGGTTAAGTAAGTGGGCAAAAAGTTCGCAAATGTAGTATAATGTGCAAAAATGAGAAGATATTCATTTAAGAAGGGAGATCAGGAGATTAGAGGAAATGGAGAAAAGCTGTAACACAGAGAGACTTCAAAGTGAACAGCAGAGGTGCCGCAGGTAATCAGAAAGGTTAATAGAATGTTGATTCTTATTTTAACGGGTTGAAATACAAGTAGGTCAGGAAGTCTTACTGAAACTGTATGAGCTTTTGGTGATGCAACATCTGGGACACAGTGAGCAGATTTAATCCCCTTGTTATAGGTGGAATATTATTCTATTAGAGGCAGTTCGGCGAAGGTTCACTCAGAAGAACCCGAGAATGAAGGAATTATTTTATGAGCAAAGACTAAGCAGTTTAGAAGAATGAGTAATGATTTAATTGAAACATACAGGATTGTTAAGGGGCTTGCCAGGGAAAATATTGAAACTGTATTTCCCCTCATGGGAGAGTCAAGACCAAAGGGCATCATCTCAGAATAAAGGGATGCCAAGTGAAGACTTAGACAAGGAGGAACTTCTTCTCTCAGAGGGTTGAGTGTCTTTGGGTGTTATAGAGTCATAGAGATGTACAGTACAGAAACAGACCCTTTGGTCCAACTCATCAATGACGAGATGATAGGCGAACCCAACCAAGTCCCATTTGCCAGCACTTGGCCCATATCCCTCTAAACTCATTCTCTTCATATACCCATCCAGATGCCTCTTAAATGCTGCAGTTGTAGTAGCCTCCATCATTTCCTCTGGCAGCTCATTGTAATCACACATCAAACTCTGCATGAGAAAAGTTGCCCCTTAGGACCTTTAATATTTGACCCCTCTCACTCTGAACCTATGCCCTCTAGTTCTGGACTCACCCACCCCAGGAAAAAGACCTTGTTCGTTTATCCTATCCATGTCCCTCACGATTTTATAAACATTTATAAGCACACCCCTCAGACTCTGACTCTCCAGGGGAAACAGCCCCACCATGTTCAACCTCTTCCGATAGCTCAAATCCTTCAAACCTGGCAACATGCTTCTGAATCTTTTCTGAAGCTATTCAAATTTCATGGCATCCTTCCGATAGGAAGGAGACCAGAATTGCACGCAATATTCCAAAAATAGCCCAACCAATGTCCTGTACAGCTGCAAAATAACCTCCCTGCTACTATACTCAATGCTCTGACCAATGAAGGAAAGAATACTAAATGCCTTCTTCACTATCCTCTCTACTTGTGACTCTACATTCAAGGAGCTATGAACCTGCACTCCAATGTCTCTTTGTTCAGCAACACTCCCTCGGATCTCACCATTAAGTGTATATATCTTGCTCTGATTAGCCTTTCCAAAATGTAGCATCTCACATTTATCTAAATTAAACTCCATCTGCCACTTCTCAGCCCTTAGGCTCATCTAATCAAGATCCTGTTGTAATCTGAGGTAAACGTCTTCACCCTCCAACACTTCTCCAATTTTGGTGCAATCTGCAATCTTACTTACCTTTTCCCCATGTTCACATCCAAATCATTCATATAAATGACAACAAGGAGTGGACCCACCACCGATCCTTTTGGTAAACCACTGGTCACAGAACTCCAGTCTGAGAAGCAGCCCTCCACCACCATTCTCTGCCTTCTGTTTTCGAGCCAGTTCTGTATCCACATGGCCAGTTCCCTCTGTACTCCATGATGCTCCTCGGATGCTTCCTGAACTGCTGTGCTTTAACAGCATCACTAATCCAGAATCTGGTTTCCAGCATCTGCAGTCCTTGTTTTTACCGAGTTTATCTTAACCCTACTGCGAATCCTCTTGCAAGGATGCCTGCCTTGAAGAAGTTTTCCTCCTCTCGCTACAAGAATCTCAGGGAGTCCCTCTCCCACTGTAACTCTCAAGTAATTTCCTTTGCCCTGAAGCTCTTCAACCATGTCCTGAAACAGACTCGCTGCCACAGCCACATTTGCTTCCTCAGTGCCTGCCTCCGTAACCAACTCATCCCACATGGACTTCGGAACACCTTTAAACTAGCAGAGTTCGGATCTGAACTGGACAAACAGTATAGACTACAGATTCAAAAATACCAGGAACGGTTCTCCTTCAGAATCCTCCGCTCCACACTCGCAGCAATGCACCGGCACCTAACCTCTCTACAGTCAGTCCTGCCTCAGCTGAGGGCCACAACTCCACGGATGCTGCCTGAACTGCTGTGCTTTTCCAGCACCACTAATCGAGAATCTGGGTTCCAGCATCTGCAGTCCTAGTTTTTACCTTCCATGAGATCTAATCTTGCTAACCAATCTCTCATGAGTAACCTTGTTGAAAGCCTTACTGACGTCCATTTAGTTATGTCTGCTGCTCTGCCCTCATCAATCCTCTTTGTTACTTCTTCAAAAAACTCAATCAAGTTCATGAGACATGACCTCCCATGCACAAAACCGTGTTGACTATCCCTAATCCGTCCTTGCCTTTCCAAATACATGTAAATCCTGTCCCTCAGGGTTCCATCCAATAACCTGCCCAACACCGATGTCAGACTCACCAGTCTATCGTTCCCTCCCTTTTCCATACCACCTTTCTTAAATAGTGGCACCATGTTAGCCAACCTCAAGTCTTCCGGTACCTCACCTGTGATTATCGATGATACAAATATCTCAGCAAGTGACCCAGCAATCACTTCCCTAGCTTCCCATAGAGTTCTCGGGTACACCTGTTCAGGTTTGGGGGACTTATCTACTATTATATGTTTCAAGACATCCAGCACCCCCTCTTCTGTGATATGGACATGTTCCAAGATGCCACCATCTATTTCCTAACATTCTATATCTTCCATGCCCTTTTCCACATCAAACACTGATGCAAAATAATGATTTCATATCTCCGCCACCTCCTGTGGCTCCACACTGAAGCATGCCACTCTCCTGCATACACACATCCTGGGATTGCTACAGTTAAGTTAAAACTGGACAAAACCTGAACTGAGAGAACTGGCTGCTCCCCTTCTATTGTTAAATCTCTTCAGAACGTCTGCCTTTATGAACTCTCTCTTCAAAAAAACTAAACAGGGACAGAATTAACTTTATGAAGTGACACCAGCATAACAGTAAATCAGGTGGGAATCCTCAAAACCTTAAAGAAGCACTTGGATGAGCATTGAAATCTCATAAAAATTCAAGAAGAGGCTCTAAATGTTGGGAAGAGAGACTTGTAGTATTTTGTGTAATTTTACAAACTCAGTGGATCTATGGGCCACCTCTGTCCTCTATGATGCAATCGTTCTATGATTCTGAAATTAATGTTCTGAATTCTTTTTTGTCTATGTTTTGAGAAAATATGACCCAGTGTTCATTGCAGTCATTGGTGTGGTCAGTATCAGATTCAGGCTCTGCACCAGAGTGCTCAATCACATATAGGATTTCTCAAATGAGTTGTAAAACTGAATTAACGAGGAAAACAATGGTATAACAGTGCAATTTACATGGAGCTCTCCAACATGGCGTATTGAATGACTAAATAGCCTCAGCAAAATGAAGTTCATCATTCAAAAGAATGTCAAATCAATTATATATAGATTGAGCTGATAGCTCATGAAACAATGCAAGTATTGTTGTTTGAAGACAAATTGCAAATAACATTTTAGACCTCATAGGATCAGATTTATCCAGTCTTTGGAGTACTCAACCACAGACATAAATCTCAATATCATATCATTAAAATAAACCTATTGTCGTAATCAGGTGTATTCAAGGTTTCCCCTTTGGAGAGACCACAAAATATAAAGTCCAATTCCTCGGTAATTCTCTGATTCCAACAGTTTGCCAACAGCAGGAAGGGCTTTGAAAGGCTGCTTAACTAAGAACAAAATGTATCTTGCAAGACAAGTAATTGCAAAAATATACTACACCATCCTTGCCATTGTTGGCATTCCTGGTAAGTCCTGTAACAACTTCAATTGTATGAATCACTGGACTAAACCATGCTGATTTCCACTGTACGATTGCTAATTATTTTATTTCCATTTAGCGAAGCAAATCTCAATGACAGACAATATTGCCTTCGTTCTCGGAGTTTAAAGTGAATAGTTTGCTAATTAGGAGGCTCCTCAGCAAATTGCAGCATTGTTTGTTTCTCTGTACTGTGCAGAATGGGTTAGCATTGAGGCCACATTGATGGTGTTTGTCTGAGCCTCAGCCCTGACTGCTCAAGAAAGTGTTTAGTGAATCCACACGCTCTCTCTGTGGTAGCTCACAGCCTGCTATCGGTCAGGTGGGTTTTGTAACAGTCCACCTCTCAGTGACACCTGGTGTTTCCCATTCCTTTATGGAAAGGCATTGTGTTGGTGGATCTTGCTCAGGCAGTTTGCTCCAAGCAGGAGCCCAGATACAACAGGGGAATGGGTGGGTTCAGCAGCTTATGATGTGATAGGTGAGGATCAGCACAGCTGGCTTCAATGATCATGCAGGTTATCAGCAGTGAGTAGATGTGTGGAGGCATGATATTTGTGAGAACAGTTCATTCTAAATTGTTGAAATTATTTGATTGTCAAAAAGTCATGTAAGCTGTGCTATTTGTCAAAAGTGCACAGTACTGTGGTTCAGACTTCAAAAGCCTAACACTGAGATCTGGAGTGCTGTTTCAGTAGCTGTCCCATAGAGAATCAAACATCTTTGTCAAACAGGATGTTTCACACTTTGCCCTTTGATGCTGTTATCGTTATATGTTGTCCAACTGATAATTCTGTTCTGTCCACTGATGGAGCTGACAACTGTGATGATATCTGCCTTTAAGAGGAATTTGTTCTGTCCTGTTTCTTTTGAAGAGGGGTTTGGAAATTTGGTGCCAAGGCTCCATGGAAAACAGAGTAGATAGATGCAGGTTTTTTTTTTTTAAGTAGACAAACGAAAAATGAGCTGGTAGAGTCAGTCTCATACAGACCCAGGGCTGGCAGTTAATGAAGTGTGAGCTTTGGATTGAAACTGCTGGATACAGTTCTCTCTCCGCTGCTGCAAACAGCTTGAGGTCTCTCTCTCTGCTGCTGGATTCATTCTGTCAGCATTCCTTCTGAGATTGGAAGAGACAACAAATGAGGGAAATCTATTTTGATGGATTTACCTTCACCAAATATGCTTATGGGAATGCTGCTGTATTGGTGCAGTTGATGAGTCATAATTAAATCATATAATAATTTATTATGAATTTCGACAGAGTTAAAGTTATGTCAATTCTTCATTATTGATTTGTACTTTCACTATGGTGGAAGAATAATTTGTGTTTTTCTTAAAGCTGAGTGTTTGACAAATCAAATCACATCTGGAATACAGTGCCTTACGCTTGCCTTTAAATAAGATAACAATTAGAGTCCAGGCTATTTCCTGATATGTTTTTGAGGAATGTTTGTCTTGTCCAGAACACAGAAACATCGTGGAGTACAATTGGGAAATTTTTCACCTATGTTTGGTATAAGTTTCCAAAATGGAGATAAACTGATGTGATGATTTTCAGAAAGGGAAAATGGCAGAGCAGCAATGTTAATTCAGTCAAATGCCCCATAGACATTGTATGTTTGTCCAAATAATTCAGATTGATTAATCTTCCAGCAAGGTTAGGGCAAGCTGTGGGACATGATTACTCTAATTTATTGTCTTGACATTAATAAGGATGGATTTGAGTTGGACATGGTCACACTCTCTCAAGTCTGTACCTAATTAGGTTTTGATAAACAGTTGGTCAATTGATAATTTATGATGTTTCCACAACTAATGTTTCAGTGAGTTCTGCTCTTTGTTTCGTGATATATATCCTTCATGGGAGGAAGACGTTTCAATGAAAAATGTGCGCCAATCTATAAAGGCAATCTATAAAAATAAAAATACTAATGGTAATACAAATAAAAATGTTTCATCAACTAACTAACTTCAGTACCTATAATATTATGACTATGATTAATAATTGAGTTGGAGAGCATTACATAGCATTAACAGTCCAGAATACCAAACGTTTTATATATTAATATATTATACAAGCCTCTTCTATTGTCATGTTTTTGAATCCTGAATGAGCATTCCATATTAATGGCTCCAGTATGGTCTCTCTCATTAATGGAAGTACCATTTCCATGTTTTGCATCCGAAAATACTTTGACATTTCATACCCAACTTTAGCACACTATTCAAATATCTCTCAGCGAAATTCGAGATATATGTATGTGTGTGTGCGTGTGTATGTGTGCATATATATATATATATAATGTATACACACACGCACTTTTTGGATGTGGCAATTTAAACACAGAAAATTGTGAAGGAGTTATTTTATCTTCATCATAAATATTCGATTCAGCCTGCAACCTGCATTCTCCAACTCAGCTCACAATTCTCATTTCCAGAATTGTGAGCAGTTTTCTTATTTTAGTATGGGAATGACAGACATTCTCTTCCCGACCCAGAGGTCCGTACTCTGTCACGCATTGCTGTTTTTATTGTACTAGAGCCTCTGACTTTCCAACATTCGGACATGTTAACTCTGTCTTGCCCCAATCTCAGGATTGTTTGATTGATTCACAGAAACATTGATGATGTGTTCCTCAACCAGTTTCACCTACTTTTACAGTTACATTTTAACGACTGAAAAGAAATATTCAGCTTTTACAGATATATTATATCCACATATTCACAATAAGGAGCCCTCAGAAAAGAGTCAATGAGATTACAACTCTCTTTGGTTTCATACTGACTCCAAATGAAGATGGTTCAGTCTGTGAGAGTGCCATCTCCTCAGCTATTGTACATCTCCATCGGAATTCTTCAGGGTCATGTCCTAGGCCCCAAAATCTGCAGCTGCCTCAGCAGTGCCCCTCCCCCATTGTCGTTTCCAAAGTGGAGATGTTTGATCATAATTACACAATGTTCAGCACTATTTACTTAATTAGATAATGAAGAGGTCTGTGTCCATATACAGTGGTGTGAAGGTGCCGGTGTTGGGTTAGGGTGGACAAACGAAAATCCCACGATATCAGATTATGGTTCAACAGGTTTATTTGAAATCACAACAATTTGGAGAGTTCTTCTTTTCAAGTAAAGTGGAGGAAAGCTCCTCCCCTTTATCTGATGAAGGAGTAGTGCTCTGAACACTTGTGATTTCAAATAACGTTGTTGTACTGTGAACCGGTGCTGTTTGACTTTTGAATTTGTTCATACACAGTGAGATAACATCTGATAATTGAAAAGTAACATTCGCATCCCACAAGTGGTAGGCAATGATTGTCTCAAAACAGTGAGGATCTGCCAATCTCCCATTGGCTAACCATCTCTGAATGCATGTTAACCAACTTCCTGGGTCAACCATTGATAAGAAGATGGCCTGGTCCAGCCATACAAAAGTTATGGTAACAGAGTATGTTAGACACTCTAATTATCATGGCAATAAGCTCTCTACCTGTCTCTCCAATCGATGTCCACCACCCAAAACATTTTGGGTAGAAATTCTGCAACGCTGTCCAAGAACACTGTGGGGTTTCCTGCACCCCACGATATAAAGCAGACGTTTAAAGAGGCAGATCTCCAGCACACACAGAAAGGCGAATAGAGCTGGGCAATGAATATTTAGCCAGACAATAAAGCATGATGCGATCACATTTTAAAAATAATCACTATTTCTACACATGCACAAAGATATCTCTGAACCAGTTTAATGGGTGTCATTAGACTCTCAAGTCCATATTTTTATCAATTCAATTTCTGTCATTTGTCATTGGGACATTATCCAAGTCTGTGAATTTATCGTCTCTTGATAAGCCCATTCAATCAATGTTTCCCCTAATCTTCAGCATTGGCCTGAATCCAAGAAAGGAGATCCTGATGCCAAGCAATGATACAATGGGGTTTCCTGGAACAAGCTGTGGTCCAATTCTTGTGATTTCCATGGACAATGCTGGTTAAAACATGGTGGTTCCTAGCCCCGTTATGGGCTCAAAATCTGGGAGGGGGAGCGCTATTCACAAGGCGGGGCCTAACAGAAGAGCTTCGGTGCGTGAGCCTGGACATCAGTCAGAAAGCTTTGCTTAATCTCAGATATAGAATGTGATTTCTCAACTGGGAAGTTTCAATAACCAATGCTGCACGGATTCAGATTTTATTTGAATTGGGGCTGTGACATACAATCTTGGACATGTGCAGGGAAGAGTGGCTGTGGGTCAGAGAAGGCCATATCAAATATTGAAGTTCTTCTGATTGTGGTGGGTATCCAATCTGGGGTATGGTGAATGAATTCACTGCTGAATACTTATAGTTCAGATTGTCAGGATATTCTGAGGGATGAACTCAATGTCTCATCATTTGTTTCTTCATATTGTGGAAGCCATCCATTTCTGGGCACTGTGGAGTGTTTCAATGCCCCATACTTTTAGATTCTACATTGAAGATGTACAATTCCAGAGGGAATCTGAGCAAATCTGAATGCAGAAATTTCGCAGTCAATATCTGCATGAGGTGTCACCCCTTCTTTATGTTATAGATCCAAGTGTTTTTGTGTGGATGGTGGTGTAAATGAAATCTCCAGCCATTTTGAGTCCCCTCACAGTGGATGAAATCAGCCACTGCTGATTCCAATAAAACCTCCAGTACATGACCGTGTTTCTGGGATTGATCCGCTGCTCATGGTAAAGAATCATAGAATTGTAGGAGGCCATTTTACCCACCTTGTCTGTACTGGCCCCCAAATGAGCTCCCCTGCTTGTCCTGCGATCTATCCGCATCGATGTAGGACTCTCATTTCATCACTTTGAAAAGTATATCCAGCTCCCTTTTGACAGTTCCTATAGAATCCACTTCCATCACCCTCCCAGGCAGGACATTCCAAATCCTAACAACTCTGAGTAAAGAACTTTCTCCTAATCTTACTCCCACCTCTCTTGCTGACAATGCTGAAGATGTGATCCCTACTTATTGACACATCAATGATTAAAATATCATTCTTTACCCTGATAAAAGTGTTCATAATTTTGAATTTCTCAGTAAGGTCACTTCTTAATTTTCTCTGCAAGAAGAAGCAAACCCAAAGTCTCTAATATTTCCTTATATCGGGAATCCTTCATTCCAAATTTTATTGTTGTAAATGTTCTTCCCTGTCTCTTTTGTAAGTGCATTTGATTCATTTTCAGAAGCTTTGTGATCGGCACGGTGGAACAGTGGTTAGCACTGCTGCCTCACAGCGCCAGAGACCCGGGTTCAATTCCCGCCTCAGGCGACTGACTGTGTGGAGTTTGCACGTTCTCCCCGTGTCTGCGTGGGTTTCCTCTGGGTGCTCCGGTTTCCTCCCACAGTCCAAAGATGTGCAGGTCAGGTGAATTGGCCATACTAAATTGTCTGTAGTGTTAGGTAAGGGGTAAATGTAAATGTAGGGGTAGGGGTATGCGTGGGTTGCGCTTCGGCGGATCGGTGTGGACTTGTTGGGCCAAAGGGTCTGTTTCCACACTATAATGTAATCCAATCTAATCTTTGATGTTGTGGTTATAATTCTTTATCTTGATGTGGCATGGAGCAACAATTACCATTGTGTGAAAACCATTCCTTACCATCTGTACTTAACCAAAGAATATTTAATCAGTAACTCCCTATTGTTTCCTTTATGTCCTTAAGAGTTAGTCTAGTGGCGATTATATTCCACTGTCGGGACAAGTGTGGTCTTTCTACATGCAACACTTGCTATCTGGTAGCCATGGCAGCGTCTGAGCTACTGTTCATTTTCTTTGAAATCATAATTCGTTGACTTTACTACTACTTTTATCCACAATGTTTCCTGGACATCGTTTCTGTTTGCCATGTTACGTATGTCCTGAACATCTTAGCAACGGATTGTGCTGTCTGGTTCACTGTCGCTTTTTCTTTTGATCGATTTGTCGCCATTTGTTTTCATCAGATGAAAACTACGTATTGCACAGAGAAAATTGCAACGAGAGTTCTAGCAACAATGTGCATTTTCTTTTCTTTAAAGAACATTCCCAAATACTTTCGATATGAACCTCTAATATTCATCAACAATGTTCCATGGTATTGTTATTCCAGCTACAGTTATTATAATGGCCCTCGGTATGCAAGTTTTAAATACTTTGAATGTTTTTTAGCTCCATTATTCCCATTCACTTTTATTCTTTTTATTAACATTCTGACTGTCAGACATATCCTTGAGGCCATTAAGGTACGTGTGGAACTGAGGGGTCAAAGCAAAACAGAGAATGAACCAGAGGTAGACAACAGACGCAATTCTGTGTTTTTGCTCTTTGCTATATCCACCAGTTTTATCCTTCTCTGGTCGGTGTATATTACATATGCATTTAATGCTGGTTTTTCCTTGAATTGGGATGATTTTTATCTCTTTGAACAATTTGCATATATGCTGCAGAACCTAAGTTGCTGCACAAATGCATGTATATATGTGATGATGCAGAAAGCATTCAGAGTTTCGTTAACGTATGCCATGAAATATCCAGTGATAAAAATAATTCAATTGCTGAATGAATCCAAATAAATAAGAGCCAACACTAGGCGCAGCAGATAATGGAACAAGGAGTCCATGTGAGGAAGGGACCGAAAAGAGGTGGAGGATTGGCAACATGATAACATTCCTTTTCAATTGGGCAAGGAATGCCCATAAGGAGCAATAAGAAAATAAGTGCAGGTGCAAAGTAAAGTGCTGTTAGCAATGAGCAACTGTTCATCGAAAGTTGAACAAAAAAAGCATAACCGAAAGAGAAATTCATTCCAAATAATCACTTCTCAGACAGTGAACCAATACCAAAACAAAAAGATCTGAAGGAAAGTAGCATCATTCACTGCATGCCAATGTGGGAACAGCAATGATAGGTTCCTGTAAACTCCTGCTCATGGAATTCTCTGATGCACACTTGTGGATGGAATTTAAGAACGCAAGAAGTTTCCTGTTATAAAGATTAAATAATATACTGTGAAAGAAATCTGTGTTTTTTGATTATAAGCGTATTTTCAGCAATACTTGTGTTTCCATTCAGTTACCCCAGCCTGATGCTGATATCACTTCCTTTTGAGATTCATTTCTTTCCACGAATCAGCTGCTGTGTTGTTCGGGAGAACAACACAGCTCCAATCAGAGAACACAGTAACAGATGTGACCTCATGCTCGGGAATGGCGCCGGATATCGTTGATGAGCCAACATCCTCAGTGCTTCCATGGAAATGTTTTGTGGCTCTCAGTGACTCCATTGGGCTCAATGAGAATTGCCTCTGGATGAACAATGTTTGCTTGTGGCTTCATAATGGAGCCCGAGATCAATTCGCCACCAAGGGTCATTGCTTCCATCTGTGAAATGGCACCTACACCCATCCCTACCTCAGTTCATAATTGGAAAATCAGTCATTCATTCCATTGTGACCTCGGGACCCTCATATCCAGTGCCATATCAATCTGCGAGCAGATTATAAACTCCAAACATTTGCTCGATCCAGATTTCTTTCTTTATCCTGGCTTGCTTTCCCAAAAAATCCTAATTCCTCATCAATGTAGTTAAGGTAATAACCATCCTCCTCCTCGAACCAAAAAAAGATTATGCACACCAATTTGGTAAGGTTACTACTTTTATTTTTTAATTGTCCCTTTGTGTGAGAAATAAAACTCACATATTAATAAATTTCAGTCCGACTCAAATTCTGAAGCAGTGAACTTTATTGATATGTACTTGCAAGAACGGGTGCCTAACGAGTAAGCACCCCGGTCTGAGGGTTACATTCTGATTTATGCTGTTCAGCTGCGTCTCTCGGTCCTTCCCTTTCACCCCATTGGTTACTTTTACTGTAGCGCATAGCCGATCACTAGCTCGAGCTTCACTTTGCCTTTGTCTAGCTTCTCTCCGCCTCTGTTTACTTCTCCCATTACTCTAAGCCTGTCGCCCCCCTTACTCTTATTTATCTCATTCCTTATATGTGACTATCCTGGCATAGTTTGCTGTCTTCGTGCGATCATCCTGCCAAACTAAATTCCATCCATTGGCCACATCCCTTCTGAGACTGGCACACTATTCTCCTGTTACTGGTACATCCTGCTACACGGTCACTCTGCCCTAGTAGTCATAGATACCTCTACCTGTTTTCGCTTCTCACTGTTTAGTATTTCCCGGCGCAGCCTAATTGTATAATGTAAGCTTTTTCAGAAGCAACACCTGTTCCCTTATTCTGCACAGTTTTAACCCGATACGTTACAATCCCCCCCCCCCACCCCCTTTCCTTCTTGGCTACTAAGTGGTGTCTTTTGCATTTGTCTCATATGTTGCCTTCCAGTTCGCTAGCATCATCCCTGAGACTTCATTTATAGTCCTTAAGGTCCCCTCATTGTTCAAGAGGTCAAGTTCGTCTCAATTAGCAGCTTGTTTAACCCCCTTACACAAGGTATGATACAACAGCCAATTGCTGTCAGTACCCCTGCTACCACTATCAGGGAGGTGAGGATGGAGACTACCACACCTTTCCACTTCCCAACCATAATTCCAGCCATCTCGTGAGTGATGTGTCCACTCCTGAATTCTCAGCCAATTCTTCCGCCAAAGTGGCCAATCCTCACAAGGCACGAGAGATTGACCCATCAGGTGCTGTATTATTAGGAATAAAGATACAGCAGCTCCCTCCTGACATCACACATGGGCGGCACGGTGGCACAGTGGTTAGCACTGTTGCCTCACAGCGCCGGAGACCCGAATTCCCGCCTCAGGCGACTGATTGTGTGGAGTTTGCACGTTCTCCCCTTGTCTGCGTGGGTGTCCTCCGGGTGCTCCGGTTTCCTCCCACAGTCCAAAGATGTGCAAGTCAGGTGAATCGGCCATGCTAAATTGCCCGTAGTGTTAGGTAAGTGGTAAATGCAGAGGTATGGGTGGGTTGCGCTTCGGTGTGGACTTGTTGGGCCGAAGGGCCAGTTTCCACATTGTAATGTAATCTAATCTAATAAACCCTCTTTTTTTGGCTCGGATCATATCTAAGGCCAGTGTGTTTTCCCAGGCCATTCTGCTGGTTGCATCAAGTTGCCTGGAAATACCCTTGACAGCATCTGTAGTATAATTGATGAATCTTTGCTGGCTGCAAAAAAAATATCGTTTATCCAATCCACATTCTTGTTGACTGTTACCCACCAAAATAGGGCCGATTGGAAACCTGCTGCAATCTGGTTGCGGGCCTTGAACTCATCGGGAGCCCTCTCGGAACTCCTATAGAGTCGAGATAAATCCTATCATCAAAGGAGGTCTCTAATAACGACCTTTTACTCCTCTCATTCTTTGTTACTACCACCTTCTCCTTCTCAAATGCCAAGGTGAATGGGATTGCCAATTGTACAAATGCACATATCCCTCTCCAGTCAGGAGGTAGGGTAGATTGCAATACTCTGCCTCCACAGTACCACCAGAGAGTCGCCCGGGGAACCCAGAGTGCTGAGTAGTTCCCCCCTTTGTCTGTTTCGGTGTCATTCTGAGTTTCCATACATAACCTCAGCTCCCCCAAGTTTCTAGACCGATTTGTACCCTGTCGGCTTATACACAATGTGTGATTCCCGACCGTGGTCAAAAATAGGGGGGAGCTTTCAAATCTGTCTTCTCCAAGGGAGGGAACATTAGAGATAGGGATATACAATTCCTATCATTCCATGCAGTCTTATCCTGAGATAGGGCTATCATACATTCCATGCCTTTCCTATTTCGGTTCCACCCGAGCGGAAAGGGGACTATGTGGGCAACTGGTCTACCGGAGGCACATGCATAGCAATTGCTTTTATTCAGAGTTTTAACAGTGTACTTTACCCATTCAACGCAGGCATTTGCATCCCTGTATCCAGTTTCCATTTCAGTGGTTTGCTTCAAGTCCTTGGCCTCTATAATTTTTACCACCTTTGGGTTGTTGGGAGGGGCAAAAGGATGTATCTTACTATCAAGTTGTTAGGCTCGTTTTCCATTTCCTCCAACTATAGGAAACAGCAGCCCGAAAAACACTTCCCAGTGGCAGCCATTACTATCTTTAAATTGTTACTAAGGAGTCGAGACCCGTTTTTACGGGGAAAGGAATCTTCAGAGGAGGTATTTTTAATGGTGAGATATATCGGGTGGCACTTTCTGTAAGGACAGTCTAGGGCTGTGTGAAAGGGGGCTCTATGGATAGTGATGCCAGGTCGTGGTTTTTGCGAACCATACCCTGTGTCCGGTCGGGTCCTAAGAAGGATTTCGGAGGAAATATACTCCCTCTGATACTTTCCATCTGCCCATTTTAATCGGCTGCAAGCATCGACCTCTATTACTTGTGGATATTCAGACTCAGGGACCGTTAATAACAAATATGGAGATGACAGCATCGTTTGACAAAATCCCAATCCTAAGAAGGCTAATATGGTAACCCTAAGCGTCCTACAATAGTATTGAATGACCGAGAGATTTAACATGCAATACAATATATAGACATCAAAAAGAAACTATCCCGCGTCCGCATAAAAATCAGTTACTTAAAGTTTTTTGAGTCTGAGTTTCAGTGTTTCTCCCGTTGATCCGGCCGTCCAGGCTTCTTTTTTAATCGGGGATTCCACCGGTCCTTTAATCCTGGTGTAGTGAGACCAGCCTTTCCCCGCCGTGTGTATCGCTGTTTCAGTAGGCAAAAGAGCCTGGTACGGTCCCTCCCAATCCGGTTGCAATTTAGTTTCTGTCCATGACTTAATTAGGACCCAATTTCCCGGCCGGATGGAATGAACGGCGAATTCAGGGGGCGGAGTCTGTGCCAGTAATCTGTGTCTGCTAAGAGAAGACAAAGAGGAGGACAAGCCCAGTATATACTTCTTTAAGAACAGATCGCTAGTCTCCAGGGTTGGCAGTTCCCCTTTCTTTGCCAGATAGGGCAGGCCAAACAATATCTCATAATGGGACAGCCCCAAATCTTTCCTTGGGGCCATTCACACCCGCAAAAGGGCTATAGGTAAACACTTAGTCCAAGGGAGTCTGGTTCCTACTACTAATTTAGGTAACTGCTTCTTGAGTGTCTGGTTCATTCTGTCAACCTTTCCTGATGAAGGTAGGTGCCAAGGAGTGTCGAACTCCCAGGGGACTCCTAGCCCCTTCATCACTCCCTGGAGTACCCTGAAAGTAAAATGAGTTCCCTGATCCGAATCTATACATTCCACTATCCCGTATCTGGGAATTATGTGTTCAAGTATTATCTTGGACACCCCACTTGCAGTGGCAGTGGCTAAAGGGTACGCCTCCACCCATCCAGATCGGTGATCAACCATTACCAGCATATACCTCAGTCTTCCCACTCGGAGTAATTTGGTATAATCTACCTGAATGCTCTGAAATGGTCTTAGCCCAGGTTCTCTCCCTCCTGGGACTTGTTTCCTCACTACCTTCTTGTTTACTTTCTTGTGTGTTATACATCCCTCACATATCTGTTTAGCTAGTGTATAGATCCCTGTGCATCCATATTTCCTTAAGGCCAAATCACACATTGCTTGCACTCCCAGTGACTCCCCTGGTGTAAGACAGCCATAATTTCTCGCATCATCATCTTATTTAGCATCTCCCAGCCATCAGGTAGCATCCAGCGCCTCTCTACTGTCTGCGTAGCTCCAAGTTCTTCTAACTCTCCCTCTTCCTTAGCGCTAAATATCTGTTTCCCCCCAGGTTCCTGCACCATAGGGACCAAAATATATATATCGTAGTGGGCTGAGGGTTCAGAGCTGCCTCCTTAGCGACTTCATTTGCCAATCTATTTCCCTTTGCCCTCTGCTGATGTCCATTGATGTGGACTATTGCTATTTCCTTTGGCAACAAAAGGGATTCCAACACTTGCTTTATCAATTCCTCATGAACTAGTTCTTTCCCCCTGTTGTTTATCAGTCCCCTCTCCTGCCATACCTTCCCAAATGTGTGTGCCACCCCGACGGCAGACTTACAATCTGGGGATACAGTTCCTTCTTTGCCTTCCAAGGTCTTAAGTCAATGAAGTTTGCAACTCTGAGCCGACCAATCATTGGGTAGTCTACTAGCATCAATAACACTCCCTTCTATTCCATCCACTACTGCATCTCCATTGTGTCTTTTACCTTCAATCAGTCTGGAGGACCCGTCAATGAACAGTCTGGCCCCTGCATGTAGAGGGATATCGCTAAGATCCATTCTTACTTTAGTCTGATATTCTATAATGATAAGGCAGTCTTGTTCTGGGTCTGAGGGAGCTTAATCCTCCCCTTTCCAGAGATAGGTAGCTGGATTCAGACAAATGTCTGTGATCAAATTAAGATCGTCCGTCTCTATTAGAATTGCTTCATATTTTAGAATTCTAGAGTCTGTAAGTCACCGCCCTGCTTTCTGATTTAATATGGTCCATGCCTGATGTGAGATGCTGACTATTAAGGCTTCCCCTAAAAGTAAGGTTCCGACTCTCCTCTACCAATAAGGCTGTTGCTGCCACTGCCTGTACACACTGGCCAGTAATGTAGCTTTCTATTCTTTAATTAACAATGAATTAATGCTGTCATGTTTTAAATCAATATGACAGGTCACTGAGAATATGTGAAGGAATCCTGCCAATTAATATTGAGTCAGGCTAATACAATTGATTTATTATAAATATTAATTATTAATTATATATATTATATAAATAAAATAATCATTATCTGTAATTCAGGATGGAAACGCTACAAGTGACTAAAACATTTTAAAAACTGTAATTGCGCAGTCCTGTTTGCTTACCAGTCACTTCTCATTCTGTTTCTGTAATTGTTTTGCTTGAGCACATTCATTTTTAAAAACCTCAACAGATTCCATAGCACTATTTGCAGTGAATTCAATCCCCAATTTGGTGGCAGTATCTTGTCATGAGCACAAAACTGATTCTTCGTGCCTCTCATCACAAAACTGTCGCCATAGTCCAATTAATTCTTTCGTTCCCGCTCCCATGTTATATCGCTAGATTAATTGCTGAGCCGATTTAACCATTGAACAGCTTTAGGGCCACCTTATGACCATTCTTCATCACACAATGTTTTGTTTAGATCTTGATTTTTTAAAAGAAATATTGCAATAATTCTTGCTCCCTATAGCTTCAAATACAAATTTATCAATTTATGCTTGTATAACTTTAAAGCCTGTTTCTAACTATATATTTTGCCATCTTACTTTTAAATATATATTTATATATTATAAATGCATTTATTCAGTATTTAATATTTAAAATGTAAAATGCATACAGTTCCTAAATTTGAAATCCACTATTATTGCCCGGTTTTAGTCCCTTAATTTAAATCCAAAATTAGATTTCTTAAGTAGTCCTCACCAGTCATTGCTCAATTACAATGCTATAGGTCGTGAAATAACTGGAGCTGTCTTAAAATGATTTGTCTATTCAAGTTTAAAAAAAACTTCTAAAGCATGAATAAAGGCCAAATCCAAGGTCGCAGATATTAACCATAGGATTGATTTATTACAATCTAATATTGAACTGAAACTTCAACTGTCAATGAGGGAAGGAACTTTCTGAAAAAAGCTACGGCTTAAAATTAAGTGAAAACAAATGAGTCTGAAACAGAAAAAAAGGTGATCATGTTGTTTTCCTCTGTATTAAGCTGATATGAAATCGCTTTTATGTAAGGATAAAAAAGATTAGTTAGAAACTGATAGTAAGGCATTCGTGGCCTATAAAAAGAAAAGGAGTTAACATTTTATTTCATAATCACTGTAAAATCCTTAACCTTAATAGAAATCATGTTAAATTTCCATAATAGAAATCAGATTCAAAACAGTCCCGGATCTCAAGTTCCAGGGAACAAAGTACAAATATTCCATCACCAACAAACAAATGTGCATTCAGACCGACTCACAAAGGATTAAACTTTCTATTAGCTGTGCAGCTCTCCCCCCCCCCCCCCCCCCACCCCTCTTCTCTCTCTCTCTCTCTCTCACACACACACACACACACAAACACACACAAACACACACACACACACACCGTATCTCACAGCCACTTTCTGGGCTTTCCGCAACAACAACTCTAGAGACTTCTCATCATCTCTCTTTACAAACACTTTCTGTGCCTCCCTTAACAATTCATCAAGCAATTTCTCACTCCACCCATCTATTTTCTGAATTTTCTTTTCTGGATGTCTGGCCACGATTTAGTTACGAAGTGTATCCTCAGTAGCCCTTCAGCTACTAGCCCTTCCAACACAAAGCTTAATCTGATCCCTCCTGGCTCTTTTCTGTTGACATATAAATTCAAATATTTACAAACGCAGTCTTCGTTCGACACATATTTTGGCCAGAAGACGGCGGGATGAAGAATGGATTCCTTAGTCCATACAAAGCAATAATGTTTAATCATATTTATCCTATCTTTTTCACTTGTACAAGTATTATTTTTCCAATTTCACACATCCCGTCCAACGAACTTTCTGGAGGTATGTTGTCAGGGACCTCACCTCCATTTCCATTTATCCGGAGGCGTTTTCCTTTCCCTCGGCACAGCCCATTTGAGTTCCTTCATTAGACACTTATTAACTACTAGAACTCAATCCCAGCCACTAAAGCAGTACTTAAAAATCTCTTTTGCTTGGTACATGCACGGAGTTGCCTGGCTCCCTGTCCCTACTTACAACCTTTTGCCTGGTTCAGATAGACTCTCATCAGATCTCAATTAGTCAACCAGAAGGGGAAACCCACTGCCGAGGAGCACAGGACCATTCTAAAAGAAACTAGAAACTTCTGCCCAGCCATCGATGGTGCCTACCCCACTGGTCATGATGGACAACCCAGACGAGCCCCCAAAATGTGAGAAACAAAACTCCCATATTAAAAAATTTCAGTCCGAGTCAAATTCTGAAGCAGTGAATTTTATTGATATGTACTTGCAAGAATAGTTGCCTAACGAGTAAGCACCCCGATCTGAGGGTTACATTATGATTTATGTCGTTCAGCTGTGTCTTTCGATCCTCCCCTTTCACCCCATTGGTTACTTTTGCTGTAGCACGTAGCCTATCACAAGCTCGAGCTTCACTTTGCCTTTGTCTAGCTTCTCTCCTCCTCTGTTTACTTCTCCCATTACTCTAAGCCTGTAGTCTCTTACTCTTATTTATCTCATTCCTTATACGTGACTATCCTGGCATAGTTTGCTGTCTTGGTGTGATCATCCTGCCAAACTAAATTCCATCTGTTAGCCACTCCCCTCCTGAGACTGACACACTATTCTCCTGTTACTGGTACATCCCGGTACATAGTCATTCTGCCCTATTAGTCATAGATAATTCTACCTGTTTTCGCTTCTTCTGTTTTCCTATGCCTGGTACAACCTGCTACACGGTCACTCTGCCCTATTAGTCATAGATAATTCTACCTGTTTTCACTTCTCACTGTTTACATGCGCAGCCTAATTGTATAATGTAAACTTTTGAAGAAGCAACACCTGTTCCCTTATTCTGCACAATTTTAACCCTATGCCTTACACTTCCCATTGAATTTGTTTGGTTTTTTTTTTAAACAAAGCACTTGCAACCATCACCTGAAACAGACTTGAAGCTACTCAATTTTACTTCCACTATTCAAAAATAGCTTCCAAAGAAGCAATGCAGCAAAACAAATATCCCAAGATGTGTATATGCCTGTGTTTAAGCATAACCTCATGAGCCCATGTGTTCGGGCTGTGCAAGCTGATACCAAGATCCGGTCTCAGCCTCCAGAAGGACACCAACAGGCGGAAGGTATAAACCTGCTCCTTCCGATGGTCATATAAATCCTGGGCACTGGACCGTAATTCAACACTCCTGGATCAGCTTTGTTTAGAAAGATCTTGATAGAACCGTTTCCCACAACTTATCCGAATCATTATGTCGACAATCTTTCTCAGGTCGTTACTGACTTTCTTATCATGTGAGTGTTTTTTGTTCCAGTCTCCCTTGTTACTGTCTCAATGTTAGTCTATCCCAGGAATCTGAAAGACTCAGCCACCATTACATCAGCGTTAATGCTCAAGGTTTATTTGTTTTCTTTTTAAAGGTGTCCAGTCGGTGGTTGTTTTGACTCAGCCAGACGCAGAGACTGGCAGTCCCGGAGGCAGCCTGAGACTGACCTGTAAAACCAGCAGCTTCAATCTTGGCAGCAGCTCCATGCACTGGGTGTGACAGGTTCCCGAACAAGGTCTGGAGTAGCTGTTGATTCTGTTGCATTGAGTTGATTGGATTCTTATTCAGTTTGTGGAATTGATCTGCGTTTTCATGCTTTCAGTATCTTTCTGATGAGGATGTGGTCTTTCTGGATTACTTTTAAATACCAATATTTGTGAAGCTCTTTGTTTTTCCTGAATCGTTTCTGCATTTGTTAAACTCGTATGGCAATTTTTTTCTCTGCTTGATTGAAAACATTACATCCTTTTGTAACTGAAAACCAACTTTAGGCAGACACACGGAAGTGTGAGAAATGAAAAAAAAAACATTTTAGTGCATTGACGGTTTTTTAAATAAAAATCTCAGTTCTGATTGTAAACTAAGTAAAAGTTTGTTTTCAGTAGCCTCATTCAAAATAAAATTTGGGACTCAAATCTGAAACTGCAGAATTGATCAGATTACGTAAATTGAAACTAAACTTACTATAACACACAACTATAATGTGGTAATGTTTGCCCATTGAACTAATTTTGTTTTGACCTTAAAGTGATTAATCAATATATGCCTTCAACTGCTCTACTGTGCACTGCACAAGATTGTCATGGTCAGAAAAGTTGTGCAGGTTGGAAATAAATTGAGCTGTTGCTGGAAACATTAAAGTTTTACGTGTTGTTATGTAAGTTCCATCACAAGCAAGGCTGCTGTTATGACTTCTTATTTCTATTCAATTTAATCATTAGTTTGCTTGATACTGAGCGGTTTTGTTAGAGTTCAATGTGAAATTTTTTTTGTGAGGTTACATCATGTCCTTGGTTCTGTTGAAAATGTTTGCAGAGCCAGTTCTGCTGCAAACACATCGGTGTTCCTCAGTGTTGTGGTTTGGTGATCTTTGTTCTGTTGAGGAGGGAATGTGCTTGAGTAACATTAACTTTGTTATATTTGGGAAACGGTTTCTGGTTTCTACTTTGTTATCACACTGTTTACATGGTTGGTGACAAATCAACCGCTCCAGTTTCCTTATTCAATGCAATCAGCATGTGAGTTGAAATTTCATAAAGCTTAATGTTAAGTTAAAAGCATATTGCAAAGGTTTTGGAAATGGAGGGAAAACAGATACCTTAGGGTGTGATTTTTACTTAGAATCAATAATTAAGGATTAATCTAATCCACTCTTTCCATTCCAAATTCAGAGCTCAAGTCGGGGCGGCACAGTGGCCCAGTGGTTAGCATTGCTGCCTCACAGAACCAGGGAACTCTGTTTGATTCCAGCCTCGGGTGACTGTCTGTGTGGAGTTTGCACATTCTCCCTGTGTCTGTGTGGGTTTCCTCTGCGTGTTCCGGTTACCTCCCACAATCAATAAGATGTGCAGGTTAGGTGAATTGGCAATGCTAAATTGCCCATTATGTTAGGTGCATTACTCAGGGGTAAACGTAGGGAAATGAGTCAAGGTGGGTTACTCTTCAGAGGGTCGGTGTGGACCTGTTGGGCTGAAGGGTCTGTTTCCACACTGTAGGGAATCTAATCTAACTGTCTACCTCAATCACAAGGTCTGTCTTCAAATAGTTTTCAAGTCATAGAGGAAAAATAAATAGAATTTCAAAAGTATAATGTTCTAATAGGTCTTGCTCTATGACTATGCTATAATTAACCAAGAAACATATTTCAATTCCACGGTACACTACACCCAAGCTTTCTGGCTGGAAAAGATCATTAGCAAAGACCATTTGGAAATTCTGCTCAAAATATTTCAGTGAAGAACAGATCAGTTTCACTGCTTTGATCAGTTTCACAAGTAACTTGAGATAATAAATTGTTATATCGCTGATAAAGCTGGATTTGCAGGGAAAAAGAATAAAGGTTAACTGAATAATTTAATCTGCACAGTGCTTTAGGTATTCCCAATCCGTGAGTTTTAAATAGAAACTTACATTTTACAACAAAATATCAACTGAAGAATCATTCTTTCAGAAATAATTGCTAGCGTGACTATGTGACGAAGGCCAAATTCCGAATTAAATAAAATAATCCACTCATTAACTCACAGGGCAGCGCGGTGGCTCAGTGGTTAGCATTGCTGCCTCACAGCGTCAGGGAATTTGGTTCGGTTCCCCCTCAGGTGACTGTCTGTGTGCAGATTGCACATTCTCTCTGGGTCTGTGTGGATTTCCTCTGGGTGCTCCAGTTTTCTTCCACTGTGCGGGTTCGGTGAATTGGCTGTGCTAAAGTGAACACTGGTCAAGGATGGGTAGGTTAAGGTGAATTAGTCAGGGGTAAGTATAGGGTAGGGGGAATAGCTCTGGGTGGGTTACGTACTGTTCAGAGGGTCGGTGTGGAATTGTTGAGCCAAATGGCCTGCTTCCATACTGTTGGAAATCTACTCTAAAACTATAGGCATACTTTACTGCAGAGAAATGTATTTTACATCGATGTGTTCAGACTTATGCAGAGTTCACAAATTTGCAGAAGACATGGACCAGAGGATAACAGAGCACATTGTTTATTCAAACGGAAAATGGAGTAATATTTATTTTAATTAATATACTTGCCTGATTATTGCAATGTACCGATCTGAAGGAGACTGTTTGCATTAGTTAAGTATGACAATCATTTAGATGCGATTTCCTGCACTATGGAAACGGGCCATTCGGCCGAACAATTTCACACCAATCCTCTGAAGAGTAACCCACCCAAACCCATTTCCCTACCCTATATTTACCCCTGAGTAATGCACCTAACATTATGGACAATTCAGCATGACCAATTCACCTAACCTGCACATCTTTGGGTCGTGGGAGGACACCAGAGTACCCGGAAGAAACCCACACAGACTGTCGTCCCCGAGGCTGGAATCAAACCTGGGTTTATGGTGCTGTGAGGCAGCAGTACTAACTACTGAGCTGCCCCGTGCCACCCACATTGATTTAGACATCAGTTAAAGCGGGTACCACTGGACAGAAACATGTTTTCAATTCATACCTTTACTAACATTTTCGTTCATTACAAAGCAGCTAACAAGAAAATGAACTTGCCATTGTAAAGCAAACCTGACAGTAAATACTTGTCCTAATTTCTTCCACAGAAATGCATTTCCACACTGGAATGCAGTATTGGCTTTATGCAGTGCATGCAAAATCTCCAAAGTTCAAGACATGTTTTAAGAATATGCAAAGATAATTTAGCGAATAATCCATTTCCTCCAGAGTTGTGCTTAAATTCGCAGTATGTCCCGCCACAATAATTTTGTTAATTTCCGTGACTTATTAAGTTTATTAAATCGATGGTTATCTATGTTCATTGTGAACACATTCTCGTTCACATTAATGACGATCCTCTGGTTAGTTCCTATGATGAATGTTAAATTACAGTGAATATATTTGACGTGAGGAATTGAGCAGATGTATCTGCTAGGATCTAGACTGTTGTACAGTTTGTTTCAGTGCTATCTGCGACTAACTTGTCAACCGGTCCTGACCATTTTCACATTGTCCAGTTCGGATACCTGAATCTCAGGCAGTTCAATTTCATCTCCTGCTTCAAAACCACTTTTATCTGCCAGAAATGCAATATTTGATTAGGTGCCTCAGAATTGAGAGCCCTAAGTTGTTCCCATGTGATTGAGCGAGGCAGAGGGAAATATGTTGCTCATTTTCTTTGTGCCTGGGATGTGTTTAGTGGCACAGTGTAGAATCAGAAATTATTTTGCATCTTATTATTTGAAAACCTACGTGAGCTTTTAATGTCACTGGCAATGGTCATGATACACTTCAAAACATTTTAATCTATTTTTTTTAGATTAGATTACTTACAATGTGGAAACAGGCCCTTCGGCCCAACAAGTCCACACCGCCCTGCCGAAGCGCAACCCACCCATACCCCTACATTTACCCCTTTACCTAACACTACGGGCAATTTAGCATGGCCAATTCACCTGACCTGCACATCTTTGGACTGTGGGAGGAAACCGGAGCACCCGGAGGAAACCCACGCAGACACGGGGAGAACGTGCAAACTCCACAAAGTTAGTCTGTGGCGGGTATTGAACCCGGGTCTCTGGCGCTGTGAGGCAGCAGTGCTAACCACTGTGCCACCATGCTGTGGCTGATTTTGATTATTTAGTACGGTGGGGTTTCCACTGAATCCAACACTTGCAGCAGATGGTGATAGCTTTTCAAATGGTCTGGAATCGCTATCTCAGATCATCTAGTACCTCTGCTAAGAATCCTTTTCCAACAGGAGTCAAGCAAACGCAATCGCTGTCTAACTCAACAGGTGTGAGTCCTTGTGCCAAAAACATGAAAACAATTTGCTGAAGGGGGGTCTCTGGATGTGAAACGTTAACCTTGCTTTCTCTCCACCGGAGCCGCAAGACATGCTGAGTTTCTTCAGAAATTTCTATCTTTATTTTCAGTTTTCTAGCATTCAAAGTTTATTGTTTCATTGTTCTGTTCAATGAAATAAGTTGTTCAGAGAGAAAATTCATTTGAACAAATTGAGAATGTTCAGAGCTATTTAATATCAGAGAATCATTGAATGTGAGCGCACAGATCTCAAGCTTTAGTTTTACAAGAAACTAGCATGAAGTAACAACACACTCCAGAGTGCAATGGCTGCTGTAAGTGGGTGGGAGTTATTATGATCACTCAAGTAGAGAATGTCAATACTCCCATTCCAAATACCTGTAATCAACAGAAGATTTTTAAAGAATGTGTGAAACAATTAATTTGTGAAAATATTTTAATAAAAAGTGTTCACCGCCAGTGCTAGCCTAACGAATGACACAATGATAGGAAGGGGCAGGAGAAGGGCACTCAATCGCTCGAGCTGTTCCACCACTTACTGAGATCATGGTGCATCTGCACGCTAACTCCACAGGCCTCCCTTTGGCTAAAACTCTTCACCACCTTTGATCAACAAGCAAAAACTATCCCAGATTTAATGATTCGACTGCCCATAACAAAAGGAAAACACCGTTTTTGAAAGACATTTCTGTGAAAAGTTGAAGTGACACAATGAGGCTGAAATTAATTGGTCATGAAATTAAGCTTTAAATTTCTGATAATTTTCAATGTAAACATCTCAGTCATCATATTCCATTAATTTAACATTATGCCTGCCTGGAATAAAGAAATATAATTTGTGGTTGCCGTGCTAAAAATGAGGGAAGCTTCATTCCCATTATATGATTAAAAATTCCCGCCTCAGGCGACTCTCTGTTGGAGTTTGCACATTCTCCCCGTGTCTGCGTGGGTTTCCTCTGGGTGCTCTGGTTTCCTCCCACAGTCCAAAAATGTGCAGGTTACGTGAATTGGCCATGGGAAATTGCCCGTAGTGTTAGGTGAACGGGTGAATTTCGGGTAATGTGTCTGGGTGGGTTGCACTTTGGCGGATTGGTGTGGACTTGTTGGGCCGAAGGGCCTGTTTCCACACTGTAAGTCGTCTAATCAAGTAGCACTGTTTGTTCAGTGAAAACACAGTCAAACGACACAGAAGGAAACCATTCACAAATCCCTCAAATAATTTTCAATTTTTCCAGTGATTATCTGCATCTCTCGACAGGTGGGACTTTTTGTATCTCCTTGAGAAAGGAGTCGTCATCAGCCGACTTGAATTGCTGAGGTTTGTGTGGTATGAGGACATTCGCAGCGCTGTTAGAAAGTGAGTCCCATGGCTGTGAGCAAGGAAGAGCAAAGGGGAAGGGAAATAGTTGCAAGTCAAGATGGAGTCAAATTTGGAGGAAAGGTCTCAGGTGAAGCATTTACATGCATGCACGCCCTTACCTTCAAAGATAACAGTTTTGGAACAAGCTGCCGAAGGGACATGTCAGCATGCAAAATGAAAGCTGAAGACGGCACCTCAGTCCCTCCAGAATGCTATTCCATTCATGGGACCATCATAAATCTTGCTGCTCATCACTCTTTCCAACACCTGATAAAAATTGAAGACGATTGTTCAACGAAAGAATGGTGAACCTTTGGAGTTCTCCGCCACAGAAATTGATTGAGGCCAAAACATTAAATGATTTCAAGAAGGAGATAGTTTCCTTCAATCCTTAAATAAAAGTTACAGGTATGTGGGGAAAAAGACAAGCAGGGTACAATATTGGTTAAAAGTCTTGAAAACATTGAATGGGGCATGATTTGGAAGTTTGCTCATGACACCAAAATTGGTGGTATAATTGGCAGTCAAAGTTATCTAAAAGTACAACGAGATCTTGATCTGCTGGGCCAGTGGGTTGAGGAGTGGCAGATGGAGTTTAAATTAAATGAATACGACTTGTTGCTTTTTGAGAAGATAAATCAGGTCACAACTTACAGAATTAATGGTAGGGCGCTGGGTAGTTTTGTCGAACAGTGAGACCTTGGGGGTTCAGATACACAGATTCTTACAGAGTTAATGGTGTGCACTGGGTAGTGATGTTGAACAGAGGGAAGTGGAGGATCAGACTCATAGATTCATGAAAGTTTGTTTGAAGTAGCTAGTGTATTGAAGTTGTTTGGCACATATGCCTTCATTGGTCAGAGCATTGAGTGCAGCGGTTAGGGCTTCATGTTGTAACTGTCCCAGACATTGGAATGAACTGTCTGAAGAAGTAGTAAATGCAGAGGTAGGTACAAAAAGTCGAAGACATTTGGACAGGTACAGGAGCTGGATAGGTTTGGATGGATATGGGCCAAAGGGAGACAAATGGAATTAGTTTAATTTGGGAACTCTGGTCAGCATGAATGGGCTGGACCAACGGAACTGTTTCTGTGCTATATGACTTTATGACTCCTGACTTTATGGTGGAGTAGGCTCAAAGTTGGAAGCTGGTGAGCTAGTGAAGGGATAGATTGGGAATGTGGGAGGGTTTGGGCTGGTAGGTTGTGAGGTGTTGGGTGACTGCTGGGTAAGCTTGTATGCAACCTGTCTGGCAGGGTGGCATCAAAGCAAATGGTAACGGTCACAAGGATAATTTGGTCGAATTGTGCTTGGT
The DNA here is from genome assembly GCF_037043375.1 of Chiloscyllium plagiosum. Taxonomy (NCBI): domain Eukaryota; kingdom Metazoa; phylum Chordata; class Chondrichthyes; order Orectolobiformes; family Hemiscylliidae; genus Chiloscyllium; species Chiloscyllium plagiosum. Next base: position 49,892,903 of record NW_028270167.1, read on the forward strand.
AGGTGAGGGATACTTGAGCTGAAATGTAGGCGGTCTGTCTTTGCAAAGCTTGTTAGTGGTGAGATTGGCAGGGTGCCAGGCTGGTTCGTGGTGAGATTAGCAGGGTGCGAGGCTGGTTAGTGGAGAGATTGGCAGGGTGCGAGGCTGGTTAGTGGAGAGGCGGGCAGGGAGCTAGGCTGTTTCAGGAGGTAGAAGGTCACTGTTATGAAGTAGCAGGTGGACGTGATTTCAAAATGCAAAGCTCAGAGTCTGGCAAAATGGCAGGTGGTAAAGGACAGATGTGAAAGGAGCTAGGATGCAAAGTGCACAGGTTGACTTTTGTAAGTTGCGATGTCAGTGACCAAGGGCTGAGGTCATGTCTGGTGGAGTGGGGTTCTGTCAGAAGTTGTGAAAATGAGAATGCCAGGTCCAGTAAGGGCCAAATGCAACAAGAACCAGGTGCAGGGTGGCAGGAGTGGAATTGCGTGAAAGAAATTGAGATTTTATGTCCACCTGGATTATATAACAAAGAATGTTACAGTGCAGTATAGGTCCTTCGGCCCTCGATGTAGTGCCGACCTGTGGAACCAATCTGAAGCCTATCGATCCTTCACTATTCCATTTTCATCCATATGTTTATCCAATGACATTTTAAATGCCCTTAAAGTTGACGAGGATACTATTGTTGCAGGCAATGCATTCCACGTCCCTACTACTCTGAGTAAAGAAACCATCTCTGACATTTATCTATCAGTCCTCAATTTAAAGTTACGTCCTCTCCTGCTGGCCATCACCATCCAAGGAAAAGGAGCCTCACTGTCCATCCCATCTATCCCTCTGATTATCTTATATGTCTCAATTAAGTCACCTCTCAACCTTCTTCTCTCAAACAAAAACAGCCTCAAGTCCCTCATTGTTTCCTCATAAAACCTTCCCGGCATACCAGGCAACGTCCTGGTAAACCTCCTCCGACTCTTTCCAAAGCTTCCACATTCTTCCTATAATGTGGGACCAGAAGTGTACTCAAGACCTCCACTGTGGCCACACCAGAGTTTTGTACAGCTGCAGCATGACCTCATGGTTTTGAAATTCAGTCATTTTACCAATGAAAGCCAACTCAAACTATGCCTTCTTAACAACCCAATCAACCTGACTGGCAACTTTTCGGGATCTATGTACATGGACACCAGGATCTCTCTGCTCATCTGCACTAACAATATGGATTGCCTTGGATATGTTTCTTGTGATAGGGATGGTGTATTCCGGGCATGAATGGGTGAGTAACAGGGTAGTGTTTGTCAATGTGGGTGGGAATTTAGGTCTAGTCAAAGAGGGAGTGGTTAGTCTGAGAGATGAGAGTTTTGGTGGTGAACTGCGTGTCAGTTTGATAGTTATTAAAGTTAAAGAGTAATTGTTAATTTCTCAAATCATATTGACGTAAATAGTCAGCTCAGTTAGCTGGAATGCTTCGAAGTCTCTGAACCTTAATGGTCCTCCATTTTTCAGAGGCCTCCAAAATTAAGATAATTATAAATTAGAAATTTCAGCTTCCAGCCAATTGGCATGAGTTCAGCCGTGACAGCCATCCTCCTCGTCCCAGTGCTCAGCTCCTGCCTGTGCTGCTGCTGCAGTGACCTTCCTCCCAGAGAGAACATTCTGCCTTGCATTGATAAGTGAGGAAGGCTCACTGGACCTGAACTGTTCACTCTGATTTCTGTCCAGAGATACTGCCAGCTGTTGGGTTTTTCCAGCAATTTCTGTTTTTGTTTCTGATTTCCAGCAGCATGGTGCCGAGTGGGGCAGCACGCCGGTTCCATGGTTAGCATTGCTGCCTCACAGCGCTAGGGACTTTGGTTCGATTCCAGCCTCGGGTGACTGTATCAAGTTTGCACATTCTTCTCATGTCTGTGTGGGTTTCCTCCCAAAGTCCAAAGATATGCAATCTGGGTGAATTTGCCATGTTGTGTTCAGGGATTGGGAGGTAAGGTCCATTAGTCAGGGTTAAATGTAGAGTAATAGGGTAGGGTAATGGGTCTGGATGGGTTACTTTTCAGAGGGTGGGTGTGGATTTGTTGGGCCAAATGGCCTGTTTGCACACACTGTAGAATTTCAATGAATCCCCATTTCCTTGGTTTGTATTTTGTGAAACCTCTCTGCTCTTCAATTGCAATCCAGTGAAAGTGTCAGTTAATGAGATTTTCAAACATTTACAGGTGGTGGGATCCAGATGTTCTTCTTCCCAAATTATATGGTAATGGCCAAGGTGGAGGGAATGTTTCTGAAGAGGGAACCAATAGATCATGATCAGCAACCGGTTAGAAACAAAAATAAACCCCAGTTATACTGTAGACTTCAGCAGGAGCATACTGCCAAACGTTTACAGCTGAGGATACATTTGAGTAACTGATAAGGTCAAATTAAAAGAAACTAATGTGCTCAATTGGTCATTCTATCCTAGAGACATCGTCTCCCCCCACACTTTATGGCCTGATCTCCTCCTGTCAGGAGCACAACCCCGGTTCTGTGATCTTTGGTTGTTTGGCGATGGACTATTCCCCTGACGTCACCAAGGTAACCTGGAAGAAAGGTGGGGAGCTAATGACGACTGGATTAAAGACTTACCCATCAGTGAGAAACAAGAAGGGAACCTACACCCCGAGCAGCCAGTTAACCCTGCCCGGGTCAGCGGTAGATTGCCCCAGCAAAATCTACTGTGAGGTTCAACACAGCGGGTCACACAAGAGCAAAGAAATGTCATGTCCAGGTACGTGTTGTGGGAACTGAGATAAACAGCATCTGTGATTAACATGAATTAGGCATTATTTAGAACAGTTTTCACAGAATCACTTGATAGAGCACAGGAAAATGCCCTTTGGTTCATCCAGTCCACCCCTATAAATACCAGCCACCATGGGCAGCACGGTGGCACAGTGGTTAGGACTGCTGCCTCACAGCGCCAGAGATCTGGGTTCCATTCCTGCCTTGAGCAACTGTCTGTGCGGAGTTTGCACATTCTCCCCGTCTGCGTGGGTTTTCTCCCACAGTCCAAAAATGTGCAGATTAGGTGAATTGGCCAAGCTAAATTGCCCGTAGTGTTAGGTGAAGGAGAAAATGTAGGGGAATGGGTCTGGGTGGCTTGCTCTTTGGAGGATCACTGTGGACTTGTTGGACCGTAAGTAATCTAATCTAATCCTTTCCAGGGTTCCGCGATTCAAAATGTAATACCTCGCAATTTCTTGTGCCGAATTACATCTCCTTACACTTATCCAGAATGATTTCCATTTGCAACTAACCCGAGTATATCCTCCTGTAATCTAAAGCGATCATGCTCATGATTTACCAACATGACAATTTTCCTTTCATCTGTGAACTTACTGGTTAACCCTCCTACATTCTCGCCTCAATCATTGATATATTAGAGAAATAGCAACGAAATCAACACTGATCCCTGCAGAACGCCACGAGACATAAATTTCCATTCATGCAGACACCCTATGACCATTATCCCCTGCTCCCCACCACTCAGCCAATTCTGGATCCAATTTGTCAAATGAACACAGATCCTATTGGCTCTGATTATTGCTATCATCTGGACATTGAGTTATCTCTGAAAATTACATCAAATTGTTAAGACATGACCACATCTCAATCAAACCATGCTGAACGTTGTTGATTGATCTTCCAAAGGAAGGCTAATTCCGCTCCTCAATAGTTCCAATAGTATTTCTACCACTGAGATGAGCTTGACAGATCTGTGGTTTCATTGTTTATCCCTTCCTTCGTCCTGCATAACAGTGCAACGTTGGCTGATCTACACTCACTTGGCAAAACTCCTGTGGCCAGACAGGAATTCTAAATTATTGTCAGCGACCCAACTGTTTCATCCTTTGAATCGCTCAACAGCTTGTTATACATTTCATCTGCCCTGGAAATATAACCACTTTTCATCCAGCACAGAACATCACATCATCTATCCTAATTTCTGCAAGTACATCACAACACCCCTCCATGATTTCTGTCCCCACATTGTCCCTCTGACTAGTGAACACTGACACAACACATTTGTTTCGACCGCAACCTAATCCTCTGGATCCACACCAATAATAACACTTAGGGGCATTACTGTTTCCCGAATTATTCGTTTATGAATGAGCCTATAACTTTTAAAAATATTTCCTTTATTTTGACTGCTATTATGTTCTTATGGTTCCTTTTGCTTTCCTAATTCCTCTTTCTTGCAAACACTCCCTTGCACGATCTGTACTTCATTCCAGTTTCTATTGTTTTGAGATTTCAGTCTAGACCGGAAGCCTCCCTTGTTTTTCTTTATCTCACCCTCCATGCCCTTTTATGTTCAGGGCTCGATGCATTCTTGGTTCCACGCTGTGGCTTCATGGGAAATGTCCTCCCTGTGCTTTTCATGTTTTTGTTCTTAAATGTGTCCCACTGCTCTGACTTAGACTTACCACCAAGTGTTAGCTTCCAGTCAATTCTGGTCAATTCATTACCTGACCTTATTAACATTGTCCTTCCCCTTTCAGAACTTTGGGCCCATTTCTATCCCTTTCCAGAACAATCTGGAATCCAACAGATTCATGATCACTGTCTGCCAAGTACTCACCATTGGTGTTTTACCCACTGGGTCGACTTCATCCCCTAAAGTTAAGTTCAGGTTCACCCCCCTCTTGCAAGGTCTGGATTAACATTTTCTGTATTAAACACAAACTTTGTTAAAATACTCTCCTAGGGAATTTTCAGATTTCTGTTCCCTCTAATGTTTTGACAAAATGAGCATCTAAGCCTATGCTGAGGAAGTTAAAATCCTCTTTTCTCATTCCCCTATTTAATTTACGTTTCTTTGACATTTGCCCATGTATCTGCACTTCTCAGCCTTTTGGACCTACAGTAAGGTCTGTCGTACTCTCCCAGTAGTTATGTTTGCTGTATTTTGGTTTTGAAGTACTGTCCATTTGCCTTTGTTCGAGGAGGCATCCATCATTTCATTTCTCTTTCCAGCTGAAAATACTCTTGTCAGAATTACGACAGAACTGACATTCTCGACCACACACCCCCTACCCCCATCCTTTTTCCATTTTTCCCTGTCTCGCCTGAAGATACTAAATCCTGGATATTGAATAGTCACTCCTGCCCCTCTCTCAACATGTCTCCATGATAGCAACTACACCATTCCCTCATTTACGCCGTTAATTCCTCTGCCTTGTTCATCAAACTCTTTCATTAAAACCAATACCATCCAATGTTGCTATCTCCCTTCTGATTTAACTAGCCTAACATTTCTATGCCTCCTTGACTCCCATGCTGTGTCCTCTAATTTTAGACCTTCATGTTGTCCTGCTGAACTTTCTGTGTGGATCCCAGCTTCTCTAGCCCTCTGCACAATTATGATTCTGGTAATATTGTGGTCAGTATCCATTAACCACAAGAGACCTTGATATATAAGAACTTGTTACAAAATTCGTCAGGTAATTTATATGTGTGTTTCCTAAAGGTCCAGATGTTCTCCCTCCAACTCTTCTCCTAACTGTGAGCTCCAGTGAAGAAATCGCAAGCAGCAAGTTTGCAACGGTCGTCTGTTCAATCATCGATTTCCATCCAAAGTCAATCACCGTGAGTTGTTTGAAAAATGGCCGACCCTTGGATTCTGAGCTACTTTAAGACGCTCTCTGTAATTAGTGAGTGAGCCAGGAGAATAAATTCTGGTGGGAATGGTACAATTAGGATAAATGAACTAGGAATTCGAGACATGCTGATTCAGCTTGATTTGGGATGGAGATGTTTACACAGTGAGTAGTCGACATCTGAATAAAACCTGTACAAATTTCCATCGAGTTTGTAGATTAATTTAAGATGCTTCTGCTTATATTTTTTTTGTTCAGTGAAGAAATGAAAAAATGCAGCTTGGTAAAGAAATTGAATGAACAGACCAGTCATGGCCTCATTGAATGGAGGGAAAGACTTGAGGGGATGGGTGTCCTTCATGATGTCCATTGCTGCACTCAGTGTCTTGTTTTCAGATCTACCCCTAATTCAGCCCACGAGGAATAATGTCATAAATTAGAGAATGATCTCACACCAATAATGCCAAGTATTTTTGATTACATTAAATATAATGAACAGAATTTCCATGGCCATTCACTGCTCCTGTAACACTTTAGAACCTCTGCAAATGCATGAAGACATAGACAATAATTAGGATTAATTACAATTTGTCCAAAATTCGGGATCTGATTTGGCACTCAGCGTGACCAGCAGCATTTGCACATAACGTTCATGGACATAGAAATGAACTCATTATATACTCTTGTCCCAAGTATCAATTGATTACTCTTGTCCCAAGTATCAATAGATGGTCTCAAGTAAGAGACCAACTCTGAAAGAAAGATAACTTCATGGATTACATTATGGTATCTTCGATGATTTTACTTTTTTCACAGGTTTCACTTGTTACAAAGCCAGTGTTCTTTAGGAATAATTACACAGAGCATGTTATAGGTAATCACGAATGCTTTCACAGATCAAAATACATAAACAATAGTAAGCATGGTTTCAGCAATAGTTGGAAGTTGCCATTTCGAAGGTGGTTACTTCACCTTGTGAGGAAATAACCTGAAGAGTAGGTGTTTTCATCCTAGAGTGGCATTTTCCATTGATTTTGATTTCTGTTTCCCGCCAGATACTGTGTGCCATGATTACACAGTTAAAATCCTCCAGCCGCCAGGAGAACAGGTCTTAGTGGAGGCGATGGTGACGTTAACCTGCATTGTGTCCAATCTTCCTTCTGGAGTCAGCGTCACCTATATACAAGAAAATAAGCCTCTGAAATTAAAAATTGCTGAGCAATCTGGATAGAATCCCGACAGCGTGTTCAGCAAATTAGACATTTCTAATGAAGCCTGGCTGAGTGGCGTTACTTTTGAATGTGCGGTGTACCATCACAATCTACCGACTCTGCTGAGACACTCTATCCACAAGGAGAAAGGTGAGCGGTGAGATTTAAACACAAAGCATCCCATGTATGATCCAGAACCAGTTACATCAATGGCAGGCTTTGCTTGGTAATGAGCAAACACCGTTGGGAGCATTAATGATGCGTCTGATGGCAGGATTGCAAGGTAGCTGATTTCGAAAGAGTCGGAGCTGAAAATGTGTTGCTGGCACAGCGCAGCAGGTCAGACAGCATCCAGGGAACAGGAGAATCGACGTTTCGGGCATAAGCCCTTCTTCAGGAATGAGGAAAGTGTGTCCAGCAGGCTACGATAAAAGCATCTCCAGCATCTATAGACCTCACTTTCTCCTCCTAAGAAAGAGACAGACCAAAGGATATTGTATTCTGATTAAGTCAGATAAGGCGGGAAGAAGCCTGCGTTGTGACGTCACTATCAGCAATGACAAATGGCCAGAATGTCCTCGTTGTGGGCTGGAAACATGGAGACGACTTTCAAATGAAACATTTTACATCTTTTACTGAACATTATGGATACCATTCTGCTCCTTTTAGAAAATGAAAGTGAATAAATCCCAAATTACAAATGGCATATTTTAATATTGAGTGAAATCGCGATATTGATTCTGGATTTTTATACTTGATTTATATTTGTCTCAAATATTCTGCAGTGAGTAATCCACTGGAGCCATCAGTGTCTGTGCTCCTGCCACCAACAGAAGAAATCTCTGCTGAATGGTTTCTCTCCCTCATCTGTTTCGTGAGCAGTTTCTCCCCCCGAGAGATCTTCGTCAAGTGGACAAACAATGGCAAGCCTGTAAATCCCAGTAACTACAAGAACACCGAGGTGATAGCGGAGAGCGACATCACTTCCTTCTTCATGCACAGCCTGTTATCCATTTCAGCAGATGACCAATCTTGCTTCTTTCTCCTGTGTGGTGGGACAAGAAGTGGTTCCGTTGAAGATCATCAACAGAACAGTCAAGAAAACCAGTGGTAAACCGAGTTTTGTAAACATTTCGCTTGCACTGTTAATTCATGTCAATTATAATCTCAAAGTTGTATTTAATAATTCAACAAAAGTAATAAAGTGTTTTCCTCCACATTTGAGTTAAATACACAACCGCTGAATTAATTGTTTCCTACTCTTCTACTCCATTTGTGCAGTTGAGATTAGATTAGATTCCCTACAGTGTGGAAAGAGGCCCTTCGGCCCAACAAGTCCACACCTGCCTCCGAAGAGCAACCCACCCAGACCCATTCCCCTACATTTCCCCCTGACTAATGCATGGCCAATTCACCTAACCTGCACATCTTTGGACTGTGGGAGGAAACCGGAGCACCCAGAGGAAACCCACGCAGACACGGGGCGAATGTGCAAACTCCACACAATTAAATTGGATTATTAACAGGTCTGGGAAGTGTGTCTTGTGCGGTTAATGTTCCCGCTCAGATACACCCTGGGTGAGAAACAGAGTAAAACTCTCTCATTGCAGTATTTCACCAAGTACCTTAGCCAACCTAAATCCCACTGTGATGAAATCGGACAATGTCCATTCTATGATGGAAATGTGTTGCTGGAAAAGCGCAGCAGGTCAGGCAGCATCCAGGGAACAGGAGTATCGACGTTTCGGGCATTAGCCCTTCTTCAGGAATGAGGAAAGTTGGTCCAGCAGGCTAAAATAAAAGATAGGGAGGAGGGACTTGGGGGAGGGGCGTCGGAAATGTGATAGGTGGAAAGAGGTCAAGGTGAGGGTGATAGGTCAGACTGGGGTGGGGGCGGAGAGGTCGGAAGAAGATTGCAGGTTAGGAAGGCGGTGCTGAATTTGATGGATTTGACTGAGACAGACTGGGGGGAGGGGAAATGAGGAAACTGGTGAAATCCGAGTTAATCCCTTGTGGTTGGAGGGTTCCTAGCCGGAAGATGAGGCGTTCTTCCTCCAACCGTCGTTTCGTTGTGGTCTGACGATGGAGGAGTCACCCTCTCACCCACTCCAACCTCTCACCCTCGGAACGCGCAGCCCTCCACTCACTCCGTTGCAACCCCAACCTCACTATCAAACCAGCAGACAAGGGAGGCGCGGTAGTAGTTTGGCGCACCGACCTCTACACCGCTGAGGCCAAACGCCAGCTCGCAGATACCTCCTCCTACTGCCCCCTTGACCATGACCCCACCCCCCACCACCAAACCATCATCTCCCAGACCGTCCATAACCTCATCACCTCGGGGGATCTCCCATCCACCGCCTCCAACCTCATAGTCCCACAACCCCGCACCTCCCGCTTCTACCTCCTGCCCAAAATCCACAAACCTGACTGCCCCGGCCGACCCATTGTCTCCGCCTGCTTCTGCCCCACCGAACTCATCTCCGCATACCTTGACACCGTCCTGTCCCCCTTAGTCCAAGAACTCCCCACCTACGTTCGGGACACCACCCATGCCCTCCACCAGCTCCATGACTTTCGCTTCCCCGGTGCCCAACGCCTTATTTTCACCATGGACATCCAGTCCCTGTACACCTCCATGCCCCATCACGAAGGACTCAAAGCCATCCGCTTCTTTCTTTCCCGCCGTACCGATCAGTACCCTTCCACAGACACCCTCCTTCGACTGACTGAACTGGTCCTCACCCTGAACAACTTCTCTTTCCAATCCTCCCACTTCCTCCAAACGAAAGGAGTAGCCATGGGCACCCGCATGGGCCCCAGCTATGCCTGCCTCTTCGTAGGATATGTGGAACAATCCATCTTCCGCAACTACACTGGCTCCACCCCCCACCTTTTCCTCCGCTACATCGATGACTGTATCGGCGCCGCCTCGTGCTCCCACGAGGAGGTTGAACAGTTCATCCACTTCACCAACACCTTCCACCCCGACCTCAAATTCACCTGGACAGTCTCAGATTCCTCCCTCCCCTTCCTCGACCTTTCTATTTCTATCTCAGGCGACCGAATCAACACGGACATCTACTACAAACCAACCGACTCCCACAGCTACCTGGACTACACCTCCTCCCATCCTGCCCCCTGTAAAAACGCCATCCCATTCTCCCAATTCCTTCGACTCCGCCGCATCTGCTCCCAGGAGGACCAGTTCCAAAAACGCACATCCCAGATGGCCTCCTTCTTCAAGGACCGCAATTTCCCCCCCCCCGACGTGGTCGACGATGCCCTCCACCGCATCTCTTCCACTTCCCGATCCTCCGCCCTTGAACCCCCGCCCCTCCAACCGCCACCAGGACAGAACCCCACTGGTCCTCACCTACCACCCCACTAACCTCCATGTACAGCGCATCATCCGCCGCCATTTCCGCCACCTCCAAACGGACCCCACCACCAAGGATATATTTCCCTCCCCTCCCCTGTCAGCATTCCGTAAAGACCACTCCCTCCGTGACTCCCTCGTCAGATCCACACCCCCCACCAACCCAACCTCCACTCCCGGCACCTTCCCCTGCAACCGCAGGAGGTGCAAGACTTGCGCCCACACCTCCCCCCTCACCTCCCTCCAAGGCCCCAAAGGAAACTTCCATATCCGTCACAGATTCACCTGTACCTCCACACATATCATCTATTGCATCCTTTGCACCCGATGTGGCCTCCTCTATATTGGGGAGACGGGCCGCCTACTTGCGGAGCGTTCCAGGGAACACCTCTGGGATACCCGGACCAACCAACCCAACCACCCTGTATTTCAACATTTCAATTCCCCCTCCCACTCCACCAAGGATATGCAGGTCTTTGGACTCCTCCATCGTCAGACCACAGCGAAACGAAGGTTGGAGGAAGAACGCCTCATCTTCCGGCTAGGAACCCTCCAACCACAAGGGATGAACTCGGATTTCACCAGTTTCCTCATTTCCCCTCCCCCCAGCCTGTCTCAGTCAAATCCATCAAATTCAGCACCGCCTTCCTAACCTGCAATCTTCTTCCCGACCTCTCCGCCCCCACCCCAGTCTGACCTATCACCCTCACCTTGACCTCTTTCCACCTATCACATTTCCGACGACCCTCCCCCAAGTCCCTCCTCCCTATCTTTTATCTTAGACTGCTGGACCAACTTTCCTCATTCCTGAAGAAGGGCTAATGCCCGAAACGTCGATGCTCCTGTTCCCTGGATGCTGCCTGACCTGCTGCGCTTTTCCAGCAACACATTTCCATCTCTGATCTCCAGCATCTGCAGACCTCACTTTCTCCTCAATGTCCATTCTATGTCAAGGGTAGACCATGAGTTTTGATGAGTTTCGTGTTCCTGATTCCCCGATTGGCCATTCTTACAAAATTTAGGTTAGAGTGGTACTGGAAAAGCACAGCAGGTCAGGCAGCATCCGAGGAGCAGGAAAACCGACGTTTCTGGCAAAAGCCCTTGATGAAACGTCGATTTTCCTGCTCCTCGGATTCTGCCTGAACTGCTGTGCTTTTCCAGTACCACTCTAATCTAGAATCAGGTTTCCAGCATCTGCAATCCTTGTTTTTACCAATTCTTACAAAATTCACGTCAGTTTTAAACTGCCACATTGCACCAATTGGAAACGTAAATTTAAGAGACTTTTAATCTCTTCAAAAGGTACCAATTGTAAAGAGTGCAGAGCAATTTCAATGTAACCTTTGTTTCTGGGGAACTGCCAGGGATCTTGCACCAGTGCATGAGTTGACAGAATGTATCTTCACTTTCACACCAAAGAGAACCAACAGATAGGTTGTTGTGGAGCACAGGGAAGAGGAGAGTGGAACGATGAACGGTCTGTACTTTTACTCCCAGTGCAGAGTTTTCACAGTAGAGGTCCTCTGTAATGTAACCCCGTTACTAACAGGAACATTCAGCTTCTTGCTTACTACTTGAAGATGTAAAATGCCCATGCAAAATAATACCTTTGAAGCATGTTGGACATGCTTGGCTCTGTTAACAAATGATTAACAGTGACTCTCATAATCCAAAACTGGTGTTTGCATCATCCCGGTTTGTATTCCATAGTCTTGTCTCAGTTTTCTGGAGCATATGGGATCAGTTAGAGTATTCAAACACCTGATGTTGCATTGTTTCAGATACAGAACACGAGTCGCTATTTTCTAATACACATATTGAGAAATGTTATCTCTGGAGCAGTGGGGATTTGAACTCAGGACTTTTGTCTCAGACGGAAATTCGCTCACTGCAACGGAAGAGTCGCTCATAAAACGCTTATCTCTTCACAATGATGGGAAATGTTCCCGACAACACCAAGGTCAGATCAAATTGTGGGCAATCCATTAAAATTAGAACAATAAAATTAGAATAATAAAAATTGCAGTCTGGTATAAGAGCGGAAACACACACAGATACAGAGAGATGCTCACAAATGACACACGTAAAGACACATTTACATGATCTCACCTAAAGACACATTTATGTACACACACGCGCGCACACACATACACCGATGTGCATTCAATAAGACGTCACATACGCATACACGCACAGAGCCACACACGCAACTGGTACTTGAACATTCATCTAAGCTCTTACAAAAACTCACATGCACCGAAAGAAAAGCAAATACACAAATGAACAGGGGTACTCACACATAACCATGAAAAACATAGACACACTGTAACACACAAATGGACACAAATATATATGGATTCATACAGCACAATGCATTCAGACATAGATGCATGAACACAGATACAACATGCCCTCCTGCATAAGTGCACAGAGATAGACATTAATATCAGTATTTTCCCATTTTCATAATCACAAACATATGATGACAGAGGCACCTTAATTATTTATTTTTAAACCACTTTGATCAGCATGTATACGCTGTCACACATACACAGAAATTCAGACACACAAGTGCACAGATCAACAAAAAGTGGGGCATTCATTAAACAAGGATAATGGCACAAGCATCAGCAACTATCCACACACAATAACATAAACAAGCTTATCAGAATATGGTTTAGGATAGATTGCCAAACAGGCAGATATCATCACATAAATATAAACATCCATCAAAACATGACGCTGCACGCTAACGTTTATTAATAACAAACATGAAAATAACCAAGTGTAGGTAGGATCTGAAGTAGACACACAAACGCACATTTTAGATAGCACTAACGACAAGTGAACAGTCACAAAGACATTACGAGATAAACATAGGCATCAACAAAGTGGCATATTATCATGATGATGCTTATAATTGTGAATCGAACAAAATTTACATGCAAAAACATGTGAGCACACCAGCAGTAAAGGAGCATGAATATGTTTATTCATGCACAGACTCCAACATGGGCAAGAGTGAAGTCAGAGTACCTCATAACCACATACACAAACATGAAAGGAAAACCATACACATCAAGCAGTCGATCAAATACATTAAGGGACACATGTTCAAAAACGTATTCCTAAATGTAGAGATCCTACAAACAGATATATGAAGCAATGTTCTTACTGTGGATGTAACTTATATTCATAATCTGCCAAGCAATTGGCCACCAATAACTAAAGATGAGAATCACATTTGAATTTTTATCCAATGATGGCCACAATTTTCAATTAAATTGCTGTCACAGCCTATATTTAAAATATAATGATATAATTAAAATAATCGTTCCCAATAGGCATTCCTCAAATAATAATATCCTTCAATAACAGATTAAAAGAAAAAAAAAATGTTCTGACACGCACAATGAAGAAAGAGCATGTGCAGTTAGTTTTTGCAAGTTCTTGCTGAGAGTCAATAATGCACTAATAGATGCAGATAATCACATTTGAAAAACATCTGACTGCATTATAAAGATGTAATGGTCTCCAATTACATGACTTGGATGCAGATAGATCGTACTGGATCAATAAACAATTTAATTCGTTCTCTCAGTTTTATATTTGTAGATTCAATAGATCGCACCTGGATTGAAGATTATGAGGATGATAATGGCAACTGTTTCCACATTCATTACCCTGGTCTTCCTGCATGTTTTCTACAGCGCTGCCGTCACTCTGGTGAAGGTGAGAATAATCACATTTTTCACACGCCAAGCAGCCCAATATGTTTTGTGAAATCTCTAAGTATGAATAAAAATTAAAACTGGAATACCCCTGACCATCAACATCTACGTCATTGCTTTCCCTCTCTTTTCCAGGTAGAGTGAATGAGTTGTGGACCCTGTCGGTTTTCCTGATCTGCTTATCAAGATCTCTGAATTCCCAATCTACAATCTGTCCTGTTGCTGACTCTAACAGTGAGATCACTTCAGTTTATCAGCGTGTAACTGAGACAATGATTGATGGATTTTCCTTTTTACTTTGATATCGTTGAGATGGTTGTTGTTGGAAGAATTTGTAGCTTCCCAGTTGTTTGAAAGCTATTTATTTCATTTTTATTTGATCCTTATTCAGAATGGTTGCCTACCCTTTAGAATGATCCTTTGTATTCCCTTTCTGTTAACTGTTACAGATGAACAGAAAACTCACAGCTCACAGCACACACGATCTCATCTCAATGTGCCATCCAGTCTTTGTATTCACTTCTGTTAACATTAACATAAACTTTTGGATAAAATTGCTCTCTGAAATGGTTAATAAATCTTGAATGAATGTGCACTAACCTCGAGTTTGCTTAATTCCTTCTTCAAGGCCAGTCAGTAATAATACATTTTCCCACGTCCCACTCCTTTCCCAGCCAAGTACTTTCACTTGTTCTCTTTGGTTGTGTTTCATCCAGTCATTTAGGTTAATACTGCGTCACCATGCGGCTCACTAATGTCAATGTATCTTTCACACGGTATGCCTTCTGATACACTACAGAGGCAGAATGATCAGTCAGCATTTCATCTTATACACCGAAGGTACTGACTGGCCTTGGGTCACGTAATGGTACAAATGAGGAGCTTTGCTCCACCAGAAGCCGATACAAGGCAGGCAACGGAATTTGAAAGTTTACTCTGCTCTGTCTAAACGAAAAGTCCTCCCAATGTGGGGAGAGCCTGGGTTAGTAATGCAGAAATTGCCACCTTAAGCGCCCAACGAAACATTCATCAGCAAAACGACAACCTTCAGTCAGGTATTCAGGCACAACACGTGCACAATCCCAGGGCGGATTCTCAGAACTGGAGTTTTTCCTCATTCATAAATCTAATGGAGCACAAATCCTGGGATTTGATACAGCACACCTGTCAAGTCCCAGGAAATTAGGCTGAGTTATATCTGATACAGGGATATTACTGAACAACAACCCTCAAAAAGAATAAATCAGAGGTCGATGTTGATCAGGCAAGGCAGAGCTCAGAAGTACTGGAAATATTCAACCATTGGATTCTATATGATGCAAGAAGGAATTGAGGACCAATCATAGCAACTGTTCACAGAGTTTGGAAACTATCAGAAGAGGAGAAACGTCCATTTATCAAAATCAGTGAGGTACATCATCCCAGGAACAGTGTTGTGAAGCAGTCATGCAGCCTGTCTCATAGCTTTACATTTTTTCAAAACTGTGGCGCCTGAAACTGGATACAATATTCCAGGTGAGACAAGCGACTGTTTTATTTCAGTTTAACATAATTGCTTTGTGTTTGTTCTCTACAGTGTTATTGATGACGTAGGGTTTATTTGCTCTTCTGTCCACATTTCCTGATTAGAGCACATATACATGGAGGATCCTCTGCTCCTGTCCCCTTTGGGTTTACACCCTTCCTATTCTATGTTCACCATCATAAAACAAAGAAGAACATTACACCTCCCTGAGACTGAGATCTATCTGACACACCAATATTAATGAATAACAACCCTCAAAAATTATAAATCACAGGTCGATTTCGATCAGGGAAGGCAGTGATCCGAAGTACTGGAAACTTTGCTGCTTTCTATGTCCTTTCCTACAAACCCTCGGTAAGACTTTGAAGCTCTTACCTGTTCTTCCAATATCATAATATTTTAATTTGTTAATAGTTTTCTGTCATTTTGCCTCATACACCAAAGCACAGGTTGAAACAATAAGAACTCCAAACACTGAACTCCGAGAACGTACACAACAAAACAAACAACATTCTGAAACGGCTAACACCCATGAACAGATGGTTGACAAGTATAAAACAGCTTGGATAGTCTTAATAGCTTGGATGTCTTAATAGCTTGGATGCTGACGAATTTGTTAAGTGTTCAAGAAAAGTTTCCTCATTATTTTTAGATGTAACTACCACAGAAGGAGCAAAACATGACCTACTCTTGTGACATATGGCGGGGGAAATGACTGAAGTGTCAGTAGTGGAACAGTTTGGTGCCAGGGATAATAATTTGATTAGTTGTAAAGTATCTATGGAAAGGATTGGCATTGTTTACAAGATAAAGTTCTTAATTGGACTTGGGAAAATGTTGATAGTTTAATACATAAACTTTCAAGGGTCGATTGAAGTAGACTGTTTGCAGCTAAAATGTTGGCCAGCAAGTGGGAAGCTTTCAGAAATAAGAAAACAAGAGTTCAGAGGCATTATGTTCCCGTTAAAGTGAAGGTAAGGCTTGAAAGAGGTGGGAACACTGGAGGAATAAAGATATTGAGGCTCTGGTTAAGAATAAGAAGTAGTCATATGTAAGACATAGATAACTGAGATCAAGTGAATCTCTTGAAGAGTACAAGAGGTGTAGGGACATTCTAATGAGGGAAATGAGGAGGGAAGAAGAGGAGTATTGGATAGCCTTGGTAGATAATGTAAAGGACAATCCAAAGAGCAAAGGAATAGAGTCATAGAGATGTACAAAACGGAAACAGACCCTTTGGTCTCACTCGTCCATGCTGACCAGGTATCTAAACTAATCTCATCCCATTTGCCAGTACTTAGCCCATATCCCTCTAAATCCTTCCTATTCATATACCAATCCAGATGTCTTCTAAATGTTGTAATTGCACCAGTCTCTGCCACTTCCTCTGGCAGTTCATTCCATACACACCACCCTCTCCATGAAATGTTGCCCCTTAGGTCCATTCAGCTTTATCCCTTCTCACCATAAACCTATACTCTCTAGTTCTGGACTCGCCCATCCCAGAGAAAAGATCTTGTCTGTTTACCATATCTGAGCTCCTCATGATTTTATAAACGTTTATAAAGTCACCCCTCAGCCTCCAGGGAAATCAGCCCCAACCTATTCAGCCTCTTCCTATATTATTGTACGTGGCTGTGAATATGTAACTGCCAAGAGGAATGGCTTCACAGATCATGCTGCGTTTTATCCAAATGCTGGTTTTTTTTTCATAGCAGTTGGTTTAAAATCGTGAATGGGCGCCTTTTTAATTTGATACCAGAAGCACAGAAAGACATGGGGAAATAAACTACAACAAAAAAGGAAATGGACAAAAAGTCATTGCACTATGGATAACCTCACCATATGATTCATGTAAAATAAAATCCTGCTTTGACCTTGCAGCTAACTGAGCCTCTTAATTATTTCTGAGTTTGTAATAATTTTCATCTACCCATCATCCTACATTTAATTGTCATCATTACCATGAGGATTACTGCACCTCCCTAAGTACTTAACTAAAAATTCAAAATAAAGTAAAAATGCAAATTAAATATTATCTCTCATTATTACAAAAAAAGCAATTCAATGACATCAAATTGGAAGAGAAATGTGATAAGATAGTCAACTTTGAGGACTGCAAGAAGTTGAAAGGTGTCATTAATTAATTTACAGGATGGTCGAATAATTAGCAAATGAAGTTCCACACAGATAAATGTCAGGTGGTACATCTTGGTAGGAATAATGTGCAGGTCACTTATTCGAAGATGCACATCTAAGTGGGGGAGACGCAAAAAGGGATCGTCTTTGTGGTAAAAAGACAATTACATCAGTCACTAACAATTTCACCACAAGTTCTGCAGGCCATAAAAACGCAAACAAAGCTCAAAGCGTTATCTATAAAAGGATACATTTGAAAGTAGGGTCCCTATAAAAAATTTGGTCAACATTAATTAAGAGTATTGCCTGCAGTTCCAGTTGGCATGCTGTAGAATGGATATGGTAGCAGGAGAGAGAGTGAAGAGAAGATTTCTAAGAATGATACACAAGTTTCTGGCTGTGTATGTCAAGGAAGAAATGTCATGCTATTCAGTTCTCTCTTTAAAAGAAGACTGACGTTTCTAAAATGATGAAATGTTTTGATAAGAGAAGGTACAGAGAAAACATTTCCATTCATTCTTTCGCTACCTTTTCATTGTTCAAGACTAACGATGACTGTTGGATTCCCGTTTAATATTAGTTGCCAGTTTAATTTACTTCTTCACTTCCCCTCTGAACTGCCTATATTTAGTTCTGTTCTCATTGAGGTTATCAATAATCCTCATCCTTTGTTACATCGTGCAGGGAATTAGAGTTTTGTTTTTGCCACCATTTCCTGCATGTGGAAACACTAAGACTGGAGCTGAACAATCTCCTCTTGGAAGGCAAATTGTTGTTTCATTGCAGTTTTGCCCAAACTTATGCTCAAATGTACTTACTGCAAATGTCCTCTTGCCGCATTGAAATGGGCCCTTCTCCAATTCAGAATTCTTCTGGATTGTTCCTTGAGCATTTTATTCCCAAGCTAAAATCTAATGATACAATGATCAATGCTTCCCTAAATGATCCCAATAGGATATTTAATATATTCAAAGTTTGGGAGAAGATTTGTAGCTCGGGTGCTCGTTGGTGTGGTTCTGTTCGCTGAGCTGGGAATTTGTCTTGCAAACGTTTCGTCCCCTGTCTAGGTGACATCCTCAGTGCTTGGGAGCCTCCTGTGAAGCGCTTCTGTGATGTTTCCTCCGGCATTTATAGTGACCTGTCTCTGCCGCTTCCGTTGTCAGTTCCAGCTGTCCGGTGCAGTGGCCTGTATATTGGGTCCAGGTCGATGTGTCCAGGACTCATAACAGCACACAAACCAACAGCCACACTCTGACAACAACTCACCAGAACGAAGGACCCGATACCCAACATGAGCAAAACCAATGTAGTGTACAAATTCCCATGCAAGGACTGCACAAAACTCCACATAGGACAAACAGGAAGACAGCTAACGATCCGTATCCATGAACACCAACTAGCCACGAAACGACACGACCAGCTATCCTTAGTAGCCACACATGCAAATGACAAGCAACATGAATTCGACTGGGACAACACTACCATGAGAGGGCAAGCCAAACAGAGAACAGCCAGGGAATTCCTAGAAGCATGACACTAATCCACAGACTCTATCAACAAACACATCGACCTGGACTTAATATACCGGCCACTGCAGCGGACAGCTGGAACTGACAACCGGAAGCGGCAGGGACAGGCCACTATAAATGCCGGAGGAAACATCACAGAAGCGGTTCACAGGAGGCTCCCAAGCACTGAGGATGTCACCTAGACAGGGGACGAAACGTTTGCAAGACAAATTCCCAGCTCGGTGAACAGAACCACAACATATTTAATATATATTACACATATTGTGTGTGCATGCAAATTATGAAGGTGGGAGTGCAGGTTGAAGAAATCATAAGGATTCTGAACTTTATATATAGGACATTCGCATGCAAAATATGGAAGTTATGATAAATGGTTATAAAATGTCCTGGTTTTCCCTCATGTCCACTATTCTTGCAGCATGCTTCAGGAAAGGATTTGAGAGGGTGAAGAAAAGATTCTTGAGATGAGTAACTGGACAAATATGTGAAAAGTTTGAAGACGCAAGGGCTGCTCTTTATGGAGAAGATAAGACAAAGAAGACATTTTCCATGTATTCAAAATCATGAGGAATTTGGATAGAGCAGGTAAGAACAGACAAACAATCGGTGGCCCAGTGGTTAGCACGACTGCCTCACAGTGCCAGGGCCCTGGGTTTGTTACCTGTCTCAGGTTGCCGTCTGTGTGGAGTTTGCACATTCTCCCCGTGTCTGCATGGCTTTCCTCCGGCTGTGCAGGCCATGCTAACTTGCCCACAGTTCATGGATGTGTAGGTTAGGTGCATTAATCAGGGATAAATGTAGGGGAATGCATCTGAATGGTTACTCTTTGGAGGGTTGGTGTGGACTTGTTGAGCCAAATGGCCTATTTCCACACTGTAGGGCTTCTATTTTAAAAAGCCTTGAGAACAAAAGAACACTGATTTCAGATGATCAGCAAAAGAAAAACAACAGTTTGGTTGGTTTTTGTTTAAAATAACATAGTTCCGAACTGGAATGCTCTGCTTAATAGAGTAGTGGTGGAGACAGCTTCAACTGAGGTCTTCGAAAGGGAGCTACAATTTTCTGAAGGAGACGTTTTGCAGTAATACATAGTAGAGAGACTTGGGAGTGAATGTAGGCAAGTTCCTAATTGAGAGCTGGTACAAACATAATCAAATCATTGCTTCCGAGCTGTTACCATTGATATTTGTATAACATTGTACAAACTGCCAGCTCTCCAGGTATTTCCTAAAGGTTTGCTATATTCTGAAATATGACGAACTTAGTCATGCATGGAACTAAAGTTACTTTGAAAACACTTCACTTGATCCTGGAGAACCTGCATTCCCATTTTCCTCACAGTTTGCACTGACAATATTTCCAGAATAGCAGATGATCAAAGAGCACAAATTAAATCATTTAACATTAGTATACTTATCCAGAATTAAGTCCAAAGCAATTTCACAAAAAAAAATCACAGACTTGAGATTCAGGATTTCAAATCTGGTCAACTAGTTTGCTTAAGTTAGTCAATGACTGTGTAAAGATTAGAGTAGTGCTGAAAAAGCACAGCAAGTCAGGCAGCATCCGAAGAGCAGGAAAATCGATGTTTCAGGCAAGAGCCCTTCATCAGGAATGACTGTGTAAGATGGTCGTGTGGGTATAGGGTTCCTTTCACTTCCACAGGATGTCTACAGGACATCACAATGAGGCAATGTCTGGGGTTGGGGCGTGGAAGAGACAGTACAGAATAAAAAGAAGAGAAAAACATTTCTTCAGTATGTCACCCTTGTTTATAGCCGTTTGTGGGCTATGCAAGACCTTCACACTGAAAGACAAGCAACATTCAACTGACCATTGAAAAACTTTGGATGTTTTATGCTGATGCAACATTGTCTACTCTCTCAAAATAAGCCGAACATTTCAGAACCAGTCAAGTAGTTGTTTTCTGAAATTGCTGTAGCCTGGGTTGATGCCTCCCTGAGGCAATCCTGACATAATCTTACAAGAACTGCCAGCAGTTCCCTTTCATATTATTGGATCCCAAATACACAGCAAGTTTAATCTGATATCAGACCAAACTTACTTGCCACTTAGTTTCTTTTAGTTTATGACAATCTTAGGTTTCCACCGACTTCACAGGGTGAGCTACCTTCACAGCTGCAACTGGTCATAAAGTACCAGTTACAACATTTTAAATATGTGCATGATCACAAAATTAATATTCAGTACTTCTTGTCAACATCCAGATTTTTGGCTGTGACGGCAGGAGCTGCTGGCTGGGGGGTAAAGAGGTCAACCGAAGAACCACTGTATTGAGACGGCGGGAAAACATCCCAAATGCAAGGATTTAAGTTTCACTTCCTTATCTTGGAAAAAGAAACTCAAGTTTTTATAAACTATTGCTAATTTAACCCTGAACTTGTAACTCAATGTTTGATTCAGAATGTAATATAGTAATTTCCCATTGCTCAAATTCACTGATGGTGCATGTCATATTAGTCAGTATTGGCTGTTCTGCTGAAAAGAGAATTTTATTCCTTTTACTTTTCTGCCGCTTTAATAATTCTACGTTTATTGAAAGATCTGGCCATAATAAACCCAGGAGTAATTACAGGTCTCTGACCCAGAGCAGTGTAATGACCTCAGTATTTAGGCTTCTATTAATTGATGACATCAGTGAAACGGTGTGGATGTGACGTTACCTCTATTAAATTCACCATGAAAGCACTTTATAAGCTTGATTCAAACAAATAGCCAATTACTGGGAAAATGCCTGACTCCATGGATACAAATGACAGCTGGCCAGCATAGATTATAAAAAATACAAAGTATTCAATGGAGATATTTCAAAGCGAGGAGACCTGGAGCAGGTCTCACTTGTTTTATTTTATATCATATATTTTTATTAAGAAAAAAATAAAGTGAGCCAGAGAAACAGATACGTGCAACAGATGTTGTAAAACTTAAATTACAATTGAGCAAAATGGCGTTAGAAAATAAACAAAGGTCGAGAGAAAGAGAGAGAGAGAGAGAGCGAAGAGAGAAAGGAAAAGAGAGAGGGAATGTTCTTCGCTGACCACACAGAGAGAGAAGAAAGAAATGAGAAAAAGAGTGAAAGAGAGAGGGAACAGAGTAAATAGAGAGAGTACTTGAATGTGATAAGACAAGCTAACAGGATGGATATGAAAACAGAAGGTAGTGATGCACGTAAATAATTTGGACATCTGCCACACTTTACTGAGAAACATATTAGATCCTTCTTTATGTCTTTTAAAAAATCGACGATGCAGATGAAGTGTTTAGGGATTCATGGGCGATTATAGTTCAGACGAAACTGGTAGGCAGAGCTAGTGCGGTATTTGCCACGCTGTCAGATGAGGGGTCAAGACATTATGATGAGTTAAACAGGCGATCTTAAATGCTTACGAATTGGTACCAGAAGCATGTCGACAGCGGTTCTGAAATATAGGGAATGAACCAATTCAGACGTATGCTGAGTTCGAAAGAATTAAACAATCATTTTGAAAGATGGGTGCGATCTTTAATTTAGTTTAGGCCAATGAGGCTCTGAGAGAAATTATTTTGCTGGAAGAGTTGTCAGGCTCACTTCCAGAAATGTTAAGAATTCACGTGGAGCAACAGAAATTTCAGGAAGTGAGCAGGTCAGCAGAATTAGCAGATGAACGCATGTTGGAGCGTCGTGCAAGCTTCTGGCCGGATTTTCGTCAAGCGAGGCATAGTAGTTGGGAGAGCGAGAGAACCAACACTACGAAACAAAGAGAAGAGAACAATGGTAAGAATTTACCAGAGGTTAAATAAACCCAAGAGGGTGGAAAGAAGGTGAAATGCCTCAGGTGGTTTTTCCCTAATGAAGTGGGACACAGCAAATACACAGTGTTTTCTCTGCCAGAAAGCGGGACACGTAAAGTTACAGTGTTGGTCGTTAACGAAAGGCGTTGTGGGAAAGCATGTGGTGAAAGAAGCTAAGCCAGTGACATGAGAAATGGAAAGTAGCTGAGCTGCCGCACGGGAGTACTCAGCCGAGGCAGGGGCTGGGTATGATGTTAGCAAATCATCTCCATAACTAATTCGCCTCTATGGGTGAAGTTTTCTCAGAAAGAATTGGGTGAGAAAGGCGAGAAATAATACATTTCAGGGAGACAGGATCAAACCAGTTTCCGATAGTTAGAGATGAGGAAATTCACATTCTTTCTGAGCTGTTACCTAATAGTGTAGTAACCTGTGGGATAGATGGACAGAAATTTAGCATTCCCCTGCGAAAGATCAGGGTGGAGTGCTAGTTAAAGATGTGTACTCCGAAACGGAGGCAGAAGAGATTTCTGAGGATTATTATCTGAAAGATAGAATGCTAAGACGGAAGTAGAAACCACAGCTGGTTAGTGCATAGGAGAAATAGAACGAACTGCATCAGATTGTGTGCCGGTAGCATACAGACAGGAAGTATTATGGGGAACAGATGAACTACCTGTAGCAAGTCACATTCAGGTGGCGTAATTAAAATAAATGTTTTATTGGCCTGGAATGCACAACGATGTATTTAACTCTTTCTGTAGGTGTCATAAATGCCAATTGGTGGGCAGACTCCTGGCAGTAATACAACAAGCATCCTTGCTGCTAATTCCTGCATTTGAAGAACCTTTCACGTGGATAAACAATGAGTGTGTACGTCACTTCCAGAGAACCAGAAAAGAGAATGTCCTGTAGAGACAGGTGTTAGTTATTTCCCCGCAGAGTGAGGGATCATTTTCAGGTAATGTAGATTTCTGTGTGACTCAAAATATAGTAAAAAATGAAGAATCCTTGTGTCGTGGGATAGGTGGGTAAACTATTTCTTTCCGAAGCATAAGGCGCAGTTGAAAGGCTTGTTACTGCAGAAAGACAACGTATGTAAGAATCAGTTAGGAAGAACCCTTTCTATTGTACACAAAGTGAACGTATGGAATACTACTTGGATAAAACAAAACCCCTATCGGCTTTATCCTTTCAAAGCCAGACATGTCCAGAAAGAGATGGAGACCATGCTCAATGAGGATGTCATCGAACCGAGCCAGAGAGAGTGGAGATCGCCGATAGTCTTAGTTCCTAAACTGCATGGGACTCACCAATATTGCCTGAGATATCAGAAGGTCATTGCCATTAACAAATCAAACTCATATCCAATACCGAGATTGGAGATCCGTCTCGAGAAAGTTGGACAAGTCAGTTACATTACCAAATTGAATATACTGCGTAGTTACTGGTAGGCACTTTACTAGAGAAGCCGCGAGAAATTTCAGTATTTGGAATCCCAATTGGTCTATATCAATTCAAAATTATGTCCTCAGGAATGAAGTACACATCCGCCATATTCTAAAGACTCGTGAAGAGAGTTGTGGCTGGCTTAACAAACTATGCCGTCCATTGCGACGATGTAGTGAAGTGCTGGAATGATCACGTGGTACACTTGACAGCGATTTTTGAATGACTGCGAGAAGTAAAACTGGAAATAAACTTAAACAAAACTGAATTTGCAAAAGCGCAGTGATGTTCTTGGGACAAACCTTTGGCCATAGAAGGTAGAACCCACGGAATGTAAAGACGAGGGCCATCCAAGAATTTCCAAGACTAACCTCAAAGAAAGAGGTTAGAGAAAAGAAAACGAAGCCATATTTTCATTATTATGGTTCATTCGTTTCTTAAGGGAGAAGGTGTTCTGAAGGTGTGGTGGTGCACTATACCTTTAAAGGAGTTGAAAACCTAGCAAGTATCGATAAATCACAGGGAGTCCTGAACAAACTAACAAGGTAACACTTGGTCGAAACAAATAACAGCAGCTCGGTATCCATCAAACAAGAAATAAACACATTCTGTCAATCAGTTTAAATTATGCCCCAAGACATCAAATTCCATACTAATTTTAAATTATTATTTTGATAATGTCAAAATGCAATGAAACGATTTGATTTTTTGTGGTATAACACCGGATATTTTGAACATTTGGGCCAAAAATGCCAATGACTATCAAATGTCGACGACTAGCTGAAGAACTCTTTGGTAGGTACCTGTTTACAATGAACTTGCACACAAAACACACCTACCTGGAAAGAATCTACAGAGGAAAATCTAGAAACGAAAATCTGAAAAGCTGACACGTTTTGAAATGTGATTTTTTTCTTTTGTAAATCTTAACTGGGATTTGTCATCGGCTTCGTATTGTAGAATGTGGGATAAGATATATTTCAGAGAGAGGAGTTGTAAATAGTTTTCGTTTTTAATATTTTCTCTTGGACTTTAAAAATAACGTTGTTAATTTTTACATTAAATAATGACCTCTGGAATAACTCTTTGCCTCTCCAATTATAACAGGTTACAGGACGACGTGAACCTTTTCTGTTTTGCCGGTTTAAGTTAGCAGAGGCGGTTATCCCGTGTCGTAGCAATGCGATTTAAGATGTCCAGCACTTCTCCTTGTAAATAAACATTTTTCGAGGTATCACTATATATTTTTCCAAGTTCTATCGGTCCTGTAGCATTCTCCAAAGTGAATATTAACGGCCTTCTTGTTCAGAATCTCATCCATCTCCTGTGGTTCCACACAAAGACAGTCTTATTCATCTTTATCGGGTCCTATTATCTCCGGAATTAATGATTTCCCATTCGTAAATTTGTAGAATTTATTTAATGTTTTGTTAACTCAAAGCCATCTCATAATCCTTTTAAATGGCCCTGATTTCCCGCTTGACTTTTCTCCTTCTGCCCTTATAGTCGTCTCGGGTTTAAGTCTATCCCAGCTGTGTATAACTGACATATGAATCCATCTATTCCTTGACCGCAGCATTAATATCACGAGTCATGCAGCATACCTCCAACTACTATGCTTGCCCGTCTAACAAGCAGGAAAACATGGTCACTGGGTCATCTTAATCCAAATTTTGAAGGCCTTTCACTTTGCAATTATCCACTTACTGATGAATAGCATCTCCCACTCAACTTTTCAAAGGGCTTGCCTTACACTTGCAAAATTGGCCTGACTCCAAGTTTGAAGTTTAATGTTTACTTCAGGTCTATCACTTTCCACAACTATATTAACACAAATAGATTCTATGTAACACATTTGAAAGGTAAATGACTTCCTCAGGTCTGTATCTAACAGGCTCAAGAGGTTGAATATCCACAACAAGCCTGAGCCAAAATGACACAGCAATCCGTGGATGGTGAGCAGCGGATAAACAGTATCTATTGGAGGTCCCTCCCTTCTCTGTTACAGAAACGCAAGAAACACATTGCACGTCAGGTGTCCTCTCGTACAGCTGAAGTAGCATTTCTCTGTGTAATAATTCCCATTGCAACATAGCAGCTTTCCACCTCTTAAAGTGATAATAGGCTATTGTCGACTGAATGACCTCCCCCATCCCTCTGTAACAGGCACATGGGAGCAAAGTTGATTCCCCTGTTCGTGAACAGCAATCGAATGCTCTGTCTCAAGTTTATGAAAAGATTTGATAACAGGACACATCAAACCAGGAGTAGCCCCACACAAAATCGATGTGCAATCGTTAGTTTGAGGTATCCAGAAAATTCCTGAACAGTCATTTTGCTTTATCTCTGTCTCCTTTTATAAACATGGTGGGACATATACAATCCTGCAGTGATTTGGCAACGTTCACACATAATTTGGAAAAAGATTAGATGGATTGAATGGTTGTCGTGCTCCCTGAGTAACTCTCATCCATTCCATCCAAACTGAGCAAATGTTCCCTTTTATTGCGATATGTAATGGGATAAGGAAGGGGTTAAAGAAGCCTGTCTGTTCAGTCACTATGATTATGCCAATCGCCGTGGATTCTCATTATTCCAGTGGAGGGTTGCTATCTGTTAATCAGAAATGGGCTCTGTTCAGTGTGTTATCCCCTCGTATGAGCGGAAGCATAATCGACAGAATAACAGGCATAAGCAGCCGCAGAGAAAAGGACAGGAGAGATCAGGATCTGTGAAATTTGACTGGAATGTTCCAACAGTGGATCAGAATCTGAGAACAATAAACTGCTATGTTACAGCATTAGACTGGAATTTATTCAATTTAGGGGTTCTTTCTACATGTAATGATGCGCTATCATTATCTTCACGGATCTGTGTTGCTTTTTGCATTGTTCAATATTTTTATCATCTTATCCTAGCCTATTGTTCGAGTCCGTTGTAAGTCTGACTGTCCAGACATTATTTCCAAATAAAGAGTTATGACTACATTACTGTTCTTTCATTTAGTCTACTCTTATTGCCACCATTATTCTTTCTGTAGGGACTCGGAATCCAGATATTCAATCTACCGACCATTACTATCTACATCAGTGAACTTGATTAGTTACTGTCTCCCTCCTTGCTTCTGGCAGTGTTACTCGTGTCTCTCAAGTTTGATCGATTCAGTTTTAGCTGTGAATCATTGTTTTACTGCCCTTTATATTTGAATGTTGTGAAAATTAATGTCACTGACTTCAATTCTGTTCGCAAACTCCATTTCCTTCCTCTGACTGCATCCTATTGCTGATCAATATCTAAGGCTGAAATAAAGGAGTCACAACTGTTGTGATCCCTTAGGCAACGAGCTGATTCCTGACATACTCTTACCTTTCCTAATTTCAACTCCTGACACCTCCTGAATATAATTCGCTGGCTCATCCTATCTGCTAGTTAAACTTTGAGCGATGAAATACAGCCTTAATGATGTCAACAATCTGCTGCTGACACTCCCAGATTCAAACCTGCGGAAGCAAATCTGAGTCGATACTCCACAGCTTGTGTCCGAATTCACAGCAAAATCCCAACATTCCTGTGTGGATTGACTCGTATTGTTGCTGGGTCTGGCAATGCGTTTACTTTAATAATCTCAAACACATCGCCACCTCTGTCTATTATAAGATTTTTAGTCTCTCTCTGATGAATGACCAAACGCCTGCCCGTTGTTCATATTTAACCTCATCGATAATGCCTTAAATTATCTCCAGCCCAGTGATTGAAGTAAAGTATTCGATTTGCATATTAATTAATCGAATTCTGAAACTCCATTCGAACCGATTTAAGATTTAAGAGCCATTTGAGGTGTGTTCAAGTCATGTACATGAATTGTGCAACCCTTTGATCCTTTCCTCATAAATTCTGTGTCGAAAGTCTTGCTCTTTCAATAACATCTGATGAAGGTGCAGCAGTCCGAAATCTAGTCTGTTCAAATAAACCTGTTGGACTATAAACTTATGACGTGTGATTTTTGCCCTTGTCCAACTCAGTCCATCACCAGCACCTTCATACCATGGATTTTATTGGTTAGCCAATGCTCTCTCCAAAGGAATTAGTATTTCTCCACCCCATTTGCTCTTATATTACATATTAGTATTTCGTGTGGCACATTACGCAATGCTGACTAGTAGTCCAGATCTAATGCACCTCTTGGATCCCCATTACCAAACTTGCTTGGCAATTTAAAAACGAAATAGGCAATGCATTCAAACATGATTTGTCCTTCATAAAATCTTGTTGACTGCGATGGTTTGCTTTTTGACGTTGTATATCTCCTGTTATTAATTCTTTAACAACAGATTCTAGCAACTTGGCTTCAATCCCAATAGTTTGCTCACAACTTTTCATTCCCTCGTGAAGTTGGTCATTCTCAATCTTTCCTTTTCTATAACCTCTGCATTCCGTTTCAATCCCTGCATAAAACGCACAAAGATGGAAAATAATTTGCTCCAATTGTTATGATCGGTTGATTGGACTCATTCTGTTGCTGATTTGCACAATTGATGGGCTGAATGTCCTCCTGATGTCCCTACATTATAGTCGCGATGGCTTGACTGTCCTCTTCCTGTTCCTGATGAAAATAATTCAGTTTTCAATGTTTTACGCCTGCGCTTAATGACAGGTTTGGGAAATTATGGAATCTTTCTGCTGTTAGGTCACATTTAGAGGGCTGAATTGTGCAGGAAAGTTGCCTTGCCCACACTTGGTACCTAAAGGGTTAGCACTGTTGCCTCCCTGCATCAGAGATCTGTGTTCAATTTCAGTCTCGGGTCACTGTCTGTGTAGAGTTTGCACATTCTCCCCATGTCTGCAAGATTTACATTGAGTACAGTAGTTTCCTCCCACGGTCTCAAGATTTTCCGCATCAGTGGTTTGGCTAAGCTAATTACACATAATGTCCAGGGATGTGCAGGCGAGGCGTTTTAGTTATGGAAAAAATTGATGTATACAGAGATTGGGGAAAGGATGGGTTTGGATGGGATGGTCTTCGAAGGATCAGTTTGGAGTCGTTGGCTCAAGTGTCCTGCTTCCACACTGTAACTATTCCATGATTAACACCTTAAAATCAGTATTCAGTTGAGGGAACCATCTCTGAGTTGATTCCTATATTCTTTCCTCAGTGAGAATATTAAATCTGTACACACTGCTACAGATTTGATCGTACTAAGATCCTGTACAGCAGCAGTAACACTTCACCAGCCTGCTATAAAGTTCCCACCCAAGTGTGCGCAGTCTTCGCTCTCTGGGGAAGTGCACACCATTTGCTGAAAAGTCATTGTCCTTCCTTACTCACCGGCACAACAGGAGATCTGGTAAAAATGGTATAATTACATTGAGATGAACAGGTAAGTATGCAGGCTGATATGAATGTTGAGGTATGCCTCCCCAAATATCTCTCCTGAATCTACCATTGATGTCCACAGTGCCCACATCGCTGAGCTTCCATCGAATCTGGCAAAATGGAGTTGAGAAACAGATGGCAGTTAGATATCAAAATGAAAGCTGCAACAAAAATGTTAGGAATGTTATCAAACAGGAAATTCGATGCTTGTGGGTACTATAGTAAATAATGTAGTAAATACGGTAGATAATGTTCAGCTTCAAGTTCCAACGAAACTGTATTAATCTGAGAATGCAACTTTTAAAAAAAAGTTTTGTTATTCACACATGAAGGAAGTGAAAATGTCATGGTATCCTAACGGATGAAAGGCTTAACAGACAATCAATTTTTCAATGTGTAATTTCAGTCACATCACACTGTAAAGTTTTACTATAAATTCTGTGTGTTAGGATTGAGCCCTCCACCACCACCTGATGAAGGAGCGACGCTCCGAAAGCTAGTGTGCTTCTAATTAAACCTGTTGGACTATAACCCGGGGTTGTGTGATTTTTAACTGATTGATAATGCTGGAAAAATGGATTGCATGAGCGTTAATGCACCGACCTAGAGATCTGGCTGTTTTTGAATTAGTGTTGTGTGATCAGAAGATCTAATTGAAACATTTGTTGCAAAGGACCTTTGGCGAATAGTGATCTTAATAAATTGAATACTGCATAACGTCTGAATGCAAAGCAGTTGTTTTCTTTGACTGGGCCTATATAAATGAGCCATGCAAGCCATTAAGGTGTGAATAATAATTTGGCTTAAATGTATTTGAAAAGTGCATTTAAAAAGATTTAATAAAAGAATGGCAATGTATCTTATTCATGGACAACTCTAAGGTCTGTCGTATATATCCTTGAAGGTGCAAACAGGAAAAGGGAAAAATGACTTAACCAATGCGAACAAAGCAATTGGACTCAGAAAATGCCAGGTTTTGTGGATTCATTGCAACAAAAGAGGACTGATCAAATAGTAAGTAAATCAAAAAGAAAACAAGAATGCAAACGAACAAGAAACAAAAATACTGAGGAAGACCCTCTATCAATATTTGAAAGGAGAACAAAGCCAAGTTCAAATGTGGAACAGTGAATGTGTAGACAGGATAATTTATTGTAGAGAACAGAAAAAAAGAAAATGACAGGAATCGCTACAGTTACTTTATGTCTGCTTTTCCTGAAGGAAGATCGAGAAAATCTCCCAGAATCAGCAAGTGAATGTGGGACTTATGTAACCAAAGATTAAAATCTTTCATATCAGTAATGAGGTAATATTTGTAAGCACGGTTGAATTATGCATTGATGTAGTGCACTTATCAACGGACGAAATAAACTTCATGGCAGGATTTCAGACAAAGGAGCTTCAGAAAGATTGATTGTATTGGGGATCACTGTATTTTCTGTATTTAATTTAGAAGGACAGATATGCATTCCAATGACTCAGGAACGGAAGTAGAGGGACAGTGCAGAACAACAGCCCTGTTACTTGCAGTCTACACAAGGGAATCCGTTGCAATTTATTTGAAAGAATGCGAAATTGGACACTTAGAAAGTAATAGCAAACGTTCAGGGAATGATTCTCGATTTCTGAAAGAGAAGTCAAATTTACAACCTTTTTGCTTGAAGATATCTCTTGCAGACATAAACAATGCAGAACTGGTGCAAGTGGTATACTTGCATGTTCAGGAGGATTTCGAAAGAATTCATACCGTAACTCAGCAGAAAACAAATTGGAGCAATGGGTATTGGGAGGAACATGTGCAAGACAAGGAAGGTGAAATTTAGGTTTGCCATTGTTTAAATGGAATCAGAACATGGACAATGTAGCATCAATTAGATTCAAAACGTTAGCTGGCTCTCTCTCCACAGATGCTGTCTGCTGTACTGTGGTGGTGAAACTGTACCTGGAGAATTGTGCATAGTTTTGATGTCCTCATCTAAGTAAAACAAACTGATCGCTGAAAATGAATGGGTCTCCTCCTGATTAATTCCTAAGATGGCAAGATTTTCTGCTGAGGGAACTCGGCTTCTGTTCTCCAGAATGTCATGGAATGAGAGGTGATCACAGTGAATCTTAAACTATTCACCCAGAGGGGGCTGGCGAACATAAGACATTGACAAGAGTGAGCAAGATTAACGAGAATCCCAAGATTTTCCACAAGGACATCAAGAAGAACAGAATAATCAGGGAATAATCCGGGGCCTATCAGAAATCATGGGTTAACGTGTGCCTGAAGTGGGAGAACATTGATAGATTGTGACATTAGAGCTTCACATCTGTTTTACTTGGGATAAAGAGGAGGCAATTTCCGATTTCTAGAAGATAGAATGGGAAGCTCTTCAGAAGATTGATGTCAGATGCGAAAAGGGATTGATGGTTTCGGCTGGTATAAAATTGTCTAAGTCCCCAGGTCTGGAATAGTTGTATCACAGGTTGCTGTTGGAGGCAAGGGAGAAAAAGCCCACCGAAATGTTTAAGTCGCATCTGGTCACAGTGGAGGTTTCAGATGACTGGAGAACACCCATTACAGACAGAGTGGTGGAGATAGACCAGGATAATATAGATGAGTATCACATCAGTTTTAGGTAAACTATTAGAGAAAACAGGGAGGGAGAATATTGATTTTCATTTAGATCGGCAATGTTTGATCAGGCATCGTAAGCATGAATTCCTCAGAGGGAAGTCATGCTGAATGAATGTTATTGATTTTTTTCGAGGAGGACATTGTCACGGTTATTGCAACCAGGCCAATGACAAGGACCCATATGGGAAACTGATCAATAAAGTAAAATATCATGGTATCAATTGTAACTTGGTAAGTTACATTAAAATTGTTTCAGTGGCAGGAGACAGAGGATGGTGCGGGCGAAGCTGTTTGTGCGACTGGAGACCAGTGTCTCGTGGTGTACCACAGTGACCAATGCTGTGTCCCTTATTATTTGTTGTATTCATAAACGAGAAAGATGTGGAAGCTGAGTGAAGTGGGGGACGTTTGGTAGGTAACTTCGTATTTGACACATTGATTGTCTAAGTTTTTGGCAATGAAGAGGAAGGAGGTGAAAGTGAGGACTGCAGATGCTGGAGATCAGAGCTTAAAAATGTGTTTCTGGAAAAGCGCAGCAGGTCAGGCAGCATTAAAGGAGAAGGAGAATTGACGTTTCGGTCATAAGCCCTTCTTCATGAATGAAGAGGAAGTTCATATTTTACAGGAAGATGCAGATGGAACGCTGAGAAGGGCAGATCACTGGCGTTTGGAATGCAACCCTGATAGAGATGAGATGATGAACTTTGGAAAAGGAAACTAGACAGAGGAGTACTCAATGAATGGCAGCACACTGGGAAACACAGAGTGTGTTTCTCACACATACTTAAATATGACAGGTAATAGACGATGTAAAAAGTCATTCGTGAAAGAAAGCACAACCTTTACTCATCGAGACATCGATTGTAAAAGCTATTCAGAACTTTGGTTGGACCAGCATGGAATGTTTTATGCAGCTCTGGGCACTATATTAAAGCAAGGTTTGTGAAGGTTTGTAGGCTGAGGTTTAGGGTGGAGGTTTGCTCGCTGAGCTGTAGGTTTGATATCCAGACGTTTCATTACCTGGCCAGGTAACATCATTAGTGGCGACCTCCAAGTGAAGCGAAGCTGTTGTCTCCTGCTTTGTATTTATATCTTTCTCCTGGATTGCATTCCTGGGGTTTGTGTTGATGTCATTTCCTGTTCGTTTTCTGAGGGGTTGATAGATGGCGTCTAGATGACACGTGTTTGTTTATGGCGTTGTGGTCGGAGTGCCAGGCCTCTAGAAATTCTCAGTCGAAAGAAAGGACAACGGAGAACTACAAACCTGCGTGTACAGAAAACCGACAAACACTGAACAAATACTTAGCTACACCAGCAACCATCCCAACACACACAAATAAAGTTGTATCCGAACATTATTCCAACGAGCCACCACACACTGCAGCACAGACGAACTTCGGAAAACAGAGGAGAACCACCTATACAACGTATTCAAGAAGAATGGATACTCAAATAATACAGTGCGCAGATTCCTCAATAACAAACCACGACAAGCAGACCAAACGCAGCCAGAAACCCTAACCACCTTACCGTACATCAAAGAAGTTTCAGAAATGACAGCCAGACTACTCAGACCCCTTGGAATCCTAGAAGCACACAAACCCACCAACACTCTCAAACAAAAACTAACAAACTTAAAACACCCAGTACAATCCACGGAGAAAACCAACGTCATCGACAAAATTCCATGCAAGGACTGCCACAAACACTACATCGGACAAACAGGAAGAACGTTAACCACCAGGATACACGAACACCAGCTAGCCACAAAAAGACACGACCCTCTGTCCCTCGTAGCCCTACACACGGATGAAAAAAAAACACAATTTCGACTGGGCCAACGCATCTATCCTGGGACAGGCTAAGCAAAGACATGCCAGAGAACTCCTAGTGTCCTGGCACTCCGACCACAACGCCACAAGCAAACACATAGATCTAGATGCCATCTATCAAACCCTCAGAAAATGAACAGGAAATGACATTACCACAAACCCCAGGAACCCCATCCAGGAGAAAGATATAAATAGAAAGCAGGAGACAACAGCTTCTCTTCACTTGGAGGTCGCCACTGATGATGTTACCTAGCCAGGTAATGAAACGTTTGGATATCAAACCTCCAGCTCAGCGAGCAAACCTACACCCTAAACTATATTAAAGAAAGGATGTGATTGCACTGATGAGGCGGCAGAGAGATTCATCGGGATTTTCCCTGGGATGGAGTATATCTGGAATGAAGAGAGGCTCGATAAGCTTGAGTTGTTTTCTGTGGAGCAGATATGTCTGAGTGTGACGTGATTCAGAAGGGCGATTATGAAGGGCATGGGCAGGGATACAGCAGCTGTTCCTTTTAGTTAAAGGGCCAAGAACAAGGGAGCAAACTTTTACAGTGAAGGGTTTGAAATTTAAAGAGGATTTAATGATTGCTTTTCACCAAGAGTGTGTTCTGGTCTGGTATGCACTTCCAGAGAGGGGAATAGTTACGAGTACCTCTCAACCATTACAAATTACTTGGAGAGCACTTCAAGTTTTATAACATTCCGGACTACCGGCCTCGTGTCAGAAATTGGGCGAATGTACATCGATCTGCATTTCTGATAGTACACAGTGTATGCCTCTGTGATTGTATCGTGTGAACAGGAATTGTTGGGATTCAGAATAATTTCTTGACAAGAGATGTAACAATTAACTGACACTGGAAAAGGTAAGAAAAGACAAATGCAGCAACCTTCCCGTATGAACCCGAAGAATTGAGAATGAAAGCAGTAAATAGCAGAACTATGAAGCAATTTATTCAGTTCTGTCTTCACAGTGTAAAATAAACCAAACAAATCAAATCTTCCCAGTAAGACTGGGACGCCTAAGTATCGGGAGAAAAAGAATGAAGTTACTAAACAAATGCTTTGGGAGAAATTACTGTGAATGAAAATATGGTTGAATTTCGAATATGGGTGGAAGGTGAAAATATAAAATCCAATACCTGCGTCCTATGCTTAATTCAATGGAGACTACAATGGGATGAGTGAGGATTTGGCTGAAGTTGTCTAGAAGCAAATACTTTATGGTGGGACTGTTCATGAACATTGGGTGACCTTCAAAGCAAATTTTCAAATAGCTCAGTAAAAGTATGTACCAGTGAAAAGGAAGGACTTTTAGAAAAGGGGTAAACTGCCATGGATGTCTTCGGAAATAAGGGAAGCTATTAATGTTTTTAAAATGGCATAATTAATGGCAAAGACCAGTAGGAAACTAGAAGATTAGGAAAACTTACAAATTCAATAGAAAGCCACAAAAAAGCCACAATAAATGTAAGAAAGATGATGAGAGTAAAATAGCTCAGAATATAAAGGTAAACGGCAAAGGATTCTCTCAGTATATAATTTTAAAACGTATATAAAACGACCTTCAGAGGCTGAGAAGGGGGATTTAGTAATAGGATATGAGGAAATGGCTGAGGGATTGAACAGATATTTCGTATTGCTCTTCGCAGTGGCGGAGCACCAATAACAAATCCGTTATTGTCAAAGAGACAAAGGTATGTGAGGAACTGAGAACAATCATTATCATGAAAGAGATAGTGTTGAACAATCTAGTGGAGCTAAAGGTAGCAACGTCTCCTAAACCAAACGGAATGCGTCCCAGTGTACTCAAAGAGATGGTGGAAAAATAACAAGTAGATTTGTGGATTTTCTTTTTCTAAAGTCACAGGACTCTGGTGCATTTCTAGCAGTTTGGAAAATAGCAAAGGTCACACCACTTTTTTTTTAAAAAAGGAGGTGGACAAACTGTGGGGACTAACAAGCCTGTTAGTTTAACCTCTGTCGTGTGGAAAATAATTAAATCTGCTATCAAAGAAGGAACAGCAAAGTATCCAAATAGTAATCATCCCATTGGGCAGACACAGCACCGGTTCTTGAAAGGCAGGTCACGCTCAGCTGATTTACTGTAATTCTATAAAGTCATTACGAATATGCGGAACCAGTAGTTGTGGTCTATACTAGATTTGCAAAAGGCAGTCAATACAGTGCCTCAAAAATGCTGCTGCGTAAGGTAAAGATGAATGGAGTTACGGGTAATGTATTAACATGAATAGAGCACTGGTTAGCTAACAGGAAGCAGAGTGGGATTAAATTAGTATTTCTCTGGTTGGTGTTCACTGACTAGTGGTGTCCCTCTGGGATCGCTGTTGGGACGCAATTCTTCGCAATGTATATCTTTGTTACAGAGTTGGGCCCATGTGTAGTGTGTCAAAGTCTGCGGATGACACTAAGGTGTGTGGTAGGGCAAAGTGTGCAGAAGACTGCGAAACTTTGCAAAGGGACATAGATAGATGGAGTACAATATTCATTACTGTGAAATCATCCGTTTTGGTCGGAATAGCAGTATAAAGG
The DNA here is from genome assembly GCF_037043375.1 of Chiloscyllium plagiosum. Lineage (NCBI taxonomy): Eukaryota > Metazoa > Chordata > Chondrichthyes > Orectolobiformes > Hemiscylliidae > Chiloscyllium > Chiloscyllium plagiosum. Next base: position 49,929,661 of record NW_028270167.1, read on the forward strand.
ATCATTATTTGAATGTTAAGAGAAAGCTTGGAGCATTCTTCTGTGCGCAGGGACGTGGGTCACCTGGTGCATGAATCACATACTTTTGGTTTGAAGGTGCAATATGTAATTAAGAAGGTAAATGGAAATTTCTCGTACATTGCTGAACAGATTGAGTTTAAAAGCAGGGAGGTCATGTTACAGCTGTATACGATGCTGATGAGGTGACAGATGGACTACTGCATGAAAGTTTGGTCTCCTCACTGAGAAAGGAAATACTGGCACGAGTGTAGATGCAGAGGTGGTTCACTCGGTTGATTCCATAGTTGTGGGGCTTGGCTTGTGAGGAGAGACTGAGTAGACTGGAATTATATATTGACTCGAAAGTAGAAGAATGACGGGACGATCTTATAGAAACATATATAATTATGAAGGGAATACATAAGGCAGAAATAGGCGAAGTATCCACTGGCAGATGAAACAGACACAAGAGAGCACAACCTCAAAATTAGGGGGAGCAGATAGCGGAAAGTTGAGAAGGAACTTCTTGACGAAGAAAGTTGTCAATCTGTGAAATTCCCTGTCCACTGAAGTAACTGAGGCTTTGTTACAGAATGTTATTGAAGCCAAGGTCGACTTTGTTTTTTCAAATGTAAAAGAATTTATGGTTGTGGTGAGAGGACGTTTATGTGGAGCTGAGGCCATGAAAACATCAGTCATGATTTGTTGAATGAACGAGCGGACTTGACGAACCAGATGACCGACTCCTGCTCCTATTTCTTATAAGAACAAAGAAAGAACAAAGAGAATTTACAGTCCAGGAACAGGTCCTTCGGCCCTCCAAGTCTGTGCCAATCCAAATCTACTCTCTAAACCTAATTCATAACGATCTGTATCCCTCTGCAACCCATCTACTCATGCATTTGTCCAGACGCATCTTAAATGAATCTATCATGCCTGCTTTTACTACCTTTCCTGGGAACGCGTTACAGGCACCGAACAACCTCTGGGCAAAGTTCTTAACGCGCGAATCCCCCTTAAACAATTCTCGACTCGCCTTGAACTCGTGACCTCTTGTTATTGAATCCCTCACCCTGCTGAACCTTTCATGATTTTTTGGACATCAATCAGCCCCCCCAATCACGTTTTCACGAATGAAAACAATCCTAACTTACTCAAAATCTCTTCATAGCTTGCACCTTCCAAACCAGACAACATCCTCGTAAACCGACTCTGTACCCTCTGCAAAGCGTTCTCATCCTTTTTGTAATGTATCGACCAGAAAAGTACACAATATTCTAAATGCTACTGAACCAAATTCCTGTACAGTAGTAACATTGAAATACTAGCTGTTATACTCAATACCCTGTCTGATGAAAGCAAGCATACCATATGCCAACTTGACCACTCTCTCCAACTGTGCAGCCATCTTCAGGTTACAACAAATCTGAACTGAAAGATTTCTCTGCTCATTAAATTTCCCTAAGGCTCGTCTGTGTATAGTACAGTTCGCTCGAGAATTAGACCTCCCAAAATGCTTCCTCTCATATCTGTCCGGATTGAACGCCATCTGCCACTTCTCCAATGAACTGTCGAGTTTATCTATACTCTCCTGTATTCTTTGATTGTCGCCCATGCTTTCTGCTACTCCGCCAATCTTCGTGTCTTCTGCAAACTTACTGATCAGACAACCATGCCTTCTTTCAGATAATTAATGTGTCACAAACAACAATGACTCCAGCACTGATCTCTGTAAAAGACAACTGGTCACCTTTCTACATTTCGAAAACCTCTCTTCAACTACTACTGTCTGTCTGCTTTTGCGCAATACGTTCTTTATCGACGTGGCTAGAAAACCCGCCATACCATGTAACTTCACTTTTTCCATTAAATTACAATGGTAAATCTTATCAAACGTATGAATAAATTCGATGTAAATGACATCTACATCCCTTCCTTCATCGATGATCTTTGTGAATGCCTCAAAAAGTTTTGTTAACTGGTAAGGCACAATCTCCCCCGCAAACAAACATGTTACCTATCACTTAAGAACCCAGTCATTTCCAAATGTCAATAGATTCGACTTCTAAGTACATTCTCCAGCAACTTTCCCATCATTGGCATCAGGTTCACTGATTTTTAGTTACGTAGAACGTGGGCGGCACGGTGGCACTGTGGCACAGTGGTTAGCACTGCTGCCTCACAGCGACAGAGACCCGGGTTCAATTCCCGCCTCAGGCGACTGACTGTGTGGAGTTTGCACGTTCTCCCCGTGTCTGCGTGGGTTTCCTCCGGGTGCTCCGGTTTCCTCCCACCATCCAAAGTTGTGCAGGGTCAGGTGAATTTGCCATACTAAATTGCCTGTAGTGTTAGGTAAGGGGTAAATGTAGGGGTAGGGGTATGGGTGGGTTTCGCTTCGGCGGATCGGTGTGGATTTGTTGGGCCAAAGGGCCTGTTTCCACACTGAAATCTAATCTAATTAACAACTCTCCATTCCTACGGCAATTCACGTGTAGTTTAAGAATGCTGCAAAGTTCTTCTGTTCTTATGTAATGGGTAAAGAAGTCGTCACGTCAACATGAAATGGGAATCATATTTGAGAAACTGACTGATACTTACAGAGAAGCAATGGATGCAGTGCACTTGGATTTTCGGAAAGGTTTTTGATAAAGAATCTGACCTAGTGTGCAAGATCAATGGTTATGGGAATGGGGCTCAAGTGTGGGCATAGTTTTAGAATAGGAGAGCTGACACGAAACAGTGAACAGAAATAAAATTATCTGTTTGAAGCCTCATGAAATGTCGCAGAAAATAGTGTTTGAGCCCCGGCTATTCCCAATATTTGTCAAAAATTGGGTTGTGGGTGTCAAATTCAATATATGCCAGTCTGCTCTTGTCACTAACGAATGTTGCATTGTGAGTGGGTGAGGTCGATTGTAAAAAAGCTCCAGGGTGATTGGGACAAGTACAATGAATCGGAAAATATGTTACTGATGAAAAGCAAGTGGATAGATGTGACATTGTCCACTTCGAGTGGAACAACAGAATAGCAGTCTAATTGGGAAAAGGATTGGTTAAAAATGTTGATCTTCAAAGGAACTTGTGTTCTTTTATTTTTGTTTTCTTCTGTACAGACCTGGGAGGTCCGTGCAGGGCAGTTTACGTTGAAGCTAGAAGTCAATACTGGAATGGCATTGGCACACTGACTAGTGTACATGAACCCACGAGTGGGTAGCTGTATCATTGGACAGGATCTGCATCCCCCTGTACACCAGTCACTGAAAGCAAAATTGCAGGAGCGAAAAGCACTTACGAAAATAAATGATGTGTTGACTCATTTTTGGGACGACAGGTTTGTTGTGGAAGCAGAGTCAGGGTCAATTCAGCCTATACCCCGAAACCATGGGGTTTGGAAAATGAGAAGAGATCGCAATGAAATATATAAGACTGTGACACTGATTAGAAGCATGTACGCTACTTCCCCATGCTGGGACGTCTAAAACAAGGAGCCACAGTATGAGGTCCAGGCAGTCGACTCTGCATTCAAATGAGAATAAATGTTTGATTTAAGAGATTATGAACCTGGGAATTCTCTCCCATGTAAGGCTGTAGAAGAGTAGGCACAGAATATAAGGATTCCGAGAAACTGAAGGGAGAGGGAGAGAGCTGGAGTATGCAGAGTGGAAAAAGAATCTGCCATCATTATGTTGGTTTGGGTGGAAAAGTCGAAGGACCAAAGGAAATCCGGCAGTTCCTATTTTATATTTTCTCAAGGCCAATCACATTACTGGATGTGTACATTGGAGGGAAAATTGCACTGAGGAGATGTCCGACCAAGAACTAGAATGGGTACCGGTCAATGTGTTAAATGGTCTACTCCTTTTCCGATGTTTCTGTACAGTCTGCGGGAAAGCTCTGTAAATGTTGCGTCAAGCTCTCAGATGTTTGGAAGGAGGCTTCTGCAGAATCGACTGGAGTGTGTTTCCCATTCCTTTTTCCGATACTGAGACTGGTGCCGGGTGTTGTGTCCGCTATAATTCGTTAAGACTTCGAAGCAGTTTCGTGCAATTGACTGTCTTTCTTGGCTATTTCAGAGACAATTGAAGAGATTATCTTTTTTTTCTGTTTTCTGGAGTAATGTTTATGGCAGACCAGTAAAGCACAAGAGATTCTCTTTCTGAAAGTACATTAGGGAAGCAAATTGGTGTTTAACATCGACATTAGCTTCAAGGTCACTGCGGCTGAGAGCAGATTTTAGATCTCGATATTTTAGTATTTGTTTTCTTTTATTTGATCTCCACCAGCTTTCAGTGTAGTAGTCTGGTCTGGATTAGTAATCCAGTGATATTTCCACAACAACACAACCTCCACATCGGCATCTATCGGAAACTAGACTATGTAGGTTAATTCTATGCTGGTTGACTCCCCTATCAAGAAGAACTTCCACGAATTTGATTATCGGGATGACACTCAGGAAGTGGCAATTAGTCAGATTGTGATTATTTTCCTCGTTAGGAGCTGGACGTAGTTGAGTAATTTTCTATATTGCTCGGTAGATGTAAGAGTTGGAGCTGGAATGAAACAGCTTCCCCAGGGACATGACTTATTGTGCAAAACAAGTCTTCAGTACTGTTGAAGGAATAATGTCAGAGCCCATTGTTTTGCCTTAACCAATGTGTTCAGCTGTTTCTTAATGTCACGTGCCAGTGAATCAATTAAGTGAAGGCTGGCATCTGTGATTCTGTGGACACAATGGCGAGGGTGGTCAAAACTTCTGGCTGAGGATGGTACCATTACTGCATTCTTGTCCTTTACACTGATGTTAAAGTCGTCCTCCAGTATTTAAAATAGGGATATTTGTGGTGCCCTCTCCACCAGAAAATTGCTTAACTATCCATCACCATTTATGACTGAATTTAGTAGAACTGCTTTCCTGTTTGTCTTGGGATCATTTCGGCCTCTCGATCACATGTTAGTACCGCTGTTTGGAAGGCAAGCAGCCAAGGGGAATAACTTGAAGGGGTTACACCAATATTTGGTACACATGGTTCTATCCCTGACATGTTCACCCACACCCATTACTGAACCACAGAGCGGCTGAATGTTAATGGTAAACTGAGGAATTATCCCGAGGAAAACGGTACAGATTGCGCTTGAATATAATTCTGCTTTTGATGCTTTTGTGGTCTACAACATCACATCAATGTCAGGAATTCTGTATTTAACGAAATTCGGCGACCCAGATCATTGAACGCATTTAAAGTGGATATTTCACTTACGAATGAATTGAGTGCGATGACAAATCAGTAATGAAAGAGGGGTTTTAGAGTCATGGACTTTTAGAGTCATACAATATGCAAACAGACCATTCAGCCCACACGTCTATGTTCACCAGTTTTCCAAAGTTGAACTAGTTATATTTTACTTCTTTTGTCACACAGCCCTCGAAACCTTTGTTGTTCATGCAGTGATCTAATTGTCTACTATACTTTGTAATTGTACGAGTCTCGACCACTTGCACTGACAGGTCCTTACAAAAACACACTACCCTCGTGAAGAAATATCTGTCCCTTCGATCACTTTTATGTCTCTTCCCTCTCACCTTAAACCTATACTCTCTGGTTTTAGACACTTCAACCTGGGGAAATGAACTTGCCTATCCTCCGCTCCATGTGCCTCATGATTTTGTAAATCTCCATAACGTCATTGTTCAGCCTCCTATGCAAACGGAGCAAAATCCCAGCCTATCCATATACCTCAAAACTCCAATTACTTTCGCATCATTTATAAAATGTTTGTTCCCCTTTCCATTTCATTACATCCTTCCTATAGCAAGGCGACAAGAATTGAACGCAGTACTGTAAATGCGGCATTCTCTTGAACAGCCACAACGTGATGTCCCAACTTATGTACTCAGTGCCCTGACGATGAAGGTAAGAATATCTAACGCCTTCTTCACTGTCCCGTCTACCAGTCTCTCCACTTTCAAGGAGATTTGTACCTGCAGCCTGGGTCTCTCTGTTTGACAACACTGCCCAGAGCCCTCCCGTTAACTGTGTAAATCTCGCCCTAATTTTCTAACAAAATGCAACACCTCGCATTTATCTGCATGAAGCTTCATCTGCCATTGCTCGGCCCACTGGTCCACTTGATCAAGATCTCACTGTTCTCTTAGAAAGCCTGTTGCACTGTTTACTATAACACCAAATTTGGTTTCAACTACAAACTTACTATCCACGTTTCCTATATTCTCATCCCAAATATTTCCAAAAACGATGAACAACAGTGGCATGGTCCTCTGGCACATGGTCACAGGCTTCGAAGTGGAAAAACAAATCTCTCACAACACCCTCTGTCTCCTACCGTCAAGCCAATTTTATATCTCATTGGCCACTTTTCCCTGAACCCCAGTGAACTAACCTAATTAACCAGCCTATCATGCGGACTTTTGTTGGACCTCACTAAGGTGCACGTGAACAACGTATGCTGATTTACCTTCATTTACCTTCGTGGTCACTTCTTCAGAAATTGCAATCTAGTTTGTGAAACACGTTTTCTCACACACAAAGCCGTGCTGACTATCCCTTATCATTTCTTGCTTTTCCAAATATGTGTAAATACTATCTCTCAGAATCTCCTCCAAACACTTCCCTACTCGTTTCATCAGACACACCGTTCCATAATCCTTTACGTTTGTTTGCAGCCTTTTTAAGTATAATATTACTATATTAGTTGTCTTCAAGTCCTCCAGGACCTCATCTGTGGCTCTCAATGATACATAGAAAAAACGAAAGAACTGCCGTTTTTGTAAATCAGACAAAGAAACAAGGTGCTGGGAAAGCTCAGCAGGTCCAGCAGCATCTGGGCAGACAAATCAGAGTTAACGTTTTGAATCCTGTGATCCGACATCAGAATTCTGAGCAATGATGCAAATAACTCAGCTCGGGGCCCCACCATTTATTCCTCAGCTTCCTGCAATGTTGTGGTTTACACGAATATATCATGGGTAGTTAGCCACGTTTATGCCCTTAAAGATTTCCATTACTGAAATTTGACCTCGTTTCAAAATATAACATTATTTTGTTTCCCCGAGTTCCCTCGCGTTCATGTCTTTCTCCACAGTAAGCAATGATACAACATATACGCGTAGGATCTCACCCATCGAGCAGGAGAAAGATGGAAGGCAGCGGGGTCGGGTAGATCAAGTCTTTGGGAAGTGTGTGAAACCAGCGTGGTCAGGCACATATAGATTGTATTGTTGAACTGGCAACAGTGTTTATGTGTTTGTTTTTTCCAGTTTAGCACCAAGGTCTGAATTCTTTGCATTTTGAATTTGTTATCTTTGGTTTTCAACGTTGTACCAAGATTCTGTACAATGGGTGGGGTGGGGAATGGGATACATTTCTATGTAAGATTGCTTCACAAGTGTCATCTTGTAAATTTTCAATCTCCTCATGATAATTGATTTGACAATAAAGCTCACAAACCTAATTTATCTCCCGTCGTTCCACACAGAGAATTTTGAAGATGTGGGTGTACCTTTAGGAGAATGAAAAGCAGCAGAACAACAAGGTACCGCAACAAGTGTTCTCAGTAAGGCAACAATTTAACACTGTGTCAAATAACTCGATTATTTCGTTGCCTGGAGAAAAAAAAACAAATTCGAAACCGGCCGTTCAATTTCAATTATACACTGGAAAAAGAATTCTAATCAAATTTGAATTGAGTATATTGACAATCTTAAAATCCAAGGATACAATCCCATTCTCTGGGGAAAAGGACTGGGGGGAAATTGAGCAGGGTTGGGTGGAGAACTGCCAAGTCCTCGCATATAGCAGACTGCTTGAAAACAAAACTCACCTTTTCCATCAGTAACCTGAAACAGAGAAATTCTGAACAAGGAGAAAGAAGACACAGAATGATTCAAAGACAAGAGACTAAAACTACCTGGTATTGAGATAAGAAGTTGTTTGTATTTATAAACCTTAATTGGGAGTTTAATCGGACAAGTATGATGGAAGGGAAGGTAAAAGAAAGCTTAGAGAAAGAAATTGTAAATAGTGGTCAATTGATTGTTCTCTGTTATACTTTAAGAAATAAAGTTGTTCATTTTTATTTTATATTGTTCCTGGCCACTCAATCTTTTACAGATTGCCGCACGGTATATATCTTTTCTGAATTGCTGGTTTTAAATTAAGCAGGAGAGTTTACCCGGTGTCGTAACACATGGCTCTATAATTTTTAAGAGGCTCTATTCTCTCCCCAGTTTCCCTTTAGCCTTTAATACCATTGTCGAAACTCTTTTGATAGTCCTTAACCTAATCAGCCAAAGCTATTTCATGCCCCTTTCTTTACCTACTGGTTTCCCTTGGAAATGAACTCTGGCACCCCGTACGCTCAAGAGATTCACTTGATCCCCGCTGTCGACAGATGACGTTTCGATCCTTCTTTTTCCTTGACCAGAGCTTCCATAGCCACGTCATATGCTGTTTCTACTGCTGCATGCATGGCCCTTCACACTAATATGAACATGCTGTCCCTGAAAACTCATTTTATTGCTTTTGAAAGACTTCAGGTAAAAACAATGACTGCAGATGCTTGAAAGCAGATTCTGGATTAGTGGTGCTGGAAAAGCACAGCAGTTCAGGCAGCATCCAAGGAGCAGTAAAATTGACGTGTATTCCTGATGAAGGGCTTTTGCCCGAAACGTCGATTTTACTGTTCCTCGGATGCTGCCTGAACTGCTGTGCTGTTCCAGCACCACTAATCCAGACTTTTGAAAGACTCCCACTTTCGTGGCGTCCCTCTACGTGTACACAGGTTCCCCCTAATAATTTGTGAGAAGTTTCTGCCTGAAATCATCAAAATTAGCCTTGTCCTAATTTTAATTTTACCTCGTGGACCAGGCCTAACATTTTCCAGAAGTATTTTGAAACGAAGAGAATTACACTCACTGGTCCCAAACTGCTCTCAATCCAACAGCTCAGTCAATTGAACTGCATTATTTTCTCAGATGAAATAAAGTTGGGCCTAGATTTGATCAGCCATGGTGTTAGTGAATGGTAAGGCAGGCATGAGATGCCGTGTATCTGCATAAAACTGTGTGTATATGTCTGTGGGCATGTGTGTTTTTATCTGTGTTTTTCTATTTCTCTGTGTGTGCTTTAGTCGATTAATGTGTGCATCTCTGCATCCGCATCTCTGAGCATTTTTGTTTCGATTGTTTTGGCAGTCAATCTATTGAAACAGAGTCATAGAGATGTACAGCACAGAAACAGACTCTTCGGTCCAACCCATCATGCCGACCAGTATTCCAACCCGATCTAGTCCCACCTGCCAGCACCCGGCCCATATCCCTCCAAACCCTTCCTATTCATATAGCAAACGAAATGTCCCTCCATCTCTCTCACTCTCTCGCCACCTATCTTTCACTCTTGTCTTTAAAATTATTTATTGCTACCTTCTGCTGGCTGCCCCCACCAATGCACAAGCAGCAGCTTTATTTGGAAAAGAAATCAAAGATAGTGACTCCCTCACATTTGAATTGAATTGGTTTGATTGTTGTGTGCACTCTAATGGATGCAGTTAAAACTTTGCAATATCTTCACTTATTGCACCATACTAGGTCGAAGATTCAGGCAGCACGTTAGCTCAATGGTTCGCACTGCTGCCTCACAGCGCCAGGGACTCACTTTTGATTACAAACTGTCTGTGTGGAATTTGCACGTCCTTGCATGTCCGTGTGGGTTTCCGGTGGGTGCTCCGGTTTCTTCACACAATGCAAAGAAATGCAGTTTAGGTAAGTTGATCATGCCAAATAATCCATAATGTTCAAGGATATGTAGGTCAGGTGGATGAGTCAGGGGTAAATGTCGAATAATAGCCTAGGGGAATGAGTCTCGTTGGATTACTCTTCAGAGGGTCGGCGCTGACTTGTTTGGTCACATGAACTGTTTCCTCACTGCATTTAGAACCACTATAGTTTAAAAAGAACATGTCATTTGGCCCAATAATTGCACACCGAAACTCCAAAGAGTAATTCACCCACACACATTCCCCTACTACATAACATTTAGCCCTAACTAATGCACCTAACCTACCCACTCCCAACGCGATGGGCAATTTAGCGTGGCTAAATCCTGCACATCTTTGGATTGTGGAAGAAATCCGCAGCACTTGGAGGAAACCCGTGCAGACACGGGAAAATGTGCAAACTCCACAAAGACAGTCGCCTGAGGCTGGAATTGAACCCGGTGCAGTGAGGAAGTCGTTGTAACCAGGGAGTCACCGTCATGCCCCTTATCTCTATTTCGATGTCCAGGTACAGATAATCAAAGATTTGGTCCAAATTTGAAACAATAATAGTTGAAATTATGGAATAGGAAAGAAAGGATAAAAAAAGAAAAAAGAACTCGATTTCCGGTGCCTTACATCCTAGTCTGTACCAAGAACACAGACTGCACCACGCCCTGCCTCCAGACCGCAGCCGGCCAGTCTCCAGCCCGCACCGGACCCATTCCCATACTGCACCAGGCAAGTTTTCAAACTGCACCGGGCTCAGACTCCAGCCCACTCTGGGCCGGGTCTCCAGACCGCACCGGGACCAGTATCCTTACAGCCCCAAACCCAGTCTCCGGACAGCACCAGGCTTCAAAACCCACGGATCCGCACCAGTCTCCGATCCTGAATTCCATTCCTGCATTCCCATCCAAATAATTCTGAAATGTTAAATGATTGACACCGATCTCCAGAAAAGAATAAAATTAATCGATAAAATTGAAGGAAGGGCAGAGCAGAGTAGATCAGGCTTGAAAAACCCAAATGCCGCCATCTTTTGGACATTTCCCAACTGCTCCGTCTTCAAAGTATAACTTTGGAGACTCAGAGAAAATTTGTCCGATTCCTGCAATGTTGTCCGTGAGATATTAACAAAAGGAGATGCACATGCACATTGTTGTCCCAATTCTACCATTGCATTGTTTCAGGACTTTGCCATACATTCTCAGAGAAATTTCGCAGAATGCATTAAAACAACGAAAGTTAGCAAAAGTGTCAGAAAATTCATCTCAAACCCTTCCAAAGTGCCTGACTCACGGTGACCTTGGATACATACCTCCCAGTACTTGACAGATATCGAGTCTGGGTTTACAAATCAATGCACTTTTTTGGTCTATATGGCTCCCTGTGTAAGTCCGATACTGAGTCATGTTTTTCTGATAAATGCACTACTGCGGTCTTCATAGTTCCCTGTGCTGGACAGAAATCTAGTCTGCGTTTATACATCAATGCACTTTTCTGGTCTGTATATCTTCCTGTGAAGGACCAATATTGTTTTATTGAAGAATGCACTGCTATGGTCTTTATAGCTTCCTATGGTGGGCAGATATTTAATCTGTTGAAGCTTTATTGCTGGAACAGCACAGCAGGTCAGGCAGCATCCAGCGAACAGGAGATTCGACGTTTCGGGCACAGGCCCTTCTTCAGGAAAGGGCCTGAAGAAGGGCCTGTGCCCGAAACGTCGAATCTCCTGTTCCCTGGATGCTGCCTGACCTGCTGTGCTGTTCCAGCAATAAAGTTTCAACTTTGATCTCCAGCATCTGCAGACCTCACTTTCTCCTCGAAGATATTTAATCTGTGTTTACAGATCAGTGCACTCCGTTGGTCTGAAGAGTTCCCTGTGCTGGGGGGATATCTAATCTGTGTCTATACATCAATGCATTTTTCTTCTCCGCACAGCTCCTGGTGCTGGACGAATATCTGGTTTTACAGATCAATGCATTGGCGTGGGCTTCATAGTTCTCCGTGCTGGACAGATATCAAGTCCAGGTTTATGGATCAATGCAGTGCTGTAGGCTGCATAGTTCACTGTGTAGGACAGATATCTAATCCGGGTTTCTTGATCTGTGCATTGCTGTGGTCTGCGACGTTTCCTATATGAGACGGGTATCTAGTCCGGGATTAAAGATCAATGCACTGATCTAGTCTGCATAGCAACCCAAGGTGGACAGATATCTAGTCCGGTATTTTAGATCAATAGCTCCCCATTGCCAAAAACATACATCTTGGCTGAGGTTATAGATCAATCCACTATTGTGGTCTGCATAGCTCTCCATGCTGGACAGATATCCTATCCCGGTTTTCTGGATCAATGCACTTCTCTTGTACGCATACCTCTCCGTATTGGACAGATATCTAGTCTGGGTTTGTAATATCAGTGATTTTCCGTGGTCTGCATAGCTCACGGTGCTGTAAAGATATCTTATAGGAGTTAATATATCAATGCATCGCTGTGATTGGAACAGCTGCCACTGATGGACAGTTATCTAGTCCTGGTTCATTGATAAATGCACTGTTGTTGTCTGTTTAGCTCGCGGGGCTGGAGAGATATCCAGTCTGGGTTTATAGATCATTGCAGTGCTGTAATCGGAATAGCTGCCAGTGCTGGACAGTTAACCAGTCCTGGTTCATTGATCAATGCACTGTTGTCATCTGCATAGCTCCCCGTGTTGGACAGATACCACGTCAGGGCTTATAGACAAATGCAATGTTGTGGTCTGCACAGTACCCTGTGATGGATAGAGATCAAGATCTAGTTTATTGATCAATTTATTTATGTGGACTGTATAGCTCCCCGTGCTGAACAGATATCTAGTCTGGTTATATAGACCTATGCACTGGAGTGTTCTGCTTAGATTCCTGTGATGGACAGATATCTAGATCGGGTTGATAGATCAATGCACTGTTGTGCTCTGAACAGCTACCTGTGCTGGGCGGATATCTAGTCCGAATTTAGAGATCAATGCACTGCTGTGTACTGCAAGTTGCCCGGCGTTGGACAGATATTTCACCCAGCTTTATGAATCTACACTGGACGAAGTGTAGAGTAATGGCAGCGCAGGCAGTGGAATGTTCCTCCTGCCGGATGTTTGAGGTAGGGGTGACCACCGATACTCCTGCCGACTTCATCTGCAGGAAATGCAGTCAGATTCTGCTCCTCACAGAACGAGTTAAGGAACTGGAACTGGAGTTGGATGAACTGAGGATTATTCGAGAGGCTGAGAATGTGATAGATAGAAACTACAGGGACATAGTTACGCCAGAGAACAGAGGTAGCTGGGTAACAGTTAGAGGTGGGAAGGGGAGGAAGCAGGCAGTGCAGGGATGCCCTGTAGTCATTCCCCTAAACAATAGGTATACTGCTTTGGTACTGGTGGGGGGGACAGCCTAGCAGGGGTAAGCTGCAGTGACCGGATCTGTGGCGTGAGGTCTGGCTCTGAGACTCAGAAGGGAAAGGGGGAGAGGAGGAGAGCGCTAGTTATAGGAGACTCTCTAGTTAGAGGGACGGACAGGCGGTTCTGTGGGCAAGGACGAGACTCTCGGATGGTTTGTTGCCTCCCGGGTGCCAGGGTCCGTGACGTCTCGGAGCGTGTCTTCAGAATCCTTAAGGGGAAGGGTGTGCAGCCAGAAGTCGTGGTGCACGTTGGAAGAGAGGTGGGGAGGTCATTCAAGAGCTCAGGGAGTTAGGCTGGAAGCTGAAAGCTAGGACAGACAGAGTCGTCATCTCTGGGTTGTTGCCGGTGCCACGTGACAGTGAGGCAAGGAATAGGGAGAGAGTGCAGTTGAACACGTGGCTGCAAGGATGGTGTACGAGGGAGGGCTTCAGGTATTTGGACAATAGGACTGCATTCTGGGAAAGGTGGGACCTGTGCAAGCAGGACGGGTTGCAGCTGAACCAGAAGGGCACCAATATCCTGGGGGGTAGGTTTGCCAGCTATCTTCGGGGGGGGGTGGGGGGTTAAACTAATTTGGCAGGGTGATGGGATCCGGACTTGTAGTCCAGCAAGTAGGCTAGCTGTTTGTCAGGATGTCCAAGTGTGTGGGGAGGCTGTGAAGAAGGTAGCACTGACAGGGAAGACTTGTGGACACAGAGATGGGTTCAAGTGCGTATACTTCAACGCAAGGAGTATCAGAAATAAGGTCGGTGAACTTAAGGCGTGGATAGGTACCTGTGACTACGATGTTGTGGCCATCACGGAAACGTGGGTAGAAGAGGGACAGGAATGGTTGTTGGAGGTTCCTGGTTATAGATGTTTCAGTAGGTTTGGGAGGGTGGTAAAAAAAAGGAGGGGGGTGGCGTTGCTAATTAGAAATGGTATAACAGCTGCAGAAAGGCAGTTCGAGGGGGATCTGCCTTTAGAGGTAGTATGGGCTGAAGTCAGAAATAGGAAAGGTGCATTCACCTCGTTGGGTGTTTACTTTAGGCCCCCCAATACCAGCAGAGATGTGGAGAAACAGATTGGGAAACAGATTTTGGAAAGGTGCAGAAGCCACAGGGTAGTAGTCATGGGCGATTTCAACTTCCCAAATATTGATTGGAAGCTCTTTAGATCAAGTAGATTGGATGGGGCGGTGTTTGTGCAGTGTGTCCAGGAAGCTATTCTAACTCAGCATGTAGATTGTCCGACCAGAGGGGGGGCCATTTTGGATTTGGTACTCGGTAATGAACCGGGACAAGTGATGGGCTTGTTAGTGGGTGAACATTTTGGTGATGGTGACCACAATTCTGTGACTTTCACCTTGGTTATAGAGAGAGATAGGTGCGTGCAACAGCGTAGATTTTACAATTGGGGGAAGGGTAATTACGATGCTGTTAGACAGGATCTGAGGAGCATAAGTTGGGAGCATAGGCTGTCAGGGAAGGATGTCGTGGAAATGTGGAACTTTTTCAAGGAACAGATACGACGTGTCCTTGATATGTATGTACCTGTCAGGCAGGAAAGAGATGGTCGTGTGAGGGAACCTTGGTTGACGAGGGACGTTGAATGTCTTGTAAAGAGGAAGAAGGAGGCTTACATAAGGTTGAGGAAACAAGGTTCAGACAGAGCAGTGGAGGGATACAGGATAGCCAGAAGGGACCTGAAGAAAGGGATTAGGAGAGCCAAGAGAGGGCATGAAAAATCTCTGGCGGATAGGATCAAGGATAACCCAAAGGCATTTTATGCGTATGTGAGAAACATGAGAATGACGAGAACGAGGGTAGGTCCATTAAAAGACAGTAGTGGGAGACTGTGTATTGAGTCGGAAGAGATAGGAGAAGTCTTGAATGAGTACTTTTCTTCAGTTTTTACGAATGAGAGGAACCGTATTGTTGAAGAGGAGAGTGTGAAACGGACTGGTAAGCTAGAGGAGATACATGTTAGGAAGGAAGATGTGTTGGACATTTTGAACAACTTGAGGATAGACACGTCCCCCGGACCTGATGGGATATATCCTAGGATTATGTGGGAAGCAAGAGAGGAAATTGCAGTACCGTTGGCAATGATCTTTCATCTTCACTGTCAACGGGGGTGGTACCAGGGGACTGGAGAGTGTCGAATGTTGTGCCCCTGTTCAAAAAAGGGAATAGGGATAACCCCGGGAATTACAGGCCAGTTAGTCTTACTTGGGTGGTAGGTAAAGTAATGGAAAGAGTATTGAGGGATAGGATTTATGAGTATCTGGAAAGGCACTGCTTGATTAGGGACTGCCAGCACGGATTTGTGAAGGGTAGGTCTTGCCTTACAAGTGTGATTGAATTCTTTGAGGAGGTGACCAAGCATGTGGATGAGGGTAGAGCAGTGGATGTAGTATACATGGATTTTAGTAAGGCATTTGATAAGGTTCCCCATGGTAGGCTTATGCGGAAAGTCAGGAGGCATGGGATAGAGGGACATTTGGCCAATTGGATAGAAAACTGGCTAACCGGTCGAAGTCAGAGAGTGGTGTAGATGGTAAATATTCAGCCTGGAGCGCAGTTCCAAGTGGAGTTCCGCAGAGATCAGTTCTGGGTCCTGTGCTGTTCGTAATTTTTATTAATGACTTGGATGAGGGAGTCGAAGGGTGGGTCAGTAAATTTGCCGATGATACGAAGATTGGTGGAGTTGTGGATAGTGTGGAGGGCTCTTGTCGGCTGCAAAGGGACTTGGATATGATGCAGACCTGGGCTGAGGAGTGGCAGATGGAGTTCAACCCTGCCAAGTGTGAGGTTGTCCATTTTGGAAAGACAAATAAGAATGCGGAATACAGGGTTAACGGTAGGGTTCTTAGTGAAGTGGAGGAACAGAGGGATCTTGGGGTCTATGTTCATAGGTCTTTGAAAGTTGCCACTCAGGTGGATAGAGCTTGTAAGAAGGCCTATGGTGTATTAGCGTTCATTAGCAGAGGGATTGAATTCAAGAGTCGTGAAGTTATGTTGCAACTGTGCAGGACTTTGGTTAGACCACATTTGGAGTACTGTGTGCAGTTCTGGTCGCCTCACTTTCGGAAAGATGTGGAAGCTTTGGAGAGGGTGCAGAGAAGATTTGCCAGGATGTTGCCTGGAATGGAGAATAGGTCGTATGAGGATAGGTTGAGAGTGCTAGGCCTTTTCTCATTGGAACGGCGAAGGATGAGGGGGTGACTTGATAGAGGTTTATAAGATGATCAGAGGAATAGATAGAGTAGACAGTCAGAAACCTTTTCCCCGGGTACAACAGAGTGTTACAAGGGGATATAAATTTAAGGTGAAGGGTGAAAGGTATAGGGGAGATGTCAGGGGTGGGTTCTTTACCCAGAGAGTGGTGGGGGCATGGAATGCGCTGCCTGTGGGAGTGGCAGAGTCAGAATCTTTGGTGACCTTTAAGCGGCAATTGGATAGGTACATGGATTGGTGCTTAAGCTCGGACAAATGTTCGGCACAACATCGTGGGCCAAAGGGCCTGTTCTGTGCTGTATTGTTCTATGTTCCATGTTCTAATGAACTGCAGTGGTCTGCATATCTCCCTGAACTAGATGGATATGTATTCGGGATTTATTGATCAATGTACTGTTGGCCTGCGTAATACCCAGTACCAGACATAGATCTACACCAGAGTTTTTGATCAATGCTTTTGTGAGGTCTGCACAGTTCACCGTGCTGTGCAGGCATCTAATCTGCGTTTTTATATCAATACACTTTTGTGGTCTGTGTAGCTCCCAGTGCTAGACAGATATCTCGTCCGGTTTTCTGTATCAAAGCACTGGTGTGATCTGCATAGCTCTCACTGTTACACAGATATCCAGATCCCGTTTACAGATCATTGCACTGCTGTGGTCGGCATAGCTGCCCGTGCTGGACAGTTAACCGACCTGAGTTCATCGATCAATGCACGGCTGTCATCTGCATAGCTCCCAGTGTTGAAAATATATCTAGTCTGGGTTTATAGATCAATACACTATTGTGGTCAGCAAAATTCCCTCTGCTGGATAGATATCTAGTCCGGGTTTATTAATGAATGCACTGCTGTGGTCTGCCCAGCTCCCAGGACTGGATAGATATCTAGGCCGGGTTTGTAGATGAATGAACTTTTGTCGTCTGCATAGTTCCCCATGCAGGACGGATACCAAGTCCGGTGTTATACATAAATGCACTGCTAGAGTTTGCATAGCTTCCCGAACTGGACAGACGTCTAGATAGGGTTTACAGATCAATGCACTGTTTTGCTCTGCATAGCTGCCTGTGCTGGACAAATATCTAGTCTCGGTTTATAGCTCAAAGCACTGTTGTGGTCTGCATAGCTTCTCGTGTAGAACAGATATCTCGTCAGTTTTTATAGATCAATGCAATTATGTGGTCTGTATAGCTCCCTGTACTGAACAAATGTCTAGACTTGTTGTATAAATCAATGCACATGAGTGGTCTTCATAGCTCTCATTTTGGACAGATATCTAATCTAGGTTTTTGATCAGTGCACTGCCGTTGTCTACCTAGCTTCCCGTGCTGGACAGATATCTCTTCCGGATTTATTGATGAATGCACTGCTGGGGTCTGCATAGTTCCCTGTGCTGGATAGACATCTCGTCCGGGTTATCACTCAATGAACTGCTGTGGTCTGCATAGCTCCCCATGCAGGACAGATACCTCGACAGGTTCTAGATATCTCATTCAGGTTTATTGATCAATGCACTGCTGTGTTGTACACAGGTATGTGCAGCTGGACAGATATACAGTCAACGTTGAAAGATCAATACACTGGCGTGTGTTGCACAGATGTGTGTGCTGGACAGATTTCTCGTCCAGGTTTACAGTTCAATGCACGTGGCGTGGTCTGCACAGTTCGCTGTGCTGACGTATATCTACTCCTTGGTTACAGATCAATGCACTACCATTGTCTGCTTAGCTCCGTGCGGTACACAGATATGTAGTCGGGGGTTATAGATGAATGCAATAATGCCGTCTGCATAGCTTCCTGTCCTGGACAGATACCTAGATCTTTGCGAGTTTTGAGAAGATTTGAAGCTAAGCTTGACGTTCTGAATGTCAGTTTCCTCGCTGAGCTGGAAGATCATTTCCAGACGTTTCGTCACCCTAATAGGTAACATCTTCACTGGGCCTCTGGGCGACGTACTGCTGTTGATTCCTGCTTTCTATTTATATGTTTAGGGCTTCTTTGGGTTGGTGATGTCAGTTCCTGTGGTTCTGTCATTTCCTGTGGTGATATCATTTCCTGTTCCTTTTCTCAGGATGTGGTAGATAGTTTCTAACTCGATGGAGTTGTTGGTCGACATTAGGGTGAAATTCCATGTTTCTTGGAAGGCTTGTGGATGTCTCTGTTTTGCTTGTCCTAGGATGGGTGTGTTGTCCCAGTCGAAGTGGTGTCCTTCCTTATCTGGATGTAAGGATACTAGCGAGAGAGGGTCATGCCGTTTTGTGATTAGCTGAACTCTATCAACCAACTCATCGAGTTACACCGCATCTACTACCCCCTGAGAAGAAAGAACAGAAAATGATATCACCACAAGAAATGACATCACCAACCCAAAGAAACCCCAACCATAAACAGACAGCAGGAATCAGCAGCAGTGCTTCAACCGGATGCCCACTGAAGCTGTTACATAGGAGGGTGACGAAACGTTGGAAATGAACCTTCCAGCTCAGCGAGAAAACCTACAACTAGACATCTAGTTCGGCTTTATACATCAATGCCCTGATGTGGTGTGCATATTTGCCTGTGGTGAACAGATATCTAATGCTAATTTATAGATAAATGCACTTCTATGGTCTGCATAACTCCCCGTGCTGGACCGATTTCCCTTCCCGTTTATGGATCAATGTACTGCTGTTGTCTGCATAGCTCCCTGTGCTGGGCAAGTATCTACCTCCAGCTTTACAAATCAACGCGATGCTGTGGTCTGCACAACTACCTGTGCTGGACAGATATCTAGTCTGGGTTTATGTCTCAATGAACTGCTGTGGTCTGCATAGCTCTTGGTGCTGGACAGATATTTAGTCTGCATTTATAGACTAATATACGCTTGTGATCTACACAGCGTTGCACATTCGTCAGATTGCTTGGTTAGTCCGAGGAGAGGCTGTTCTCCAAGGCCTCCATGCTGAACGGATATCTCCTCTGGGTTTAGGGTGTCGGGGCTGGTTTGTGAGGTGGATTGATGATGTGATGCAACTTACCATTTCATCAGATCTGGATATAGATTTAGTTCTCATTCGTTTGAACCCTCCATCTCTCACACCATTAATGATGCTGTGTGACCATGCACAAAGTATCATGCTGCTGAATACGCACTGTCCTGGCAGCAGCCACAGCCTCTTCATGTAAACACAGTCAGCCATTCCCATAGGCTTTGGGTCTCCACGTAAAAAGAAAGGATGACCTGGCGGACAAAGGCTCTCCTCACAACTCCCCTCCGCAAACCATACGCATCAAAATATCCCGTGTGTACTGAGAGCAATGGGGGCACCTGGAATGCCAGGAAGCAAACTATCAGGGACATGGAGCAACACTTCCGATGTCTGAACGGGTCAGAGTGAATCCTCCAGTACACAGACTGTATCGCTAAATCCTGTCTTATCCGTAAATTTATGTGTTATGCAGCCTTTTAATATTTCTGAAGAAAATCACAGGTTCAATGTTACCCACGTTATATTCTGGCTATAATTGTTGTTTAATGCTTATCCAATTAGAGTTTCTCTACTTGCTCCTGCTAACTTCAGTTCATGCCTATTTTTGTTTGAATGCATTTGTTCCATTTCGCGAAACCATTGATTTGATTTGGAAATAGGTGAGGCCCCAGCGCTGGACACTGTGTCGCTACAGTCGTTAACGTGCGTTAAACTGAGAAAGACTGATTAATCCTTAATTTATGCCTGGTCCCGGCTCAATCAGCAGTCCTCACCGTATTCCTGTGTCGCAACTTTGAAAGGCAAATTATTCCCTTCCATTTCCTGTGTAACAGGCATGAGAGATTAAAAAGATCTGCTTGAATTGCTGTGTAACAACCTTGAATGGCTAAATGACCTCATTCCGTTTCTGCTTAAAATACTTGATGGGCTGAATACCCTGCTTCAGTGTAGGCGCAATTATGAATGGTGCTGATTAGTTTGGAAATTTCAGTGAAGAGCCCAATTCTGACATTATGATGGAGCTAAGGCCATTGATTCTGCAGCTGCTGATAGCCTGCAGTGCCTCATGGATGCCAAGTTTTCATTTGCTCACGTCTTTAGAAGTATGTCCTATTTCGAAGGAGCAGTGCCACATAATACAGTGGGCGGTATATTCAATATGAGGATGAGACTTCACCGCCGCCAGGACCATGTGCTGGCTGGTCCTAATGATACTGTTAGGGACATATCAATCTGTGACAAGTAGTTTGGTGGCCATGTTTTCATCTTACTGGATCCCCCATCATTTCTCATAGTCTGGCTGTTGCATATTTCAGACTTTGCACTGTTCAGTCAGTCGTGGGCCTGTGGAAACTCTCTTGCTGATGGACATTGAAGTGCAACACCCTTGTTATATATCCTTGTCACCCTCAGTTATGCCTCTGATTTGTTTTCAACATCCGGGAAAAACTGATTTATCTCCGAGGGGAGGTGTGGAGGGCCCTACATGTTCACCAGCAGCAGATTTTGCTGACCTTGTCTGACCTGTTAAAATGAGATATCCCCGGTTCTGGAATCCAGGTTTTGGATTCCAGGGAACTCCATTCCTGATTGTATCCCAATGTGTTCCCGCCACTGGCGGGTATGTCCTGCTGGTGGGACAGAATGCACCCAGGAATACTGATGGGAATTTGGTAAGCGTTACCCATCCGGTCCTTATCCTTTATGTATGGCAGTTTCAGACCGTTTCCTGACCGGTCAATACAAGTAACAAAAGTAACAATGGAGTAGGTAATAATAGGTTAAAATGCTGAATGAAAGGAGCTCTAGCTGAATGTGAGTTGTATTCGCAAAACATGCTGGGTGAATCAATGTATATTTTGAGTAAAATGGATAAGCTTCAATGGTATTAGAAAGACATGACTGCAGTGTAACTAATATTGGGAACTCAATATCCAGGACATTTTACAGCTGTGAATGTTAGAGATGAAAAGTAGGTGGGGGAAATAGCTTAATAAATTATTACATCTGCATAATCATTAAAGAGGATCTTACGAACAATGTCTGAGGTTTTATCTGTATCTTATTCATTTTTGTGTTCAATGTGCCAGTTGAGTTACGTTTAGGAAGGGATTGCCACCGTGAGGCTGAGTGGGTCTCACCAAACTTAATAGGCGGAACAACTTTACGAGTCTGTCACATTCTGTACTCGACATTTCCAGGAACGTTCTTTTGCCACCATTTCCCGGGACATTGTGTGTTGGGGATTCCCTGTAATATTCTACCACCGATATTCCGGGAACATTGTATAACTGACATTCACAGGATAATTGTACAAGTGCAATTCCCTGGAACATTCTATAACTACCATTCACTGGATATTCTATAACTGATATTTCCCGGAAATTTCTGTGTCAGATGTTAGCTGTAACATCCTTGCCCAGACATTATTTGTAAACGGTCAGACGGCTGTGAAATGAACACAAAATAAAATCCTGAAGGAACAGATCCCATTCCAGGGAGAAGACGATGCTGTTCTTATGATTGTGTGTTTGTGGAGGAAGCGTTAATTGTGTTTTATGACACATTTTTGTCAGCCATTCAGACCTAACCATTTGTTTTTTGATTTCAATATATCTGAATACAGTGACACGCTTGAATATCTCACTGGCTCCCCAATCAAACTCGTCATTTTATCTAAAGGATGATATATCATGTGTTTGTTTTCCTTCCTCGCAGTTAACATAGTGACGCTCTACGTCCTACTTTATAAAGATTGCGGATTGTCTCCATGTGTCAGACGTTATCAGGGTACCATGGCAGTGGCGGATCTACTGGTCATTTTCCTTGACCTGATATTGAGGCACATTCCCATTGTTTATCACGAACATTTTCATTTCCTGGAATCCATCCCGCTGTGTAATATCCACGCCGTCTTGCTTTATGCAGCTACTGACTGCTGTCTGGTTCACCGTGGCATTCACCTTTGATCGGTTTGTGGCCATTTGCTGGCAAAAGCTGAGAAGTAAATTTTGTAGTGAGAAAACGGTGGCTTTGGCTCTTGGAGCAGTGACTATGCTAAGCAGTGTAAAGAACATTTTCTGGTACTTTCTACTCACTCCACGGTATTGGCTGCAGAACACCAGATGGTTTTGTTATGTAAAAGGATATGTTCGATACTCCCGAGTCTGGGTCGCAATCGAGTTCCTCCATTATATTCTAACTCCGGCTCTCCCATTTCTTCTCATTCTGCTACTCAATGTTTTCACCATCAGATACATTTTATTGACCAGCAGAGCCCGCAGGAGACTCCGTGTTCACACCAATGGGGACGCTCAGTATGACACAGAAATAAGAAATCGAAAAATATCTATAATTTTATTGTTTGTAATCTCGGCCAATTTCTTACTGTTATGGTCAACGTTCATGCTGTATTGTATATGGTACCGGATGTGGTGTATTGTGGAGACCGCTGTGTATCTACATCCCTTTGTGAGAGAATTGGCATTCATGTTGCAGCTCCTCAGTTGCTGCACAAACACCGTGATTTATGCCGTGACCCAGACTAAGTTCAGACAGCAGCTGAAGAATGTGTTGAAACATCCCTTTACCCAAATTCATCAATGAATCAAATTCATTCATTCATGAATACGTCCTCATTTCAATTCAATGTTTCAGCATGAACTCAGCCTGTCCCCAATGTAAAAAGCTGGGGGTAGTGCTGGTTCGTACAAACTTATCCCACAAGTGTTTAAATGGACATATTTCAATGTTTCTCTCAACCCAGAGCCTGTGAGGAAAGGCATGATCCCACAGACTGTATATTTCACTTCAATTTGTAAACAACAAAAATATACATTAAAAAGTGCCAAGCAGAAGAGGGAATGTTGTTGTTGGTTGTCCTTGTATTGAAGAAGCGGTGCTGGAGACAGACGAACTCAGGCCCACGTCCCGGTCATCAGGGAGTGGAGGGGACCGGGGCCTGAACTACGAAGTTTTGTTTAACTTACTCTCTTCATACTTTCACGTCTAGGTCACACACTCCGACCTGGCCTAAGCAGAATGTATCTCTCTACCATGTTCCCCCATTTCCGTTCAACCGCATCTATCTCTCTGTCTCTATTTCTCTCCCCATAACTCATTCCCCCTTACACCCCTGCACCCTGTCACTGCATTTCTACCAGAGTGGCAAAGAGTGTGGGAGAGAAAGAGAGAGAGAGAGAGAGATGAAGAGAGGGCCAGGGAGAGAGATCGTGGGGAGGTAGGGAGAGACAAGGTCGAGAGAGAGAGGGTGCAGAATGAGAGGTGGAGAAAGAGAGGCAGCAGAGAGCGAGATAGAGGAAGGTGGGCGCATGGAGAGCG
Organism: Chiloscyllium plagiosum; assembly: GCF_037043375.1. NCBI lineage: Eukaryota > Metazoa > Chordata > Chondrichthyes > Orectolobiformes > Hemiscylliidae > Chiloscyllium > Chiloscyllium plagiosum. The sequence continues at coordinate 49,953,398 of NW_028270167.1, forward strand.
GGGAAATGGGGAGAGGGAGGGAGCAGTGGGATAGAGGGGGGGACTGGTGAGAGTGAGACAGATGGAGGAGGGAGAGAGTGAGAGAGAGGGCCGCAGAGCAGGAGGGAGAGGGAAGGAAGAGACAGAGAGTTGGAGGGAGAGAACGAGAGTCGGAGAGAGAGGGTTGAGGGAGAAGAGGAGACAGAGAAGTGGACAGAGAATGAGATAGGGAGGGAATGGGTGAGAGACGGAGCAAGGCAGGGGTAGAGACAAACGGGGAGGGAGAGAGGGCGTGGTGGGGAATGGGAGGGGAAGAGAGAGAGTGGGAGGGCCAGGGAGTGGGGATAGAGAGAGAAAGAGAAGAGAGAGTGAGAGGGAGCGAAAGAGACTATGAGATAGAGGAGAGGGGACGGAAGGCATGGGTGAGAGGGAGGGAAGTGGGAAAACAGGGATTGAAGTTTGAAAAAGAGGGAGGGATGTTGGAGCGAGAGAGGAGGACAAGAGAGGAAGATGGGGAAAACGAAGGACGGGAAAACAGAGCGGTTTGGGGAATGAAAAGGGAGATGGAGAAGGAGAGAGCTTAGGAGATGGAAAGAGAGTGTGGGTTGGGAGGGAGAGAGAAGGACCGAAGAGATAAAGAGCTTTGCGAGAGGGAGAATTGGCAGAAAGAGAGGTGGGACAGAGGGAGTAGAGAGAGAGAGTTGGGGAGAGAGAGAGACGTGTTTGCGAAAGGGTTGCAAGAGAGAGGGTAGAGAGACAGGGGAGAGTAGGGGTGAGATAGATGTGGGGTAGAGTCAGAGACAGGGAGAAGAGAGAGAGGGATGAAAGAGTTAACGTGAGAGAGACAAACAAGACGGGAGAGACAGGAGGAAAGAGAGAGAGATGTGGAGAGACAGAGGTGGAGATAGAGAGAGCGTATGTGGAGATGGAGTGGGGAGAGAGTGAGAAAATGGCGGAGTGAGAGAGGGGGAAACTGCATGATGAGAGTACAGGGAGAGAGAGGGAGAAAGGAAGGGGATTGGATCAAGCGGAGTGAGAGAGAGAGAGATGGGGAGAGAATTAAGACGAGGTGCAGATAGAGAGGGATGGAGGAAGAGAGGCAGAGCGAGTTAATGGAGTGAAAGAGAGTGCAGTATGAGAAAAAGAGTGGAGGATAGAGAGGGAGGTAGACTGGGAGGCGGGTGCAGAATGACGGAGAGAGGGAGTGTGTAGGCAGAGAGAAAGAGTGGAAGGGAATTGGAGAGTGGAAGAGAGAGTGAGGGGCTGGTTCAGAGAGAATGACAGAGACAGAGCGTGGGATAGAGAGAAATAAGTGGGGTGGGGAAGAGCAACAGACAGTGTGGGACGGCGTTGGTGAAATAGAAAGATAGAATAGGTGGGGTATAGAAGAGAGTGTGAGTGGGTGGGGTAGAGAGACAGAAAGAGTGGGAGACGGTAGGGAGAGAGCGTGGCAGTGGCGTACAAAGAGAAAGTGGGAGGGCATGGAGAGAGAAAGTGATGGCTGAGGGTGAGATATAAGGAGGAATTTAGAGAGAGAAAGTGGAAGAGAGAGGAAGGGGAGGCGGATAGAGAGAATGGTTGGGTAGAGTGAGGGGGAAGGGGTTAGAGACAGAAGAAGGGACGTTTTGAAGGCTGATAGAGAGTGAGGGATGGGGAGAGGGTTGCATAGAGAGAGACAAAAGGGAGATGGTAAAAGAGAGAATGACAAAGACAGGGATTAAGCTGAGACAGTGAAAGGGGAAGAGAGAGAGAGGGTGAGGGTCAGTGGGAGCAGACAGCGAGAGGGTGTGAAGAAGGCAGATTGAGACAAAGGGAGTGCGATGGAGCAGCGAGGAGAGAGAGAGGCGGAGGTTGTTGGAGGGAGATTGAGTGGCAGTGTAGTATAGAGAGAAAAAATGAAAGTCGAGGCCAGTAGAGAGATAATAATCGTGGGAGGTTGTACAGAGGAATTGGGAAGGCAGTGGAGGGAGAGAAAGAGGTTTGCGTGAGAGATGTTGGGAGGGAGGTAGAGACAGAGAGGGAACACAGAGACGGTAGGAGACGAGTAGAGAGAGCGAACTGGAAGGCGTGTAGAAACAGAGAGTGGGAGGAAGTACAGAGAGTGAAAAACAAAGGGATATTGGGTGGAGACAGAGAGTAGTGATTGCAGAGACAGCGAGATGCAGGGTGTAGAGGGAGTGGGAGTGATGATGAGATAGAAACTGAGGCATTGGGAAGAGAGAGTGCAGGGCGTGGAGAGAGTCGGGTGTGTAGAGTGAGAGAGTGTGTGGGAGGGGTAAAGGGACAGTGTTGGAGGGATTAGAGAGAGAGTGTCAGAGGGTTAGAGAGAGAGAGAGCGTGTGGGGGTATAAAGAGAGAGAGGGAGAGAGAGAGTACATGATAGCGGTATAGTGAGATTGAGAAAAGGGTGGTGTGGAGTGAGAGAGGGCGAGGGAGAGGGGGAGAGTGCGGAGAGAGAGTGGAAGTGGAATAAGGACACAGAGAGAAATAGATAGGGGAGAGATAGGATGGTAGAGAGAGTGGGAGGTCGTAGAGAGAGAAGGAGAGAGTGTGAGCGGGGGCGAGAGGGAGACAATTGGAGTGAGGTAGAGAGAGAGGGGGCAGGAATAGACATGGAGAGAAGGGGAGAGGATACAGAGAGAAAGTTGGGGAAGAGAGAGAATGTGGTGATGGACAGAGTGGAAGGGGGTAGAGGAAGAGACAGTGGGAGGGATTGAGAGTGCGAGGTGTGTCAAGGACGTGAAAGTGAGAGTGGAGGGAAGAGAGAGGGATAGAGAGCATCAGGGGTATAAAGAGAGAGTGGGATGACGGTAGTGTGAGAGAGGTGGAGGTAGAGTGATTGTGCGACGGTGGTAAAGAGAGAACGTGAGTGAGATTGGGGTGGAAAGAATGAGTAAGTGTGAGGGAGTAGAGAGAGATGTGTGGAGGTGTTAGAGAGGGAGAGAGTGAGGAGTGTAGAGAGACAGAATTCGGGACTGAAGTCGAGACAGTATTTGAGAGCGTGAAAGTGAGTCAGTGGGATAAAGAGAGGATGGGAGATGCGTGGAGAGAGTTTGGGATTGGTGGAGAGATCTTAGGAGGGGATAGAGGGAGAAAGTGGGAGGGGTCTACAGAGAGCATTTAGGAGCAGATAGAGAGAGTGGAAGAGCGGAAGAGGGAGAGAGAGAGAGACTATTCGGTGGTAGACGGAGAAACAGAGAGGAGTGGGGTATTCGAGAGAGAGGGAAGATGGTAGAGATAGGGAGAGTGGGAGATTGTGAGAGAGACAGATTGAGAGTGCGTGATGGTATATAGAGAGGGGACAAGATGGAGAGAGAGTGGGATGGCGTGATGGAGAGAGAAGGGAAGAAAAGGGTGCTGAATGAGAGAGACGAGAGAGGGTGTGTGAGGGGTCGGCAGAGAGACTGGGAAGGTATAAAGAGAGAGTGAGCGAGAGACTGTTAGGCACAGAGAGAAAAAATGGGAGAGATATAAACTGGAAGGATGGTAGAGAGAGGGCGTGGTAGTGTATACAAAGAGAGAGATGGGGAAAGTGGGAGGTAATAGACAAAGCGAGAGAGTGATTGGAGTGACTAGAGAGAGGGAAGGGTGGAGTGTGTAGTAATGGGGCAGCGGAAGAGAATGGGAGTGGGTCGAGTGTCAGTGAGTGGGATGGATTTGGAACGCGAGAGTGTGGGGTCTATGTAGAGAGAGACGGGTAGAGAAAGAGACAGTGAAACGGTGTAGCAGTGAAAAGGTGGAAGAGCGAGGGAGAGTGGGAAGTGGGCAGTGAGTGTGGAGGTTGTGAAAGGGGGATAGAAACAGAAAGAGAGTGGGTACAGAGTGGGTAGTGGGAAGAGATATCGAGAGTGGGAGAGTTTTGCACAGAGAAAGAGAGTACTAGGGGATTGGAGAGAGTGGGAGTCGGGTTAAGAGAGAATGGCTGAGACCGGGAATGGAGTACAGACGGAAAGTGGAAGAAGGAAGAGAGGGCGAGGTGGGAGGGTGTTGGAGGGAGATAAAGGGAGTGCGAGAGTGCAGTAGAGAGAGAGAAAGTGAAAGTGAAGGGAAGTAGAGAGACAGAAAGTGAGAAGGGGTAGAGAGAGTGGAAAGGGTGTGGATGGAGAGAGTGGGCTTTGAGAGATATACTATAAGGGAATAGAGAGAGAGGTTGCAGAGAATGTGGGAGGCGAGTAGAGAAAGATACGGAGGTGTGTAGAAAAGTCGAGTAGGAGAAGGTAGAGAGAGAAATACACAGAGAGTGAGGGGGTTGACAGAGAGTGGACGGGTGTGGGGTTTAAGAGAGATTTTAGGATGGTGTAGAGAGAGAGGGTAGAGAGTGTGGGAAGTGGGCAGAGAGAGAGAATGGGAGGGAATCTAGAAAGAGAGTGGGAGGATGTACAGACAGAATTAGACAGAGCGAGGGAGAGTTCGAGAGAGTGAGTGGGAACAGGGAGAGAGAGTGGTGGAGGATGTACTGAGATAGATTATGAGTGTGTGTAGAGAGTGTCAGATGGGTAGAAGGAGAGACTGGGAGTGGATAGATAAAGTGGGATAGAAGTACGCAGAAAGAGAATGAGCAGTTTCAGAAAGTGAGCGGGGGAGTACAGAGGGTTTAGAGGGATGAGTGTGTGAAAGGAGAGGTGGTGAGTGTTGGAGTGGAGTTAAGAGAGAGAGAGACTGGGAGGGAGTAGGAAGAGGGAGTGGGCAGATAGAGAGATAGGGAGTGAGGGTGGGAGGGCTGCCCAGAGAGAGGTTTGGAAATCGGTAGAGAAAGAGTGGGGTGGCAGAGAGAGAAGTCATGATTTGGAGATGCCGATGATGGACTGGGGTGTACAAAGTTAAAAACCACACAACACCAGGTTATAGTCCAACAGGTTTAATTGGAAGCACACTAGCTTTCGGAGCGACGCTCCTTCATCAGGTGATAGTGGAGGGCTCGATCGTAACACAGAATTTATAGCAAAAATTTACAGTGTGATGTAACTGAAATTATACATTGAAAAATTGATTGTATATTAAGCCTTTCATCTGTTCGAATACAGTGAAACTGTGACTGTATTCTAACTGATGAAAGGCTTAACAGACAATCAATTTTTCAACGCATAATTTCAGTTACATCACACTGTAAATGTTTGCTGTAGATTTTGTGTTCCGATCGATCCCTCCACTATCACCTGATGAAGAAGCGTCGCTCCGAAAGCTAGTGTGCTTCCAATTAAACCTGGTGGACTATAACCTGGAGTTGTGTGATTTTTAACTTGGCAGAGAGAGAGTGTGGGTTGGTTGTAGAGTTGGAAAGAGGGAGTGAAAGAGAAAGCGAGAATGTCATGGAGGTAAAGTGAAAGATAAGTGGAGGAGGGGAGGGAGAGAGAGACAGAGAGAGACTGGGAGGCGTTAGAGGTAGTGAGAACCAGAGTGGCAGAGGTGAAAGATGGATAGATCACGGCAAGGAGGTAAAGATGTAGAGTGGAATGAGAAATTGAGCAGGGCGTAGAGAGAACGTCGGAGGGTGGCAGAGAAAGAAATTGAATGGGATTAGGGTAGAGAGGGTGAATGAGTGTAAGGGGCTAGTGTGAGAGGCGGACGTGGAGAAAGAATGAACAGACAGAGTGGCTTGTTTTGAGTAAGAGAGACTGTGTGATGGGGTCGAGAGATAGTTTGGGAGAAGTGTAGAGAGAACGGGGAGAGTTGAGTGAAAGAACAAGAGGGATGGGGAGAGAGGGAGAGGGGTATGACTGTATAGGAAGAGGAAGAAGCGTGTGGACAGAGAAATGGAGAGAGGGCACGAGAGGATAGATAGAGAGAGTGAGATGTGGATAAAGGGAGAGAGAAAGCTACGGGATATACAGAGAGAGAGAGGAGTATAGACAGAGTGAGTGGGGGTACAAAGAGAAATGGAAGGGGTGGTGGACGGGAGGGAAAGAGAATGAGTTAAATTTGTGCAGAGAGAGAGTCACCGGGAGACGAATGAGAATGGGATTAGAGTAAAGAGACAGTGAGTGGAGTACAGACGGAAAGAGAGGAAGTTGGTAAAAAGAGACAGAGTGGGAGGGGGCTGGAGAGATACAGAGTGCGGAGGAGTGGTGAGAGAGAATAGGGGAGGGGTTGTGGCAGATATACGTTGGGTTGTTGAGTAGTGAGAAAGTGTGTGGGAGGGGATAAGAGATTGGAGTGCTTTAAACATCGAGCGTGGGGGAGTAGACAGAGAGAAGGAGGTGTCGAGACAGAGAGACTGGAAGGTGGTATGGAGAGAGTGAGGGAGAGAGAGAGTGAGAATTGCAGGGGCATCGTCAGAGACAGCGAGAGAGAGGGAGGTGGAAGAGAGAGAGTGAGAGAGAAGGAGGGGTATTGAAAGAGGGAGACAAAGGAGGGTGTAGAGAGTGAGAGAGAGACAGTTGTGCCGTGGTAGAGAATGAGAGGAAGGAGTGGGATAAGCGATAAAGAGAGGAAGGGGTCAAGACAGATAGGGAGTGGGCGTAGAGGGAGTGAGAATATTAAGTTATGGAGAGAGAGAGAGACAGAGTGTGGTTGGGGTAAAGAGAAAAATAATTGCAGGGAGATAGAGAGGGAGGTGGTAAAAACAGAGAGTGAATTTGAGAGCGTAGAGGGAGCAAGGTGAGGAGGGGTAGAGAAAGAGTGGGATGTGTAGAGTGAGAGATATTGTGGGAGGAGTTAGGGAGACAGAATGGGAAGAGGTGCAGAGAGCGAGAGCGAGATGGGTAGAGGGAGAGCGAGAGTGGGGGTATTGAGAGAGTGAGAGACAGGGTTAGGGATAGAGAGTGGTATTGCCGTATATGGATAGAGATTGGCAGAATTGGTAGAAAGAGAGAGAGGAAGACAGGGTCGTGGGGTTGAGCGGGAAGAGGTAGTGAGAGAGGGAGAAGGATAGTGGAAGAGGGAGGGGGTTGAGGGAGAGGTTTAGAGAGAGAATGGAAGGGTGGAAGAGTGAGAGCGTGGGAGGTGGTACAGAGAGAGGTACAGAGAGAGTGGGGAAGACAAAGAGAGACAGTGGGTAGGATTCCGGGAGAGTGGGATGGGTAGACAGGGAGCGGGAGGATAAGAGGCCATTTGAGACAGAGCGGGGGTATAGAGAGAGAGTGGGTGACGGGCAGAGGGAGAGATAGAGTGTGAGTGGGAGTGGGTAGAGAGAGAGTGAGTGTAAGGAGGAGAGAGCGCAATGTGGGGAGGGAGTAGAGACAGAGAGAGAAGTGTTGTAGAGTTAGTGTCTTTGGGAGTGGAATGGGGATTGGAGTGGGAAAGGAGTAGGGACGGAATGAGAGAGCAGCATAAAGAAAGAGAATGTGACGGGTTTGGAGAGAGAGTGCGGGGGAGGGAGTAGAGAGACCATGGGAGATGGGTAGAGGGAGAGCGAGAGTGTGAGGTGTAAAGAGAGTGTGAGTAGGAGAGGGTATACAGAAAGAAAGAAGAACGGCCTAAAAGTGATAAGGAGAGAGAGAAGATGGTAGGGAAAGCCAGACTGGGTGCCAGAGAAAGATTCAGAGAGAGAGTGGAGTGAGGGTGCAGGAAGAAAATGCGAGGAATGGTGCTAGAGAGAGTTGGATGGCAGGATAGAGAGAGTGAATCGTGTCAGAGGTGTGCACAGAGAGAAATGCGTGGGTCGAGAGACGAGTGGGAGGGTGACACAGTGACTGTAGGTGGGGGCAGAGAGATTTAAAGAGGGAAACGGCAACAGATAGAGAGAGGGAGGGAGTAGAGGGCGAAAGAGGGAGAGACAGAATGGGAGGGTGGTGGATATAGAGAGTTTCAGAGTGTACAAAAATAGATCGAGAGAGAATGGGAGTGGATAGAGCGAGGATGGGTGGCTGTATAGAGAGAGAGAGGAAGGGGATAGAGAGAAAGAGTGCGAGAGATATCGACAGAAAGCCAGTGAGGGGTGAAAGAAAGAGTGAGAAATATATGGTGAGACATAGTGGGATTGGAGTATAGATACAGGGAGAGGGGCAGGGGTAGGAGAGAGTGTGGGAGTGGGATACAGTTAGAAGGGAGAGAGGGATGGATAGGTTTTGGACACAGAGCGACAGGGAGAGAGAGTGGTGGGTAGTGAGAGAGAGGTGGAGGGGGTAGAGAGAGACAGTGGGAAGAGGTTGTAAGGCGAGAGAGTGAAAGGGATGTAGAGAGAGAGAGAGAGTGAGGGAATAAAGAGAGAGAGTGGAATGGGATAGAGAGAGAGAAAGAGACAAATTGGGAGAGTGAAGAGAGAGGGAGTGTGAGGAAGGGGAGAGACAGAGATGCGGAAGGTATGTAGAGAGTGAGAGTGAGGTGGGAGAGTGATATAGTGTGTGGGGAAGAGAAAGTGTGGAGGGGAGAGATAGAGTGAATGAGCGTGGGGTAGAGAGAGGCTGGGAAGGTGTAGGGAGAGAGTGGGAGGACATGGAGAGATATGGTTGTGGGAGGGAATAGAGAGAGAAAGTTAGGGTGTGTTGTGAGAGAGAGTGTGACAGGGGAAGGCGGGTGAGAGAGTGGGAGAATGTGTGCAGAGAGACAGAGCTTGCGAGAAGGCAGAGAGAGGGAGAAGCGCAGAGTGAGAGAGTGTGGTTAGGTGGTAAAGAGAGAGATGGTAGTGGATAGTGTCAGAGAGTTGTTTGTGTGGAGTGATAGACGTAGTGGATGGGAACACGAGAGAGAAAGAGTATGTAGAGAGAGGGATGGATAGACAGACAGAGCTTGGGAGTGAACAGAGAGAGCGGGCGTGACAGAGAAGTTGTGTGGGTGGCGGTAGGGGATTGGGGAGTAGAGATAGAGTACGGGATAGTTAAAGAAGAAGTGGGAGGCAAATATTGGAAGTGATGCAGATACACAGAGTGTGGGGTAGAGAGAGATTCGGAGGAGTATAGCGAGATTGAGAGTTTGAAAGAGAGAGAGAGTGAGTTGGTAGAGAGCGTGTGGGAAGGATTATAGCGAAAGAGAGTTGGATAAGATACACAGACAGATAGAGATAGAGAGGGAGGGGGTAAAGAGAGGATGGGGCGTGTAGAGAAGGAGTAAGAAGGGTAGAGAGAGAGTGTTTGTGGTAGAGAGAGGTAGGCGTGGAGAGACAGAAAGAGGAAGTGGAGAGAAAGAGAAAGGAAGATGGTGTAGAGAGAGACAGAGAGAGTGGAATGGGTAGAGGGAATGATTTGTTGGATAGAAGATAGAGACAGAATTGGTGTGTATAGGGAGACAGTCGGAGGGTGTAGAGGCAGCGCGAGATACAGGGCGATTAGAGAGAGAGTGGGAGTTATTTGAGGGGTGGGAACGAAGCAGACAGAATTGGCGTCGAGAGAGAGTGCTGTGGGTTAAAGAGACTAAGACGATGATAATGGTGTGGATTCGAAAGTGACATTGTGAGGAGGGAAGATAGGTAGAGAGAAGGAGGGATGGAGAGAGAGTAAGAAAGTTGTAGACAGAGAGTGGGGTAATAAAGACAGTGAGAGTAGACGGGGATAGAGAGACACAGAGACGACGTGGGAGGGTGAAGACATAAATGTCCCCCTCTCTCTATCCCCCATTACTATGTCCCCCCTCTCTCTGCCCTCCGACCCCCCTTATGTCCCTCTCTGTCGCCCCCTCTATCTCTCCCTCTCTCTCGTTCCCCTCTCTATCCCCTACTCTGTCCACTCTCTCTGTCCCCTCTCTCTCTCTCTCCACCTCTCTCTGTGCCCCCACTCTCTGACCCCTTCTATCTCCCTGCGCTCTCTAACCCCTCTCTCTGTTCCCGTAAAGACACTGAGAGTGAGGCAGTGTGTAGGGGAGAGAGAGTGTGGAGGGGAAGGATCGAGTGAATGGACGTAGTGTAGAGAGATTGTGGGAAGGGGTCTGGAGAGAGTGTAGGCGGGTGTAGAGAGGGAGACATTGGTGGGAAGGGCATACAGAGAGAGAGTTGAGGTGTGATGTGAGAGTGGCGGAGTGGAAAGTGAAAGAAAGAGTGAGAGAATGAGTGTGGAGAGAAATGGTTGGGGAGAGAGAGGCATAGCTTGGGAGTGGAAGTGAGAGCGAGGGAGAGGGTTTCGAGTGAGACAGAGAGTTGGGTGTGTGGACGGAAAGAGTGGCTGGGAGTGTGATGCGATTGTGAGAGCGAGCATGAGTGCATAGAGAGAGTGAAGGGTAGACAGAGACAAAGCCTGGGAGGGGAAAATAGAGAGAAGAGCGGGGAGAGATTGAGATTTTGTGAGTGATAAAGGAAGACAGCGTGGGTGTAGAAAGAGACAGTGTGAGGTTGTTAAAAATGGAGTGAGAAGCGGATATTGGGATTGGTGTAGATAGATAGAATGTTGGGAGGAGAAGATTCTCAGAGAATATGGAGAGATTGAGAGATTGAAAATGAGAGAGTGGGTTGACAGAGAGAGTGGTCAGGATTATAGAGAAATTGAGAGAAGGGAGGGGATAAGAGACAGATAGAGAGACAGTGGCGGAAAGGAGAGAGTGGAGATGTAGAGAGTGAGTGGGAGCTGATAAAGAGAGGAAGGGATGGAGAGAAAGAGAGAGTATGAGATTACAGATGGCGAGACATGCAGAGAGAGTGGGAGGGGCACAGAGAGTGATCAGGTAGAATGGAGAGAGAGACAATGAGGCGTGTATAGAGAGAGCGGGCAAGATGAGAGAAATAGAGAGAGAGGCATGGGAGACAAACTGAGTGTGGGAGGCGGTGGAGAGTGTGGCATTTTATTGAGGGCGTAGGACGAGGAGGAGTGGTGAAGGGTGCAAAGAGAGAGTGCGAGTGAGTTAAAGAGTGAAAAAGGAAGACAGTGGGTGTCGTGTAGATAGCTAGATCGTGGGGTAGAGGGATAAAGAAAGAGTGGGAGGAGTACAGACAGATAGAGAGAGTGGAAGAGAGAGGGGAGAGGGTGGAGAGAGTGGGAGGGGATTAGAGGCAGAGAGAGGGAGAGAGGCAGAGGAGGTATGTCGGGAGATAATGAATGGAGAGGGTAGAAAAAGGAGGAGACTGCGGTATGCAGAGAAAAACAGTGGTGGGGAAGACAGAAAGTGTGAAGGTGTAGAGAGAGAGTGCAGAGGAGTGCAGAGAGAGTGGGAGAGAGGTTGAGGGAGTGAAAGTGGGAGGTGGCCAGCTAAAGAGAGAGTTGGGGGGACAGGGGATAGACAGAGAGCAGAAGCGAGTTAGAGTGCGAGAGTAGGTTGTGGATAGAGAGAGAGAGAGAGGAAATGGAGGGAGGTGAAGAGAAAGACGACGTATTGGCAGTATAGTTTGCTTGAGATTGGAAGGGGTAGGAAAAAAGACCAAGAGAGCGGCGGGGGGTTAGTGAGGAACAGAGTGGACGGTATTAGAGAGAGCATGTGTGAAGGGGAGAACAGAGGGTAAGAGACAGAAAGTGGGATTGGGTTAGAGAGAGAGAGTGAATGTGGGGGAGTAGTGAGAGAGAATTGGGGAGTAGGTAGAGAGAATGAGAGATTGACCATGAGTGTGGATGAGCGTGGAGTAGAGAGAGTGAGAGTGGCGTGGAAAGAGAGAGGGAGAGAGCGACCGCGAGACTAGAGGGGGTAGAGAGAAGGGGGGAGATAGAGTCTGACTGGGCTGGGTGTGAGAAAGGGGGTAGAGAGAGACAGGGGCACGTGGGGAGGTGGTAGAGGGAGAGAGATGGGCGTCTGGAGTGTGAGAGATTGTGGGAGGGAGTTGATGGAAAGTGTGGACGTGGGATAGAGAGAACGCTACAGTGGGAGTTTGTCCAGAGAGAGGGATGGGGAGAGAGCGGGTGTGGGAGGGAAATAGCGAGAGAGTGGGAGAGATTAGCGAGAGACAGTAGTGGGGTGTAGATAGAGAGAGTGCGAGGGGGTTAAAGAGAGAGAGAATTGGACCCTGGGAGTAGTGTAGATAGATAAAGAGTGGAGTAGAGAAAGTGTGATGGAGGGCTGTATTGAGAGATAGAGAGTGAAAGAGAGAGGGGAAGATTAGAGAGGGAGAGTGGCGGACGTAGAAGGAGAGAGTGGTTGGATGTTAAAGAGGGAGAGTGGGAGTGGGTAGAGGAAGTGAGTAGTAGGGTTGCAGAGAAAGAGAGACAGGGTTGACGTTGAGAGTCTGAGACAGAGAGGAAGGGGATTGAGACAGACAGAGGTAGTGGGCAGAGAGAGAGGGTTGGAGGAGATTGAAGAGCGAGAGTACAGGGGTGTGGAGAGAAAGAGTGTGAAGTGATTAGAGAAAAAACAGAATGTGTCGGTGGGGGTATAGACAGAATGGGAACGGGTTAGAGAGGGAGAGTGGGAGGGGGTAGACAGAGAGAGAAGGTGGGGGACAGAGAGAGAATGTTTGATAAAGGGGTAGACGGAAAGAGGGTGTCAGGAATACTGAGAGTAGGAGGTGTAGAGGGAAGGACAGAGGGACAAGAGGGGTAGAGAGAATGCAAGAGGGAGAGAGGCGGTAGAGAAAGAGAGAAAGTGACACGGTGGTAGAGAGAGTGTGTGTGGGAGTCGAGAGAGAGTTGGAGAAGGGTAGCGAGAGAAAGTGGGAATGGAGTGTGAGAGAGTTTGAGGGGTTGAGAGATTGTGTGAGATGTGAATAGAGAGAGAGAGACAGGGACAGGTGATGAAGGGGAGAGTGAGTGGAGTTTAGACTGAGAGGGAGTGTGGGATGGGGTAGAGAGTGAAAGAGAGCGGAATAGCGAGAGAGCGTAAGTGAGGTGGATAGAACGAAAGAATGTGAGGTGTCACAGCGGAAGGGAGGGATGGGCAGAGAGAGATTGGAATAGCATTATAGAGACGGGGAGGGAGGATAGTAGAGAGAGGAGTCAAAGAGGCGGGGCAGAGAGAGAGTTGGATGCTATAGAGAGAGGGGGATGTCAGTACAGAGAGATGGGCAGGGAAGGTGCTAGAGAGAGAGGCATAGAGAGAGGGAGGGTGCAGAAAGAGACTGGGAGGAGGTAGAGAGAGAGAATGGAAGTGGGATTGAGACCGAGAGGAGGACATGGATAGAAAGAGAGAGGGAGAAGGAGTGGGTGGAAAGACAGAGAGAGAAGGAGGTGTAGAGAGAGAGAATGAGTGTGGGCAGATAGACAGTGAAAGTGGGAGGGGGTAGACAGAGAGACAGAGAGGAAAAGTCTCAGGGGTAGTTATAGAGAGTGGGAGGGGCGAGCGCATGACAGAGAAAATAGTGACTGATAGAACTGATATGGGGCAGAGAGAGAGTGAATGTTAGGGAGTAGAGAGAGAAAGAGATTTTGAGGGGATAGAGAGAGAGAAAGTGGGGGTAAAGAGAGCGATTGTGGGAGAGGGAATAGTGAAGTTGGGAGTAAGGTAGGGAGAGCGCGAGAGTGGAATGGGTTACAGAGAGAGGATGGAAAAAGAGAGTGGGTTGGTGGTAGAGAGAGAGGGGAAATGTATATATAGAGACAGTGGTAGGTAGAGAGGCACGGGTGGTGTAGAGTGAAGTGGAGGCTGGTACAGAGAGAGAGAACGAGGGAGCAAAAAGAGATAAAGTTAGGAGAGAGAGTGTGTGTGAGAGTATGGAGAGAGGGTGAGAGTGGTGATAGAGAATGAGCGTGCAAGGGACAGAGAGAGAATGAGTGGGAGGATTAGAGAGAGTGTGTGAGGACTAGGGAGACGGAACGAGTGGGAGTGGGTAGGGATAGAGAGGGTGAGACGTTGGTAAAGAGAGAGATGGGGAGAAATAGAGAGAGTGGGCTGGACGTATATATAGAAGGATGGAGGGGTTTGAAACACAGCGAGAGAGAGATAATGAGAGGTGGAGTGTAGATTGGGAGACGTGGAGCGGGGTAGAGAGAGTTTAGGAGGATGGTATAGACAGAGCTTGAGTGGGAGTGGGTTTAGGAACAGTGAGACCTAGAGTAGGAGGGGTGAGGGGGGAACGGGAGAGGGAGGAGGGTACAAAGAGCGACAGTTGGATGAGGATAGAAGGAGTGTGTTTGGGGAAATAGATAGATGGACTGGAAGAGGGTCAGAGCATTTTTCGGAGAGAATTGGAGTTGAATGAGAGACAGTGGAAGGGGATAGAGGAAGAGAGAATGGGAGGGTGGTAGAAAGAGAAAGAGTGGGAAGCTGCATAGAGAGAGACAGAAATGTACAGTGGGAGGGGGTTGATATAGCTCTTGGGCTTAGAGAGAGAGAGTCAGATGACGGTAGAGAGGGAGAGATTGGGAGTGAGGTACAGAGAGAGTGAAAAGCCGGGTAGAGATAGAGAGAGATGTTGAGTTGATAGGAGGGAGGGGAGTGGGAAGGGATGGAGCGACAGGTAGCGTGGGGGATGATGAGCAAGACAGTGGTTGAGTGGTAGAGGGACAGTGGAACGGGGTAAGGAGTACGAGAGGGAATGGGTGTAAGGTAGAGATCGAGAGTGAGAGATGGGGTAGACAAAGCGAGAGAGAGAAGAACGGGTGCAGAGAGTGTGTGGAGAGCATAGAGTAAGAATAGGAGGGGTGTAGACATACGAAGAAAGAGTAGTGGGTATATGAAGAGCGAGAGTGGGGGTTGTGAGAGTGTGGGGTAGGGAGAGAAATACAGACAAAGTGAAATTGTGATGGGGTAGTGAGGGAGTGTATGTGTGAAGGAGGAGACAGAGAGAAATGGGGGCGGAGTAAATAGAGACCGTGCAGATTTGGAGTGAAAGAGTGTGGGAGAGGGGGATACAGAAATTACGGGAGCGGGATTGAGAGAGAGTGGGAGTGGGATAGACAGGGATGGAGATATGGATGTAGAAACAGAAAGGTTGGGATGTCAGTACAGAGGGGGAGAAAGAGGAGCGATGGAGACAGTGGAAAAAGAGACAGATAGAGGGAGTGGGGATAGGGAGAGGCAGAGAGCGTGTGAGAAAGCGATATAGAGAGACAGACTAGCAAGGCATAGAGAAGGAATGATGGCGCAGAGACGCATAGAGACATATGGAGTTGGTAGGGAGTGATTGGGAGGAGTGAAGAAAGATAATGTGTGGGGGTGTTGACCGAGAGCGTGGTGGAGGTGCAGAGGTCGACGGAGGGTGGGAGCGGAAGAAAGTTTGAGACTGTGTGGGAAGGGTTGAGAGAGAGTGCAAGTGAGGGAGAGAACGACAGTCGGAGAGGGATAGACAGAGAGAGAAGAAGGGGTAGAGTGAGAGAGAGTGTGAGGGAATAGAGTGAGAGTGGGAGGGTGTAGAGAGAGAAGGAGAGAGAATGGGAGGGTGAGCGGGAGAGTGAGTGGGTGGGAGATGAGAAAGAGTGGGGAGAGAGAGGATGCAAAAACAGAGAAAATGGGATGGGGAGGGTCAGGGAGAGGGGGTGTGAGGGAGTAGAGAGAGAAAGAGAGTCAGGGTGCAGAGTGAGAGAGTGTGGGAGTGGGTACAGAGAGAAGGTAACAGAGGTAGAGTGGGAGTTGGGTCGAGAGAGAGTGGGAGGGGGTATAGAAAGATGGAGAGAGGTAGTGGGATGGGGTATCGAGAGAGAGAGAGGACCAATGGACCGGGGGAGAGAGAAAGACAGGCAGAGAGAGGAGGAGCTAGCGGAAGGGTGAGAGGTAAGGGGAGGAGGCAGAGTTTCGGTATGTTAGAGAGAGTGAGACAGAAAGAGTGGGAGGGGAAGAGAGAGTGTGAGGCAGGTAGATAGAGAGTGGGAGAATATAGAGGGGGAGGCAGAGAGACAGGAATGGGGAGAGACAGGAATAGGGAGAGACAGAGAAGGGCGATGGAAACACAGAAAGAGAGGGGGGATTGGGTTCGAAAGAGAGACAGAGTGAGGGGGAGGGGTAGAGATAGTATGTGCTTGGGTGGCACAGACAGAGAGAGTGAGCGTGGGAGGGATGTGAAATCGGTAGACAGTAAGAGCTGGAGAGGGGGTGTGAGATGGTAACAGAGAGGGAACGGAGGAGATAGAGAGCGCGGGATGAGGACAGAGACAAAGATAGGGAGGTAGGAATTAGAAATAGAGAGAGAAGGATGGAGAAACAGTGGCAGAGATTGATGGAAAGGCGTTAAAGAGAGACGGTGGGATAGGGTGGGGAGAGAGTGAGAGGGGTTAGAGAGAGAGAGAAAGATAGAGATGGACGGCTTAGACACAGAGGAAGGGGGTAAGTAAGGAAGTGGGAAGGGTGCAGTGGGACAGACGGAGAGGACGTGTGGGAAAGGGGAGACAGAGTGGGCGGGTGTAGAGAGAGAAAAAAGAGTGAAAGATGGAGGGGAAGAGAGAGAATGTGGGAGGGGAAGCTGTTCGAAGAGCGGGCGTAAAGGTAGAGAGAGAGTGGGAGCAGCTTGGAAAGAGAGAGAGACAGAGATTGAGAGGGGATAGAGAGAGAGAGGTGAACCATTGGTCGATCGAGAAAGAGTAGGTTGCCCAGAGAAAGACGAGTTTTGGGGTTAGAGAGAGAATGGGGTGGATGGAGTGTGGGTGTGGGGTAGATGAAGAGAGGCAGAGGCAGAGGAATAGTGTGGCGGCAGACAGAAAGTGCGAGGGATGTAGAGAGAGATTGGATGGGGTGTAGTGAGAGAGAGAGAATGATTGGGATGTGATAGAGAGAGAGGGATGTGGGGAGAGAGAATGTGATGGACGAAAAGAGAAGGCGAGAGTTTAGACAGAAAGTCAGACAGAGAAAAAGAAAGAAGGAGGGGTAGAGAGAGATATAAGGGGTACAAAGGGAGAGAGTGAGTCGAGAGAGAGTGTCGGAGGATGCAGGCAGAGAGAGACAGAGATAATGGGAGGATAATAGAGAGACTGAGTGGGTTGACAGTCGACGGATAAAGAGAGTGTGGAGGGTTGTATAATGTGAGAGAGTGTGAGGAGTAGTCAGAAAGAGACAGTGAAAGGGGATACAGCGAGAGAGAATGGGAGGGAGGGAGAGAGTGGGCAAGCGTAGAGAGAGAGGGATCGGTTAACACGAGTGAGGGAGAGTTTGAAAGTGGTGTAGAGACAGAAAGAGAGAGAGGAATACAAAGACAGAGAGTGGGAGCGCAGTACAGACAAAACGAGGGAGGGATGTGAAGGGAGAGTGTGTGGGACGGGATAGAGAGTACGGGTAACAGAGATAGTAGAGGGTAGACAGGTAGAATATGGGGTAAAGAGAGACACAGAGAAAAAAAACACGAGAGAAGGGGTAGAGAGAGAATGAGGGATATAGAGACAGAGAGGAATATAGAACATAGAATATTACAGCGCAGTACAGGCCTTTCGGCCCTCGATGTTGCGCCAACCTGTCATACCAATCTGAAGCCCATCTAACCTACACTATTCCATGTACGTCCAGACTCTTGTCCAATGACGACTTAAATGTACTTAAAGTTGGCAAATCTACTACCGTTGCAGGCAAAGCATTCCATATTGTTTCCACTCTGAGTAAAGAAACTACCTCTGACATCTGTCCTATATCTATCACCCCTCAATCTATGCCCCCTCGTGCTCACCGTCACCATACTTGGAAAAAGGCTTTCCCTGTCCACCCTATCTAACCCTCTGATTATCTTATATGACTCTATTAAGTCACCTCTCACCCTTCTTCTCCCCAACGAAAACAGCCTCAAGTCCCTCAGCCTTTCCTCGTAAGACCGTTCCTCCATACCAGGCAACATATAGTAAATCTCCTCTGCACCCTTTTCAAAGCTTCCACATCCTTCATATAATGCGTTGAGCAGAACTGTACACAATATTCCAAGTGCGGCCGCACTAGAGTTTTGTACAGCTGTAACATAATCTCCTGGTTCTTGAACTCGATCTCTCTATTAATAAAAGCTAAAACCCTGTCTGCCTTCTTAACAATCCTGCAAATCTGGGTGGCAACTTACAAGTATCTGTGCACCTGGACACCGAGATCTCTCTGCTCATCTACACTACCAAGAATCTTACCATAAGCCCAGTACTTTGCATTCCGGTAACTCCAACCAAAGTGAATCACCTCACTCTTGTCCCCATTAAACTCCATTTGCCACCTCTCAGCCCATCTCTGCAGCTTATCTCTGTCTCACTGTAACCTACAACATCCTTCATCACTATCCACAACTCCACCGACCTCATCCAGGGCGTTTCTACAAATGACGAACTGCAGTGGACCCAACACCGACCCTTGCAGTACACCACTAACAACTGGACTCCAGGATGAACATTTCCCATCAACCACCAACCTCTGTCTTCTTTCAGCAGTCTAATTAATTTTCCAAACTGCTATACCTCCCATAATCTCATTCCTCCGCATTTTGTACAGTGGCCGACTGTGGGGAACCTTATCAAACGTCTTGCTGAAATCCATATACACCACATCAACCTGTTTACTATCATCTACCTGTTTGGCCACCTTCTCAAGAACTCAATAAGATTTGTGAGGCACGATAAACCTGCATAAAACCGTGCTGTCTATCCCTAATGAAATTATTCTTTTACAGATGATTGTAAATCCGACATCTTAGAACCTTTTCCACCACTTTACCAACAGCTGAAGTAAGGCTTACTGGTCTATAATTACCAGGGTTGTATCTACTCCCCTTATTGAACAGGGGAACCACATTTGTTATCTTCCAGTCTTTTGGCACTATTCCTGTAGACAATGATGATTTAAAGATCAATACCAAAGGCTGGCAATCTCCTCCCTGGCTTCCAGAGGATAAATCCCATCTGGCCCGGGGAACTTATCTATTTTGACACTCCGCAGGATTTCGAACACCTCTTCCTTGTGAACCTAAATCCATTCCTGATGAAGGGCTTTTGCCCGAAACGTCGATTTCACTGCTCCTCGGATGCTGCCTGAACTGCTGTACTCTTCAGCACCACGAATCCAGAATCTGGTTTCCAGCATCTGCAGTCATTATTTTTGACTCAATCCCACGTAGTCTAGTAGCCTGTGTCTCAGTATTCTCCACAACAACATTTTCGTTTCCTAGAGTGAATTATGTCGAAAAATATTAATTTCGTGCTTCCCCTCTCTCCTCTGACTCCACACACAACATCCCACTACTATCCTTGATTGGCCCAAATCTTACTCTTGTCATTCTTTTATTCCTTAAATACAGAAAGAAAGCCTTAGGGTTTACCCTGATCCTAACCGCCAACAACTTCTTATGTATCCTGCTTGTTCTTATGAGCTCTCTCGTTAGGTCTTTGCTGGCTACTTTGTAACCCTCAAGCTCCATAACTGAGTTTCTCTTCTCTTCCTCTTGACCAGAGAATCCACTTCCTTCGTAAACCATGGCTCCCACACTCTACATCTTCCTCCCTGCCTGAAAGATAGATACTTATCTAGGACACTCAGGAGCTTTTCCTTGAATAAGCTAGGTTGGCACAATGGCACAGTGGTTAGCACAGCTCCCTCACATCGCTAAAGACCCGGGTTCAATTCCTGACTCAGGCAACTGTCTGTGTGGAGTTAGCACATTCTCCCTGTGTCTGCGTGGGTTTTCTCCGAGTGTTCCGGTTTCCTCGAAATTCCAAAAATGTGAAGCTTAGGTGAGTTGGCCATGCTAAATTGCCCGTAGTTAGGTAAAGGAGTAAATGTAGGGAATGGGTCTGGGTGGGTTGCTCTGCAGAGAGTCGGTGAGTACTTGTTGGGTGGAAAGGCCTGTATCCACACTGTACGGAATCTAATCTAATCAACCTCCACATTTCTAATGAACCCATTCCCTGATGTTTCCTTCCCTATCTTATGCTTCCGATATCTTGCCTAATCGCATCGTAATTGCCTTTCCCCCAGCTGTAACTCTTGTCCAAGTGGTATATGCCTACCCCTTTCTGTCACTAAAGAGGTGAAGGGAGGAAAAGACAGAGGCACAGCGTGTGAAAGTGGGTAATAAGAGAGAGTGAGGGGCAAAGAGAGAGGAAGTGGTTGGGCGCAGAGAGAGGAGAGAGTGAGGCGGGCAGAGAGACAGAGAGAGGGGGAATCGTCATAGCGAGACAGCGTCGGCGATAGATAGAGAGAGAGTGCGGATAAGAATAAGAGGGAGGGAAAGTCAAAAAGAGAGAGTAAGTGAGCGTGGTTAGAGAGAGAGAGAGAGAGAGAGAGATGCAGTGGGAGGAGGTGGAGAGAAACTGTGTGAGAGGGTGCAATGTGAAGGAGAGAGGGAGGCAGTGGAATGGGATGTAGAGAGAGAGAGTGGGTTGGAGGGATAGAGAGATTGGGAGGTGGTAGAGAGGGAGAGTATGTGGGTATGGAGAGACCTTCACAGGGGCAGAGAGAAAATGGGAGGGGACTGCAGAGAGGAGGTTCGGCGTAGAGAAAGAAAGTGTCAGGGAGAAGTTTCGAGATTGAAAGAGGGAGTATTGTGAAATTGGGAGAGGTGGAGAGAGAGTAGGCTAGTGTAGAGATCGAGTCGTAGAGGCGGGTGGGAGAGCGGTAGAGACTACAAGCGGGAGGCGGATAGACGGATTGAGAGTGCTGGTGTGTGGTATTGAAAGACAGTGTGGGAGGGCATAAAGAAAGAAAGAGTGGGAGATAGTAGACAGAGAGTGGGAAGGGAGTAGATGAAGACGGTGGTATAAAGGCAGAGTGTGGAGGGATTAGGGAAAGGGAACGAGAGACAGAGAGTGGGCGTTGGTTAGAGACAGAATGGGATGCTGTATGGTTCAAGAAAGGGAGGTGGTAGAAGGGTTGTAGAGAGAGAGAATGGGAGGTAAGTAGAGAGACAGAATGGGAGGGGGTAAAGAGAGTGAGTGTGCGCGGGGAAAAAGTTGGAGGAGCGAAGAGAGGGAAAGAGAATGGGAGGGGTTTGGAGGGAGTGAGTGGCTAGGGGTTGGCAGATAGAGTGGGATGGAATGGAGAGAACGAAAACAGCGTGTGGAGAGACAAAGATTTCCGATAGGGACGAGGGAGAAAGAGATTTGGTGTGGCGTAGAGACACTGTGGGAGAAAATAGAGTGAGAGGGGCGTGGGAGAGGAGTAGTGAGAGAGCAGAACGAGGGAGAGAGACAGAGAGTGGAAGGGCGTCTCGTGTCAGCGTGTTGGGGAAGACACAGTGAGTGGGAGTTTTTAGATTAGATTAGATTACTTTACAGTGTGGAAACAGGCCCTTCGGCCCAACAAGTCCACACCGACCTGCCGAAGCGCAAGCCACCCACACCCCTACATTTACTCCTTACCTAACACTACGGACAATTTAGCATGGCCAATTCACCTGACCTGCACATCTTTGGACTGTGGGAGGAAACCGGAGCACCCGGAGGAAACCCACGCAGACACGGGGAGAATGTGCAAACTCCACACAGTCAGTCGCCTGAGGCAGGAATTGAACCCGGCTCTCTGGCTATGTGAGGCAGCAGTGCTAACCACTGTGCCACTGTGCCGCCCTCTACCATGGTTGTGTAGGGAGAGAGTGTGGAAGGAGGATAGAGAGAGGGAGAGTTGAGCGGCGTGAACAGGGAGAGCGATGGAGAAGGGAGAGAGCTTGAGTGAGTGGGAGGGGTGAGATGGAGAGAGAGAGTTGGAGGGCAGTCAAGAGAGTGTGGGAGGGATGTAGATAGATTGGAAGTGGTGAAGAGACACAGTTGGAGCATGGAGAGAGTGCGGGGTGTGGAGAGAGACACAGTGGCTGGGGGTAGAGGAGAGAGAAAAAATAAATATAAGAGTGATGGAGGGAGTAGAGAGAGTGAGAGTGGGAGGCGGTAAAGAGAGAGACTGGGAGAATGTTAGAAATACACTGTGGAAGGGAGATAGACAGAGAGAGCGCGAGAGTGGGACGAGTTTAGACAGAGACAGCGAGAGAGCTGGTGGGTAGAGAGAAAGAGCGCGTGATTAGGAAGGGGTAGGGAGAGAGGGTGAGAGGGGTTAGAGCGAGTGAAGGGGGTGAGAAAGAGAGAAAGTGGGAACAGGTTAGATACAGACCGAGCGAGATTGGGATTGGAGTCGAGAGTGAAAAAAGAGAGAGGGGCGGGAAAGAGAAGATGGCAGAGGGCAGAGAGAGAGATCGAGAGGGGTAGAGAGAAAGATACATGTCAGGGGCAGCGAGTAGGGAGAGGTACAGAAATAGAGAGAGTGTGGGAGGCGATGTAGAGGGAGAGATTCGGAAGGAGGTCGAGAGAGAGGGATTGTGCAGTGAAAGCGAGAGTGTGAATAGGTGGAGAGAGAGGCGAGGTAGATAGAGAGAGAGTCAGAGGGGAGCATGGAGTGATGAAGAGAGAGAAGAAGAATAGAGAGAGCGGGAGAGGGGTAAAACGAGAGACAGAGGGTGAGGAAGGAAACGAGTGAGAAAGAATGGGAGGGAATAGAGTGGAGAGTCCGGCTGTGTGTTAGAGAAAGTTAGTGTGGGAGAGGTAGAGAAAGACAGTGGGGGAGGGGGTAGAGCAAAAGAGAGAGCTTTGGAGAGACGTAGAGAGTGAGAGAGAGTGACAGTGGATTAGAGGGGAGGGCTGTATAGATAGAGAGAATGGGAGGGGCTAGAGAGAGAGTAAATGAGAGGGAAAAGCAGAGACAGAGAGTGGGTTGGTTAGACTGATAGAGTGGAAGTATGGTAGAGAGAGAGAATTGGAAGGAAGTCGGGGAGGTTAGCGAGAGCGAGAATGGGAGGGGGTTAAAGAGTGAGAGAGGGGCAAAGAGAATGCTGTAGAGATAGAGAGTCAGACCGAAACGTAGAGACATAAAGAGAGAGAGAGAAATAGAAAGGGGGAAGAGAATAGGCAGAGCGGGAGAGGGATAAAGAGAGAAATAGTGAGGGAGGAAAAGAGAGAGGCGGAGAGAGTGGGAGAGAATAGAGGGAGAGAATGTTGTGTAGAGAGAGATAGTTGGAGGTGGGAGAGAGTGGGAGTGCAAGGGAGTGATGTAGATACACACGCATTGGTGTAGGGTTAGTGTCGAAGGGGTATCCTGAGAGAGAGAGAGAAGTAGAGAGATAGGGATATATATATATATATATATATATATATGTGTGTACACATATATATATATCTACACACACACGCGCACGCACACACACACGCACACATAGAAAGAGAGCGAGAGGGAACGAGAGAGTGGGAGTCTTTAGACAGTGGGGGTGTAGAGAGGAAGAGAGACGGAAAGAGACTTAGAGGGGTTAGAGAGAGACAGAAAATGGGACGGTGTAGAGACAGAGAGGGTGTGGGACGGGGATACATAGACAGAGTGTAGAGAGAGAGAGTGAGAGAATGTTGGGGGAGACAGAAAGCAGTGGGGAGAGCAGAGAGTGTAGGGGAGAGTGGCAGAGAGAGAGTTTAGAATGGTGGAGAAAGGTAAAGTCGGAGTGGAAGAGACGGATAGAGTTGGAGGGCGTAGAGAGAGGGAGAGAGAGAGAGCGGGAGAGGAGACAGAAGAGAGAAAAAGGGGTAGAGAGAGATTGGGAGGACAGTAGAGAGAGAGAGACTGTGTGATAGAAAGAGAGAAGGGTAGGGATTTATAGAGAGACAGAGAGCGAGGTAAAGAGACATACACAGTGGGAGCAGGTCAGAGTAAAAATGGGAAGGTATATGAACAGAGAGCGATTTAGGGAGTAGGGTAGAGAGGGATACAGGTTGAGAAGTGTAGAGAGAGAGTGAGATGGTTGTACAGACGGTGATATTTCGAGCGTGGGAGGGTGCTGGAGACAAAACGAGAGAAAGTGGTAGAGACTGAGAGAGTGAGATGGGTAGAGAGAGGGTAGGAGGGTAAAGAGAGTGACAGAGAGGGAGGAAGGTATCGGGGAGATTGCCAGGGATGGACAGATGGATAACGTGTGGAGGAGAGAGGAAAAGGGGATGGAGAGAGATAGGTAGTGGGTAGAGAGAGAGAAAAGGTGGGCGACTGAAGAGAAAGATAAATAAAGCGAATGGGACGGGGTAGAGAGAACGAGTGGGTGGATGGAGTGTATGCAAACAGAGCGAAGGGTGGATAGAGAGACCGACTCGGAGCGTGTAGAGGGAGAGAGCCAGAGTAAGGGGGATGGGAGAGTGTACATGACTGGTTATATATTGAGAGAGAGTGGGGAGGAATGGAGAGAGGGTGGGCGGGAGGTAGAGAGAAGTTTGGAGCAGGGTGTAGACAGAGAGCGCGTGGGAGTTAAAGAGAGATTGGGACAGAGTTGCGGTGGTGTAACTAAATGGAGAGTTAGCGAGTTTTGAGAAGATTTGTAGCTCACGTTGAGGTTCTGGATGTAGGTTTGCTCGCTGAGCTGGAAGGTTCATTTTCAGATGGCTCGTCACCATACTGGGTCACACCTTCATTGAGCCTTCGGACGAAGCACTGCTGGTGTTTTTTGCTTTCTATTTGTATTTTTGGATTTCTTTGGGTTGGTGATGCCATTTCCTGTGGTGATGACATTTCGTATGGTGATGCCATTTCAAAGTTCTTTATCTCAACGGATGGTAAACTGGGTCCAAATCAATATATTTGTTGGTGGAGTTCTGGTCGGAATGCCATGCTTCCATGAATGCTCGTGCGACTTTCTGTTTGGCTTGTCCTCGGAAGGATGCGTTGTCCCAGGGTTTGTTGCTGAGAAATCGATGGAATGTGTTCATTGGGTACCCATTCTTTTTAAGTACACTGTATAGGTGATTTTCCTCTGTTCTGCGGAGTTCCTCTGCGCTGAAGCGTGTGCTGGCTCGTTGAAATAATATTCTGATGCAACTTTGTTTGTGGATTTTGGGATGATTGTTTCTGCAGTTCAATATTTGGTTCGTATGTTTTGTTTTCCTATAAACGCTGGTTTGAAATTTTCCATTGGCTGTTCGCTCTACTGTGACATCTGGAATGGCAGTTTGTTGATTCTTCAGCAACAAAACCAAACAAGCAGACAAAACGCAACCAGAAACGTTCTCCACTCACCCCATATCAAAGACATCTCGATAATGACTGCCAGATTACTCAGACAGGGCTTGGGACAAATACAGACACATTCGACTATTTCGTTTTCATAAACTTGTCAGCATGGAAGGGATGGGCTGAAATGTCTGTTTCTGTGCTGCGTGAGTCCATAACTCCAGTTACTGGGAGCAGGCGGTTACCATGTTAAGGTATGTTCCTTGCAAATTTATTCAAAGAATGATGGAGCCGATGGCCAGGCTAGCATTCATTGCTCATCACGTAGTCACCGAGAGGACAGTTCCGTATCAACCATGTTATTGTTGGTCTGAAGTCGTTTTCCGGCCACACCACGTAAGTATGATAGTTTCCTACCTTCAAGGAGATCTGTGGAACAGATGGGCTAATATGCAATCAGCAATGGATCATTGTCATCATTGGAGTCTTAATTTCAGATATTTATTAAATTCAAATCTGCCCTGGCAGGATTCATACCCAGGTCGCCAGAATTATACCTGGATCTGTGGATTAACAATGTAACGATAATATCACTGACGTCCCCGTTTGTTGCAAAGACTGAAGCATGGTTCAGACATCGGAATTAAAGTCTGGATTGGAGATGTTGCAAATGCGTAGAGAGATTGTAGAGAAGCAGGAGGTTACAGAGATAGAAACGGTTATAGGAGTCGAAATGATTGAAGACATTGATCCACAAGACATTTCATACATACAGTGGTGGAGATGGAACACAGAACAGAAAGATCCAGGCAGCATTGCCACCCTACCGTGGGAGGCCTGCCATCACCTCTGTTGTACTGATGCTCACGGACTCAACACAGACCCGGATTGATAACGGTGAGCTTCCTCGGCTGTTTTAAAGCTTAAAGTAGTCCTTCCATGAGGGGGTGGTTTTTGCGCTTGCAGGATGTCTATAATGTGCTCCTCGTTCTGCACTGTCTGTGCGTCACGTCTTTTGAATCAATGCATGGAGTAATCGCTCTCTCGTCTGTGCACCATGAGTGTTCTTACCTCACTGCAGGACTCATTGAAGGCTCCAGATCTCCCCACCCATTATTGCTCTCGATGAACATGTTTCTTCAATAAGTTGATGGATGAGACTGGAGTCCGAATACAGCAACTTCCCATGTACCGAGCAGAGACTGTGAAATAGACAGTGTTAAAGAGACTGTTACAACGAGGTTTGCACATGCTGAGTGACACGGAGCATCACAGAGATCTGGAAAATCCCAGTCTGGATCTGAAGCACCTGCAAGAGCGAGAGACATTTACAGAGGCAGCAATTGGACCCACACACCGATGGATAGATACTGAGTGATCTCACCAGATTGAAGGAAGATATCAGGATCAAACAATACTGTCGAAAGAATGTGCACTGGTATCAGTATTCAGGGATGAGTGAGCTGTGAAAGGGACCTGCGATAGTGTTATCAGTGGTCTGTTAATCCAGAAACTGGGCTAAAGTTGTGTGGACCCAGGTTCACATCCTACCATTTCACATGATAGTATTTGAATCAGGAAATCTCAGAAACCGGTAATAAAAATTGACAAATTGACTCTTTCTTTCAAGACCACAATGTCCTCTCCCAGATGCCCTCCATCGCAACTCCGCCCTCGATCCCCACCCCTCCGAACGCACCAAGGATTGAAACGCCCCGGTAATCACCTTCCACCTCCCCAACCTCTGCATGCATCTCATCATTCTCCGCCATTTCTTCGACTTACAAATGGACCCCACCATCAGAGATATATTTCCCTCCCCACCCCGATCTGTTTTCCGTAAAGACTGTTCCCTCCGTGACTACCTGGTTAGGTCCATGCCCCCTAACATACCAACCTCCCCTACTGGCACATGCCCCTACCACCGCAGGAGTTGCAAAACCTGCGCCCACACCTCCCCCCTCACATCCATCCAAGGCCGCAAAGGAGCCTTTCACATTCATCAATTTTCACCTGTACTGCTACACATGTCATTTATATTACCCGTTGCTCCTGATGTGGTCTCCTCCACATTAGGGAAATCGAAAACCTACTCGTGGAGTGCTTCATCGAACATCTCTGGGACACCCGCACCAATCAACCACACGGCCCCGTGGGTGAAAATTTCAACACCCTCCCCAACTCTGCCGAGGACATACAGATACCGAGACTCCTCCATTGCCACTCCCTTCCCACCCGAGGCCTGGAGCAAAAACGCATCATCTTCCACCTCGGAACTTTCAAACTCATGACATCAACGTGGACTTCATCAGTTTCCTCATTTCCCTCCCAACACCTTACCCCAGATTCAACCTTCCAGCTCAGCACTGTCCACATGACCTGTCCCATCTGTCAATCTTCCTTCCCACCTATCCGCTCCACACTCCTCTACGAACTATCACCCCTACCTCCACCCACCTATTGTACTCTCAGCATACTTGCCCCCAGCCCCAACCCTCCCATTTATCTCTCCACCCAAAGGCTCCCAGCCTCATTCGTGTTGAAAGGCTTTTACTCGAAACGTCAACTCTCCTGCTTCTCGGATGCTACCTGGCCTGCTGTGCTTTTCCAGCACCACTCTAATTTTGAGATGGAAGCATGTGTCTTTAAGTGAACATTGGAAAACATTTGAAGGAACATTTAATAACCTTCAGCATTAGGACGTTCTACTGAAACAGATAAAACTTCAGCAATAAATGCCCACCGAGCCGTCACTCAAAATGGGACGGATCAGATTCGATTCAGACAGGCTCAGAAGACTCTGGGGAAAAGAAGCTGATAATTGTAAGTGACGACTGTGTTTTATTAAGGGATAAAGCGCTCCCAAATTTTGATGTAGTTGTCAAAGTGGTCGCAAAGAAGTCTCCTCGCAGGAGGAGGGCAATAGGAAGAGGAAGCATTTTCAGGGTTTCGTGAGATGATAGGAACAGGGAGAATTGAAGGTGATAGACGTGGTGTGAGTGTTGCAAGGGACTGAATAACATTATAATGTCAGTACTCTGGGAGTATTTGCAGAGGTATGGAAAGGAAATATACACCTTACTTTATTCATTCATGGGGTGTGGGTTTTCATTACCCACTTCCAATTGCAAAGGGGCGCTCAGTCAAACATTTTACTGTTGTTATGGAGTTGCATCTTGACCGACCCAAGTATGAATATCTGATGTGCTTCACGAAAGGATATAAATGGACCAGGTGAGCATTTCCTAATGTTCAACAATGCTTTTATAGGCATCATTAGATGACAATAAATGGTCCAGTACAGCCACAACATGATACCCTAATCCCTCTTCTGAATGCTCTGACCAATGAAGGTAAACGTGCCAAATGCCTTCTTCACCATCCTGTCAACCTGGGACACCACCTTGAAAGAGCTTTATATCTGCACCCTTAAGTCTCCCTGTTTGAAACCACTCCGCATCGGCCCACAAATACCCGTATATGTCCTGCTCCGATTGGCGTGAGGAAAATGCAACACCTCACATTTAGCTAAATCAAACTATATCTGTTGCTGCTCAGACCATTGACACAAATGATCACCATCCCATTGTAATATTTGACAATTTCTTCAAGTTTCCTTCTTACCAGTAACCTTAGTGTCTCCCAAACGCATATTAACCATGCCTCTTATATTCTCCTCCAAATCATTTGTGTAAAGGAAGTAAAAGACGAGACCCTGTTCCAAACGTTGTCACACTCTTCTGGCCACTGACCTGCAGTTAAAACAGTAAAGCTCCTACCATCAAGCCAATTTTGTATCCAATTGTCGAGCTCTCCCTGAATCCCACCTTATTAATCCGTCGACCATGTAGAACCTTGTCAAGGCATTGATGTAGAAAATAGGTCCTGCACTTCGTCCTATCCACATCCCCAAAAACTCAATTCGGTTTGTGAGATATAATTTCTCACGCACAAAGCCATGCTGAATTTCTCGAATCAGCCTCTGCATTTCCAAATACATGAAGAACTTAGAATCAGTTCCAACAACTTGCCAACACTGATATCTGTAGTTTTCTGGTATTTCCTTGCATCCCTTAGCTGACGGGACAGCATTAGCCGCCATCCAATCTTCCGGCACATACCCCTGATGTCGATGACACAAATATATCTAAAATGTGCACTGCAAACTCTTTCCGAGCTTCTCACAGAACCCTAGCTTACACCTGATCAGACCCTGAGGATTTATCGACCTTTTTGCGTCTTATGAACTTCCACTGCTCCTGAAATCTCATCCGAACGTTCCCACGACTGACATGAGGGTCAATGGACTGCAGTTACCTGGAAAATCCCTACTGCACTTCTTGAATATGGGGACAACATTAGCAACACTCCAGTCCTTCGGCACTTCACCTGTGCTTAAGGATGCTACAAAGTTATATGTCAGGGCCTCAGCTACTTACTCTGTCACCTTCCTCAGCAACCTTGGATAGATCCCAAATGATCCTGGGAATTTGTCCACCTTAATGTCCTTTCGCCTACCCTACACATCTTCCATCTTTACGTCAATTTCTAAACAAAATCATGGAGGGTATAAACAGGGTGAATAGAGATAAGCATTTTCCCAGGATGACGAATTCACTAACGAAAAGTCACGTCTTCAAGGTGAGAGGACAGAAGTTTAAGGGGGTTACACGCTGAAAGTACTTTACACAGAGGGTGATAAATGCTTGGAACGCGTTGCCAGCAGAGGTAGAAGAGGCAGACATGGTAGATTCATTTATGGAGCGTCTGGACAGATGCATGAATAGGTGGAGAGCAGAGGGATACAGATCCTTTCGAATTGCGTGATAGGTTTAGACAGTGTATTTGGATCGGCACATGCTTGGAAGGCAGAAGGTCCTGTTCCTGTACATTTTCTTTGTTCTTTAAACTTTTGTTCTTTTTGAAATCTTGTCAATACTCCGTTATTTATTTCCTCAATTCCCCGAGCTTCTATTACAGTCTTCACAGTAAGTACCAAAGCAAACTATTTGATTATGATCTTCCCCGCCTCCGGTGGTTCCACACAGACGGTCTCGTTGATTTTTATCATGATTGCCCCTATTCTTTCCCTATTTCCTCTGTAGTCCTTATGGAAACTTGCCAAACGCCTTCTGAAAGTACAAATAAACCATATCACTCTCCCACATTAGCCATTAACAGCCACTCCAAAACATAAAATCCAACAGGTCCATCGAAAAGATATCTCTCTTTTATCAACTCATTCATCACCTATTGTTTGTAAGAGTTCAGTTATTGTTTGCCATAGCCTTTGATATACAATGCAGCACGTTCCTGATTTGCAATAAGGCTAACGTCTTTTGCTTTAAGACGTAATACACAAAGGCCTTTAGATGTTGTTGTACATGAATATGAAAAATAAAGCTTACAGGATGAGCACGCATACAGAAAGCAAATCAAATGCTATCTGTATTTATTAAAAAGGGAATGGAGTCTGATAATAGGGAGTCTTTCTAAAACAATGCAAGGCACAAGTCAAGCCACACAAGACTATTATGAAAAGTATGAGTGCCCCAATGCAATATATTCTTGTGTTGAAGGCCGGCCAGATAAGGTTCACTCGGCTGATGTTGGGAATGGATGTAATTTCTAATTTGAAGAGATGGAGTATATGGAGCTTTATGTCATTGGATGTTAGAAGAATGAGAGAGAAATGTTATGACACATTGAAGATTCGGAGTTTTATGCTGGAAAGTCAGAAAATGCAGTACAGTACAGCAGTAGGCTCTTCAGCTGATCACAGCTGCACCGGGCCACAATGTTTTTGTTATTGATATTGTTATTATTATTATTATTATTATGACTACTGCCACTTCAATAACTACAGGCAACCGTTGCTAGGAATAGTACATTTCCCGGGAGATTGAGTGGTCACAAACAAAGCGGGAGGTGGAGAGTCAGGAACAGAACAACAGGGACAGTCCGCTCTGTTCACTGACCCTTCACCCTCAGCGAATCCAATGCCAGGAATGACTGCTATTAGTCAGAATGACAGAATGGAAAACAAAGACAATGAAAGCAAAGGAAGGGATAAAGCAGGAAGACCACTGGCGATCTGTTGCAAGAGGTCTGTGGAATGCAGGATGAGATAAGATTCGTGGAATGCTCTTACACAAATTAGCAGAGCAAGGTTGAGGCTGAAAGGTCATTATGGTGAAAATGAGATTACACAGCTAGCAAAGTTAGTCTCCCTATTTTGTATCATCATGACAAGATTGAGAACATCAATATTTGGGACATGACATTAAATGTCTAATTAATACTATAGACCGCCTACTTGAGACTACCGACAATAAATAACTGATCATGACATTGGGAAAATATTAAGTAGGGTCTCGAATGAAAGACCATGTTTACAAATGCTGACGCTAAAAATCTAACCGTGAAAATAGAATAATGTTAAGTAGAGTGAACAATGAAAGAGATGATGGGAACTATCATCACTGGTTTATTGTGCAGTTATAGTGAGATACTTCGATTAACATATTTGAATGCTGATTCATCAAACAGAAACATGATAAAAACGATATAAAGACAATGGCGTTCGTGGGCATTCGAGATTCTGCTTTCTCAGTGTCACGGTTTATTGATTACAGATAAAGGAGCTACTTCTTGAAGACCTCTCTGCGGCTCCTTGTGAATCTCTATATTTTCTCCACGACAAAACTCAGCAAGTTTGGAAAAATCTATGCGGAGAGAAGCATAGACAATATTACAAAAAATCATCAGAACTCAGTAATCTGCCACAGGTACTGCCAAACAAGTTAGTTTCGTCAACAGTTTCTGCTTTTTTTCAGATTCCCAGAATCCACAGTTGTTTACATTAATCTTTAAGACATTGCAGAAACTTATTTATGGTTCTTCACATGAAAAATTTTCGTTTGAAGAACGTTTTCCTGACACCATTATCTACACAAAACTACGCAGCAGAGAAAACAGATGTACTAAGAACAGCGATCACTGTCACCCTTGGAGCTTGAACCAGCAACCTTTCATTTAACAGTCGAATGCGCTGAAACTTCCAAACCTAAAACCTTGCCCGACTATCTAAATCAGGCTGTGACTGGCCTCCAACTTCAGTCTGTCCTTCCCAAAACAAAATTGTCCTCTACCAGCTTTATTTTTTTCCAAAATGAAGCCTGAGATATTCATAATGGAGACATGAGAACAGTCTGATCCCGTCCACGACAGGCACACCCATGTCACTGGGAACCAGCTATGCTCCAACTGGGACCATATCCCTTCAAGATTCTCAGTGTCATGTGTGCTATCGAGTTTTTGCATTGTCCCAGAGTCCAGATGAGCTTTGTATTCGTCATGTACGTGAACGAGAATTATTTAAATGTCTCGGATCAGTTTTTGTCCAGAGAACATCAATGTTAATTGAACCTTTAGATTAGATTATTATTTTTTTTTAGATTAGATTATATTACAGTGTGGAAACAGGCCCTTCGGCCCAACAAGTCCACACCGACCCGCCGAAGCGAAACCCACCCATACCCCTACATTTACCCCTTACCTAACACTACGGGCAATTTAGTATGGCCAATTCACCTGGCCCTGCACATCTTTTGGACTGTGGGAGGAAACCGGAGCACCCGGAGGAAACCCACGCAGACACAGGGAGAACGTGCAAACTCCACACAGTCAGTCGCCTGAGGCGGGAATTGAACACGGGTCTCTGGCGCTGTGAGGCAGCAGTGCTAGCCACTGTGCCGCCCACTAACGTTAATGTTCTCTTAAAGAAGGGGAAGCAATCTTGACTGTCTCTGCTCAGTCGGACCGTTCACCATTCTTCATTCCCCTTTGATTTCACTTCTCAGAGAGTTTTTAAAGATTTACAAAGCTGGGGACTAGATTATATGTTTTGCCTCCTTAACATTTTTCCACTTGTCAAGTGATAATATTTTCCCAAAGTCTCTTCACAATCCTCTGCCTTACAGCACGTCCAGGGTGAAGAAGTCCCGGTTTTTTGAGAGATTCCCGAGGCTATCTCTGGTGCAAGGAACGTTAACTGAAGATTTCCTGCGGCTATTTATTTTGATGGGGGGTGAGCGATGGACATTAGCACGTTGACAAGTAGTAGGAATTATTGCCACTGACCAGGGCCAGTGTGCAGAGGACTGGGTTTGAAGGAATGTAATGAAATGCAGCGCTTGTGCACAGTGCGTTCACAGACTACTGCAGAAACCCGACGTCTCTGGTGGTAAATGTGGAAACTGAAACAGAGATAGCATTTTGAGTATGATATATTTCTGATGAAGGACTTGAGTTTCCTAACTCTAATCGAATGACTGTCATGGGTTGTTGAGATTTTTTTTTGAAGTATGAGAGAGAATTTGTCTTGCAGGAATTCATTCAAAACATAGTTGGGAGAATTCGAACATGCGCCAGGAAACCCCACTGAATTTCTAAATCATCGCTGCTTAATATGTTTAATGGAATGGGTGGTTACAATCTGAAACTCCAGCATTTGTCTTATCCGCAACATGACTCCAGTATTCGCTGTCCCCTTATTTTGGTTCAGAACGAAGGAAGAGGATGGGAGATCAAGTTGTAAAACAAACATTGATGAAAGGTAAAGTCGATGGGAACGATACATTTTCATGTACCGAGGGATGAATAAAGGCAGCAATGGATCGAGAATGAAAAAAAAATGTCCTTGTATTTGTACAACGCCCTACACCACCAGCGAAATTACAGCCAATGATGTGCTTTTGAAAAAGATTCAACACTGGCAAATCTAATGTGTATTTCAGGTCTTTTTTTATTCAAAAGTCAACAAAAAGACAATGGTTCCAATACTCACAACTGGCACTCGACAGTGTTGACCGACCTTGAGATGTTTTTTTATGCTCTGAATTGCACCCGGGATAATGTGGGACCAGAGGGTCTCTGCACAGCGGAAAGGGGTCAGATATGTAATACTCAGATCTGGAGGCTATTATTACTTTCAGAGGGTAGGAAATCTGTAGAGTTCTTTAAAACAGAGGGTTGTGAATTATGCATGTATTCAAGGTTGAGAGAGACAAACATTACGTTACTTCGGAAGTCGAGGATCACGGAGATAAGACCGAAAAGGGGAGTTGAGGATTAAGCAAATCAGCCCTGATCTCATAGAACGTTGTCGCTGACTTCATGGGCTAAATTGCATCCATCTGTTCTAATGCCTTTGTTGTCATTTCGATAATGTGAAACACCATTGCAAAAGAAGAAAAGCAGAACGTTTAGAAGGGATAATTACAGTACAGCTAAGTCAACATCATTTGTTGCAAGGAAAATCACACATGGCAATGTGCAGATTTCATCGCTAACATGACCTGTAGAGTTAATGAAGGAAGCTGTTCAGTAAAGTCCATTTGAATTTATAGCAAGCAGTCAATAAGGGGGTACGAAAAAGTCCATTGTTCAAGAAAGGAGCTCACGGCGTTGAGAAATAAAGCAGCATTGTCTTTCCATTGCCGAATTAACAGAAATCCCCGAATCAAGATTAATGAGCAGTTTTCAAGTTGGAAAGATTGGTCAGGCATCGGGCTTAAATGATATATCTCTGTCTTAATGACTTGGAAGTGGCAGAGTGAAATGTGTCCAGTTTTTCTCTCAAAACACAATCGGGGGGTGGGCATAGTATGATGAGATGTGGAAGCCTGCAAACAGATATAGATAGAGTCATAGAGATGCACAGCATGGAAACAGACACTTCGGTGCAAATCGTCCATGCCGACCAGACATCCAAACCTAATCGAGTCCACCTGACAGCACACGGCTCATAACCCTCAAAACCCTTCCTATTCATATACCCATCCAATTTTCTCTTAAATGTTGCAATTGTACCAGCCTGCACCACTTCCTCTGACAGCTCGTTCCATGCCCGTACCACGCTCTGTGTGAAAATGTTGTCCCTGAGGTTTCTTATAAATTACCCCTCTCACTCTAAACTTATGCCCTCTATTTCTGAACTTTCCTACCCCAGAGAAAAGACTTTGCCTATTTACCCTATCTATGCACCTCATATTTTTGTAAACCTCTATAAGTTCACCCCTCAGCCTCCGATACTCAACAGAAAACAGCCGCAGCTTGTTCAGCTTATCCCTATAGCTCAAATCCTCCAATCCTGGCAACATTCTTGTAAATCGTCTCTGAACACATTCAGGTGTCACAACATCTTTCCGATGGGAAGGAGAGCTGAATTGCACGCAATATTCCAACATTGGCCTAACCAATGTCCTGTACATCCGCAACAGGACCTCCCAACACCTGTACTCAATACTCTGACAAATAAAGGAAAGCATACCAAACGCCTTCTTCCCTCTACAATCTACCTGTGACTGCACTTTCAAACAGCTATGAACCTGCACTCCAAGGTCTCTTTGTTAAGCAACAGTCCCTTGGACCTTACCATAAAGTATATACGTCCTGCTAAGATTTGCTTTCCCAAAATGCAGCACCTCGCATTTATCTGAATTAAACTGTATCTGCCAATTCTCAGCATATTTGATCAAGATCCTGTTGTATTCTTCGGTAATCCTCTTTGCAGTCCTCTGTACCTTCAATTTTGGTGTCATCTGAAAACTTACGAACTGTACCTCTTATGCTCGCATTCAAATCATTTATGTAAATGTTGTGGTTCTGTTCACCGAGCTGGAAATTTGTCTGGCAAACGCTTCGTCCCCTGTCTAGGTGACATTCTCAGTGCTTGGGAGCCTCCTGTGTTTCCTCCGGCATTTATAGTGGCCTGTCCCTGCTGCTTCCGGTTGTCAGTTTCAGCTGTCCGCTGTAGTGGCCGATGTATTGGGTCCAGGTCGATGTGTTTGTTGATGGAGTTTGTGGATGTGTGCCATGCTTCTAGGAATTCCCTGGCTGTTCTTTGTTTGGCTTGCCCTATAATGGTAGTGTTGTCCCAGTCGAATTCATGTTGCTTGTCGACTGCATGTGTGGCTACTAAGGATAGCTGGTCGTGGCGTTTCGTGGCGAGTTGATGTTCATGGATGCAGATCGTTCGCTGTCTTCCTGTTTGTCCTATATAGTGTTTTGTGCAGTCCTTGCATGGGAATTTGTACACTACATTAGTTTTGCTCATGCTGGGTATCGGGTCCTTCGTTCTGGTGTGTTGTTGTCTGAGGGTGGCTGTTGGTTTGTGTGCTGTTATAAGTCCTAGTGGTCGCAGTAGTCTGGCTCTCAGTTCTGAAATGCTCCTGATGTATGGTAGTGTGGCCAATCCTTTGGGTTGCGGCATGTCCTCGTTCCGTTGTCTTTCTCTTAGGCATCTGTTGATGAAATTGCGCGGGTATCCGTTTTTGGCGAATAACTTGTACAGGTGTTCCTCTTCCTCTTTTTGCATTTCTGGTGTGCTGCAGTGTGTTGTGGCCCTTTTGAATAGTGTCTTGATGCAACTTCGTTTGTGTGTGTTGGGGTGGTTGCTTTCATAGTTCAGGACTTGGTCTGTGTGTGTGGCTTTCCTGTATACCTTTGTGGTGAATTCTCCGTTCGGTGTTCTCTGTACCATCACGTCTAGGAATGGGAGTTGGTTATCCTTTTCTTCTTCTCTCGTGAATCGAATTCCTGTTAGTTTGGCGTTGAAGATCCAGTAATGATTACAGACGCACACAACAAACTTCATAAATACCCGACAAGAAATTGCGCGCCAAAAGTCGTTAATTTCAAAAACCACTAATCAGGAATGGACCCAGATCATAGAACGAGCTCTCACCATATTACAGAATAGGACCACACACCGCAAAAAAAACGGCACGAAAAGAAAAAAATGGCCAAACTAACACACAACAAAGAGGACACCACAACACACACCTGGGTTAAAAACCTCTCCCACAGTCAGCTCACAGACACGGAAAGAACAATACTGGCCAAGGGACTCAACTACAACCACAGGGACGCCAAGACAGCAGACTTCCTAGCAGCACTAGAATGCATACTCAGGAAAAATGGACTGACAGAAGAGACACAAAAAACAGTGAGGCAAAGTATCATACCTCTGATAACAAGGAAAAGACAAACACATAATCTCAACACCAAGGAGAGGGAATCACTAAAATCACTAACAAATGATAAGAACATAAACATACTACCAGCAGACAAAAGCAGAATGACGGTCATCCTGGACAAAGCAGAATACATCCAAAAAGCACAACAACTACTTGCAGATACCAACACCTACCAAAAGAGGGAGTTTGACCCTCACAGCTCACCAATAGGATAAATAACACACTGAGGAATCTACAAAAAAACGGAGAGATAACCAGGTCGGACCTACAAAGAATGAAACCTGAAAGCAACAACACCCCTAGATTCTATGGACTACCTAAAGTGCACAAACCAGACATCCCACTCAGACCCATAGTATCACTACCAGGGACACCATCACACAAACTGGCCAAAGAACTACAGCAGAAACTGAAACACCTGATCAGCGGATCCAGACACTCTATACAATCAACACAGGAATTCTTGGACATCATCAGAAATATACACATAGACAAGGAAGAAACCTTGGTCTCATTCGACGTAACGGCACTGTTCACATCTATTGACAAAGCCCTAGCCAGAGAAACAATAGCCAACCTGCTGAACAGACAGAACAGACAACAGGACGTTGAACCCATCAACAAAGACGGCATACTTAAACTACTGGACTTGTGCCTCACAACACACTTCACATTCAACAACCAGATATACGAACAAATCAACGGCACACCCATGGGCTCACCGATCTCGGGACTCATAGCAGAAGCAGTCATGCAAAGGTTAGAACAAACAGTCTCACCACAAATTCAACCCAAACTCTGGGTTAGATATGTGGGTGACACCTTTGTAATCATTAAAAACACGGAAATAGAGAAAACACACCGGATCATCAACTCCACACTCACAGGAATCCGATTCACGAGAGAGGAAGAAAAGGAAAACCAACTCCCATTCCTAGACGTGATGGTACAGAGAACACCAAACGGAGAATTCACCACAAAGGTACACACGAAAGCCACACACACAGACCAAGTGCTGAACTACGAAAGCAACCACCCCAATACACACAAACGACGTTGCATCAAGACACTATTAAAAAGGGCCACAACACACTGCAGTACACCAGAACTGCAAAAGAGGAAGAGGAACACCTATACAAGGTATTCGCCAACAACGGATATCCTCGCAATTTCATCAACAGGTACCTAAGTGAAAGACAACGTAACGAGGACATGCTGCAACCCAAAGGACTAGCCACACTACCATACATCAAGAATATCTCTGAACTGGTAGCCAGACTACTGCGACCAGTAGGACTTATAACAGCACACAAACCAACAGCCACACTCTGACAACAACTCACCAGAACGAAGGACCCGATACCCAGCATGAGCAAAACTAATGTAGTGTACAAAATCCCATGCAAGGACTGCACAAAACACTATATAGGACAAACAGGAAGACAGCTAACGATCCGCATCCATGAACATCAACTAGCCACGAAACGCCACGACCAGCTACCCTTAGTAGCCACACACAGACGACAAGCAACATGATTTCGACTGGGACAACACTACCATTATAGGGCAAGCGAAACAAAGAACAGCCAGGGAATTCCTAGAAGCATGGCACTCATCCACAAACTCCATCAACAAACACATCGACCTGGATCCAATATACCGGCCACTACAGCGGAGAGCTGAAACTGACAACCGGAAGCGGCAGGGACAGGCCACTATAAATGCCAGAGGAAATATCACAGAAGCACTTCACAGGAGTCTCCCAAGCACTGAGGATGTCACCTAGACAGGGGACGAAGCGTTTGCAACAATAACTTCCAGCTCGGCGAACAGAACCACAGCAACGAGCACCCGAGCTACAAATTTTCTCACAAACTTTCTTCTTCCTCTTTTTGCAGTTCTGGTCTGCTGCCCTTTTGTGGCCACAACACACTGCAGTACACCAGAATTGCATTAAAGAGGAAGTAGGACACCTCTACAATGTATTCGCCAAAAATGGATACCCCCACAATTTCATCAACAGATGCCTAAGCGAAAGACAACGGAATGACGACATGCTGCAACCCAAAGGACTAGCCACGTTACAATACATCAAGGACATTTCTGAACTGACAGCCAGATAAATATGACCACTACGACTCATAACAGCACTCTCCCCCTGTCTTGCCCTCTCTCCCTCTATGGCCCTAGTTTCCTCTCTCTCCCTCTCTCCCTCTCTCTGCTCTCTATCCCTCTTTTGCCGTCTCTCCCTCTCTCGCCCTCTCTCTCTCTCTTCCTCCCTCGCTTTCATTCTCTCTCGACCTCTCTCACTCTCTGTTCTCTATCCCACTCTTGCCCTCTCTCGCTCACTCACCCTCTCTCCCTCTGTCTCCCCCTCTCCCTCACGCCCTCTCTTCCTCTCTCGCCCTCTCGCCCTCTCTCCCTCTTTTGCCCTATCTTCCGCTATCACTCACTACCCCTCTTTCACCCTCTCTCTCGCCCTCTCTCCCTCTCGCTACCTCTCTCCATCATTTGCCCTCTCTCCCTCTCTCACCCTCTCTCCCTCTTTTGCCCTCTCTGCCTCTGTCGCTCTCTCTCCATCTCTCGCTGTCACACTCTCTCTCGCCCTCTATCCCCTCTCGCCCTCTCTCACCCTCTCTCCCTCTCTACCTTTTCCCCCTCTCGCCCTCTCTCCCTCTCTCGCCCTCTCTCCCTCTCTTGCTCTCTTGCCCTCTCTCCCTCTCTAGCCCTCTCACCCTCTCTCGCCCTCTCTCACTCACTCGTCCTCTCTCCCTCTCTCGCCCTCTCTCTCTCTGGCCCTCTCGCCCACTCTCCCTCTTTCGCCCTATCGACCCCTCTCTCCCTCTCTCCCACTCTCACCCTCTCTCCTTCTCTCTTCCTCACTCACTCTCTCTCCCTCTCTCCTTGTTGCGCCCTCTCGCCCTCTCTTGCCCTCTATCGCCGTCTCTTGTCCTCTTTCTCTATCTCTCCCTCTCTCACCCTGCATCCCTCTTTTGTCCTCTTTCCCTCTTTTGCCCTAACTCCCTCTCTTGCCCTCTCTCCCTCTCTCCCTCCCTTGCCCTCTCTCCCTCTCTTGCACTCTCTCTCCCGCTCTCGCACTCTCTCCTCCTCTCGCGCACTCTCCCTCTCTCGACATTTCTCGCCCTCGCTCCCTCTCTCGCCCTGTCTCCCTCTCTCGCCCTCACTCCCTCGTTAGCCCTCTCGCCCACTCACAATCTCTCGCCCACTCTCACCCTCTCTCGCCCACTCTCTCACTCTCTCTCCCTCTCTTCTATCGCCCTCTCTCACCCTCTCGCCCTCTCTCGTCGTCTCTCGCCGTCTCTCGCCCTTTCTCCCTCTCTTGCCCTCTCTCACTCTCTTGCTCTCGCCCACTCTCTCCCTCTCTCGCCCTCTCTCCTCTCTCGCCCTCTCACCCTCTCTGGGCCTCTCTCGCTCTCTTGCACTCTCTCTTTCTCTCACCCTCTCTCCCTCTCTCGCATTCTCTCGCCCTCTCTCTCCCTCTCTTGCCTTCTTTCACCCTCTCTCCCTCTTTTGCACTCTCTCCCTCTTTTGCCCTGTCTCCCTCTCTCCTTCTCTCGCCCTGTCTCCTTAGCTCAACCTCTCTCTCTCTAACTCGCCCTCTTGCTCTCTCTCGCCCTCTCTCCCTCTCTCGCCCTCTCATCCTCTCTCACCATCTCTCACCCTCTCTCGCCCTCTCTCCCGCTCTCGCCCTCTCTCCCTCTCTCGCCCTCGTTCACTCTCTCTCCCTCTTTCGCTCTCTCTCCCTCTTTTGCTGTCTCTCCCTCTCTCGCCCTCTCTCTCTCTCACCCTCTCTCTCACCCTCTCTCCATCTTTCGCCTGCCCACGCACTCTCCCTCTCTAGCCCACCCACGCTATCTCCCTCTCTCGCCCTCTCTCCCTCTTGCATCCTCACGCCATCCCTCCCTCTCTCGCCCTCTCTCACGATCTCTCCCTCTCTCGCCCTCTCGCCCTCTCGCCGTCTCTCGCCGTCTCCCGGCCTCTCTCTCCCTTTCTTCCTCTCTTGCCCTCTCTCACTCACTCGCCCTCTCTAACCCTCTCTCCCTCTCTCGCCCTCTCTCCCTCTCTTGCCCTCTTTCACCCTCTCACCCTATTTCTCCCGCTCTCCCTCTTTTGCACTTTCTCCCTCTATCTCCCTCTTTCACCTTCTCTCCCTCTTTTGCCCTCTCTTCCTCTTTTGCCCTCTTTCCGTCTCTCGCCCTCTTTCACCCTCTCTACTCCTCACACCCTCTCTCCGTCTCTCGCCCTCTATCGCTCTATCCCTCTCTCCCTCTCTCACACTTTCTCGCCCTCTCTCCCTCCCTTGCCATTTCTCCCTCTCTCGCCCTCTCTCCTTGTCTGACCCTCTCTCTCTCTCGCCCTCTTGCACTCTCTCGCCCTCTCACCCTCTCTCGCCCTCTCTCCCTCTCTCGCCCTCTCACCTCGCTCATCCTCTCTCCCTCATTCGCCCTCTCTCCCTCTCTCGCACTCTCTCTCTGGCCCTTTTACCCTCTCTCCCTCTCTCT
This sequence comes from Chiloscyllium plagiosum, assembly GCF_037043375.1. Lineage (NCBI taxonomy): Eukaryota > Metazoa > Chordata > Chondrichthyes > Orectolobiformes > Hemiscylliidae > Chiloscyllium > Chiloscyllium plagiosum. The sequence goes on from NW_028270167.1 coordinate 49,994,508, forward strand.
TCCTCACTCCCTCTCTCTCCCTCTCTCCTTGTCTCGCCCTCTCGCCCTCTCTCGCACTCTCTCCCTCTCTCGCACTCTTGCCCTCACTCGCCGTCTCTTGCTCTCACTCGCCCTCTCTCCCTCTTTCACCCTCACTCCCTCTCCTTCCCTCTCTTCCTCTCTCTCCCTCACTCCCTCTCTCGCAATTTCTCGCCCTCTCTCCCTCTCTCCCTCTCTTCCTATCTTGCCCTTTCTCCCTCTCGCGCCCTCTCTCGCCCTCACTACCTATTTCGCCAACTCTCCCTTTTCGTCCTCTCTCCCTCTTTCCTACTCTCTCCCTCTCTCGCCCTCTCTCCCTCTCTCGTCCTCACTCCCTCTCTCGCACTCTCTCCCACTTTCGCGCTCTCTCCCTCTCCTTCCCTCTCTCCCTCTCTCCCCTTCTCTCCCTCTCTCGCCCTCTCTAGCGCCCTTGCTCTCTCTCCCTCTTTCGCACTCTCTCCCTCTCTCTCGCTCCCTCCTTGTCTCGCCCTCTGGCCCTCTCTCGCCCTCTCTCCCTCTGTCGCACTCTTGACCTCTCTCGCCGTCTTTTGCTCTCACTCTCCCTCTCTCCCTCTTTCACTCTCACTCACTCTCTTGCCCTCTCTTCCTCTCTCTCCCTCTCTTGCCCTCTCTCCCTATCCTTCCCTCTCTCCCACTCTCGCCCTTTCTCCCGCTCTCGCCCTCTCTCCCTTTTTCACCCTTTCTCGCTCTCTCGCCCTCTAGCCCTCTCTCACTCTCTCTGCCTCTTTCGCCCTCTCTCCCTCTTTTGCCCTCTCTCCCTCTCCTTGCCTCTCATCCTCTCTCACCTCTCTCCCTCTCTCGCCCTCTCTCACTCTCTCTGCCTCTTTTGCCCTCTATCCCGCTCTCGCCCTCTCTCCCTGTTTCACCCTCTCTCCCTCTCTCGCTCTCCTGCCCTCTCTCACCCTCTCTTGCCCTCTCTCCATCTCTCTCCCTCTCTATCCCTCTCTCAACCTTTCTCGCCCGCTCTCCGTCTCTCACCGTTTCTCCCCCTCGCCCCTTTTCTCCCTCATTTGACTTCTCTCCCTCTCGCCCTCTCTCCCTCTCTCGCCCTCTCTCCCTCTCTCGCCATCTCTCGCCCTCTCTCCCGCTCTCGCCCTCTCATCCTCTCTCGCCATCTCTTGCCCTCTCTCCCGCTCTCGCCCTGTCTCCCTTTCTCTCCCTCTTTCACCCTCTCTCCCTCTTTCTCCCTCTCTCCCTCTTTCACCCTCTCTCCCTCTTTCTCCCTCTCTCCCTCTTTTGCCCTCTCTCCCTCCCTTGCCCTCTTTCACCCTCTCTCCCTCTTTAGCCCTCTCTCCCTCTCTCGCCCTCTCTCCCTCTCTCGCCGTCTATCCCTCTCTCCCTCCTCACGCCCTTTCTCGCCCTCTCTCCCTCTCTCACACATTCTCCCTCACTCGCCCTCTCTCCTTGTCTCACCCTCTCTCTCTCCAACTTTCGCCCTCTCGCCCTCACTCCCTCTCTCGCCCTCTCTCACAATCCCTCCCTCTCTCGCCCTCTCTCGCCGTCTCTCGCCCTCTCTCTCCCTTTCTCCCTCTCTTGCCCTCTCTCACTCACTCGCCCTCTCTAACCCTCTCTCCCTCTCTTGCCCTCTTTCTCCCTCTCTCCCTCTTTCTCCCTCTCTCACTATTTTGCCCTCTCTCCCTCTCTTACCCTCTTTCACCCTCTCTCCCTCTTTCGTCCTCTCTCCTGCTTTAGTCCTCTCTCCCTCCCTTGCCCTCTTTCACTCTCTCGCCCTCTTTCACCCTCTCTCCTCCTCACGCCCTCTCTCCCTCTCTCGCCCTCTATCCGTCTCTCGCTTCTCAAGCCCTTTCTCGCCCTCTCTCGCCCTTTCTCCCTCACTCGCCCTCTCTCATTGTCTCACCCTCTCTCTCTCTCTCTTTCTCGACCTCTTGCCCTCTCTCGCCCTCTCTCCCTCTCTCGCACTCTCTCGCCCTCTCACCCTCTCGCGCTGTATCGCGCCCTCTCTTCCTCTCTCGCCCTCTCTCCCTCACCCTCTCTCCATCTTTCGCCTGCCCATGCTCGCTCCCTCTCCCGCCCTCTCTCCATCTTTCGCTCTCTCGCTCTCACTCCCTCTCATGCCTTCTCTCACAATCTCTCCCTCTCTCACCCTCTCGCCCTCTCTCGGCGTCTCTCGCCCTCTCTTTCTCTTTCTCACTCTCTTGCCCTCTCTCACTCACTCGCCCTCTTTCACCCTCTCTCCCACTCTAGACCTCTCTCCCTCTTTTGCCCTCTCTACCTCTCTCGCCCTCTTTCACCCTCTCTCCTCCTCACGCCTTCTCTCTGTCTCTCGCCCTCTATCCCTCTCTCCCTCTCTCGCCCTTTCTCGCCCACTCTCCCTTTCTCACCATTTTTCCCTCTCTCGCCATTTTTCCCTCTCTCGCCCTCTCTCCCTCACTCGCCCTTTCACCCGATCGCCCTCTGTCCCTCTCTCGCACTCTCTCCCTCATTCGCTCTCTCACCCTCATTCCCTCTCTCACCCTCTCTCATAATCTCTCCCTCTTTCGCCCTCCCTCCCTCTTTCTCCTTCTCTCCCTCTCTCGCCCTCTCGCCCACTCTCGCCATCTCTCGCCCTCTCTCTCCCTTTCTCCCTCTCTTGTCGTCTCTCCCTCTTTCGCCCTCTCTCCCTCTCCTTCCCTCTCTCCCTCTCTCACCTCTCTCCCGCTCTCACCCTCTCTCCTGCTCTCAACCTCTCTCCCTCTTTCGCCCTCTCTCCCTCTCTTGCCTTCTTACCCTCTCTCACCCTCTCTCTCTCTCTAACCCTCACTCACCCTCTCTCTTCCTCTCTATCCCTCTCTCGACCTTTCTCGCCCGCTCTCCCTCTCTCACTGATTCTCCCTCTCTCGCCCTCTCTCCCTCTTTTGACTTCTCTCCCTCTCGTCCTCTCCCACTCTCTCGCCCTCTCTCCCTCTCTCGCCGTCTATCCCTCTCTCCCTCCTCACGCCCTTTCTCGCCCTCTCTCCCTCTCTCACACATTCTCCCTCACTCGCCCTCTCTCCTTGTCTCACCCTCTCTCTCTCCAACTTTCGCCCTCTCGCCCTCACTCCCTCTCTCGCCCTCTCTCACAATCCCTCCCTCTCTCGCCCTCTCTCGCCGTCTCTCGCCCTCTCTCTCCCTTTCTCCCTCTCTTGCCCTCTCTCACTCACTCGCCCTCTCTAAACCTCTCTCCCTCTCTTGCCCTCTTTCTCCCTCTCTCCCTCTTTCTCCCTCTCTCACTATTTTGCCCTCTCTCCCTCTCTTACCCTCTTTCACCCTCTCTCCCTCTTTCGTCCTCTCTCCTGCTTTTGCCCTCTCTCCCTCCCTTGCCCTCTTTCACCCTCTCTCCCTCTTTTTCCCTCTCTCCCTCTCTCGCCCTCTTTCACCCTCTCTCCTCCTCACGCCCTCTCTCCCTCTCTCACCCTCTATCCGTCTCTCGCTTCTCAAGCCCTTTCTCGCCCTCTCTCGCCCTTTCTCCCTCACTCGCCCTCTCTCATTGTCTCACCCTCTCTCTCTCTCTCTTTCTCGACCTCTTGCCCTCTCTCGCCCTCTCTCCCTCTCTCGCACTCTCTCGCCCTCTCACCCTCTCGCGCTGTATCGCGCCCTCTCTTCCTCTCTCGCCCTCTCTCTCTCACCCTCTCTCCATCTTTCGCCTGCCCATGCTCGCTCCCTCTCCCGCCCTCTCTCCATCTTTCGCTCTCTCGCTCTCACTCCCTCTCATGCCTTCTCTCACGATCTCTCCCTCTCTCACCCTCTGGCCCTCTCTCGGCGTCTCTCGCCCTCTCTTTCTCTTTCTCACTCTCTTGCCCTCTCTCACTCACTCGCCCTCTTTCACCCTCTCTCCCACTCTAGCCCTCTCTCCCTCTTTTGCCCTCTCTACCTCTCTCGCCCTCTTTCACCCTCTCTCCTCCTCACGCCTTCTCTCTGTCTCTCGCCCTCTATCCCTCTCTCCCTCTCTCGCCCTTTCTCGCCCACTCTCCCTTTCTCGCCATTTTTCCCTCTCTCGCCATTTTTCCCTCTCTCGCCCTCTCTCCCTCACTCGCCCTTTCACCCGATCGCCCTCTGTCCCTCTCTCGCACTCTCTCCCTCATTCGCTCTCTCACCCTCATTCCCTCTCTCACCCTCTCTCATAATCTCTCCCTCTTTCGCCCTCCCTCCCTCTTTCTCCTTCTCTCCCTCTCTCGCCCTCTCGCCCACTCTCGCCATCTCTCGCCCTCTCTCTCCCTTTCTCCCTCTCTTGTCGTCTCTCCCTCTTTCGCCCTCTCTCCCTCTCCTTCCCTCTCTCCCTCTCTCACCTCTCTCCCGCTCTCACCCTCTCTCCTGCTCTCAACCTCTCTCCCTCTTTCGCCCTCTCTCCCTCTCTTGCCTTCTTACCCTCTCTCACCCTCTCTCTCTCTCTAACCCTCACTCACCCTCTCTCTTCCTCTCTATCCCTCTCTCGACCTTTCTCGCCCGCTCTCCCTCTCTCACTGTTTCTCCCTCTCTCGCCCTCTCTCCCTCTTTTGACTTCTCTCCCTCTCGTCCTCTCCCACTCTCTCGCCCTCTCTCCCTCTCTCGCCCGCTCAACCTCTCTCGCCCTCTCGCCCTCTCTAGCCCTCTCACCCTCTCTCTCCCTTTCTCCCTCTCTCGCCCTCTCTCCCTCTCTAGCCCTCTCACCCTCGCTCATCCTCTCTCCCTCATTCGCCTTCTCTCCCTCTCTTGCACTCTCTCTCTCTCGCCCACTCTCCCTCTCTCGTCCTCTCTCCCTCTCTCACCCTCTTTTCCTCTCTCTTCCTGTCTCCCTCTCTCTCCCTCTCTCCTTGTCTCGCCCTCTCTCCTTCTCTCTCCCTCTCTCGCCCTCTCTCCCTCTTTCGCCCTCCCTCCCTCTCTTGCCCTCTTACCCTCTCTCACCCTCTCTCGCCCTCTCTCCACCTCTCTCCCTCTCTATCCCTCTCTTAACATTTCTCGCCCACTGTCCCCCTCTCACCGTTTCTCCCTCTCTTGCTCACTCTCCCTCTTTTGACTTCTCTCCCTCTCGTTCACTTCCGCTCTCTTGCCCTCTGTCCCTCTCTCGCCCCCTCACACTCTCTCGCCCTCTCTCCCTCTCTCGCCCTCTCTCCCTCTTTAGCCCTCGCAACCTCGCTCATCCACTCTCCCTCATTCGCCCTCTCTCCCTCATCGCACTCTCTCTTTCTGGCCCACTCGCCCACTCTCCCTCTCTCGCCCTCTCTCCCTCTCTCCCTCTCGCACCCTCTTTCTCTCTCTCTTACTCACTCGCTCTCTCTCCCTCTCTCCTTGTCTCGCCCTCTCGCCCTCTCTACCTCTCCTGCCGTCTCTTGCTCTCACTCTCCCTCTCTCCCTCTTTCACCCTCACTCCCTCTCTTGCCCTATCTTCCTCTCTCTCCCTCTCTCGCCCTCTCTCCCTCTCCTTCCCTCTCTCCCTCTCTCGTCCTCTCTCCCGCTCTCGCCCTCTCTCCCTCTTTCGCTCTTTCTCGCTCTCTCGCCCTCTCTCACTCTCTCTGCCTCTTTCGCCCTCTCTCCTTCTTTCACCCTCTCTCCCTCTCCTTCCCTCTCACCCTCTCTCACCTCTCTCCCTTTCTCGCCCTCTCTCTTCCTCTCTCCCTCTCTCGACCTCTCACCCTCTCTTGCCCTCTTTCACCCCTCTCCCCCTTTCTCCCTCTCTCACTGTTTTGCCCTCTCTGCCTCTCTTGCCCTCTTTCGCCCGCTCTCCCACTTTCGGCCTCTCTCCCTCTCTCGCCCTCTATCCCTCTCTCACGCTCTCGCCCTTTATCACCCTCTCTCCCTCCCTCGCCCTCTCTCCCTCTTGCCCTCTCACCCTCTCTCGCCCTGTCTCCCTCTCTTGCCCTCTCGCCGACTCTCCCTCTCTCGCCCACTCTCCTTCTCTCGCCCTCTCTCCCTCTCTCGCCCTCTCTCCCTCTCTCGCCCTCTCACCCTCTCTCGCCCTGTCTCCCTCTCTTGCCCTCTCGCCCACTCTCCTTCTCTCGCTCTCTCTCCCTCTCTCGCCCTCTCTCCCTCGCTCGCCCTCTCTCCCTCTCTCTCTCTTTTGTACTCTCTCCACCTCACCCCCTCTCGCTCTCTCTCGCCCTCTCTCCCACTTTCGCTCTCTCTCCCTCTTTCGCCCTCTCTCCCTCTCTTTCCCTCTCTCCCTCTCTTGCCGTCTCTCCCTCTCTTGCCCTCTCTCCCTCATTCGCCCTCTCTCACTCTCTCCGCCTCTTTCGCCCTCTCTCCTTCTTTCACCCTGCCTCCCTCTCCTTCCCTCTCTCCCTCTCTCACCTCCCTCCCTCTCTCGCCCTCTCTTCCTCTTTCGCCCTCTCTCCCTCTCTTGCCCTCTTACCCTCTCTCACCCTCTCTTCCCCTCTTTCCATCTCTCTCCCTCTTTATCCCTCTCTCGACCTTTCTCGCCCGCTCTCCCTCTCTCACCGTTTCTCCCTCTCTCGCCCTCTCTCCCTCTTTTGACTTGTCTCCCACTCGTCCTCTCCCAATCTCTCGTCCTCTCTCCCTCTCTCGCCCTCTCACCCCTCTCTCCCTCTCTCGCCCTCTCTCCCTCTCTAGCCCTCTTAGCCTCCCTCATCCTCTCTCCCTCATTCGCCCTCTCTCCCTCTCTCACCCACTTTCCCTCTCTCTTGCTCACTCACTCTCTCTCCCTCTCTCCTTGTCTCACCCTCTCGCCCTCTCTCGCCCTCTCTCCCTCTGTCGCACTCTTGACCTCTCTCGCCTTCTCTTGCTCTCACTCTCCCTCTCTCCCTCTTTCACCCTCACTCCCTCTCTTGCCCAATCTTCCTCTCTCTCCCGCTCTCGCCCTCTCTCCCTCTTTCGCCCTTTCTCGCTCTCTCCCCCTCTCGCCTCTCTACCTCTCCTTCCCTTTCACCCTCTCTCACCTCTCTCCCTCTCTCGCCCTCTATCCCACTCTCGCCCTCTCTCCCTCTTTCACCCTCTCTCCCTGTCTCGCCCTCTTACCCTCTCTTACCCTCTCTCTCTCTCTCGCCCTCTCTCCCCCTCTCGCCCACTCTCGCCATCTCTCGCCCTCTCTCTCCCTTTCTCCCTCTCTCCCTGTCTCGCCCTCTTACCCTCTCTTACCCTCTCTCTCTCTCTCGCCCTCTCTCCCCCTCTCGCCCACTCTCGCCATCTCTCGCCCTCTCTCTCCCTTTCTCCCTCTCTTGCCGTCTCTCACTCTCTCGCCCGCTCTAACCCTCTTTCTCTCTCTTCCCATCTCTTCCTCTCTCGCCCTGTCTCCCTCTCACGCCCTCTCTCCCTTTCTCTCCCTCTCCCCCTCTCTCACCCTGTCTCTCTCTCTCGCCCTCTCTCTCTCTGGCCCTTTCCCCACGCTCCCTCTCTCGCCCTCTCTCGCCCTCTCTCGCCCTCTCTCGCCCTCTCTTCCTCTCTCATCCTCTCTCCCTCTTTCGTACTCTCTCCATCTCTCCCCCTCTCGCTCTCTCTCGCCCACTCTCCCACTTTCGTCTTCACTCCCTCTCTCTCCCTCTTTCGCCCCCTCTCCCTCTCCTTCCCTCTCTCCCTCTCTCACCTCTCTCCCGCTCTCGCCCTCTCTCCTGCTCTCGCCCTCTCTCCCTCTTTCGCCCTCTCTCCCTCTCTTGCCTTCTTACCCTCTCTCACCCTCTCTCTCTCTAGCCCTCACTCACCCTCTCTCTTCCTCTCTATCCCTCTCTCGACCTTTCTCGCCCGCTCTCCCTCTCTCACTGTTTCTCCCTCTCTCGCCCTCTCTCCCTCTTTTGACTTCTCTCCCTCTCGTCCTCTCCCACTCTCTCGCCCTCTCGCCCTCTCTAGCCCTCTCACCCTCTCTCTCCCTTTCTCCCTCATTCGCCTTCTCTCCCTCTCTTGCACTCTCTCTCTCTGGCCCGCTCGCCCTCTCTCCCTCTCTCACCCTCTTTTCCTCTCTCTTCCTCACTCCCTCTCTCTCCCTCTCTCCTTGTCTCGCCCTCTCTCCTTCTCTCTCCCTCTCTCGCCTTCTCTCCCTCTTTCACCCTCCCTCCCTCTCTTGCCCTCTTACCCTCTCTCACCCTCACTCGCCCTCTCTCCACCTCTCTCCCTCTCTATCCCTCTCTCGACCTTTCTCGCTCGCTCTCCCTCTCTCACCGTTTCTCCCTCTCTTGCTCTCTCTCCCTCTTTTGACTTCTCTCCCACTCGTCCTCTCCCAATCTCTCGTCCTCTCTCCATCTCTCGCCCTCTCACCCCCTCTCTCCCTCTCTCGCCCTCTCTCCCTCTCTAGCCCTCTCACCCTCCCTCATCCTCTCTCCCTCATTCGCCCTCTCTCCCTCTCTCACCCTCTTTCCCTCTCTCTTGCTCACTCCCTCTCTCTCCCTCTCTCATTGTCTCACCCTCTCGCCCTCTCTCGCCCTCTCTCCCTCTGTCGCACACTTGACCTCTCTCGCCTTTTCTTGCTCTCAATCTCCCTCTCTCCCTCTTTCACCCTCACTCCCTCTCTTGCCCAATCTTCCTCTCTCTCCCGCTCTCGCCCTCTCTCCCTCTTTTGCCCTTTCTCGCTCTCTCCCCCTCTCGCCTCTCTCCCTCTCCTTCCCTTTCACCCTCTCTCACCTCTCTCCCCCTCTCGCCTCTCTCCCTCTCCTTCCCTTTCACCCTCTCTCACCTCTCTCTCTCTCGCCCTCTATCCCACTCTCGCCCTCTCTCCCTCTTTCACCCTCTCTCCCTGTCTCGCCCACTTACCCTCTCTTACCCTCTCTCTCTCTCGCCCTCTCTCACCCTCTCGCCCACTCTCGACATCTCTCGCCCTCTCTATACCTCTCTCGACCTTTCTCGCCCACTCTCCCTCTCTCACCGTTTCTCCCTCTCTCACCCTCTCTTCCTCTCTAGCCCTCTCACCCTCGCTCATTCTCTCTCCCTCATTCGCCTTCTCTCCCTCTTTCGCCCTCCCTCCCTCTCTTGCCCTCTTACCCTCTCTCACCCTCTCTCGCCCTCTCTCCACCTCTCTCCCTCTCTATCCCTCTCTTGACATTTCTCGCCCACTGTCCCTCTCTCACCGTTTCTCCCTCTCTTGCCCTCTCTCACTCTTTTGACTTCTCTCCCTCTCGTTCTCTCCTGCTCTCTTGCCCTCTGTCCCTCTCTCGCCCGCTCACACTCTCTCGCCCTCTCTCCCTCTCTCGCCCTCTCTCCCTCTCTCGCACTCTCTCTTTCTGGCCCACTCGCCCACTCTCCCTCTCTCGCCCTCTCTCCCACTCTTCCTCTCCCACCCTCTTTCCCTCTCTCTTCCTCACTCCCTCTCTCTCCCTCTCTCCTTGTCTCGCCATCTCGCCCTCTCTCCCTCTCCCGCCGTCTGTTGCTCTCACTCTCCCTCTTTCACCCTCACTCCCTCTCTTGCCCTATCTTCCTCTCTCTCCCTCTCTCGCCCTCTCCCCCTCTCCTTCCCTCTCTCCCTCTCTCGCCCTCTCTCCCGCTCCCGCCCTCTCTCCCTCTTTCGCTCTTTCTCGCTCTCTCGCCCTCTCTCACTCTCTCTGCCTCTTTCGCCCTCTCTCCTTCTTTCACCCTCTCTCCCTCTCCTTCCCTCTCACCCTCTCTCACCTCTCTCCCTTTCTCGCCCTCTCTCTTCCTCTCTCCCTCTCTTGCCCTCTTTCACCCCCTCTCCCCCTTTCTCCCTCTCTCACTCTTTTGCCCTCTCTGCTTCTCTTGCCCTCTTTCGCCCTCTCTCCCTCTGTCGCTCTCTCTCCCTCTTTTGCCCTCTCTCCCTCGCTCGCCCTCTATCCCTCTCTCCTGCTCTCGCCCTTTCTCACCCTCTCTCCCTCCCTCGCCCTCTCGCCCACTCTCCCTCTCTCGCCCACTCTCCTTCTCTCGCCCTCTCTCCCCCTCTCGCCGTCTCTCCCTCTCTCGCCCTCTCTCCCTCTCTCGCCCTCTCTATCTCTCTCATCTCTTTCGTACTCTCTCCATCTCTTCCCCTCTCGCTCTCTCTCGCCCTCTCTCCCACTTTCGCCCTCTTTCCCTCTTTCGTCCTCTCTCCCTCTCCTTCCCTCTCTCCCTCTCTTGCCGTCTCTCCCTCTCTTGCCCTCTCTCCCTCATTCGCCCTCTGTCACTCTCTCTGCCTCTTTCGCCCTCTCTCCTTCTTTCGCCCTCCCTCCCTCTTCTTCCCTCTCTCCCTCTCTCACCTGCCTGCCTCTCTCGCCCTCTCTCCCGCTCTCGCCCTCTCTCCCTCTTTCGCCCTCTCTCCCTCTCTTACCCTCTTACCCTCTCTCACCCTCTCTTCCCCTCTCTCCATCTCTCTCCCTCTCTATCCCTCTCTCTCCCTTTCTCGCCCGCTCTCTTCCTCTCTCCCTCTCTTGCCCTCTTTCACCCCCTCTCCCCCTTTCTCCCTCTCTCACTCTTTTGCCCTCTCTGCTTCTCTTGCCCTCTTTCGCCCTCTCTCCCTCTGTCGCTCTCTCTCCCTCTTTTGCCCTCTCTCCCTCGCTCGCCCTCGATCCCTCTCTCCTGCTCTCGCCCTTTCTCACCCTCTCTACCTCCCTCGCCCTCTTGCCCACTCTCCCTCTCTCGCCCACTCTCCTTCTCTCGCCCTCTCTCCCTCTCTCGCCGTCTCTACCTCTCTCGCCCTCTCTCCCTCTCTCGCCCTCTCTATCTCTCTCATCTCTTTCGTACTCGCTCCATCTCTTCCCCTCTCGCTCTCTCTCGCCCTCTCTCCCACTTTCGCCCTCTCTCCCTCATTCGCCCTCTGTCACTCTCTCTGCCTCTTTCGCCCTCTCTCCCTCTCTTACCCTCTTACCCTCTCTCACCCTCTCTTCCCCTCTCTCCATCTCTCTCCCTCTCTATCCCTCTCTCTCCCTTTCTCGCCCGCTCTCTTCCTCTCTCCCTCTCTTGCCCTCTTTCACCCCCTCTCCCCCTTTCTCCCTCTCTCACTCTTTTGCCCTCTCTGCTTCTCTTGCCCTCTTTCGCCCTCTCTCCCTCTGTCGCTCTCTCTCCCTCTTTTGCCCTCTCTCCCTCGCTCGCCCTCGATCCCTCTCTCCTGCTCTCGCCCTTTCTCACCCTCTCTACCTCCCTCGCCCTCTTGCCCACTCTCCCTCTCTCGCCCACTCTCCTTCTCTCGCCCTCTCTCCCTCTCTCGCCGTCTCTACCTCTCTCGCCCTCTCTCCCTCTCTCGCCCTCTCTATCTCTCTCATCTCTTTCGTACTCGCTCCATCTCTTCCCCTCTCGCTCTCTCTCGCCCTCTCTCCCACTTTCGCCCTCTCTCCCTCATTCGCCCTCTGTCACTCTCTCTGCCTCTTTCGCCCTCTCTCCTTCTTTCGCCCTCCCTCCCTCTTCTTCCTTCTCTCCCTCTCTCACCTGCCTGCCTCTCTCGCCCTCTCTCCCGCTCTCGCCCTCTCTCCCTCTTTCGCCCTCTCTCCCTCTCTTACCCTCTTACCCTCTCTCACCCTCTCTTCCCCTCTCTCCATCTCTCTCCCTCTCTATCCCTCTCTCGACCTTTCTCGCCCGCTCTCCCTCTCTCACCGTTTCTACCTCTCTCGCCCTCTCTCCCTCTTTTGACTTCTCTCCTTCTCGCCCTCTCTCCCTCTCTCGCCCTCTCTCCCTCTCTAGCCCTCTCTCCCTCCCTCATCCTCTCTCCCTCATTCGCCCTCTCTCCCTCATTCGCTCTCTCTCCCTCTCTCACCCTCTTTCCCTCTCTCTTGCTCACTCCCTCTCTCCTTGTCTCACCCTCTCGCCCTCTCTCGCCCTCTCTCCCTCTGTCGCATTCTTGACCTCTCTCGCCGTCTCTTGCTCTCACTCTCCCTCTCTCCCTCTTTCACCCTCACTCCCTCTCTTGCCCTATCTTCCTCTCTCTCCCGCTCTCGCCCTCTCTTCCTCTTTCGCCCTTTCTCGCCCTCTCTCCCTCTCCTTCCCTTTCACCCTCTCTCACCTCTCACCCTCTCTCGCCCTCTATCCCACTCTCGCCCTCTCTCCCTGTTTCACCCTCTCTCCCTGTCTCGCCCTCTTACCATCTCTTACCCTCTCTCTCTCTCGCCCTCTCTATCCCTCTCTCGACCTTTCTCGCCCACTCTCCCTCTCTCACCGTTTCTCCCTCTCTCGCCCTCTCTCCCTCTTTTGACTTCTCTCCCTCTCCTCCTCTCCCCTTCTCTCTCCCTCTCTCCCTCTCTCCCTCCCTCACCCTCTTCCCCTCTCTCTTGCCCTCTCCCTCTCTCTCCCTCTCTCGTTGTCTCACCCTCTCTCCCTCTCTCGCCCTCTCTCCCTCTGTCGCCCTCTTGACCACTCTCGCCGTCCCTTGCTCTCACTCTCCCTCTCTCCCTCTCTTGCCCTATCTTCCTCTCTCTCCCGCTCTCCCCTCTCTCCCTCTTTCGCCCTTTCTCGCTCTCTCCCCCTCTCCTTCCCTTTCACTCTCTCTCACCTCTCTCCCTCTCTCGCCCTCTATCCCACTGTCGCCCTCTCTCCCTCTTTCACCCTCTCTCCCTGTCTCGCCCTCTTACCCTCTCTTACCCTCTCTCTCTCTCGCCCTCTCTCACCCTCTCTTGCCCTCTCTCCCTCTCTCTCCCTCTCTATCCCTCTCTAGACCTTTCTCGCCCACTCTCCCTCTCTCACCGTTTCTCCCTCTCTCGCCCTCTCTCCCTCTTTTGACTTCTCTCCCTCTCGTCCTCTCCCCCTCTCTCGCCCTCTCTCCCTCTCTCGCCCTCTCACGCTCTCTCCCTCTCCTTCCCTTTCACTCTCTCTCACCTCTCTCCCTCTCTCGCCCTCTATCCCACTCTCGCCCTCTCTCCCTCTTTCACCCTCTCTCCCTGTCTCGCCCTCTTACCCTCTCTTACCCTCTCTCTCTCTCGCCCTCTCTCACCCTCTCTTGCCCTCTCTCCATCTCTCTCCCTCTCTCTCCCTCTTTCGCCCTTTCTCGCTCTCTCCCCCTCTCGCCCTCTCTCCCTCTCCTTCTCTTTCACTCTCTCTCACCTCTCTCCCTCTCTCGCCCTCTGTCCCACTCTCACCCTCTCTCCCTCTTTCACCCTCTCTCCCTGTCTCGCCCTCTTACCCTCTCTTACCCTCTCTCTCTCTCGCCCTCTCTCACCCTCTCTTGCCCTCTCTCCATCTCTCTCCCTCTCTCTCCCTCTTTCGCCCTTTCTCGCTCTCTCCCCCTCTCGCCCTCTCTCCCTCTCCTTCCCTTTCACTCTCTCTCACCGTTTCTCCCTCTCTCGCCCTCTCTCCCTCTTTTGACTTCTCTCCCTCTCGTCCTCTCCCCCTCTCTCGCCCCTCGCCCTCTCTTGCCCTCTCTCCCTCTGTCGCACTCTTGCCCTCACTCGCCGTCTCTAGCTCTCCCTCTCCCTCTCTCCCCCTCACTCCCTCTCCTTCCCTCTCTTCCTCTCTCTCCCTCACTCCCTCTCTCGCACTTTCTTGCCCTCTCTCCCTCTCTCCCTCTCTCTCCCTCTCTTCCCCGTTCTCCCTCCCTCGCCCTCTCTTGCCCTCACTTCCTATTTCGCCATCTCTCCCTCTCTCGTCCTCTCTCCCTCTTTCGTACTCTCTCCCTGTCTCGCCCTCTCTCCCTCTTTCGCCCTCTCGCCTTCTGTCACTCTCTCTGCTACTTTCGCACCCTCTCCCTCTTTCGCCCTCTCTCCCTCTCCTTCCCTCTCTCCCTCACTCGCCTTTTCTCCCTCTCTCGTCCTCTCTCCCTCTCTTGCCTTCTCTCCCTCTCTCATCCTCTCTCACCTTCTCTCCATCTCCCTCCCTCTCTATCCCTCTCTCGACCGCTCTCCCTCTCTCACCGTTTCGCCCTCTCTCACCCACTCTCCCTCTTTTGACTTCTCTCCCTCTCGTCCTCTCCCCCTCTCTCGTCCTCTCCCCCTCTCTCGCTCTCTCTCATTCTCTCACCCGCTCTCCCTGTCTCGCCCTCTCGACCTCTCTCGCCCTCTCGACCTCTCTCGCCCTCTGTCTCTCTCTCTTGGCCTCTCTCTCAGTTTCGCCCTCTCTCCCTCTCTCCCTCTCTTTCCCTCTCTCCCTCTCTCGCCCTCTCTCCCTCACTCCATCTCTCCCTCTCTCGCTCTCTCTCGCCCTCTCTCGCCCACACTCCCTCTCTCGCCCTCTCACCCTCTTTCGCCCTTTCGCACTCTCTCACTCTCTCTGCCTCTTTCGCCCTCTCTCCCTCTCTTTCCCTCTCTCCCTCTCTCAACCTCTCTCGCACTCTCGCCCTCTCTTACTCTCTCTGCCTCTTTCGCCCTATCTCCCTCTTTCACCCTCTCTCCCTCTCCTTCCCTCTCTACCTCTCTCGCCCTCTCTCCCTCTTTCGCCATCTCTCCCACTCTCGCCCTATCTTCCTCCTGCCCTCTCTCCATCTCTCTCCCACTCTCCCTCTCTATCTCTCTCTCGACCTTTCTTGCCCGCTCTCCCTCTCTTCCTCTCTCGCGCTTTCCTGCCCTCTCTCCCTCTCTTGCCGCTTCTCCCTCTCTCGCACTCTCTCCCTCACTCTCGCCCTATCACCCTCTTTTGCCCTCTCTCCCTCTCTCGCCCACTCTCCATGTCTTGCCCTCTCTCTCTCTCGCCCTCTGTCTTTCTCTCGGCCTCTCTCCCTTTCTCACCCATCTCACACTCTCGCGCTTTCCCGTCCTCGCTCCCTCTCTCGCCCTTTCTCAATTTCTCTCGTCATTTCTCCCTCTCTCACCCTCTCTCCCTCTTTCGTCCTCTCGCCCTTTTTCGCCCTCTCTCCCACTCCCGCCCGCTCTCTCTCTCTTCATCTCTCGTCCTCTTTCCGGCTCTCGCCCACTCTCGCTCTCTTGTCCTCTCTCCCCCCTCGCCCTCTCTCCCTCTCTCGCACTCTCTCCCTCTTTTGCCCTCTCTCCCTCTATCACCCTCTCTCCCTCTCTGACTCAGCCCCACTCCCTCGCTCTCACTCTCTCCCTCTCTCGCCCAACCCCTTTCTCTCACCATCTCTCCCCCTCTCCCCATCTCTCCCTCTCCCATCCTCTCTCACCCTCTCACTCTCTCGCCCTCTCTCCCTCTCTCGCTCCTCCTCTCTTGCACACTCTCCCTCTCTCACTCTCTCTTGCCCTCTCACCCGCTCTCCCTCTCTGCCTCTCTCGCCCCATCTCCCTTTCACGCCCTCTCTCTCTCTCCCACTATCTCTTTCTCTCTCGCCCTGTCTCGCCTTTTCTCCCTCTCTCCCTCTCGCCCTCTATCTGCCTCTCTCGCCCTCACGCCCTCTTTCACCTTCTCTCTCTCTCTCTTGCCCTCTTGTCATCTCGCCCTCTCTCCCTCTCCCGCCCTCTCTCCCTGTAGCCCTCTCTCGTCCTCTCTCCTTGTCTGACACTCTCTCTCTTTCTCGCCCTCTTGCCCTCTTTCGCCCTCTCTCCCTCTCTCTCTCGACCTCGCTCCCTCATTCGCCCTCTCGCCCTCTCACCATCTCTCGCCCTCACTCACCCTCTCCCGCCACTCTCTCCCTCTCTCCCTCTCGCCCTCTCTCGCACTCTCTCCCTCTCTGCCTCTCTTTCCCTCTCACCCACTCTTTCCCTCTCTCCCTGTCTCGCCTTCTTGCCCTGTCTGGCCCTCTCTCACTCTCTCGCCCTCTCTCTTCCTCTTTTGCAATCTCTCGCATTCTCTCGCCCTCTCTCTCTCTCGCCCTCTCTCACTCTCCTTCGCCATCTCTCCCTCTCTGTCCCTCAATCTCTCTCTCGCACTTCCACGCCCTCTCTACCTCTCTCACCCTCTCTCCCACTCTCTCCCTCATGCCCTCTATCGGCCTCTCTCCCTCGCTTGTCCTCTGTCTCTCTCTTTTGCCCTCTCTCTCACTTTTGCCCTCTTTCCCTCTCTTCCTCTCTCCCTCCTCGCCATCTCTCCCTCTCTCGTCCACTCTCCCTCTATTGTACTCTCTCCCTCTCTCCCTTTCTCCATCTCTCCCTCTCTCTCTGTCGCCCACACTCGCTCTCTCACCCTCTCTCCCTCTTTTGCCCTTTCGCACTCTCTCGCTCTCTCTGCCTCTTTCGGCCGCTCTGCCTCTTTCGCCTTCTCTCACTCTCTCGCCATCTCTCCCAGTCACCCTCTCTCCATCTCTCTCCCATTCTCTGTCTCTATCCCTCTGTCGACCTTGCTCGCCTGCCCGCTCTCCCTCTCTCACCGTTTCACCCTCTCTTGCCCTCTCTCCCTCTTTTGACCTCTCTCCCTCTAGTCCTCTCCCCCTCTCTCACCCTCTCTCCCTCTCTTGCCCTCTCACCCTCTCTCCCTCACTCGCACTCTCACCCTCTCTCACCCTCTCGACCTCTCTCGCCCACTCACCCCTCTCCCCTCTCTCGAACTCTGTCGCCCTCTCTCCCTCTCTCGCCCTCACACCCTCTCTTGCCCTCTGTCTTTCTCTCGCCCTCTCTCCCATTTTCGCCCTCTCTCTCCCCCTCTCTCCCTCTCTCGCCCTCACGCCCACTCGCCCCCTCTCGCCCTCTCTCCCTCGCTTTGCCACTTTTGCCCTCTCTCCCTCTTTAGCCCTCTCTCTCTCTCTTGCCCAGTCTCCCTCTCTCACTCTCTATCCATCTTTCTCCCACTTGCCCTATCTCCATCTCTCTGCCTCACTTCCGATCTCCCACTCTCTCGAACTTTCTCGCCCTCTCTCTCTCTCTCGCCATCGCTCCCTCATTCACCCTCTCTCCCTCTTTTGCCCTATCTCGTTCTAGCCCTCTCTCCCTCTCTCGCTCTCTCTGCCTCTCTAGATCCACACCCTCTCTCGCCCTCTCTCCCTCTCTCACCCTCTCGATCTCTCTCGCCCTCTCTCCCTCCATCCCCTCTCTCGAACTCTTCCGCCCTCTCACCATCTCTCGCCCTCTCTCCCTCGCTCGCCCTCTTTCTCTCTCTTTTGCTCTCTTTCTCACTTTTGCCCTCTTTCGCTCTCTTCCTCTCTGGCCCTCTCTCGCTCTCTCCCTCTCTCTCCTCTCTTCCTCTCTTGACCTTTCTCCCTCTCTCACCCTATCTCGCCTCACTCCCTCTTACGCCCTCTCCCCCCCTCGCCATCGCTCCCTCTCTCGTCCTCTCTCCCTTTATTGTATTCTCTCCCACTCTCCCTTTCTCCATCTCTCCCTCTCTCTCTGTCGGCCACACTCGCTCTCTCACCCTCTCTCCCTCTTTTGCCCTTTCTCCCTCTCTCACTCTCTCTGCCTCACTTCCGCTCTCCCCTTTTCTCGAACTTTCTTGCCCTCTCTGCCTCTCTCGCCATCTCTCCCTCATTCACCCTCTCCCCCTCTTTTGCCCTGTCTCGCTCTCTCGCCCTCTCTCCCAGTCACCCTCTCTCCCTCTTTTGCCCTATCTCGCTCTAGCCCTCTCTCCCTCTCTCGCCCTCTCTCCCTCTCTCGCGCTCTCTGCCTCTCTAGGCCCCCTCGCTCTCTCGCCCTCTCTCCCTCTCTCACCCTCCCAAACTCTCTCTCCCTCTCTCCCTCTCTCCCTTCTCTCGAACTCTTTCGCCCTCTCTCCCTCTAACGCCCTCTCACCCTCTCTCACCCTCCGTCTTTCTCTTGCGCTCTCTCCCACTTTCGCCCTCTCTCCCTCTCTCTCCCTCTCACCCACTCTCCCCCTCTTGCCCTGTCTCCCTCTCTCGCCCTCTCGCCCTCTCTCGCTCTCTCGCTCTCGCCCTCTCACCCTCTCTCTCGCCAGCTCTCCCCCTCTCTATCCCTCTCTCGCCCTCACTCGAACTCTTTCACCCACTCGCCCCCTCTCGCCCTCTCTCCCTCTCTGGCCCGCTTTCCCACTTTTGCCCTCTCTCCCTCTTTCACCCTTTTTCCCATCTTGCCCAGTCTCCCTCTCTCACTCTCTATCCATCTTTCTCCCAGTTGCCCTCTCTCCGTCTCTCTGCCTCACTTCCGCTCTCCCCTCTCTCGAAATATCTCGCCCTCTCTCCCTCTCTCGCCATCTCTCCCTCATTCACCCTCTCTCCGTCTTTTCCCCTGCCTTGCTCTAGCCCTCTCTCCCTCTCTCGCTCTCTCTGCCTCTCTAGACCCCCTAGCTCTCTCGCTCTCTCTCCCTCTCTCACCCTCTCTCCCTCTCTCCTCTCTCTCGAACTCTTTCGCCCTCTCACCTTCTCTCGCTCTCTCTCCCTCGCGCGCCCTCTGTCTCTCTCTTTTTCCCTCTCTCTCACTTTTGCCCTCTTTCCCTCTCTTCCTCTCTGGCCCTCTCTCCTCTCTCCCTCTCTCTCCTCTCTTCGTCTTTTGACCTTTCTCCCTCTCTCACCCTATCTCGCCCTCACTCCCTCTTACTCCCTCTCTCCGCCCTCGCCATCGCTCCCTCTCTCGTCCTCTCTACCTCTATTGTACTCTCTCCCTCTTTCCCTTTCTCCATCTCTCCCTCTCTCTTTCTCGGCCACACTCGCTCTCTCACCCTCTCTCCATCTTTTGCCCTTTCGCCCTCTTCGCTCTCTCTGCCTCTTTCGGCCGCTCTGCCTCATTTGCCTTCTCTCACTCTCTCGCCCTCTCTCCCAGTCACCCTCTCTCCTTCTCTCTCCCATTCTCCCTCTCTATCCCTCTGTCGACCTTGCTCGCCTGCCCGCTCTCCCTCTCTCACCGTTTCACCCTCTCTTGCCCTCCCTCGCTCTTTTGACCTCTCTCCCTCTAGTCCTCTCCCCCTCTCTCACCCTCTCTCCCTCTCTTGCCCTCTCACCCTCTCTCCCTCTCTCGCCCTCTCACCGTCTCTCACCCTCTCGACCTCTCTCGCCCACTCCCCCTCTCTCCCCTCTCTCGAACTCTGTCGCCCTCTCTCCCTCTCTCGCCCTCACACCCTCTCTTGCCCTCTGTCTTTCTCTCGCCCTCTCTCCCATTTTCGCCCTCTCTCTCCCACTCTCTCCCTCACTCGCCCTCTCGCCCACTCGCCCCCTCTCGCCCTCTCTCCCTCGCTTTCCCACGTTTGCCCTCTCCCTCTTTCGCCCTCTCTCCCTCTCTTGCCCAGTCACCCTCTCTCACTCTCTATCCATCTTTCTCCCACTTGCCCTATCTCCATCTCTCTGCCTCACTTCCGCTCTCCCCCTCTCTAGAACTTTCTCGCCCTCTCTCCCTCTCTCGCCATCTCTCCCTCATTCACCCTCTCTCCCTCTTTTGCCCTGTCTCGCTCTCGCCCTCTCTCCCTCTCACGCTCTCTCTGCCTCTCTAGCCCCCCTCGCTCTCTCGCCCTCTCTCCCTCTCTCACCCTCTCGACCTCTCTCTCCCTCTCTCCCTTCTCTCGAACTCTTTCGCCCTCTCTCCCTCTCTCGCCCTCCCACCCTCTCTCACCCTCCGTCTTTCTCTTGCGCTCTATCCCACTTTCGCCCTCTCTCCCTCTCTCGCCCTCTCGCCCTCTCTCGCTCTCTCTGCCTCTCTAGACCCCTTCCCTCTCTCGCCCTCTCTCCCTCTCTCGCTCTCTCTGCCTCTCTTTACCTTTCTCCCTCTCTCACCCTATCTCGCCCTCACTCCCTCTTACTCCCACTCTCCGCCCTCGCCATCACTCCCTCTCTTGTCCTCTCTCCCTTTATTGTATTCTCTCCCTCTCTCCCTTTCTCCATCTCTCCCTCTCTCTCTGTCGGCCACACTCGCTCTCTCACCCTCCCTCCCTCTTTTGTCCTTTCTCCCTCTCTCACTCTCTCTGCCTCACTTCCGCTCTCCCCTTCTCTCGAACTTTCTTGCCCTCTCTCCCTCTCTCGCCATCTCTCCCTCATTCACCCTCTCCCCCTCTTTTGCCCTGTCTCGCTCTCGCCCTCTCTCTCTCTCGCGCTCTCTCCCTCTCTAGCCCCCCTCGCTCTCTCGCCCTCTCTCCCTCTCTCAACCTCTCGACCTCTCTCTCCCTCTCTCCCTTCTCTCGAACTCTTTCGCCCTATCTCCCTCTCTCGCCCTCTCGAACTTGCTCGCCCCCTCTCCCTCTCTCGCCATCTCTCCCTCATGCACCGTCTCCCCCTCTTTTGCTCTGTCACGCTCTCGCCCTCTCCCTCTCTCGCTGTCTCTGCCTCTCTAGCCCCCCTCGCTCTCTCGCCCTCTCTCCCTCTCTCACCCTCTCGACCTCTCTCTCCCTCTCTCCCTCGCTCCCTTCTCTCGAACTCTTTCGCCCTCTCTCCCTCTATCGCCCTCTCACCCTCTCTCACCCTCCGTCTTTCTCTTGCGCTCTATCCCACTTTCGCCCTCTCTCCCTCTCTCTCCCTCTCGCCCACTCTCCCCCTCTTGCCCTGTCTCCCTCTCTCGCCCTCTCGCCCTCTCTCGCTCTCTCTTGCCCTCTCACCCTCTAGCTCGCCCTCACTCCCTCTCTCGCCCTCTCTATCCCTCTCTCGCCCTCACTCGAACTCTTTTGCCCACTCGCCCCCTCTCGCCCTCTCTCCCTCTCTCGCCCGCTTTCCCACTTTTGCCCTCTCTCCCTCTTTCGCCCTCTCTCCCTCTCTTGCCCTCTCTCCCTCTCCCGCTCCCTCTGCCTCTCTAGACCCCCTCCCTCTCTCGCCCTCTCTCCCTCTCTCACCCTCTCGACCTCTCTCGCCCTCTCTCCCTCTCTCCCCTCTCTCGAACTCTTTCGCCCTCTCTCCCTCGCTTTCTCTCTTTTGCCCTCTCTCTCACTTTTGCCCTCTTTCCCTCTCTTCCTCTCTGGCCCTCTCTCCCTCTCTCTCCTCTCTTCCTCTCTTGACCTTTCTCCCTCTCTCACCCTATCTCGCTCTCACTCCCTCTTACTCCCTCTCTCCGCCCTCGCCATCGCTCCCTCTCTCGTCCTCTCTCCCTTTATTGTACTCTCTCCCTCCCTCCCTTTCTCCATCTCTCCCTCTCTCTCTGTCGGCCACACTCCCTCTCTCACCCTCTCTCCCTCTTTTGCCCTTTCGCCCTCTCTCACTCTTTCTGCCTCACTTCCGCTCTCCCCTTCTCTCGAACTTTCTCGCCTTCTCTCCCTCTCTCGCTATCTCTCCCTCATTCACCCTCTCTCCCTCTTTTGCCCTGTCTTGCTCTCACCCACACTCCCCCTCTTGCCCTCTCTCTCTCTCTCGCACTCTCGCCCTCTCTCGCTCTCTCTCTCTCGCCCTCTCGCCCTCTCTCACCCTCTGTCTTTCTCTTACCCTCTCTCTCACTTTTGCTTTCTCTCCCTATCTCTCCCTCTCTCTCGCCCACTCTTCCCCCTCGCCCTCTCTCCATCTCTCACCCGCTTTCCCACTTTTCGCCTTCCCTCCCTCTTTCGCCCTCTCTCCCTCTCTCGCCCACTCTCCCTCTCGCTCTCTACCCATCTCTCTCCCTCTCGCCCTCTCTCGCCCTTTCTCCATCTCTCTCCCATTCTCCCTCTCTATCCCTCTCTCGACCTTGCTCGCCCGCCCGCTCTCCCTCTCTCACCGTTTCGCCCTCTCTTGCCCTCTCTCCCTCTTTTGACCTCTCTCCCACTCGTCCTCTCCCCTCTCTCACCCTCCCTCCTTCTCTTGCCCTCTCGCTCTCTCTCACCCTCTCACCCTCTCTCGCCCTCTCACAGTCTATCGCCTACTCTTCCTCTCTCGCCCTCTCTCTCTCTCTCTCTCTCTCGCCCTCTCACCCTCTCTCACCTTCTGTCTTTTTCTCGCCCTCTCTCTCATTTTCGCCCTCTCTCCCTCTCTCGCCCACTTTCCCACTTTTGCCCTGTCTCCCTCTTTCGCCCTCTCTCGCCCACACTCCCTCTCTCGCTCTCTATCCATCTCTCTCCCTCTCGCCCTCTTTCCATCTCTCTCTCTCTACCTCTCTCCCTCTTTTGCCCTCGCTCCCTCACTTGCCCTCTCTCCGTTTCTCGCCCTCTCTCCATCTCCCTACCTCTCGCCTCCTATCGTCCTCTCTCGCCCTCTTTCCATCTCTCACCCACAACACCTCTCTATCCCTCTCTCAATCTTTCTCGCCTGCTCACCCTCTCTCGCCCTCTCTCCCTCTTTTGACCTCTCTCCCTCTCGTCCTCTCCCCCTCTCTCCCCCTCTCTCCCTCTCTCGCCCTCTCGCCCTCTCTCGCTCTCTCTCTCGCCCTCTCACACTCTCTCTCGCCCTCTCTCGTCCTCTCTCCCTCTCTCGCCCTCTCTCCCTCTCTCGACCTCACTCGAACTCTTTCGTCCTCACTCCCTTTCTTGCCCTTTCACCCTCTCTCATCCTCTGTCTTTCTCTTGCCCTCTCTCCCACTTTTGCTTTCTCTCCCTATCTCTCCCTCTCTCTCGCCCTCTCGCCCACTTTTCAGCCCTCGCCCTTTCTCCCTCTGTCATCCGGTTTCCCACTTTTGCGTTCCCTCCGTCTTTTGCCCTCTCTCCCTTTCTCGCCCAATCTCCCTCTCCCGCTCTCTATCCATCTCTCTCCCTCTCGCCCTCTCTCGCCCTTTCTCCATATCTCTCCCTCTCTTCCTCTCTCTCCCTCTCTCAAACTTTCTCGCCCTCTCTCCCTCCCTCGCCCTCTCTCCCTCTTTTTCTCTCGCCCTCTCACCCTCTCTCGCTCTCTCTTCCTCTCCAAACCCCTCCCTCTCTCGCCCTCTCTCGATCTTCCTCGCTCGCCCTCTCTCCCTCTCTCCCTCTCACCCTCTCTCTCCTCTCTTCCTCTTTCCCCTTCTCCCTCTTTCACCCTCTCTCGCCCTCACTCCCTCTTTCGCCCTCTCTCCCCCCTCGCCATCTCTCCTTCTCTCGTCCTCTCTCCCTCTTTTGTTCTCTCTCCCTCTCTCCATTTCTCCATCTCTCCCTCTCTCCCTCTCGCCCACACTCACACTCTCACCCTCTCTCCCTCTTTTGCGCTTTCGCACTGTCTCATTCTCTCTGCCTCTTTCGCCCTCTCTCCCTCTCTCGCCCTCTCCTCCTCCCACCCTCTCTCACCGTCTCTCCCTCTCTTGCCCTCTCTCCCTCTTTTGCCCTCTCTCCCTCTCTTGCCCTCTCTCCCTTTCTCACCCTCTCTCCATCTCTCTACCTCTCGCCCTCTATCGCTCTCTCTCGCCCTTTCTCCATCTCTCTCCCACACCACCTCTCTATCCCTCTCTCGACCTTTCTCGCCTGCTCTCCGTCTCTCGCCGTTTCTCCCTCTCTCGCCCTCTCTCTTCCTCTCTCACTCTCTCGCCCTCTCTCTCTCTCTCTCTCTCGTCCTCTCGCCCTCTCTCGAGCCCTGTCTCCCTCTCTCGCCCTCTCTCCATCTCTCTCCCATTCTCCCTCTCTATCCCTCTCTCCACCGTGCTTGACCGCCCGCTCTCCCTCTCTCACCGTTTCGCCCTCTCTTGCCATCTCTCCCTCGTTTGACCTCTCTCCCTCTCGTCCTCTCCCCCTCTCTCCCTCTCTTGCCCTCTCGCCCTCTCTCACCCTCTCATCCTCTCTCGCCCTCTCACCCTCTCTCCCCCTCTCTCCCTCTCTCGCCCACTCTCCCTCTCTCCCCTCTCTCGAACTCGTTCTCCCTCTTTCCCTCTCTCGCACTCTCACCCTCTCTCGCCCTCTGTCTTTCTCTCGCCCTCTCCCCCACTTTCGCCCTCTCTCCCTCTCTCGCCCTCTCTCGCCCTCTCTCCCTCTCTCGCCCACTCTCCCTCTCTCGCCTCTCTCGAACTCTTTCTCCCTCTCTCCCTCTCTCGCACTCTCACGCCCTCTGCCTTTCTCTCGCCCTCTCCCCCACTTTCGCCCTCTCTCCCTCTCTCGCCCTCTCGCCCTCTCTCGCCCGCTTTCCCACTTTTGCCCTCTCTCCCTCTTTCGCTCAGTCTCCCTCTCTCGCTCTCTATCCATCTTTCTCCCTCTTGCCCTCTCTCCATCTCTCTCCCTCACTTCCTCTCTCCCCTCTCTCGAACCTTCTCTCCCTCTCTCCCTCTCTCACCATCTCTCCCTCATTCACCCTCTCTCCCTCTTTTGCCCTGTCTCGCTCTCGCCCTCTCTCCCTCTCTCGCTCTCTCTCCCTCTCTAGCCCCCTCCTTCTCTCGCCCTCTCTCCCTCTCGCACCCTCTCGACCTCTCTCGCCCTCTTTCCCCTCTCTCAAACTCCTTCGCCCTCTCTCCCTGTCTCGCCCTCTCACCCTATGTCTTTCTCTTTCCCTCTCTCCCACTTTCGCCCTCTCTCCCTCTCTCTCTCCCTCTCGCCATCTCGCCCACTCTCCCCCTCTCACCCGCTTTCCTAATTTTGCCCTCTCTCCGTCTTTCGCCCACTCTCCCTCTCTGGCTCTCTATCCATCTTTCTCCCTCTTCCCTCTCTCGCCCTCTATCCATCTCTCTCCCTCTCTTCCTCTCTCTCCCTCACTTGAACTATCTCGCCCTCTCTCCCTCCTTTGCGCTCTCTTGCTCTCGCCTTCTCTCCCTCTCTCGCTCTCTATGCCTCTCTAGCCCGCCTCCCTCTCTCGCCCTCTCTCCCTCTTTTGTCCGCTCTCCCTCTCTCGCACTCTCTGCCACTCTCCCTCTCTCGCACTTTCTTGCCCTCTCTCCCTCTCTCACCACTGTTGCCCTCTCTAGCACTTTCTCCCTCACTCTTGCTCTCTCTCCCTCTCTCGCCCTCTCTCTTCCTCTCTCACTCTATCGCCCTCTCTCTCTCTCTCTCTCGTCCTCTCGCCCTCTCTCGAGCCCTGTCTCCCTCTCTCGCCCTCTCTCCCTCTCTCTCTCTCCACCTTTTGCCCTCTCGCCCTCTCTCGCCCTCTCTCCATATCTTGCCCTCTCGCTACCTCTTTCCCCCTCTCTCCCTTCTCTCGCCCTCTCATCTCCTCCCGCCCTCTGTCTTTCTCTCGTCCTCTTTCGCCCTCTCACCCGCTCTCGCCCTCTCTCCCACTCTCGCGCTTTCTCGCCCACACTCCCTCTCTCGCCCTTTCATGCCCTCTCTCACTGTCTCTCCCATTTCTCGCTCTCTCTCCCTCTCTCTCGCCCTCTTGCGCCCTCTCTCCCTCGCACTACCTCTCTCCCTCTCTACATCTTTCGCACTCTCTCCCTCTCTCACCCTCTCTCGTACTCTCTCCCTCTTTCGTGCTCTCTGCCTCTCTCTCCCTCTTTCGTACTCTCTCCCTCTCTCCCTTTCTCGCTCTCTCTCGCCCTCTCTACCTCTCTCGCCCTCTCTCCCTCTCTCGCCCACTTTCCCACTTTTGCCCTCTCTCCCTCTTTCGCCCTCTCACCCTCTCTCGCCCACTCTCCCTCTCTAGCTCTATATCCATCTCTCTCCCTCTCGCCCTCTTTCCATCTCTCTCCCTCTCTCGAACTCTTTCGCCCTCTCTTCCTCTCTCGCCCTCTCTCCCTCTCTCGCCCACTTTCCCACTTTTGCCCTCTCTCCCTCTCGCCCTCTTTCCATCTCTCTCCCTCTCTTGAACTCTTTCGCCCTCTCTTCCTCTCTCGCCCTCTCTCCATCTCTCGCCCTCTCATCCTCTCTCTCGCCCTCTCTCCCTCTCTCGCCCTCTCGTCCTCCCCCCTCTCACCTTCTCTCCCCCTCTCTCCCTCTCTCGCCCTCTCACCCTCTCTCTCACCCTCTCGTCCACTCTCGCCCTCTCTCCCTCTCTCCCCCTCTCTCGAACTCTTTTGCCCTCTCTCCCTCTCTCGCCCTGTCACCCTCTCTCACCCTCTGTCTTTCTCTCGCCCTCTCCCACTTTTGCTTTCTCTCCCTATCTCTCCATCTCTCGCCCTCTTGCCCACTCTCCCCCCTTGCCCTCTCTCCCTCTCTCACCCGCTTTCCCACTTTGCCTTCTCTCCCTCTTTCGCCCTCTCTCCCTCTCTCACCCACTCTCCCTCTCGCTCTCTATCCATCTCTCTCCCTCTGCCCTTCCTCTATCTCTCTCCCTCTCTTCCTCTTTATGCCTCTCTCGACCTTTCTCGCCATCTCTCCCTCTCTAGCCCCCTCCCTCTCTCGCCCCCTCTCTCTCTTCCTCTCTCCCTCTCTCCCTTCTCTCCTCTCTTCCTCTCTTTCCCTTTCTCCCTCTTTCACCCTCTCTCGCCCTCACTCCCTCTTTCGCCCTCTCTCCCCCTCGCCATCTCTCCCTCTCTCGTCCTCTCTCCCTCTTTGTTCTCTCTCCATCTCTCCATTTCTCCATCTCTCCCTCTCTCTCGCCCACACTCGCTCTCTCATCCTCTCTCCCTCTTTTGCCCTTTCGCCCTGTCTCATTCTCTCTGCCTGTTTCGGCCGCTCTGCCTCTTTCGCCCTCTCTCCCTCTCTCGCCCTCTCCTCCTTCCACCCTCTCTCACCCTCTCTCGCCCTCTCTCCATCTCTCTCCCATTCTCCCTCTCTATCCCTCTCTCGACCTTGCTCGCCCACCCGCTCTCCCTCTCTCACCGTTTCGCCCTCTCTTGCCATCTCTCCCTCGTTTGACCTCTCTCCCTCTCGTCCTCTCCCCCTCTCTCACCCTCCCTCCCTCTCTCACCCTCTCATCCTCTCTCGCCCTCTCACTCTGTCTCGCCCACTCTCCCTCTCTCCCCTCTCTCGAACTCGTTCTCCCTCTCTCCCTCTCTCGCACTCTCACCCTCTCTCGCCCTCTGTCTTTCTCTCGCCCTCTCCCCCACTTTCGCCCCCTCTCCCTCTCTCGCCCTCTCTCCATCTCTCTCCCATTCTCCCTCTCTATCCCTCTCTCGACCTTGCTCGCAAACCCGCTCTCCCTCTCTCACCGTTTCGCCCTCTCTTGCCAACTCTCCCTCGTTTGACCTCTCTCCCTCTCGTCCTCTCCCCCTCTCTCACCCTCTCTCCCTCTCTTGCCCTCTCGCCCTCTCTCACCCTCTCATCCTCTCTCGCCCTCTCACCCTCTCTCGCCCTCTCTCCCTCTCTCGCCCACTCTCCCTCTCTCCCCTGTCTCGAACTCTTTCTCCCTCTCTCCCTCTCTCGCCCTCTCACCCTCTCTCGCCCTCTGTCTTTCTCTCGCCCTCTCTCCCACTTTCGCCCTCTCTCCCTCTCTCTCCCTCTCTCGCCCTGTCGCCCACTCTCCCCGTCTCTCCCTCTCTCGCCTGCTTTCCCACTTTTGGCCTCTCTCCCTCTCTTGCCCAGTCTCCCTCTCTCGCTCTCTATCCATCTTTCTCCCTCTTGCCCTCTCTACATCTCTCTCCCTCACTTCCTCTCTCCCCCTCTCTCGCACTTTCTCTCCGTCTGTCCCTCTCCCGCCATCTCTTCTTCATTCACCCTCTCTCCCTCTTTTGCCCAATCTCGCGCTCGCCCTCTCTCCCTCTCTCGCTCTCCCTGCCTCTCTAGCCCCCTCCCTCTCTCGCCCTCTCTCACTCTCTCCCTCTCACCCTCTCGACCTCTCTCGCCCTCTTTCCCTTCTCTCAAACTCTTTCGCCCTCCTTCCCTCTCTCGCCCTCTCACCCGCTGTCTTTCTCTTTCCCTCTCTCCCACTTTCGCCCTCTCTCCCTCTCTCTCCTTCTCTCGCCCCTCGCCCACTCTCCCCCCTCGACCTCTCTCCGTCTCTCGCCCGCTTTCCTACTTTTGCCCTCTTGCCGTCTTTCGCCCACTCTCCCTCTCTCGCTCTCTATCCATCTTTCTCCCTCTCACCCTCTCTCACCCTCTCTCCATCTCTCTCACTCTCTTCCTCTCTCTCTCCCTCACTCGAACTATCTCGCCCTCTCTCCCTCTCTCGCCCTCTCTGCCTTTCTAGTCCCCCTCCCTCTCTCGCCCTCTCTCCCTCTTTTGTCCTCTCTACATCTCTCGCCCTCTCTGCCACTCTCCCTCTATCGCGCTTTCTTGCCCTCTCTCCTCTCTCGCCACTGTTTCCCTCTCTCGCACATTCTCCCTCACTCTCGCCCTCTCTCCCTCTCTCGCCCTCTCTGCCTCTCTCGCCCTCTCTCCCTCTCTCGCCCTCTCTCCCTCTCTCGCCCACTCTCCATATCTTGCTCTCTCTCTGCCTATTTCCACCGTCTCCCTTCTCTCGCCCTCTCACCTCGTCCCGCCCTCTGTCTTTCTCTTGCCCTCTTTCGCCCTCTCACCCTCTCTCGCCTTCTCTCCCACTCTCGCGCTTTATCGCCCACACTCCCTCTCTCGCCCTTTCACGCCCTCTCTCACTGTCTCTCCCATTTCTCGCACTCTCTCCCTCTCTCTCAACCTCTTGCGCCCTCTCTCCCTCGCACTACCTCTCTCACTTTCTCTCCTTCTCTCCCTCTCTACATCTTTCGCACTCTCTCCCTTTCTCACCCTCTCTCCCTCTCTCGTCCTCTCTCCCTCTCTCTCACCTTCTCTCGTACTCTCGCACTCTCTCCCTCTTTCGTACTCTCTGCCTCTCTCTTCCTCTTTCGTGCTCACTCCCTCTCTCCCTCTCTCGCTCTCTCTCGCCCTCTCTCCCTCTCTCGCCCTCTCCTCCTCCCACCCTCTCTCACCGTCTCTCCCTCTCTTGCCCTCTCTCCCTCTTTTGCCCTCTCTCCCTCTCTTGCCCTCTCTCCCTTTCTCACCCTCTCTCCATCTCTCTACCTCTCGCCCTCTATCGCTCTCTCTCGCCCTTTCTCCATCTCTCTCCCACACTACCTCTCTATCCCTCTCTCGACCTTTCTCGCCTGCTCTCCGTCTCTCGCCGTTTCTCCCTCTCTCGCCCTCTCTCTTCCTCTCTCACTCTCTCGCCCTCTCTCTCTCTCTCTCTCTCGTCCTCTCGCCCTCTCTCGAGCCCTGTCTCCCTCTCTCGCCCTCTCTCCATCTCTCTCCCATTCTCCCTCTCTATCCCTCTCTCCACCGTGCTTGACCGCCCGCTCTCCCTCTCTCACCGTTTCGCCCTCTCTTGCCATCTCTCCCTCGTTTGACCTCTCTCCCTCTCGTCCTCTCCCCCTCTCTCCCTCTCTTGCCCTCTCGCCCTCTCTCACCCTCTCATCCTCTCTCGCCCTCTCACCCTCTCTCCCCCTCTCTCCCTCTCTCGCCCACTCTCCCTCTCTCCCCTCTCTCGAACTCGTTCTCCCTCTTTCCCTCTCTCGCACTCTCACCCTCTCTCGCCCTCTGTCTTTCTCTCGCCCTCTCCCCCACTTTCGCCCTCTCTCCCTCTCTCGCCCTCTCTCGCCCTCTCTCCCTCTCTCGCCCACTCTCCCTCTCTCGCCTCTCTCGAACTCTTTCTCCCTCTCTCCCTCTCTCGCACTCTCACGCCCTCTGCCTTTCTCTCGCCCTCTCCCCCACTTTCGCCCTCTCTCCCTCTCTCGCCCTCTCGCCCTCTCTCGCCCGCTTTCCCACTTTTGCCCTCTCTCCCTCTTTCGCTCAGTCTCCCTCTCTCGCTCTCTATCCATCTTTCTCCCTCTTGCCCTCTCTCCATCTCTCTCCCTCACTTCCTCTCTCCCCTCTCTCGAACCTTCTCTCCCTCTCTCCCTCTCTCACCATCTCTCCCTCATTCACCCTCTCTCCCTCTTTTGCCCTGTCTCGCTCTCGCCCTCTCTCCCTCTCTCGCTCTCTCTCCCTCTCTAGCCCCCTCCTTCTCTCGCCCTCTCTCCCTCTCGCACCCTCTCGACCTCTCTCGCCCTCTTTCCCCTCTCTCAAACTCCTTCGCCCTCTCTCCCTGTCTCGCCCTCTCACCCTATGTCTTTCTCTTTCCCTCTCTCCCACTTTCGCCCTCTCTCCCTCTCTCTCTCCCTCTCGCCATCTCGCCCACTCTCCCCCTCTCACCCGCTTTCCTAATTTTGCCCTCTCTCCGTCTTTCGCCCACTCTCCCTCTCTGGCTCTCTATCCATCTTTCTCCCTCTTCCCTCTCTCGCCCTCTATCCATCTCTCTCCCTCTCTTCCTCTCTCTCCCTCACTTGAACTATCTCGCCCTCTCTCCCTCCTTTGCGCTCTCTTGCTCTCGCCTTCTCTCCCTCTCTCGCTCTCTATGCCTCTCTAGCCCGCCTCCCTCTCTCGCCCTCTCTCCCTCTTTTGTCCGCTCTCCCTCTCTCGCACTCTCTGCCACTCTCCCTCTCTCGCACTTTCTTGCCCTCTCTCCCTCTCTCACCACTGTTGCCCTCTCTAGCACTTTCTCCCTCACTCTTGCTCTCTCTCCCTCTCTCGCCCTCTCTCTTCCTCTCTCACTCTATCGCCCTCTCTCTCTCTCTCTCTCTCGTCCTCTCGCCCTCTCTCGAGCCCTGTCTCCCTCTCTCGCCCTCTCTCCCTCTCTCTCTCTCCACCTTTTGCCCTCTCGCCCTCTCTCGCCCTCTCTCCATATCTTGCCCTCTCGCTACCTCTTTCCCCCTCTCTCCCTTCTCTCGCCCTCTCATCTCCTCCCGCCCTCTGTCTTTCTCTCGTCCTCTTTCGCCCTCTCACCCGCTCTCGCCCTCTCTCCCACTCTCGCGCTTTCTCGCCCACACTCCCTCTCTCGCCCTTTCATGCCCTCTCTCACTGTCTCTCCCATTTCTCGCTCTCTCTCCCTCTCTCTCGCCCTCTTGCGCCCTCTCTCCCTCGCACTACCTCTCTCCCTCTCTACATCTTTCGCACTCTCTCCCTCTCTCACCCTCTCTCGTACTCTCTCCCTCTTTCGTGCTCTCTGCCTCTCTCTCCCTCTTTCGTACTCTCTCCCTCTCTCCCTTTCTCGCTCTCTCTCGCCCTCTCTACCTCTCTCGCCCTCTCTCCCTCTCTCGCCCACTTTCCCACTTTTGCCCTCTCTCCCTCTTTCGCCCTCTCACCCTCTCTCGCCCACTCTCCCTCTCTAGCTCTATATCCATCTCTCTCCCTCTCGCCCTCTTTCCATCTCTCTCCCTCTCTCGAACTCTTTCGCCCTCTCTTCCTCTCTCGCCCTCTCTCCCTCTCTCGCCCACTTTCCCACTTTTGCCCTCTCTCCCTCTCGCCCTCTTTCCATCTCTCTCCCTCTCTTGAACTCTTTCGCCCTCTCTTCCTCTCTCGCCCTCTCTCCATCTCTCGCCCTCTCATCCTCTCTCTCGCCCTCTCTCCCTCTCTCGCCCTCTCGTCCTCCCCCCTCTCACCTTCTCTCCCCCTCTCTCCCTCTCTCGCCCTCTCACCCTCTCTCTCACCCTCTCGTCCACTCTCGCCCTCTCTCCCTCTCTCCCCCTCTCTCGAACTCTTTTGCCCTCTCTCCCTCTCTCGCCCTGTCACCCTCTCTCACCCTCTGTCTTTCTCTCGCCCTCTCCCACTTTTGCTTTCTCTCCCTATCTCTCCATCTCTCGCCCTCTTGCCCACTCTCCCCCCTTGCCCTCTCTCCCTCTCTCACCCGCTTTCCCACTTTGCCTTCTCTCCCTCTTTCGCCCTCTCTCCCTCTCTCACCCACTCTCCCTCTCGCTCTCTATCCATCTCTCTCCCTCTGCCCTTCCTCTATCTCTCTCCCTCTCTTCCTCTTTATGCCTCTCTCGACCTTTCTCGCCATCTCTCCCTCTCTAGCCCCCTCCCTCTCTCGCCCCCTCTCTCTCTTCCTCTCTCCCTCTCTCCCTTCTCTCCTCTCTTCCTCTCTTTCCCTTTCTCCCTCTTTCACCCTCTCTCGCCCTCACTCCCTCTTTCGCCCTCTCTCCCCCTCGCCATCTCTCCCTCTCTCGTCCTCTCTCCCTCTTTGTTCTCTCTCCATCTCTCCATTTCTCCATCTCTCCCTCTCTCTCGCCCACACTCGCTCTCTCATCCTCTCTCCCTCTTTTGCCCTTTCGCCCTGTCTCATTCTCTCTGCCTGTTTCGGCCGCTCTGCCTCTTTCGCCCTCTCTCCCTCTCTCGCCCTCTCCTCCTTCCACCCTCTCTCACCCTCTCTCGCCCTCTCTCCATCTCTCTCCCATTCTCCCTCTCTATCCCTCTCTCGACCTTGCTCGCCCACCCGCTCTCCCTCTCTCACCGTTTCGCCCTCTCTTGCCATCTCTCCCTCGTTTGACCTCTCTCCCTCTCGTCCTCTCCCCCTCTCTCACCCTCCCTCCCTCTCTCACCCTCTCATCCTCTCTCGCCCTCTCACTCTGTCTCGCCCACTCTCCCTCTCTCCCCTCTCTCGAACTCGTTCTCCCTCTCTCCCTCTCTCGCACTCTCACCCTCTCTCGCCCTCTGTCTTTCTCTCGCCCTCTCCCCCACTTTCGCCCCCTCTCCCTCTCTCGCCCTCTCTCCATCTCTCTCCCATTCTCCCTCTCTATCCCTCTCTCGACCTTGCTCGCAAACCCGCTCTCCCTCTCTCACCGTTTCGCCCTCTCTTGCCAACTCTCCCTCGTTTGACCTCTCTCCCTCTCGTCCTCTCCCCCTCTCTCACCCTCTCTCCCTCTCTTGCCCTCTCGCCCTCTCTCACCCTCTCATCCTCTCTCGCCCTCTCACCCTCTCTCGCCCTCTCTCCCTCTCTCGCCCACTCTCCCTCTCTCCCCTGTCTCGAACTCTTTCTCCCTCTCTCCCTCTCTCGCCCTCTCACCCTCTCTCGCCCTCTGTCTTTCTCTCGCCCTCTCTCCCACTTTCGCCCTCTCTCCCTCTCTCTCCCTCTCTCGCCCTGTCGCCCACTCTCCCCGTCTCTCCCTCTCTCGCCTGCTTTCCCACTTTTGGCCTCTCTCCCTCTCTTGCCCAGTCTCCCTCTCTCGCTCTCTATCCATCTTTCTCCCTCTTGCCCTCTCTACATCTCTCTCCCTCACTTCCTCTCTCCCCCTCTCTCGCACTTTCTCTCCGTCTGTCCCTCTCCCGCCATCTCTTCTTCATTCACCCTCTCTCCCTCTTTTGCCCAATCTCGCGCTCGCCCTCTCTCCCTCTCTCGCTCTCCCTGCCTCTCTAGCCCCCTCCCTCTCTCGCCCTCTCTCACTCTCTCCCTCTCACCCTCTCGACCTCTCTCGCCCTCTTTCCCTTCTCTCAAACTCTTTCGCCCTCCTTCCCTCTCTCGCCCTCTCACCCGCTGTCTTTCTCTTTCCCTCTCTCCCACTTTCGCCCTCTCTCCCTCTCTCTCCTTCTCTCGCCCCTCGCCCACTCTCCCCCCTCGACCTCTCTCCGTCTCTCGCCCGCTTTCCTACTTTTGCCCTCTTGCCGTCTTTCGCCCACTCTCCCTCTCTCGCTCTCTATCCATCTTTCTCCCTCTCACCCTCTCTCACCCTCTCTCCATCTCTCTCACTCTCTTCCTCTCTCTCTCCCTCACTCGAACTATCTCGCCCTCTCTCCCTCTCTCGCCCTCTCTGCCTTTCTAGTCCCCCTCCCTCTCTCGCCCTCTCTCCCTCTTTTGTCCTCTCTACATCTCTCGCCCTCTCTGCCACTCTCCCTCTATCGCGCTTTCTTGCCCTCTCTCCTCTCTCGCCACTGTTTCCCTCTCTCGCACATTCTCCCTCACTCTCGCCCTCTCTCCCTCTCTCGCCCTCTCTGCCTCTCTCGCCCTCTCTCCCTCTCTCGCCCTCTCTCCCTCTCTCGCCCACTCTCCATATCTTGCTCTCTCTCTGCCTATTTCCACCGTCTCCCTTCTCTCGCCCTCTCACCTCGTCCCGCCCTCTGTCTTTCTCTTGCCCTCTTTCGCCCTCTCACCCTCTCTCGCCTTCTCTCCCACTCTCGCGCTTTATCGCCCACACTCCCTCTCTCGCCCTTTCACGCCCTCTCTCACTGTCTCTCCCATTTCTCGCACTCTCTCCCTCTCTCTCAACCTCTTGCGCCCTCTCTCCCTCGCACTACCTCTCTCACTTTCTCTCCTTCTCTCCCTCTCTACATCTTTCGCACTCTCTCCCTTTCTCACCCTCTCTCCCTCTCTCGTCCTCTCTCCCTCTCTCTCACCTTCTCTCGTACTCTCGCACTCTCTCCCTCTTTCGTACTCTCTGCCTCTCTCTTCCTCTTTCGTGCTCACTCCCTCTCTCCCTCTCTCGCTCTCTCTCGCCCTCTCTACCTCTCTCGCCCACTCTACCTCTCTCGACCTCTCTCGAACTCTTTCGCCCACTCTTCCTCTCTCGCCCTCTCTCCCTCTCTCGCCCACTTTCCCACTTTTGCCCTCTCTCCCTCTTTCACCCTCTCACCCTCTCTCGCCCACTCTCCCTCTCTAGCTCTATATCCATCTCTCTCCCTCTCGCCCTCTTTCCATCTCTCTCCCTCTCTCGAACTCTTTCGCCCTCTCTCGCCCTCTCTCCCTCTCTCGCCCACTTTCCCACTTTTGCCCTCTCTCACTCTCTTGCCCTCTTTCCATCTCTCTCCCAATCTCGAACTCTTTCGCCCTCTCTTCCTCTCTCGCCCTCTCTCCCTCTCTCGCCCTCTCGTCCTCTCCCCCTCTCTCGCCTTCTCTCCCCCTCTCTTGCCCTCTCGCCCTCTCTCGCCCTTTCACCCTCTCTCATCCTCTGTCTTTCTCTCGCCCTCTCCCACTTTTGCTTTCTCTCCCTATCTCTCCCTCTCTCACCCGCTTTCCCACTTTGCCCTCTCTCCCTCTTTCGCCCTCTCTCCCTCTCTTGCCCACTCTCCCTCTCGCTCTCTATCCATCTCTCTCCCTCTGCCCTTTCTCCATCTCTCTCCCTCTCTTCCTCTTTCTCCCTCTCTCGACCTTTCTCGCCCTCTCTCCCTCTCTCACTCCCTCTCCCTCTCTCGCCCTCTCTCCATCTTTCGTCCTCTCTTCCTCTCTCCTCCCCTCGCCTTCTCTTCCTCTCTCGCGCTTTCTTGCCCTCTCTCACCGCTTCTCCTTCTCTCGCACTCTCTCCCTCACTCTCGCCCTCTTGCCCTCTCTCGCCCTCTCTCCCTCTCTCCATCTCTTGCCCTCTCTCTACCTCTTTCCCCCTCTTTCCCTCTCTCGCCCTCTGTCCCTCTCTCGCCCTCTGTCTTTCTCTCGCCCTCTCTCCCTCTTTCGCCCACTCTCCCTCTCTAGCCCTCTTTCCCACTCTCCCCCCTCGCCGTCTCTCCCTCTCTCACCCGCTTTCCCACTTTGCCTTCTCTCCCTCTTTCGCCCACTGTCTCTCTCTTGCCCTCTCTCCCACTCTCGCGCTTTCTCGCCCTCTCTCACTGTCTGTCCCTCTCTCACACTCTCTCCCTCTCTATTGCTCTCTACCTATCTCGCCCTCTCTCCCTCTCTCCATCTCCCCTCTCTCGCTCTCTTGCCCCCTCGCCCTCTCTCGCCGTTTATCCCTCTCTCGCCCTCTTTTCCTCTTTCGTGCTCTCTCCTTCGCTCGCCCTCTCTCCCTCTCTCTCTCGCCCTCTCTCACTCTCTTTGCCTCTTTCGCCCTATCTCCCTATTTCACCCTCTCTCCCTCTCCTTCCCTCTCCCCTCTCTCGCCCTTGTTCTCTCTCTCACCCTCTCTCCCTCTCTCGCCCACTCTCCCTCTCGCTCTCTATCCATCTCTCTCCCTCTGCCCTTTCTTCATCTCTCTCCCTCTCTTCCTCTCTCTCCCTCTCTCGACCTTTCTAGCCCTCTCTCCCTCTCTCGCTCCCTCTCCATCTCTCACCCTCTCTCCATCTTTCGTCCTCTCGCCCTCTCTCCTCCCCTCTCCTTCTCTTCCTCTCTCACGCTTTCTTGCCCTCTCTCCCTCTCTCACCGCTTCTCCTTCTCTCGCACTCTCTCCCTCACTCCCGCCCTGTTGCCCTCTCTCCCTCTCTCGCCCTCTCTCCCTCTCTCGCACTCTCTCCCTCTCTCGCACTCTCTCCCTCTCTATTCCTCTCTCCCTCTCTCGCCCTCTCTCCGTCTCTCCATCTCTCCCTCTCTCGCTCTCTTGCCCTCTCGCCCTCTCTCGCTGTTTATCCCTCTCTCGCCCTCTTTCCCTGTTTCATCCTCTCACCTTTTCTCGCCCTCTCTCCCTTTCTCCCTCTCTTGCCCTCTCGCCCTCTCTCACTCTCTTTGCCTCTATCGCCCTCTCTCTCTCTTTCGCCCTCTCTCCCTCTCCTTCACTCTCTCCCTCTCTCGCCCTTGTTCCCTCTCTCGCCCACTCTCCCTCTCTCGCCCGCTCTCCATCTCTCTACCTCTCGCCCTCTCTCGCCCTCTTTTGACCTCTCTCCCTCTCGTCCTCTCGCCCTCTCTCCCTCTCTCGACCTCTCCCTCTCTCGCCCTCTCCCTCTTTCGCCCTCTCCCCCTCTCTTGCCGCTTCTCCCTCTCTCGCACTCTCTCCCTCTCTCTCGCCCTCTCGCCCTCTCTCGTCCTCACTCCCTCTCACTCCCTCTCTCCCTTTCTCTCCCTCTCTCCCTCTCTAGCTCTCTCGCCCTCTCTCCCTCTCTCACCCAATATCTACCTCTTTCGCCCTCTCGCCCTCTCTCGCCCTCTCTCCCTCACTCACCCTCTCTCCCTCTCTCACCCTCTCTCCGTCTCTCGTTCTCTCTCTCTCTCGCCCTCTCTCCCTTATTCGTCCTCTCTCTCTCTCTCGCCATCTCTCCCTCTCGCTATCTTACCCTCTCTCGAACTCTTTCCTCTTCGGTCCTCTCCCCCCCACCCTCTCTCGCCTGCCCCCCTCTCTCGCTCTCATTCTCTCCCTCTCTCATCTACCCCCTCCCTCTCCCTCTCTCCATCTCTAATCCTCTCTCGCCTTCTCTCCCTTTCTCGGCCCCTCTCCCTCTTTCGCTCTCTCTCCATCGCCCTCTCTCTCTTTCTCGCATTTCGCCCTCTCTTTCTCGCCATCTCTCCTCTCTCGCCCTCTCTCGCCCTCTCTCCCTCATGCCCTCTCTCCCTCTCTCGCCCTCTCTCCTTCTCTCCCTCTCTCACTCTCTCTCCCTCTCTCGCCCTTTCCCTATCTCCCTCTTTCTCTCTCTCGCCCTCTCTCCCTTTCTCGCCCTCTCTCCCTCTCTTGCCCTCTCTCTTCTCTCGCCCTCTCTCTCTCTCGCCGTCTTGCCCTCTCTCGCCCTCTCTCCCTCTCTCTCACCTTCTCTCCCTCTGTCGCCCTCTCTGCCTCTTTCGCCCTCTTGCCCTCTCAGGCTCTCTCGCCCTCTCTCGCCCTCTATCCCCCTTTCTCTCCCTCTCTCACCCTCTCTCTTCTCTCTCCCTCTCTCTTCGATCGCCCTCTCTCTCTCTCTCACCATCTTGCCCTCTCTCGCCCTCTCTTCCTCTCTCGCACTCTCTCACCCTCTCTCCCTCTCTCCCTCTCTCTCCCTCTCTCTCCCTCTCTCCATTTCTCGCCCTCTCTCACTCTCTCTCCCTCTTTCGCCCTCTCTCCCTCTCTCGCCCTCTCTCTTTCTGTCACCCTCTCTCCCTCTTTCGCCCGCTCGGCCTCTCTCCCTCTCTCTCCCTTTCTCTCCCTCTCTCCCTCTCTCGCTGTCTCTCCCTTTCTCGCCCTCTCTCCCTCTCTTCCTCTCGCCCTCTCTCCCTCTCTCGCCCACTCTCCATATCTTGCTCTCTCTCTACCTATTTCCACCGTCTCCCTTCTCTCGCCCTCTCACCTCGTCCCGCCCTCTGTCTTTCTCTTGCCCTCTTTCGCCCTCTCACCCTCTCTCGCCTTCTCTCCCACTCTCGCGCTTTATCGCCCACACTCCCTCTCTCGCCCTTTCACGCCCTCTCTCACTGTCTCTCCCATTTCTCGCACTCTCTCCCTCTCTCTCAACCTCTTGCGCCCTCTCTCCCTCGCACTACCTCTCTCACTTTCTCTCCTTCTCTCCCTCTCTACATCTTTCGCACTCTCTCCCTTTCTCACCCTCTCTCCCTCTCTCGTCCTCTCTCCCTCTCTCTCACCTTCTCTCGTACTCTCGCACTCTCTCCCTCTTTCGTACTCTCTGCCTCTCTCTTCCTCTTTCGTGCTCACTCCCTCTCTCCCTCTCTCGCTCTCTCTCGCCCTCTCTACCTCTCTCGCCCACTCTACCTCTCTCGACCTCTCTCGAACTCTTTCGCCCACTCTTCCTCTCTCGCCCTCTCTCCCTCTCTCGCCCACTTTCCCACTTTTGCCCTCTCTCCCTCTTTCACCCTCTCACCCTCTCTCGCCCACTCTCCCTCTCTAGCTCTATATCCATCTCTCTCCCTCTCGCCCTCTTTCCATCTCTCTCCCTCTCTCGAACTCTTTCGCCCTCTCTCGCCCTCTCTCCCTCTCTCGCCCACTTTCCCACTTTTGCCCTCTCTCACTCTCTTGCCCTCTTTCCATCTCTCTCCCAATCTCGAACTCTTTCGCCCTCTCTTCCTCTCTCGCCCTCTCTCCCTCTCTCGCCCTCTCGTCCTCTCCCCCTCTCTCGCCTTCTCTCCCCCTCTCTTGCCCTCTCGCCCTCTCTCGCCCTTTCACCCTCTCTCATCCTCTGTCTTTCTCTCGCCCTCTCCCACTTTTGCTTTCTCTCCCTATCTCTCCCTCTCTCACCCGCTTTCCCACTTTGCCCTCTCTCCCTCTTTCGCCCTCTCTCCCTCTCTTGCCCACTCTCCCTCTCGCTCTCTATCCATCTCTCTCCCTCTGCCCTTTCTCCATCTCTCTCCCTCTCTTCCTCTTTCTCCCTCTCTCGACCTTTCTCGCCCTCTCTCCCTCTCTCACTCCCTCTCCCTCTCTCGCCCTCTCTCCATCTTTCGTCCTCTCTTCCTCTCTCCTCCCCTCGCCTTCTCTTCCTCTCTCGCGCTTTCTTGCCCTCTCTCACCGCTTCTCCTTCTCTCGCACTCTCTCCCTCACTCTCGCCCTCTTGCCCTCTCTCGCCCTCTCTCCCTCTCTCCATCTCTTGCCCTCTCTCTACCTCTTTCCCCCTCTTTCCCTCTCTCGCCCTCTGTCCCTCTCTCGCCCTCTGTCTTTCTCTCGCCCTCTCTCCCTCTTTCGCCCACTCTCCCTCTCTAGCCCTCTTTCCCACTCTCCCCCCTCGCCGTCTCTCCCTCTCTCACCCGCTTTCCCACTTTGCCTTCTCTCCCTCTTTCGCCCACTGTCTCTCTCTTGCCCTCTCTCCCACTCTCGCGCTTTCTCGCCCTCTCTCACTGTCTGTCCCTCTCTCACACTCTCTCCCTCTCTATTGCTCTCTACCTATCTCGCCCTCTCTCCCTCTCTCCATCTCCCCTCTCTCGCTCTCTTGCCCCCTCGCCCTCTCTCGCCGTTTATCCCTCTCTCGCCCTCTTTTCCTCTTTCGTGCTCTCTCCTTCGCTCGCCCTCTCTCCCTCTCTCTCTCGCCCTCTCTCACTCTCTTTGCCTCTTTCGCCCTATCTCCCTATTTCACCCTCTCTCTCTCTCCTTCCCTCTCCCCTCTCTCGCCCTTGTTCTCTCTCTCACCCTCTCTCCCTCTCTCGCCCACTCTCCCTCTCGCTCTCTATCCATCTCTCTCCCTCTGCCCTTTCTTCATCTCTCTCCCTCTCTTCCTCTCTCTCCCTCTCTCGACCTTTCTAGCCCTCTCTCCCTCTCTCGCTCCCTCTCCATCTCTCACCCTCTCTCCATCTTTCGTCCTCTCGCCCTCTCTCCTCCCCTCTCCTTCTCTTCCTCTCTCACGCTTTCTTGCCCTCTCTCCCTCTCTCACCGCTTCTCCTTCTCTCGCACTCTCTCCCTCACTCCCGCCCTGTTGCCCTCTCTCCCTCTCTCGCCCTCTCTCCCTCTCTCGCACTCTCTCCCTCTCTCGCACTCTCTCCCTCTCTATTGCTCTCTCCCTCTCTCGCCCTCTCTCCGTCTCTCCATCTCTCCCTCTCTCGCTCTCTTGCCCTCTCGCCCTCTCTCGCTGTTTATCCCTCTCTCGCCCTCTTTCCCTGTTTCATCCTCTCACCTTTTCTCGCCCTCTCTCCCTTTCTCCCTCTCTTGCCCTCTCGCCCTCTCTCACTCTCTTTGCCTCTATCGCCCTCTCTCTCTCTTTCGCCCTCTCTCCCTCTCCTTCACTCTCTCCCTCTCTCGCCCTTGTTCCCTCTCTCGCCCACTCTCCCTCTCTCGCCCGCTCTCCATCTCTCTACCTCTCGCCCTCTCTCGCCCTCTTTTGACCTCTCTCCCTCTCGTCCTCTCGCCCTCTCTCCCTCTCTCGACCTCTCCCTCTCTCGCCCTCTCCCTCTTTCGCCCTCTCCCCCTCTCTTGCCGCTTCTCCCTCTCTCGCACTCTCTCCCTCTCTCTCGCCCTCTCGCCCTCTCTCGTCCTCACTCCCTCTCACTCCCTCTCTCCCTTTCTCTCCCTCTCTCCCTCTCTAGCTCTCTCGCCCTCTCTCCCTCTCTCACCCAATATCTACCTCTTTCGCCCTCTCGCCCTCTCTCGCCCTCTCTCCCTCACTCACCCTCTCTCCCTCTCTCACCCTCTCTCCGTCTCTCGTTCTCTCTCTCTCTCGCCCTCTCTCCCTTATTCGTCCTCTCTCTCTCTCTCGCCATCTCTCCCTCTCGCTATCTTACCCTCTCTCGAACTCTCTCCTCTTCGGTCCTCTCCCCCCCACCCTCTCTCGCCTGCCCCCCTCTCTCGCTCTCATTCTCTCCCTCTCTCATCTACCCCCTCCCTCTCCCTCTCTCCATCTCTAATCCTCTCTCGCCTTCTCTCCCTTTCTCGGCCCCTCTCCCTCTTTCGCTCTCTCTCCATCGCCCTCTCTCTCTTTCTCGCATTTCGCCCTCTCTTTCTCGCCATCTCTCCTCTCTCGCCCTCTCTCGCTCTCTCTCCCTCATGCCCTCTCTCCCTCTCTCGCCCTCTCTCCTTCTCTCCCTCTCTCACTCTCTCTCCCTCTCTCGCCCTTTCCCTATCTCCCTCTTTCTCTCTCTCGCCCTCTCTCCCTTTCTCGCCCTCTCTCCCTCTCTTGCCCTCTCTCTTCTCTCGCCCTCTCTCTCTCTCGCCGTCTTGCCCTCTCTCGCCCTCTCTCCCTCTCTCTCACCTTCTCTCCCTCTGTCGCCCTCTCTGCCTCTTTCGCCCTCTTGCCCTCTCAGGCTCTCTCGCCCTCTCTCGCCCTCTATCCCCCTTTCTCTCCCTCTCTCACCCTCTCTCTTCTCTCTCCCTCTCTCTTCGATCGCCCTCTCTCTCTCTCTCACCATCTTGCCCTCTCTCGCCCTCTCTTCCTCTCTCGCACTCTCTCACCCTCTCTCCCTCTCTCCCTCTCTCTCCCTCTCTCTCCCTCTCTCCATTTCTCGCCCTCTCTCACTCTCTCTCCCTCTTTCGCCCTCTCTCCCTCTCTCGCCCTCTCTCTTTCTGTCACCCTCTCTCCCTCTTTCGCCCGCTCGGCCTCTCTCCCTCTCTCTCCCTTTCTCTCCCTCTCTCGCTGTCTCTCCCTTTCTCGCCCTCTCTCCCTCTCTTCCTCTCGTCCTCTCTCTCCCTCTCTCGTCCACTCTGCCTCTCTCGCCCTCTCTCCCCCTCTTCCTCTCTCGCCCGCCCCCCTCTCTTGCCCTCTGTCCCTCTCTCTTCCTCTCGCCCTCTCTCTCCCCCTTCTCTCGCTCGCACTCTCTCCCTCTCTCGCCCGCCCACCCCTCCTCTCGCTCTCTCTCCTCAACTTCTTCCGTTTCTCATTGACTGAATCTCTCTTCCCCCCTCCATCCCTCCCACTCTGTCTGATTCACTCTGTGTCCCTGGTTCTTCCCTTTCCCCCATACGTGGTGAGAGAGGAAGTGTTTGCAGTGAGAGACAGGGAGAGAAATGAGGGGAAAGAGGAGCCGAGAGAAATGGGGAGGACAGGTTTGAGTCGGGGGGACAGATGGAGTTAAACCCAGCTCCTGAGCTCAAGGCGTGGTGCCCTCCACTTCCCTGAGGACCAGGACTTGGGGCTGAGTCTGTCTCTCTCCAGCTCAGCTTCTCCAACACAAGGACACGCAACAACATCGGTCACTCTGCTGCTCGCATACTTTAAAGAACATTTTTATTGTTTATAAATGGAAGTGATGGATACAGTCAGTGGGATGGTGCCTTTTCTCACTGGCCCCTGAGTTGTGACAGGCTACTCCATCGCTGAAACACTGAACTGAAATGAGAAACTCCCAGATGGTGTGATTAATGAGGGAATTTGATTGATGGATGGATTTGGAAGAAGGGATATTTCAACACATTCTTCAGCTGCTGCCTGAACTTAGTCTGGGTCACGGCATAGATCGCGGTGTTTGTGCAGCAACTGAGGAGCTGCAGCATGAAGCCCAATTCCCGCACCAAGTCATGGAGATACACAGGGGTACCCACTAAATAATACATCCGGTGCCATATAGAATACAGCATTAACGTTGACCATAACAGGATGAAATTGGCCGAGATAACAAACAGTAAAATGATGGATTTTTTTCGGTTTCTCATTTCAGTGTCAGACTGAGCGTCCCCATTGGTGTGAGCGCGGAGTCTTCTGCGGGCTCTGCTGGTCACTACAATGTGTCTGACGGTGAGAACATTGAGCAGCAGAACCAGGAGAAATGGGACACACGGGGTTAGAATGTGGTGGAGGGACTCGATTGTGACCCAGACACTGGAGGATCCAACTGCGACTGTTACATCACAAAACCAGGGTCCATTCCACAGCCCATACCGAGCCGTGAGCATAAAATACCAGAAAATGTTCTTTAAACAGCTCAGCACAGTCACTGCTCCCAGAACCACAGCCGTCGTTTTCTCACTGCAATATTTACTTTTCAGCTTCTGGCAAAAAATGGCCACAAACCGATCAAAGGTTAAAGTGACAGTGAACCAGACAGAGCAGTCAGTGGCTGCATAAAGCAGGACGGCGTGGATATTACACACGGGGACGGACTCCCTCAGGAAATAAAACTGTTCCCGATAAACAATGGGAATGTGTCTCAGTATCAGGTCGAGGATAATGACCAGGAGATCCGCCGCTGCCATGGCCCCCAGGTAACGTCTGACACATGGAGACAATCCACAATCTTTATAAAGTAGGACGTAGATTGTCACTACGTTAACTGTGAGGAAGGAAAACAAACCCATTATCCATGTGCCTGGAGGCAAAGGGTCCCGTTTGATCGGGGACCCAGTGAGATTTCAAATGTGCCCCTGTATTCAGGGATTTATTAAAATAATTACAGCTGGAATACCTAATGGGAAGGTCTGAATTACTGACAAAAATGTGATAGAAATTACAAGAAACCCTTCCTCCCCAAACACACAGAGACACATCCATAAGGACAGATGGTTTCTGGAACATTTCCACACACTCGATCAGTCGAGAGCAGACACAGGTCACTCCTTCCCAGTTCCTAATGCGGAGGGTGTGAACGTTGCTGTCCTAAAGGATTCTCTCTCAGTTTCCTGAAGACAAACGGAGTTTGGGAATTTCTGTCTTTTGGTCTAAATTGTGTTCGATCCTGTGTGATGAAGAAATGTAAACACAGGGAAAACGTATTCACACCTTTAACTGCCTGAGGGGCCTTCGGAACAGTGACTCCTTCTCTCTGGAACGGGATCTCTTCCCTCGGGATCTTATCGTTTGTTCAATTCAATGACGTCCGGCTGTTCACAAACAATGTCAGGGACAGAACGTTCCGGGGAATGTCAGTTATAGAAAGTTGGGGACAGAACGTTCCGGGGAACTCCTTAACCTGTCCATCACCTTACCCCTCTACCCACCCCACCAACATGATGTACTGTGCCTGGACACACGGTAACATTAATAGGGTGAGAGACGGAGGGTCCAATCACAGGAATGGGAACTAAAGGCATTGCCAGATCAGCTGAAATGGCTAGATATGCCACATTCTCAATACACCTCACAGAACCAGCCCAGACACCATCAACCCAGATTAGATATCTGTTCACCGTGGAACACTGTGCAGACCAGGCTAGTGTACTGCTCAGTACAACCCAGCAATCTGTACAGATTCATCCATTGCACTGGTCAATACAATCCAGCAATCTGTCCAGAGTGGAACACTGCACAGATCAGATCAGGGCATTGATCGATAAACCCAGACCATACATCTTTCCAGCACGGGGAGCTGTGCAGACCACAGCAGTGCATTGATCTATAAACCCGGACGAGATATCTGTCCAGCTCCGGGAGAAGTGCAGACCACAGCAGTGCATTGATCTTTTAACCCAGACTAGATATCTGTCCAGCACGGGGAGCTGTGCATACCGCAGTAGGGCACTAATGTGTGAACCTGAAACAAACATCCAACCAGCATAAGGAGTTACAAAAAACAACATCATTGCAGTATCTATAAACTTCAACCAGATAGTCTGACTAGCACAGCGACCTGTGCAGTGATCACCGTGAACTCATCTGTAAACCAAGAGCAGTTACCCTCCCAGCATGTAGGACTGTGTACACCGCCCCAATGCATTGCTCAGTAACACTGTATTCGATCCCTGCCCAGTGTGGGTAAACTTGCAACCCATGCTGGGAGTGACAGAATGTGCAGCTCTCATCCATTTCCAGCTCCCTAATCTCCATTGTGCCTTGACAAGGTGGTGTTGTGGGTGTGAACATCACTGCCAGAGAGAGATGGCAGGGGAATCAGTTTAAATATCACCACATGGGAGGGGTTTGGGGTATAGACAGAGAGGGGGAGACCGAGATACAGTGTCATGGAAGGATGTGCTCCCAGGTTTCAGAATGCTGAAATGTAGACACTTCGATAGCATCCTGTAATATGAGCCTGTCTTCCCGGGAAAGATGGGTCAAAGGAATATTTGTGTGAAGTCAGATGAGCATTTGTTCTGCATCTTTGTAACGGGAATTAGTTTCAACAGAATTTTTGACTCATTGGGCAGATTCTAGCAATAGTTCATCTTTGTTTGATTTTCCTTGAATGTGACAGAGGGATGGTTCACACGAGGCTGAGCTAATTTCCTGATGCTATTGTATCCAACTCACCTCATTCACTACCCACCCCACCCCATGGTGTCCCGCTCATTCAATACCAGCCCGATTCTCCCACCCATCATGGCTGGAGGTACTCACGATCGCCCGGGTGCCCCTGGATATTCTGTGATCCCTGACATTGGTGCCATCTTTAAAAGGTCAATGGGCACACAGTTAATCTTTCTCTGTTAGGAGCTGCCCTGTACAGTTTACCCTGAGCATGGCAGATAAGGGGCAATTGCACCACGTTTTGTCGACAGGGGCATGGAGGTCCTGGTGGAGTGGCTAGCATTGGGGCGGGGGGGGGGGGGGGGAGGTATTCTCTTCCTAAAGGGAGCCACACCACCAGACCCACCGAGCATGATCTGAGTTCACCACCCAGCTCAGTGCAGTATCTGAGGTCTGAAGAAATGTCCAGCAATACAGGACAA
The DNA here is from genome assembly GCF_037043375.1 of Chiloscyllium plagiosum. NCBI lineage: Eukaryota > Metazoa > Chordata > Chondrichthyes > Orectolobiformes > Hemiscylliidae > Chiloscyllium > Chiloscyllium plagiosum. The sequence continues at coordinate 50,039,111 of NW_028270167.1, forward strand.
GCATCAATAACCTTCCCCGTTCCGTCAGGATAAGGGTTAACGTATTCTCTCTGCTCCCTCACACTCACGGTATATCTGTTATAGCACTGACCCCCTAACAAGGCTTCTGCTCCAACACTCTCACTGCTGCAAGCCTCAACTTCTCTCTCTCTGGCTCTGTCTCTGTCTCTCTATGTCTCTGTCTCGCTCTTTCTCGCGCGCCATCTCTCTCGCGCTCTCTCTCTCGTGCTCTCTCTCTCGCTCTGTCTCTCCCCCTCCACTTTACGCCCCTCCACTAATAACACTGCATGGATACATCACTGCGGACTTACTCCCTCCAGACACCTCACCATGAACCTGTCTCCAACCTACACCAGCACTAACAGCAGGGCCACTCACTCCCACCCTCCCTCTCTCCTTTCCTCCCATTCCAGGAGAAACAGCCGAGAGTAGGACAGAAATGTCCAAGCCGGGTAGTGAAGTGCCCAATATCTGTTCCCTCACCCAACGCCCCCCGCCATTTGGGGAGGGCCCTGGTTGGAGGCAGAGAGGACCGGGATGCCTCGTATGGAGATTATGAAATATCCACGTCCCCCAGACCGAGTAAGGAGCAATGTTCAGTGAAGGGCAATTCCCATTTTAAACCCATTGGAAGCTCCGTTTCCCCCCGGCTCAACTTAGAAGCCGTGGCCCTGATGCCATCTCCTTTTTTGGTTGGGCTGCTACAAATGGAATCCCCACGGTCTCTGTGGGTAGGAGGGTGGGCTCACAAACACCGTCACCACCACCTCCCAGGAAGGGGGCACGGAGATTCCCTCCTACACCCCCCCCCCTGTAAACAGCTCAGATACTGAAACTAATCTGTGATAGTTACTGCTCTCCTCACTTGTCCTGACATTTTCAACAATCTGTGCTCATTCATATACACTCAGCGCTCTCTGTTCCTGCAGTCCCTTTATAATGGAACAGCCTGTTTTAAACTTGTCTTTCCTACCAAAGTGCATCATCTCACACAGCTCTGCATTGATCCCCATCTGCCATAAACATGAACACTACATCAACGTGTGATTGTCCTGTTACAGTTCCACATTCTCCTCCATCGACTTCAGAGTTCTTCCGCGTTCGGTGCCATCTACAAACATTGAGATTGTCATAGCCTCACAGTCCCCAAGAAACAACTGAAATCCTGCCCCACACACACGAGTGTGAGCAAGTGAAATACTGCTATATTAGCACCGACAGAGTCGAATAATGACATGTTGTCAATGGAGCAACAGAAGTGCTGACACATACCAGACAAGAGTAGATGAAATGTTGACAATCCACAGAGCAAGAGAAATCCAGATAGGGTTCACTTATCTATATTGACCAGGGCAAAATGTGATGAAGCTGAACGTGTGTACTGTACCTTTAAGAGAGGGTGAGTGCTGTTCTGAACTGACGGCTGAGAAGCATCTGAGATATGAGAGAATGGCAGACCCAGAAACAATATATTGCTATAGAACTGGAGTCGGGTAATAAGTGGTTAAGAGAAAGGGAGTTGAGAATAGTTGATGTAAAATATTCACTTTCAGGGTGAAAAAATAAATTGATGTTTTTATTTAAACAGTAGAATTTGTCAGATCTGTCACTCATATTTTGACAGTTTATGAGGCGAATTGAGCATTTCTTTATGTTTCATTTAAGTTACCAGATGAGCTTCACGCCGTGCCCTAACCATTCCCGTGTGTGTATCTGTGTGTCTCTGTGTGGGGCAGGTCTGGCAGTCTCTGTGGTGCTTAAAGTGATGCAATGCCACCCTCTGCTGGTCTCCACACGCCACTGCACAAGCATTGGCAGAGGGTGCAAACCAACAGAGATTCATTCAGAGAGGGGGAGGGTGAGGGCAGCTGCTCACAGCACCATCCAAACTGAGTCTTACCCATGTACTGATCTAAATGTCCTTTAAACGGTGTAACTGTCCCTGCTTTCACCACTTCCTCTTGAAGCTTATTCCACACGCAAGCCAGATTCTGTCTAAAATATTTACCTCTCATGACTTTTGTAAATCTTTTTCCTTGCACCTTAAAATATCCCTCAGTTTTGAATCCCCAAATCTAGGGCATAGACATCAGCCCTCCAGTTTATATGTACCCCTCATTATTTTATAAACCTTGTAAAGTTACCCTGTAATCTCATACTGTCCAGTGAAAATAGTCCCAGTCGACCCAACCCTCCGTATAGCTCAATCCTTACTTTCCCAGCAAAATCCCGGTTAATCTCTTCTGAACCCTCTCCAGCTTAATAATATCAAAGTCAATAAAATCAAAGTTAACAGTCAAGGCATTTTCGAAGGGTACGTTGAGTCCAAAACTAGAGAACATAGGTTTAAGATGAGAGGGGAACATTTTAAAGTCACCTTAGGGGCAGCATTTTCACCAGAGGGTGGTGTGCCTATGGAATGAGCGGGCAGGATGACCAGACTGGACACAGTATTCCAAAGAGCTCTCACCAATGTCCTGTACAACCACAACACGACGTCCCAATTCCGATATTCAAAGGTCTGACCAATGAAGACAAGTGTGTTAAACACCTTCTTAATCACACTATCCATATGAGATGCAAATTTTAAAGAATTATACCTGACGGACGAGGTCTCTGTTCTACAAGACTGCCAAAGACCCTATGTGTCTCGATGGGCTCACCGATCTCTGGATTCATAGCAGAAGCAGTAATGCAAAGGGTGGAACAAACAGTCTTACCACAAATTCAACCCAAACTCTGGGTCAGATATGTTGATGACACCTTTGTAATAATTAAAATCACAGAAATAGAGAAAACACACCGGATCATCAACGCCACACTCACAGGAATCCGATTCAGGAGAGAAGAAGAAAAGGACAACCAACTCCCATTCCTAGACGTGATGGTACAGAGAACACCGAACGGAGAATTCACCACAAAGGTACACAGGAAAGCCACACACACGGATCAAGTCCTGAACTATGAAAGCAACCACCCCAACACACACAAACGAAGTTGCATCAAGACACTATTCAAAAGGGCCACAACACGCTGCAGCACACCAGAACTGCAAAAAGAGGAAGAGGAACACCGATACAAGGTATTCGCCAAAAACGGATACCCGCGCAATTTCATCAACAGATGCCTAAGAGAAAGATAACGGAACGAGGACATGCCGCAACCCAAAGGACTAGCCACACTACCATACATCAGGAGCATTTCAGAACTGACAACCAGACTACTGCGACCACTAGGACTTATAACAGCGCACAAACCAACAGCCACCCTCAGACAACAACTCACCAGAACGATGGACCCGATACCCAGCATGAGCAAAACTAATGTAGTGTACAAAATCCCATGCAAGGACTGCACTAAACACTATATAGGACAAACAGGAAGACAGCTAACGATCCACATCCATGAACATCAATCAGCCATGAAACGACACGAACAGCTATCCTTAGTAGCCACACACTCAGACAACAAGCAACATGAATTCGACTGGGACAACACTACCATTATAGGACAAGGCAAACAAAGAACAGCCAGGGAATTCCGAGAAGCATGGCACTCATCCACAAACTCCATCAACAAACACATCGACCTGGACCCAATATACCGGCCACTACAGCGGACAGCTGAAACTGACAACCGGAAGCGGCAGGGACAGGCCGGAGGATACACCACAGAAGCGCTTCATAGGAGGCTCCCAAGCACTGAGGATGTCACCTAGACAGGGGACGAAACGTTTGCAACAAAAATTCCCAGCTCGGCAAACATAACCACAACATTCTACAGTTGAGACAAATATCTTGCGTTTGTTTAACAACACAAAGTGTTTTTTGCGTTCAGTAATGATTATAATAAATCCACACCGAGCTGAAGGCCGGCATTAAATTATGACTAGGCATGATAGTGCAGTGGGTAGAGTCCCTGTCTCCGAACAAGAGCTTTTCATTTGATTCCAATTCCTGAAATGGTGTGGTAGTGTTCCTAGCTCTGGACTAGAAGGCCTGGATTCAAGTCCTGCCTGTTGCAGAGGTATGTCACATCATGTCAGAACAGGCTGATGAACAAACACACAGGAGAATAATGTTACAGCTTTATAGGTATTGCAGTGTGATGCTCGTGTCCCTATCTCCGGGCACAAAGGTCCAGGCGTAAATCCCACAGAAGTGTCTCATGATACATCTGAACAAACTGATTAAAATGGACTTAGAATTGTGACGTGATGAAGAAGTAAGAGGTGTCAGTATTGCATTTCAGAATTTAGGCCCAGGATGACTGAAAGTACAGCCATTCGTGTTGATTGGAGTCACATTTGGCAGCAGTAGAGGTTTATACAATCAGAACGGTCATGGATAGGGAGAGTAGTCAGAGTTTTTCCCCAGGTTAGGGTCGTCCAAAACTCAACGGCATTGGTTGAATGTGAGAGGGGAAAGGTTTTGATGAAGTCTAAAGGGCATCTTTTCACATAGATGGTGGTGTGCATATGGAATGAGCGGCCAGAGGAAGTGGTGAAGGCTGGTACAACTACAGCATGTAAAAGGCATCTGGATGCTGACAGACCTGCCGAGTTTTTCCAGCAATTTCTGTATTTCTTTAAAATACGCATTCATTTTAACACAGGTATTCTGAATAAATTAAACAATTTATTTTTTTTTAATGACGCAGGGCCATGTAAACATATTTCAAATCGACCAAGACCATTTTCTTCTAATGGTATGCCTCTAGACATGACAGCTACAATGATGCACCTACATGGAACAGAGAATGTGATGGAGACATAGTTTGGACAATGTACAAGGAGATCTCACATGGTCCAGTTTGGGAGAGGATGATATTACTGTGTGATTCAGCTCAGAGAGATAGAAAATGTAATCTGCCCGAGAAGGAACGGCCTACAGACACCCAAGGCTGGAATCAAACCCAAGTCCCTGGTGTTGTGAGGCAGCACTGCTAACCACCGTGCTACCCGTTGGTTGATCCCTGACCAGAATTCATTGGAATCTCCTCACTGCCCAAAGCAAAGGGAATTCAGCCAAATTCCAACTCTCCCAGGATGAAATCCCATTACGAGCAGCTGTGTTGTACAATATCTTCAGAAGCACAAGAACGTTTTGGACAATCTCGTAATTTTTCCTTTTGTCATGAATTCCAATAATATCTGGACAAAGTTCTTTCAAGTTAAAAATGCAGAGATTTTGTTTCTCGGTGTGTATGTGTGGTGTGTGTGTGTGTGTCATTGTTTTTAGAAAGGGAAATATTGATTATATATTTGCAATACCCAAACAGTTTGCCATTCATCTTTCCATCATAGTTTGAGTAACATTGCTTTGGATCATAAACGTGTTGTTTTTCCAGATAAAAGAAACTAGTCTGACTTGTTCCGAAAACTGACCCTGACCCAGTCTGAGACCGATATCATCGGCCATATCACTGACGTGGTTACATTTAACATTTATTGTGAGCAGTGGAGGAGTGGGACTAAAAAAGGAAACAGTGACCCCAAAAGCCGGGGAACTATAGACCGGTGAGCCTAATGTCAGTGGTGGGTACGTTTTGTTGGGGATTCTGAGGGATAGCATTTACATACATTTGGGAAGGCAAGGGCTGAGCGGGGTAGACAACGTGGCTTTCTGCATGGGAAATCATGCCTCATTAACTTGGTTCAGTTTTTTGAAGAGGTAACAAAGAAGACTGATGAAGGCAGTTTGGTAGACATTGTTAAATGGACTTCAGCAAGGTGTTCATTTAAAGAACAAAGAGCAAAGAAAATCTTACGGCCCAGGAACAGGCCCTTCTCCCTCCAAGCCTGTGACGATTCAAATGTACTGTTTAAATCTGTCGGTCAATTCCTAAGCATCTGTATCCCTCTGCTCCCCACCTACTCATGCATCTGTCCAGACGCATCTCAAATGAATCTGCCGTGCCTGCCTCTACCACCTCTGCTAACAACGCGTACCAAACGCCCACAACCTTCTATGTGAAGTACTTACCGCATGTATCCCCTTTAAACGTTCTACCTCGCACCTTGAAAGTGTGACCTCTCGTTATTGAATCCTTCACCCTGGGAAAAAGCTTGTCTCTATCCATCCTGTCTATTCCCTTCATGATTTTGCAAATCTCACTCAGGTCCCCCCTCAATCTCCTTTTTTCTAGTGAAAATAAACCTAACCTACTCAGCCTCTCTTCATAACTAGTATTTTATTCCGATTGGTAGACAGATGAATAAAGTTATGTCACTTGGGATACATAGGAAACTCGTCACAATTGGTTTGAAGGAAGAGGGATATTTTTCACACTGGAGGCTTGTGAGCAGCAGTGTGCTGCAAGAATCAGTACTGAGTTCATTTATTTGAAGGATTTAGATGTTAATATTGGGGCCATAGTTAGTAAGTTTACAGATTACATCAGAAAGGTGGTGTAGTAGATTATTTCAGAGTACAACGAGACCACAAATAGATGGGACCAAGGGGCAAGGAGTGAAGATGAACTTTAATTTAGATAAATACGAGGCTTTGCATTTTGGGAAGGCAAATCAGGGCAGAAATTATACACTTAATGGTCAGGTCCTGGGGCATGTTGTGAAACAAAGGGACCTAGGGATGCAGGTACATTGTTCCTTGTAAGTGGAGTCGCAGGTAGACAGTGTGGTGCAGAACACATTTGGCACATTTGCCTTAATCAGTCAGAGCATTGAGTACAGGGGTTGTGGTGGTATGTTACATCTGTACAGGATGTTGGTAAGGCCACTTTAAGATTACTGCGTACAACTCGGTTTTCTGCAGAAATGACTTGCACAGACGTTCCAGTTCTGGAGATTTGAGATTTTGGGAGAGGCTGATTAGGTTGAGGTGTTTCCCCGAAGGTTGAGGGGTGAAATTATAGAGGTTTATAAAATCATCAGGGGCATGGATATTCTGAACAGCCACGTTCTACTCCCCAGGGTAGGGGAGTCCAGAACAGGAGAATATAGTTTGGAGGGGAGAGGGTGAAGGATGTAGAAGGGACCTGAATTTAAACGTATCACACAGAGAGTGGTGTGTGTACAGAAAGCGCTGTCAGAGGAAGTGGTGAAGGCGGTTACAATCGCACATTAGAAACGTATCTGAAAGAGGAGGGATATTGGCCAAATGCTGACAAATGGGACTGGATCAGATATGATATCTGATCGGAGTGAACAGATTGGACTAACGGGTCTGTTTCCGTTCTGCATGACTCTCTGATTTTACAAGAGGGATGGCGAATAATTCTGAATGGACCTGTCAAGTGGGAATTCTCTTCACTGGAAGTTTATCGTGCCCCTATGTTCACATTGATTGAAAGCTGCATTAGTTAAGTATTTGACAGAGAAGTGAGTCATGCATAATGGGATATAGAGAGGAAAGTGAAGCTGAGACCACAACCCAATCAGCCACAATCTTAGTGCCTGGTGGAGAAGGCTCAAAGTGTCTAATGACCAACTCCTGTTCTTCAGTCCCATGTTTCTGTATTCCATTAAGCCCCTCATACCTGCTAGACAGGAGCAGTTGGAGGCTACATACTGCTATAACCTGTTGCACAGAAACGGAGGAAAACATTCGGCTCTTCAAGATTGTCCCACACGGTTTGAGGTGATTTGGGAAATGTAATTGGAAAGCCCAGGCTGGGTATGAAAGAGGCTCCTCATCTCTCTTTACAGATCGTACCTTCTCTGCAACTTGTGCTCCATTTGTTGGTCATGTTGTAGACCCAGACTCACTGCGAATACAGCCCATAGATGGCTCACCCAGAGATGGCTCACAAAATCCTCTGGTCTCCCTGACTGCAATATCCAATATCAGAGCATTCATGAAAATAACACCCACTAACTTTCCAATAACAGAATGTGAAAACATCAGAAACAGGGGAAGCTCGTTCACTCCCCAAAACTGCCTTGCCCTTCACGAAGATCGTGGCTGATCTGCTCCAGGTCTGAAATGCCCTTTCATGCCCAATTCCTCTGGTGGGCGGCACGGTGGCACAGTGGTTAGCACTGCTGCCTCACAGCGCCAGAGACCCGGGTTCAATTCCCGCCTCAGGCGACTGACTGTGTGGAGTTTGCACGTTCTCCCCGTGTCTGCGTGGGTTTCCTCCGGGTGCTCCGGTTTCCTCCCACAGTCCAAAGATGAGCAGGTCAGGTGAATTGGCCATACTAAATTGCCCGTAGCCTTAGGTAAGGGGTAAATGTAGGGCTATGGGTGGGTTTCGCTTCGGCGGCTCGGTGTGGACTTGTTGGGCCGATCCCCAACACTCTGGAGAAGAGAAATCCTGACATTCAATACCATCTGTTTGAAGAAAATAGTTGCTGCTCCGCCATCATGGCCTGTTGATATGAACAAAAGAGGTTGACGCAAGGGTTCAGGGAAAAAATTACTGGCCCCAATATCAAGGCAATGGTTGACTTTTGTTGACATCAAGAAGCTTAAGAAAACTGGACTTAATGGGAATCAGAGTAAACCCTCCAGTGTTTGGAGTCAAACATGACACAAAGGAAGATGCTCATCATCTCAGTCCTGGGTCAGCTCTGTGGGAGATCCTCAGGGTAGTTCCTCTTTACAAACATCTTCAGCTGCTTCATCAATTTGACTGGTCAAACTACTCGGTGGTAAGCAAAACACCATTTATTTAAACACGAAAGATGAAATAAAACCAAAGAAAGAGGAATTTAGAATAACGTAATTCTATTGGACAGCTGAACAGAATAATAGATCGAGGAGATACTCCTCATGAACTATTCCAACATAGGAAATTCCCAAAACCCAACCCTTGGCAAAAAGGAAAATTCAGGAATTGAAAACAGCATCAAGAGAAAATTCAGAGAGAGCAGCAGCCAGGAGACATTCCCTGAAGCTTCCAACTCTCTGGAGACCCCTATAGTTTTTGATGTTACTGAGAAACCAAAACCCAGTGATCCTAATCTGTGACAGCTGGCCACAACATTAAGACTGCATTAAAATAAACCTAAGGCCTCGCTAGCTGTTACTCAAGCGGTCTTAACTAGCCAGCTTGGTAACGATCGTTCAATTTCTCTCTTAAAAGAAACCAGGACAAAATAACCTCTTAAAGCTATTGCATCATCACACTTGTCAGCACATCAAGCTGCCAAACAGGAACCAAGGGTAATCCAGTCAGGCCCTTGGCCTTGTCCAATCGAACGAGGAAGCAGCCAATCAGTCCCTTGAGTCACTTACACAGGAACAGCAAGAGGCCATTCCCACCTCAATGCACTTACACGGGGGCAGAATGAGGTAATTGATGCTGATTCCTGATGAATGTCTTATGCATGAAACGTCGATTCTCCTGCTCCTCGGATGCTGCCTGACCTGCTGTGCTTTTCCAGCAATCGACGCTCGACTCTGATCTTCAGCATTGGCAGTCTTAAGTGTCTCCAGATTGATGCTCCAACATGATGAACAAGTGGAGCAGAGGCTGCACAGACAGACTGCTCCACGTTGTTCTTCCTGGCTCCGTTGCTCATGAAACACACGTGGGACTTTAACGTGTTTGTTTCTCGCGGTGAGGAGGGAAGCCATATGTGTGAAGTCTCAAGAAGGCATCTTCCAACTCCGAGAAGCCAGCCTGGTGTTCTCTATGTAGGGAGGAGGCTGATGGAAATGGATACCTGTTGCAGAAGGAAGGTATTGTGGCTGCTGTTGGGGATTGTGAGCAACCTGACGTTCAGTACAGGTTCACACGCCGACTGCACAATAACATGAGGAGAGTTAATTTAGGCTTATAAACTATTAGGAAAGTCACATTAGACTGATGAATGGACTCTCTAAGTTCAAATAATGCTGATCATGTTCATGTTGATCTTGTCAAGTGCTTCTCCTGTTCAGTGTAACCTGTATATCTTACTCTGTCCAAGTCTATTTTCACCCTATGATCTGTCTGGCCATGTTTACTATGATCTGCCTCCACTGCTTATAAATAAAGTGTTTCCCTGAGGTACACATGACAATAAATCAAACCAATCAATCCTGCGTAAAGTGTGGAATTTCTCACCCTATCAACGTCTCTTTGGAAATAAGTGATCCCTGCCACTGCTCCTGTTTCAGCATCACTATTTCTTTGTCTCTCACATTTCTACAGATTAAACACTCAGCGTTTTCACTCTATTCTCATGATACCATCACCCGTGTCTGTGGTAAGGAGATCATTCCTTACAAAGGAGATCAACTCTGTAGAGAATGCCCCAAATTCTTTCTCAGCAAGGCTCTACAACAGCAGGAAGATGGCTTTACTTATGTACTCGAATCATCATAAAATGAAGGACAGCTTACCATTGACTGCACCCATTACTTACACAGGGTTTGATTTGGAGCAGTCCACATAGACTTATGAGTGGGAGATCACGTTTCTCAAATTTGTTAGTGTTCTTTGATGAAGTTATCAGTAAGGTTGATGAGGACAGAGCGGTAGACATCATCTTTATGGATTTCAGTAAGGCCTTTGATAAAGTCCCACATGGCAGGCTGCTCTGGAAGGTGACATCAGGTGGAGTGCTGGAGGAACTAGCCAATTAGATACACAGTTGACTTGATGATAGAAAGCAGAGGGTTTAGTGGAAGGTTGCTTTTCAGACTGGAGGCTGGGTCCATTGCTGTTTGTTGTCTACGATTTGGTTGAGAATGTACAAGTTATGATTAGTAAGTTTGCAGTTGACAATAAAGTAATTGGGAGCATGGTTAGTGAGGAAGTTTATCAGAAATTGCAACAGGGCCTTAATCATATGGGGAAGTGGGCCGAGAAATGGCAAATGGAATGTAGTCTAGATGTGCCTTTTGGAAGCTCAAATCAAGGTAGGAGTTTCCTGTTGAATGGAAGGGCCTTAAGGGGTGTCGTGGTCAGAAAGGCCTTTGTATTCAGGTGCACGGTTCTCTGAGAGTGGAGTCACAGGTAGATTGGGCAGTGAAAAATGCTTTTAGCACACTGCACTTCATGAGGCAGGACACTGAGTATAGAAGTTGTGAATTTATGTCGCAGTTACACAGGACTTTGGTAAGGCTGCTCTTGGAGTATTGTGTTCAGTTTTATCACCTTGTAATAGGGAGGATGTTACCTAATTAGAAAGAATGCAGAAGAAATTTACAAGGACGTTGCCAGGACACAGTGGTCTGAGCTATAGGGAGAGTTTGAACAAACTAGGACTTTTTCTCCAGAGTGTAGAAGACTGAGGGGGGACCTTATAGAGCTGTATAGGATCCTGAGGGATATGGATAGGGGGAATTCTCTCAGTCCTTTTCCAAGGTTTAGAGAATCGAGGACTAGAGGGGATGAGTTTAAGGTTATAGGGGAAGGAACTGGTGTGTGGAAGTGCTGCCAGCAGATGAACTTGAGGGGGTACATTACCAACATTTCAAAAGCATTTGTGTAAATATGTGGATAGGAAAGGACTAGAGTAAAGAAAGCTACCAACCCCTCCACCTCCCTTTTTACCTTAACAATCCATAATGGAATTGCCTCTTGAAATCTCGTAGACACATTATAGTCAGCAAATATTGGTTTCCACATTTATTTGAGAAAGGGGAGCTACACAATTGATCATTAGCCACGTGTCTTCCTGTTTGTCCTATATGGTGTTTAGTGCAGTCCTTGCATGGTATTTTGTACACTACATTCGTTTTGCTCATGTTGGGTATCGGGTCCTTCGTTCTGGTGAGTTGTTGTCTGAGCGTGGCTGTTGGTTTGTGTTCCGTTATGAGTCCTAGTGGTCGCAGTAGTCTGGCAGGCAGTTCCGAGATGCTCCTGATGTATGGTAGTGTGGCTAGTCCTTTTGGTTGTGGTATGTCCTCGTTCCGTGGTCTTTCTCTTAGGCATCTGCTGATGAAATTGCGCGGGTATCCGTTTTTGGCGAATTGAGCAATATAACTCCAAAGACATTCGGGAGGAGCTGGCCAGAGTTATTTGGAAGAGAAGCCGAGCAGGGAAGACCATGGAGCAGCAATGGCAGGAGTTTCTGGGGATAATTCTTATCATAATGAAATTCATCCGCAAGAAGATAAAACATACTCATGCGAGGACAAGGCATCCATGAATGATAAAGCAAGTAAGGGACAGTTTCAAACCAAAAGAGAAAACATACAATGTGGTGAAGATTATTGGGAATCCAGAGATTTCATTGGCTGTGGAATGACATAAGGCTGGCTTCCCTGAAACTACAGAACTCTTAATCATGGTCAGGGAGAGAAACAGAGGACAACACATTCACTTTAAAACCGAAGACGGCATTCATGAAGGAAAAACGATTCAGATGAAATAAGCAGTTGAATTAAAATCAGTTAAATGCTTTTGTGGAATGTGTCAGATTGAAAGCATGACCCGGGGAAAGACCCTCAGCAGAATTAAAATTTTTAAAAATGGAAGTATTTCTACATCAGAAACCAGAGTTGGTCACTGAGTACAGGGCTGATTGGCGAATGGGTCTCGATGTGAACTGGGGAACAGACAGACTTGCATTGCAGACATTGCAGCTCAAAACTGCGTTTTCATATAGTGCTGAAGACCACAGCAGCAAGAGAAGCAGAACAGCATTCAATCACAGACCTGTAACATTTTTGCCCAGGGATAATCCTTCAGTCTGCCATGACAATCAAGACGATCTATGGCTCAGTGACGAGTGTGGGTGAACGTGTCAAGATCAGAAACACATGAACCTAAACCTGATGCTAACTCATAAAAGCTACCGCACTTGACCAACAGATCTGATTGAAGCTCTGCAGTCCTGCCACATTCAGTCACAAATGATGATGGACGAGTGAACAAACGACGGAGGAAAGAGCTCCACAAACATCCCCACCCTAAATAACGGAAGAGCCCTGCACCCTCAGTGTAAAAGACAAGGATGTAGTGTCTGCAAAATCCTCATCCTGAGTGGATGATCTACCTCACCCTCGCCAAGATACCCACAGAATCATAGATGCCAGTCTTCAACCAATTCGATTCACTGCACGTGACATGAAGAAACAGCTGAACACAGTAGATACGACAAAGACAATGGGCTCTGACCCCATTCCTGCAATAGGACTGAATACTTGTGCTGCACAACAAGCCGTGTCCCTGGGGAAGCGGTTTCATTCCAGCTCAAACTCTGACATCTCCCTGCTAATATGGAAAATTACTCAACTATGGCCAGTCCCAAAAGAGAAGAATAATTGCAATCTGACCAATTACCACGCCCTAAGTCCCATCACGATACACAAATTGGTGGGAGTTCTTTTTTTGACAGAGCTGTCAAGCAGAACAGAAATAACCTGCTCAGTGTGGTTTCTGATAGGTTCCCATGTGGAGATGGTGCTGTTGTGGAAATGTCACTGGATTACTAATCCAGACAATGATAATGCTCTGGAAGCTGGTGGAAGTTAAAAACAATTAATAAAATACTGAGATATAAAATCTGGTGTCGGTAATAGTTACCCTGAAGCCAATGTTGATCGTAAACATCAGTTTACTTCCCCAATGTACTTTCAGGAAGTAAATCTCCCGTGCTTTCCTGGTCTGGCATAAAAGTGACTCCAGACGCACAAACATGTGATAAATTCTTCAATGGCCTCTGAAATGGCTCCAAAATTATCATCCCTGCTTGTAATCTGTCTCACCCTGTCAGAGTTTTATATATTTCACTGAGGTATCCACTCATTTTGCTGAAGCACATGGAATATAGGTTCAGTCGACCCAAACTCTGCTCCCATAACAAGCCTGTCATCCCAGATATCAGTCTGGTCATCCTTCACTGCTTTCCCGCAATGTCAGCATTGTCCTTTATTAGGTAAGGAAACCAAAACTGCCCACAATCCTGCACAATGTTCGAGATGGAGTCTCATCAAGGGCCTGTACAGCTACAGTAAGACACCCTGACACCTGGACACAAATACCCCTGCAATGAAGGTCCAACACACCATTTACCTTCCTACCTGCTTTCTGTTCCTGCAAAAAATACTTTCAGTGACGAGTGTGCAGGGAGATCCAGATCCCTGGTGGCTCTATGTACACTGGTAAGTGTCCCAATGTCATTCCCAGTATTTTCTTCTCGCTTCAGAACTCACTGCCCTGTATAAACTGCAGAGGTCGGTGAAGATTGAAACAAAAAGAATCATAAATCCCATTATAGAGTAATATTTTCCAACCTTTTCTACTGGTAGGCTACCGTTCTCTTTTTCGCATCAAAGGGTACAACGTCACATCTACCCACATTGCTCTTCATTGCCCTGTATTTGCAAAGACACTCCACTTACCTCAGTCATCTTGGAGCTTTTTTCACAGCCTCCTCCCCCACCCATAATCCGACATCGATTAGTGCCATCATCAGGCTTGGGAATATTGCATTTGATTCCCTCTAACAAACGTTTGATGTGTATTTGAAATAGCTAGGGCCCAAACACTGAATCCTGCTGTACTCCCGAGTCCTCTGCTATAAAAAAATAATTTATTTCTACTCACTGCTTCCTGTTAGCTCTCCCATTCTAAACCCATGCCCTTCGGTTAGCCCCAGTCCCATAGGATTCGAATTTGCATCGTAGGATTGGGGTTTTATCAAAAATTTTCCTGAAAATCCAATCGTATGACATTGAGTGCTTCTCCATAGTTTTGCTAAAAGTCAGTTTCTCAAATATGATTCCCATTTGATAAATCTCTGTTGCCTTTGTCTCAGCCCATTACTTTCAGTTAAAGTATTTTCGCCATAACATTTATTTGCTAATTGTATTCTACTCCCTTTTTCCCTCTCACCAGATTAAGCTTTCCTTGTATTGCTGGGAAGATTGATGTTTGTTTTGTTTTCTTCTGTGGAGACATAACTGAAATATTTGCTGCATAGTTCTGCCATTTCCCTCTTCTCCATTCTCTGGTTTCAGACTGTAACGAAGCTGCACGTTCGTTTCCTTTAATTTTGCCATTGACGTATTGAAGCTATTACAAGTTCTCTCTTATTACCCTTGTGCATATAGAGTGTTCCGAAACCCATCAATTCCTGTCGTAAGCTTCTCATTGATTGACCTTATACAACCATGCACTCATAGCAGCATAGACTCTGCACCATAAGTACAGCACGGTCTACATGAGTCCCACTTTTCTACACAAGCTCCATAGCTGGGAATATTATGGCACTTCAAGAGGTCGTTCAAGTACTTTGTAACAGATGTGAGGTTATCCTTGACAACTCCCTCTTCGGAAGTGCATTCCAGACCCCAAAACCCTCTGAGTGTAAAATGATCCTCAACTTCCCTCTAAATCTCAAACCCTATATTTTAAGAATGTGATCCCCTTTGTTCTTCTCCCTCTGACTAAAAGGAACAGCTGCTGTCTATCCATCCTCTCAATGTCCCTCATAATCTTCCTTTGAATCACATCCTCCTCAGCCTTCTCTGCTCCAATGTAAACAACCCGATCTTATCCAGCCTCTCTCCATAGCTAATATGCTCCATCCCAGATAACATCCTGGTGAATCTCCTCTACAACCCCCTTCAGTACAATCTCATCCTTCCTGTAACGTCGTTTCGAGAACTGCACACAGTATTCCAACTTGGCCTAACCAAAGTTCCGCATAGCTCTTATAATCTGTGCCTCGATGAATAAAGGCTATGCTTACGCTCCCCTTTGCTTTCTCAACTTGTGTATTAACCTTCGAGGAGAAAGTGAGGTCTGCAGATGCTGGAGATCAGAGCTGAAAATGTGTTGCTGGAACAGCGCAGCAGGTCAGACAGCATCCAGGGAACAGGAGAATCGACGTTTCCGGCATAAGCCCTTCTTCCTGAAGAAGGGCTTATGCCCGAAAGGTCGATTCTCCTGTTCCCTGGATGCTGTCTGACCTGCTGCGCTGTTCCAGCAACACATTTTCAGCTGTGTATTAACCTGTCCAGTCACATTGAGGGATATGTGGAGAAGCTCCCTCTGAGCTCTCTAATGTGCTGCCATTCACTGAGTACTCCCCTGTCTGCTTCCTTCTTCCAAAGTGCATCACCTCATATTTATCAGGATTGCATTCCATATGCTATTGATCTGTCCTTCTGACCATTCCATCTGTATCTTCCTGTAATATAAGACCATCCTCCTCACTGCCAACCACCCGGTCAATCATTGTATCGAACACAAACTTAGTTATTACACTCTCCCCACCCCTAGTCCAAATTCACAGATGTTCCATTTATACATACCACAAAATTTAAGGTTATAGTTCACACAACACCAGGCTATAGTCCAACAGGTTTATTCGGAGGCACTAGCTTTCGAAGCGCAGCTCCTTCATCAGGTAGTTGTGCGAGTTGAAAGCTCGTGCCTCCGAATAAACCTGGTGTTGTGTGATTTTTAACTTTGTCCACCCCAGTCCAACACTGACATTTCCGAATCATAAATAATAAGGGACACAACATTGATCCCTATGTTGCACCATTATACACCAGTCTCCAGTCACACCAACAGGCTTCTACCATCACCCTCTGACTCCTACCACTAAAGTTGATTTAGATGCAACTTGGCAAGTCACTAATGACTCCTACCTATTCCCTGGTTGTTCTGTTCTACTTGACACACTTGTTGAATACCTGGGGATTCTCCCTAAACTTGCCGTGTCAACAGGTTTCCATGCCCCTGTATTAGTCATTCCTCTCCGAGTAAAGAATTTCTTCCTCATTGCAGTCTTAAATAGCGTGTCCCTTATCCTGCCATTATTTGCCTTAAATGTAGAGTAGACAGCCAGAAAAAAAAACATCATGTTTAATTCCACCTTGTCATGTGTTTAGTGAATTTTCTAAATTTCACTGCGATCACTTCTCATTTTTTGAAACCCCAGAGAACATAGGCCGAGTTTCTGCATCAGACAATCTCGCCATCTGAAGGACGAATCTGAAGAATGTCCATTGCACTTCCTCTGTGGTCACAATATATTCTCTCTCAGATTAGGTCACTAAAACTGTACACAATACTCCAGGTACAGGCTCACCAACTCTGTACACAATATTCCAGGTATAGTCTCACCAATACACTGTGAAACTAATTCACCATTTTATTGCATCGATATTCTGATTCCTTTCATTGAAGGTGAACCCAACTTTAACTTTCCACTTACATATATTCTTCCAAATACCCTTCAAAAATTCCGAAGTTATGAAGTATGATTTCCTTTCAGAAATGTATACTAATTCTCTCTAATGTTGCTGTTAATTTCTAAATATCCAATATCGCATCCTGTCTCATAGATTCCAAACGTTTCTCTACAGATGTCAAGTTAATTCGTCTGCATTTCTTCGCACTATCGCTTTTTCCCTTTCTAGATGTCTGGAATGATTCCATTCATCGAGGAGAAAGTGAGGACTGCAGATGCTTGAGATCAGAGCTGAAAATGTGTTGCTCGAAAAGCGCAGCAGGTCAGGCAGCATCCAAAGAGCAGGAGAATCGACGTTTCGGGCATGAACCCTGCTTCAGGAACGAAGAAAGGCTCATACCCGAAATGTCGATTCTCCTGCTCTTCGGATCCTGCCTGACCTGCTGCGCTTTTCCAGCAACATATTTTTAGCTCCATTCCATTCATCTACCTACCATGCTTGGATCACGTTTTTTCCCTTCCATTTACCTACACTGGCTTTCCAGCCTCAATGGAATGTACAGGAAAATAAACGAGAGTCATCGACAGTGCAATTAATACTTCTATTGCTGATTTATTTCTGACACTTTGAAATGAATTACATCTGTTTCGGTCGACATGGCAATGCTCCATCCAGCTCCACGTTCAAGTATTATATTGTTACTGATATGAATTGACTTTGTGTCTTTAGTTCCACAAGTCCGAAATGATCAAGTGGTATTTCTGGGTGATTTTCTGGATCTTCCTCTATGAAGACAGATGCAAAATAACTGGTTATTTTATTGGCCATTTCCCTGTTCTCTAGAATAACCTCTCATCTCCCGATTACAAATTTACACATTTGACCTTGCTTCTATTTTATTTCCTTTGACATACATATGTAGATTTATGCACTCTTTGTGTTCCTGTTTGTTAGCATGCACGTTCGCTTTTTGATTTCCTCATCAGTTTCATGGCCCTCCTTTTCTGAATTGTAAATTTCTGACATTTCTCAGGTTTCTGAAATTCTTCTGAAGTCACTTGTTATGATTAATATAGTCTTTAATTTGTTATATTAACCATCATTAAATCACTTTCTCAGTCTTGGGTGTTTTTACCATAAAGAAATTGACTTTTGTTTCAGACTTTGCAGTATTTCTATTAAGCAGATATATCCAAGATCATTTCAAGAGGATAGAAAAGAGATTGTGGGATCCTGGCTGATATTTTGATATCATCGCAGGCCATGGGTGAGGTCCCGGATGACTGGAGGACAGGAAATGTTGTGCCCTTATTCAAGAAGGGTTGCAAAGAAAAACCTGGGATGGATAAACCAGTAAACTGAACATCTGTAGTTGGTCAGGTACTTGAGAAGATTCTGAGAGATAAGATAAACATACATTTGGAAAGGCAGGGTATGATTAGGAGCAGTCAGCACAGCTTTGTGCATTGGAGAACATTGCTGACAAATTTATTAGAGTTCTTTGATGAAAAGTGACCAGCAACATTGACGAAGGCAGGGTGATATATGTAGTCCAATTGATTTTAGTAAGGCCTTCAATAAGGGTTCTCATGGTACGGTGCTCTGGAAGGTTAGATTGCATGGAATTGAGTGGGAACAGGGGAAATTAGATTCAAAATTACCTTGATGGTAAGAAGCAGAGAGTTATAGTGGAAGGATGCTTGTCGGACAGGAGGCCTCAGTGTTCGGTGCTGGGACCATTACTGTTTGTTTTATGTATAAGGATTTAGATTTGAAAGTACAAGGCATGATTAATAAGATTGTAGATGACAATAAATAATGTGATATCGTGGACAGTGAGGAAGGTTGTCAGACATTGCAGCAGGACCTTGATCAGCTGAGGAAGTGGGCTAAGAAATGGCAAATGGAGTTGAATGTGGACAAATGTGAGTTCTTGCATCTTGCAAAGTCAATTCAAGGTCTGATTTCATGGTGAATGGTTGGGCCTTAAGGGTTGTAGTGGAACAGCCAGACCCTGGGATTCAGGTGCACGATTCTCTTCGGAATGTTGATAGACAGGACATTGAGGAAGGTTTTTGGCACACTGGCCATCAGCAGTCAGGGCATTGAATACCGAAGTTGAGGAGTTATGTTTCGGTTATGCTTTACTGGTGAGACCATATTTGTAGCATTATGTTCAGTTTTGTTCACTTTGTTAAGGGAAGGGTGTTATTAAACTGGAAAGTCTGCAGAGGAAATTTACAAGGATGCTGTCAAGGACTCAATTGTCTGGGTTTTAAGGAGAGGTTTGACAAGCTAGGACATTTTACTTTAGAGTTAAAGAGACTGAAGGGGGATCTCATGGAAGTGGATAAGATCATGGGAGGCATGGATAGAGTGAATGCACTCAGTTTTTTTCCCCAATGTTGGACAATCCCGGACTAGAGGGCATCAGTTTAAGGTCTGAGGAGAAAGAATAAAAGGGAATACGAGAGGCAACTTTGTTTACACAGAGGGTGGTATGCATATGGAATGAGCTGCCAGCGGAAATGGTTGAGGCAGGTACATTAACAATATTTAACAGGCATTTGGACAAATACATGGACAGGAAAAGCTTAGAAGGATACCGGGAAATAGCAGGGAAATGTGTTAGTGTGAATGGACATTTTGTTTGGAATGGACCACTTTGTCTCTATGCCGTAGGACTGTGACTGGAACAGCCATTGCTTGTCTCTCACTGAATATTATATTGTACTTTTCCAATCTACTGGAGCTAACTTGACCCTCTAGCATCCAGGCTTCCATGATGCTTGACGGTAATGTTCAAAATAAATATATTGCATGCAGATGGTATGTAAAATGCAACATATTAATGTTCCAATTTCTCAAAGCTGCTTCAGAACAAGGTTAGTAATTAGTCTTTCTGACCACACAACACCAAATCCAAAATAACCTGCTCTCTAGTTTGTTTCACAACATACTCTTCAACCCACCTGATACACACTTAAGGAATATATTTCTCACAACACTAGCAGTCACTTAGT
Source organism: Chiloscyllium plagiosum (assembly GCF_037043375.1). NCBI lineage: Eukaryota > Metazoa > Chordata > Chondrichthyes > Orectolobiformes > Hemiscylliidae > Chiloscyllium > Chiloscyllium plagiosum. The sequence continues at coordinate 50,059,182 of NW_028270167.1, forward strand.
TAACGCAGTTTTGGTACAACTTGATGCCATCTAGTATTACTGCAACACCCACGATTATTTGTTACTCATCAATAGGATGAGGGCGTCGCTGGATAACCAGCATTTATTGCCCATGCCAGAGGGCAGTTAAAAGTCAACAGCATTGCCTTGGGTCCGAAGTCACATGCAGGCCAGACCTGGTAAGGACAGCAGTTTCCTTCCCTTAAAGAAATCAATGACCCAGATGAGATTTTCCAACAATCAACAATGGATTCCTGGTAATCATAAATCCTTGATTCCAGAAACATATTGAATTCAAATTCCACCATCCGCCATGACAGAATTCAAACTTGGGCAGTCAGAACTTTCCCTGGGTCTCTGGGTTAAGAGCCCAGCGATAATACCACGAGGCCATTGTTTCCCCTTGCATATGCTTGCATATCCAATTTCCAGAGCATATGATGCAAAATATTTGCACGACAGTTTTGGCTTCGATATATAATGCACCAATGTTTGCTTCTCCTTGCGATTTGTAAGATCCGCCCAAACTGATTCTGTGGGATCTGACGGACAGTGTCTGTGGCGTTGTTAGTGATAGACTTGGACAAGACATACAGGGAGACTCGCCTAGACGCTGGGATGATATGAAGAATTGGTCAGCAATATACGACAAGGATTAATATCCTCCCTGCTCTGTCAGGATAAGTGTTAGTATATTCTCTCTGCTCCCTCACACTCGCTGTATATCGGTTATAGCACCTAGCCCACGAACAAGGATCACACTGTCTCTCCAAATAAGGCTCAAGCATGACCACTCTCACGATTGAATTCATCACCTTCCTTCCCCCACTTTTTCTGTCACTGACACTATAGCCGTGCAGACTAATAACACGGCGTGGATACAACACTATGGACAGACTCCATCCTGACACCTCACCCTTCCGCCCTCCACCTACACCAGCACTAATAGCAGGGCCACCCACTCCCGCCCTCACTCCGTCTCTCCCCTTCTCCCATTCCACGAGAAACAGCCTGGAATAGGACAGAATAGACCAAGCCAGGTGGTCGAGTTCCTGACTTCCATTTCCTCATCTCCCCACCCTGACATGTGGTGAGGACCAGGAGGCCTTGTGTGGAGATTCTGAAACATCTACGTCCCACCAACCGAGAAAGGAGCAATATTCAGTAAAGAACAATTCTCAATTTAAACCCACTGACAGTTCCAAACTCATCTCACTCACTCACAATAGAACAGATACCCCATTTCACAGAGATGCAGGAATTGAAATACACAGAAGTATTGGTAAGCATCCCAATATACCAACTATCAGAATGCATACAAGGAGATAGGGAGAGGCACACATAGAAGCACACAGAGACATATAAAGTCACACACAAATAGACAGAAACACGGATATAATCACACAGGCTAATACACAGACAGAAAGACGTAGTCACAAAAATACACAGATAACAAACACATTGACACAGACACACACATACATATACACGCACAAAGAGCCAGACACTAGTGTCATTAAGATACAAATAAATAAGTTTTTGATTTACAAGGAGATCAAGAACTCTAGGGAGAAGGTAGTAGAATCATGTTGACAAACATATAAGAAATTATTGAATAGCATGTCAGACTTGATGGGCCGAATGGCCTAATTCTGTTCCTATCTTTAATGTTTGTGTGGTGTTATGCTTCCTGAGACAGCAACAGATGCTGGGTTACATACATATTTGATTGGAAAGAGTCAGTGGTATTGTGGAACAAAGTTGGAGGGCGGAATTGTTTCTGTCTATTCCGTGTTATTGTATCCTTATATCCGAAAATAACAGAGTAGTTGTTATGGAGGACTTTAACTTTACAAATATTGACTGGAAACGCTACAGTTCAATTACTTTATATGGGTCAGCTTTTGTCCATTGGTTTCCTGACACAGTATGTAGATAGGCCAACAAGGGGCGAGGCCAAATTGGAAGAGGTACTGGGTAATGAACCAGACCAGGTATTGGATTTGGAGGTAGATGAACACTTGGCTGATAGTGACCACAATTCAGTTATGCTTGCCTTAGCGATAGAAAGAGACAGGTGTGTATACCGTAGGGCAAGTGTTATAGCTGGGGGAAAGACAAATATGATGCGATCAGGAAACGTTTTAGGATGCATAGGATGGGGAACGAAACTGCAGGGGATAGGCACAATTCAAATGTGGAGCTTTTTCAAACAACAGCTACTGTGTGTCCTTGATAAGTTTATTCATGTCAGGAAAGAAGGAAGTGGTCGACTGAGGCTGCTGTGGTTTACTGAAGAAGTTGAATCTTTTGTCAAGAGGAAGAAAGAGGCTTATGCAAAGATGAAAATTGAAGGCTCAGTTCAGATGCTTGAGAGTTACAAGTTAGCCTGGAAGGACTGAAAGAATAGCCAGGAGAGAGGATGAGAAATCTTTTGGCAAGTAGGATCGAGGAAAACGCTTAAACTTTCTATCAGTATGTCGAGAATGACCAAATTATGATTAGGGCCAATCAAGGATAGTAGTGTGAAGTTGTGTGTGTAGTCCAAGGAGATAGAACAGGCATTAAATAAATATTTAAATCAGTATTCACACTGGAAAGGCAATGCTATCGAGTAAAGGCTGTTAGACTAGATGGGATTGAGGTTCGAAAGGTGGAGATGTTAGCAATTCTAGAGAGTGTGAAAATAGATAAGTCCCCTTGGCCAGATGCGATTAATCCTAGGATTCTCTGAGAAGTTAGAGAGGAGGTTACACAACATTGGTTCGAAACTTTACATCACCAATGTCTACAGGAATAGAGCCAGAAGACTGGAGGACAGCAAATGTCCCCTTGTTCAAGAAATTGAGAAGAGACAACCCTGGTAATTATATACCAGGCTTACTTTAGTTATGGGTAAAGTGTTGGAAAGGATTATAAGAGATAAGATTTATTATCATCTAGAAAGGAATCATTTGTTTAGTGATAGTCAACAAGGTTTTGTGAAGGGTATGTCGTGTCTCACAAATCTTACTGAGTTCATTGAGAAGGTGAGTAAACAGGTGAATGAAGATAAAGTGGGGTATATGGATTTCAGTAAAACGTTTTTATGACCCCCATGTTAGCGTAATGCAGAAAATATAGAGAGTGTCGCGTTGGAAAAGCAGAACAGATGAGGCAGCGTCCAAGAAGTAGGAGAGTCGATGTTTCATTTGTAAGCCCTTCATCAGAAATCAGTGTTCTGGTCCCCAGCATCTGCAGTCTTCACTTTCTCCTAGCTCCTCGGATGCTGCCTGGCCTGCTGTGCTACTCCAGCACCACACTTCCGACTCTGATCTCAAACATCTGTAGTCCTTACTTTCTCCCAGAAAATACGGAAATGTGGAATTGAGAGTGATTTAGTGGTTTGGATCAGAAATTGGATAGCTGAAAGAAGACAGAGGGTGGTAGTTGATGGGGAATGTTCATCGTTGTGTTCAGTCGCTAGTGGTATACTGTAAAAGTCTGTTTGGGGACGACTCTTCTTTGTCTTCTTGAAAATGTTCTTAATGAGGGAATGGAAGGATGAGTTAGTAAATTTACAGTTCGCAGTAAGGTCGGTGGAGCTGTGGGTAGTGCTGAAGAATATTGCAGGTACTGAGCTGTAATGTTCTATGTTCATGGACCTACAATGGGCTGAATAGCTTCCTTCTGTGATGTAACAATTCTGAGGTATTATGACCCACAATGACAGCTTTAGGTGCCTGGGGAGACAAGCTGGTCCAGTCAAGGACACCCACTGCACAAACATCCATTATCTCTTCCTGTTCTCTGATATGCAGAGGCCTCAAAATATCTGTCCAAACAAAATAGATTGATTCAAATTCAAGCAGTCAGGAGGATGTTCACCCGAGGGAATTGCCATCAGGAGTTTTAATTAATAACATGATTTCAGAATAACACAAATAATAAAACAATATCACAGCAGCATAATAATTGGCAGCAGAGTAAAACTTACAGTTGCAAATAGTTCCAAGTTCAACATTGTGTTCAGTTTTGGTCACCTTGCTATAGGAAGGATGGTATTAAACTGGAACTTTACAAGGATGTTGCCAGGACTCAAGGGTCTGAGTCATAGGGAGAATATGGATAAGCTGGGACATTTCTCTTTAGCGTGCAGCAGCCAGGGGCTGCACGAAGTGCTTTATGAGGCTAGTCATGGCCAACATCTGTTCCAGTCTCCCAGCCTGCCTCAATCCACTACAATTTTCCTACAAGCGGAATGTGTCCAATGCGGGTGTCATATCCCTGGTTCATCTGGACAACAAGGACACGCACGTCAGATTCCTGCTCATTGATTATAGGTTCACCTTCAACACCATTATTCCCTTCAGACTGATCACAAAACTCCCTGACCGTATTCTCGGCTCTGCCCTCTGAAATTGGATCCTCAGCTTTCTGACCCACAGTGCACAATCAGTGAAAATAGGTAAGTGTGTCTCTTCCATGATAATATTCAACACTGAAATCCCAAAGGATGTGTCCTCTGCCCCCTACTATACTCCCTGTACACACACGACTGTATTGCCAAGTTTTGAACGAATGCCGTCTACATGTTCACTGATGACACCATCATATTCGGATAGATATGTAATGATGGCAAGTCAAAATACAGAACGGAAATAGAGGACTTTGTGATGTGCTGCACTGAGACCCACTTCTCTTTCAACATCAGCAGAACTAACCAACTGATCAATGACTTCAGAAAAAAAGGAGGAGAACATGCCGCCATCTCCATCAATGGAACTGAAGTTGAAATGGTGGACAACATTAAGATCCTCGGAGTGAAGATAACCGATAGCCTGTCCTGGACTTTCCATGTAGATGTGACAGTCGAGATGGCACAACAACCCCTCTTCATTCTCCGGCAGCTCAGGACATTTGGCATGCCCATCAGGATTCTCACCACTTTCTACAAATGCACCACTGAGAGTAAACCGTCTGGGTGCATAATGGCCTGGTGTGGCAACATCCCAACCCAGGACAGTAAGAGAAATGACAGAAGGTTGTGTGCACAGCCCACGCCATGAAGGAAGCCTTCCTCACGTCCATTGACTCCACTTACACGGCAACCAAAGACCCATTGCACTCTGGATCACAAACAATCTCTTCCATCAGGCAGACAGTACAGAAGCTTAAACACTCAAACCAACGGCTCAACAAGAGCATCTTCCCAACCATTTTTAAACTGAGGAATGGAATCTCTGACTTCAAATAGTGCTGATCTTAATCACGTTGATCTTGCCTATTGCATGCCATTTGTGGTGTAGCCTGTATGCGTCAGTCTGTTTTTAGTTTACCCTCTGATCTGTATGTCCTTGCTTATTGTAGGAGCGAGATTCCCCAGCTAGGGACAAAGACTCTGGAGGCAGAGAGGACACAGGCAGGGAGTCGACTTTAATTCAAGCAAAAATAAGTTATTGCAGGTAGAGTACCAAAGGATCTTCCTTAAATTTGGCGTTAACATAAGAAGACAATGGTTTCCTTAATCCTCAGCTCAGAGCAGAAGATGGATGCTGATCCAAGTTACCTTGAGCTGTGGGGTGGTGGGTATCTCCTGGTTTTCACCTTGTAGAGGGTGGCCTTTACCAGTCACCTCAGAGGGTTCGTCGTTTCCTGTTTGGGAGGTTCTGCCCTCCTTTCTCCCCGCAGCGCTCTGTTTCTTCTTTGGTGATGACCCTCCTTGAGCCCACCATTCATTAGATTAGATTCCCTACAGTGTGGAAATAGGCCTTTCGACCCAACAAGTCCACACCGACCTGCCGAAGCGCAACCCTCCCAGACCCATCCCCCTATATCTAACACTATGGGCAATTTAGCATATCCAATTCACCTAACCTGCAGATTTTTGGATGGTGGGAGGAAACTGGAGCACCCGGAGGAAACCCATGCACACAGAGATTCGCCTGAGATGGGAATTGAACCCGGGTCTCTGTGAGCAGCACCGCTGTGAGGCAACAGTGCTAACCACTGTGCCACTGTGCCACCGTGCCGCCCATCTTCACCATCCGAAGAGCTACCAGCATCCTCACCGTGCAGCTGCCGTTCTCCCCTTTGCTAGTAGGTTTTGGGGGCCTGGCACGTTTTCGTCCTCCTGTTTTTATAAGAATCCACTCTTCTGCCTCCTTGGTTCTATCCTCCTCCATTGCCTACATCTGACCTGTAGAAGCTTGGATCGGCTGCTGTACCTACCTGTTGGCTGCTGTCTGCTCCGCTCCAGCCTGTCCTTCCTTCTGGGTGCCACCAGATACCGTTCCCTTGCTGATTTGTGATGCTTTGCTGATCTTTGGTGATGACCCTCCTTGAGCCCACTATTCACCTCTGGCCATCTGTGCGTTGGTGGGGGACGCTCGTTTTGGGCAGGCCGTGTACACTGGTACGCCTCTCCACACAGATTACAGTTCTTGGCCTCTTTGCATTCCTTGGTCGGGTGACCCTCCTGTTTGCAGTTCCGACAGATAGTGACCTTACAGTCAGCCGCAATGTGGCCTGACCTACCACAGATTTAGCACACTTCTGGCTGTGCTTCGTATGTCATGTACATTCTGCTCCCTCCGATTGCAAAGCTGGATTGTGGGTAGAGCATGTTCCCATGGCATCGACCCTCAGGGTTACCCTGACCTGCCGCTTGCTGGTCTAGATTCTGAAAGGGTCAACCACATCAGTGCATTCTGCCTCAACCTGGAGGTATCTTCTCAAGAAAGTGAGGACATCAGCTGCTGGAAAGTGGGAGCTGTACAAATGAATCGTAACAACCCGACTGTTCTGCGCAGGACGCACACACAACAGCTGACAAGATAGAGAACAGAGGCTCCCCTTCCTTCTCCTTGAAGACCTTCTGGAGCTGCTCGCACTGCTTCACTTTCCTGAAGGTCACATCGAAATAGCCTGCCCCAGTAAAAGCCTACATGCAGCACACATCGGCTGCTTCACATCAGCAGCACTCGAGCAAAATCTTCTTCATGAACAACATCCGATTGACAGGTGTACGATCCTCCACCTTCTTCACAGTCACCCTGTGTTGCGAATGTCCTGGTCTAGTCTGCGGCCAGCTGCTGAGGTCATAGATCATAGCTTGGCTGGTACCTGAATTGGCGTGAGGCCAAAGCGAGCATGAAGATTCACCAAGAGCAGGGCAGCGCAACCAAAGATCCTCCAACGTGCAATCACGATCCTGCGATGATCTCGACTAGTTGTGATGACTGGAAACTCGACACCCGTCCTGTTATGAACAGACACTTGATCTTAGCCAAAAGGGACTCTATTAAAAATCTCGCTGAAAATCTAAGTTCAGTACCTCTACTGCTTTTCTGTAATTAATCTACCAGTCAGTTTCTCAAATATGTTTCCCATTTTATCAATGTGTGTTGTTTTTTTCTCTGCCCATTACTTTCAGTTCCAATAATTTCTTCAAATTAGTTTATTTACTAATTTAATCCTATATACTTTTCTCCTCAGTCTCAGGTTTTCTCCTATTGCTGGAAAGGCTTTGTTTATGCCTTTTTCTGTGAATACAGAAGTGAAGTAGTTGATTCATGTTTCTCTGTTTACCATTCTCCATTCCCTGGTTTCAGACTGTAAGGAAGCTGACACTTTGACTAAAAAGAACAGCTGTTGTCTATTCACTCTGTCCATGCCTCTTGTAATCTTAAGCCTGAATTACTTACCCACTCAACTTTCCCTGCTCCAATGGAAACAACCCGAGCTTATCCATCCCCTCTCCACAGATCATACGATTCATCCCAGGGAACATCTCAGTGAATCTCCTCTGCAACTCATCCAATACAACCACATCCTTCCTGTAATGTGGCTCCCAGAGCTACACATAGTATTTAATTTGGCCTTACCAAAGTGCTATATACCTCTTATAATCTGTGTGTCAACGAACAAAGGCTATATCTACGGTCTTGCTTAACTCAACAATAATCATATCCAGTCACGTTCAAGGATGTGTAGAGAAGCACCCCCTGAAATTCCGAGTGTGCAGCCATTCATTGAATTCTCCCCTATCTAGTTCCATCCTCCAAAGTGCATCACCTCATATTTATCAGGGTTACATTCCATCTGCCATTTATCATTTCCATCTGACCAATCCACCAGTATCTTCCTGTAACATAAGACCATCCTCCTCACTACCAACCACCACGTCAATCTTTGTTTCCAACACGGAATTGCTTGTCACACTCCCCCCCCCCCCCACCCTCCCCACATCACATTCACATCACTTATGAAGAGAACAAATAATAAGGGATACAGCACTGATCTCTGCGGTACACCAGGGGACATTGTTCTCCAGTCACACAAACAGCCTTCTACCACGAAGTTGAGTTTGGATGCAACTTGACAAGTCACTAATAGGTCCTACCTGTTCCCTGGTTATTCTGTTCCAGATGACATATCTGTAGAATATCTGGGGATTCACCCTAATCTTGCCTTGCCAGCAGTTTTGCATGACCCTACATGTGTCAGTCCCCTGCGAGTGAAGAATTTCCTCCTTATTGCGGTCTCAAATAGTCTGTCCCTTATCCTGCCATTATTTGCCTTAAGTGTAGAGTAGACAGCCAGAGAAACATTCTGTTCGTTTCCACCTTTCCAAATGTTTGATAGATTTTCTAAATTTCATTGTGATCATCTCTCTTTCTTTGAAACTGGGGAGGTCACAAGACAAGTCCCCCCATCAGAAAATCTTGTCATCTGAGGGATTAATCTGGAGAATGTCCATTGAACGCCCTCTGTGATCAATGCACTCTCTCTTAGATTGGTCACCAACACTGTACACAATTTTCCAAGTATATTCTCACCAACACTCTGTCCAACTGCTTAATGATGTCTTTACATCTCTATTCAGATTCCCTTAAACGAAGGCCATAATAACTTTAATTTCCAATTACATGTATTCTTCCAAATACGATTCACGTTAATTGCATTTACGAACTCACTGTGTGAGTTCTTACAGGAAGACTTCTGAAAATCCAAATACGCAACTTCCACAGGTTGTCCATTGTCTATGCTGCAAGAAACAACTTCAAACAATTCCGAAGTTTGTCGGGTATGATTTCTCTGTCAGAAGTAGATAGTCATTCTCTGCAATGTTGCTGTTCATTTCTAAATATCACATATTATATAGTAGATTCCAACTGTTTCCCTACAGATGTCAAATTAATTGGTTTGCAGTCCTCTGCATTATCTCTTCTTGCCTGCGTATATAGTTGGATCATGTTTACTGCCTTCCAGTTATCCACAATGGCTTAAGGCCTTTGCAGGATCTCCAGGAAAATAAAAGACAGTCATCGACAGTTCAATTAATATGCAGTTTTATTTCTGACATTTTGATATGAAGTATATCTGGCCCATCAAACTTAGCAATAGTCAACCTAGCTACACTTTCAAATACTACGTTGTTGCTGATACGAATTGACGTTATGTCTTTAGTTCCACAGGTCCCATGTGATCACTTGCTATACCTCGGAGATTTCCTGGAGCTTTTTCCATGAAGACAGATACAACGTAGCTGGCTAGTTTTTCTGCCATTTTGTTTTTCCGCACGGTAAATTCTCCTATACCATACAAATTTCCATATTTGACCTTGCTTTTGTTTTCTTTGGTTTATGGATCGTAGATGTAAGCAGTCTTTGTGTTTCCTGTTTGTATTCATGTTCTTTTTTGATTTCCTGAACACTTTCTTCGTCCTTATTATCGGAAAAGTAAATCTCTCAGAATGTTGAGGTTTGTACAATATCTGGAATTCTTCTGAAACTGCTTCCTTTGATTTAATGCAATCTTTAATTTCTTACATTAGCCATCATTGAGTCACCTTCCCTTTTATTTGATGTTTGTAACTTAGTAATATGTACATATATTTTAGACATTGTAGTATTTCAATCAATAACAACCATTATTCGGTTTACGCTAAATGTCATATTGTATTTTTCCAATTCAGTTGATCCTCTCATCCCCGGGCTTCCATGATATTTGAGTGTAATGTTCAAATATTGTATGTTGCATGCAGACGCCGTGTAAAATGCAACATATTAGTGTTACAATTCCTCAAAAGCTGTTTAAGAGCAAGGTTATTAATTAGTCCTTGTGACCACACAACACCATGCCTGAAATTACCTGCTCTCTAGTTTGATTCACAACATACTCTTCAACCTACCTCATATACACTTACGAAATTTATTTTTCACAGCATTACCAATCATTTTGTGAACGCAGTTTAGATGCAATTTTAGCTCATCCAGTATAACTGCAACACCGACAATATTTGCATATCAAATTTCCAGAGCGTCGGATGCGCAAAATTTGCACAGCAGTTTTGGTTTAGATATGTGAGGCACCAATGTGTGTTCCTCCTTGTTGTTTACAAGATCGACGCAAACTGATTCTAAAGAAGCTGAGGGATATGGTCTGTAGTGTCATTCGTGACAGACGTGGACTAGACATTGGGGAGGCTCACCCCGACGCTGAAATGATCCGAAGAAATGTCCATCAATACAGGACAAGCATCAATAACCTTCCCCGCTTGGCCAGGACAAGTGTCTCCGTATTCTCTCTACTCCCTCACAGTCACTGCATATCTATTGTATTCCAGATGAAGGGCTTTTGCCTGAAACGTCATTTTCCTGCTTCTCGGATGCTGCCTGACCTGCTGTGCTTTTCCAGCACCACTCTGATGTAAATCTTGTTTGCAGCATCTACAGTCCTCACTTTTGCCATATCTGTTATAGCACCTACCCCCGAACAAGGCTCTTTCTCCACCACTCTCACTATTGCAAGCAACACACTCTTTCCTTCGCTCTCGCTGTCACTGAAAGCAAATTGAGTTTGAATCTATAGCTTTGCCAACATCGAACAGTAAAACGATTCAAAAATGCGGACATTTTGAAAGTTGGAGAGAGAGCAGATGCTATCGAGTCAGAAGAAGCTGTGGATCAACCATCTTGCTCTGCAAGACATTAGGAAATACTCTCTATCAAAGATATTTTTTCATATAAAACTCATACACAATAAACAGAAATATGACGACCCAGGGAATTCAACAGCCAGAAGAGTGACGTCACAGAGGAAGCCTATGGATATGTGGCTTTGAAATTAAGTTGATGAAATCTTCATAAGTTTTTTATTGAAACAGCGTAATTTAATTGAGTTGGAGGCAGATAATCAGCAGTTATGGGGGGGGGGGCATTGGATTTGTGAATAGTTGTTGTGTAATGTTCAATTTTAGAGTTAAAAAAATAAATTGACATTATTTTCTTTAAATAGTGAAATGTGGGAGTTCTCTTTCACTCAAATTCTAATAGATTATGAGGTGTGGTGAGTTTTCCTGGGTGTTTGCTTTAATTAACAGAGGGGTTCATCACCATGTTATAACACTTGCAAAGACCAACAGAGAGGAACCAAAAAATAAATTAGGAGTGAGAAATTAAATATGAGAGTAAGTAAGCCAATCATGTAAAGAAAGAGTGTAAGAGCTTGTTTCGATAGATAAATGGCAAGCAAGAGGCAAAAATGGGCATTCAATCACGAAAAAATGACACTAGAGAGATAGTAGTGTGGAAGAAGGAAACGGCTGAGGAGCTGAATAATTACTTCGTGTCAGTCTTCACGGTGGAAGACACGAGTAATACCCCAAAAATTGAAAAGAGTGAGTGGACAGAGCTCGGAATGGTAGCCATCACCTCGGAGAAAGTGCTGGAAAAAACGGAATGGCCTGAAGGTAAGTAAATCACCTGGACCAGATGGACTCCAATCCAGAGTTCTAAGGCAGATAGCTGATGACACAGTGAAGGCATTGGTAGTGATCTTTTAGGAGTCGTGCAAATCAGAGAGATTCCCAGAGGACTGGCAAATCTCTAACGTGATAACCCTGTTTAAAAAGGGAGTAAAGCAAAATACGGATACGTATGGACTGACTAATCTAAACTTGGCTGTGTGTAAGATCCTGGAATCCATTGTGAAGTATGAGATTTCTGAATACTTGGAGGTGGATGGCAAAGTAGGACAAAGTTAGCATGTTTTCATCAAGGGGAGATCATGCCTGGAAAATCTGCGAGAAAACCTTGAAGACGTAATGAGCAGCTTTGAACATGGAAAGCCAATGGATGTCATCCATCTGGACTTCCAGAAGGTCTTTACAATGTGACGACAGGAGGCGACTGAGTAAGGCAAGGGCCAATTGTGTTAGAGGGAAGGTGCTAGAATGGATATAAGTTTGGCTGTCTGGCAGGAAGCAAACAGTGTCGATAAAAGTGGCCTTCTCAGGTTGACAGTCGGTGACAAGTGGTGTTCCATAAGGCCCAGTGTAGAGACCACAACATTTCACTTTACACATGAACGATCCTGATGATGGAACTGAAGGCATTCTGGCTACAGTTGAAGATGATACAATGATAGGGAAAGGGACAGGTAACGTTGAAGAGACAGGAAGGCTCAAGAATGCTTTGGACAGGTTAGGATAATGGGCAAAGAAGTGGAGTACAAAGATGGTAATTGTGGGAACATGCACTTTAGTAGGAAGATAACATGGTCTACTTTCTAAATGGGGAGAAAGATCAGACATCTGGAGTGCAAAGGGACTTCGGAGTTCTACTGCAGGATTCTCTCAACGTAAACTTGCAGGTTGAGTCAGTAGTTAGGAAGGCAAATGCAATGATGGCATTTATTCTGAAAGGATTTGAATGTAAAAGCAGGGACGTACGTCTGAGGATCTGTAAGGCTCTTGTCATACCATATTTGGAGTATTGTGCGCTGTTGTGAGCCCCATATCTCAGGAAGGATGTGCTGGCCTTGGAAGGCGTTCAGTGGAGGTTCACGAGAATAGCCCCAGGAATGAAAAAGCTTAAGGACTCTGGGTCTGTTTTTGATGGAGTTCAGAGGGATGTGGGTTGATCTAATTGAAACATACAGAATACTGAATGGCCTGGACGTGTGGATGTTGAGAAGATTTCCATTGGGAGGAGACTCTAAGACCCAAGGACACAGCCTTAGAGTAAAGGGAATACCTTTTAGAATGGAGATATGGAGAAATGTCTTCAGCCAGAGAGTGCAGAATCTATGGAATTCATTTTCACAGAAGGCAGTGGATGTTAGGTCATTGAGTATATTTAAGACAGAGATAGAAAGGTTCTTGAGTATCAAAGGGATCAAGGGTTACAGGGAGAAAGCAGGAGAATGTGGTTGAGAAACCTGTCAGCCATTGTTGAATGGTGGATCAGACTCGATGGTCTGAATGGCCTAACTTCTATTCCTATATCCGATGATCTTATGGTCATAAGCCGCATTGCTAACTCTCTATCACTTTGACCCTCCTGACAGCAAAGTGCGAGAGTCAAAAATCCCTGAGTCATCTTTACCAAACATGGAGGATTCCTGCTGTGGATTCAAAGGAATCGCTCCACTGCTTGAAGGAAAGGAAATTCTGCCAAATCCAACTGTTCCAGGATGAAGTCTCATACCTGCAGTTTGTTTGAGTAGAATAATATCGGAGACAGAATAGCAGTTGGGACGCATTATCACTTTTCCATTTGATATGAGTTCAACTACTATGAAACTCTGGAAACCTTTCCTTATTCTTTTTCGTCTTAAGACATGTGCGTTCGTGTATGTGTCTGTACGTGTGTGACTCTGTGTCTCACATTTGTCGGGAAAATGACCAGTGGAGTAGAGGGGCTGGTTAATGAAACAGTGACCCTCCAATAGTGGTTGGAGCAGGAATGAGAATTTCTCACTGGGCTGTTCAAATGGTAATTCTATTCCCCCGAAGTTTCATCCCAAGATGGCAGCTCAACACCACCACTTCTTTCGTAATTCGACATGGTCCATACATGTTGGCCTATCAACAACTGCCACATTCCATGAACAAATCAAAAATGATAAACGGCAGCAGAATTAATTGGATGGGAACAAGACTGATAGATAAATCCCTGGTGCCTTCCAGAAATGTGCTGCCTGTGTACTTTGACTTTGTGCAGTTTCCTAGTATTGTACCTGGTGCTTGCATTTATTCAAAGTTGTGTTTTGCAACATTTGACAGACATGTGAATGGATGAAAATTGTGGACAGACAGAAAAGTGCTGCGGAGACCACACTCAGATCAGCCATGATCTTACTGTCTGGCCGAGCAATGACAAAGTGTCTAATGACCCACTCCTGCTCCTCAGTCCTATTTCCTATGTTCCATTCAGTCCTTACAACCACCTGAACAGGAGCAGCTAGAGACCACTTGCTCCAAATACCTGGTCCGCAGTAACACAGGATACCATTCAGTCATCAACACTGTGTGGGTTGGTGTGGGTTGGAAAATGTGATGGCAAAACCAGGCTGGTTACGAAAGAGGCCTCCCATCTCTTTACAGAATGTCTCATTTCTGCAACTGGGCTTTCATTTGTTGGTCATGTTGTAGACCTAGATTCACTGTGAATATCGGGCCCATATCACTCCCAGCGATGGCTCACCGAATACATGTCTCTCACTGTCCTCAACATTCAACAACAGCTCTTCCAGGAAAATTACAACCATTCACTTTCCAAATACAGAATATGAGAAGATAAGAAACAGGAGTAGGTAATTCAGTTGTTCACGGCATTGTATGTGATCATGTCTGACTTACTGTTGGTATTAACTCCTTTTTAAAGCCCAATTCTTCACACCCCTCAGCTCTCTGGCAGGTCAAAAATCCAACTATCCCCTCTTTAAATACTTGCAGTCATCTAGCTCCCCTAAATTTCTAGACCTGAGAATTGCTGACATTCACTACCCTCTGTGAGAAGAAAATATTCTCCAGACAGACACCATCTTATTAACCTTTACAAAAGGGATTAACTGATCTGCTCAGATATGAGGGATTGAGCCGGATATCAAGGCAGGATTTGATTGAAGATTTTAATCCTCAGAAACACTTAAATATCCAGAATCATGCATCCCGAGTAAAATAAAAAAATACAAGCCATGGAATTTATCGTCTTCTCAGAGTCTGTGTAGAACATAACGAGTGATTGTCCATCACCATCAAGTTTCAATGCAATGACGTGTTATTCTCTGACAGTGCTACAGATTAACCTTCACTCACTCCTCTTTTACCAACAGCCCAGGGATTAGTCCGGTGAAATTCCTTTACACTGTCTCTGTTGCAATGAGATAATTCCTTTTTAAAGGAGAGAAAATCGATCCACAGTGTCCCAAATACTGCCTCAACAACAATTTCAGTGATGATCATAATAATTCCTTTCCCTCACTTACCGGTCTCCATTTCTTTATTATGACATAAAACCCCATTCCGAGTCTATGCACTGCCACTGATGCGGAATTTAAACGTTTGTTACATCTGAATGTCAGCATCAGTAAAGCCAGCACCAGAGGTGTCCGGGGAGATGACCATCACGCTTGGGGAGAGACTCAGTCAGAAAGATTGCACTTGAAATGAGGAATAGTCACCTACCTGAATGGAAATGAAGTGTAGGAATAAGGGAAACAGGCACCGGAAGGGAGCTAACTTTATTTTTGTTCTTCTCTCACGGGATGTGGGCAGCCCTGGCCAGGCCAGCATGTTATATGGATCTTGATCTGAGTGACTGGTTCAGCTGTTCCACAGGACAATAAAGAGTAAAATACATTGTTGTGAGTTTCCACAGACCTGACTGGGTAAGGATAACCCATTGATTTCTTTGAAGGACATGATGCAAGCAGATGGGCTTTTTCTCACAAATGATGATAGATTCATTTCAATTACATTAATTTCCTTCATGAGATATCAACAGATTATTATTCTGTGTCTCTAGATTATGTGCAATGACTAAAGCAGCATGCAGTTCTTTGCCTGTCTGACTGATTTTGTACAGTGAACAAGTTCAACATACTCAAGCGCAATTATTCTGTCATTAACATGTGGTTAGAAGGGACTTGATAACTTGTGTCCAGATTTAACAAAGGCAATTGATGGTTTATTCAGAAGATGCACTGAGGCGGAGGAGGAGGCGGGGATATCATGATGGTGGTATTGGACAGGATTAGTGAGTGGGGAGGATATGGAAATGTACATCTGTGCAGGGTTAGAAGGATTATGGAGTTTGAGAACAGTCTGGTTCCTCCTCGCATATTGGTGAGTAATTTGTCATGAGTAATTTTCTCGTTATAATTTGTGTGAAATGGAATTGCATTAGAAATGAAAATCTTGACGGCTACCTTTCTAAATTTTAAATAATATGGGCAGCAATTCAGTTTAACCTGGCTTAATGAACAGATAGAATGACTTACCAGGAACACCAACTATAGCGAGGATGGCATAGTAACCAGCTTGAATAACCAGCAGAAAATTATAGATCCACCAAACTAATAATATTCCAGGCTTGGAAATCCAGTAAAGACCATAAAATAAACTCCTGTCCATTGTTGGAACATTCCAGTCTAATGTTTTCAGGTTCTGATCCATTGTTGGAATATTCCAGTCTATAGTTCTCAGATTATGATCTCTCCTCCCCCTCTCTCTGGAGCAGCTGATTCCTGTTAGTGCTGTCGGTGAGCTCCTGCTCATACTATGGGATAACACATTAAACCAAATCCTTAATTAATAGAAGAGGCAAATCCTCCCATGACACATTTAGGATCCACGGAGACTGACATCAAAAACATTCGCTGAACTAATAGTTCCAGTTAACCCGTTTCAATTCAATACTATCTTATTAAAATTCAAAATAACGATTAATATTTACACATTCTGATACGGATATGTGACGGTGACTGAGGGAGTGAATGTTGGGGCTTGTAGGTCAATTCAATTCAATCTGCCTTGGATATGGGAGTAATACTGAAGATTTATTGGAACATGAATATGCTTCCCTGTTTATAAATGGAAGCATGCGTCCTGTACCTGCTGCTGAGGCATTACAATATCAATAAAACATTGAGAAAACTTCTATCATCCATGATCTTGAAGAAAATGTCTCTTAGACTGTGTGCGTTTACAACAGACAACGATATAATGGTACCTAAGAGACAATAGGGACTGCAGATGCTGGAGAATTCAGTGTAGATAAAGTGTGATAATGGAAAAAGCACAGCTGGTCAGCCAACAACCGAGGAGCAAGAGAGTTATCTTTTCAGTCAGGACTCTTCTTCATGTCTGGGGAGGGGGAAGAGGGCTGAGAGAAAATGGGTGGTGGGGTGAGGCTGGGGAAAGATAGGCAATACGTGGACGAAGGTGGAAGGTGATAGTGATAGATCGACGGGGAGTTTGAAGCGGTCGGTGCGAAGGAACATGGACACATAGGTCATTTCGAGAGGCGGACCTGAGTCGCAGAGTTGGATTTGGGATCTGGATGGGTGAGGGTGGTTTGGAAACTCGTCAATTCAATCTTCATGCCTTGTGTTTGGGCTCCCGAGGCAGAAGATGAAGTATTCATGGTAACAACCTGGTAAATCTCTTCCCAACCCTCTCCAGTTTAATAATATCCCTCCTACAACATAACGACTATAATTGCACACAGTACAGCAGAAGAGGCTTCATCAATGTCCTGCACAACCTCAGCATGACTTCTCAACTTCTAATCTCAAAGGTCTGAGCAATGAAGTATCCTTAAAAACCCTGCATCACAAACGTTAAAGAATTACACCTGTGCCCCGGGTCCCTCTTTTCTACATAACTACCAAAGTCCAGCATTATTTGTACAAGCCCTCCCCTTGTTTGATTTACCAAAATGCAATGCATCGCATGTATCCAAGTTAAACTCCATGTGCCACACATCAGCCGGGTTAGTGATATTATTATCCCCTCTACATTCCCCATTCGGATTAAAACGACACCCCCCTCTCCAGTAGGTCCACAAACAACAGTCTTGACTTTCCCAAAGACGCAGAGCTTGGTTTGCTTTGCGCAGACAGAGGGAGGAGTGGATAAGGAGAAGCTGGATAGTGAATAGGTATCTTGTATGACGTCATGATTTTAGGAAGAAGAAAGCCACATGTTCGAGATTTGAAATAGTGACCGGTGATTTGGGACAGAATTATGCTCTTTCCTCGTCTCTGGTGTTCAGTATTGATATCTACTCGAGATCCTTCATAGTGCAGAGTGTGTTTGCAGGATTTCTTTCCCCGATATATAGCAGACGACTGTTAACAGCCATTTAAACAGGAAATCATAGCCAAGCAATTGAAGATGTTAATAGTTTATCTCAATAGCACAGCGAATGCACTCAACATCCTATTGTTGAGGCTAGTAACTTGCACTTCTTTTCAATGAGAAATGTCCACTGTATAATCTTGTAATGTTAACCAGAATTTAATAAATCCATATACTTAAAATAAGACATAAAATCTGGGAATGGTTTAGGCCTTGTGTAGTGTGTGGTGCCCAGGTTTCTGAGCCGGAACTCTGAAATCGATTCCGTCCATCAACGTATGGTACTGCACCTGTCTCTGGAGAAGGTGGTGTTTATTCATATCCTGTGGAGGTGTATCACAGCATGTTACAACAGGCTGATGAACAAACACACAGGAGCAAAATGTTGCATCTTTAGGGGCTAATGCTGAATGATGGTAGTGTCCCTATCACTGTGCCGAAAATTTTAGTTTACAATCCCACAGTGCTGATTCATTATATGTCTGAACAAGTTGATTAAATTTTTTTGGTATCGTGTCATGATGGAGATGGAAGGGGTCCGACTACTGAATTTGAGAATTTAGATCCAGGATGACTGAAAGCACAGCCAATCGTCTTGATCAGAGTTACATTTGCACTTTCCAGAGGTTTATACAAATATGAAGGGCATGGATAGGGTATGGTCAAGGTTTCATCCCCCCAAGGTAGGAGAGACTAGAACTAGAAGGCATAGGTTTAAGATGGGAAGAGAAAGATTTGAAAGACAATGAAATGCAACTTTTTTTTCCTGCAGAGGATGGCGCTTGTATGGAATAGGCTGGCAGAGGAGCTGTTAGAGGCTGGAGCAATTAGAGCATTGAAAAGGCAACTGGTGGCTATATGATTAATGGGATATGGACCTAATGCTGGCAAACGGGACTGGATTAATTTAGAATCGTTGGATGGGATGAACGAGTTGCAGGTTCTCTTTCCCTATTGTACATGTCTATGAATCATTGATTTAATTAATGAAGATCTCTTTGAAATCTCAATTGTTCTCCATTATGCAAACACTGTCCACTATTCACCCAAACCTGTTGTCCTCCGCATGTCAAGCGATGATCACACTTTTGCCTGTGGATCATCGCTGTTCACAGGCTTCCAGTTCAAAAAGCAACCATTCACGACCACCCTGTCTCCTGCTATTAAACAGATATACACAGAAACACACACAAAAACGCACACACAAACACAAAAACACAACCACACAATCATCCATATAGAGATACAGACTCAAAAATGTATTTAAGACAAGGATGGTAAAGTTGGATTAAAACAACGATCAAGAGTTACAGTGAGAAGGCAGGAGAATTATGTTGAGAAACACACCGGACAGGATCAAACAGCAAAGTAGACTTGATGGGCCAAATGGCCTAAATCCAATTTCCTATGCTCTGTGGACTTAAGGTGTCAGGATTATTTTCCCAAGAGTGCAGTAGAAGCTACGTTAGATAAGAACTTGACTGAACAGTCAATGGGACTGTGGGATAGATTTGAGGGGCTGAATGGTCTATATTTGTTCCTATTTGCTGTGCCCTTGTTCCTGAAAAGAGGAGATGACTTGACGTTGTTCCTTTCTCCTTTGGATTATGCGACCTGTGGCGTTCTCATCCCCCGGGAACAGTGAAGTCTGGGTCATTGAGGATATTCAAGGCCGACCTTGACTGAACTTTGATGGACAGGGGAGTCAATGTTTATTGGGAACAGACAGGAAAGGAGGTGGTCAGCTACAATCAGACCAGCCATGATGTTTCTAAATCGAGCAGCAGGCTGGAGGGGCCGAATAGCCAACTGCTGTTCCTATCTCACACGTTGTTCTGTCAATTCGCCTATCGAGGTTGATACAGCGGGAGATAAAGATCCCATTCAGCCAGTCAGCATCGTAACAATGCAGCAGGGGAAGTCCATAATGCATCTCCATGGGGTTAGACTGGAATAGAATGAAGTATTCAAATCATTTCAGTAAATTACACAGCAAAGGAGGATGACACATAACCATCCCAGGCTGTTATGCAGGGCCAGGGGCGCCTTGGGTGGCGTCAGGAAATACAGAGTAGAGATCATTACTCATTTTGTGTTTGGGAAGCTGTAACTAGTGGAATTCTTCAGGGATCTGTGTGAGGTTATCAACAAATTACAATCCATACCAATGAATTGGATGAAGGGGAAGGAGCTCAGTTTGCTCATGCACCAGGATAGTCATTCAGTAAGATGTCAAATGGAGACAGATCGTCTCTAATGGGATACAGACATGGAAGGGTTGCGCGTCTGCAATGGGTTACAGACAGGTGGAGGGCAGATCATCTGCAATGGGTTAGAGACAGGGGAAGGGCAGTGCATCTGCAATGGGATACAGACAGAGAGGGCAGGGCGTCTGCAGTGGCATCCATACAGGGGAGGCAGAGCGTCTGCAATGGGATACAGACAGTGGAGGGAAGACCGTCTGCAATGGGAAACAGACATTAGAGGGCAGAGTGTCTGGAATAGGATATAGAGAGGAGTTGGGCATCGAGTCTGCAATGGGATGTGAGCAGAGAGAGGGCAGAGAGTGGGATATAGACAGAGGGAGAGCAGAGTCTGTAACGGGATACAGAAAGTCGGATATAGACAGAGGGAGAGCAGAGTCTGTAACGGGATACAGAAACTGGGAGTGCAGAACGTCTGCAACTGGACACAAACTGGGGGAGGTCAGAGCATCAAGCAATGGCATGCAGACAGAGGACAGTTGTAATCAAACCTTCAGCAGAAAAAATAACAGTACAATACAGATGTGATGGGAATTTTCTGATTTCGGGAAAAAGACAAAACAGCAGAAAAGTATTTAAGTGCAATGACAATGCAGAACTCAGTGGTACAGAGGGATCTGTGTGTCTTAGTACATGACTCACATCAAATTACTCTGAAGATGCAGCAAGTGATTTGGAAGGTAAATGGAATGATTCTGTTTCGTGAAAGGGCGGTTGGGTATGATCTTAGCGATGTTTTTCTGCATTGCTAAGATTACATCTGATATATTATGTGTAGTTATAATTGCCTAAACTAGAAAAAAAGACAAATTTGCTTTCAAAACCTTTCAAACATGTTTCTCTTTACTCATTCTTGGGATGAAGGTACTACGTTATGAAGAATTAACAGTTCATCCTGAGAATGAGGGTTGTTTTATTGACCATGTAAAATCTTGAGAAGAGTGTCGTTGGTGAATACCGGGAGAATAAAACTGGGGAAATAATTTAAGAAAACGTCAGGTTCAAAGGAAAGGTCATTGGACAGAAAGATTGAACTCTGATTTCTCCTCATACATGCTGCAAGACAGGCTGAAAGTTTTCAGCAATTTCTGTATTTGTTTAAGAATAAAACATATTCACCTTAAAGCAGATATTGGGAAGTCATGAAATGCTTGATTTTACACTACACATGCACATATTAACAAATAGGGCCATTTATTGTTCATGAATGGATTCTGTGTACGACAACAGCAATAATGCACTGATCTGGAGTCGAGAATGTGATGGAGTCATATAGTTCGGACAATGTTCAAGGAGAGCTCACATGGTCCAGTTTGGGCCCTGATAACGTAACTGATTTAATTTACAGATAGAAAAGTGCAGCCAATCTGTGAAGGGACAGTCTATTGCTCCTTTTCTGTTTCCCTGTCGCTCATCACAGCAATGTGTGGGAGTGATAAAAAAAAAGCCCAGTTGTCTTTCCCATTCATGGAGGATTCCTCATAAGGATACATTGGAATTTTCCCACTGCCTGAAGAAAAAAACAATTCAGCTAAATCCAACTGTTGCAGCAAGAAATCCCATTGTGAGAAGGTTGTGCGAGCAGAATAACTTCAGAAGTAATTTTTCAAACTCGATAGTGAGAGGGACAGACAGGAGATTCTGTAGCTGCAAATAGGAATCCAGAATGGTGTGTAGCCTCCCACGTGCCAGGGTCAAGGATGTCTCAGAGCGGCTGCAGAACATTCTCACCGGGCGGGGGAGCACGTTGGTACAAATGACACAGGTAGAAATAGTGATGAGATAGAAAGAGTGATTATAGAGAGCGAGGAAAAACGATAAAAGACAGGACCACCGCAGTGGTAATATTCGGTTTACTTCCAGTGCGAGTGAGGGTAAGAACAGAAGGATATGGCAGATGAATGTGTGGCTAAAGAATTTGTGCAGGGGGCAGAGTTTTGGATCACTGGGATCTTTTGTGGGGCAGCGGTAACCTGTTCAGGAAGGACGGGTTGTACCTGAACTAGAAGGGGACTAATATCCTGGCAGGCAGGTTTGCTCGTGCTTCAACGGAGGATTTCAACTAGATTGGCTGTGGTTGGTGAGGGGTGGGATCCTCAACAGCAGGGAGGCAAGTGCGAGGCTGGACGGAGATACAGTAATCAGAAACAGTAAAGTGAAGTGACAGGTTCGGCTGGAACACGACAAGGAGCAAGGAATGCATGTTGGATTAAATTGTAGAATTAATTGTAAACAGTCGACTCTGAGCTCAAAAACTGCATGGATTTATGTAAAACTCTGTTATCTCACTTTGTAGATTAGATTCAGTCTAAACATCAGGTCATACACAGAGAACACAGGGGGCTAACACCTTCAACATTTTGTCTAGCTATCACCATTGTTAACAGCTAACCTGAGAATGCAACTTTTAAAAAAATGGTTTTGTGATTTACACATGAAAGAAGCGAAACTATCACTATATTTTCCTACAGATGAAAGGCTGAACAGACAATCAGTTTTTTAATGTATAATTTCAATTACATCACACTGCAAATTTTTGCTATAAATTCTGTGTTACGATCGAGCCCTCCACTATCACCTGATGAAGGAGCGTCGCTCCGAAAGCTCGTGTTCTTCCAAGTAAACCTGTTGGACTATAACCTGGTGTTGTGTGATTTCTAACTTTGTCCACCCCAGTCCAAGACCGGCATCTCCAAATCAGGATTAAATTGCAACTGTTTAAATGCAAGATAGCTGACAGGTAAGGCCGATGATCTCAGGGCGAGAATAGGTACGTGGGACTGGGATGCTATTGCAGTACAGAAACATGACTAAGGGAGGGACAGGACTGGCAACTAAATGTACTGGGGTACAGGTCCTTTGTGCGAGACAGAGATGTTGGAAAGAGGGGACAGGGAGTTTCATTTTTGATTAAGGCGAGTTTCACAGCAGTAATCAGACATAAAATAACTGAAGGAATATCCAGTGAGGATTTGTGGGGGAACTTAGAAGTAAGAAGGGAATGGTGATATTATTTGGGTTGTTCCATATGTCCTCAAATAGTAAACGAGGAATTCGTGCAACAAAAATATGTAGAGTGATTGGGGAGACTTCCAGGGCCAATGGGATTGCCATAGTAGGAGATTTAATGTTCGTAACATAGACTGGGAATGACATAGAATTAAGGACTGAGATGGGCTGTATCTATTAAGTGTGTTCAGGAAAGTTTCCCCAAGCAGTATGTAGAGGGTGCAACTCGGGAAGGGGTAAAACTTGACCTACTGTAAGATCGAGGGCAGGACAGGTGACTGAGGTGAAGGTGGGGGAGCACTCTGGGACCAGTGACCGTAGTTGCATTAGTTTTTAAATTGTGGAGAAGGACAAAACCGGTCCATATGTTCAAGTTCAAAATTGGGGCAAGGCGAATTTTGATGGAATTACACAGGAGCTTGTAGGGGTTGTTTGGAGGAGTTTGTTTGCAGGCGAAGTGACCTCCTGCAAGTTGGAGGCATTTAAAATTGAAATGTCTAGAGCTCAAGATCTATATATGCCTTTGAGGTGAAAGGCAAGGTTAGCAGGGATAGGGAACCCTCGATGTCAGGAGGTATTGAGTCTTTGACCAGCAAAAAGGCGGCGTGGCTCAGGTCCATGCAGCTGTGATCGAGGGAATTCCCTGGAGGTATACAAAGGAATACAGGAGATCACTGAAGAAGAAAATCAGGAGGGCGAAAAAGGGGCGCAAGATAGCCTTGGCTGAGAAGATTTCGGTGAATCCAAAGCGGTTCTTTAACTATATTAAAGAAATAAAGAATAACTAAACGAGAATATGACCGCTCAAGGTCCAAAGTGAATATGCATGTCAGGAACCGTAGGAGGTGTGCGAGATTTTCAATGAATATTTCTCCTCTGTCTTTACCGTGGAGAAATACATGAAGACTTGGGAGCTTAACAAACGTCGTGGTAACATCTTGGGTTAGTCAATATCACAGGAAAGGACTTGTTGGATGAATTAGAATGTATGAAGGAGGATAAACTTCCTGGTCCTAAACAGATGCTTCCTAGAACACTGCAAGAGACGACAGAAGAAACTACGGGGACCCTGGTTGATATTTTTCCATCATTGTTAGCTACAGGTTAGGTTACTGATTATTGGAGGGTAGCAAATGTGCCATTATTAAAGAAGGGAAGCAAAGAAAAATCTGGGAACTACCAGACCAGGAAGCCTTACATCTGTGGTAGGTAGGTTACTTGAGAAGACTCCGAGTGATAAGATGTACGTGCATTTGGAAAGATAGCTTTTGATTAGAAATGTTTTTTTTCAGATTCCCTACAATATGGAAACAGGTAATTTGGCCCAACAAGGCCATACCGACCCTCCAAGCAGTAACCCACCCAGTCCCATCCCCCTACCCTATATTTAACCCTGACTCATGCACACAACTCTATAGGTAACTTAGCATGGATAATTCACCTGACCTGTACAATTTTGGATTGTGAGAGGAAAATGGAGCACCCGGAGGAAACATACATAGACAAAGGGAGAATGTGCAAACTCCACACAGAGGGTCACCCACAGCTAGAATCAAGCCCGGATCCATGGCACTATGAGGCATCAGTACTTGCCACTAAACCACCATGCCACACTTGCTTTTTGTCAACATAGTTCAATGACAAAGGTACAAAATCTACTCATGATGCAAGTTCCAATACCACATACCGTGTGATATTTAGATTGATTTTAAATTGGAAAGATTGCATGGCTTTGTGAGTGGGAGATCATGCCTCACAAATTTGTTTGAGTTCTTTGATGAAGTGACCAGGAATGATGATGAGGGCACTGCGGTAGACATAGTCTGTATGGTTTTCAGTAAGGCATTTGACAAGGTTACCATAGATAGGCTGATCTGGAAGGTTAGAATCGCATGGAATCGAGAGGGAGCTGACAAATTGGACACACAATTGGCTTGATGGTAGTAAGCAGAGGGTAATAGTGGAAGGATGCTCTCGGACTGGAGGGCTGTGATACATGAAGTGCCTCAGGGGTCAGTGCTGGGCTCATTGCTATTTGTTATCGATATCAATGATATTCTTCAGAATGTACAAGGCATGATTCGTAAATGTGAAGGTGACATTAAAATAGGTGGCATCGTGGAGAGTGAGGAAGGTTATTAGAAATTACAGCACGACCTTGATCAAACTGGAGAAGTGGGCTGAAGAATGTTTGCAAAGTCAGATCAAGGTAGGAGTTTCGTTGTGAATGATCGGGCCTTAAGGAGTGTAGTTGAGCAGAGGGACCTTGAAGTTCAGGTCCACCGTTCTCTGAAAGTGGAGTCACAGTTAGATATGGCCGTGAAGAAGGCTTTTGGGACACTGACAGTCGTCGATCAGGACGTGGAGGAGAGAAGTTGGGAAGTTATGTTGCAGTCATACAGGATGTTGGTGAGGCTGCACTTTTAGTGTTGTGTTCAGTTTTGGTCACATTGCGATCAGAAGGATGTTTCTAAACTGGAATGTGTGCAGACGGAATTTACATACATGTTGTCAGGACTGAACAGTATGATATATAGGGAGGGGTTGGACAAGCGAGGATTATTTTCTTTCGAGCGTAGGAGATTGAGGGGGATCTTATAGAAGAGAAGTGTACAAGATTATGAGAGGCACGGATAGGGTGAATTGACTCAACTTTTTTTCCCAGAGTTGGGGAATTGAGGACGAGGGAGCATCAGTTTAAGGTGAGAGGCGAAAGAATAAAAGGAAAACCGATGGAAACTGTTTTACACAGAGAGTGTTGCACAAGGAGAATGAGATGCCAACGTAATTGGTTGAATCATTTATATTAACAATATTTAAACAGCATTTGGAAAGTATATGGACAGGAAAGGACAAGACAGCTATGGGCCATGTGCTGGGAAATGGACTTAGTGTGGATGAACATTTGGGTCAGCATGGACCAGTTTGGGCCAAAGGGCCTCTCTCCATGCTTTAGGACTTGATGACTCTATATATAGAACAGCATTTGGGCCAAACTGTCATATTTCCTTTTGTCATGTGTTCGAAGATTATTTGGGCAAAGTTCTGTCAAGATAACGCTGCAGATAGTTTGCTTTTCAGTTTGTTATCAAACGTGTGTGTGCGTGTGTCTGTGTGTGTGTGTCTCTGTGTGTGTGTGTCTGTGTGTGTGTGTGTGTGTGTGTGTGTGTGTGTGAGAGAGAGAGAGAGAGAGAGAGAGAGAGAGAGAGAGAGAGAGAATGTGTGTGTTCCACTGTATTTTTCAAAGGGAAATAACAATGTAAATATTTGCAATATCCTCTCGTCATTCCTCTTTCCATCATAGTTTGAGTAACTTTGTTTTGGTCATAAACGTGTTGTTTTAGCAGCTTAAAGAAATCTGCTTGACTTGTTCCTAACACTGACCCTGACACACTCTGAGAACTATATCATTGGCCATATCACCAACATAGATATAATTATTTTTTTTGTGGCCAGTGGAGGGGTGGGACTAGAAAAGGGAACAGCGGTCCAAAAACATAGGAAATTATCGACTCAGTCAGCCGAACTTCAGTGTAGAGGAGTTTGTTGGAGGGAGTTCTGAGGGATAGGACTTACATCCATTTAGAAAGATAAGGACTGATTGGGGATAGTCAAAATGGCTTTGTGTAATGGAAATCATGTCTCATTAATGTGATTGAATAATTTGAAAAGGTGACAAAGAAGATTGAAGAGTGCGCTGTCGAATATATTGTTTTCACAGACTTCAGCAAGGCGTTTAATAAGGTTCCCTATAATAGATTATTCAGGTCAAGTGACATGGAATCCAGGGAAAACTAATCAATTGGATACAAAATTGTCTCGAAGGTAACCGATTGTTTTCTAGATTGGAGGCTTGTCGCCAGTGGTGTTTGGTCGGGGTGAGCAGGCTGGAATAAAGGATCTGTTTGCACGCTGTGTGACTCTCTGATTGTATAAGAGGGATGAGGAGCAATTCTAAAAAGGGCCTTTCAAGTGGAAATTCTCTTCCACAGAGAATTCTCTTCTGTGTGCCTGTCCAAAAATCTCTTACGTTTCCCTCACGTATTTGACTCTACTAACACCGCTGGCAGTGCATTCCATACACCCACCACTTTCTGTGTTAAAAATTATCCTACCGCTGATATTTCCCCCAAACCTTTCTTTAATTATCTAAAAATGATGACCTCTCGTGATAGACATTTCTGCCCTGCGGAAAAGGTCTCTGACTATTCATTCTCTCTTTGTCTCTCATCATCTTTGACACCTCTATCAAGTCACCTCTCATTCTTCTTAATGCAAATGAGTAAAGCCCTAGTTCCCTCAATTTCTTTTCATAAGACCTACCCTCCAGTACAGACAGCATCCTAGTAAATTTACTCTGCACCATTTTAAAGCTTCCACGTCCTTCCTATAATAGGGTGACCAGATTTGAACACAATATTGCAGGTGCGGTCTAACCAGGGCTCGACAGAGCTGCAGCATAACATCACATCTCTTAAAGTCAATCTTCCTGCTCATGAAAGCTCACACACCATTCGCCTTCTTAACAACCCTACCAATTTGAGTATTATCTTTGAGGGATCTAGAGACATGGACACCAAAATCACTCTGTTCTTCCACACTGCCAAGAACCCTGCCTATAACCCTGTATTCTGCATTCAAATTTAAGCTTGCAAAGGGAATTAATTCACACTTTACCAGTTTGAATTTCATCTGCCACTTCTTAGCCCAGCTCTGCATTATGTCAATGTCCCGTTGCAACGTACAACAGCCCTCCAAACACCCATGTACAACTTCACAAACCTTCGTGTCATTGGTAAACTTACTAAACCATCCTTCCACTTCCTCAACGAAGTCAGCTATAAAAATCACAAAGTGCAGAGGTCTCAGAACGGATCCCTGCGGGACACCACTGGTCCCTTTCAATTATCTAGCTCTCCTAACCCTCTGTGTAAGGGAATTCCTGACATTCACTACCCTCTGTTTGAAGAAAACATTCTCTGCTTCTACACCATGACCTATTGATATGAATAAAAGAGGAAAAACGGGGGATTAGAAAGAGAGACTGGGCCTGAACTCAAGGTAGTTTTTGACCAAGGATGACATCAAGGAATCTGAGGAAAATTGCACTGACTGTGAATTTATTGCGACCTCTCCACTTTTTGGAGTCCGTCACAACACAAGGGAGATGTTTATCATCGGTGCGCATCAATCATCTCAGCCGTTGGACATCTCTGCTGGAGATCCTAAGTGTAGCTCACTCAGCCCAAGTATCTCCACTTTGTCAGCATAGCGTCCTTACACAGTGGAAGCAGGACATTCAGCCCATTGAGTCCAAACAGAGCAGAAGTGCTAATATTCACTGACGTTCAGAACAAGTTGGCCCTCCTCAGCTCTTGAAACAGTCTGTGTGCATGTACACCAAGAATTGGACACCATTCAATATCGTGCTAGTAAAGTCTGGGTAACACTCATGTAACAGCACTCTACATTTCGACAGTAAAAGGTGCAGCTTATTCGGCATCTCAATCTGTGTTCACAAGAATATGCGGAAGTCATTCAACGCTTCAAAATATTGGACAAGACGTTTGATTGCTCATTCAGTCCCTCTTGCCAATTACACAGTAAGGGAAGGAATCTGCTAACTCCCTCACTTACACGGGATCAGAAAGAGAGTGGTTTGCATCTGGAGTTACTTACTGAGGAACAGGAAACTAACCCAGGAACAAGAAGGTGTTAGAGATGCTACAACTTCACAAACAAATGGAGCAGGGACCCAACAGATAGACTGCACCATCTTGTCCCTCGTGACTTAATTATTAATTGTACATTTGTGTAACTTTAACATTTTTTTTGGCAGTAGCAATGATGCCAACTTTTTTAACCATTTTCCCAGGTGTCCTCCATCTCCAATATAGCAGACCCATGGTCTCCATGGAGGTCAGAAGGTGGTGCGGAATTGTTAAGTGTTTCAGAATGAAGGTATTGTGACTGCTGATCGTATTGTGTACAAAGTGACATTCAATGCAGTTTCACACAGTAACTGTAGATTAAAGTGTTCAGAGTTCATTTAGAGACTGTACCTCTCTGTCAATAGACATGAGGGCACTGCAGAGGCAGATAAACTTTCGGGAGTCAACCATCCAGTTAAAATATAGCATTTTCACCCTATTCAGCTGTTTAGGACGTAATGAGTGTCCGTCGAAAACCATCAAGTTTCATCTTCTTATTCTCTCAAAGCGCTACAGTTTAAACATATAGTTATTGTTCTCTCTTCTCATGGTGCCACCATGCCAGGGTTTTGTCTGGTGAAACTACTTTGCACTGTCTCGGTGACAAAAAGACAATTATTTATAAAACATACCAAATCTGTAAACAATGCACCAAATACTGTGTCAATAAAACCCTCCCATCGGGAAAGGTATATAACTCTGGTACTTCAATCATTTTGCATGAAGTGCCACGTATCACTTACTTCCTGCCCCATAAGAATTTTGTTAGTGACTTATG
Organism: Chiloscyllium plagiosum; assembly: GCF_037043375.1. Classification (NCBI taxonomy): domain Eukaryota; kingdom Metazoa; phylum Chordata; class Chondrichthyes; order Orectolobiformes; family Hemiscylliidae; genus Chiloscyllium; species Chiloscyllium plagiosum. Next base: position 50,089,074 of record NW_028270167.1, read on the forward strand.
ACCAAGGACATCGAGGTTCTTTTCAGCACCAGCCCTTCCCAACCTCTCACCATTTAATAGATATAAAGGGAATGATTGTATTATTTGTTCACATCTGAATCATTTATATACCTTGTGAATACCCTCCAAAAACACTGTTCCTTCTTCCAGCCAACAAGCCTTCAGACCTGAAAAAAATGCACTACTCTTCTCATTCTCCATTACCCAATGTTTAATCAATATAGTATGTATTCCAACCCTACCTACCCATGGACTCTAATATTCTCCACTCACCCATATTCAAACATGTCAAACGTATTCTGAAAATTCAAATACTCCACTCCCACTGCTTCTCAATTGTCGATGTCACAGCAGACAATATTCACAACCCCCATCAGGTTCAGCAAAGATTATTTCCTTTCCTGAATCTAGTCCGATGCACCAAATCATATCATTATTCTCCAAGAGAATAGTTGTCACATTCTTCATAAAAGGTTACAATATTTTTCTCACAGCTGAAATCAAGTTACTTAGTTTTCTGTATTCTCTCCCCATCCTATTTTAAATATTTAGTGGAACAATAACTGCTTTCCAGTCTGCAGCATCCTTTCCAGAATGTAACCAGCTTTGAAGAATAATCAGTCATTCTTTCATTAGCTCTGTTGCCACCTCTTCAATACTCTGAGATGGAGCTCATCAGATGCAGCAACTTATGAAACTTCAATTCAATTAGATTTTCAAAACATACTCTTCATTAATTCTAATGTTCTGCCGTCCATCATTTTTTACCAGACACTCTGTTCCCTTATTTTTCAGAAAGTTAGTTTCTATACCAACTCGTATGGAGATGGAACCAATGTATTCCTCTCAGCAGGCAGATGGCTTCTGTCAGCTAGCAATACATCGGAGGACTACACTTCAGAGATGGTGTATATATGACCCACTCCTGGGTGGAAAGTTCCAGAATCGAAACAGTTCTCTTCATGGTGAGAGTCAGCAAAGTCCTGTCCCTGGTGTGAAGCTACAGGTTATACTGAAGGAGGGGACACCGCTCAGTGAGCACATCATTTTTGAACCAAGCTGGCTTCACACTTTACACCTGGAATGTGTCCAATTTAGACAAATGTTCCTGGAAATCCCAGGGAGGAAATTGCAATGCCCACCTCCTCTCTGTTTACAAAGCTTCCCTTCTGTCTAGTCTCAGCTCCATTTGTTTCCCATGCACCCAGACACTCTGTAAATGCAGTATCCAGGGAGGCATCCCCAGACCCTCAGGTCTCCCTGAATGAACCCTGCAGCTGACAATACAAAGCCAGGAAAACCATTCACCTGAACTTCACTGACCTTCTACTGACACCAGCAAGTCAAATTCCCACACCCATGGTGCACGCAAATGCCTCCCTCTCCTCAGTTTCTTTTCCTAGCTAAGAAAGCTGTTACGTTTCCACACAGTCCCACAGTAACTCTCTCGAAAGAAGCAGTTTACAATGTGACGTTATGTTTCTCTGTATCTCAGCAATTAGTCGGACAGCACCAGTATTGCCGACGAAATTGGTCACTACACTCAGGGAAGAGAGATAGAAGGAACATAACTCACTTTAAACAGGTACATACCTAAATTACGTGATATTCAGGAATATCAGAAAAGGGAAAATGTTAGAATAACTTCCCATTCTATTTTCCTTGCAGTTCATCATCAGCAATCCTTCTGCTTGCTTTGCCTGTCTCTTGCTCTGTCTCTCTTTCGCTGAACGTTCCTCCATTCATTCAACACAAACCTCCCACTCACCCTTCTTATCATCCCTGATATAAATAATATTACTTCCCAGTTGCATTAAGTTTTGATAAGGTCACTGAACTCGAAACGTTATCTGTGTTTCTCCTGACAGAGAGACATGACTGCTGAGATTCTACAACACTTCTAGATGCTGAAGAATTTTGTCAGAACTCAAGTATCCACAGTTCCTTCATTTATTTAACATCTTATGTTGTTGTTTCCCAGGCTGCCAGCATTTGTTGTCCATCACTAATTGCTCTTGACTGTGAGGCCACTTGTCAAGAAAATATGGAGCCAACCATATTGTTATGGGTCAGAATTCACACTTAGTCCAGACTGGGCAAAAATGTTAAGGTTCTTTACGAAAGGTTATCGGTAAAATAAGGAAAAAGAAATCTGGTGGTTTATGGTAGCCACGAGTGAATTTAGGTTTCATTCCGATTTTTATCATTCGAATTTCTGTTCTGTCATCGGCTGTGGTAGGATTTGGAACAATAAGTTTAGAGTCATAGCCTGTGCTTCTGAATTACACAATCAGTGATATTATTACTCTGATACAGCGCCCCTGCTGTGAAGTAACTGTAGAGACAAGAATAAGTTTGTGGTCAAAATATTTGTAATGGGGAAGAAAGGTCAGAAGAGAAGTGAAGCCATAAAGTCTGAAGTTAAGGAAGGGGTAGATGACAAGCTCATTCAGCAACAGCACTGAGACAGAAGTGGAGACTGGAGATATTTTAGAGGTGGATTTAATGAGAGACAATCCAGAATTGTAGAACATTTTAGGGTAAAAAGGAGACTCGAAGTCGAGTTTATGACTGAAAGTTTATGCTTTTGCTAAATATAAATAACCGAAGTAGCAATAACCCTCACCATCATCATAGAATTGACAGAGATAGGTTTACCAGGAACACCAAGGATAGCGAGGATGGCGTAGTAATCTTCCTGAATAATCATCAGTACGCCTTCTATCTGCAACTCTAACCATGCCGAATCTAGAGAAAGATAGTAAAGACCATCGGATAAACTCTTGTCCATTGTTGGAACATTCCAGCCTAATGTTCTCAGATTTTGATCCACTGTTGGAACATTCCAGTCTAATGTTCTCAGGTTCTGGTCCATTGTTGGAACATTCCAGGCTAATTTTCTCAGATTCTGATCTCTCCCTCTCTCTGTAGCTGCTGACCCTAATCGTGTCGAGGATGACGCTGCCCCGAATACTATGGCGTAACAAGTTGATAGAAGCCCCTAATTATGGAAGAGGGAAACCCTCCAGTGACACTGTTAAGTCCAGGAAGATTGATATTAATCACAGTCACTGAACAAACAGCTCCAGTTAACCCCTTTCACAACCACCCTGACATATTCCAATAACACTTGGACTGGATGGGATGCTGACATCGCTGACTATTGGGCGAATGGTACATTTCCAAATGTAGAGTTAGAGGTAAGGGAGGGAGATGATGCTTTCTCTTCACTAGCTCGTTGATTCTACTGTGTTTTGGCAAGGTAAGAATTTCTGGGCACCTGACGCCATCTGTGTCTGATCACCAGGCCTGCTGCATTCTTTCGGTTTATGTATTTATATTTAACTTTGACATATATCTGACTATCATTTAATGGCTTCGGTGGGGTTAGGCATTTTTGAGAGGCTGCTACAATGCCGTAGACGGTGTAGATGCACTCCATTCCTTATGGTCCTTGCAGCCACGGTCCAGTCATGTGGAGTGATGGTCAAACTCACCCAGAACCAGGATTCTTCGTTTTACCTTTCGTCAGTTATTGCTGGGGTCTCAGCAGGGTTGGAAGGCAGTGAATCTCTCCCGGCTGCTACACACTCTCTCTCTGAGATTTCTCTCAGAATTGTTTTTGATGTTCTTTCCTCCTGGATTGGAGCACTTCATGTGAGACAATCTGTTTCCTGAATTTGTTTTTCGACATGTGAGTTTTTCTCGGATGTTACTATATTGGAGCAGTTACTGTTATTTGAATAACCTATTATTCTGTTAAGTTTTCCAAAAGAATTAAGTTATTCCAAGATCCTCTTGTTTTCGTAATGTTTTGTCTACTGTGTTTGAATAGATTGTGTTTTTCTTAATGTCGAATATTTTGGCCAATCGAATTACATCTGAAATACAACACCTCACATTTACCTTTAAAATAAGAAAACGCTCGGGTCGAGATTATCTTCTCCATGTACTTTGAGGGGATCTGCTCTGGTCCATAACAGAGGGACAGATATTCATGTCTTGCTTGGGTAATTAATTCATGGACAAAATTTTGCAGAAATATGGAGTTTGGCAGCAGAATGGGCCGAGCTGGAGGAGTGACAGTTATGTCAGGAATTATATCGGATATTCATTCCTCCTCACAGTTTCAGCCCGGACACATATAAGGCAAGATGAGATATCATGAAACACTTCGTAGACAAGTGTACTGCTAGTGGACTAGCAATCCGTCTAGGATTGAACAATGTTCAGAGCTTACAAATTGAGCATTGGACCCATTTGTAAATGGCCAACGAGCACACGGTTGAGCTTTCTCGGTTCAGAGCTGCCTAGCACAATTTACCCTGAGCATGGGAGATAAGGGACAATTATACCACGATTTGTTGACAGGGACACAGTGGAACAGCTGGTACAGAAGAGGATCTTTCTCTTCCCAGAGGATCCGCACAATCAGACCGAGCAAACATGGTCTGAGCTCACCACCCAGCTCAGTGCAGTACCTGAGGTCTGAAGAAATGTCCAGCAACACAGGACAAGCCTCAATAACCTTTCCCAATCTGTCAGGATAAGGGTCACCATATTCTCTCTGATTCCACACACTCACTGTATATCTGTCATAGCACTGACGCCCGAATAAGGCTCATGCTCCACCACTCTCACGACAGCATGCAGCACCTACAAGCTCCCTCGCCTATTCAATACCCCGCCATGGTTATAAATTCTTCTGGAAAATGCTGTAACTGGAATGCTCAGGTTCAGGCAAATGTTTGTCCCCCAATCTGTCACACATCAGTGGAAGGAGAAATTTTTTTCTAAAAATCACTCAGGATGAAAGTATATCATGAGACCATTCAGGCTCTCAAATATACTGCACCATTCAGATAATGGAATCGCCTAAACAGTTGAAGACTCATTCCTTTCTTGAAGACAGGCGTCACATTACAGGTTCTCTAGTTTCGCTGTAACTCTCCTGTATTCCAGAGAGTTATGGAATATTTCGCACTGTGCCACCAGTCACTCTGTTACCACTTCTTCTAAAACCAGCTATGAATTACTGCTGACCTGTCTACCCTTATTCTTACCTGTTTGTTAAAAAAATGTTCCTTTTGTTAGAGACAGTTCAAGAACTTTCATCCGACTACAGTTTTGTTTATATTATTGAATTACTTTGTGACTTCCCCTGTGAGGAACGATGTAAAATACTGTTTTAAATTCTCTACCTGTTCCCTGAAACCAGTTCCTCAGTCACATTCTCCAGGTGTTCCACATATACTTTCCTGCCTTTCTTCCAAGGGTCATACATACATCATGAACGTTTTATAGTTGGTATGGAAAAACTCTTGGTGATAATTTTATTTTTTCATATTTCTAGTCAGTTTTAGAATATTTTTTCTTTATATTATACTTTATCCAATCTGCTTCTGATTCCAAAAATAAACTTCCCAAATGTGGCCAATGCTAGAGCTCACCAACCTGAATTCTGTAGTTTGGGATTGATTAGTTATCCTTCACAGCCATTGTGCATCATGGAGGGGGGGGAGGAGTCATCTTCACATCTTCATATCATCTTCCTTTTGACCAGAGTCAATTATTGATGACCGTTATGAATTATCTGTTTAAATGTCTCACCCACACATCTACTGACCTTTACCTGAGTCTATTTTCACATCCCGTTTTAGATCAGATATAAGACAGAAATCTGCAATTGAAATGCCTGGCTCTTTTCAATCATTCAGGGGGAACCTCTGTCTGCAGATGAACACATGATCAGTTGAAAGTGACTTCCATTCTCCCAGTTTTTCTGGCTCTGCCATTTCTGTTCGATGACCAGCTTTTCTCTCAAAAAAGAAATCTTCTAACTCCGGTGGACAGGGCCTTTAGCTGTGATTGCCCCATGCCCCTCACTTCTGCCCTCACTCCGTCCCCTCCTTCCCAGAAAAGTGATAGACCTCCCCTTGTCCTCACTTCCCACTGCACGAGAATCCACATTCACAGAATCATCCTCCATCACTTCTACCACCTCCAGCAGGACAGCACCATCAAATACATCTTCCCCTCCCGTCCACTGTCAGCATTTCACAGGGACTATCCCCTCTGTGACACCCTCCATCAACCCGAACACTTCCCCACTCCCCCATGTCACCTTCCCATGCAAATACAGAAGCTGCAACACTTGACCATTCCCCTCTTCCCTCCTCACTGTCCAAGACCCCAATCATACCTTCCAGGTGAAAAAACATTTCACTTGTACTCTTTCAATCCAGTCTCCTGTCATCGCTGCTCTCAATGCAGTCTCCTTTCCACTGTAGACCTGAGACTGCTTTGAGGAACACTCCCCTCCCTGTCTGTAGGAATGACTCAGACCTTCTGATTGCTTCCCATTTCAATAAATACCTTGCCCATAAGCTAATGAGATTTCTTTGAAGAGGTAACAAGCAGGTCAGATCAAGGGAGCCAATGGGAGTTCCTGTATGAACTTCCAGAAGGCCTCTGATGAGGTGCCGCACAGGAGGCTGCTGAGTAAGACAAGGGCGCATGGTGTTAAAGGTCATGTATTAACATGGATAAAGCGTTGCCTGTCTGGCAGGAGGCAGGGTGGGAATAAAATACTCCTCAGGATGGCAGCCGATGACTAGTAGTTTTTCACAATTTTCAGTGCTGGGACCACAATATTTCACTTTATAGATTAATGATCTGGACGACAGAACTGAGGGCATTCTAGCTACGTTTGCAATAATGCAAAGATAGGTGGAGAGAAATGTAGTGTTTAGGAGGCAGGGAACCTGCGGAAAGATTTAGACAGTATAGGAGAATGGGAAAAGGAGTAGCAGATGGAATACAATTTGCGAGAGCGTGATGTCATGTACTTTGGTATGAAGAATACAGGCATGGACTATTTACTAAATGGGAAGAAAATTTAGAAATCTGATGTTCAAAGGGACTTGGGATTCGCCGAAGATAAACTTGCAGGTTGAGTTATTAGTTAAGAAGGCAAATACGATGTTATCATTCATCTCGAGAGGACTACAATGTAAAAGTGGGAATCTTGAGGCTTTCTAAGGCTATGGTCATCCCACATTTCCAGGATTTAAACTTCCTGATGAAGGGATGTGGCCTGAAATCTCGATTGTCTTGCACTTTGGATGCTGTCCGACCAGCTGTGCTTTTCCAGCAACACACACGCAACTCTGTGAGTACCTGCATGCAGGTGCAGGTCTGAAAGTCTCTGTGGTGCTTAAAATGACACAATCTCTCCCGCAGATGGCCTCCCCACCCTACTGCAGCGACAATGGCTGGGTGTGATAACCCTCGAGGATTCAGTCTGGGAGGGTGGGAGGGAAGCAGCTCACAACACCATGCAAACTGACAACATCATCAACACACAACCGAACCCCCCCAGCCAACCTCACACTCCCCCTCCTCCCCTCCACGCACACACACAATGCTGGTAGATGGAGGTTTACAAATATACTTCGGCCTGTCGGAATGAAAATGCTCACCTCCGAGTGAAACATTTTGTTAGGAAATAAGAAGAATGTAGTTCTCCTTCTGTGTCTTCTAATACTTAAAAATTATGTGAGAAAGTATTAGAACGTCCTGAGAAAGGCCTAGCAGTAGTTGTAATATCAATCAGCATTGACGAAACCGGCTGTGTATCCAAAAGATATTATGTGAAAAACCAAATAGCCATGCAATTTCAGAGATCAACAGGAAAGGATTTGTTATCTTCTGAGAGAGTAAAAAATCTCTGCCACTGATGCAGAGGCGTGGGGAGACTAACAGAGGGTAGTATTGTATGAATCTGTTCATAAAACTCAATGGTTCTCACTGCTGCCTCACAGCGCGAGGCACCAGGGTTCAATTCCACCCTCGGGAACTGACTGTGCGGAGTTTGCACATTCTCCCTGTGTCTACGTAGGTTTCCCCCGGGTGCTTCGATTTCGACCCACAGTACAAAGATGTACAGGTTAGGTGAATTGGCCAAGCCAAATTGCCCATAGTGCGCGGGGATGTGTAGATAAGGGGCATTAGTCATGACCAAACGTAGGATAGTAGGGGAATGGGTCTGGATGTGTTACTCTTCGAAGGGTCAGTGTTACTCTTCGATGGATCAGTAAGGATGTGTTGGGCTGAAGGGCCTGTTTCCATACTGTAGGGATTCTACGAACTCTATGAACAACTGGGACAGACAGAGAGATAGCAGGAAGGAGATTGATTCCAATTTCAATGTGTTTTCTTCAAAAACAACATTATAAAAAGATGCAGACAGTGGTGCACACAAACTTAGATTCTGACACTAACACACATAACACATGCACACAGAGATACTCACATGGATATGGGCATTTACACACAAACACACGAACACCCCCCCCCCCCCCCCCCGCCCCCAAACATACAGGCAGACAATGGCTTTGATACAGATATATATACTTTTTATTAATACGCGATCAATGGTCAGTCTGAGAAGTCAGGAGAATGGCGTTGAGAAATATTTCTGCCGTGATCAATTGTCATTGCAGATTAGATGGACTGAATGGCTTAATTCTGCATCAGTGTCTCATGCTGATATGATCTTTGGTGCCTAGGACTGTCTTCCTGCAAGTTCAGTGGAGATTCAAATTGTTAAGTATATGATTTAGAAGAGTTAATGGGAATATGGACAGGTTTCAGGGACTGAATGTTCAATATCTGTTCCTAATTATCATCCCTTTTTATCTTAAAAAAGTGCCGACTGGTTTGAGGGTAACTCATTTTGAGACTAAGGGCCTTCCCATTTCAGACTGAGACAGGGATGTTCCTTTCTCTTTAAGGTTCTGTGTTCTGTGGTGTTCTCAGGCTGAAGTAGCAGTGAAGACTGGGTTAATGAAAACACTCAAGATTGAGTATCATAAAACTTTGATGAACAAGAGAATCTATGTTTATTGGGAAAAGAGGGGAAAGGGGTGATTAGTTACAATCACATCAACAATACACATTCTGAATGGTGCAGCAGGCACGACGGGCTGAATGGTCAGCCGATGCTCTTGCCTCATGTGTTGTTCTCTCATGAACTCAGTAATATTACAGAGATAAAGGAAGATCCCATTCAGCCAGTCAGCGTCAGTAAAATGAGATAGGAGGAGACCATTCTGCCCTCTAAGGATTTACGCAGGAAGAGATTGATGTCATTCAGCCTGCTATGTACATCACACAATGACCCAAACCTGGACTTCAAACCCACCACAGCAGATGGTGGAATTTTAATTCAATAAAATGTTTGGAATTAGCAATCTAATGAAATATTGATGACTGTCAACACTAACAAAAAACCCTGTTTCCACAGAAGGAAACTTGCATTCTTCACTGGTCTGACTTACATGTTACTCCAGACCGTCAGCAATGGCAGACTCTCAAATGCCCTTTGCAAAGGTCAAGCCAGCCATTCAGATACAACACTACAAGTTCTTAAAGAAGTGAAACCAAACAGACCTGAGCACTGGCAGCCGACAGCACTTTGAATTGCATGGGTTCAGAAAGGCAGTTCCCCAACAGCTTCTCGAGAGCAACTCGGTAAGGAAAATAAATTCTGGGCTAGCCACCAACACCAATGTCCCATTAATGAAAGAAAGATGGAGGGGACGGTCCTCACTTGAAACAGTGACTTGGATATATACCTACATGTGCATGATACTCAGGAATATGGGAAAAGGTGAAAAATACATGAAAATAATCTCACATTTTATTCCATCGCAGCTGATTATCAATAATCTTTTTTATCCCTCTATTTCTCCACATATTCCAATCATTTCACCAACACACATTATACTATTTCCAAGCTGCTTTCAGATCTGATACATGGTGAGTGGATTTAAAATGCAAACTCTGCTTTTCTCTTGACAGAGGCTGCCAAAACTGCTCCGTTTCCACATCATTCTGTTTCTGTTTGGTTCAGATCGCCAGTAACTTACTTTGTTTGATTTAACCTTTTTTTTATATATTATGGAACATTGGCCCATCGAGTCCACACTGACCCTCTGCAGAGCATTGCATTCAGGACCACCTCATGCCCTAATTCTGCACTTCCATTGGTTAACCCGTTTCCTACCCGATTCCAGCATTTCCCATAGCTAACACACCGAGCTGCACATGATGGGTAATTTAGAATGGTCAATACACTGAACCTGTTTGGACTGTGGGAGGAACCTGGAGGAAACACAAGCACACCCGGGGATAATGTGAAAATTCAATACAGACAGTCCTGACGGTGGAAGCAAAGTGCGTTCCTGGTACTGAGAAACTGCCTGCAGACCAATGAGACACCATGCTGCACTCCCCTCCCCCCCCCCCCCCCCCCAAACCGGGTCCCTGGTATTGTGAAACAGCCGTGCTAACCACTGAGACACCATGCCCCCCTCCCCTCCCCCCAAACCGGGGCCCTGGTACTGTGAGACAGCCGTGCTAAACACAGAGACCCCATGACCCCCTCCCCTCCCCCAAAACGGGTAGCTGGTACGGTGAAACAGCTGTGCTAACCACTGAGACACCATGCTGCCCTTCCCCTCTCCCCCAAACCGGGAGCCTTGCACTGTGAAACAGCCATGCTAACCATTGAGACACCATGCCCCCTTCCGGCCCCCTCCCCCAAAACGGAGTCACTGTGCTCGGGAATACTGGGGAAAATGTAAATTTGAAATACAAACAGTAAGCAGTGACAAAACACCACAGATGAGTCAGGATCTGGAGGTAGAAACAGAGGCAGCATATTGAGTCTGATAGGATCTTCTTCTGAAAAACTCATATTGGACTTAAAAGGTTTATTGTGTTTCTCTCTGCTCAGAACCTGCAAATGTTTTCCTGCACTTTCAAGTTAGTTACTCTTTTGGACCGTGGATATTTGTCTGATCTGAAAGGGAACAGTGAAGCTGCCATTACTGTTGACGCTCAAGTATTTGGTTATTGTTTTTGAATGAAAAATTAAAAACTCTGTGCCTGACAGCTCCCCAAATACGAATAATTTATTGCCACTGTCATAATTCAGTATGAAATTGTTGAACTTGGTGGAAATGACATCACATGATCAATCCTCTGAAAGTACTGATTGAAGTACTGATCCCAATTGTTAACAATGTCTTATCATGCTCCCGATGTCACTAGCATCATGCTCATTCAGCAAGGTCTTACCTTTCTGAGAGTTTCCATATAACTGTGAAAACATAAAATATCTTTGTATTTGTCAACAAGACATATTCATCCAGGGTTTTGGAAGGCACTGGCAAAGGCAGAGTTTATTTGTCATTTCCCATGGCTCTGGAATAAGCGGCATATAGTTGCCCTGTTTTACCTCTTCAATCAAAAGTGATGCAGATCCAGACAGAGCTGCTTGTAGCTGCATTTAACAAATACTTGTGAACGATCAGCAAATTAGTCCCTCGTCAGGATGACATGCAACTTGGAAGATAGCTTTCAGCGACTGATTTTTCTATTGTTCCCATTCCCAGTGTGAAATGTTCTCTAATTACTATTAATCACAGTTTTTCTCAGGTCCTTGATTCCATCCTCAGTCAAGTCCTGCTTCGATTGAAAGATAAGTCACTCTGATCTCACCTCAAATTACACGGGAAGATCAGTTGAAATAATAAGCAGCAAAATACAAGAACACTGTTTATTTGAACAATGTCCTCGCAATATTCAAAAGAAAATTGATACATGATCTTCCTTAATGCATTATTTCAACATGACATCACTTTTCAAACAATATTCAGAACGGTGGGTGTTTGTTCTTTTAATTTGCTTCCAATTCAACATAGAAATGTGAACGTGAATTGATGTTCTAGAGTGTGTTTATAATCCAGAATTTAAATCAATCTTTATCATCATTACTCTCGCTCTTTGAAACAAAATTAATGAATGAGCCTGTGTCCATCCTGCAGATGAAAAGGTTCTTTCAACTCTGACTATTGCAGCGAATGTTGTAAAGAATAAACTACAGGCCCACGTAAAATGGAAATGTTGCAGGGCAAGGTGCCAAAAGTTAGACCAAAGTTAATGATGTCCAAACCATATGAATGATACATGCAGAGGGGCGGAGTATAAAAGCAGAATTCAGCTCCATGTCCAAAATAATATTTGTGGCTCTCTCACAATAGACCACAGCTGATTCATGCTGTAAATTCACCAAAATAGGAAAAACAATAGACTGGAATTCCCAATTCTGCAACAACATCTGTAGAATAGGAAGAAAATCAAGGTTTGTTTCTGAAATTCATAAATGTTGATGATAAGAATGTGGGAAATGGAGGGGATATTGGAGGATGATAAACCATGTTGTAGATGACACAATTATTAGCCGGGTGGGTCACAGTGAGCAGGAATGTGTTGGTTACAAGAGGGTACAAACGAATTGACAGATGGTCAGATCAATGACTGATAAACGGTAACATTGAAATATGTGAGATGCTGCTGCACTTTGGAAGCTGTAACAAAACAAGAGTGATGTCAAACCATGATGATCCGTTGCATTTGCTTTTGGAGCAGAGAAGAGTGAGGGGTGAACCTGACAGAAGTGTATTACAGCATGAGAGATATGGGACGAGTGAACAGACAACAGCTATTCCCCTTAGTCAAAGGGTCAAAAACAAGAGGAAGTACATTTGAAGTGAAAGAGAAGATACTAAGAGAGGATTTGTGAAATCTGTTTTGAACACAGAGCCTGATCTGTGTCAAAAAATGTATTGCCTGGGAGCGTGGTTCAGGAAGGTAACCTCATAAACACTATAAAGCACTTGTATCAGCACTGGGTGGTGCAGACTCGATGGGCCTTGTCTTTATTACATGATTACATGTGGTGGCAGCCATGAAAGCTTTGGTATATTCTGAAGCAGCAACTAATGGGACATGTTGATTTGTTAAATCGAACTGTGATCAGTTTGTGGCGAGAGTACAAACAAGCATCGTCCATTGGAGTAACGGCACTTAACCTCGGACAGCCCAGCCATCTCTGAACTCAACCAGGTAATTCACATGCTCAGTGCAAGAATCGTCCAACAACAGCATCAATATTATTCCAGCTGTTGGACGCCATTATTTTAAGATCACCAATAACATAGAAACAGACTTCGTTTCATTATTATATAGACTTCTCGTGTAAGGTTGTTCTCTTAAGACGAATAAATTCCTTCCCATATATTCGTATTGACAAAGAGTCTGTTACCCTGCGAGCTGTTTATCACAGCATGGTGGCTTGTTTAACACTCCATCCATCACAATTAATATTTACTCCCAGTTAATCCAGCACATGAGATGCACTGCTGGTACTCCCTCTCAACAGCCACTTGGATGGACCAATGTCAACTGGACGGGAACTTCTCAAGGGCAATTAATGCTGCTGTAGCTTCATTAAAATCCCAAATGAACTAAAAAGACAATCCGATTTTCTAATAATTATTAAACAACGAGGACATTTTATTGATCTGATGAGTTCGTCGCTGTCTTTGATGTTGTGTGATCTATTTCGGTGAAACAATTTCGTGCATATATTGGAAGAACAAAAAAGCTCAGTTCATAGATACTCGGTAATGCAGCATTTAAACGCAAAATGCCAGGGAATAGTAGGTTATAGATATTCAGGTAACTGGGAATAATATAGTTTGGTGTTTTCTGGCTGGCGTAGTTGCATTGGGCTGAAGGGCCGGTTTGTATGCTGTATGACTCTGTCACTTTAATTGTTGGAAACAGAGGATGTGGTCAAACTATTTCCATAGCTTGTGAGCATCAAATAGTGAGAAATACAATCTCCAAGGGCACACAGGATTTGAAGCTATATCATTCTCCCTTCACAATCAAATTGTTAAGAACCCCATTTCTCTCTTTGTAACATTCCTGTTAGTGTTCCTGCACGACAAGAATCCCTGGGGTTTATCACCATATTCTGATCAGAAATTAAACACAGGCAACAGAATGCTGACCTTGCCAATGAAACGCACCTCACAAGAATAACTAAAAGGAATCTGCATTGTTAAAGTTATCCATTCGACCCAATCTGATTTCTAAAGCAGTTTCAAGCGAGGCTTTCCCGTTGTTCTATGCTCCTGACTACTCTACAACATCATGAATCCTTCCTGAGTGCTTTTGACTGCGTTTAAAAATTACATATACAAAACCGTGCCAAATAATCTGAAAGGAAAAGTCTTCATGTTCATGATAAACGTGTCATATTCTTTTCAGTATCTAATGACAACAGAAATGTAGAAACTAGCATCAGGGGTAAGGAATTAAAACGACTCCATCATGCGGTAAGATAAGAGAGTTCCATAAAGACACAACACATTGAGAGAATTACACCAAATCACCATCTTCATCACTGAGATGTTCTTCAGTTTCATAGTCCATTCACTCATGGTAATCTCTCACACAAGCTGAAATATTGTTTCAGAATTCAACTTGGAAAGACTACTTGGAATATTCTGGGGTTAAACAAGATCATGTGCTGCTCGCCTCAACCCCAGCAGATCCAGGGCCGTTCAGGTCAAGATTTCCTCCTGAAATAAACGATCCTCACAAAAGCCAGATGAATGAATCTTCTCTGGACAGCATTTCATATCATTGTGGTCATAGCACGTTCGATATGGTTAAACTATTACCTTGTAGATCTGTGGAAAATATTCCCTACTTCTAAATGTATTCTGTTTCAGAAATTTTCTGCATTTAACTTACCTTTCTAAAAAAATGATGTACATCTAAAGGTTTTATTTTGTAATCCAGGTGCCGGTTCCTCGGTTCCTCTGTGCCTCAAGCCAGTCTCTCCATTGAAATAATGCCCTGTGTTTCCATTAAACCCTCAAACAACTTTGAGCACAGGCATATTTTCCAACTGTGCTCCATACACCAATATTTGGCTGTTCATTTGACCCACCTTAATCTCTTTATAGACTCAGGTCCTCGTCATATCTTCCTTCTGTCACATTTTCAAAGGTTTATATTCTTCCATAATACAGACAGAATATTTGGCCAAACAAATACACTGTGGCGACATTTCAAAGTAAATGGCAATGAAATATTTTTACTCAATGCCTTAGCTATAAATTTATGGCAATACTGAAGTATTTTGCAGTCCCATCGCTCAGTTCCCATTACTTGAAATAGAGTCAGATATTGTGGAATGTAAGTGGGCAGAATTGAGGAACCACAAAGGTGACAAACCATAGTTCGACTTATATACAGTACTACGAATCGTAGTCAGCAGCTGGGGCGCAAGACAGAACAGGAGATGGAAAAGAAAGTGTAGGAAAGGCAAAGTTACGGTGATTGGGGGGATTTCAATATGCAGATGCACTGGGTTTCAAGGAAAGGAATTTGTGGAATGTCTACGAGATAGAGTTTTGGAGCAGTTTATGGTGCAGGCAACAAGGGAACGGGCAATATTGGATTTAGTGTTGTGCAAAGAGGCAGGCTTGATAAGGAAGCTTAAGGTGAAGGAACCCTTTGAAGGCAGTGATCATAATAGTATTGAACCTACTCTTCAATTTCAGAGTGAGACGGTAAAATCGGAGTTAATATTACAGCTGAATAATGGCAACTACAAAGGCATGAGGGAAGATCTGAGTAGAATTGTCTGGGAGAGGAGCCGAGCAGGAATGTCAGTGGAATAGTAATGGCGGGAGTTTCTCGGAGCAATTTAGGAGTCACAGCAGAGATTCATCCAAGGTAAAAGATGCATTGTACAGGAAGTATGAGGCAATCATGGATGACTGGAGAATTCATGGCTCGGGTAAAATAAAAGAGAAAGTAAATAACATGGCAAATGGCAGTGGGAAGCCAGATCATTGGGAAGCTTTCAAGAATGAACAGAGGGCAACAAAGTAAGAAATAAGGAGGGGGAAGATTAAATATGAGGTTAAGCTTGCCAGTGATAGAAAGGACGACTGTAAGAGTTTCTTTAGATATATAAAGGCCAAAAAAGAGAAGCAGAAGTGGATATTGAGGCACTGGAAAATGAGGCTGGAGAGACAGCAGTGTGGAACAAATAATAGATAAGAAACTGAATAATTATTTCACGTCAGATTTCACGGCGGATGACATGAATAATATCCCAAACATTCAAGAGAGTGAGGAGGCAGATCCGATTAGGAGAAATTGCTCGAAAAACTAAATGGATAAATAAACTGTATGGAGGCATTAAGAGTGATCTTTTAATTCTAGAATCAGGGAAGGTCCCAGAAGATGTGAAAATTGCGAATGTGACACCCGGTTTTTTGTAGATATTATTATTGAAAACAGAAGACTTTTGTAATATTTTCTAAAGTTACAAAAATAGTACAAACTAGTGTATTCTGCTTTACAATAGAGTAATAACCCCAATATAGAATTTGTAACAAAATACTATTAATCCATTCTACAAACTATCAAAGCATGGAAAAGGATGTCCTGCATTACTAACAGTAGACAAAAATAGAAAAGAAAATAAATAAGAAAATAAGTAAATAGATACATATTCAAAATAAATTTACATTAAATCGTAGCAGAGCCCGTAGCTACATGGGATTCCTCCTCTCTGGAGCCCCCGAACCAGCCAGAACCATCCCACGGCTAAGAAAAGGCCCTGAACAATGTGGCTGACATATCTGTGTAAATGTAGTTCAAAATATTTTATATAACAGGTAGTTCATGTTGTATAAAGTAATTACGTTTTTTGGTGCATCATATTCAGAAGGAAGTCAAGGGGGATATATTTCATGACTATCCTGTGCCAATTTGAAGCTCCTGGGGGACCTTCGGATAGCCAATTCAATAAAATATCTTTCGTCGAACAAAAGGAAAGGATAGTGAATTATTTCCTCCTGTGTACTTCCAAAAAGGGAAATTTGGGGAGCCCAAAAGGAGAGACACTGAGTCCAACCCAATTTCTGTAACCAAAATCTTTGCCAAGGCATTCACTACGCTTTCCCACTATCTGCAGATCTTGTGGCCGGTCCACAGACAATGAGTGAGATTACCAACTAATATTTTGATATGGGCTACATTGGAGATGCTCCTGCCTTGAACTTTGCAAGTCAATCAGGTGCCATCTGAGCCCTATGAAGTATATTCAATTGGGTAGCCTGAGTTCTGTTACAGACAGAGATCTTCCTGGCGTTTTCCCAGATGCACTCCCAAACGTCTAAGAAATTTCCATCCCCAATTCTTGACTCTAGGTTTTATTTAACCGTTCCATGTCCTTCGATAAATATTAAATCGTTAGTGGTAGAGAGTACTGACCACGGGCGGACCTATCGGCCGACGCACTCTCCTTTCCCTATCCGATTTATAAGTATCAATTATCAACATGGTCTTCTTTTGTTAAAAGTCTCTTATTTGAAAATATCGAAAAAGATCTTTGCTATGCAGCTCAAACGTCTGACGCAGCTATTCGAGGGACATCATGACATCCCCATCGAACAGATCTCCCAAACAGGAAATACCTTTGCACTGGCAGGTTCTGAATACAGCATCACTCAGCCCTGGGTGGAATCCCAACGTTCCCTCCATAGGAGTATAAGGGGTTTTTTTTTGTAGTTTACCCTCATCCTGTCGCATTATCCTCCAGGCTTTGATTGAATTTAATACAATAGAATGTTTACAATGATCCGTAATAACTCTCATCTTGTCCATAAATAGTAGATTGATGATTGGATATTTTGCTAGGGAGGCTTCAATATGTAACCAGATTGACTGTGGTTCACAAAATACCCAATCAGCAACGTCGGTTAATAGAGAGCTCAATTGATACCTCATAAAATCAGGACAATCCAGCCCACCGCTTACTTGTGGAAGCTGTAGCTTTTCTAATTTAATAAGGGGCCGTCTATGAATCCAAATAAAGGAGCCGAGCCAACCATAAAGCTGACGCAGCGCCTGTCTCGGCAGCATCAAGGGGGGCATTCTCATACCGTATAAAAGGCCAGGTATGATGTCCATGTTGACCAAAGCTATTCTACCTAGCCAGGATATCGGGAGGTCTTCCCAGCGTTGAAGGTCCAATCATATTTTCTCAAATAAATGTGTATACTTGGCTTTATATAGCTGACTGAATGCCGGAGTATTAAAGACACCAAAGTAAAGAAAAGCTCCCAGTGACCACCGAAAGGGGAAACGGGATCCATTCGTAAATTTGGATATACTGGCAAGAACTCCCAGCAGTATGGCCTCCGATTTCTTGAAATTGATTTTATAACCTGAGAACATACCAAATAAGTTGACCACTTGAATTAAGCAGGGCAAGGAGGTCAATGGATCATTTAAGAAAAGGAGGACACCATCTGCGTAGAGAATAACTTTGTGCTTACCCGATTTATTCTTCAGAACCATTGTATTAGGATCGGCTCATATAGCTTCCGCCAACAGCTCAATCACTAGCATAAATAATAATGGAGAGAGAGGGCATCCCTGTCGACAACCTCTCCCAACGCTAACACTATCCGAAGTTAAACCGCTTTTGAATCATTATAAAATATAGTAACCCATTTAGTAAAGACCTCTACAACACGAAACCATTCCAGCGTTTAAAAGAGATATGGCCATTCTACCCAATAAAATGCCTTCTCTGTCTCTAGGAAGATAACTAATCCCAGTATCGCTCCCTGCTGGCAGGCTTATCACATATTTAAGACTCTTCTAATGTTATTAGTTGATCTGCGACGCTTGATAAACTCTGTCTGGTCCTCTTTTATAACGAATGGTAAAATCCTCGCCAGTATTAATGCCAACATTTTTGTGAGAACTTTAAAATCCACATTCAACAAGGATAAAGGTCTGTACAAAGAGCAGTCATCTGGGCCCTTTCCCTTCTTAAGAATGAGATAAATATTTGCTTCTCTCAGAGAAGGCGAGAGGCAGTCCTGAATATGTGAATAATTATATATATATTTATAAGTGGCACGGCCAATTCTCCAATAAATTCTTTATAGAACTCAGCCTGGAATCCATCTGGTCCAGGCGCTTTGCCACTCTGGAGCTGCCTTACCGCCTCATGTATTTCCTGGGTTGCCGGCGGGAATTCAAGAACAACACCCGCTCTGAGGTTATGCCCGGAAGAGCCAGATATTTTTTTTTAAAAAGACTCTATCTTCCTCGTTCTATCCTCACAGCTCTTTGACCTATACAATTTGAAACAGAATTTTCTCAAGGCTGCATTGCTTATTTCACGATTACAAGTCAGGGTACCAGCACTCTTTCTAATAGACATAATGGCTTGGGGAGCCTTTTTCTTTCTGGCAAGGCATGCTAGATACCTGCCAGGCTTGTCACCATATTCAAATAATCTCTGCTTCACCTTTATGATCTCCCTCTTTGCTGTTTGAGTAAGTGTGGTATTCAAAGTTGCCGTAAGGGCTGTGATCAGCTGTAGTTTAGAAATGGAGGGTCTATCCACATACGTCGTCTCACGCGCCTTCAGGCGAGCTTCAACCAGACGCGTTTGTTCTCCCTTTTGTCTTTTCGGGGTCGCAGAATGTGAGATAACCAAGCCTCACGCATCGGCCATACCAGTCTCCCACATCACCGAAGGTTTACTGGCCGTGTTGGAGTTGATATCCCAGAAGGTTTTAAATTCCGGCCAGAAATATTTTATGAACTTACTATTCTTCAATAGGAAAGTGTCCGTACGCCAATGTCGGGAAGCTGTCTCGTCATCACTAGTCTTGACCTCTATATATATTGCGGCATTATCGGAAATAGTTATATTATCTACTTTACAAAACAATATTGAGTTCAAAAGGGTCGAGGGGACAGACACATATCGATTCTGCTATGGCACTTGTGTGGGTTAGAATAAAAAGTAAAGTCTCTACCCTGAGGGCGAAGACACGTCCACATACCTACCAGCCCTAACTCCCTACGCAGATCCGCCAACTGCCTAGATCTCATAGATATGCCCACAGATATTCTGTCCACCCCTGAGTCGATGATACAAGTAAAATCTCCCCCTATAATTGTGTGGTGCACCGCAAGAGCCATCGACTTGGAGATCACTTCCATTACAAGTTTAAATGGTGCACTGGTGGGCAATCGAGATTCAAAATCCCATATTCCTCCCCATATACTAGGTCTTTAATTAAAAATATATCATCCAGACTCATCCTTTAGCTGGTTTAGCATTTGGAAGGGAAGATTCTTCTCAATAAGATTGGCAACTCCCCTACATTTTTAGCTGAAAGATGAAAAGAACACCTGGCCAAATCCACCCTGTTGCAGCTTCTAATGCTCCTTATCAAGTAGATGTGTTTCCTGTACAAGGGCAGCATCCACCGTTACTTTTTAAAGACTTGATAATATCTTTTTCGTTTTGATTGCTGAGTGGCTCCCCTTGACATTTCAGGTGCACCACGTAAACGAATGATTAGCCATGATAATCCAAGCAAGCCCGAGACACCCCAAGGAGGGAGATCCCCACCCAAAAGATATTGGATAAAACGAAAAATGATTCACACATAAAACACTCTTTAATACGGCTAAATCAAAACAACTAAGAACTATTCCTAAAAACAAATAACATGAAACATATTTGAAAGGAGACTTTCCCCCTTGTTCACAAGGGGCACTACTACCTTCCAATAATCCCACCATAAAATCTCCCAGCCAGAGGCATTCCCTCAGCCCGGGCATTACAGAGTAGAGTAAATAAGTTCCAACATCTTTTTAGACAGAAGTTAAAAGTGGACGACACCCCATGCCAACACCTCGATACACTGAGCAAACCAACACAAGATGAAAATATATAAAATGACAAAATTACAATCCCAGCAAGTAATAAGCAACCAAATAAAAAAGAACACTCAGAAACGTCCCCCAATAAACAAATAAACCGCATGAGCTATAGCTAAGAGTCCATAGAAAGGATAAGGAATTAGCACTTCCCCTCCCCTACCACCACGGAAAGATAGAGAAGAGTCAAAATGAAGAAAGGAGGAGGGAAAAAAGAAAATGTGGGCAACATAAAGTCATTGTCCATTAAATTCAAATCCTACATTTGAGAGCATCCAGGAATTCTTTTACCTTTTTCCGGTGATCTGAAATCATATACAGATCCTCCATGACTACAGCAAAGCATTGCCTGGTATCGCAGAATATTAAATATTTAAATCCCTCAGACGCTATCTTCGTCTCATCACATTCCTTCCTGTTACAGACCACATTATCCTGGAGCCCTTGTATATCATGGCATGAGAATCCTTCCCCAACACTCTGGTGGACTCGAGCAGCATCTGCTTTTCCCTCTAATGTTGAAGTTGAAGAGGAACCTGGCGGGGGCGCTGGTCCAACCCGAGCCGGCGCACAGGAACCCGATGGGCCCGCTCAACCGGCAACCAGCCCAGCTCCGACTCCAGTTTCAGCAGCTGTGGGAGCCTTTGCTCCAGGAAATCAACAAGCTGTCCTTCCTCCTCCCGTTCGGGAAGGCCCATCAAACAAATATTTTTCCAATGTTTCCGATTTTCGAGGTCAACAATATGTTCATCCAAGGTCCGGACTCGATGTTCCAGTGGCTAGACCTGACCCATGGATGACTCAGCAGTTGTCTCAGAGGCCGCGGCCCGTTGCTCCACCCCACATCTACACGCTGCCCGAGTTTCTCGATCTCTCCGTCATGTTTCTGCAGCACGACCGAGATTGACTCTCATCTGGACAGCGTCACTTCAATGGACTCATCAATCTTCTCTCAGAGGTTAAGAAACTCTCAGATTAGTCTGGTCCCTGCAGGTCAGGCCCTCGGGGCGGCCGCAGACGTCTTTGTTGCTAAGGCGGTAGTGGGGGAGAAGTCCCTGCCTGTTGTGAACTGCAAGAGCCTTCACCTTTGTTCATTTTAAAAAAGCATCAGTCTGCTAAAGTTTGATGTAGAATTGCCAAGGCTGCTGGCCAAAAAATATTTGAGCAATTTAACAGGTGAGGTTAGGGTGGGTATCTCACTTTGCCTGAGTATTGGGCAGAGCTCTGCAGAATCAGACCTACTGGTTCGCCGCCATCTTGGATCTCGCTGACACCTTGTTTAAAAATGGAATAAGGCAAAAGTCAGAAAATTACAAACTGATTCGCCTAACCTCAATCCTGGGTAAGTTCCTGGAATCCATTGTGAAGGATGAGATTTCTGAATACTTGTCAGTGCATGGTAAAGTAGTGCTAAGTCAGTATAGTTTGATCAAGGGGAGGTCATGCTAATGAATCTGTTAGAATTGTTTGAGGATGTAACAAACAGGTTATACCAAGGAGAGCTAATGGATGTTATCTATCTGCACTTCAAGAAGGACGTTGACAAGGTGCTTCACAGGAGGCTGCTGAGTAAGATAAGGGCCCATGGTGTCAGAGATAAGGTACTAATGTGTACAGAAGCTTGACTGTCTGGCAGAAGGTAGAGAGTGGGAATAAAAGGGTCCTTCTCAGGATAGCAGCCAATGACAATTGGTGTTCCGCAAGGGAACCACAACTTCTTTCTTTGTACATTAACAATCGCGATGAAGGAACTGAGGGCACTCCGGCGAGGTTTGTTGATGATGCAAAGGTAGTTAGAGGGACAGGTATCATTGAGATGGCAGGTAGACTGCAGAAGGATTTAGCCAGGGTAGGAGACTGGGCAAAGACGTGGCAGATGGTGTACACTTGGGAAAGTGCGAGGTGATGCACTTTAGTAGGAAGAATAAAGGCATGGACAATTTTATAACTGGGGAGAAAATTCAGAAGTCTTAAGTGCAGTGTTGCGAGTTCCAGTCAGGATTGTCTCAAGGTAAATGAGCAGGCTGTGTCAGTAGGAAGGAAGGT
Source organism: Chiloscyllium plagiosum (assembly GCF_037043375.1). NCBI lineage: Eukaryota > Metazoa > Chordata > Chondrichthyes > Orectolobiformes > Hemiscylliidae > Chiloscyllium > Chiloscyllium plagiosum. The sequence goes on from NW_028270167.1 coordinate 50,111,820, forward strand.
GCTGTATCTGCCGCACAGTGTGTTTGAAATCTAAAATTCACCAAACGAACTGAGTCAACTCTTATAAACAATGATATTTGTTTATTGAACACAATTAATTTTAGAACAATAAAACGTATTATAACGAAATGAAAAACATTACAATCTATCTTATGGTTTAACGTAACTTTGGATGATCACATACCACCCCACCAGAAGTTTACCTGATTCCAACTGGAGAAGTCCTCTTGTTCTTCTGATGTTCTTGGAGGTGTCTTTTCTTTCATGGTTATTCTCGAGTTATCACTCTCAGAGCGGTTTTACGGTGATTCTGTTCCTCCCAAATATTCATGCCTTTTGAGAGGGTGTGGAGAATCTGCCAATGGAATGATAAATTACCCTGATCAATCAGACCCAACCTGGTTTTGTCACATTGATGGCCCAAAGGCGACATTCCATTGTAACATTCAGGTCTAACTTCAGTTGTGTATTGTAGGGTCTGTAGCTGTCAGGTTTCTTTGCAACCATCTCTGGGTAGCTGCAGCCTGTCTGGATTCTGCAGCATGTGGATGAGCACAGAGACTTTGGTCAAGGCTGGGTTCTACTTCCCAGCATGCTTTAATCATTGTTCATTTTTGTAACAATTTACTATTGTCCATCGTAAGATTATTATTTCAGGTGGACCGTCTGGTCAGAAAGGCAAATACAGTAACGACATTTCTTTTGAGATGACTTGAATATTACAGCAGGGATGGATTTTCGCGGCTCTATAAGACTCTGGTCAGACCACATTTGGTGCATTGTGTACCGTTTTGGGCCCCATAACTCAGGAAAAATGTACCATCCCTGAACGTGTTCATAGGTACTTCATAAGAATGGTCCCAGGAATGAAAAGATCAACATATGAGATCTCTGGGTCTATACTCGCTGAAGTTTGTAAGGATGAAGGTGGATCTAATTGAAGCATACAGAATACTGGTTGCCTGGTCCGAGTAGATGTTGGGAAGATGCTTCCACTGTTAGGAAAGAAAGGACTCAAGGACAAAGCCTGAGAGTCAAGAGAAAATCTTTAGAATGGAGATAAGGAGAAACGTCTTCAGCCTGAGAGTGGTGAATCTATGGTAGAATGGAAGTTTCATTCCCTAAAGGACATTAGTGAACCAGGTGAGTCTTTCTTGCCAATCGATTCATAACCACCATCAGTCTCTTAATTCCAGATTTGAATTTGGATTGTTTGTTGCCATTTGTTGCGGCAGTATTTGAACCCAGGTCACTCGAACATTATCTGGGTTTGTCACATCAGAATTCAGTGATAACACCGCGAGGCCACTGATTTGCCCAATCTTCCACAGTGTGACTAACGTGTGCAGTATGATATGCCCTGGGGTTTGGTTTCATGTTATCCTTGATTTCCTTATCAAGATATGGATGATTTTTCTCCGTAATGAAAATCTTCTTCGATCTTTATTATCTCCCTAATTGTTTGCCAAATTTCTTCAGCTGTCCTGCCTTTGACTGTTCTTTTCTCCCCCCCCCCCCCCCCCCCCCCCCCCCCCCCCCCCCCCCCCACAGACCACCACAGCCGAATCCTTCCTTAGGCCAGTATAGTTTTCATTGACTAACACTAAAACTCTCATGTATGACTCAGTCTTCATTCTGAATGTGAAACTCCAGCATGTTGTGGTTATTCCAAGGCAAAGCGCATCCACTAATCCGTTCTTGTTACATAATATCAAATCTAAATTAGATTAGATTTCCTGCAGTATGGAAACAGGCCCTTCGGCCCAACAAGTCCACACCGACCCTCCAAATAGTAATCCACCCATTTCCCTCTGAGTAATGTACCTAACTCTATGAGCAATTTTGCATGGCCAATTCACCTGACCTGCACATCTTTGGACTGTGAGAGGAAACCCACGCAGACAGGCGGAGAATGTGCAAACTACATGCAGAGAGTTCCCCGAGGCTGGAATCGAACCTGGGACCCTGATGCTGTACTAACTACTGACCCACCGTGCCGTCCCATTCTCTGGTTGGTTCCATGACGTCCTGCTCTCAGAAATAATCTCTCATGCACTCTATGAATCATTATTCAAGGATATCACTGTCAAATTGATTAATTGAGCCAATTTGCATGTTCAAGCAACCCATAATTTTTGTTGTGCCCTTGTTACAAGCCCTCACTCTTTTCTACCTCAGAAGTACTTTGGGTGGGGGCGGGGCGGGGGGAACAATGGCTGAAAATTACTTTTCCCAAGATGTTTGTTCTCCTGTTTTTTATTTGCACTGAGACGGATTTCAATTTTTTTTTGCCACAAAACACTTTCGAAAGTTCTGAATTCCACTCGCACGAACAAACGTTTATTTTGTTTTCACTAGCTATATTTCACAGTAAATATCGACGATTTAAGAGGTCTAAAAGTGGTAATGAGAGGTATCATTAGCAAACAGAATTGAGGAAAATCACAAAGAGTTATTTTCATATATAAGGAGCAAGAGGGTAACTAGAGAAATGTTTGGCCCACACAAGGACAAAGGAAGAAAGTTATGCATGGAGTCAGAGACAATGGGTGAGATTCTTAGCGAGTACTTTGCATCTGTATTCACCAAGCAGAGGGATGTGACGGATGTTGAGGTTAGGGATAGATCTCTGAGTACTCTTGGTCAAGTCGACATAAAGAGGGAGGACGTTTTGGATACTCTAAAAGGTATTAATGTAGACAAGCCCCCAAGTCCGGATGGGATAAATCACAGGTTCCTGAGGGACGTGTGTGTGGAAATAACTGGGGCTTTAACATATATCTTTGCAGGATGTTTGAACATGGGTGAGGACCGGGAGGACTGGAGAATTGCTAATATTGTCCCCTTGTTTAAGAAGGATAGCGGGGAAATCCAGGTAATTGTAGACCAGCAAACCTGACATCAGTGGTCGGGAAGTTGCTGGAGAAGGTACTGAGGGACTTGAGTAAGGCGTTTTATTAGGTTTCCCATGGTCGGCTGATGGAGACGGTGAAGTCGCATGGGGTCCAGGGCGTTCTATCTAGATGGATGGAGAACTGGCTGGTCAACAGGAGACAGAGAGTAATAGTGGAAGGGGATTTCTCAAAATGGTGACCTATGACCAGTGTTGTTTGTGATATATATTAATGATTTGGAAGAAGGTATCGGTTGCCTGATTATCAAGTTTGCAGATGACACCAAGGTTGTTGGTGTAACAGACAGTGAAGGGGACTGTTAGAGAATACAGCAGAATATAGACTGATTGGAGAGATTGGCGGAGAAATGGCAGATGGAGCTCAATCTGTGCAAATGTGAGGTGATGCATTTTGAAAGATCCAGTTCAAGAGTGAACAATCCAGTAAGGTCCTGGGGAAAATTGACTTACAGCGAGATCTAGGTGTTCAGGTCCATTGTTTCCTGAAGATGCCAACATAGGTCAGTAAAGTGGTCAAGGCAGCATATGACATGCTTTCTTTCATTTGATCAGGTGTTGTGTACAAGCGCTGGCAGGGCATGTTACAGTTGCATAGGACTTTGGTTTGGCCGCATTTGGAATACCGCACATAGTTCTGGTCACCACATAAACAAAAGGATGTGGATGCTTTGAATAGGGTACAGAGTAGGTTCATCAGGATGCTGCCTGGGTTGGACGGTGCTGGTTATGAAGAAAAATTGAGTAGATTAGAACTATTTTCATGACAAAGTCGAAGGTTGTGGTCTACAAAATCAAGACAGATATACACAGGGCGGATAGCAAGAAGCTTTTCCCCCAGATTGTGGAACTCGATTACTCGGGATCATGAGTCCAAAGTGAGAGGGGAAAGGTTTAGGGCAGATATATGTGGGAAGTATTTTACACATAGGGCTGTGGCAGCCTGGAACGTGTGACCAGAGGAGGTGGTAGGGGCAGGAACGATAGCATTATCTAAGATGTATTTAGACAGAAATATGAATGGGCAGGGAGCAGAGGGATACAGACCCTTAGAAAATAGGTGGCAGGTTTAGAAAATAGGAGGATCTGGATCAGCACAGGTTGGGAGTGCCGAAGGGTCTGTTCCTGTGTTGGAATGTTCTTTGTTCTTTATCAATCTTTCTAAAAATAGTAAGTTTTCAACTTATTGTAAGCTAAAATTTAATAATATAAACGATTTATTTCTTTGATAGTGCATGTCAAATTATTTGCATTTCTAAATTACAGTCACAGGGTCAAATGAATGGACAGCATGGAAACAGACCCTTCGGTCCAACTTGTCTATGCCAACCAGATATCCCAACCCAATCTATTCCCACCTGCTCGAACTCAGCCCATATCCCTCGAAACACTTTCTTTTCATATGCCCATCCAGACGCCATCTAAATAGTATGTTTGTACTAACCACCACCACTTACTCTGGCAGTTCATTCCAAGCACGTACAATCCTGTGAGTGGAAAAAAAATGCCCCTTACATCTCTTTTACATTTTTCCCTACCCAACCGAAACCGATGCCCTCTAGTTCTGGACTTCCCTACCCCAGAAAAAAGACCTTGTCTATTTAACCTATCCATACCCCTCATGATTTTATAAACCTCTATAAGGTCACCCCTCAGTCTCCAACGTTCCAGGGAAAACAGCCTCAGTCTGTTCAAGCTCCAGCTATACCTGTCACCCTCCAACCTTGGAAAAATGCATGTAAATCTTTACTGAACCCTTTCAAGTTTCACCTGATCGATCAGGTCCTGGGTATTTTTGCATCTTCATGCGTTTCAAGACATCCAACACTTCTTCCACTGCAATATGGATATTTTTCAAGATATCACCGTCTATTTCTCCGTATGTGTACATCTCCCATGTCCTCCTCCTGAGTAAACAGTGATACAAAATACTCGTTTAGTATCTCTCCCATCTCCTGCGACTCCACACAAAGGCACCTTACTGATCTTTGAGGGCTCTATTCTCTCCCTGTTTATCCTTTTTATCTCATGTATTTGTAAAATCCTTTTGTATTCTCCTTACCTCTATTTGCCAAAGCTATCTCATGTCCCCTTTTTGCCTTCCTGTTTCCCTATTTAGTATACTCCTCCTGCCTTTATACTCTTCTAAGTATTCACTCAATCTATCCTGCTTGTACCTGTCATATCCTTCCTTCTTATTCTTAATCAGACCCTCAATTTCTTTAGTCATTCAGCACTCTCTATATCGTCCATCCTTTCCTTTTACCCTAACAAGAATATACTGTCTCTGGACTCCGGCTATCTAATGTCTGAAATCTTCCCATTTTCTAGCCGTTCACTTACCTGCGAACATTTGCTGCCATCAACTTTTGAAAGATCTTGCCTAATACAGTCAGAATTAGCTTTTCTCCAATTTAGAACTTCAACTTTTAGATCTTGTCTATCCTTTTCCATCATTATTTTAAAACTAATAGAATTGTTGGCAAATAACTGAAGCTCACACATTTCAGGTGAGAACTTAAATCGATTGATTATATTTAAATGTGTAAGAGTTAAAATTCTATTTGATTGTCCAATCATTTGCTCACTCTGAATATTCAATCACGTAGAGGTCAACCATTTTGCAGATAACAGAGCGACGATGTATGCATTTGAATACAGAGATTCAATGCGTAATTGTGATCACCAGCATAGTCAGACAACATTCCTTTTTCGATACAAAACAAAACGTGCATTCTTTACTTTTGCATCATAAAAAGTTGTTCGGTGTTTATATTTAATTCCATCAGTATAGAATCAACTTCATTGTTTTCAGAGATGATGCAGTTATTGTTCCGTTGAATAATTGTAGCTCATACCTTATTATTGCCGAATTCACAAACATGGCAAACTCCTGGACATTATTCAGGTCAGCAGACCCATCACTTTGCATCTTGACCGACATTAAAAATGGATTCTAAAAGGCCTGATTCTGGTACAGTGCTACTGAACATCACAGCCGCATGTAGCACTCAGAGAGACACTGGTCTGGTCCTGAATTTGTGAAGAGAGTTTCCAACCTGGGTCAGGGCAGTCATTCAAACATTCCCTCACAGAGAATCATTTGGAATCCACCTTGAGCAGGAGGAAACTAGCCAATAGGCTATCACTGCTCTCAGTGTAGGTACAAATGCTGTCTAAATTCGATACCAATGACTGACCAGGAACCAGGCCTTACAAATTCATCATCAGTCAGAGCCTGGCCCAGGGAGCAGATGTATGGACATGGAGTGTCAGAATCACAACGCACAAGTTACTTATGGTGATGACATCTGGCATGTCCCCCAGACTTCATACATCTGCACCCTGGCCCAGACACTGGGTGAAAACATTCACATTTGACAGTCTATTGCAGCATTTTGTGTCTTACAGTGAACCTTCTGAAACTATATCCAATAAATGTACCTTCACATTAGCAGTATCAAAACAAAATTATACATGTCTGTGGATGGTCAGATACGAATTCATGTGTCACGCAGCAGAATTTATCTGAAGAAACCAGGAGCGAACGGCAAGCCAAAATCGTTTTAATAACTGAACTTGTGGATTTTGTCTGGTCTAGATAACCACACATATTGTGCTGACACTCAGGTGAATGTAACAATTGCATCAAAACTGGAAGTCTTGGTCTAACGCCCCTCCCCACCTTCCTGACCTCACACACCTCACTCCCTCACACACTCCATTCCCTCACTCCCTCACACACCTCACTCCCTCACACATTCACCAAATGACGAGAATCCACAAGCTGAGTGAAACTTGCAACATAGAACAGTAAAGCACAGTGCAGGCACTTCAGCCCTCAATATTTTGCCAGCCTTTTATCCTCCTCTCAGATCAGACTAACCTACATAACCTACAATGCACTAACTTTCATGTACCTATCCAAGAGTCTTCTTAAATATCCCTAATGGATCTGACTCTACTACCACTGCTGGAGGAAAGCCCTCGCAGCTCAAACTTTCTTTGTAAGATATGCCCTCCAGTCCAGACAGCACCATGGTAAGTCTCCTCTGCACACTCTCTGAGGCTTCCACGTGTTTCCTTTTATAAGTCAACCATAGCTGAACACAATATTCCAAGTGTGGTTGAACCACAGCTTTATAGCGCGAAGAAATAACTTCGCTGCTCTTAAACTCAATACCCCGATAATGAAAGACAACACACCGTATTCCTTCTGAACAACCCTGTCAACTTGGTGACAACTTTGAGAGATCGATGGACAATGACAATGGTCATATTGCAGCTGTAGAGAAACTTATTTCGAGGTACATTTAGAATATTGTGTACAGTACTGGTTGCCACATGATTTTGAAGTGTTGGAGAGGGTATGAAAAAGTTTTAACAGCATGTTGTCTGGTTTGGAGGGTATTAGCCAGAAGGAGTAATTGATCACACATGGCTTGTGTGCACCTGGGCATCATTGGCTATGGGGCTACCTGAGAGATACTTACAACATTATCAGAGGCATAGCTAGAAGGACAGTTAGAGGCTTTCTTTTCCCCCAGCGTAGAAATATCAATTACTGAGGACCGTAGGTTTCAGGTAAAAGGGAGAAAGTTCAGGAGATGTGATAGGTAAGTTTTTTTTTGCTGTTCCAGACAGAATGTGAAAGTGCCTGGAATGCAATGATAGAGGGTAATAAGCCAATATAGCAAATTTAAGAGGGATCTTGGCACAAGTATGAGTAAGTAGGGAATAGAATGACATAGAAGGTATCGGAGCAAAAACTTTTGTTTTAACTTTGGAATGGCATCATGTGCCAGTGCGGGTTTGCTGGGCTGAGGGCCTGTTCCTGTACTGGGCTGTTCTTAAAGTCAAGATTTGAGCGCGGGATTGGCGAGATGCTGACTGAATGATTACTGATGATCAACAGCCACATTATTGTGGATCCACCCCCTCATTAACTTGCAGCTTCATATCCTCCCCCACTGTGGGGAAACTCAATATGGAGAATTTGACATGAAAGTCAGACCTGGTACCTGGTGACTCCATCTCGCCGCTCGCTCCTGCAGACTTCAATCCTGGACACCAACGTCTCGCGGGAGCTGCATGTACACACCCTCCAATGCTGGCATCTGACACATGCGAGCCTCACCATGCATTCCCATCACATCTCCGATCCACTGACAGTACGCTTCAGTACTTCAATGCTGCAGATCAGGGTGCACTGACAATTCTCATTGCAATGCTGCTGCAAGGACACTGTGCTCAGGAAACATACACACAGCTCATGGCCTATCCCTCAGGGCTGCTCACTCCGTGTTTGTACACACTCAATGCTGCTGCATGGACACTCTGCTCAGGGACACACACCCAGCTCATGGCATGTCCCTCTGGGCTGCTCACTCCATGGTTGTACACACTCAATGCTGCTGCAAGGACGCTGTGCTCAGGGACACACACCCAGCTCATGCTCTGTCTCTTTGGGCTGCTCACTCCGTGTTTGTACACACTCACTTTGAACTGACTTGAATGCTCACAGAATAATTGCCTTGCCTTGCCCTGCCTTTATCAGCGTTTCCCCTCAGCTACAGCTACCAGTCTCACCCGCCTGCTGTGTTGTTTTGGTGTTTAGCAGGGACACAAACCCAGGAAGCTTGATATCATTGTCTACAGTCAGTCACGGTGCCCAGCACAGTGAGTAAGGGGGAGTCTCAGATCCCAGTCCGGGAACTTGGACACGGTCAGTTAGCCTCTCGTGTTTGTTAGGTTCAGGATCCTTCCCCTTTGAGGGGGTGAGGAGATGAATGTGAGGCTGCCCTATATCCCTCTTCGGTCTTTGTGCCCTAGTGTGGGATGGTTCCTTTCGGAATGTGAGAATTACCAATAAGGATTAGGGAAATGGAAGTGGTTGGTGCAGCTGTTAGTGCTGGGACAGCTGGGGGAAAGGTATCGAGGTGTCCTGAGTGAGTGAGTGGGCAGCACAGACACCAGGCAGAGTTGGGCAGAGAGGCAGAGAAGAGATGAGAGACACTGAGAGAGGGTGCTGCATTCAATGAGAGTGGGAGAACATGAGCCTTGGTGGGAGGTGGGTGCAGTAACAGAGAGTGAGAGTGAGGTCACAAAGTGCAGATGGTGGCACTTACCCTGGTGGAGGGGAGAAGGTCACTGACCTCCTTCCTATACTGCTGGATATTCACCCAGAAGGCTGGCACCTCACTCACCCAGGGATCAGCCTCGGTCCAAGCTGGCAGAGTCTCGTGTCATAGCTTCCCCTGCCATCCCTGGAGGAAGATAATGACCCTCTCATGAACCATGTTATACACAAGGACAAGTGGCTTGGCCACAAAGTGAGGCCCCAGTTTTACCCCCTCTGCCATGTCCAGGCCAGTTTCGGCTTCACACTCCAAGAGTAAAATGACTTTTTAAAGATGGTTCCTGGAAACAGGGAGGCTGGTGCATTCTGGGATATCCAGGCAGAGGGGCAGTTGTAATGACGAAGGGGAAAAATCATCGCGTTAGTGTCAGATGAGAGGAAGACCATGCGGGAAGGGAGAGTATGAGGCAAATTGGAGATGGTATCATGAGAAAATGCAATTCACCTTGTGGACAGAAACACTCCATGAAACCCGATTAAAATGAGACTTGACGAAATCATAAGATGGTTTAGGCCTCTGTCTGTCTGAATCAAAGTAGAGATGAAATATTGGGAACAACAAACTTGGAGCGGAGAATTATACAGGAGATTCAATTGATTAAAAAGGGGTAACACAATGTTCCAGACTGTTAAAAGGAGCCGGGGAAAATCCCCTGCCTTATCGTTACCTACGTTATCCAATCCTCCCTGGATGCAGGGATGGTTCCGGAGAACTGGAGAACGGCTAACACAGCAGCTTTGTTTAATGTGGAGCAAGGGACTGACTGAATAGGTCGCGGCTGGAATTCTGAGACAGTGGATAAACGGTCACTGAGGAAGTCCCAGGGACTCCAGGATAGTCGGTCTGGATTTCTTCAAGGAAGATCGTGTGTAATTAATCTGCCTGTGTTTGTGTGAGGCAGTAACTTGTAACTACATGCGACTTACTTGGATTTGACAAGAGATCCCATGGCAGACTGTTTAAAAACAGAAACTATAGGATCCAGATGAATGGAGCAAACAATCCAGAGAAATGCAAGGCAAGGCATTTGGGGACATTAACAATAGAGAGGAATGGACAATAAATGAGAATATGGTCAGTGTGGGCAGATAAATTAAGGAAGCTGGACAGATCAATAATCTTGTTAATGAAGCAATTGGCATTATTTCCTCTGTCAGGCAAAATTCCAGGATTTCAGAGCAGGAAGCTTATACTGGAACTGTAACAGATTAGATTACTTACAGTGTGGAAACAGGCCCTTCGGCCCAACAAGTCCACACCGCCCCGCCGAAGCGCAACCCACCCTACATTTACCCCTTACCTAACACTACGGGCAATTTAGCACGGCCAATTCACCTGGCCTGCACATCTTTGGACTGTGGGAGGAAACCGGAGCACCCGGAGGAAACCCCCGCAGACACGGGGAGAACGTGCAAACTCCACACAGTCAGTCGCCTGAGGCGGGAATTGAACCCAGGTCTCTAGCGCTGTGAGGCAGCAAGCTAAACACTGTGCCACCGTGCCGCCCATAACAGCTTGGGAACTGTGTACAGTTCTGGTCACCCCATCACATGGAAGGATTGAATTGGACTGGAGAGGGTACAGAGGAGATACTTCACCCTGTGACAGTGGAAGTGTAGTTATTGGGAAAGATAGGGGAATGGAGGATACTGAAAGGAGATTTGATTGGGGTGCACATATTGTCAGGAGCCTGGGTAGAAAGGGAGAGAACATCTTGCTCCTGTTGTAGAATTGCGTTACCAACGGTGAATATTAAATGTTGAAATATTAGCGAAGTGCTGAGGAAGGTTGTTATTTCACCCAGAGTATGGTCGAGATCTGGGAGTCACACATGGAAGTGGAGTAGAGGTATAAACTCGCAAATCATTTTAAAAGGGTGCCGGGAGCTGCACCTGAAGGCCCACAGTCTCTGGGGAGGCAGAACTAGGGCTTCAACAATAACATTACATCTTGTCCAGTGGAGTTAGTGTGCAGAGTGATTTCCTCTGTACTGTACTATTTTAAGAAGTTTTCAAGGGTTACCAATATCTGATAGGATCAATACGCAGGAATGAGGGGAGAAAGCAGGGAGGAGCAGTGTGTGAATTGATTAGCATCACAATACTACTGATGCCAATCTTTATACACCGTGTACTTCACCGTGTTAGCCTTTTTATCCTTTCTGTGTAAATTGTTCAACCCCTTTGAAATATCCAGTTCTGAGTCGTTGTCACACTGCAGCCACGTCTCCATAATGGCAGCTGCATCTGACCTGGTTCATGCTATGTAAAGCTACTATTTCACTGGCCTTGTTGAAACATTAGGAAGGAATTCAGGGATAGCAGGAAGTGCAAAGTCCAGGATAGGTGTAGGGTCCAGAGGACCTTACAGACATAGGAAGGTGTGTGAAGGTTATGGGATATTGCAGGGATATCGGTTGTTCTCGGGGCGGAAGGAGATTAAAAAGACAAGAGTAGTTTTAGGTTTTGGTTGAAGTAAAAATGGAGCTGAATCAGCCAGATCAATATTCTGGCTACAAGAGCCTTGAGAGAAACACTCCCCGACACCTGATGAAAATATTACCTGGACAATTTAGCACATGATTTATTTCTCTTTATCTTTCGACTCCAGAAATAAAAATTCTGTCCACTGTGCCAACAAACGGCCAGTCTCTGAAACATCCTTCATGTTTCATGACCCTTCCCACTTCTGTAAACCCACTAGTTTCTACAAACATTCCTATTTGTGTGAAGGGATCCATGTCCTATGAAGTTCCCTGCTTCGAAATCCCCTTCCTCCTTATGGAGAAGGTTACACACAAACTGCAGACCGAGTTTTTGGAACCAGGTAGTGATTAGTAGTAGATGTTCTGAGTGGAGAACATTGAGACCGAGAGTTTGTGGAAAACAGGGGAAAAAAGCTTGTATTGGTCCTGCATGAGATTGATAACAGGAGGTTCGACTGAAAGGTACAGGACTGTCCTTGGGGAAATTTACAGAGACAGCATTGGCTGAACTGGAGAGGTTTCAGAGACTAGAGGATTTGCAGGTGTTCATGAACGTTAGAAATACGTGAAGTGCTTTTATAGTGATTGGAACGAGGTCAGTCAGGTAAACCTCATTAATACGTGTTCCCTGATTGGGACTGTTAACCGGCTCTAATCAGGGCGGCTCAGAAATAAATAGAAGCATCAGGGGATCTGTTAAATATAAGAGCCGCCTCTGAGCTAGCGTGGGTCAGTGACATGGATCATGCATGTAGAAACAAAAGGTGATTTGATAACAGGATACCAGCCTTTGTGGAGTTATTTCAGTTTTGACATCTGGGTAGCTATTACAGAGAGAGGGTGGGATGGGGAAATTTCCACAGATCAGGAGGGGTTTAGAATCTGGAGGTTGCAGAGACAGTGAGCTGTGTCGTGGCCGAAGGTGGTTACAGAATCAGGAGCATGGTCGGGACTAGAGGATGTTACACAGCTTGTTAGGCATTGGATTAGGTTACACAACAGGGAAAATTGTAGGGACTGGAGCAAAGAAAAGAGATGGGCAGGGTTGTCAGTGCTGGAGAACGTTGGAGACACAATGAACACTGTAGTGACTGGAGTTTATGGAGATACTGCAATTTGTCAGGGCAAGAGGTGGTTAGTAATGCTGATTGTTGTATGAATCGGAGGAGATTGCAAAGATTAGGTTTCTGTGGATCAGAGTAGTTGCAGAGAAGGGGAGAGCTGTAAAGACTTGAGAAATATATTATAGAGAGGAAAGGTTATCGCGGCTGGAGGAGATTCCAGAGAAAGAAGGTTTATACGGATTGTATGAGTTACAGAGATAAGGAGGGTGACATTGGCTGATGGAGATTGCAGAGATTAGAATGTATCATACAGCATCGACGAGGTTACAAAGACGGAATATTTTGGATTTGGAGGACTCTCAAGACATCACACTGAATGATACAGACGTCTTTTGGCACAGAAGGGTGCCATATGGCCGATGATGGCTATCCAGCTCTTCAACTTAACTGTTTGCTGAGTAATTATCTTTTCCTTCACTCACATCCTCACATTTGTTTTGTATTAAAAATCACCCAATCGCCTCCTGAATGTTTCAGTCAAACATGCAGCTACAACATTGTATCTTAACTACTTGTGGAGATCTTTTTCCAGGTATAAATCCTCTTTCTAATTTTGATGCAGACTTACTCCATCTTTTAACACGCTCATTATGAGGGGCTCACAGGAGGATTCTGAGACAGCTCTATGGTGGCTCTCAGTTTTTCCATAATTCCGCTCTGCTCGACCATCTCCCCTCTGAACCTCCAGCATTCCTCGTGGTTCCCAATTCAATTCTCCATCTGACACGAATTCTATTGTTCTTCACTGTCACCGAGGGAGCATTGGGGTTGTTTATCCTGCCGTTCCTATTTTAGGGAGCATTCCTCGACTGGATCCAAGCCATCTACTCTTTGCAGTGAGCCCATGGTTCAGTTTGTCATTTTCTGACCAAATTGGTGTTCCAGTCAAACCTTCCCAGCTTCATTCTTGCCCCATTGAAGGCTGTTCTCAGTCATCTAATGCTTCTCATTCTCAATTACTGTATATCATTGTCTACTATCATCCTGAACGTTACAATAAAATGATTGCTGCCACCCAAAATCTTCCCCTACTGACACTGGATTCACTTGCCCCAACTTTTCCCAAGGACCAGGTCCAATAGTACATGCTCTCTTGGGCTGTACAGATACTCCTGCAGTAATCTCTCCTCCAGGTAATCTAGGAACACTCGCCCCTCGTGACCCTGCGCCACCAATAACCCAGTCAATACCTGGATAAATTAAGTTTCTCAGTATAACTAATCTGCAGTATTGTCATGGCTCTCAAACGGGCCTGCATATTTATTCTCTCCATCATTTCTTTGGTTGCTGCCCAACAGACTGTACCGCACAGTGTAAGTGTATACTTTTTGTTCTGTAGCTCCAGCCAATTAATTCTGTCCTTGGATGGATCATCTTTCTCTTGGACTCCTTAACTAATGCTAATCTAAATCAGCACTTCTCCCTTCATCTTTTCCCTTCCTTTCTTTCATTTTGGAATTCTTTATCCCCAGCAATAATTCACACTCAGTCCTACCATTCCTTGAGCCAGATTTCCACACACCAATCTGCATCAGTAACTAAGCACACTCCGAGTAATCATGTCCACGCAGAGGACCTCAGATTAAGGCTTTCTTTCTTACTCCATCTTCCACAGATAAACTTGTTGTTGTAAGTTAGAACCAACTCAATTTCGCAGTATTTTGAGAATCCTGGTAGTCTCCTCTACTATTCCTTTATGGATCCTAAGCACAGGCCAAGCTATTTTCAATCTCTCGCCCAAAAACCAGTAAGAAATTCAGTCCCAGCTCTGTCACGTTAGCCCATCCAGCTTGTACAGCTGCTGCTTTCCCCAGAAACAGTCCCAATGTCATAGGAATCTGAAGCCCTTCCTGCTGCACCATCGTTTCAGTCACAATCTCAACTACCTAAAACTCCGAGTCCTGTTCTCACTTAGACACGGCACTGGCAGTTACCAAGGGCTTGCTAGATTTGCGGACCGGCTTGCTAACCATCCACCAAGCTCCCTACCACTTCACCCTTCCTACCCAGGTCATTCCTACCAACATGGACGTGCCCTTTGACTGCTCACTCTCCCCCAGACGAATGTCCTGCAGACACAGTGACATTCTTAACCCCACTATCCTGTAATTACAGAAACACTGACATCTTCTTCAATTTCCTGAATGTCCTGTGCCTATTGCTTCTCCTTCCTTCTCCCTCCCCTCCTGTACAGTCAGTCTGCTTGTGGTGCCACAGACGATTTCTGATCGTCTGCACATTATAGAAATCCACAGCACCTTCATCAGCTTCCAAACTGGGAAACTGAATTGGGAGGGAGATATCAGGGTTTTCCTGGATTCCCTGACTTTTCTCTTCGATTGCCTAGTCCCCCATTCCCTTCCTTATTCCAGGCTGTCATGTCTGCAGGGTGATCTGCTCTGTGTGTATGCTATCCCCATAACTCTCAGCAGAACAGAGTCTCTAGCACTGTCTGATCTCCAAGACCCAGTGTTCATCTAGGACACGAGCAGGGGCTATGACTTCCCAATGTAACAGAACACATTTACCATCTGACAAACATGTCTTGTCATGTCGTAAAATGCATCATGTCTAGAGTAACTTTATTAATTACTTAGAATGAAGGTAACATCCGAAAAATAACAATATGGTTAAGTCCCTTATTCCACTGTGGCTTACGGAGGGTAATTTGTTATACTGGCTCGGAATTTCACATTCTTTTTTATTTCTGAGATCAATCCTTACTTCAGAAATTGAAAAAAATAACGTTGCTGACTTACAGCAAATAACTGACAATCGTTAATAACGGTGTAATTATCAGCCAATTAACTTACAGCCTTTTCTGTGATGTCTCTTGCACTTCTTCCAAACTCAGTGCAGGCAGGTCCCAGCAGCAGAAAGTTATCTCTGTGACTCCCAGGTCCGTGTAATCCTCCAGCTCGCACTGCACTCTGTTCCCACACAGGGTCACAGTCTCTGTGACTCCCAGCAACGTGTAATCCTCCAGCTCCCACTCCACTCTGCTCCCTCACAGAGTCACCGTCTCTGTGACTCCCAGGGATGTGTAATCCTCCAGCTGCCTCTGAGCTCTGCTCCCACACAGGGTCACCGTCTCTGTGACTCCCAGGTACGTTTAATCCTCCAGCTCCCACTCCACTCTGCTCCCTCACAGGGTCACCATCTCTGTGACTCCCAGGTACATGTAATCCTCCAGCTTCCACTCCACTCTGCTCCCTCACAGGGCTACCGTCTCTGTGACTCTCAGGTACGTCTCATCCTCCAGCTTCCACTGCACTCTGCTCCCTCACAGAGTCACCGTGGCTGTGACTCCCAGGTACGACTAGGCTGATTTATATCCTCTCACTTTGCTGCCTCTGTAACTCCCAGGAGTGAGTGAGCCACATGTTCCTGTTCCAAGTTGCTCCCTCACATGGTCACTCCCTCTGTGACTCAGTGCTGGTTTCGAGCCTCCTGCTCTGCTTTTTCTCCAACTCCAAGTCCCAGTCGTCCTCGAATCCTCGCTACTGATTTATATTCTCACTCTCTGTACTGCTCTCTCTCAGGTTCTCTGCCCTTGTGACTCCCAGGTAATGGTAGGCCTCATACCTCAGCTGAGATTTATAACATCCCATTCCGCACTGCTGCCTTACAGAGTCGCTATCGTGCCTGGAAAACAGTGGAAAAGAGGAGGATTAGACAGAGCAGAGGGCGTTACAGTGATTGAGCGAGCTATGTCGGATGTAACAGGTTATTTGGGGAGCTGGGCAGATCTGCAGCTACTGAAGAAGTTTACTGGAAGTTACAGTGAGAATTGCAGACACTGAAGAAGGCAAAACAAATAGAGAGAAAGTGGCTTGTTCAGGATGGAGCTATGTAGAGTCTAAAGGGCTTTTTCTGAGCTGCTTACAGAGATGTGTAGACTTCAACAAATGCAAATTGACAGCCAGCAAGTGTCGTATGGTACTGGAGACTGTTGATGTTACAGAGTTAGAAGACTTGCAGTAACTGGGCGGAATATAAACCTTTAGGACACTGGTGGTTTTCAAGTACCCCCAGGACATGAGGAGGTACAGAGAATGGGAGCATTCCAAATAGTGGAATTGTAGAGGCTGGAAGTCCTGAGATGATAAGTAGGAAGAAAATTGCCAATTTAGCACACACAACTATTGTAATTACAGAGATTTAAGGAAGGGAACCTATGCTATCATTGATTGCAGTTGTATGGAGAGTAATAGAAACTGAAAGGGTTGCAATTTTAAAAAGGGAGAAATTTTGGGTGATCAGAAGTTTAAACAATTTTTAGTGATCTCAGGAACAGATGGGAATGTAGGAGGTGAGATATTGTGAGGAACTGTCAGATTGTTATGGCGGGGAGGATGTTACATATACGGAGAGAGCTGCATTGTCTGTGAGCAGTTACAGACATGTGGAGTGTTGTAGCCGTAGTTCCAACGGCTGGTGCAGGGGCTCAGGAAGGCAGCTCACTACCACTTTCTCAGGGACAACTCCAAATCAATGCTGGCGCATCCAACAAAGCTCATGTTCATGAATGAATGAAGGAATAAAAGATCTACAAGTAGCACGAGGTCACTCAGTAAGGCACTTTCAACAGCCGTTCACAAACCCGGAACCGCAGTGGGTGTGAAATGAAATGTCCCTGTCAGAACAACACGCTGAGCATGGATAGAGGATTTGTCTGATTGTCTGAGTGTGAAGAAAGGGGTCTTTTTCACGATGGGAACTGGTGATGAGGGGAGCTCCGAAGGCGTCAGTGTTTGGACTTCACGCTACAGGTTATTCATTCAGAGTCTGGACAGAGGATGTGAAGGGGTATGAGAAATGGTTTACGAAGAAAGATTCCAGGGAAGAAATTCGTGCCGTATAAAGAGCAGGTGAAGTCTTTGAGTCTGCATTTGATGAAGTTTCAGAGGCGGCGGTAGAATCCCATTTAAACTTACAGAATACTGAGGGGCTGGATGGAGTGGACGTGGGGAGGATGTGTCCACTTGTAGGAGAGGCTAGGGGTCAAGGGCACAGCTTCAGAGTGAAGGGATGACCCTTCAGAATGGAGAAGTGGAGGAATTTATTAAGCCAGAGGGTGATGGACCTGTGGAACTCACTGCCTCATGGGGCTGTGGATGCAAAGTGATTCAGTGTATCTAACTCAGAGATAAGCAGGTTCTGAATGAATAAGGAGATCAAGGGTTACAGGGAGTGAGAGAATGGGGTTAAGAAAAAAATCATCCATGATCGAATCGTGGAATAGACCTGATGGACCGAATGGCCTAATCCTACCCCTATACATGATGGTCTTATGGACTGCACTTATTCCATATGTTTCTAAGTGTGCAGTAAGCATTTCTGGCATATCGTTTACCATACATTCCAGCACTTTTGTGATTAATGCTGTCACCTCTTGGTTTCAGATCAACTGCAGAAAGTTACACCACGGAGTAACATGGGGAACCTTGTGTATAAGTCTCAGAAAGGTAGCATACAAGACCAGCAGGACAGAGAGAATGTAAATGGAATGCTGGCATTGATTTCAAAGGGAATGGAGAATAAACATAGGGAAGGCTTGAAACAAACATAGAGGAGGTAAAAACGATGACTGCAGATGCTGGAAACCAGATTCTGGATCAGTGGTGCTGGAAGAGCACAGAAATTCAGGCAGCATCCGAGGAGCTTCGAAATCGACGTTTCGGGCAAAGGCCCTTCATCAGGAATAAAGGCAGAGAGCCTGAAGCATGGAGAGATAAGCTCGAGGAGGGTGGGGGTGGGGATAGAGTAGCATAGAGTACAATAGGTCAATGGGGGAGGAGATGAAGGTGATAGGTCAGGGAGGAGAGGGTGGAGTGGATAGGTGGAAAAGGAGCTGGGCAGGTCGGACAAGTCCGGACAAGTCAAGGGGACAGTTTTGCTGGAGGTTAGAAACGAGGATGAGGTGGGGGAAGGAGAAATGAAGAAGCTGTTGAAATCCACATTGATGCCCTGGGGTTGAAATGTTCCGAGGCGGAAGATGAGGCGTTCTTCTTCCATCCATCTGGTGGTGAGGGAGCGGCGGTGGCGGAGGCCCAGCACCTCCATGTCCTCGGCAGAGTGGGAGGGGGAGTTGAAATGTTGAGCCACGGGGCGGTTTGGTTGATTGGTGCGGGTGACCCGGAGATGTTCCCTAAAGCGCTCTGCTAGGAGGCGCCCAGTCTCCCCAATGTAGAGGAGACCGCATCGGGAGCAACGGATACAATAAATGATATTAGTGGATGTGCAGGTAAAACTTTGATGGATGTGGAAGGCTCCTTTAGGGCCTTGGATGGAGGTGAGGGAGGAGGTGTGGGCACAGGTTTTACAGTTCCTGCGGTGGCAGGGGAAAGTGCCAGGATGGGAGGGTGGGTCGTAGGGGGGGCGTGGACCTGACCAGCTAGTCACGGAGGGAACGGTCTTTGCGGGAGGCGGAGAGGGGTGGGGAGGGAAATATATCCCTGGTGGTGGGTTCTGTTTGGAGGTGGCGGAAATGTCGGCCGATGATTTGGTTTATGCGAAGGTTGGTAGAGTGGAAGGTGAGAACTCATAGAAACGTAGAGGACTCCAGTCAGCCTACACTGAGAATACAGTGAACAGGTTTTCTCCCCTATCTAGAGGGAAAATGTTCTTGCATTGAAGGCAATCCAGAGAAAGATCACCAGGCTGTTCTGCAAAGTCGAGGGATATTGACGAGAAGAGGTGGAGAAGGTTGAAGATGCAGTCGCTAAATTTTAGAAAATAAGGCAAATTTATTGATACAGCAAAGATTCTTGTGTTCTTACAGATTCGGTACTGAGACATTGTTTCCCTGAGCAAGGATCTGTAACCGGAGATAAAGGGGAATACAGATACCAGAGAAGCTAACAGAGAAAATCTGGGCTGTAGAGACTGGAGGATGTTACAGAGTTCGGGTGGTTTGAGATCACTGTTGGTGGTTAGAGATCAGATAGGTTGTCGGGCTGAAAGATGTGATGGAGATTTACATGGTTATCAGTTCTGAAGAACTTACAGAGATCGGGAGGAATATAGGGACGAGACATTGCACAGTAGTAGTTGGAGCTACAGAAGATTTTAGAGAAAGGGAGGGTTATAGGCACTGGAGATTAGACAGATGAGGTGGTATGTAGAGCTACAGGAGTTTCGAGAGAAAGGAAGGATTGGACGGACTCGAGATTACACAGATTGTCGTGGTAGTTGGAGCTGCATGAGTTTATAGAGACCGGGATGATTGTTGGTGCTGGGAATTACACTGACATGGACAAAAGTTGGAGATGCAGGGGTGAGTGAGATAGGAAGGGTTGAAGGGGCTTGATAAGTTCACACAGCAAGGGAGAAGTGTAGGGATTGGAAGAGCCAGAGAAACTGAGGGTTGTAGGGCTGCAGGAGTTCAGAGAGTTAGTGAGGACTGTGAAGGCAGGTTTGCAGCATTCCCATCAGTTACACACAGATGTGGAGTGCTGTTCTGGAGGAGGTTACAGAAATCAACAGGGTTGCAGATACTGGAAGATATTACAAAGACAGTGAGCTGTAGTATTCGAGGAGGTTACAGCGACAGGATGCAGTGAGGAGTTGGAGGCTGCTATAGGTATTAAACATGCTGCAAGGGATCAATAACCTTACATCGTTCTGGAGCTAAAGAATGAGAATTGCATTAACTGAAAAATAACACAGAGATGGGGAGTAACATATGAGTTATAGGAGTTATAACATGGGATGAACTGTATTCAATGGAGTCAGGAAAGATGCAGGAAGATCTGAAGGGACTACAGGTGATCAAAAGGACAGTGAGGCTTCTCACTGTAGGATTGGGGCAGTTTACGCAGATAGGGAGAATTTTATGGAATGGTGCTATTTACGGAGATTATGAAGTTGTATAGAATTGAGGAACGAACACAGCTATTGAAGGCTGTAGGTAATGAATAGATTTGCTGATGCCAGATGCTGAGGTTCTGGAAATTAATTGGATCGGAAAGCTGTACAATCTGTCAGAGCTTACAGAGACGGGAACAGCAATCGAGCCTGGAGACACTAACACAGATAGGGACTATTGCAGACACTAGAGGAGGTATCTGCTTTAGGGATGGTTGTAGGGGAGTGTAACAGATAGGGTGTAAGAGCTGGAGAAGGTTATGGAGATGATTAGATTGGTGGAGAGACTGGAGGAGCTTACAATGTCAGGGCTGGTGATAGTGACAGGCGAAGGTTACAGAGATAGTAAGTCTTGTAGAAACTGATCGGGAGAGTCACAAACATTGGAGTTGGTTCCACAGATTGGGATGTTACAGCGACCTGAGAGGATTACGCAGGTAGGGAGGATTGTAGGATGTTCACATTTTCAGAGTGTTACAGGACTAGAAAACGTTACTAAGTTAAGGAGGGAGCCTGCGGGAGTTCACAGAGTCTCGGAGGTTTGAAGGGTTTGGGGCTGTTTATGGATAGAGGGATATATTTAGGGACAGTAATATGGAACGGGGAGGGAGAGTTTAGATTAGATTTCCTTCAGCATGGGAACAGGTACTTCGCCCCAACAAGTCCACACCAAATCTCCAAACAGTAACCCACCCAGAGCCTCTTCTATCTGACAATGCAACTAACATTATGGGCAACTTAGAATGGCCAATTCACCTGATCTGTACATCTTTGGACTGTGGGATGAAAACGGAGCAAACCCACGCAGACACGGGCAGAATATGCAAACTCCACACAGTCAGTAACCCAAGGGAGGAATAGAACCTGGGTCTCTGGCGCTGTGAGGCACCATTGCTCAGCACTGAGCCAACGTGCTGCACCAAATTTCAGAATTACACAAAGAGGGAATGTTTGAGGTGCTGGGAGGACTGTCGGGAGTGGAGGAGCAAACAGAGTTGTGGAGTGTTGTTGTGGCTTGAAAAGGGTCTGGAGGTGTTTATACAGATAAGGAGCGCTGTAGGGATGAGAAAACCTTACTGTGATTGCGTGGTGCTGTAGGCCAGGAGGCAGGAGTGTTATATGGCCTGCAGTGATATCATGTTCTCCTGGGGCTTGAGGAAGGTAGACAGGTGGGTATTTTGGTCCAGGCTGGAGGAATTTACAGAGACGGGGGCACCGTAAGTATTGTGCAAGACTACAGAAATAGGGATTATTGTACTGGGTACAGGATGAGATTATTGAGATTGGGCATGTTATCAACACTGGAGCAATGTACACACTGGGAGAGACATCAGCATTGGAGTAGGTTTCAAATCTACAGCGGGAGTATGAGAGGGGTGGAGGTTATAAAAACAGGAAATTTTCTGGCAAGTACAAGCATTCAAGACACTGGCGCAAATGAGTTGATCTGAAAGGTATGTCTCCTTGCTGTACGACTCTATCACACGACAGGAGACAGCGTGAGGGGGGAATATAGAACAGAAGGATCCCAGGTTTCAATGCCATCTCCTTGGGGGGAGGCCTGTTTTCCCCTTTATTGTACTGATCCTCACTAAGACAGTACAGGCCTGGATTGATAACTTTCAACTTCCGATATTGACATGGGAAGGCTCAGTACAGCAGTGATGAAAATAAACAAGATGGTGGAGATTGAGCCTGGAAACCATCATGCTCTGTGTTCGTGCTTCAACACTGTATCTATGTCATGTCTTCTGGACCAAAGTTTGATGCCTTAAGTATACTCTGCTCTGTTCATTGTGAGTGATCTTACCTATCTGCAGGATTTACTGAAGGCTCTAGATCTCACTCTCGCAGACCAACTGTCTTCAGTGTGGTGATGAATGAAACAGGAATTTGGACTTCTGCAGAGTCAAAAACATCCTGATCACCTACAGGAGACAGAGAACTTGTCAGAATTGGAAATTAAACTGATGCAGTGAGGTTTACACATGGAGAATGGCACTGAGCCCCACAGAGATCTGGAAAATCCCTGTCTCCATCCCTGGCCTGAGCTGCCTCGTCTCCGTGGAGTGGAGAGTTCTGTTGGCTCAGGATCTGGAGCAGCTGCAAAGGCTGCACTCACCGGCAGCAATTAAACCCTCACGGTGACAGATATCACATGGAGAGATACTGAGTGATATCACCAGAGTGCAAGAAGGCATCACAATCAAACCACGGTCAGGAAGAAGGTGCACTTGGATCAGTACTCAGAGATGTGGGAGCTATCAGTGTGCCAGGCAATGATCTCGCGTTACTCTCACTCGACTGTGCATCCAGAATTTAATGCCCGTAGCAGGGTTACCCATCTGACTACTAAATACCATTTAAGTCTGGAAATCTGTTATTGGTTGCCGATCAGGCCGACATATGAATCCAGACTCAGAGCAATTGGTTTGACTCTCAAACACCCTCTGAAATGGTCTGGCAAGCCACTCAGGTCTAAGACTGGTCAGGGTAAACCTAAGATGCTGGCCAGCCAGAGACAGCAACATCCCAAGAGTGCATTAAAACCAACCCAGCTGGAAGCAGTGTCCTGGCCAATTATGTCGGTCGGTTTATGGATAGGGCTTTAAACTGACAGAGAGGATGCAGGGACAGGGTTCAGGTGAAACCAGATTTCCAAATCCCATGAGAAAATGTGAAGCCTCGGAACCGCATGGGGATGAGGCTGACGACAAGCACAAAGGAACAGGAAAGGACAGAGTTGAACTAAAACTGGACACCAGCGAATATGATTGTGACAGGACATTGTGGGAAAATGTTAATTATAATGCTGTTTATTTTTGGAATGGACAAAGTACCTGCATTATGGTGAGTTGTGACACAGAGAAAAATGAGATTTAGTCATCAGACAGGATCTCAGGCAGAACGGAAAAGCAAGATGGGGACCCTGACACTAATGGATAACAAAGGCATTACAGAGAAAGCATTTGGCCTCAGATTATGCAATTGAATCAGCCTGAATGCAAATGCTGGGTGTTACGTGTCAAAAACAAAAGCAAGAGGACATTTTTTTAAGCTGGCTAGCAGTATTTCGTTGCATATCCCTGCATTAAACAGGAATTCATTGCACTTTGTAACAAAGGTGGTGTGATAATTTTGGGGGACTTCAATCTTTGTATGATCTGGAACAGATACATTGGCAAGAATGATGTTATCCGGGATCCTCCTTGAATGTTTTAATCAGTGTTTCTTTGAATAACACATCGTCCCATATGCCAGCACTTGCCCCATATCCCACTAAACCCTTTTTATTCACATACCAATCCAGATGCCTTCTGAATTCTGCAATTTTACCAGCCTCCACCATTTCCTCTGGCAGTACACTCCAAACATACACCACATTCTGCGTGAAAATGTTGCCCCTTAGGTCCCTTTTAAATCTTTCATCTCTCACCCTAAACCTATGCCGTCTGGCTCTGGTCTCCACCACACCAGGGAAAAGACATTGTCTGTTTATCCTATCCATGTCCCTCATGATTTTACAAACCTCAAGAATGTCACCCCTCAGCCTTCAACGCTCCAGGGAAAACAGTCGTTTCAACCTCAAATCGTCTAACCCTGGCAACATCCTTGTAAAACTTTTCTGAACACTTTGAAGTTTCACAACATCTTTTCAGTAGTACAAAGACCAGAATTGCACGCAATATTCCAAACGTGGCCTAACCAGTATCCTGCACAGCTGCAACATGACCTCCAAACTCCTGTACTCAGTGATCTGACCAATAAAGGAAAACATACCGAACACCTACTTCACTATCCGCGCACCTGCGACTCTACTTTCAAGGTGCTATGAACTCCAAGGTATCTTTGTTCAGCAACACTCCCTAGGACCTTACTATTAATTGGAAAAGCCCTGCTCAGATGTGCTTTCCCAAAATGCAGCACCTCCCATTTATCTGAATTAAACTCCATCTGTTATTCCTCAGCCCATTTGCCCATCTGATCAAGATCCCGTTGTAATCTGAGGCAACCTTCTTCACTGTCCACTATATCTCAAATTTTGGTGCAATCTGCAAACTTATTAACTGTACCTCCTATGTTCATGTCCAAATCTTTTCTATAATGATGAAATGTAGTGGACCCAGCACCGATCTTTGTGGCACTCCATCGGCCTCCAGTGTGAAAAGCAACCATCCGCCACCACCCTCTGTCTTCTACCTTCGAGCCAGTTTTCTATCCAAACGAGTAGTTCTCCCTGTATTCCATGAGGTCTAATCTTGTGAACCGATCTTCCAGGAGGAACGTTTTCGAACGCCTCGCTGAAGTCTATATAGATCACATCCAATGATTGGCCCCCATCAATCCTTTTTGTTACTTCTTCAAAAAAAGCAATCAATTTCGTGAGACATGTTTTTCCAAACACAAAGCCATGCTGACTATCCCCAGTCACTAAATCATGTAAATCTTATATCGCAGGATACCCTCCAACACTTTACCCACTATTGATGTCAGGCTCACTGGCCAGACTTTCCTAGCTTTCCTTGAGCATCTTTCTTAAATAGTGGCACCACGTTAGAGAACCTCAAAATTTCAAATACCTCATCTGTGATGGTCGATTATACAAATTTCTCAGCAAGGCGCATATCGATCATTTCCCGAGCTTCCCACAAAGTTCCAAGGTACACCTGATCAGTTCCTGGGGATTTATCCACTTTTATATGTTTCAAGACATCCAGCACCTCCTCTTCTTTAAATATAGACGTTTTCAAGTTGCCACCGTCTATTTCCCCATATTCTTTCTCTTCCATTTGCTTCGCCACAGTAAACACTGATGCAAAACACTTGTTTAGTATCGCCCCCAACTCCTGCGACTGCACACAAAGGCTGCCTTGCTGATCTATGAGGGACCCTATTTTCTCCCTCCTTACCCTCTTGTCCTTTATGTATTTATAAAAACCCATTGGATTCTCCTTTACCCTATTTGTCAGAGCTATCTCGTGTCCCCTTTTTACCCTACTGATTACCCTCTTAAATACAGTCCTCCTGCCTTTATAGTCTGAAGATTCACTTGATTTCTCATGTCTATACCTGACAAATGTTTCCTTCCTTTTCTTAACCAAAAGCTTAGTTCTCTTGTCATATTCCCAAACCCTAACTCCTGCATCTCATGAAATTGCCATTTGAAAATAATGAAAAAATAAAGCACATTCTAAATGAAGGTTTTGGATAGGTGAGCTCTGGTAAGTCCTGTAGATTTGGATGCTACCAGATGCACGGAGAGTGCTTTCTATCAGAGCAGCTCCAGGTCAGTATCAGGCACACAGACAGAATATGCAAATAGATTCACATCTGAACTCACATCTCTCAGCCTGGGGATCTGAAGCTGTGCCACAGAAATTCTGGTAAACATCTCCAAAATTAGGTCAACAAGAACGGCCCAACATGCTAAACAAAAATAAATCAGTCATTCAGACTAAAATATCCTTCAGGTTCTACAACCCATTCCCGGTCCCATCCCGCAGGTTCTATGAATCTCGCTCCGTCTAACCTTCTGCAGGATCCCTATCCCCTCCTATATTCGGACTACCCTCCAGGTTCTGCAGCCCTTCCTAGTTCGTAACATGACCCGGACTCTAAAACGCTTCCTTCCTCTGCAACGTTCCCTAGAAGGGTACTGGAGGATGGTGGGGGTTACAGAGTTAGGGAGGGATATCATGATTGGAGGATTTTGCAGTTATTAGTAATATTGAAGTGGCTAAAATTGGCGTTGGTAATTTTAACCGTTCACACTAATAACGTAGATTACAGAGTTAAGGAGGATTTTAGGGACTGGAAGACGTTTCACAGTTTATGGGTTTTGTGGGGACTGGAGGAAGGTACCAAAATAGGGAGGGTTTAAGATTGAAGGTTTCTGCTGAGAACCTCTACTGGGTAAAAGGCAGGATTCTTGGTAGTGTTGAGTAACAGAAGAATCTTGGGGTCTACGTCCATAGACCCTTCACACATGCCAGCCGTGTTGAAAGGGTTTTAAGAAGGTCTGTGATGTCTTAGCATTCATTAGCAAGGGGATTGAGTTTAAGACCTGTGACGTGAGGCTGCAGCTCCATATAGACCTGGTTAGTCCACTCTTGGAATATTGTGTTATGTTCTGGTCGCCTCATTATAGGAAAGATGTGGAAACTTTGGACAGAGCGCAGAAGAGGTTTATCAGGATCTTTTCTGGATTGGAGAGTGGTCGAATGAAGAAATGTTGGGGAAACCAGGCCTTCTCCCATTGAAATGAAAAGGATGAGAGCTGACTTGATTGAGGTGTACAAGATGATGCGAGGCATACAGAGAGTGGGTGGCCCGAAAATTTCCCATTGTGAAAATGGCTATTACGATGGGGAATAAGTTTAAGGTAATTGGAGGTAGGTTTATGGGAGATGTCAGAGGTAGGTACATTACGCAGAGAGTGGTGGGTGTGTGGAATGCACTGCCATCGTTGGTGGTAGAGATAGTTACATTAGGGACATTTACTTAACTTTTGGACATGCACATGGATTATAGTAAAATGAATTTCTCAAAATGGAGACCTGTGCCCAGTGCTGTTCCACAAGGATCCGGGCTGGGTCCACTGTTGTTTGTGATATACATAAATAATTTGGAGCAAGGTATAGTTTGCCTGATTAGCAAGTTTGCAGATGACATTAAGAATGGTGGAGGTGCAGATAGTGAAGGGGACTGTCAGAGTATACAGCAGGGGAGAGATGGGCAGAGAAATGGCAGATGGGTGTCCAATCCAGGCAAATGCAAGAGGATGCATTTCATAAAATTCAATTCAAGACCAAACTTAATGAAAAAGTCCTGGGGAAATCTGACGTATAGAGTGATCTGGGTATTCATGTTCATTGTTCCTTGAAGGTGACAACACAGGCCAGTAAAGTGGTTAAGGCGGCATGTGGCACGATTTCCTTCATTGGATGAGATATTGAGAAAAAGAGTTGGCAGGTCATATTACAGTTTTATTGGACTTTGTTTCTTCCACATTTGAAATATTACATGCAGTTCTGATCACATCATTACCAAAAGGATGTGGATGCTTTGGAGAGGGTTGAGAGGAGGTTCACGAGGATCTTGTCTGGTATGGAAGAGGATAGCTATTTAGGAAGTGTGAATAGATTCGGATTATTTTCATTAGAAAGACAAAGGTTGACTGGGGACCTGATTGAGGTCTACAAAATCATGGGATGTATAGACAGGGTGGACAGCAAGAAGCTTCTTTTTTCCCCAGAGTGCGGTGAATGGAACAGATGACAGAAATAAAGCGGGCTGTATAGACTGGAGGACCAAACAGAGATAGGGAGGGTAGTCGTGACTGAAGATGTTCATAGATATAGGAAGGTTTACTTCTGCAGATCATTTAGACTTGGAGGGTGTGGAGTCTGACGGAATTTTCAGAAGGACAGTAATTCTGGTTGGAGACAGTTTCACAGATAAGGAAGCACAAGTAACATCTTCCAGTGTGGTCACTTTGGGAAGGTTTGTAGGGGAGGGTGACATTTACACAGGTAGGGGTGTAAGAGCTGGAGAAAGTTATGAAGATGAGTAAATGCATGGAGATACAGGAGAAACTTACATTGATAGGGTGGGTGCTGGCGACAGGAGGATGACACACAGATAGTGGGTCTTGTCGGAATTGGATTGGGAGAGTCACAGGCTTTCATTGCGTACGCAGATTGGGAGTGCTGTAGGGTCCTGAAAGGATTGTCGAGTCTCCAGCGAGTGATCGTGTCTTTAGGACTGGAAGAGGTTACTTTGATACAGAAACATTGAAGACAATGTATGCTGTTTTCTTTTTTCTTCAACAGAGCCTCAATATCCCTCAAGAGCTAAGGATCCCTAAACCTGCCAGTTTTTCCCATAACTCTATCAGGGACACACTGGCCCTTTATTCTTGACAACACACTTTTAAAAGCCTCCCATTTGTCAGTCATTCGTTTTCCTTCAAACAGACTCACCCAGTTGATGGGAGCATGATGTGGAGGCGTCTGTGTTGGACGGGGGTGGGCAAAATTAAAAATCACACAAAACCAGCTTCCAGTCCAATAGGTTTATTTGGAGGTACTCGGTTTCAGAGCGCTGCGTCTTCATCAGGTGGGTGTGGAGCCCAATCATAAGATATAGAATTTATAGCAACAGTGTAGTAGTGTCATGGAATGTAATAGCAAACAAATTTAGTGTTAATTTTATCTTTTGGGATGATCACCTGCGCTTTGAAAGCTAGTGTTTTGAAATAAACATGTTGGACTATAACTCGGTGTTGTGTGATTTTTAATTCACTCAATCGACCCCTGCTAGATCCTGCCGAATGGCCCCAAACCTGGCGCTGCTCCAGTTTAAGACATTAATCTGTGGAGCTGTCTGATCTTTTTTCCATAACTGTGTTAATACGAAGACAGTTGTGGTCACTGGACCCAAAGTGCTCTTCGACTGACACTTCAGTCACTTGGCTGACTTTGGTTTCTGAAGGGACGTCCAGTGTTGCTCCCGCCTGAGTAGAGTGGGGCCCTCGATATGTTGATCTCGGAAACTTTGAACAAATTCCACCCGATAGGGGCCTTTTACACTCTGAGTGTCCCAGTCAATACAATGGAAGTTAAAATCTGCAAACAGTACTAGTCTATTATTTCTATAGAATTTCTTCACACATCTGCTCCTCTCGCACTCGCTGGATATTTGGGGGTCTAGAACACCATCTTGGTAGACTGACCATTCCCTTTTTGTTTCTAACTTCTCACCATATGTCCTCATTTGATGACCCCTGAAGAGTATCCTCTCTAAGCACTGTTGTTCTGCCCTCCCTTAGCAAAAGGACAACTCCCCTTCCTCACTTACTTGTCCCTCTGTCACGCCTGTAGCTTCTGTATCCTGGGCCATTGTGCTGCCAGTCCTGCCCTACTCTCAGCCATGTTTCTGTTATGGCTATAATATCCCAGTCCCCAGAGCTAATCCATGCTCTGAGCTCGTCTGCCTTAACAGTCAGGCCTCGTGTGTTGAAATGAATGCCCTTTAAACCAAGTGTGTTTCTCTCCCTTGACTGTGCTCCTGGATATCCTGAATAGGAAACTTGGTCTTGATGGCTAATGTATTTTCACATGACTTTTCAATGGTCCCTTTCTTATTGAGAGTCTCAAACTCCTGCCTAACTAATTTATACATTCCAGAGCAACACTACCAAATCTTCCCGCAGTGATACTGGTGACCCTCTGGCTCAAGTCCAACCCATCCCCTTGTCCAGGTCACCCCTAACCCAGAAGAGACCCCAATGGTCTAAGAACTGAAAACCCTTGCCCCTACACCACCTCCACAGCCACAAATCCATCCGACCTATCTTTCTATTTCTATATCCACTGGTGAGTGGCACTGGGAATAATCTAGAGATCACTTTCCTTGTGGTCAGCTTTTTAACTTCTTACCTAACGCGCGATACTCATTTCACAGGAGCCCATTCCCTTTGTCTACCTCTGTCATATGAACCGATGTGCACAATGACCTCTGGCTGTTCACTCTCCACCTTCAGAATGTTCTGTAACCGCTCAGAGACATCCTTGACACTGTTACCCGGGAGGCAGCACACCATCTGGTACTGCAGCCACACATTCTCCTGTCTGGCCCCTTCACAACGGAGTCTCCTGTCATTACTGCTATCATTAGACAGGATCTGACAAACAGAGACTGGGAGGAAATGCCTGCAGTTGGGGCCTTATTTGCAAAGTGGGAATATTTTAAAGTGATACGGTGAGGATTCATGGCCAGTGTGTTCCTTTAAGAGTGAATGTCAAAGGCAGCAAGTTCAGCAAATACAGATCAAGTGATATCGTGAGTTTGATAAAGAAAATACAGCGCAATTAACACAGGTGAAGCCCTCTCCAAGTATAGCGAGGGCAGCGGGTCCTTAGAAAAGAGGGTCAAAAAATGGTCATGAAATATCCTTGGCAGACAGTGCTATGGAAAAGCCACAAGGTATTTTACCAGTACAGTTCGAGTCAGAGGATTACTGGTGAAAGAGTGAGGACTGTTAGACACCAAAGGGACAATCTGTGCATGGAGCCAGAGGTAGTAGGTGAGGTCTTCAATGAATACTTCCCATCTGTATTCACACAGGGGAAAGGCATTGTAGCCGGGGATTTCAGTTGCGATGGTGAGGTTCTGGAACATGTTAAGATTGATTAGGAGGAGGAATTAAAAGTTTTAACAGGCATAAAGGCGGAGAAATCCCCAGTGCTCAATCAAATGCTGTGGGAGGTAAGGGAGGAGATTGCTGGGGTCCTGGTGGATATGTTCAATACTTTGATGGCCACAGGAGAAGTGCAGAATGACTGGAGGATAGCTAATATGGTTCAGCTTTTCAAGGAGGGCAGCAGGGATATGCCAGGTAATTACAGAACAGATAGTCTGACATTAGTGAGAGGGACATTATTGGGAACAATTCTGAGGGATAAGATGAATCAACACTTGGAAAGGCAGGGATCAACTTGGCTGCATCATCTCGGATTTGGTAGAGGAAGATGTTGCCTCAGGAATTCAGTTGAATATTTTGAAATGACCTCTCAAAATATTGAGGAGAGCAGTGCCGATGATGTGCGTTACATGGAGGTCAGTAAGGTCTTGGACAATGTCCCACATGGAAGGCTGGTCCAAAAGGGAAGAGACCATGGAGTCCAAGACAAGTTGGCAAATTGTATCCGCCTATTTATGTATTTGGAAGCCTTTCACCAGCCGGTGTACCATAGGGACCTGTGCAGGAGCCATTGCTGGTTATTATGTCCATTAATGATTTGGATGTGAAAGCAGAAGGTATCATTAGTAGGTTTGCAGATGACATAAAAGTTGAGGGTGTTATTCACAGTCAGGAGGATGGTCTCAGGCTCCTGTCTAAAATCGATCAGATGATAAACTGAGCAGAGTAAACTCAGATGTAGTTCACTTCTGATTAGTGTGAGGTCAAATCCTGTCGAATGTATGATAAGCGAAGGATACACAGAATGAACAGAAGTCCTTGTGGAGTATTGAGGAACACAGGGTCTTGGTGTCCAAGTACATAGATCCCTGAAGGTGTCAGAACAGATAGACCGAGTGGGGAAGGCACCTGAACTGGGGGTGCCTGATGGGGTGAGTTGCTGGAGCTGCTCGAGAAGATTCAAACTAGTCTGGCAGGGCTGTGGGGCCCTCAACAGTTAAGACAGATGACCCCAGGGCACGGGTGGGGTCCTGGGAATGGAATATAATAGGTATTGTAGAATTGCGCAATAGATGGACTGGCAGCAGCTCATTGTTTCATGGAATAAATGCAATGGGAAGGATTGAACAGGAGGCAGAAGCGGAGCAGCGGTGATGGGTTTGATTGGGGGAAACATCACAGTAGTATTGAGAGAGAATATTCACGCGGAATCACACAGTTAAACAATATTAGTGGAACTGAGAAAAAAAAGTTCATCAGTTTGCTATGATTGTACTGCAATTGTACTACAGCGGTAGTCAGTGGGAGATGGAGCAGCAAATCTGTCAGGAGATATGTGTTAGACTAGGAGAGTTGTAATCGTAGGGGATTTTAACCTTTCCAAATATGGACTGGGATTGCCACCGTAAAAAAAAAATTAGGATGGAAAGAATTTGTTTAGTGCGTTCCAGAAACTCCCAGTCAATATGTAAACGGCCCAACTGGAGAATGGGGCTAAACCTGCCCGCCCCTTGGTAAACAAAGTAGGGAAAGGGACTGAGGTGTTAGTGGGGGAGCAATTTGGAAAGTCACCACAATTAGTTTCGAAACAGCTTTGGTAAATCACAGGCCTGGTCCACAAGTTCAAGTTAGAAAATGGAGCAAGACCAATCTTGATGGTGTTGGACATGATGATTTTTAAAAGTGGAAGCCATTTGCAGGTAAAGGGAAGTCTAGCAAGAGAGAATATTTAAATGCGAGATAAAATGCATGTTCCCGTTTGTGTGCTGCTCTGTGCTGACAGAATTAGAAAACACTGGCTGACTGTTCATGCTCTGGTGAAGAAGAAGAGGTCACATGTCAGGCTTATGAAGGTGCTGCCACACTTGATTTCATTGCTTTGTCCTTTGGATATAGGAGTTGGGAAGTCACGTTTAGATTGTACAGACCATTGGTGAGGCCTCTTCTGGAATACTGTGTCCAGTTCTGGTCGCCCAGTTATAGGAAGGATATTATTAAACTGTAGTGTGTTCAGATGAGATGTACCAGGATATTGCTGGGTGTGGAAGGTTTCAGTAATAAAGAAAGGCTGGATTGATTGGAATTTTTCATTGAAGCCTGAATGTTGAGAGGAGACCTGATAGAAGTTAATACAATAATGAGGGAGATAGATATAGTTATCTTTTACCGTGGACAGGGGAGTTTCAAAACGGTCTACGTTTTGAAGTTTAGAGGAGAGACATTAAAAAGGAAGACATAAGGGGCAAATTGTTGCACAGGGGGAGGTTTGTATGTGGAATTAATTTTGCGAATAAGGGGTGAATGTCAGGACAATTACAATGTCGAGAAGGCATTTGGATTAGTACAGGAATAAGAAAGGTTTGAATGGATATGATCTTGAGAATATGGGTGAAACGGCTGACAAACCTTGGATGGAGTTCAATCTGAATAAATGTGAGGTAATGCAATTGGTACAACAAACAAGGGTAGATCCTATTCAATAAATGGCAGGACCTTCGGTAGTGTTGTAAAACAGAGACACCTCGGGGTTCAGGTACATAATTCTTGGGAGGCAGAGGGTGGTGGTAGAGGGTGGTTGTTCAGACTGGAAGCCTCTGATCAGCGGTGTGCCATAAAGACTGGTGCTGGGACCACTGTTTTGCATCATTTACTAAACGCTGTGAGTGAAAATACAGGAGTCCCTGTATGTTTGTGGATACCAGGATTAGTGGGACAGTGGGCAGGGGGACAGTTATTGAAGGGGGTCTTAATCAATGGGGCCAGTAGGCCAAGGAGTGAAAGATGAAATTTAATTCAGGTGTCGGATTTTTGTTAAGACAAACCAGGGAGGACTAACACAGTTAATGGTCGACCCTGGCCAATGAGGTCGAATGGAGAGAGACCAAGGGGTACAGTGACATTGTTCCTTAGAGGTGGCATCACAGGTGGTCAGTGTGGTGAAAGCAGCATTTGGTACACTTCATCGGTCAGAGCATTGAGTACATGAATTGGAGATATTTGTAACATTGTCATCAATATTTCTCCTGGGCAGAGGAGGATACGGGGTGACCTTATACAGGTTTGTAAAACCGTGCGAGCCATAAGTAAGGTGAACAGACAAGGGTAGGTGACTTCAAAGGTATAAGTGTGAGGTGAGAGAGCAAAGATTTAAAGAACCAGCTGAGGAACAACATGTTCCACAGAGTATGGTGCATAGACGAAACGGACTGTCAGAGGAAAGGGTAAAAACAAGTACAATGACAACATGGAAAATGCACTTGGGCAGGAATATGGAGAGGAGATGTTTGAAGGGCCATGGGCCAAATGAAGGGAAACGTGACTTGTCACATTTAGGAAAGTTGGGCAGCTTGGACAAGTTCACCCAAAGACTCATGCAGCACAGAAACAGACCCTACGTCTCGAGTAATTGGAGGAGAGACTATCAAGACATGCTGTCAAGACTGAAGCAAGTTAGAGAGATATGGATGGTAGCCTGGACTGGAGCAGAATTCAAATATGTGAAGGGATTGGTGTGAGTGGAGGAGATGACAGATACAGGATCTGTTTTTGGCGTTAGAATGATTAAAGTCACTGATCCACGAGACATGCATAGATACAGTGTTGGAGAGGGAACACAGAGCAGAAAGTTTCCAGGCAGCATTCCCACCCTCATGTGAGAGGCCTGCATTCCCCTCTGTTGTACTGATGCTCACTAAGACAGCACAGGCCTGGATTGATAACTGTGACACTCCCGATGCTGTCCGAGTACAACAATACTTCAAGTATGGATGGTGATTGAGTCTGCTGTGTGTCTGTACTGTGCTCCCCCTCCAGCACTGTATCTGTGTCATGTCTTGTTAGCAAATGTTTGAAGCCCTCTCATTGCTGTCCGCTCTGTACACTGTGAATGATCTGACTCGCTGCAGGATTTATTGAAGGCTCCGGATCTCCCTGCCCTTCGTATTTCTGGCTGACCAATCATCTTCAATGAGGTGATGGATGAGACACCCAGCAGTTGGGAAGTCTACTGAGTCCGGAATTTACTGAGTACGTACAGGAGACAGCGGAATGGACAGAATGGGAAATTAGACTGATGCAGTGAGGGCTACACATGTCGAACGGCACTGTATCCCACAGAGACCTGGAAAATCCCAAGCTCCATCCCTGGCCTGTGCAGCCTCGTCTCTCTGGAGTGGAGAATTATGTTGGCTCAGGATCTGAAGTAGCTGCAAGAGCGAGAGGCCCTTACAGAGGCAGCAATTAGAACCGCACTGTGATGGATACCTCATGGAGAGATACTGAGTGACGTCACCAGCGTGCAAGAAGGTGTCAGTATCAAATAATTGAGCAGGAAGAAGGGGTTTTGATTCATATTGCACTGGGATGAGCAACCTGTGAGCAGGCAAAGTGATGGCCGTGTGGTATCATTGTGAGGCAACTTATGCAGAAACTCAACGAATGTTCTCTGGACACAGGTTCAAATCCCATCATTGCAAATGATTGAATGTGAATTAAATGCTTCAAAAAAGATGTAATGAAAAACCTCTAAGTGAGTACTAAACAAATGCTGATGTTAACAAAAATCCATAGGTGCATTCAAGTCTTTCATGAAGTAATCTAAGATGGGACTTGGACATCACAGGTATTACAGAACAACAGCTAAGGGAGGGAGAGGACAGGCAGCTCAGAGTTCCAGGGAACAGATGCTGCAGGAAGGACAGAAGGGGAGCTGAGAGAGGAGGAGAGCTGCTGGTTCTGATTGGGTGAAACATCCCAGCAGTAAAGAGAGAGCATATTCCTGCGAGATTGCCCAGTGGAGTTATGTTCGTGGAATTAATCAATAAAAATGGGTCTTCCCTTTCCTTTGATTGTTCGACAGACCCCGATTGTCCCGCCCCCCGCAACTTGACCTTCTCAAGATGGCAGTCCTGAGGCCTGCGCGCCCTCTTCCCTCAAACAAATGGCCGCCATGATACTGGGCTACTCCCCTGATCAGAGACCGCAACCTCCTCACTCGGGCATAAAGGGTTTTCTTAACCTTTTTCTGGGATTTGTGAATTCTCTCCGCTCCTTTCTCCCAGCGAGGTTTTCACACACCGGCTCTGGGCGCCGTTCTCTGAAGCCGATTGCAGCCGCTGCCGGAGAAAGCAGCTCCATGTCTCTCTCTATCTCACACTCTCTCACTTTCCTGATCAATGTGACATTGCGCATGGTCTCCATAGAATCCAAACTACTCATGCTTCTGAGATTATCGGTGAGTTTATAGAGAACATGCATATCCGCACAGAATCATGGGTGAAATCGTCGACATTAACAATTTCTCTCTCGAGTTACAGTCATAGAAATGCCTAGCATAAGACCATAAAACCATAAGACATAGGAGTAGAAGTAAGGCCATTCGGCCCATCGAGTCCACTCCGCCATTTGATCATGGCTGATGGGCATTTCAACTTCACTTCCACGCATTTCCCCGTAGCCCTTAATTCCTTGTGAAATCAAGAATTTATCAATCTCTGCCTCGAAGAAATTTAGCGTCCCGGCCTCCACTGCACTCCGCAGCAATAAATTCCACAGGCCCACCACTCTCTGGCTGAAGAAATGTCTTCGCATTTCTGTTCTGAATTGACCCCCTCTAATGCTAAGGCTGTGCCCACGGGTCCTAGTCTCCTCGCCTAACGGAAACAACTTCCTAGCGTCCAAACTTTCCAAGCCATGTATTATCATGTAAGTTTCTATTAGATCTCCCCTTAACCTTCTAAGCTCCAATGAGTACAATCCCAGGAGCCTCAGCCATTCCTCGTATGTTAGACCTACCATTCCAGGGATCATCCATGTGAATCTCCGCTGGACACTGTCCAGTGCCTGTATGTCCTTCCTGAGGTGTGGAGCCCAAAACTGGACACAGTACTCCAAATGGGCCTAACCAGAGCTTTATAAATTCTCAGTAGCACATCGCTGCTATTATGTTCCAACCCTCTTGAGATAAATGACAACATTGCATTCGCTTTCTTAATCACGGACTCAACCTGCTTGTTTACCTTTAGAGAATCCTCGACTAGCACTCCCAGATCCCTTTGTACTTTGGCTTTATGAAATTTCTCACCGTTTAGAAAGTAGTCCATGTTTTTTTTTTAGATTAGATTACAGTGTGGAAACAGGCCCTTCGGCCCAACAAGTCCACACCGACCCACCGAAGCACAACCCACCCATACCCCGACATTTACCCCTTACCTAACACTACGGGCAATTTAGTATGGCCAATTCACCTGACCCTGCACATCTTTGGATGGTGGGAGGAAACCGGAGCACCCGGAGGAAACCCACGCAGACACGGGGAGAACATGCAAACTCCACACAGTCAGTCGCCTGAGGCGGGAATTGAACCCAGATCTCTGGCGCTGTGAGGCAGCAGTGCTAACCACTGTGCCGACCTGCGAACTATTCTCAGCTCATCCCCCTGTACTATCCCAAAGTCACCCATTTGCTTAACTAAAGGATTGTTTAAATCTACCTAATGTAGCTGAGTTAACTACATTGGTGCATTCCACTCCCTAGCCACTCTCTCACGAAAGAACCTGCCTCTGACATCTGTCTTAAATCTATCACCCCTCAATTTGTAGTTATGATCCCTTGTACACACTGATGTCATCATCCTCGGAAAAAAAAGATCTTCACTGTCTACTCTATCTAAGCCTCAGATCATCTTGTATATTTCCATCAAATCCCTTCTTAGCCTTCTTGCTAATGAGAACAGGTTCAAGTTGCTCAACCTTTCCTCATACGACCTTCCCTCCAGACCAGGCAACATCCTCGTAAATCACCTCTGCACCTTTTCCAATGCTTCCACATCCTTCCCGAAATATGGGCACCAGAACTGCACACAATATTCCAAGTATGGCTGCACCAGCGTTTTGTGTAGTTGCAGCATGATATTGCGGCTCCGGAACTCAATCCCTCTACGAATGAAACTGTACACACCATATACCATCTTAACAGTACTATCCACCTGGTTGCCAACTCTTAGGGATCTATGTAAGTGGACTCCAACATCCCTCTGCACATCCACACTACCAAGAAGCTTTCCATTGACCTAGTACTCTGCCTTTCTGTCATTCTTCCCAAAGTGCATCACCTCACATTTAGCTGCATTGAACTCCATTTCCCACCTCTCAGCCCAATTCTGCAGTTTATCCAAGTCCCCCTGCAACCTGTAACATTCTTCCACACTGTCCACTACACCATCGACTTTAGAGTCGTCTGCAAATTTACTAATCCATCCAACTATGCCTGCGTCTAAGTCATTTACAAAAATGAAAAACTGCAGTAGTTGCAAAACAGATCCTTGTGGCACACGACTAGTAACCGGACTCCAGGTTGGATATTTTCCATCAACCATCACTCGCTGCCTTCCTTCAGAAAGCCAGTTTCTAATCCAACCTCCTAAATCACACTCAATTCTATGTCTATGTATTTTCTCCAACAGTCTTATCAAAGGCCTTACTGAAGTCTATGTATACCACGTCAACTGACCTACCCTCAAACACGTGCTTGGTCGCATTCTCAAAAAATCAGTGAAGTTTGTGAGACACTACCTGCCCTTGATGAAACCATGTCGACTGTGCAATAACAAATTGGTGCTTGCTAGATGATTATAAATCTTATCTCTTATAATCCTTTCCAAAACATTTCCTGCAACAGAAGTAAGGCTCACTGGACTATAATTAACTGGGTCATCTCTACTGTCCTTCTTGATCAAGGGCACAACATTTGCAATCATCCAGTCCTCTGGTAGCAAACCTGTAGATAGTTACGGCTCAAATATCAAAGCCAAAGACTCTGCTATCTCCTCCCAAGCTTCCCAGAGAATCCTTGGATAAATCCCATTCAGCCCAGGGGACTTGTCTACTTGCCTCAACCCCTACAGTCAATGTTCTGACCAATAAAGGTAAGCATGCCAAACGACTTCTTCACCACTATTTCTGCCTGAAACTCCACTTTCAAGGAACTATATACCTTCATCCCGAGATGTCTTTCTTTTTTCAGCAACACTCCCCAAGGCCCTACCATTAACTGTACAAGATAGTAACTGGATGGAGAACTTTAAAACCAGATTTCATTGTGAAATTTAAAAATGAAGGTGCTTAAACTGCACGCAGGGAGAAATATTTTCACTTGTGAGGCTGACCTGAACAGGAAGTTAACATTAATGAATCAAATCAGAAATTCAAAACAAAGCATTCTCCGCTGACAAAGGTGAAAACATGGAACCACATAACATCTAGTACCAGTAATGCTTAAGTTGAATATCATGAATATGTTAAAGGGGAAATTGGACAAGTATCTCAGGGAGAAACATACAGAAGGATACACTGATGGGATGAGACAAAGTGGGAGTATACTACTATGGAGACTAAATATCTGCACTCGCCTGTTGGGCCAAAAGGCACGTTTCCCGGCTGTAAAGTCTCTGTAAATGTTCTGGCCTCCTTAAGTAAAGAACCATTTAGTCACCCACTAATTTGGTAAAACAAAAGGGTTCCACTAGGGTATAAAAGGGAAATACAAGAGGCATCCCTTCATAAGGTTGTACAATTAACATCCATTACTGAAGCTATCTCTGCAGAGAGACAGCGGTTTAATCTTTGGCTTCTCAGTAGCAGTAGAGTACAGAGTTTTAATCTGTGCTTTGGGTTAACTTGAGCTGGCAACATCAAGATCTTTACTGAGTTCAGCGTGTGCCGCCTTAATAAAGCCACCATACGACTGAAAGCAACATGGCGTGAAGATGACATTAAACTTTGGGATGTAAAGAAGTACGCATGAAACTACTTTGCTAACTGCACAAGACAAACCACAAATACTTTTCTGAATGAACAAATCTAATTTTAGCAATCTGTAAAATCCGTTAACAACAAAATTAAGAAAGATTAACAGGGATAACAAAAAGCACAGTAGGTTGAATAATTTCAAAAGCAAGTTTATTTATTCCACATTTTCCTCTCAAACCCTTGCACACACCATTCAACATCACAGCAATTCATATATGCAGCATTTAACAAGAAAGAGGCCCCAAAGCTGTTTGATTAAAGAATAGTGAGACATTGGTCAGGAAGAAGGAAGTATAAGATCAGAATATTCAAGACCCCATTGGAAAAAAGGAAGCTCTTGAAAGTAGGAGGAGAGGAGGCTAGGAAGAAGAATTTGAGGAATTCGGTTTGAATGAACGTGAGGCAGAATATATAAACTCTTATTCATGGCAGAGAGAAAAAAACAGAAAAAGGAAATCTGCTAGATCACTTTTCCTTAAGTTGTCAAGAACAAAATTCATAGCCCCCAACAATTTTTAATTAAAGGAGATGGATACTGATTTGGTTTTGGGAATGCAGAATGGAAACATGTGAAATGTTCTGAACTGCAATCACTTCAAGTTCGCATGTTCCATACATCCCCAGCTGAAATCTGCAGCATCGTGGTGGGTTCAATCTCACCTCTAGTTGTGTGATGAGGCTGGCCTCCTCTCTTTTAAATCGCTCCTTTTGACGTTTCTTCTGTTCTTTCTTCAGCTTGTCCACAATAGTCTAGTGCTTTTTAAGTTCGTCCCTCAGCGCACTCTGGACTGACGTAGTTTCTGTAGAAGATCCACCCAATGGATGTTAACAGGGCTCATTAAAAACAAACTGAATTTGGACACTACATTAGTGGATAAGAGATATATGTAAATCTGCATAACACTTGGTCACACTTCTCACACCCTGTTCAACAACTTTAATCAAACCTGCGATGCCACTGACAAAACCCTCGCGCAATGAACACACTGATCTCTTGGCAGCCACAGTGTCGCCATACACATCTCCGAATCAGATCTGCAGTATCACCGTACACACCAGCCGATCACACAGCAGAACTATTTCGGCAGTCAGCATCGGTAATAATGGTGCAATTACGGTCAGAAACATATTGAGGAAAAAAGCCAAAATAAGAAGCTAGAGACTAAAAGCTTGCAAAAGATGTGCATTTGAAGGACAGGAGAGGAATGGGATTTGGAAAGGAATTCTACAATGAGGCTACGATACATGGCCTGAATTTAAGTTAACTCTGGAAGGGGTGCACCAGTCAGGGAACTTAAAACCACAAGAGGTTGGAGGACAATGTTAGACTAAAGGTCATAAAGTAAGGCATGGATTCATCATGAAAGACTTTCAAAAATATGACAATTAGATTGGAGAAGTTAGATGTTTTGGAGGCAAAGTCATTAAGGCCAGATTGATAGTTGTCACAATAAAAGCCCTTTCCAGAATGCAGGCAGCAGACATTTGGAAGTGTTCACATTTATGGAGTATAAGGAGAAACATCTGACCAAAAGAGGATGGAATTATCAAGTCTGTTGGTGAGAGTTATGGATGATGTGGCATGATAATGTACCTTTACAGAGACAGGTTTGTGTTCAGTAAATGCTGGGTTCACTCAAGGCTGGAATATGCTGCTGTGATATAAAGGATTTGGACTAGCTGAGGATAGCAAATGGGAGGCTGGAGTGGCAAAGGGATACAACTGGAGAGACAGAAATGCTATGAGTTGATTTTTCTTTGTTGAATACTTCCATTGCATTCATTGTTTTTCTGAAAAGCTGGCCCCATTCTTTCTCCAACTTAGACAGATGCAACATGACCGAAGTTACAGACCAATGAATCAAACTTGCATCAGCATTAAGCTCTTACTGTTTGAACTCAAGACATTCCAAAGGAAACTGACATAACTAGATGTTAACAGACAATCTAGCATACGTATGCTGACTTACTTTGGGCTTTCGGCCTCTCTGACGGTGACAACACAGTATTCAGCAAAACTAGAGGGAAAACCTTCTGTGACAGAACTCATGTCATCATCCCAGCACGAATTCAATAAAATTAAAAATCTGGAATTAAGAGTCTAATGAAAACCATGAATTCATTCTCGATTGTGAGGAAAAGAAAACATCTGGTTCACTAATGTTCTTCAGGGAAGGAAACTGCCATCCTGACCTGGTCTGTTCTCCATGTGACTCCAGACCCACAGCAATGTGGTTCACTGATACTTAACTGTTCTGTGGACAATTATGGAAGGGCAATAAATACTGGACACCCAGCAGTGCCCATATCCCACAAGTAAATTGTAACAAAACACCCTTACTGAATCCTACAGCAAGCCCAAATCAGGTGCTATTCTCACTTTCACACAAAACAAAAGGCTCGAGAATCACCATTCCTCGTGTTGTGCTACACTGTCAGCCATGCTACATTTTAAAAATAAATGCACGTTATATTTGAATTTCGAAGCACACCAAATGACTTTAGGAAACGTCTGTGAATCTTGGTCATGTTTGAAATGTCCTTCCTGACTGTGTCACAGAAACAGGCTGATCAAACCAGCTGCAGATGCTTGGTGGGATTTTAGACTAGGTCTGCCATGCGCACAGACTCTGGAGCTGATTAACTGGCCATCTGGCTTTTATGTACACTCAGGCACTTTTGAGGAAGGAGACTTAAAAATCGGAGAAGAAAGCAAACATTGATTCCAGTCTGACATTATTTTCTAAGTTTATGAAAAAGGAAGAAGGAAGGATAAGAAAGGAGATTGATTTTAAAGTTCCCCTTGGGTGTCATGGTGGCTCAGTGGTTAGCTCTGCTACCTCACAGCCATACGTACCTGGGTTCAGTTTCTCTCTTGAGCAATTGTATGTGGAGTTCGCACATTTCTCCTGTACCCATGTGTGTTTCCTCTGGGTGCTCCAGTTTCCTCCCACAGTCCAAAGATGTATGGTTAGGTGGATTAGTGACACCTTTTCTAGGCCACCCAGAATTATAGGGGGGTGGGGGTTGGTTGAACAATCTCACCTCCTAAGTTCTTGAATTCGATTCGCTCCAGAATCAAAAGCACAGCTTTTGAGGTAAAGCTTTTATTGCCCTATGAACTTGCTGTTACAAAGCAGCAGGACTGCTCCCACTCAAATTACAATTGCTGTTGGTACTTTTAATCTAAAATGTGAACAAATATACTGCCACACACATAAAGGGTTATTAAAAGATTGGACAATCTGGAGGAAGGAAACATGTTTCTGCTGATGGGTGAGTGCTGTACCACAGGGCACAGCTTAAAAAATGGGATAGACCATTTAGGACAGAGATGAGGAGAAACGTCTTCACTCAGAGAGTGGTCGCTGTGTGGAAAGCTCTGCCCCAGAGGGCATTGGAGACCGAGTCTCTGGATTCATTGAAGAAAAAAATGGATAAAGCTCTCAAGGAGAGTGGAATCAAGGGTTAGGGAGATAAGTCAGGGACAGGATACTGATTAAGGATGATCAGCCATGATCATATGGAATGGTGGTGCAGGCTCGAAGGGCGGAATGGCCGACTCCTGCACCTATTGTCTATTGTCACACACGCATCCGCCAAGACAATTCTACCTGTCATCTTTAAACAATTCCTGCTTCTTCACAAACCTCATTACAGCTTCGTTAACTATTCCAAAACACTAATCATACTTTTTATTTTACAATATTCTGATTTTCAACGCCACACACTTGGCACATAATAAAATTATGAAATTAACACCGAAACGATAAGTGCCCTGAGAAGCAAGCCCTACCAGACACCACTCCTTACGTGAACCACTCTGGAACTTCCACAAGTCCTTTTTCAAATTTCCACCCTTCCGTTTAAATCCAATTTTCTATCCCTGCCTTAATTCCGTGCCAATTAATCTCAGGGATGATACCTTTTCAAATAGTGTTTTTTTAAAGAAGTGCATGTACACACCCATCATATCTGCACATCTTAAATTTGCGATTTTTCAAGCATAGTCATCACTTTTGAAATTTACTGTGACCATTTTATTTCGCAGTCACCTGTTCTATCTTTAAAAATATGCATTTCCAATAAATCTTTCATGTGATAAAACAAGCCAAGTCGCTCGTCAGAAATAGAATAAAACATATTCCTGAGCCTCATAGAGACCCAAGGCCAGATGTGAAATCTTTCATACAGTTTGAGTGTATTGAAGGAGGACAGCGACATAGACAGAAGCAAAGTTCATGGAAGGAATTAAAGAGGTCACTGTCTTCGTAACTGAAGGCTCTTCCATTAATGGAGCAATTGAAATTGTAATTCTCAAAAACTGTAATTAAAGGAATGCAAATCCCTTGCCTGCAATGTATAATCATGTACATTAACCTAAGTGGTGCAATGATTGGTTCTATCCTTCACAAACCGGCTTTCTGGAATAGAACATATAGTATAATACAATCGTCAAGTCTCGACGTAAGAAAGGCATTGACGAGGTTTCTGCAGTGGAAGAACGGAGGTGGGGCAGAGATCGATAATCAGAGATTCGGGAAAGTGTCGAAGCAGGC
Organism: Chiloscyllium plagiosum; assembly: GCF_037043375.1. Classification (NCBI taxonomy): domain Eukaryota; kingdom Metazoa; phylum Chordata; class Chondrichthyes; order Orectolobiformes; family Hemiscylliidae; genus Chiloscyllium; species Chiloscyllium plagiosum. The sequence goes on from NW_028270167.1 coordinate 50,155,919, forward strand.
CTTTTGGCCTTTTGAGTCCACATCAACCCTCCCAAGACCAGCCAATGCAGACGCCCCTCCCCAGCTCTACACCTGCATTTCCCATTGCTCATCCACCGAGCCCACACATATTTCCCATGCCTTCACAAAATTCCTACACTTTTCCACATTTTATTTCCAATTCCCCTTCAGAATTCCAAATCTCTGCCACTGTCATTTGCAATTACCTCTCGGAATTTCTATTTCATCCCACTCCCCTGTATCCCATTCCCACTCAGAATTCCCATTCCCCCTCACGCCTATATTTTTTATTCAGCCTCAGATCTCCCATGCTGCCAACAGTGTTTCCCATTCTCTCCGCCTCCTGTTTCCCATTTTCTCTCAGAACATCCATTCTCGGCCACTTCTATTTCAATTTCACTCTCAGAAATCTTATTATTCCTCACTGCCGTGTTTCGTATTCCCTCCAAAGAATTCTTGTTCCCAAACAATGCCCAATTTTCCTTGCTTGCTATCGCTTGCTGTGGCGCAATAGTTCGACTGCTCACGGGAAAGGTAGTATTGTGAAACACTGCAGAAACGAAAAACTTCCTTACTTTTGCCCCGACTGACCATACTCTGTGAAATATTCCCAGATCCTCAGTTGAGGATTTTGCTGCTGGAAGTTACCTCAGAAACCCTGGTAACTCGTAATATATTGAGCGAATCGCGAAACAGAAAGCATTTAACACGGAACACAAACAAAACTGGCATACCTAATGCATTTTCAGACACAGAGAAGCATGAATACTAAATGTGAGACAGTCCGAGTGCGTGAGTTATAAACTAATCTCACAGCTAACAACAGGACAATCCCAAACTACTCTTTCAAACATACTGGAACCTTAGTGCATCACCACTTCCAAGAAAGTGCTGAAAAGAGGGAAAGAAAGAACATAATAAGAATGGGCCATAAAAGGTGAATGTCACCAATCACAGTCTCGATTATATGACCTTTCCCTGATGTCTCCAGGACGGAAATGAAGGAAATGAGAGAAAGTTAATATATAACATCGCAATTATTTTCCCATTCGCCAGAACACCAAATAACTGCGAGTAGAGTCACTGCGGGACTTTGTTTCACAACAGCGATGAAGTAACAGTCTCCATTTGCATCCAGTAAAAACTCAACCTGCCTGGAACATAAAGCAGCAGTAGAGCTGCTTGAGCCTATGATTTATCGTGTGGGAGGCGAACACGTCATGACAGCACGGACACTGACCCCTTTGAGAGAGTCTGCCCTCTCGCTGCAGTTAACTCTCCAAGTTGAAGACTTGCTGTTCTGATTTTTGTTTGGCTTTGACCACGGCACTTTAACATGCTGCAGCTGTTGCAGAAATTGCAAAGTTGGGATTCGAACCTACACCGCCTGCCAAACCGGAACCTGAATCTTCGACTGCTTGGCGACCCTACAATAGTGAAGGGTGCTGTGTCTGATACGCAGGACACCAGCAGGACTTTCAGACAGCGCCATCCTCCCTGTGACATGTACGTGCTGGCACAGATTCTGTTGTGGAGATGTGTCCCGGCTTTGCCAATATCACCCTGGTCTAACTCATGACGTTCTGTTGGTCGAACGGTGATTCCACTCAGAATCACAAATTTGTCACAAACCAACTTAGCTGTGCTGGCTCTCCACAGAGATAAATGTGCTTTTCTTTTGGTATAATTCTCTTGCGTTCTCCCTGAAACTCTGCACACTTCTCCTTTCAACATAAACATCGTTTATTTTTTTAAATAACTCGATTGAAACTGCCTCTTTGTCAATGTCAGGCAGTAGTTTACAGACCCTAACCACTGCCTATGTGAAAACGTTTCTCCTCATGTACATTTTTCTTCTTTTACTAATGACTTTAAATATCTGCCGTATCGTTCTCGATCCTTTCAGGCGTAGATGCATTTCCCCCTTCCTTATTTCCTCCGTCTAACCCACTCATGTCTTTGAAAGGTTTTAAAAGGCCAGCTTTCGGCCTTTTGCTCTCCAAAGAGACTTGTCCCAACTTTCCAAATTACATTTATTGTGGACATTACTCATATACCACACCATTCCCATCCATCTGTTCAGGGCTGTTTCCAATCATTTCATGTCCCCATTTCCAAAGGTTTCACACCCAGAACTGTGTGAACATCCAGATGATGGATTTATTCAGAGTGGGATTGTGTGGGTGAGAATCCTGAAACATTTATTTCGCTTTCACCACATGTGATACTGTGCCATCACCACTACAATGACACTTCTGTTCCCAAAGCTCAAAGGTATTTCAAGGTTAAACCTAATGGTTTCCAGCTTTTTATCAAATAGTTGTTTGGATTGCAGGGCAAAAGTGAAATCAAACAACCAAGGCTCGAAGGCGACTTGAAGTAAGACATTCTCACTTGCCAGTATTAACACAAGCTGCTCAGCGAAGATCATGCCCGCTACACTCTTACATTTCCAACACCAAAGCAGCTGAGAGTCGCTCTGGTCCAACTACATCCCACTGTGCTCTCGGATTCGTAAGCACCAAAGTGTTTCAAGAATATCGCCTTCTCATTTCGTCTCCTTGTTTGCGGGACGGTGCTGTTTATTCCTTCTGCTTGGACTAAGTTGTCGCCATCGGCATATTCAGCTCTTTTCCCTCCACCTGCAAGGAGTGTGAGGAGAGGCAAGCGCGGATACACTCTAAAGCTCGCTCTCATCGGCACAGCCAGTTCCATCAAGTGCTGGAAATCAGTTAGTTTGATTGGGAACATCCTCCAAATGTCATGCATCTGAGACAGCGATAAAGATGTTGAGTTGGTGGGAAAGACAGAAATGTACTCTGGATTCTCTACCCTCAGGTAAATTTATGTGAGGGCATCTTTGTGCAGTTTGTTTGGTGTTCAGAATCCATCTTCACAGCAATCCTGCAGAAAGGCTTTTGTAACAGTGACATCAGATTCTTTGCTGCAATCGGGCAGCAGTTAACCGCTGAGCCCCAACTGTCACAGATGAAGACAATCCGAGTGAAATGCTCACTCACTGAGAGTCATCCCCACAGCCCTGAGCTGCGGGGCTGCAGACTGTCTAACGTAGACGATACGTTAACAATGATACATTGTTTCTCCATCAGCCACTCCGTCCCAGAGACAGGAAGAGTGGCAGCAACAAAGTGTGGCTTCACTCACGTGCCGACAGAAGCTGTTCAGCCCATCGAGTCCATGGCTACTCTCTGTCGCTTGTATATCTCTGTGGTTATTCATAGTTGGTGATATATGTCCTAATAATGCGGAGCTGTGTCTGTATCGTAATGCTGTCTCCATCAACTTGATCTAATTGTCACTCACAGCTTTTCATTTCGAGGGAAGACACTGCTGTGTGAAGCAGCGTGGGGAATACCAGCAGGGCGTCGTGCACATAGACCAATCTACAACTGATATATCTCACCATCACCAGTTTATTCCCAGCTCTGGCAAATGATTTTCCGAATCAGGTCAGAGCAGACCAACAGAGAACAAGAAAACAGCTTGTAGACATTCACAAGTGTGTTTCCTCACCTGTGTCAATTTGGCGGGTGTATCAGTAGTGATATTCATTTCAGATACTTTGAATGAAAGGAAGTGTAAAGTAAAACAACATGCAATACGTAGAATAGACCTCTGTTATAGCGAAACACTGGCGGGGACAGTACACACACTGAAATTTGGAATTTTCAACGAGCAGAGGATGTTTTCATTCCATTAATTTCCGGGTTATGAGCCCAATACGCTCGCGCTGGGCCGCTCTGTTAGCGCTGACCATAACAGAATCACACTGTCTTCAGCTTTTCGTCTGGCGTGTGGCATGTACCTCAGAGGATGATTGCAAAAGGTCTTCACTATTATTGTGTGATACTATGTGGCACAGATGTATTTTGGCTGTGTCAATATAACCTGTGAGTAACTTCTCACATTCTTTGTGATCTCACTCAGAATCACAAAATATGTCACAGTGCAAAGTGAGGCCATGCAGACAACCTTCGCTGTGCTGGCACCAAACAATAAGAAAATGTCTATGTGGTTCGATTGACTGACTTTATTTGATTGATTGATTGTCACATGAACATGAGTACAGTGAAAACCGTTGTTTGCGTTTGGTAAAGGCAGATCATAACAATCAAGGGCATGCAGATCACAGCCTGAGAAAAAGACAACATTTTGGACAGATCAGAGCTTCAGGTTACTCCGCACAGGACGTGCACTCGGCAAAATCTACATGAACAGGATCAGCATCATTTGAAGTGAGAGAATCCATTTCTGCATCTCGTAACGGCCTACAAGAAGCTTCTGCTGTGTGTCTTTAAGCTTCGGTACCTTGATCTGACCTCAATATCATCAAAATTATACCTTCTGAGTCCAAACTGGAACTGGATTCAAAACTCCAGGGCTCAAGTGTAACTTCTCGCACTTACATCACCCGCCCGAGGTGATATCACACCCAAGACCAACAAGCCAGACCGCAGCAGAAGCATGATCCATAAATCAGGTGAGACTCTTTGTTTAAAAAAAAAGGTTGCTTCTGTTGTTTCGGAGTGAAGTTAGCACTGAGTTTTAATAACAGCTCCTTGCCATTCTGATTCCCATTTCCCAGGAGGCTGTGCTAGCCGCTTCCCCCGCGAGCGGGCTCCCACCATTGGCAGCTGGACGAACCCATCTTCTATTGGCAATCAGTGTAGTGGGAGAGAAACGTGAACGCGCTCTTCAATTCCCTATCAACTACGGAGTTGTGGAGCAGGGGAGGGTGTTAGAGGGAGTGGGAGTTATGGAAGTTCTGGAAAGCTAAACAAGACGGAGATCGTGCAGGCACAGGACCTCATCTTCTTTTGGGAACCTTGTGCAAATAACGCCATCTGAAACAGAAAAGTGCAGAACTGCGAGGAAAGAGAGAATCTCTCCCAGTCATGGGCAACAGTATCTGTGTCCTTCTCGAAATCACAGCGAGGACTGTGCTGTCTGAATCAGCATGGGATGTTACTGCAGCGAGTCCTGTCGTTGAGGCACATTGCACCTGATGTGTATAAGTTTGTGTATAAAATGATTGAAATCGATGTTGGGTACTGAAGATTGCACGGTCTCTCATGAGAAAATAACTTGCCACTCTTCTAACTCACGCTGTGCTATGCGGGAGTTCTGCAGCAGACCAAACTGAAATGGAGGTATGGGAACACAGTGGGATGTTGCAGTGACAGTTACCTGGAAGCTCAGGGTCTTTGCTTACCGACAGAACGTCGGTATACACACGTTTGTCACCCGCTCTGTTTTTCACTCCCCAGTCTAGACGAGATCACATTGTGAGCAGGAAATGCAGTTTGCTGAATTGAGTAATGGGCAGATTAATCACTGAAACCTTACACTGTGAGGAGAGACATTGTAAACGAACAGCATTACAACTTTTGGGATTTCGTGGAATGGTGGTATGGGCCAGTGGGGAAAGGGCAGTACAATGTATATATTCCTGAGCTTCCTGCTATAAGTAAACACCTCACTACGGAGCAAAACTACCAAATGATTTTCATTCCAAAACTGACGCAAGGTAGAGCTTACAGATCTCACGTGTTTGCACTGTCACTGTCAGTCTGTCTCCCCGGGAGCAGTAGTACTCCCCCACGCTGATTAAGACAGCACAGTTCTTCCTGTGACATGTCCCTTCGAGAATGGAAGGACAGGTATTACTAACCCGTACTTAGAACGGAGTATCTGTATTGCTCAATAACAATCGCTTAACTATCCTAACACCTTTTCAAATCACTTGACCCATAGCCTTGTATGTCTTGGCATCACAAATTCACAACGGAATACTTCGGAAAGTTATGTGGATTTCTGCCTCTCAGAGTCTTGCATACACTATCTTCCAGATTTCAAACACCCACTGTTTGAAAACGTTTTTCCACGCATTCACTCTAATCTTTCCGCCTCTGACCGTAAATCGGTGGCCTCCCGTGATCGAAATCTCCGTCAAAGTGAAACATGTATTTCCGTCTATGCTATCCATACCCCTCAGTATTTTGTACATCTTAATCATGCCCTCCCCCCCCCCCCGCCCCCCCACCACCCGCACAATCTCCTCTGCTCTATGAAAAACAATTGTCCAATCTCTTTTCTTCAGCCCAGACAATATCCTGGCAAATCTCCCCTGAATCGTTTCCAGTGCTATCCCATCCCTGCTATAATGTGAATTGCATAACTACACACAATAGTCTCGCTTGAGCCGAATGAACAAGTGAAATAAATGAGGCGGAAGTCCACAGAAACTGGTGTTTTTTGAATAAAGTTTCATTTTCTCAATGCTGCCCTGTGGCCTTTTCTTAAGTCTGATGTTTCAATAACGGCTGGTCCATGTCAGTAAAAGCTGTGCCATGTGGATTGAGCTCACAACCGCGATATCAAAATGGATCAACTAGTTTGAGGGTACCAATGGTGAGACTTGGGCATAGTCACTCAGCAACAGTGAGCACAGCAGCACAGACCTAACGAGATCAATGTGAAAGTGATTGTAAGGGAAATGGGAGGCGGAACTTGAAAGAGGTGATTGCGGGCGGGAGGGAATTCTCCGAGAATGGGTGAGTGTAAATCCTGATATATGACTCACAGAGATGTGAGAGAGAGGGGTTTGATGGGGAAAAATCATAATCTCTGATTTTGCTTTAGTGTAAATTCAACTAATTCCTTTCTGTGTTTCTTCAGCATGAGTTACAAGGAGTAAAATCCAGTGAATCGGATTCGAACGAGCTTACGGCGGCCACAATGCAGAATCTTTTAATATTCAAACCATCACTGAGTCATGCAGAGACACGCGTTTAAAACCAGCAATATTTACAGTGAAATAGGAGATGTTAGTAGGAGTAGCAGATGCAGAACAGGAATATTAGGCAAGCGATAGCAGACATGTGGGAACTCAGAATTAGCTGAATCTTTAAATTCGATGTACCCAGACGCTGTGGTGGTTCCATCGAGGACCGCATGCTCAAGACTGAGTTTGATAGATTGCTAGAAACAAAAAAGTTCAGGGGATAGGGCGGGATATTGTTGCAATGTATGTTTCAATAACAATGTGCTATTAACAATGTGTTAATAACAGTTTATTCACCAACTTCCCCACACAAGGAAGTACCCACGGCTGCAGTCAGTCACATAACCCGAGTTCCGAAAACCGGAATCAGAGAAACTTCGTGGCACAGCCGCGAATACCAAACCGGAAGTGGGGGTGGAAATGAGCAAGTGAAGCTATTCTGTGGCACCCGTGACACGATTGGTAAAGGCGCGGTCATAGAGTCATGGAGATATACAGTATGGAAGCAGACTCTTTGGTCCATGCCAACCAAATATCCCAACCCAATCTAACCCCACCTGCCAGCAATCGGCCCATATCCCTCCAAACCCTTCCTCTTCATATACCCATCCAAATGCCTTTGAATTGTTGCAATTGCACTACCCACCACCACTTCCTCTGGCAGCGTATTCCCTACACGCACCACCCTCTGTAAGAAAAAGTTACCTCTTTGGTCTCTTTTATATCTTTCCCTTCTCAATGTAAATCTATGCCCTCTCGTTCTGGACTCCTCGACCCCAGGGAAAAGACTTTGTCTATTTATCCAAACACGAGAAATGCTGCGGCTGGGAGTGCTTCTGGTCAAAGGCGAGGTGGAAGGGCATATTGGTCTCAATTTATAATATTATTAAGATTCAGCAGCAGCATTAACCCGCACTGAGAATTGGCTCAGAGGAAGCATGCTGGAGCTTTAAGTGAGAGGTCGATGTGTTGAAAGCATTCTAAGAGATTTTCCTTCACAAAGTGGTATTTTGTTACTTTGACAGTAAGAACTGCTTTTGCTCTCATCGTCTCCACATCAGTCTCTTGCTCCAGTAAACACTTCAATCCAGCGTAAATTGTTTCCATTCCAACACAGAAACGCGTAGTATTCTCTCTCCATCTGGGATAATCTGAATTGATAATGTCATTCTTTGAATGGAGAAATGCAGCAGGGAGTTGTTAGTGCAGCGGCGATCGATTGGGCTAGTAATCTTTGGAGACTGGAACGTGGCAGCTGTTGCTCGTTAAATTCGATGAATAAAATCTGGGAAATAAACCCAATCTCAGGAACAGAGACAATAACTTTATATTGCTGAAAACTCATTCATTCATGTCCCTTCGAAAGGGAAGTATGCTGACTGTAATGTGTCCTGTCAACATGTGACTCCAGATCCACAATAATGTGGTTCCACCATGAATGCCCTATGACTCAGTTCAAGGTGAATTAGAATGAACAACAAATGCTCTTCAGACCAATGATAGCCACATTCCGTGGGAGAATAAGGAAGAATAAAAATACTTGGACAACAGGCGAAACGGGAATCGTGTCTGTGTGGACTCGAATTCAATTGATTCTCAAACTAAAGAGACACAAGGATACCCACAGCGCCAAGAGGTCAGGGCCATAGGGTGACTGCAGGAAGGGAGTCAATTACCCGCTGAGGTGTAAACTCACTTACTCAGTCACAGTGCGCACAGGTCATTCACCACTCCCATATGTGAGAAGTGATCTCTCAGAAGACCAACTGGCAGAGTCACCAGCAAGTTTACAAATGACAACAGAAGTTCGATTCTGCTGTTATTGCAGCTGTTAATCCCAACCAGCAATGAACCCTGTTTGCATGAGTGTTTCCAGTGGAGTGCCACTGTTTGCTGATGTAGATCAGTGATTTAGATTTAGTTGTAGGAGTCATGATTCAGAGGTTTGCTGATGATACAACAATTGGTCGTGCAGTTGACTATGGTGAAGAATGCCAGGGACTGCAGGGATGTATCAATCAGGTGGAATGGCAAAATGCTGAATGGAATTGAATCCAGATCAATGAATGTTAATGAATTTGTGGAGAAGAAACAATAACAGTGAGCATTCTGTGTGGAGTACACGGACAAAGACATCATGGAGTGGACATTCACGATCGCTGAAGATCAATGGACAGGGGAATCATTTGGATGGAAGTACGTACTGCAGATTTTGGTAATCAGAATCGATATTAGAGTGGTGCTGAAGAAGCACAGCAGGTCAGGCATCATCCGAGTTGCAGACAAAAATGACGTTTCGGGCAAAGGCCTTTCATCAGGATTAAAGCTGAGAGCCTCGAGAGCAGAGATAAACGGGAGGACTGGGTCTGGGAAGAATTTAGCTGAGAGTGCAATAGGGGGATGGAAGTGGGGTTAAAAGTGATAGGTCGGAGGAGAGGGTGGAGCGGATAGGTGGGAAGGAAGATAGACAGGTGGGAGAGGTCAATAGGATGGTGCCAATCTATAAGGTTGGAACTAGGGTAAGGTGGGCGTGGAGAGATGAGGAAGCTGATGGAGACCACATTGATGCCCTGGAGTTGAAGGGTCCAGAGGTGGAAGATGAGGCATCGGGAGTTGAGGAAATGGCGGTGGAGGAGGCCCAGGAACTGCATGTCCTTGGGAGAGTGGGGGTGGAGGGAGTTGACGTTTTTGATCATGGGGAGTTGGGGTTGAATGTTGCGGATGTACTGGAAATGTTCTCTTAAGCGGTCTGCGAGAAGGTGTCTGTTGGCCCCAATGTAGAGGAGAGCAACAGATGCAATAAATGAATGTGTGGCAGTGAAGATGCACATTTGATAGATGTGGAAGGATCTATTGGAGCCTTGGAAGGATGTGATGGGGAAGATGTGGGTGCAGGTTTTGCAATTGCTGTGGTGGCAAGGGAAGGTGCTGGGAGGGGAGCTTGGGTCATTGGAGGGCGTGTTCTTGACTAGGTAGTCGTGCAGGAAACAGTCTATGTATAAGGTGGATAGGGGTGGCGAGGGAAATATATCCCTCGAGTTCAGTGTTACTGACACTTTTTACAAACCCACTGACTCCCACAGCTGTCTGGATTATACCTCCTCCCACCCCATCTCTTGCGCAAATGTGATCCTATATTCCCAATTCCTCCACATCTATCGCATCTGCTCCCAAAGGAGAAGCACAGCAGTTCAGGCAGCATCCGAGGAGCAGTAAAATCGACGTTTCCGTCAAAAGCCTTTCATCACGAATACAGCAGAGAGCCTGAAGACTGGAGAGATAGATGAGAGGAGGTTTGTGGTGGGGAGAAAGTAGCATAGAGTACAAAAGGTGAGTGGGAGAGGAGATGAAGCTGATGGGTCAGGGAGGAGGGTGGAGTGGATAGGTGGAAAGCAAGATAGGGAGATAAGACAAGTCATGCGGACATTGCTGAGCTGGAAGTTTGGAGCTGGGGTGAGGTGGGGGAAGGGTAAATGAGGAAACTGGTGAAGTCTACATTGATGCCCTGGGGTTGCAGTGATCTGAGGCGGAAGATGAGGCGTTCTTCCTCCAGGCGTCAATTGTGAGGGAGCGGCGGTGTAGGTGGCTCAGGACTTCCATGTCCTCGGCACAGTGGGAGGGGGAGTTGAAATGTTGGGCCATAGGGCAGTGTGGTTGATTGGTGCGGGTGTCCCAGAGATGTTCCCTAAAGTGCTGTGCTAGGAGGTGTCCAGTCTCCCCAATGTAGAGGAGACCGCATTGGGAGCAACGGATACAATAAATTATATTGGTGGATGTGCAGGTAAAACTTTGATGGATGTGGAAGGCTCGTTTGGGACCTTGGATGGAGGTGAGGGAGGACGTGTGGCAGGGGAAGGTGCCAGGACGGGAGGGTGGGTTGTAGAGGTGTGTGGACCTGACCAGGTAGTCACGGAAGGAACGGTCTTTGTAGAAGGTGGAAAGGGGTGGGGAGGGAAATATATCCCTGGTTGTGGGGTCCGTTTGGAGGTGGTGGAAATGTCAGCGGATGATTTGGTTTATGCGAAGGTTGGTAGGGTGAAGGTAATCACCAGCGGGGTGCTGTCCTTGTTGCGGTTGGAGGGGTGGGGTCTGAGAGCGGAGGTGCGGAATGTGGACGAGATGCATTGGAGGGCATCTTTAACCACGTGGGAAGGGAAATTGCTGTCTCTAAAGAAGGAGGCCATCTGGTGTGTTCTGTACTCTATGCTACTTTCTCCCCACCCCCAACCTTTTCTCATTTATCTTACCACCCTTCAGGCAATCTGCCTGTTTTCCTGATGAAGGGGCTTTTGCCCGAAACTTCGATTTTTCTGCTCCTCGGATTCTGCCTGAACTGCTGTGCTTTTCCAGCACCACTCTAATCCAAACTCTGGTTTCTAGCATCTGCAGTCATTGTTTTTACTCTCTGCTCCCAAAGGACCAGTTCCACCACAGAACACACCAGATGGCCTCCTTCTTTAAAGACCGGAACTTCCCAATCAATGTGGTTGAAGATGCCGTCCAACGCATCTCATCCATGTTCCGTACCTCCACCCATGAACCCCAAACCTCCAACCACAACAATGACAGAACCCACCTGGTCCTCATCTTCTATCACACCAACCTCTGCATAAATCACATTACCCGCTGACAGTTTTGCCATCTCGAAACGGATCCCACTACTAGGGATATGTTCTCCTCACCACCCCTATCCACTTTCCGCTAAGACCATTCGCTCTGTGACTAACCAGTCAAGTCCACTCCCTCCAATGTCCCACCCTTCTCTTCGGCACCTCCCTCTGCCACCGCGGGAATTGCAAAACTTGCGCCCACATCCACCCCCTCATCCCTGTCCAAGGCTCCCATAGAGTCTTCCACATCCATCAAAGTTTAACCTGCACTTCCACACATGTCATTTCTTGTATTCGTTGCTCCCTATACGGCCTACTCTAAATTGGGGAGACCGGATGTCTTCTCACCGAGTACTGCAGAGAATATCTCCAGGACACCCGCAAGAATCAATCCCAGTGCCCCCATGACCAAAAATTTCAACTCCGCCTCCCAATCTCGCGAGGACATACAGGTCCTGGGCCTCCTCCATCGCCACTGTTTCACCGCCCTATGCCTAGAGGAAGAAAGCCTCATCTTCCGCCTCAGGACACTTCCACCCCATGGCATCAATTTGGACTTCACCAGTTTCCTCATTTCATTATCCCCTCCCTTACACCAATTCCCAACTTCCAGCTTAACACCATCCTCCTGACCTGTCACACCTTGCATCTTCATTCCCACCCATCCACTACACCTTCTCTGACATTTCATGTTCACCCCCCACCTCCATCCATTTGCAGCACTCTCATGTTACCTTCTTCCCAGCCCCGCCCCACTCCCATTTATCTGTCTATCCAATATGCTCCCAGTCTCATTCCTGAAGAAGGGCTTTTGCCTGAAACGTTCATTTTTCGTGCTCCTCAGATGCTGCCGGACCTGCTGTGCTTCTCCAACACCACTCTATTCTTGAGAGGAATCAGTTGATTGAGAGCGTTTTCGGATATTTTCTATTGTTGACCACAGGCTGTGGATGATAATAGAACCTTAGCAACCACCAGTTTAGGGAACACCTAAAGGACTGAGCACATGTCAGGTCACAGCATAAACAATATTTTGTTCTAAATTGTAAGATAAAACATGGAAGGCTGAAGTATGCAACTTGGCCCATCAAGACCGTTTCACCAGTGACTTTATTACTGATTCCTTTCCAGGGAGGAAAGGGTCGCGTGAGGGTGCCGTGGTTTAATAAGGAATTGAAATCACTTGTTAAATGGAAGAGGGTGGCCTACGTAAAGATCAGGCGTGAAGGTTCAATTGGGGCGATTGAGAGTTATAAGGTAGCCAGGAACGATCTGAAGAGAGAGCTAAGAGCAGCAAGGAGGGGACATGAAAAGTCCTTAGTTGGTAGGATTAGCGGAAACCCTGAGGCTTTCTATAGGTATGTCAGCAATAAAAGAATGACTAGGGTAGGAATAGGTCCACTCAAGTATAGTAGTGGGAAGTTGCGTGTGGAGGCTGAAGAGATTGGGGAGACACTGAATGAATACTTTTCGTCAGTATTCACTCAGGAACAGGACATTGTTGCCGATGTGAATATTGAGTCACAATTAATTAGAATGGACGGCTTTGAGGTATGCAGGGAAGAGGTGTTGGAAATTCTGGAAAGGGTGGACATTTTTTATTATAAACTCAACTTGCGTCTCAGTGAATCCTGCATCATTTGCAACGCACAAATGAGACGTGGAACACAACTCTCTCCATTTGCCTCGATGCGTGTAACTTCAATAACACTTAAGGAACTGGACACGGTCCAGGACAATGCAGTCACTTGATTGTACCCTCTTCAATAACTGCAATATTCATTCTCTTCACCGCTAAGCCACAATTGCAGCAGAGTGCACCAACGACACTAATGGACATTTTTTTGTTGCCAAATTGTCTATATAGCCAGTTTCCATCCGTATATTTTTCTAAATACTAGCTCTGTGGACAATTACACGGGATAATTTGGTTTCAGTAAAGCCAACGAATGTCAGTGGGATATGATTAGATTCTGATTTATCAGAGTTATCATTACTCTATTTCGTCATTATGTGGACAAATCTGATTCCAGTCGCTGTGTGATTTCAAGTTCCAATTCCCGTCTGCGCTTGAAGTTTCAACCGTTTCTTCGCATAAATGTCTCCACCTGCCGTAATAATATGTAAGGACGCTGCAGGGGACAGCAGAGGTTTACGGACATGTTGTCAACACTGGAGAAAATGGAGCTTCGTGGAATGATTGGTTAGGCTGGGATTATTCTCCTTGAAACAAAGGAGGTGCAGGGGAGCTCTATAAACACATAATAACATTTATAAACGTCCAATATTCGTGGGATCTTGACAGGGTAGTTACTGGCAGGTGGTTCACCCTCTGGTATGAGGAGAACACCAGAGGACATGAACTCAGAATTAGATATTGCCTATTTACTCAGAAATGATAAGTAATTTCTTTGCTCAGGGGCCAGTGAATCGGTGGAACTCCTTACCGAAACTGCTGCTGTGGCTGAGCTGTGGTGTATGTTCAAACTGTGCCAGACAGATATTTAATGAGAAAGACGATGGAGCTTTGTCGAGGCAATGCAGGAGAATGGAGTTGAGGATTATCAGATCAGCCATGAGTTCATTGAATGGTGGAACAGACTCGATGGGCTGAATGGCCCACTTCGAATCCTACATCATTTGGTCTAACATCTTACTTTATTGATAAATTTAGAATTCTGAGAGGATGGGATTAAGTGATAGAAAAGGTTTCCAAACGTATCAGACAGATCAGGGACTAGGCGCACAAGCTCATGAGCAAGAAATGTGATGTGGCCTGGAGACAACACATGGCACTGCGCACACCACAGATGGGTATGTGCAGAAGCTGTGATTGCTAAAGAAAACTGGTGGATCTAATGCTGTTGGCAACTTGGTGATCACGTTGGATGATGGATCGCGGTATGATTCACACAACAAAAGGTTGTGGAAGAATGAATGATTCATTTCATTGGAAAAGTTTTCTGCGGTTCCAATTCAATTGACTGATAAAATAATAATCAGAACTTTGTGTGGAATATTACATTAAAATTCACAATCTCACTGGATAAATATTGCACCTGATCTCTCCTTATTTGTTTCGCTTTCATTCGATGTAAATTCATACAACGTCAAGATGGAATGAAGGGAGGAAAGAAACGTTGCCCTCCTTTTTCATTATCCCAATTCAACTTGCAACAGAATCAAATTGGTTTATTTCGACATTGATGTGCTATCGATTTATCACAAATCTCCAGTTCAATGAAGGACAAGAGCAAGATTCTTCATCCAATGTATCCTAAAGATGCGAGGCACAAAGGGAAACCACCGCTGCGTTTGATAGAAGTAACAGCCAGAGTAGGATTCGAATCCACACATGCACAATGGAAGAGCAACCCGTCGCCTTAACCTCTGGGCCACTTCAGCCCATGGCAAAGGCACTCACATGTGCCCACATCAAGATTACATATGGTGCACCTAGGGGATAAGAAATTCCCTGAGCGGAATCGAATCCGCACCATTATGTTTCTGCTTTCAGTGGAATAATAATACCAGCAAATTCCAAGGAATTGACCTCGTCCTTGGAAGGAATACCTTGACCTTGATTTATTTCGAGTCGGAACTGTTTCAGAATGAACTAGCGAAGATGAAATTCCCGTCACATTCACACGCACATTTAGTCTTGACGCATAATTTCTTCAGACAGTTTCTCTCTCACGTGAAGAAGTATATATGGAGAGAGAAGTGAAGGTGATGTTTTAGCTCGATTGTCTTTCTCACATGGCTGAACCTGAACTGGGTAAAATTCCCGAAAATGCAGTTTTGTTCGTTTCATTTTATTAATTTTGCTGCAACTTCACTCTGTTCATTCCAATGTCCGGAAGTGAATTGGATTTATATGATTTGAACGTTTCATGTTGTATTCAATTTTGCTCCGAATTTATTTCAGCTTAAAGAAAATACTGATGAGAAAAACGGAAGGTTAAACTACAAAACAAGATGCCAGTTTTGATGTTCAGTTACTTTGGCAGATTTCAGTGGGTATCAAATGAACCCAACATCATGGCGATTGTCCTCCCATCTTTAAGGCATGGGATTAAAGCAGGAAATCGATCTCCAAGAGGCCGGTCACTTCCTATTCATTATAGAATATCTTCGCTTGACAATATACAACATCTGCTCAGTTCCATTTTTGATTCATGTGGAATATTAATAGAAATCTTTCAAAACTCTGAGTTTTTTTGCTGAATCTTATTCAGCTGCATACGTTTCCGATATTTCTTTACATCTAGTGTCGTCCAAATTAGACATTGTCTCCTCGCACCTTCCACCCCCCACACCCCACTTTTACACTTTTACCTGGCCACAGGCTGTCTCTCTCCTAGTGAAACTCACTGCTTGTGTGTCTCTAAATGTGCCTTTCCAAATATTTTGGAAACGGATTCTCTGAGTGACAGAAATCTGCTCCCATTATTTCTTTGTCCTACATCGATGGTTTTAAGTCTGACGTTCAAAATTTGCGAACTTGAAAGAGTGAATTTATCACCTATTTACTCTCTCCAACCCTCAAATACTCTGGAAAACTTCCATTCGGTTTTGCTTGGTTTAGTTTTAAGTTTTCCAAAACACAAATAATTAAAATTCCATCCCCACTAAACGCCGTCAGCATCGTCTCTAATGTCTTAGCAGCCCAGTAAACGCTGGTAGTGTCCTCTCTGATAGAATCACAGATTCCCTACCAGTACAATTCAGCCAATAGATTCTGTAGAGAAACTCTGAACAGCATCTCAACCAGACCTAGCTCCCTTCTCAATCCCCGCAGTCCTGTCTTGTGATTTTAAATAAACCTGCTGGAATAAAACCTGGCATCGTGTGACTGCTGACCTTATGACTACGTTACCCATGGCTAATTCATTTAACTTAATGAATTCACTCCCTGGACATATCAGCGCAATTTAACATGGCCAATCCACCTAACCTACAGACTTAACAGCAGTGCGAACCACTGAGCAAATGTACCATCACATTGAACACTATCTGTAGCATGTGTAATGGCTTTACACACTGGTAACTCAGCCTAGTGATAGCAAGCTGCACCCATCAACCTGAATTCAATGCATCCAAACGCGGTTCTACGCGGTACAACCTCATTCGTGCTGCTGGAAATGTTTCTGCACTCAGGTCTGAATGGGTTTACTCTGTTTTCTTCCTCAGATTCCTGCTTTAAATAAACATATCAGTCAGGAACAACTCTATATAATGGTTTTCATTGCAACACAGATACAATGTGCAGTTTGCAGAAGTTACGTGTTTGCACTTTCACCGACACTCTCTCTCCCCAGGAGTTGCAATCCTTCCCCAACTAATTCATATAGCACTGTCCTTGCTGTGATATGTCCCTTCGAGAATGGAAGGCCAAGCATTATTAACCTTCACTGGGGAACAGAGCGACAGGTTTAAAACATTTACGATGCCCCCAGCGGAGAATTGAGCCCTGTGACAGGAGGGGACACTAACCACGATACTGTGGAGGACAACAACGTCGAAGGAGGCCCTTCAGCCAGTTGTGGCCGCACTTGTTCAACACAACTGCTTAACGACATGAATCAAGATTTCCATCGTTTAGCACATAGTCTCATATGTCTTGGCATCACAAATTCACATCTGAATTATTTTCAGGTTAAAAGAGTTTCCCCCTCTCTGACCCTTTCCGCACATCTACTCAAACCTTTCTGCCTTTACCCGAAATCTCTTGGCCCCGGTGTTCGATCCCTCCATCAATAAGAAACGCTTCTTTCAGTCTAGCCTGTCCATATCCTTCAGTATTTTGTAATTCTCAGTCATGTCTTCTCCAATCTGCGCTGCTCGGCGATAAACAACCCCGGTGTGTCCAATCTTTACTCAATTCTGAAACTCTTCAGCCCAGACAATATCCCAGTGAATCTCTCCTGCAAGGTTCCCAGTGCGATCAGATCCATGCTATATTGTGAATTGCAGAACTGCACACAGTAATCTAGCTAGAACCGAATGAGCTTTTTTTCTATTATTTTACACTATGGGGGCGTCGCTGGCTCGGCAGTATTTATTGCTATCCCTAATTGCACACCGCCAGTTGAAACTCAACTGTATTGCAGTGAGTCTGAAGTTACATGGAGGCCCCACCAGGTAAAAATGGCAGTTTCCTTCCTCAAAGGACGTCAGATTTGTTTTACAACAATTGACCATGGATTTATAGGAGTTATTAAATTCGTAATTCCAGATATTTATTGAATCCCCATTCTACCACCAAACATGGTCGGAGTCAAACCCGAGTCCCTGGTGTCTGAATTAGCAGTTTAATGGTCAGTGGTAATAGCGCTCGGCCATTGTAGAAAACCGGTGAAACTGATCTTTTCCAGTGAAGTCGCTTTTCCCCGATACTGCCCTGCGTCATTTTCCTGAGCTTGACCCCCCCAATATTCTCTGGTCCATGTCAGTAAAAGCTGCTACATGAGTATTGATCTCACAATAGTGGTAACCAAATGGATCAACTGGTCTGCCTTTCCCGATGATGGGGTTTGGGCACGTTCACCCAGCAACAGTGACCACAGCAGCACAGACTGAACGGTATTAAAGTGAGAGTCAGTGTTTGATTCTGCAGTGCCTGAGTGAAATAGGAAATGACTCGAAAACTACATGATGAAAGAGCAGTGCTCCGAAAGCTAGTGCTTCAATTAATCCTCTAAGACTATAACCTGGTGTTGTGAGATTTTTATGTTTGTATACCGGCATCTCCAAATTAATGAAATGGGGGTGTGAGATGGAAAGTTCAGTTAGTGATTGTAGGAGGGAAGAAATCCCTGAGAACGGGACGATTTGAATTCTGACATATGAAACACAGAGATGTGAGCAAGCAGAATTTGAAGAGAAAAAAACATGACCTTGGAGAAAACTACCATGTCAAAACAACTGATCCCTTTGTGTTTCATAACAACTGGGACAGATAGGGCAATTACTGCGTGACTCAGATTTTAACCGAGGTTGTTGTGGCTACAACGCAGAATACTAACCACCAAACGATCACGGCATCCCAGAAACGAACATGTGAAAAGTGCCCAATAGGTACAGTAGCAGAGGAAATGTTAGGCAGAACACCAAATGAACAATATCAGTGCTTAGCGAACAGTGGCAGAATTGTGGGAACTCAGAATGGGCTGACCGTTTAACATTGGTGCCCCCGGAGGCTGTGGTGATTCCATCATTAATATGCTGAAGGCTGAGATAAATATATTTCTCCAAAACATCAAAGACTCCGGGGACAGTGCAGTTTTTGTCGAAATGTATGCTTCAATAGTAATGCAGATTAACATCGGCTACTTCACCAGTTTCCCCACAAAGGCAGTATCCACTGCTGCCACAGAGTCCCAGTTCCCAGCCCCAGAATCAGAGGAATTGAGTGGCGCTGCCGTGAAGTTCCAACTGGAGATCAGGATGGGAATAAAGTCGCAGAGCATCTCGATGGCTCCAGTGATACAACTGGTGAATGCACAGTACTTCTATGACGGTTTAGAGGCGCAAACAATTCAGAGATTGGGAGTGCTCCTGGTCAAAGGTAGGATAGGAGGGAAAATTTGTTCCCGTTTATAATAACATAGCAATCTACAAAACATCTTGCTGAGACAGCTGAGTGCCACAACTGGAGCGTGGTCGGCTCGTTTGAAGTTTGATGTTGCTGCACTCTCACCCACTTCCCTGGAATGAATTGCTTTCACCATTTTTCTTTCCAATTGTTTGATATCTCCCTGCAGTCTGCGGCCTTCTTCCTAATGGTTAATTTCATGTCTAACTGCTGTATGATCTGCACACTGCTGAATCACGGCCACTCCAAGTAAATATGAATCTATATGAAAAACAGTGGAAATCACAGCAGGCATCCTTCGTAGGTTTGCAGGCGATACCAGAATTGTAGACAGTGAGGAAGATTATCTAAGATTCAAAAGGATCTGAATCCAATAAGTCGTTGGACTGAAAAATGTAACATGGAGTCAATCTGGATAAACGGAAGGTATTGCATTTTGATACAACAAAAGTGCAGGGCTTATACAATTACTGATAGGGCTTTGCGTAGTGTTGGAGAACACGGAAGCTCGGGGTGTAGGTACATAATTCTTTGTAGATTGCTGGCCTTCATAACAAGAGGGATCGAGTATAGAATCAAAGAGGTTCTTCTGCAGCTGTACAGGGCCCTGTGCAGGGAGTGCAGCGTAGGTTCACGAGGTCAATTCCTGGAATGGTGGGACTATCTTATGTTGAAAGATTGGAGCGACTGGGCTTGTATACCCTTGAGTTTAGAAGACTGAGAGGGGATCTGATTGAGACGTATACGATTATTAAAGGATTGGACACTCTGGCAGCAGGAAACATGTTTCCGCTGATGGGTGAGTCCCGAAACAGAGGACACAGTTTAAAAATAAGGGGTAGGCCATTTAGGACAGAGATGAGGAGAAACGTCTTCACCCAGAGAGTGGTGGGTGTGTGGAATGCTCTGCCCCAGAGGGCAGTGGAGTCCCAGTCTCTGGATTCGTTTAAGAAAGAGTTGGATAAAGCTCTCAACGATAGTGGAATCAAGGGTTATAGTGATAAGGCAGGAACAGGATACTGATTGAGGATGATCAGCCATGATCATAATGAATGGTGGTGCCGGCTCAAAGGGCATAATGACCTACTCCTGCACCTATTGTCTATTGTCTATAATGCCGATAGGGGTGGGGAGGGAAATATATCTCTGGTGGTGGGGTCTGACGATATGTGGCAGAAATGGTGGAGAATGATTAGTTGTAGCTGGAGGTTGGTGGGATGGAAGTTGAGGACCATGGGGTCTATTCTTGTTGTAGACGGAAGGGTGGGGTTCAAGTACAGAGGTGTGGGAAGTTGAGGAGATTCGGTGGAGCACCATTCTGCAAGCTCGCCACCTCTTCAATGCTATCCGACCCTCTTCATATCTTTGTACTGTCTGGGGATCAGGCTGTGGGTGGCACGGTGGCTTAGTACAGATACTTCACAATACCAGGGACCCAGGTTCAATTCTCTCCTCGGGTAACCGCCCGTTTGGCGTTTGAATATTCGCCCCATGGGTGCTCTGATTTTGTCCTGCAGTCCAAGCATGTGCAAATTACGTGAAACTGGTATGCTAAATTGACCAAAACATTTTTATTAGTCAGCGGAGAATGGGTCTGGTTGGGTTACTCTTCGGTGGGTTGGTGTGGGCTTATTTTGCCAAAATGTCTGTTTCCAAACTCTAGTGATTCTAATATTAAAAATTAGCCAAAGTGCCCTCAGTTCCTTCATCTAGATTATTAACTGCATAATGTGAAAGTTCGTGATCCCAACACTGAGTCTTGTGGAACAATGCTTGTCACTGACTTTCGTCTTGAGAAGGCACATATTAGCCTTGCTCTCTGCTGGCTTCTATCGATGCTAGCACGTTGCCTATGACACCATGGGTCCCCTTTCTCAATAACCTCTAGTGTAGCAATTTGTCAAAATAAGTCTTGAGGTTCAGGTAGATAATATCCATTGGTTCTCCTGATCTGCTCAGTACTTCCTCAAAACATTCTAGTGGGTTTGTCAGGCATGACCGCCCCTTGATGAAACCATGCTAACTCTGCTATATTTTACCAGCTACATCCAAGTATTCAGAAATCACATCCTTCACAATGGATTTCAGGACCTTACCCACAACTGAGGTTAGGTTAATCAGTCTGTAATTTTCCGTCTTCTGCCTTAATCCCTTGTTAAACGGGGTGTCACGTTAGCCATTTGCCAGTCCACTTTGCCATTTCCTGATTCTAGTCATTCCTGAAACATCACAACTAACGCTTGCTCTACATCTTCAGCTGTCTCCCCTACAAGGCTGGGGTGTAATCCATCTGGTCCAGATGATCTATCTGCATTCTGGCCATTCAGTTTTCTAACACGTTCTCTTTGGTGATGATCAGCATACTACGTTCTGCCCCTCACCCTGTTGAATTTTTGGGAAATTAATCATGTCTTCCACTGTGAAGACTGACGCAAAGTTCCTCAGCCATTCCTTTGTACTCCATCACTACCTCTCTGGTATCATTTCCTTTCTTTTGAACTTTATATATTTGTAAGTGGCTAGCTTACCCCCTTATTTAATTTTCTCCCTGGTTATACATTTTTTTTTTGCCCTCTCCTGGTCTTTGTACCTTCCCAATCCTCTGGTTTCACACTGTCCTTCGCTACGTTATATACTTCTCTCTTTTGCTTTGATGCTATCCCTGACTTCTCTCGTCAGCCATGGTTGCGTCATCCTCCCTGTACATGCTTCTTTCTCCTTGCAATGAATATCTGCTGTGTCTCCAAAATTACTCTTACAGTCTCTTGCCATTGCTGTACTACTGTCTTTTCTGCTAGGCTACTCTCCCAGTCAATTCTACCCAGCTTCTCCCTTATGCCTCTGCTGTTGCCTTTATTCAGCTGAAGTACCGTTGCCTCTCATTCTATCTTCTGCCTTTCAAATTGCAGAATGAATTCAACCATGTTGTGATTGCTGCTTCCGACACCTTACTTCAACTTAAGCTCCCTTATCTAGCCTGCCCCTTTGCACAACACTAAAACCAGTATTGCCTGTTCCCTCGTGAACTGCACCACAAGCTACTAAAAAAAAACACCCTGTAGACATTCCACGAATTGCTTTTCTTACAATCCACTACCAATCTGATTTTCCCAGTCCCCCTACATATTGAAATCCCCCATGATCACTGTAACCTTGTCTTTCCTAAACATCTTTTCTATCTCCTGATGTATCTGATGGCCCAGCTCCTCACTACTGTTTGGAGGCCTGTGTAAGACTCCAACTTTAGTTACTTTAACATTATGTTTCCTCAATTGTACCCGTGCAGAATCTACACCATCTGACCCTATGTTATTTCTTGCTATTGATTTAATTTCATTTCTTACTAATAAGGCAACCCCACCTCGTCTGCCCAGCTGCGTATCTTTTGGATAGAGTGCACATGCTTGAATATTTATCTCCCAATTCTGATCCCCTTGCAGCCATGTCTCCCTGATGCCCATCAAGTTATACCTGCCAATTTCGATCTGGGTCAGGAATTCATTTACCCTATTCCTTATACTGCATGCAATCAGATATAACACTGACAGTTCTGTGTTAACTAACCCTCTTCTCATGGTCATTCGTTTTCCAGTGTGCTTGAAGTTTCTTTGTTAATCATTTCTAGATACTCTATCCGATTAATGTCTGTGCTGGAGATTTTAATACTATATCCTGAATTCTGGACTCTTACCTCCTCTTTTAATTCAGCTTTTCTAATTACCCCGTAACTGATTCACGTTCCCCCACCCCCGCCACCACCACCACTCCTATTCCATTTACTTCCCTGTCTACCACCCTAGTTATGCAATTCATTCGGACTCTGGTCCCAGCATAGATACGATGAAGGCTGTCCCATCAGAACAGGTCCTTTCTTCCCCCGAAATGAAATGTGTTTATTCAACACAAACTAGACGGACTAAATGATTTTCTGGACAAACCAAAATATGAAATGTACAAAGAGATAAGATTGTTAAAATACACTCATTATATCGAGCTATATGAAGTGAAGTGTGGATTACGAAACCATGGAAGTGGTGTGTAAACGTTTTCAGTCATTTCTTGACCCACAGCTGAGAAGCTGATATCCCCTCTGTCAGTGATCCCTCTCAATGAGATTCTCTGGCCCAGTCTATCGCATAGTGTCGCAGGGGGTTATCAGTTTCTGCTATTGTTGGCACAGTCTATTTCAATTAATCCACCTTCTCTTTGGATCCAGTCAATTGGTCTATTGGATTCTGTTTAGCTGTCAGCCACTCAACTCTGTGATATTATAGGAGATAAATGATCTGGGATCACAACCATTATCAGCATGGTGCTCACAGGGTATGGCTCCCAGACAAAGAGCTTGCGGTTCAGGGGAATTTCTAAATAAAACTCATATCAAGCTGGTTCAGTGAAGGACACAGAGCACAATCATCCATTATCTCTTGCTGTTCTCTGGAATACAGCGGCCTCGAAATATCTGTTCAAACAAAATAGTTTGAAATTCGAACAGTCGGGAGGACATTCACCTGATGATATTGCAATCAGGATTTAATAAACAGTTGCCACACACAAAATGTGGATTTGCCTGATAGCACCTTCTCCCAATTAACACCTCTAGTTCCTGCGTGATACTGACATAACTTGCCTTACCCCAATTCCATAGCATCTCAAAAAGGTCCTGACTTATACATGTTCTTAGCTATCTTAAAACTGAAGGAGTTTTATAAATGTTTCCAAACTACTGTCCAGGCTCAGTAGCCAATACGGGGTCCAATATGGCCCTTTCTGTAATGGACTATCCACATACCGTTTCTCGTAACCCGCTTGAATGCACCAAACAAATTCTGCCCCGTCTCAGCCACTTGCTCTGAGGGAGTCACAATCAATATTGGGGATGTTGAAGTCACTCACTCTGACAACTCCGCTTTTATTACACCTTTCCATAACTGGCCCACACATTTGTTCTCAAAGTCTCAGTGGCTGTTAGGTTAGGTTAATCAGTCTGTAATGTTCTCAAAGTCTCGGTGGCTGTGACGTTAGGTTAATCAGTCTGTAATTTTCCGTCTTCTGCCTTAATCCCTTGTTAAACGGGATGTCACGTTAGCGATTTTCCAGTACACTTTGCCCTTTCCTGATTCTAGTCATTCCTGAAAGATCACAACTAACGCTTGCACTACATCTTCAGCTGTCTCCCCTACAAGGCTGGAGTGTAGTCCATCTGCTCCAGATGATTTGTCTGCATTCTGACCATTCAGTTTTCTGACACGTTCTCTTTGGTGATGACCACCACATTCCGTTGTCTATACTCAGTCCATTTTGCACTATCCTGATTCTAGTCATTCCTCAAAGATCACATCTAACGCTTGCACTATATCTTCAGCTATCTCCCTTACAAGGCTGGGGTGTAGTCCGTCTGGTCCAGATGATTTATCTGCATTCTGGCCATTCAGTCTTCTAACACGTTCTCTTTAGTGATGACCACCATACTAAAGCACTTTAGCACCATGCCTCTGTGCTAAATACTCCCTGTGTGAAAACCTTCCTCCTCATGTCACTTTTACTTCCTTTCCTAATGACTTGAAATCTGTGCTGAATCGTTCTCGATCCTATCAGGCGTAGGAGCATTTTCACTCCTTTATCTCCGCGTGTCTAAACCCCTCATCACTTCGAAAGCTTCAACCAGGCGATTTATCAGCCTTCGGTTCTCCAAGGAGAACTGTCCCAACTTTCCAATACACCTTTGTTGCTGACATTCCTCATATACCGCATCATTCCCATCAACCTGTTCAGCGCTGCCTCCACTCATGCCATGTCCCTGCTTCCTAAACCTTCACACCCAGAACTGTGTGAACATCCAGATGGTGGATGTTTTCAGCGTGGGATTGTGTGGGTGAAACAGTTATTTCACTTTCACCACGTGTGCTGCTGTACCATGTTCACTACATTGGCACTCTGGTCCCAAACTCAAACCTATTTCAACGAGACCAACCTCATGAAGGACATTTTTTTTAAAAAAAATCGAACAGCTGACAGGGCGACCTGGCAAAAGTGAAATCAAACGACCAAGGCTCGATGGCAATTTGAAGTAAGGCTCTCTCACATGCCAGTTCAACACAAGCTCGGGGAATGTCATGCCCCGAGATAAACGAGCCAGTGACACTCTTACATTTCCAACACCAAACCAGCTGAGAGCCGCTTAGAGCCAACTACATCCCACCTTGCTTCAGGAATTCTAAGTAGCAAAGCGTTTCAATAACATCTCCTTCTCATTATGTCTCCCTGCACACGGGATAGTACTGTTTATCCCTTCCCCTTGAAGTGAGCTGTATCCATTGGTGAAGTATTCAGCCATTTCCCTCCACTTGCAGGCGGTGCTGTACTGGAATCAGTTAGGAATAACAATCGGATTGGTCCACATAAACACCAAAAACAATAATGATAATTCTGACCAATGAGAATCTAATCATATCCCAGTGACATTCAATAGCTTATTACAACTGGATTCCCTCGTATAATCGTCCAGGGAACAAGTATTTGTGAGAAACGGAACTTGACTAGCTATATAAATACTTTGGCAACAAACACAAATCCATGGGTAGGCATTTTATGTGGTTATTAACTCAGCTCTTAAATCCGTGAAGCCTGCATGGTGATGCAAGGCGCAAATCAGATATGTAACAGATCTTTCTCTCACCATTTGCCTGGATGGGTGAAGCTTAAATAACATTTAACGAACTAGACACCCTTCACGATAACTGCACCCTAAAAAGTAACTGCAATCATTACTCCCTTCAACGCTAAGGCGCAATTGCAGCAGAGTGCACACTTACACAACGCACTGGTGTCACTGAGCCAGGCTTTGTTGACAGAAGCTTCAAAGATCAACAACTGCACCGACGACAAAGACAAGGTGGGAAGAGGCATGGAAACGCCATCATTTGCAAGTTACCCTCCAAGGCATATTCCACCATGACTTGGAGAGAGGTATCAGTGATAAACGCATTGATTTGTGAAGCGGACTTGATGGGCATAGTGGCCTACTTCAGCTCTCCATCTTTTATCTTAACAATTTTAAAAAATGTTGATTACTGTAGTGACCAGACTTGTGCTCAGCCCTTTAGATTTTCCCTCAACTGGCGGTTCTGGTATCATCCCCAGCCAATGGTCAGCAACAGAACATATCCAAAAGCCCTCTCAACTAACTGACCTTGCTGTCCAACAATCTTCAGTGATCTGTGAATGTACACTCCAACATCGCTTTGTGCTTCTAAAACACCCATAATCCTCACTGTTATTGTTTCCTCTTCCCAAATTCATTACCACTCATTACTCTTCATTCAATGCCATTCATCATTTTCGCTTTCCACCTGTCTGATACATCTGTCCAGTCCCTGGCAATCTTCGTCATTGTCAACAACTCGACCAATTGTTGCATCGCATTGCAACTTCTAAATTATGACTCCGGCAAATAATTGTAAATTTTGATAAACATCATAAAATGGTGGAACTCAACTGGAAACAGACGTCCAAGCATTGTTCATTGCTTAACAGTTGTAGTCACATCAGAATCGAACCCCTCCTATTATTTATAAACTTGCAGGTGATTCTGCAGTTTGGTTTCCTGAGTGATTACTTCTCACATATGGGAGTGGTGGACGGCCTGTCCGCAGTGTGACTGAGCAAGTGAGTTTACACCTCAGCGGGTAATTGCAACCTTTCCTTCAGTCCCCCCATTGCCTTGACTTCCGGGCGGCGTGGGTATCTTTGCGTCTACAGGTTTATGCTGCTCATTTGAGTCAGTGGAGCATGTGCAGAGGCTGGCTGTTTAAAGGAACACTGACCTTCTCTGCTGTTGTCATTTAAAGGGATGGAGACATTGCGTGTGTGAGAGACTGATGTTAACCTGGAGAGCAGGGAAATCAGATCCTGAGCAGACACTAATAATATAGATAGTTAGACACTGTTCTCAGTTCCTCTTGCAATCGTACTGCAATAATGACAGAGATAAACTTGTTTTACAGCAAAATGATTCACAGATGGGAAATTCAGACTTTAAATCGATCTGATAGTCACCCAATTCACCCAATATGGAAGGGTAAAACAGTAATCCCAGCCCAGAGAAACCATTCCCATGTTGTGCCAGTGGTCGAGGATTTCAGCGGTCATGTGATCTCGGAAGACACGAATATGACAGTACCAGGGTGAGGCTGTGTAAATGTGGGGACTGTGGGAAGGAATTTACTTGCCCCTCCCATCGGGACACTCACCGACAGTCACACTGGGGAGAGGTCTGTCACCTGCCCCACGTATGGGAAGGGATTTATTCGATCTTACAATCTGCTAATGCACCGGAGAGGGCACAGAGGATTGAGACCCTTCACCTGATCCATATGTGAGAAAGGAATCATTCAAATCTCCAAAAAGTGGAGATATCAGTGAATTCCCACTGGGGAGAGACCATTCACATGCTCCGTGTGTGGGAAAGGATTCACTCAGTCCTCTGACCTACTGAAGCACCAGTGAGCCCACTCTGGGGAAAGGCCATTCACTTGTTCCCAGTGTAGGGTGAGATTCACTCAAATGCCCCACCCGCTGAGAGCCCAGTGACCCCACACAGGGAAGAGGCCATTCAGATGATCAGTGTGTGAGAAGGGATTCAGTGATTCATCCCACCTGGTGAGACCCCAGCGGGATCACACTGGGTAGGAGCTATTTACCTCTCCATGTGACAAGGGATTTACTGAGTTTTCACTACGACTGTAGGGAAGTGGTAATCCACATGCCCCGTGTGGGGTAAAGTTCAGACATCACTGCAGGACTCTGATTCTGCAGTTATTGTTCATCAGAGTCAGGACTGGACCTTGTACAAGATGAAAATGTTGGCGTATTGATGTTTGGATTGTTAATGACATTAACTGGGCTGGTGTTGACTAAATTTATAATCACTATATTCTGAACCTCAGGATGTCTCTGTGAGCAATAAATCTCCACAAACAACAATGTGACAATGAGCAGGGATCATCTGTTTTGATTTAAATTGTGATTGTAGCACTGCCGCTTCACAGCACCAGGTACACGGTTGGTGTCCAGTCTTGGTAGACTGCCTGCGTAAAGTTTGCACATTCCCCTATGATAGTGTGGGCCCCCTCCAGGTGCTCTGGTTTCCTCCCACAGTCCAATGATATGGTTAGGTGGATCGGTCGTACTTAATTGTACAATGTTCAGGAATGTGCAGACGAGGTGGATCATCCATAAGAAATGCAGTGTCACAGGATGGAGTGCTCTGGGTGGTATGTTCTTCGGATAGTAGGCGGGATTTGATGGGCCATTGCTTTCTTTCCAAACTGTTGGGATTCTATTCCATGATTGAGGAAAAAGGCTACACAGTGGGATGTCCCTAGAGAAGGAGCATGTGGTGTGTATCAATGCTCTCGATGCCTTTAGATAGAGGTGGGCACCGCAGGGGATACAGTGCTTTATCTCCACCGCTGCCCCCTCACCCCCAACTCTACTTTGATTTAGTCCTTTCCTACGCTGTCACTTGTATTGGTTTGCTTTGCCTATATAGGCTTTCTTTGCTTACACGGGTGTTTACTGCTGGTGATTATATATTAAGCAAAGGCAAAACGGCGGAATGATGATTTTGATGGTGGGACAGTTGCCCAGCTGTGTGTCATAACACTTCTGGGTAGGAGAAATGGGGAAAAAAATTAACGCTTCACAGCTCACAGAAGGAGAACTGAAAAGCAGTTAAATCAAACCAACGGTTCAGAGAGGGAAGGAATATTTCCCTGGAGTTTGAGTAAGTGGAAAGTGATGGCGTCCGGGAGTAGACAGAATTTTGTTTTACAGGGCGTTTGAAATTTTAAAACTGTTATATTCAGATAGTTTCCTTTATTTTCTTTAATTTTATTTATTGTGGAATAAACATCTACAATATTTTAAAACCAAATTCACAAACCTTCTGTTAAAGACAAAAGTTAAATAAAATCCACTAAACCATCCCTCACTGAAAACTGATGTGGAAGTGTAATCTCCTGGAGAATCCCTGCCCTGCCCACTTCTTCCTATCTCGGCTCCATGGCTACATACATTCCTGGGAGAGAGCAGCAGGAGAAGACCATTCGGCCTTTCGATATTGCTCCACCCTTCAAAGGGAAACAGCTGATCATCCAGCTCAGTCTCCTGTTCGTGCTGTGCTCCAATCCCCTTTCATGACATTATCTCGAGAAACTACATCTAAGTCCTCCTTTGGCTTCACTGCCTTTTGTTCCAGTGATGTTGCTGTGTTACTGTGTGGGTGTAGGCAGGGGTAATGTGATGGTTCTGCCCCCTGGAGGATGCAGTCACAATCCCTCATCATCCTGCAATAACATCAACTGGGTTTCAGCAACTCGAGATAGAAACCATTTCCAGGATATGGGCATCACTGGCTCAGACCGTTTATTCCCCATCTCTAAATACGCTTTAGAAGATGGTAGTGCGCTGCTGTCTTGAACCATTCGCAGTCCATTTGGCGCAGATAGACCGACAATGCTGTGAGGGAGAGTATTGCAGGATTTTGGCCGAGTGATTCTTTAACTTTGGTTCTTCGAATGCTTATTAACATAATAACGATCTGCACATGATTTTGAGATTTCAGTCTGCAAATATTCATTACCTATCACCCTGTATAAAGGTTTAAATACAGATTAGAAATTCAGAACAGACAATTCTCGTTTCTCTGTAATATATTTTTCCCATTTCTCCAAAGCTGTAACCCTCCAGCCCACATACTCTCTTCCACCATTCTGCCTCTGCTGTCTCTAATGTATCCCCTCCCCATTCTCATGGAGTTACCGGTAAACAGATCCATGCCACCACTGTTCCTGTTCCTGGTTAGACTCTGCACCCTTTCTGGGTTCACTTCCCTTCCCTTCAGTTGCTGTAGTTCAATAATGTAACAGCAGAATGAAACAAAAGGAAACAGAAAGGGAGGTGGCAGATCCTGGACAGAAGAGGAACCTTCAGTCTGGGAGAATGGGTCAGATCCTTCTTTGTTTCCCATTGTTCGATTCCCAGTATTATGACAAGTTGGGGATGGAACTTGGTCCCATGTGGGTGTAGTGACTCTTTGACCACCAACCGATTAATACTACAAGCAGATACGTTCCTCCTCCAGCCAATCGCACTGTGAAATGTTTTCCGCTGGTTACTCAAAGCACATACTCGAAAACCCGCCCACATTCTGTACATGTGCAGTGCCGGGTTTCCCCACACACGTGTGGTCTCTTCCTCAGGGAGTTGTCGTCCCCATGAAGCACTGGAGCCCTGTCACTGGAAGGTGAATGGAAAGTGTGGGCTGGAGGATGTTGTGTATAGGATAACCATTCAGACACACAGGACATGTGGGTTGTTACTGGGTTTTACTGAGACATCTGGTTAGACAACCCAATTTCTGATGGAAGGAGCATAGATTCATCCAATGTTGGTGTGGAGAGGTTAATAAGGGGTAGCAGATTTTAAGCAGAGGTGGCTCAGAGGTGGTTGGCACAGCTGCCTCACAGCGGCAGGGACGTGGGTTTGATTCCAGTCTGAGGCGACTGTGTAGAGTTTACACGTTCTCTCCATGTGTACGTGGGTTTCTTCTGGGTGATCCAGTTTCCTACCACAGTATAAAGATGTGCAGGTTAAGTGGATTGCCCATGCTAAATTGCCCACAGTGTCCATACATTTGCAGGTTAGGCCATTAGCCATGGGAAACTCAGGGTTACTGGAATGGGTGGGTCTGAATGGGATGCTCATCAACGGGTTGGTGTGGAATCGATGGATGAATACCCTGTTTCTGCACTATAGGGACCCTATTCTGTTTTCATGAGGAAGAATGTACCTATCTCGATATGATTTTAATTTATGGAATTCCCAATTTAAAATGCAGTGCATGCCAGGACAATGAAAAAATTTAATGAAGAGATACAGATGCTTAATTTGCAATGCGTTGAAGGGTGAGAGAGAGCAGGCGAGAAAAATCCAGCTGAGACCGAGGTGAGCTCCATCATCACCGTATTAAATGGTGGAGCTGGTTCGAAGGGCTGCATTGCCTCTCCTGTGCCCAGTGCTTATCTTCTTACAGTAATAACTGGAAAGCTGAATCCAAAACTCACCACCTTCACCAAAAGAGATTTACAGAAAATGCAGGATAGTCAGGTGGATTAGCGTTCCAAACTTAAATGCTGAGAAAGCGTGCAGGAGACAATGATTTAGCAATTTTACACTCGGGGAGGCAGTGATTTATGGACTGAAACTGTGCAGTACATTCACACCGTCCAGAATACTCTGTTGTGATTATCTATCCTATACTTTATTACAAAGCCAAGGTCTCTGATAATGAAAACCAAAACACTCAGGAAACATCGCCTCATCTCGTAATCTGATAAAAGATTTGTGATAAGTCTGTTTGAATTTAGAACAAGATGGCAAGCGGGAAGATTAAATCCAATCCCAAGACCCTGTGCTTAAACAAAGGAGACTACAATAGAATGAGGTAGGAATTGGCTAATGCAGACTGGAAGCAAAGACTTTACGGTGGGACAGTTGACAGACAGTGGAGAAATATCAAAGCATTTATTTCAAACAGCTCAGCAATAATATATGCAAGTGAAAAGGGAGGACTGTAGGAAAAGTAGTAATCTGCCATGGGTGGCTAAGGAAATAAGGGAGTCTATCAACTCGAAATAGAAGGCATACAAATTGGCAAAGACCAGCGAGAAAATAGGAATTAAGAAAAAACTTTAAAGATCAACAGAACGCTTTATGGGATTGGGGATTGACAGTGATGAATAGCTATCCACAGGGTCAGACTAGCAGTTTACACTGCTAGAGGGGAACCTATTGTAGGGGGAATATATGACCTCTGTAATTGATGAAGAACTTAACTGAAGAAGTCTGTCACCGTAGAGATAATCCTGCTAAGTTAAAAATCACGCCGTGCTCTGAAAGCTAGTGCTTCCAAATAAACCTGTTGGACTGAAACCTTGTGTTGTGTGATTTATAACTTTGTCCACCCCACTCCACCACTGGCTCCTCCACATTTGAATCCTGACAGACAACCCCACTGAAACTGAAGCGCCTGTCAGGTACTTGAGTGAGCCAGCGGGGTGTTGGGGAGGGGTGTGTTGTTTAAACACAAAGTGCTGAATTGAACTAGACTTTTTAAACTGCCGTTACCATGTAGATAATCCTGATAAACAGCTTCCAATCAAAGCCACAAACCACACTAACATGGACTTGGCTTTGTCTCAGTAATTTTTCCAATCACACTGACATTTGAAATATTCACCCACGGATAGAACACACACTTTTCCATCCAGATAAAAAGGCCAATGGTATTCAGATCTGCACCGATCAAGTAACTATCAGATCTGAACATGAAGTTCAATTTTAATTTCTCATCCGCAAATCCACCCTTTCAGTATCCTACAACAGAGAAAACAACTCACCACGTTAATACAGGATGGAACTTCATAAGACAATGATAGGATTAAATTGTAGTTTTCTTGCTCGCTCAAAGATTTAAATCTCAGTCTCACACTTTTTCTCTTCTGTTAACTGAGGACCAAACCAATCTCCTCACTTCTTTCCTCCACACAGAGTTCTCACCCTCTCTCTCCTCTCTTTGAATTCAGTTTCCTCGCTCCTGTTTGCAGACTAAGAAACAACTCAAATGAGTCCGACTTGCAGGCTCCCGGTGTTGTGAATCCTCCCCCCACCATCTCAGGGTTTCCTTCCTGGTCAGAACCACGTTGGGGAAAAATCAATCTGGAGCCTCTTATTTGTGTTCCCCACCCCACCCTCTGATGAGAACCATCTTGAACACACTGGCCAAATCATATCTAGTTGAACTATAATGAACCGAATTAGAACTCCAAACGCAGCCCTATCCTTGACTTTTTCCATAATAATCATGAATCTTCACAAGAATTCTGATAACTTTCTGCAAATTGCTCCCCCATTGAGACTTCGACGACTTGTCTCGATACCAAGTGAGGGGTCATTCCCCGGGTCCTGTTTTCAGAGGGAGGAAGGGAGGGAGCTGCCAATGACAGATTAATCCCACACACCCACAGCCTCTCTCCCTGGCACTGACCGGACTGCACAGCGCCAAGAATTGGCCAGCACTTTGCCCGTGCCCTGGTCTCCCCTCCGACAGCATATGCTCTAGTTCACACAGGAGGCTGGGTGGTTGACAGCAGCTGCTGCCTAATAGAGTGGAGGTGGCGGGGCTGGACGACGAGGACAATGGGATTGTAAACAATGAACGAATGTGGAGGACACTGGGGGATGGGCAGGTCACTAAGGGACAGGATCAGTGCAGCAGCAGGAGGGGATCCTAGGCAAACTGAGCAATGGGAGAGTCTGACAGGAGAGAAACGACAGGAAGGTTCTGTTCGGAAGCAGGGACAGCTGGGAGACAGTATGGCCTGGAGGCTTGGGCATGTTTTCTAATCAGCCTCTTCAAAGATGCTGTTACTCAACTCTGAACCCAATCCTCCTGATCCAGAGGTCAGGACATATCCACCATTTCCTGGTGGGCTAGTGGAAAGAAGGGAAGATTTTCTCAATCTCACTCAACTGGAAACTCCATGAGCTCCTCACACTTATTGTCTACGGTGGGGATGGAGGAGACAGAGCAGATGGGTGTGGGTGAGGGTTATAAGAACTGCTTTTCAAATGGAACTAACCCGTGCTGGTGATATTAATAAGAGTCAATGCACAGTCACTGACACAAAGCTAGTGTATGTGAACTTTATCGAGAATATTTAACACCGATAACCTAGTAACACCTGCGCAGACACCAATGTACAGAGGTAAGTCCAGTAAATTAATAACAGCTTTGCGCCTAGAAGATCATGTCTCATGAACTGGACTGAGTTTACTGAAGCAGTAACAAAGAGGATTGCTAAGCGACGAGCAGTGGACATGATCGACATGGACTTAAGTAATGCATTCAACAAGGTTCCTCATGGAAGACTGGTTAGCAATGTTATATCTCATAGAATACAGGGAGAACTCACCATTTGAATGCAGAACTAGATCAAAGGTAGAAGACACAGGGTGGTGCCGGAGGAATGCTTTTCAGGCTGGAGGCCTGTGACCAGTGGAGTGCCACAGGGATTGGTGCTGGATCCACTACTTTTCGTCATTTATATCAATGATTTGAATGTGAACATAAGAGGTATTGTTAGTAAGTTTGCAGATGACACTAAAATTGGAGGTATGGTGGAAAGTGAAAAAGGTTACCTCAAAGTACAAGGGGATTTAAATCAGATAGAATATATAACATAGAAAAATACAGCGTAGAACAGGCCCTTCGACCCTCGATGTTGCGCCGACCTGTGGACTTTTCTCAGCTCGTCCCCCTACACTATCCCAAAATCATCCATGAGCTTACCTAAGGATTGTTTAAATCTCCCTAATGTGGCTAAGGTGACTACCTTAGCAGGTAGGATAGTGAAGACGACAGTTGATCTGGTTTCCTTTACTGGTCAGTGAATTGAGTTTCGGGTTGGGAGGTCATATTGCGGCTGTACAGGACATTGATTCGGCAACATTTGGAACATGACATGCAATTCTGGTCTCATTCCGGTCGGAAGGTTGTTCTCAAACTTGAAAGGGATCAGAAAATAATTACAAGGATATTGCCAGTGTTGGATAGGATATTTTCGTTGGGGCATCGGAGGCTGAGAGGTGACATTATAGAGATTAAAATAATCAGGCCAGACATGGGTAGGATAAATAGCCAAGGTCTTTTCCCTGTGATTGGGGAGTACAGAACTAGGGGATAGGGACGGGGGCTGGGCAGAGGGTGGGGGAGTGGACAGAGGGTGTGGGGTTAGAGAGGGGTGGCACAGAAACGGGTGGGG
The DNA here is from genome assembly GCF_037043375.1 of Chiloscyllium plagiosum. Classification (NCBI taxonomy): domain Eukaryota; kingdom Metazoa; phylum Chordata; class Chondrichthyes; order Orectolobiformes; family Hemiscylliidae; genus Chiloscyllium; species Chiloscyllium plagiosum. Next base: position 50,190,818 of record NW_028270167.1, read on the forward strand.
GGAGAGAAGAGGGGAACAGATTGGGGGACATGCAGGGGGAGACGAGGGGGGAAACAGAGCGGATAAACAGAGGGGGAAACAGAGGGGGTAAACAGAGGGGGGAACAGAGGGGGGAAACAGAGGGGGGAAACAGAGGGGGGAAACAGAGGGGGGAAACGGGAGTGGGAGGGGTAACAAAGAGACGGGGGAACTGAGAGAGGGAGAACGGAGAGGGGGAAGAGAGGGGGGAACAGAGAGGGGAAAGGAGAGTGGGAAACAGAGAGGTGGAACACAGAGAGAGAGGACACAAAGAGAGGGGGGACACAGAGAGGGAGACAGAGAGAGGGGGGCACAGAGAGGGTGATACAGAGAGGGGGGACACTGTTATTTTATAGATCTACAACTCCATCCTGTTCCTGTTTTCTCCTCCTCACCTTCAATCCCTCTGAAGGGCTCAGAACAATTGCATAGTTACTGGAAAGTAGAGTTTCAGGGAGATCACGTGCTGATGGTGGCATTGGGACGCTGACCTTTATTGGTCTGTGCACTGATCAATAAAGAGACCCGGGTTCGATTCCACTCTGTGTGGTGATTGCATTTCTCCCTCTGTGCATCTCCGTGGTGTTCCTCTGGGTGCTGTGGTTTCCTCCCACAATCCAAAGTCGTGCGAGTTAGGGGGATTAGCGATGGAAAAAATGCTAGGTTACATAGTTCAGGTGGGATGCTCTTCCGATGTTTGGTATGGCATCATGGGCCGAATGGCCTGCTTCCAAACTGTAGGGATTATGTCACTGAGTACCGGAGTTAGGAGATCATGCTGTGGCTGCATAGGGTATTGGTGAGGCCAGTTTCAGAATACTGCATTCAATTGTAGTCTCCCTCATTTCGGAAAGATGTTTCCAGGATAGGACACAACCTCATAATGGTAGGTTCCTGGGATGTGCTGACGAAAAAATAGACCATGCAGTGTGGGTTGTTAGATCTTTGGAAGTGGGGTTAAATGTAGACAGGGTCGAGTTTAGACTGGTGTTGGAAAAGCACAGCAGGTTAGGTAGCATCCAAGGAGCAGGAAAATCGACGTTTTGGGCAAAAGCCTTTCATAAGGAATAGAGGTAGGGTGCCTGCAGAGTGGAGAGATAAATGAGAGGGGATGGGGGTCTGGAGAAAGTAGCATAGAGTACAATAGGTGAATGGGAGTGGGGATGTAGATTAATAGGCCAGAGAGGAGGGTGGGGAAGTTAGCAAAGAGTACAATAGGAGAATGGGGGTGGGGGGGGGGGTGTGGGGATGGATGTAATAGGTTAGAGAGGAGGGTCAGGTAGAGAGGTGGAAAGGAAGATAGGCAGGTAGGACAGGTCATGAGGGCGGTGCTGAGTTGGAAGACTGGAACTGGGGTGAGGTGGCTGAAGGGGAAATGAGGAAACTGATGAAATCCACATTGATTCCATGGGGTTGACGTGTTCCGAGGCAGAAGATGAGGCATTCTTCCTCTAGGCGTCAGGTGGTGAGGGAGCGGAGGTGGAGGAGGCGCAGGACCTGCGTGTCCTCGGCAGAGTGAGTGGAAGGGTTGAAATGTTGGGCAACAGGGCGGTGGGGTTGATCAGTGCGGGTGTCCCGGAGATGTTCCCTAAAGTGCTCTAGTAGGAAGCATCCTGTCTCCCCAATGTAGAGGAGACTGCATCAGGAGCAACGGATACAATAAATGATATAGATAGATGTGCAGGTGAAACTTTGATGGATGTGGAAGGGTCCTTTGAGGCCTTGGATGGAGGTGAGGGAGGAGGTTTGGGCGCAGGTTATGCAATTCCTGCAGTGGTAGGGGAAGGTACCAGGATGGGAGGGTGGGTTGTAGGGGGGCGTGGACCTGACCAGGTAGTCACGGAGGGAACGGTCTTTGCGGAAAGTGGAAATGAGTGGGTAGGGAAATATATCCCTGGTGGTAGGGGCAGTTTGGAGTTGGCGGAAATATTGTTGCATGTTGTGGTTTATGCGAAGGTTGGTAGGGTGGAATATGAGCACCGGGGGGGTTCTGTCCTTGTTACGGTTGGAGGGTTGGGACTTGAGAGCAGAGGTGCAGGATGTGGACGAGATGCATTGGAGGGCATCTTTAAACATGTGGGAAGGGAAATTGCGGTCGCTAAAGGAGGCGGCGATCTGGTGTGTTCTGTGGTGGAACTGGTCCTCATGGGAGCAGATATGGCGAAGGTGGAGGAATTGGGAATACGGGATGGCATTTTTGCAGGAGGTAGAGTGGGAAGAGGTTTAATCCAGGTAGCTGTGGGAGTCGGTGGGTTTGTAAAATGTGTCAGTGTCAAGTCGGTCGTCATTAATGGAGATGGAGATGTCCAGGAAGGGGAAGGTGGTGTCAGAGATGGTCCAGGTGAATTTAAGATCGGATGGCAATGTGTTGGTGAAGTTGATTAACTGCCCAACATCCTCGCGGGAGCAGGAGGTGGTGCCAATGCAGTCATCAATGTAACGGAGGAAGAGGTGGGTAGTGGTGCCGGTGTAATTACAGAAGATTGACTGTTCTACGTAGCCAACAAAGACAGGCATAGCTGGGGCCCATACGTGTGCAAATGTCTACCCTTTTGGTCTGGAGGAAGTGGGAGGAATCAAAGGAGAAATTGCTAAGGGTGAGGACCAGTTCAGCCAAACGAAAGAGTGTCGGTGGAAGGGTACTGTTGGGGACGTCGGGAGAGGAAGAAATGGAGGGATTGGAGCCCTGGTCATGGCGGATGTAGGTGTAGATGTATTGGATTTCCATGGTGAAGATGAGGCATTGGGAGTCAGGGAAACAGAAATCCTGGAGGTACTCTAGGGCGTGGGTGGTATCTCGAACATATATGGCAAGTTCCAGGATTGGGGGGGTGAGGACAGTGTCAAGGTAAGTGGAGATGAGTTCGGAGGGGCAATAGCATGCTGAAACAATGAGTCAGCCAGGGTGGTCAGGCTTGTGGATCTTGGCAAGGAGGTAGAACATGATGTGATGAGGTTCTGTATGGGCATGGATTTGATGGTTTGGTGATGGGGGTGGGGGTCATGGTCGAGGGGTCGGTAGGAGGAGGTGTCTTCGAGTTGGCCCCTGGCTTCAGCGGTGTAGCGGTCAGTGCGCCAGACTACCACTGCACCCCTTTATCTGCTGGTTTGATAGTGAGGTTGGGATTGGAGCAGAGGGAGTGGGGGGTTGCGTGTTGTGAGGGTGAGAGGTTGGAGTGGGGGAGTGGGGTTGACAGGTTGAGGTGGTTAATGTCCTAGCTGCAGTTGGAAATGAAGACGTCGAGGGCGGGTAATAGGCCAACATGGAGTGTCCAGGTAAATGGAGTGTGCTGGAGATAGGCGAAGTGGTCCATGGAAGGTGGGTGGGCGGGAGGCCTGATTGTAAAAGTAAGCTCAGAGACGGCGGAAGAAGTGTTCGACGTCTCGGCTTGTAATAAATTCATTGATGCGTGGACGGAGGGGGAAAAAGGTGAGGATGTATACAGGTCAGTGAGGTGGTGTTTGGTATGCTAGCTGTTACTGGGCAGTGTATTGAGTATAAGAGTTGGGAGATCATGTTTCAGCCGTATAATGTATTAGCTCGGCCACTTTTAGACTGCTTTCACTTCCAATCTCCCTGCTATAGGATGGATGTTGGGAAACTTAAACGAGTTCAGAAAAGATTTACAACGGTGTTGCCAGGATTGGAACATTTGAACCATAGGGAGGGGCTGAGCATATTTTCCCTGGAGCAGTGGACGCTGTGGGATAGCATTACAGAACTTTATAAAATTGTGAGGAGCAATGACAGGGTGACTCGTCACAGTTTCTTTATTCCCAGGGTAGGGGAGTCCAAAAGCAGAGGGCATAGGTTTGACGTGAGAGGAGAAAGACTTCAAGGGGACCGTAGGGACAACCTGCTCCACACAGACAAAGGTTGGTGCATGTTTAGAATGGGCTGGTTGGCATGGACGAGTAGGACTGAAGGGTCTGTTTCCATTCTATACATCCCTGAGTCTGTTTTTCTGAACTTGAAGGGTTTCAGAAAATATCTACAACGTTGTTGTTAGGATTATGGAGTTAAAGAGAGAGGTTGACTAGGCCGGGGCTTTTTTTTAAGATTAGATTACTTACAGTGTGGAAGTACGCCCCTCGGCCAAAGACGTCAATACCAACCCATTCCACTAACCCTACAGGCAATTTAGCATGGCCAATTCACTTAACCTGCACATTTCTGGACTGTGGGAGGAAACCGAAGCACACAGAGTAAACACACACAGACACGGGGAGAATGTGCAAACTCCACACAGTTTGTTGGCTGAGGCGGGAAATGAACCCGGGTTTCTAGCGCTGTGAGGCAGCAGACCTAACAACTGTGGCAAGCTGTGGCGCTTCAGAGACTGCAGGATTACCTTATAGAGGAGCTTCACCTTCTCCTTGTCTCACATCGCTCTGTTTACACCCAACTCCAAAACACTCTCATTGAGTCAAGTAGCACTCACAGTGCTGCCCTGTCATTTCCATCGTCTGTTCACACCGACACTGCCCTCAGCCTCCTGTATAGAAGGTCAGGCATGATCGGAGGAGCTGGAAAGTTGACATTTTGGCTCAGGACCCTTTGTCAGTCCTGATGTAATAGTCTTGACCCGAAACGTTGACTTTCCAACCCCATCGTATTTATGCTGGTCATCTAGCATCTATTTATTCGAGTTCCACGTTCTGGCACTCAGCATGTAATCGATATTGTAGTGCCTGGTGTGATCATCTCAGCACTTCTTCAAGGGTGCAATGTTTCCTGAAAATGGCACCATTTTAGATGCTGTGGACCTGCTGATGATCTCCAGCAAATTTCGTATTTATTGTAGATTTCCACCATTTTGCTGAAGCACTTAGAGAAAGAGAGCTGTCGAGCTCCATATTTTGTTGACTCTGATTCCTGGGATGTCAGGACTGATGGATGAAGAAAGACTCAATTCTTGTTTAATCCTCCCTCCCTTTGGCTTTCTGAGCTGGTGACTACATCACTGATATCCTACCTCCCATTCCCTGACTTGAATCTGACCCATCTAAGCCTACACTTTAGTTCACATCCCCCTGCCAGATAGATAAAACCTCACCAATAGGACTGGCACCAGGAGATTTCTCCCAGCCCTACCCAGGGGGAGCCGGTCAGGCTTGTACAGGTGCCACCTAATCCAGAAACTGTCCCAATGCCTGAAGATTCTGAACCCTTCTCTGGTACACCATTTCTCTAGCCACACATCCAGTTGATCCACCCTCTTGTCCCTGCTCTCAACAGCACGTGACTATTAAATCCCCTGTCACGATAGCCCTGCCACTCTCATTCCTCCTCTTCTGTGCAGCAGAGTTCTCTGTGGTGTCATGACCCTGGCAGGTATTGATTTCCCGAGTGGCCACCCTACCCATTACCGCCCTCTACAGAATCCCAAGCGGTGTACAGTATCTGTTTGAGAGGGGCATAACCATTGGGGAGTCCTGCACTCTCTTCCTGAGCCTTTTACTTGATCTGATGGTCATCCATTCCCTTTCTGCCTGTGTAACCCTCGCCTGAAGTGTGACTAACTCACCAAATGTGCTGTCCATAACATTCTCAGTATCGCAGATGCTCCATAGTGAGGCCACTCACAGCTCCACCTCTGACAAGCAGTTTCCCAGAAGCTGCAGATGGACGCACTTCCGGCGCACATAGCCGTCAGGGATACTGGAAGCATCCCATATTTCCCACATGGTGCAAGTGGAGCACGCCACTGGTCTGGGGGCTACTGTCACAACATCTCTCTTGATTCAGCTAGTTACTCCCTTTAAGAGAATTCAAATGAGCTATCAATCTTCCTTAACTTCAAACATTTCCATTATAATCAAAAGCCCCGATCTTTACTTAAGCTGATATGTTACATTTTAAAAACTGTTCGAAAATGCTCCATGGCATCGCTTACAAACTGTCTGCTCCCATTGGGGCAATGTGAATTTCTCAATGGCCTGGACTAAAACTGAGTTTCAGCCTCACCTTCTCCTTGTCTCAAATCACTCTGTTTGCACCCAAGTCCAAAACACTCTCATTGAGTCAAGCAGCACTCACAGTGCAGCCCTGTCATTTCCATCGTCTGCTCACACCTACACTGCCCTCAGCCTCCTATAGTGTTGCAATGTATCTCAATCGGAGCTCAGGAACAGCATCTCATCTTTCAATTCTGCCCTTTGTATCCTCAGAGTCAACATGGCGCAGTTTCTAAATGAATGGACAGTTGTCAGAATCTGGAACATTACACCTGAAAAGGTGCTGGAATTTGAGTCCATAAGGAATTTTAATGGGTAGTTTTCAGGGATTTGAAAATAAGGGGTTTACAGGTTAACATCATGAAGTAAGTGGCTGGGTCTAAATCTGAATGTTCCTACAAAGAGACGAGGTGTACTTTGGATAACTCTGTGCTCCCTCTCAGGGCAATATCTCCTTCCTCAACTGCAGGGCCCAGAACAGAACACATACCCCAAGGTGATCCAACCAGGAACATGAACAACATTTTGCAATTTGCTTGACAAACAAATATGAGATACTTTCCCACAGACAGAACAGACAAACCTTTCTTTTTCCACAGGTAAATGACAATAATATTCAGATCCTGATGACTCCGCTGACTGTAGAAACTTGCTTTTGAGATCCCGGACTCAATTATTCTCAATTAATATCCTATAAATAGAATTCACAAAAGAAAACTCAGTAAGTGCAGGGTGAATGGTAAAGACAAATATTTCTCTGGTATGTGTTTGATGTGTAAATGTTCCTCTTCAAATCGCCCCCCCCCCCCCCCCCCCCCACCCAGGAAGAGGACATGCGCATGTGCTTCGCTCTACCTTGTCCCCAGTATTACGGTGACCATAACCCAGGACATATCACTGCCTGAGGGCCGCAGACATTTTCCAATTTGTTGTAAATGTGGGACCAAGAGTTTCTGATTCAGGAATAATGACCTGCACAGCGTGTAATTAAACACTCCCAGTCTAAACTGAATTATTTCATCCGGTTTCCGCTGCCACTCTCCCTTTTCCAGTTTTCGCCTCCTGCACACACCAAGGGTCATTCCGGATCCAGTGATCATTCCTCAGAACCGATGGCAACTGGGAAAGTTAGAATCCCTACAGTGTGGAAACAGGACCTTCGGTCCAACAAGTCCACACCCACCCTGTGAAGAGCATCCCACCCAAACCCATTTCCTGACCCTATTATTCTACATTTCCCCTGACTAATGCACCTACCTACACATCCCGGAACACGACGAGAAATTTAGATTGGCCAATTCACCTATCCTGCACATCTTTGGACTGCAGCAGATAGGAGATAAAGAGCGAATAATAGGTGGGGACAGAACCCAATGGAACATTTGGAAAGACAAAGAAGTGGATAACAATCTGGCTGGGAGGGTGCATAGCTGTTAATGGAGGGGACATTAATGTGTCAGCATCTCAGTGGAGGTGGTGGAAATGGTGGCTGATGATCTCCGTTCTGCTGCAAAAATACCCTGAGCTTCCAGTTTCCTGCTACGTTAACACACGAGCCTGTTCCCTGGCCAACATCTCTGTTTCATGCTTACTGCAGTGTTCTAGTTAAGCTTGATGCAATCTGGCAGAACACCCGAGAACATACCAAATGGCCTCCTATTTCAAAGACTGCAATTTTCCCTCCCATGTTGTCAACAATACACTCCAGTGTATCTCCTCGACTTCCCACAACTCTGCCGTTGAAGTACACCCCTCCAACCCCAGCAAGGATAGTACCCTCAGTCCTCACCTTCCACCCAAATACAACTCATTATCCTCTGCCATTTCCACCAACTACAATCAGACCCCACCACCAGAGAAACATTTCCATCCCCATCCCTTTCAGCATTCTGCAGAGACCATTCCCTCTGCGACTTGCTCGTTAGATCCACGCTACCGACCAACCCACCCTCTGCTCATGGTACCTTCGCTTGCGACTGCAAGAGTTGTAAAACCTGTGCCCACACCTCCCCACTCATCTCCATCCAAGGCAGCAAAGGATTCTTCGACATCCAGCAGAGACATTCCTGCACATCCAAACACTTCACCTATTGTGTCCTTTGCTCTCTCCCCTGCACTGGGGAGACAGGACGCAAACTTGCAGAATATTTCAAGGAACCTTTCTGGGACACATGCATCAACCAACCCGAGTGACGTGTGGTCAACCACTTTAACTCCCCAATCCATTCCACCAAGGACATGCAAGTCCTAGGCTACCTCCAATGCCAAATCCGAGCCACCCGACGTCTGGAGGATAAGGCACCTCATCTTCCACCTTGGGACCCTTCAACCACACGGCATCAAAGTTTCCTCATCTCCCCTCCCCCACTTTATCTCAGATCCAACCCTCCAACTTCGCACTGGCCTCCTGAACTGTCCCACCTGTCCATCTTCCTTCCCAATTATCCAGTCCACCCTCTCACCATTAGCCCCACCTGCATCTACCTATTCCCTTGCCAGCTACCTTCGCCCCCAACTCCACACATTCCTTCTACTTATCTCTCAGCCCTCTTCTCCATCCCCCACATTTCTGATGAAGGGCGTATGCCTAAAACATCAATTCTCCTGCTCCTTGGATGCTGCCTCACCTGCTGTGCTTTTCCAGCACCACACTTTAATGTAAGCTGGAAGAAGAACACCTCATCATCCACTTGGGGACCCTGCAACCCTCTGGTGTCAATATCAAATTCAATAATTTTAGGTCCTGAACTCTCTCACGTACTAGCGCCTTAGCCCTCACCCCACAGACCAGTCCTTGTTATTACATAGCCTGCCAATACCCACTACATATGGTTATCCACTAACAGTCCCCATAAACAGCTATTCACCCTCCCCCAGCCAAATCGTTATCCATTCCTTTGTTCAACTGCTTCCATCTCTTTTATTGGACTCTATCCCCACCTATCATTTACTCCTTAACCCCTACCTTCTGCATATAAACTGACAATTGTTTCTCAGTTACATCAGTTCTCAGAAAGGGTCATAGGAACCAAAATGTTAACTGTGATTTCACTCACAGATGGTGCCAGTCCTGCATTGATTTACCAGTACCTTTTGGTTGCTGTATGATTTACAGCACCTGCAGTTCTTTTGATTCTAATTTTCCCAGAAATTCTAATTCAGGTCGAGCAGCCTACGCTGTATGTTTATTAACCCTCCCACTCTCTCCCACTCCCTTCACACTCACTGAGTTCCCCCTCACAGTGACACTGCGCCTGCACAGCTGGGCATGTATGGGCGTGCTGGACCCAGCTCCTCAATCACTCCCATTGGCTAGACGATCACGCCAACTCTCCTATTGGTCTGAAGCTGCCGTCAATCAGCCGGGCCCCATTGTGACATGGTGTTGGGCTCCGCCCAGGAGCATTGGAGGATGAGGGTGTCCTCATAGAGGTTTATAAAATCATGAGGAACATGAATGGGATAATTAGACAAGGTATTTTCCCTGACGTGGGGTGTGGGTGGGGTGGGGGGGGGGCGGGGTGGGGGAAGAGTCCAGAACGAGACAGCATAGGTTTAAGATGTGAGCGTAAAGATTTAAAAGGGACCAGAGGGTCAACTTTTTTCACACTGAGATTGGTGCGTGTATGGAATCTTCGGTCAGGGGAAATGGTGGAGGCTGGTACAATAATGCCATTTGGCATCAGGATTGGTATATTAATAGGAAGGGTGGAGAAGAATATGTGCTAAGTGTTGGAAAATGGGACTAGATTAGTGTAGGATAATTGGTCAGCGTGGACGAGTTTAACCAAACGGTTTGTTTTCGTGCTGTACATCTGTATGCATCTGCCCTGGGATGAGCTTCAACATTCAAAGTGAATGAGACAGTATCACAGAGCGCAGGGTCTGGGGGCTATTCATCCCATTGGGCTGTACTCTCTCACTCTGGAGATGGCGCCAGTCAGTCCCAACTCACCTCCCATTTGCCTGTGGCCCTCCAAAGTCTTCCTTAAAAACGTTAAATTCCAAATTTGTTTTGACAATAACTATGGAATCTGCATCCAGCCTCAGTTCAAACTGTTCCAAATGCTCAGAACTTAGTGAGTAAAATAATCTTTACAATTTTACACTGCATTATTTGCCAGGTACCTGAAAGTAGTTACTAAAAATTATGACGTTAATACTTTCTCAGTCTGTCTCTCTGCAAGTTAAATATCCTGGAAACAAATCTGCTCCTCGTTGAAATCACAACTTAACCTTCTCAGCTCCAAGGAGAATTGTCTGACCTTCTGCTGCCTCTTCATAAAAGAGAAACCAATCTTAATTTTAATTTATTAGTATCATAGAGATGTACAGCACATAAACAGACCCTTCGGTCCAACTTGTCCATGCCGACCAGATATCCTAAATTAATCTCGTCCCATATGCCAGTACTTGGCCCATATCCTTCCAAACCTTTGCTAATCACATACAACATTTCAAAGTCATAATTGGGTAATTATACCAGCCTCTACATTTTCTCTGGCAGCTCATTCCCTTCACATATCACGTTCAGCTTGAAAACATTGCCTCTTAAATCTCTTTTACATCTGTTCCCTCACACATTAAGCCTGTGCCCCCTAGTTTTGGACTCACCTCACCAGGGAATAAGACCCTGACTGTTTACCCTATCCATGCCCCTCACGATTGTATCAACCACTAACGTCATCTCTCAGCATCGGATGCTCCAGAGACAACAGCCCCAGCCTATTCAGCCTCTGTCTATATAGCTCAAAATCTCAACTCTGGCAACATCTTTGTACATCTTTTCTGAACCCTCTCAAGTTTTACAATATCCATCCTTCAGCGGGGAGACCAGGACTGAAAGCAGAATTCCAGAAGTGGCAGAATCAATGTCCTATACAACCACAAAATGATGTCACAACTCCTATACTCAATGCAATGACCAATAAAGGCAAGTACACCAAACACCTTATTCACTACGCTGCCTATCTCTGATTCCACTTTCAAAGAACTATGAACCTGCACTCCAAGGTCTCTTTGTTCAGTAACACTCCCGAGGGCCTTCCCATACAGTGCATAAGTCACGCCCTGATTTGTTTTTCCAAAATGCAGAACCTCACATTTATCTGAATTAAACTCCATCTGCCACTCCTCAGCCCATTTGATTGAAGTCCCATTGTACTTTGAGGTAACCTTCTTCGCCATCCACTGCATCTCCAAATTTAGCGTCTACTGTAAACCGACTAACCATTCCTCCTATATCCACATAAAAATCAATATATAAATGATGAAAAGCAGTGGACCCAGCACTGATCCTTCCAGCATATTGCTCATCACAGGCCTACAGTGCGAAAAGCAACCACCCACCATTATTCTCTGTCTCCAAGCTTCTAAACAATTTTGTATCCAAATAGCTAGTTCTCCCTGTATCCCATGTTGTCTAACTTGCTGACCATTCTGTTATGTGGAACCTTGTTGAACATCTTTCCGAAGTCCAAGTTAGTCATTTATGTACAAAGCCATGCTGACTATCCCTAATCATTTCTTACCTTTCCAATTACATGCAAATCCTGTCCTTTTGAATGCCTTCCAAAAACTTGCCTGCCACTGACTTCAGCCGCACCGCTCTATACTTAACTCTCTTTTCCTTACCACCTTTCCCAAATAATGGCACCTGTCTTGCAGCACCCCACCTGAGGCGATCGATGATACAAATATCGCAACGAGGGGCTCAGCAATCACGTTCCTAGCTTCCCACAAAGTTCTGGGATACACCTGATCAGGTACCAGAGATATTCAGCTTTATGTATTATAGGATATCCAGTACCTCCTCCTCTGTAATATGGACACCGGTCAAGTTATCACTATTGATTTCTCCAATCTCTCTAGCTTCCATATCGTCTTGCAGTAAAAGCTGACATGAAATCCTCGGATAGTATCTCTCCCATCTCCTGTGGTTCCACAGACACCCTTGCACGTCTTTGCGGTTCCTTATTCTCTGCCTGGATGCTCTTTTGTCCTTCGTGTACTTGTAGAATCTCTTTGGATTCTCCTTAAACATGTTTTCCTAAGCTATCTCATGCCCTTTTTGTGCCCTCCTAGTATACTCCTACTGCATCATACACCTCCAGGTATTCACACAAACCCAGCGTCTGTACCTGTCATATCCCTCATTTATTTTCTCTGCCAGAGCCTCAATTTCTCTTGACAGGCAGCATTCTCTACACCGACCGGCCTTGGCCTTAACAGGAACATACTGTCTGTGTACTCACATTGTCTCCATAGGCCTGAAAAATGAGACAATTTGAATAAGTAATCAGTAAAGCAGCAATGTTGGGAAAGATAATAGCCTAAAGGTAGATGCATCTCCTGGCCATGATGGAATGTATCCCGGGGGGCTATAAGAGACGGTGAATGGAATAGTGTCCTTCACTGCTAGAGGGATGGTTGTGCTGAATCTGTATAGGGTGCCAGTGAGGCCACACCTCGAATACTGCGTACAGGTTTGGTCTCCTTACGTCAGCAAGAATGGACTGGCACTGGAGGGAGTGCAGAGGAGGTTCACTAGATTCAGCTTGGAGTTGAGAGGGTTGGCGTATGTGAAGAGATTGAGTAGACTTGGACTATATTCTTTGGGATTTAGAAGAATGCGAGGTTGCATCGGAAAATAATAAATTTAAGAAGGGAATAGATAAGATTGAAGCAGGGAGTTCATTTCCACCGGGGCGGGTGAAACTAGACAACACAGCGTCAAAATAATTGGGAGTCGACTTAGAACTGAGTTGAGGAGGAATTTCTACAGCTAAATGGTTCTGAATCTATGTAATTCCCTGCTGAGTGAAGCAGTTGAGGTTTTCATCTTGAATGTCTTTAAGGCAAAAGCAGATTTGTGAAATGGAAAGGAATTCAGGGTTCTGGTGAAGGAGTAGGAAAGTGGAGCTGAGGACATGATAGGATCAACCCTGATTTTATTGAATGGCAGAGCATGCTTGAGGGGCCAGATGGCCTCCTCCCGCTGCTATTCCGTATATTCTTATGTTCCCACTTTCCAGCCGTTCCTTTACCTGGGAATAGCAAAGAAATATTGAAAGTTCTCGCCTTGTGCCGTCAAAATTCGCCTTTTTCCAATTTAAAACACCAACTTTTAGGTCTGGTCTATATTTTCTGTAACTGTTTTAAATCTAGTAGAATTATCAGAGAATCCTGACAGTGTGGAAGTAGACCATTCGACCCATCACATCTACAATGACTCTGACAGCCTCCCACCTTACCCCTGTAACACTGCATTTCCCATGGCTCATCGACCGAACCTGCACATCCCTGAACACTATTGGCAATTCAGCCTGGATAATCCACCCACCCGGCACACTCCTGAACACTATGGACAATTCAGCCTGGATAATCCACCCAACCTGCACATCCCTGAACACTGTGGGTAATTCAGCCTGGATAATCCAGACAACCTGCACATCCCTGAACACTGTGGGCAATTCAGCCTGGATAATCCAGCCAACCTGTACACCCCTGAACACTATGGGCAATTCAGTCTGGATAATCCACCCAACCTGCACATCCCTGAACTCTATGGGCAATTCAGCCTGGATAATCCACCCAACCTGCACATCCCTGAACTCTGTGGGCAATTCAGCCTGGATAATCCACCCAACCTGCACATCCCTGAACACAATGGGCAATTCAGTCTGGATAATCCACCCTAACCTGCATATTCCTGAACAGCATTGTCAATTTAGCCTGGATAATCCACTCAACCTGCACATCTTTGGACTGTGGGAGAATTCCAGCGCACCCAGATGAAATCCACACAGACAACTCCAAAAAAGTGATCATCCCTTTTTTATTTCCCAGTTCCACCCAAATAACTTCACCGGACGTACTCCAGGAATATTCTCCCTAAGCACAACCATAATCAAAGATACCACTCTGCCTCCTCTCGTCTCCCTTTCTGTCCTTCCATAGCATCTATATCCTGGAATATTAAGCTGCCAGCCCTATCTATCCTTGAGCCACGTTTCTGTAACACCCATGATATCCCAGTCCCATGTTCAAAACCATATCCGAAGCTCACCTACTTTCCCTGTCAAGCTCTGGCATTGAAATAAATGCAGTGCATTGCTATCGAAAGGACAGACCGATGGGCAGATGGGGGATGGTGGCCCTGTTGGTGAGGGATAATATTCAGCCCCTTGCAAAGGCGGGCGCGTGGGGGCGGGCGCGGGGGGGCGACATAGAATCAGGAGATGTCGTGTCAGTATGGATAGAGCTGAGAAATTGGAAGGGTAGAAAGACCCGAATGGGAGTTATCTACTTGCCCCCAGACAGTAGTCTAGACGTAGCTTGTAATTCGAAGAAGGAGTTGAAATTGGCCAGTTGCAAATGTATTACGACAGTTGTTATGGGGAATTTCAACATGCAGGTGGACTGCGAGAATCAGGATGGTACTGGACTCCAAGAAATGGAGTTTATGGAGTGTCTCCGAGATAGATTCTTAGAACAGCTTGTACTGGAGCCTACCAGGGAGAAGGCAATACTGGATTTGGTGTTGTGTAACAACCGGATTTGAACTGGGACCTCGAAGTAAAGGAGCAATTAGGAGGTAGTGACCATAATATGATCAGTTTTAATCTGCAACTTGAAAGGGAGAAGGGCGAATCACAAGTGTCAGTATTGCAGTTGAACAAAGGGAACTATGGAGCTGGTCAATGATCCATGGATCAATCGCCTGGCAGGGATGGCAGGGGAACAATAATGGCATATATTTCTGGATACTATGCAAAAGGTGCATGATCAGTTCACTCCAAAGAGGAAGAAAGATCCTAAGGGGAGGCAGGAAGTTAAGGACAATATGAAGATAAAAGGTAAGAATAACACGGCAAAGATGAGCGGGAAGCCGGAGGACTGGGCAAACTTTAAAGACCAACCGAGGATAACGAGAAAGGCAATACGTGGTGAGAACATGACGTACAAAGGCAAACTGGCCAAAAATATAAAGGAGGATAGTAAAAGCTTTTTCAGGTCTATGAAAAGAAAAAGAATTGTTAAGACTAAAATTTGTCCCTTGAAGACAGAAACGGGTGAATTTATTACGGGGAAGAAGGAAATGGCAGAAGAGTCGAATTGGTACTTTGGATCTCTCTTCACTGGGGAAGACACAATCAATCTCCCAGATGTAATAATGGCTAAAGGACCTAGGGTAATGGATGAACTGAAGGAAATGTATCTTAGGCAGGAAATGGTGTTGGATAGACTGTAAGGTCTGATGGTAACTAGTCCCTGGAACCTGATGGTTTGCATCCTATGGTACTTAAGGAGGTGGTTCTGGAAATCATGGACGCATTGGTAATCATTTTGAAATGCTCTATAGATTCAGGATCAGTTCCTGCGGATTCTAGGGTGGCTAACGTTATCCCACTTTTCAAGACAGGAGAGAGAGAGAAAACAAGGAATTGTAAACTGGTTATCCTGACGTCAGTAGTGGCATAGATGCGGTAGGCAATTATAAAAGATGAAATTACGACTCATTTGGAGAGCACTAATAGTATTCATCAGAGTCAGCATGGAAGGGGAAAGCGTGCCTGACGAACCTTCTGGAATTTTTTGAGGATGTAACTATGAAGATGGACAAGAGAGAACCAGTGGATGCAGTGTACCTGGACTATCAGAAAGCCATTGATAAAATCCTACATAGGAGATTAGTGAGCAAAATTAGGGCACATGGTACTGGAGGCAAAATACAGACTTTGATTGAAAATTGGCTGGCTGCCATGAAGCAGAGAGTAGTGATAAACAGGTCCTTTTCAGAATGGCAGGCGGTGATGGGGTGCCACAAGGTCCGGTGCTGGGACAGCAGCTGCTTACAATATACATTAATGGTATAGATGAAGGCATTAAAGTAATATTAGCAAATTTACTAATGACACCACTTTGAGTGGCAGGGTGAAATGTGAGGAAGATGTTATGAGAATACAGGGTGACTTGGACAGGCTCAGTGAGTAGACGGATGCATGGCAGATGCAGTTTAATGTGGATAAATGTGTGGTTATCCATCTTGGTGGCAAAAAAGAAAGGCAGATTACTATCTAAAAGGAGTCACATTTGTTAAAGGGGAAGTACAATGAGATCTAGGTATTCTTGTACATCAGCCAATGAAAGCAAGCGTGCAGGTACAGCAGGCAGTGAAGAAAGCTCATGGCATTCTGGTGTTCATAACAAGAGGAATTGTATCGAAGCAAAGACGTCGTTCTGCAGTTGTATAGGGCCCTGGAGAGAGCGCGCCTGGTGTATTGTGTGCAGTTTTGGTCTCCAAATTTGAGGAAGTCCATTTTGGCTATTGAGGGAGTGCAGGGTAGGTTCACGAAGTCAATTCCCGGAATGGTGAGGCTATCTCACGCTGAAAGATTGGAGCGACTGGGTTTGTATACGCTTGAGTTTAGAAGGATGAGAGGGGTCTGATTGAGGCGTATAAGATGATGAAAGGATTGGACACTTTGGAGATAGGAAGCATGTTTCCGCTGACAAGAGAGTTCAGCACCAGAGGACATAGTTTAAAACAAGGGGTAGGTCATTCAGAACAGAGTTGAGAGGAAACGTCTTCACCCAGTGAGTAGTGGACACATGGAATGCTCTGTCCTGGAAGACAGAGGAGGCTAAGTCTCTGGATGCTTTCAAGGAAGAGCTGAATAGAGCTCTTAAATATCGTGGAATCAAGGTTTATGGGTTAAGGCAGGAACAGGATACTGATTGTGGATGATCTGCCATGATCATAATGAATGGTGGTGTTGACTCAAAAGGTCGAATGGCCTACTCCTGCACCTTTTGTCCATTGGAACTTGTCAGTCCCACGTTATTCTGTTCCTTGCCCTTGCCCATCCTGGCTGTCTAACTTCTCAACTGTACCAGCCTCAGACATACCTCTTTTCTCACGATCTCTTTGGATTTTGCTCCCCTCCCTCACTGGTTAAATGCCTCACGAGTAGCGCTAGCAAATCTCCCTACCTGGACTTTAGACACCTTCCAATTCAGGTACAATGCATCCTTCTTATGCAGAACAATTCTACCCCAGAGATACCAAGGGTCCAAAAATGTGAATCCTTCTCCCCTGCTCCAGATTCCTAGCCACACATTCTTCTGCTCTATCATGCGATTTCTACTCTCACTAGGACGTGGCACCAGGATATTACTACCCACAAGGACCTACTTTTTATCCTCCACGCTAACTTGCTATATTCTCTCATCAGGACGACATCCTTTTCTCTTCTTATGTCATAGGTACCAATGTACAATGATCTCCCACTGATCATTCTCCGCTTTCAGAATATTCTGCACTCCATCCTTGACCCTGTCACCAGGAAGGTACCAACCCATTCTGATATCTCAATGTCAGCTGCAGAAACGACAGTCTGTGTCCCTGACCAGAGAGTCCCCAATCATCATTGATCATTTGGCACCTGATATATCTCTCATTACATTCGAGTCAGTCTCAGTACCAGTAACTTGGCTGTCAGTGCAACATTCACACAAGAGTCTGGGACAGCCTACATTTTCCGAAACAGTATACTTGTTTGAGATGGAGAGGACCACAGGAGACTCCTGCACGACTTGCCCTCCGCTCCTACCTTTCCCAGGAGGTGTAACCCATTTATCTGACTACATCTGCAGTTTTCCTACTTTTCTGAAACTGCCATCTATCACCACCCCTCCAGCTCTGGCAAATTCTTCATTCTTTAATCAAAGTTCCATCTGATCCATGAAATCCTATAGGATGTGTTCCCTCACCTCCTGCAGACAATCATGAGAACCATTGAAACTTTCCCTCATCTCCTACATCCGATAGGAAGAGCACATCCCCGTACGAATGCCATCTCTGCACCTTAACATTCTACAGACCCAGACAAAGGCACAGTCTTGCTGCTTCACAAAATACTACTCGAGCATAAATTAGTACCAATGTGTTATATTTAAAAACTTAATCAAAGTATCATAAGATGCGAATATAAATAAATAAACCCTCACCTACTGAATGTCATAGATTTACAAAAATAAGACAGTCGAAGATTTATCTTTGAAGAGATCGAAACCCACTGAGCTGTGAGTCACAGATGAACAACACCTAACAGAACCTTCAGTCAAATTTGTCCATGCCGACCAGATATCCGAAACTAATCTAGTCTCTTTTGCCAGCACCTGGGCCATATCCCTCTTAACCCTTCCTATTCATAAGTATTCAGATGCCTTTAAAATGCAGTAATTGTACCAGCCTCTAACATTTCCTCTGGCAGCTTATTCCATATACGCACCACCCTCTGAGTGAAAACGTTGCTCCTTAGTTCCCTTTCGAATCTTTCCCCTCTCACCCTAAACCTATTACCCCTATTTCTGGTCGATAGTTCCCTGGCTTGTCTTTACCCCCTTTCTTAAATAGCGGCAACACGTTAACCTAACTCTAGTCTTCCGGAATCTCACCTATGACATTCAACAATGCATTGATGGACGGCATGGGGGCACAGTGGTTAGCACTGTTGCCTCACAGCGCCAGACACCTGTGTTCAATTCCCGCCTCAGGCGACTGACTGTCTGGAGTTTGCACATTCTTCCACTAGCTGCGCGGGTCCCCTCTGGGTGCTCCGGTTTCCTTCCACAGTCCAAAAAGGTGCAGGTTAGGTGAATTGGCCATGCTAAATTGCCAGTAGTGTTAGGTGAAGGGGTGAACTGTAAGGGAATGGGTCTGGGTTGGTTGCGCTTCGGCAAGTCAGTGTGGATATGTTGGGCTGAAGGGTCTGTTTCCACGCTGCAAGTAATCTAATCGAAAATATCTCTGCAAGGGCCCCAGCAATCGATTCTCACAGACTTATAGAGTATACCTCATCCGTCCTGGGGATTTGCCAAGCTTTACATGTTTCAAGACACACAGCACTACCTCCTCCGTAAGATGGACATTTTCAAGATATCACCATCGATTTCCCCACATTCTATATCTTCCATGTCATTCTCCACAGTAAACACTGATGCAAAATACTCGGTTAGTATTTACTGTGACTCCACACATAGGCTGTCTTGCTGATCTTTGAGGGGCCCTATTCTCTCTCTAATTAGCCTTTTGTTCTTAATGTATTTATAAAAACCCTTTGGATTATCCTTAACCATTTTTGCCAAAGCTATCTCATGTTCCCTGTTTGCCGTCCTGACTTCCCTCTTTAGTGTGCTCCTACTGTCTGTAGCGCTCAGGATTTTTTGGATTTTTGGATTGGAATAAATGCAAAATATTACATCTTGATAAAACAAACGAGGGCAGGCACCGATTAAAAGTAGGGCCTCGAGTAGTGAAATGGGAACACAGAGATGGAGGGTTTCAGGTCTTTGAAGCCTGTGTCACATGTCGACAGGGTGGTTCAGAAGGTGTTTAGCATGCTTGCAATCATTTCTCAGACCTTTGAGTATAAGATTTGGGATATTATGTTGGAGATTGTACAGGACGTTGTGGAGGCATCTTCTGGAATACTGTGCCCAGTTCTGGTTGTGTTGTTTTCGGGAGGACATTATTAAGTTGGAGCGGGTTTAGAAGAGATTTACCAGGATATTGGTGGGAATGAATGGTTTCAATTATAAGCAGTCACCTGAGGCTGGATAGGCTGTGCCGTCTTTCATTGGAGTGTAGGAGGCTGAGGGGTGATCTTATCAGAGGTTTATAAAACCATAAAGGGTACTGGTAATAAGAAAAAGAGTACAGGTTTTTTTTAAAAAAAGCGAGGAGCGGACCCGGAAGCTGTTGTAGCGCAGACTTACCTGGGTAGGTTATTTTCCCTATAAAAGTGCGCAGGAGAGGAACCCGAGGCATTACAGAGGTAGTGCCTCCCACCCGTTGTGGTAAGTACTGCATTTTGCTTGTTCTATTCTTGGACCTAGTTTGTTTTTAAAGGTTGCTTTTAGAGGGATGGCAGTGAAGGCAGTGCAATGTTCCTCTTGCAACATGTTTGAGGTGAGGGATGCCATGGTCGTCCCTGCTGATTACACTTGCAGGAAGTGCACCCATCTCCAGCTCCTCCAAGACCGTGTGAGGGAACTGGAGCTGGAGCTGGAGTTGGATGAACTTAGAATCATTCGGAAGGCAGAGGGGGTCATAGATCGGAGCTTTAAGGAAGTAGTAACTCCAAAGATTGCAGACAGATGGGGGACTGGGAGGAAGCAGCCAGTGCAGGGACCCCTGCGGCCGTTCCCCTCAAGAACAAGTCAACTGTTTTGGATACTTGTGGGGGGGGACGACTTAACTGGGGTAAGCAATGGGGTCCAGGCCTCTGGCATGGAGCCTGTCCCCGTTGCTCAGAAGGAAAGGGTGGAGAAGAGCAGAACAGTAGTTATTGGGGACTCGATAGTTCGGGGCACAGATAGGCGGTTTTGTGGGGGCGAGAGAGACTCACGTTTGGTATGTTGCCTCCCAGGTGCAAGGGTACGTCACGTCTCTGATCGTGTTTTCCGGGTCCTTAAGGGGGAGCAGCCCGAAGTCGTGGTCCACATTGGCACCAAAGACATAGGTAGGAAGAGGGATGAGGATGTTAGGCAGCCTTTCAGGGAGCTCGGTTGGAAGCTGAGATAGAACAGACTTGTTGGCTCTGGTTTGTTACCCGTGCCACGTGATAGAGAGTCGAGGAATAGGGAGAGAACAGTTAATTGCGTGGCTACAGGGATGGTGCAGGAGGGAGGGATTCCGGTATCTGGATAACTGGGGTTCTTTCTGGGGAAGGTGGGACCTCTATAAACAGGATGGTCTACGCCTGAACCTGAGGGGCACCAGTAACCTTGGGGGGAGGTTTGCTGGTGCTCTTTGGGGGGGGGGGGAGGGGGCGTTTAAACTAACTCTGCAGGGGCATGGGAACCTAGACTGTAGCTTTAGAGTGTAGGGCCTGGAGTGTAGGGAGGTTAGGAACATGGCATCAATCTCAAAGGAGGGTGCGTGAAAACAGGAAAGTGACTTGAAGAATGTTTACTTCAATGCAAGAAGAATACGAAACAAGGTAGGTCAACTTGCAGTGTGGGTTGGTACCTGGGATTTCGATGTTGTGGCTATTACGGAGACATGGGTAGAACAGGGACAGGATTGGCTGTTGCAGTGTTTAAATGTTTTAGTAGGGTCAGAGGTGGGGGTAAAAGAGGGGGAAATGTGGCATTGCTTGTAAAAGATAGTATTACAGCGGTGGAAAGGACGATGGATGAAGACTCGCCATCTGAGGTAGTTTGGGCTGAGGATAGGAATAGGAAAGGTGAGTTCACCCTGTTAGGAGTTTTCTACAGGCCTCCTAATAGTCCTCGAGAAGTGGAAGAAAGGATTGCGAGGATGATTCAGGAGAAGAGTGAAAATAATAGGGTGGTTGTTATGGGGGACTTTAACTTTTCCGATATTGGCTGGGAAAGCTATAGTTCGAGTTCGTTAGATGGGTCGGTATTTGTCCAATGTGTGCAGGAGGGTTTCCTGACACAATATGTAGACAGGCCAACAATAGGTGAGGCCATACTGGGTTTGGTTCTGGGTAACGAACCAGGCCAGGTGTTAGAATTGGAGGTAGGTGAGCACTTTGGGGACAGTGACCACAATTCGGTGACTTATACTCTAGTGATGGAGAGGGATAAGTGTGCACTGCAGGGCAAGAGTTATAGTTGGGGGCAGGGAAATTATGATGCGGTGAGTCACGACTTAGGATGCGTGGCTTGGAAAAGTAGGCTTCAAGGGAAGGGCGCAATTGATATGTGGAGCTTGTTCAAGGAGCAACTATTGAGTGTCCTTGATAAGTATGTACCTGACAGGCAGGGAGGAAAGGGTCGTGTGAGGGAGCCGTGGTTTAATAAGGAATTAGAATCCCTTGTTAAAGGGAAGAGGGCGGCCTATGTAAAGATGAGGCGTGAAGGTTCAATTGGGGCGATTGAGAGTTATAAGGTAGCCAGGAAGGATCTGAAGAGAGCTGAGAGCAGCAAAGAGGGGACATGAAAAGTCCTTAGTTGGTAGGATTAGGGAAAACCCGAAGGCCTTTTATAGGTATGTCAGGATTAAAAGAATGACTAGGATAGGAATAGGTCCAGTCAAGGATAGTAGTGGGAATTTGCGTGTGGAGGCTGAAGAGATTGGGGAGACACTGAATGAATACTTTTCGTCAGTATTCACTCAGGAACACGACATTGTTGCCCATGTGAATACTGAGTCAGAATTAATTAGAATGGATGGCTTTGAGGTATGTAGGGAAGAGGTGTTGGAAATTCTGGAAAGAGTGAAAATAGATAAGTCCCCTGGGCCTGATGGCATTTATCCTAGGATTCTCCGGGAAGCAAGGGAGGAGATTGCAGAGCCATTGGCCTTGATTTTTATGTCCTCGTTATGTACAGGAGTAGTGCCAGAACACTGGAGGATAGCAAATGTGGTTCTCTTGTTCAAGAAGGTGAGTAGGGATAACTCTAGTAACTATACGCCGGTGAGTCTCACTTCTGTTGTGGGCAAAGTCTTAGAGAATTGTAAGGGATAGGATTTCTGAACATCTGGATAGGAATAAGGTGATCAAGGATAGTCAGCATGGTTTTGTGAAGGGCAGGTCGTGCCTCACAAACCTTATTGAATTCTTTGAGAAGGTGCCTAAGGAGGTGGACGAGGGTAAAGCGGTATATCTGTTGTATATGGATTTTAGTAAGGCGTTTGATAAGGTTCCCCATGGTAGGCTACTGCAACAAATACGGAGGTATGGCACTGAGGGTGAGTTGGAGGTTTGGATTAGGAATTGGCTGGCTGGAAGAAGACAGAGGGTAGTAGTTGATGGTAAAGGTTCATCTTGGATTGCAGTTACTAGCGGTGTTCCGTAATGATCTGTTTTGGGACCATTGCTGTTTGTCATTTTTAGAAATGACCTGGAGGAGGGGCTAGAATGTTGGGTGAGCAAGTTTGCTGATGATACGAAAGTCGGTGGAATTGTTGAGAGTGAGGAAGGATGTCGCAGGTTACAGCGAGATATAGATAAGCTGCAGAGCTGGCAGAATGGTGGCAAATGAAGTTCAATGTAGCTAAGTGTAAAGTGATTCCCTTTGGTAAGAGTAACAAGAAGATGGGGTACTGGGCTAATGGTCAGATACTTGGTAGTGTAGATGAGCAGAGGGATCTTGGTGTCCTTTTACACAGATGTCTGAAAGTTGCCACCCAGGTAAAGAGTCATGTGAAGAAAGCATACGGCGTACTGGCTTTTATTGGTAGAGGAGTTGTGGAGTTCTGTGGTCATGTTGCAGTTGTATAAGGCCCTGGTCCGGCCGCATCTGGAGTATTGTCTGCAGTTTTGGTCGCCATATTACAGGAAGGATGTAGAGGCACTGGAATGGGTGCAGAGGAGGTTTACCAGGATGTTGCCTGGTATGGTAGGAAGATCGTATAAGGAAAGGCTGAGGCACTTGGGGCTGTTTTCATTCGAGAAAAGGTTTAGAGTTGACCTGAAAGAGGTGTTCAAGATGATTGGGGGTTTAGATAGGGTTGACCATGAGAACCTTTCACCACATATAGAGTCAGCTATTACGAGGGGGCATAGCTTTAAATTAAGGGGTGGTAGGTATAGGACAGATGCTAGGGGTAGATTCTTTACTCAGCGAGTCGTGAGTTCATGGAATTCACTGCCAGTAGCAGTGGTGGCCTCTCCCTCCTTATGGGCATTTTAACGGGCATTGGATATGGCATATGGAGGATAGTGGGCTAGTGTAGGTTAGATGGGTTTGGATCGGCGCAAAATCGAGGGCCAAAGGGCCTGTACTTCTCTGTATTTTTCTATGTTCTGTATTCTATGTAATGTGAATAGCACGCGTCCTTTCCAGGAGGGGGCGCGATTCAAGATGTAAAGAATTTTTAAAAAAAGCTTTTGCACAGACAGTGGTTCATATGTGGAATGAACTTCCAAAGGAAGTGGTAACTGTGAGTACAATTACAATATCAGGGTGGCACAGTGGCTAGCACTGCTACCTCACAGCCTTGGGCCGATTCCAGCCTGGGTCAACTGTCTCTGTGGGGCTTGTATGTTCTCCTAGTGTCTGTATGCGTTTGTTCCAGGTGTCAGTTTCCTCCCATAGTCTAAGCATCTGCAGGCTACATGAATTGGCCATCGTAAATTACACCGAGTGTTCAGGGATGTGTACATTGGGTGAATTAGTCAAGGGTGGGTGTAGAGTAGGGGCATGGAATTCTATGAGAGACATTTGGGGCAACTACATTTTTGTATGGGTGTGGACCAAGTAGAGGCAGGTGAGATTAGTCCAGTTTGGAAAGATAGTAGACATGGATTTGTTGGATCTCAGTGTCTGTTTCTGTGTTGTTTATCTGTATGACTAACTCTCACTATCTGTTAATTCCTGTATTCTCACAACTCCATCACTGTCCCGTCGTCCAGCCTTACAACTCTTCCTTATATCTAATTCCTCTCCAGCCTCAAAACCGACACTATCTCTGCTATCACAAACATCTCTATCTCTAACATCCTCCAAACTCACAATCCTCCCGGACTCTTCCAGCCTCATTATTCTCCTACCTCCAATCTTGAGTGTCTCCAAGCTCTGCTATGTGTGCTTTTCTTTAATTCCAGCCTTGAGGATACCTCACTTTTATTTCACCCGTGATGATGGCATTATCAAATTCTTGCGCCCAAAGTAGCAGAATTTACTCCTGAACCTCTCCGTCTCTTTCCTCCCAAAAATCGTCAAACAATCATGTCTCATCTGATCTAACATCAACTTCTCAGACCTAATTTTAAATTCGACACGTCGTATTCCTATATTAGGCATCTCAGTCGTCTGCAGCACAGAAAACGTCTCTGTGGTCCATCGGGTCTGTCTGTGACAAAAAGAAAACAACCTCTTTACTAATCTATTTTCTAATATTTGGTCCAAAATTTATCTGTAGTGGCGTCGCAAGTGTACACCCAAATACACCTTAAATGCTATTGGGATTTCTGTCTCCCACCCTGAGAGACAGTGAGGTTTAG
Organism: Chiloscyllium plagiosum; assembly: GCF_037043375.1. NCBI lineage: Eukaryota > Metazoa > Chordata > Chondrichthyes > Orectolobiformes > Hemiscylliidae > Chiloscyllium > Chiloscyllium plagiosum. The sequence goes on from NW_028270167.1 coordinate 50,215,780, forward strand.
TGCAACTGTTGCTCTATGATGACATCATCCACAGGAGCACAGAGCAGCTGGGTCTGTGCAAACTAGAGGTTCCCCACACATTGGGAAGTTTGGCAGGGTCCCTAAGACGGGGCACAAGAGATTTACCAGGATGGTTCAGGAATGGGGGATTTTAGTTGCAGGACATCAGCGTTAATAATGCACAAAAATGTTCATCTCCAATAGATGGACTCTCCTTCCCAATCTCTCCCCTTGCCTGGGCTGTGGTAAACATCATGTTAAACCACCAGCAGACATATCTCCCTAATGAGAGAGCAGCCCTATGGTCTGGTAGGACAATGCTGACTTTCCCTTTTACACAGTGATGCCACTGTGCCTAGGGGGTGGAAAGAGAGATTGCTGAAGTTGGTGGATGGGACACCACTCAGGCACAGTGCTTTATCCTGGAGGATGTTCACTTTCTTTAATAGTGTTGGGGGCCGCACTGATGCAGGCAAGTGGAGACTGTTCCAACACAATCCTGATGTGTGCCTTATAGAAAGCAAACAGACATTGGGGAAACACGGGTTTTGGGAAACTGAGATCGTTCTCCTTGTCGCAAAGAAAATTGAGCGGAGCTGTCATAGAGAGTTTCACAAGACATATACATCAAGATGATAAACTTAACACTCGTCAGCTCATCATAAAAGGATTTACAGGACACATATTGATGATTTGGGGGAAGACCAACTCAGAGAATGGGATGATTCAAAGGATAACTTTTATGCAGCAAGTGGGAATGAGCTGGAACACAGCACTCTCTCACAATGTGATCATCCAGGTCCTGGTGAATTGAGTAATTCTGTCAGAGGTTGACGTTACAGTTACTAAGATGCCCATCTGAATGTCCACCTGTAGTATCCTGTAATAGAAGTTTATAAAATCCGTCACTGTCAGTTCAGATTGGAAACTCACACCATCTCCTCCTCCGAGCACAAGATGATTGTACACATCCCCCCTCGTGGAGACCAGCAGTTTGTTCAGAGGGAAATCTATGTGGGTTTGTATGAGTTTCCACCTTGGGACTTCATGTGACTAAACAGGGCTGATCTTTTTCACATGGGACAGAATATTCCAAGATTCAGTGAGATGTGGAGAGCAGGATTTGCTTCCTTTTCTCTCATTCCGTGCTGCCGCTGTGCCTCATCAATAAGATATGGGGGGTGAAAGGCTCATGCATCTTGATGGGCAAGTTATCTCGATTCTGACCAATGGGCAGCAAGCTCCTCCCAGTCATCCCACAGATTACCCATAAAAACATCGTAACTTTGCACACTTTAGTTAAGGAAACATAACATTTCATCAGAAGCATTTCAGATAAGATTCACTGGGATGATCCCTAGCTGGAGGGAGTATCTTTTAAAAAAAGGCTGGACAAGTTGGGAAACCTCTCACTGGATTTTGGAAGAATGAGAGGTAATCTCATTGAAACATATATTCCAGGGTAAATACTGAGGTGGTGTGTCCCACCATGGGGGAGTCTGGAACCAGATTCTGGGTCAGTCACGAATCTAGGTTTCTGTTTCAGATTCGTCAAGTTTAAAGCAACACAGACATGGATATGAGGTTTCAGTGCAATGGAGCTGGGGTGAGGTGGAGACAAGCAACATTTTAGAGATTGGAATTCCTGATGTTTGTGATGACTGATCAGAAGGTCATCTTGGGGTCAGATATGAGAGCAATATTGTGAAGTGTGTAGTTCTGCCTCAGACAGTTCTCAGTGAGAGTGAGGGGCTCATAAGTGTGGGGAAAGTAATTTGTAATAGCAACTGAAGAGGGAAGTTGCTGGGCAGGCGAGGGGGATGTTGAGAGGGAAGGAGCTGGGGTGGGTGAGGCGGAAGTTGAGAGGGGACGTGCTGGGGTGGGAGGGGGACATTGAGGTGGAAGTTGCTAGGGTGGGGACGGGGATTTTGAGAGGGAAGGTGCTGGGGTGTGGAATGGGGATGTTGAGAGAGAAGGTGCTGGGTATGGGGAGAGGTATGTTGAGAGAGAAGGTGCTGTAGTGGGAGGAGGGATGTTTAGAGGGAAGATTCTGGAGTGGGGAGGGGAATGGGTGAGAGGGAAATTGATCGGGTGGCAGTGTGGTATGTTGTGAGGGGTGGGGCTTGGGTGGGTAGGGGGCTGTTCAGAGGGAAAGATACTGGGGTTGGGGAAGGGAATGTTGAGAAGGATGTTGCTGGGGTTGGGGATGGAGTTATTGAGGGCGAAGGGGCTGTGGTTTGGGAAGGGAATGTTGAGTGGTAAGGTGGTATGGTAGGGAAGGCGATTTTCAGAGGCAAGATGCTGTGCTGGGGATGGGGATGTTGAGAGGGAAGGTGCTCGGGTGGGGAGGGGATGTTGAGGGGGAAGGTGCTGGGATGGGGAGGGGGAAGAGCTGGGATGAGCTTTCCTCACAAAAACATTAAACAATCATGTATCATTTTTTTCTAATATCCCCTCCCTTACCTGGTTCCAAATGTGGCGTGACATATTCCTATATTAATTGTCTTGAATTCCTTCAGTACAGAAAAAGGATCTGTGGTCCATTGGATCTGTGCCATAAAGGAAACTACCAGATAAGTATTCTGATCCCATTTTCCAGCACATAGCCCATAGGCGTATCTGCCTTGGCATTGCAAGAGTATATCTAAATACATCTTAAATATTGTTGGGATTTTTGTGTCTCCCACCCTTATAGACAGTGAGATTTAGTGCAACCATTGCTCTACGACGACATCACCCACAACAATACAGAGCAGCTAGGTCTGTGTAAACCAGAGATTCCCCACACATTGGGAAGGATGGCAGGGTTCCTGAGAGGGGGTACAGGAGATTTACCAGGATGGTTCAAGTAATGACGTTTTTCGTTGCATGATTCGGGTTTTTTTACATGAGTCAGTGACACTGCGCCTGCATGGCTCTTCGTCACGTGTTGTCCACACCAACTCACATCCTATTGGTCTTGAGCTACCATCAATCAGCCGGGCCCTGTTGTGAGGTGAGTGGTGGAATCCTCCCTCTCTCTGCCCTGGTATGAACTTCATCATTCACAGTAAATGGGGCAGTATCACAGAACACAAGGGCTGGGGGCAATTCAGATCATTGGGGCTGTACTCTCTCCCTCTGGAGATGCTGGAAATCTGTCCCAATCCCTCTCCTTATTGTCCATATCCCTCCAAATCTTTCCTCAACAAGTTAAATTCCAAACCATTTTAAGAATAACTTCTGAATCTGCATGCAACTGCCATTCAAACTGTTCCCGATGCTCAGAACTTACCAAGTAAAATAATCTTCACATTTTCACCCTGCATGTTTTGCCAATTTTATTACTGACTAAAAGTTGTGACAGTGTTAAATGATTTATATCTCGGTCTCTCTGTAAATTAAGTATCTTGGAAACAAATCTGCTCCTGTTCGAAATCACTGCTTAAACTTTTCAGCTTGAAGAAGAATTATCAGACGTTTTGCTACCTCTCCATAAAATAAAAGGAAATCTATTTTAATTTATTAGTTTCACAAAAAAAGACTAAAATGTAATGCTGAAATATTGAACACATTTACTGCACTAGAAAATAGACAGGCAGAAGGGCTCAGAAAAGGGGTGAACTTTAAGAATGCAAAAGATATTGACACCTGGGGTCAGCAAATGATAACACGATGCTGTGAGGCAATTAAGAACATTTGGCTTAGTATCGGTGTATCTGTGTTAACAGGACACCAAGTGATAACATTGACAGGCATTTCCTTGTGAAAGTAATGACAGTGTTTGAATCTGACCCTGAAACGAAAATCGGTACTATCAAATGCGTTGTAATTAACGGTCAGACGCTGCCGATTATAATGGATTCTTATTAGCCCTTGCAAGCGGGGCTGTCACAGAGAGAAAGGAAATGTTTGCTTGAGAGTTCAAAAGGACACGAGAGAGGGAGAGAGACCATTTTAGTGCCGAGGCTGTTGAATGCAGTCGTATATTAACTCTTAGTGCTCATCTGTTATAGATTGAATTTAATTGCACTTTGAGTCTTTTTGATGATTTTGAGTAGCAATTACTGGTTATGAAATGCAAACTCTGTAAAAGGAAACATTGATAAAGCTTTAACTTACTTACTGTTTTTACAGACCTTACAGACTGCTGCACTGTCAATTCTAACTAATCAGATCGAAAAAAAACCTTCAAAAAAGTACGATTTGTTTCCCCAAACAGTTTATTCTCGCTAGATTTTTGAAGAAGTCTTTGGAGATGTCTTAATTCATTTCCTCAAATTACAAACATAGAAGGAGATCTTTTATTTTTAACATCATTATCAGGGGAGGCGATCACCTAAAAGGTATTGTCACCTGGAGGAGTAATCTGGACACCCAGGTAATGTTCTGGGGTCCTGGACTTAAATTCGACCATGGCAAATAGTGGCAATTGAATTCAATAGAATCTGTAATGAAAAGTTTAATGATGGCCATAAAACCATTGTCGATTGTTCGGAAACACCCATCTGGTTCACTAAAGTCCTTTAGTGAAGGAAACTGCTATCCTTACCTGCTCTGGCCTACGTGAGACTCCACACCCACAGCAATGCGGCTGACTCTCATTGCCCTCTGAGTTATGAAGCATGGGCAATGAATCCTGGCCTGGTCAGTGACACCCACATCCTCTGAATATTCACAAGGAAAACTGAAATCGTGGAAGACAGCTTTGTTTTTGAAATGCTGTGCTCACAGAGGCTTTCAAATAAACAAAAAAAATCACCTTGTTCGATGGCGCTATAGACCCTGCAATAATCAGAGGGAACTTGTGGAACAATGTACAGAGAGAACTCAGGAATATGGCAGAATAATAAGTTTGTAATAGTAGTGAATTAAATGTTCCAAATATTGACTGGGACTACTATAGTGTGAAAGATTTAATTGGTGACGAAGTTATGTTCTTAAATGAGTTCAAGAACATTTTCTTTATCAATATGTAAATGTTCCTGTCAGAGAAGGAGCGAAACCTGACTTTTTCTCAGTTAATAAGCAGGGTAAGTAATTGAAGTGAGAGCAGGGGAACACTTTGGGTGGGACGAAATTGTCGGCTCCTTTTGGAAAGATTTGTACAATCAAAAATGGCGTCTGAGTTGTCTGATGACTGGAGAGTGGCCAATGTTGTACCGTTGTCTGTGAAGGAATATAAGGAGAAGCCTGGAAACGAGAGGCCTGTGAGTCTGACTTTAGTGATGGGTAAGTTGCTGCAAGTGATTCTGATGGATAGGATACATTTATTTGGAGAGATATGGAATGATTAGTGATAGTCAGAATTGAAATAGTCGGCGAGAGAGAAATAGTGGAGGGTTGTTTTTCAGACTAAAGGCTTGTGACTAACGGTGTTCCACAGGGATCAGTGCTGGGTCCACTTTTATTTGCCATTCATATGAATGATTTCAATGAGAATATGGAAAGTTTGGGTTGTAAGTCTGTGGGTGACACGAAAAATGATGTTAAAGTGGAAAACAACAAAGGTTTTGTACGATTCCAAAGAGATCTTGATCAACTGGGTGAATGGCTGAAGAGTGGCAGATGGAGTTTAAATTGAATAAATGCAAGATATTACATTTTCATAAAACAAATAAGGGCAGGAATTACACATTGAAAGTCAGGCCTTGAGAAGTGATAAAGAACAAAGAGTCTTAAGGGTTCAGGTTTTTGAAATTTGTGTCATATGTAGACAGGGTGGTTAAGAAGGTATTTAGCACATTTGCCTTCATTTCTCAGATCTTTGAGTATAAGAGTTGGGACGTTATGTTGAGACTGTACAGGATGTTGGGGAGGTCTCTTCTGGATTACTGTGCCCATTTCTGGTTGTGCCGGTCTCGGGGGTATATCATAAAATTGGATTGGATTCAGAAGACATTTACCAGGATGGTGATGGTGATGGTAATGGATGGTTGCAGTTATAAGGAGACACAGGGACTTCTTTTCACTGGAGTGTCGGAGGTTGAGGGGTGACCTCATTAGAGGCCCTTTCCAGGAGGGGATGCAATTCAAGAGAGGGCTGCATAACATTACAGATGAGGGGAGAAAAGGCTTTAAAAAGACATTGTAGATTTTTTTTACACTGAGTTGGTTAATGTGTTGAATGAACTTCCAGAGGAGTGGTAGATGTGAACACAATTACAACTGCTGGGGAGCACGGTGGCTCACAGCACAGGGATTCGGGTTCAATTCCAGCCTCCAGCGACTCTCTGCGTGAACTTTGCACATTATCCCCGTGTCTGTGTGGGTTTCCTCCCACGAGTAAATTGGCCATGCTAAATCGCCTACACTGTTCAGAGATGCGTATGTTGGGTGCATTAGTGTGGGGTAAACGTAGGGGAATGGGTGTGGGTGGATATGTTGGGCAAATGGCCAGATTCCACCCTGTAGGGATTCTACGAGAAAGTCATTTAGACAGGTATCGAATAGGAAATTCTGGATCAGTGGTGCTGGAAGAGCACAGCAATTCAGGCAGCATCCGACGAGCAGCAAAATCGACGTTTCGGGCAAATGCCCTTCATCAGGAATAAAGGCAGAGAGCCTGAAGCGTGGAGAGATAAGCTAGAGGAGGGTGGGGGTGGGGAGAAATTAGCATAGAGCACAATAGGTGAGTGAGGGAGGAGATGAAGGTGATAGGTCAGAGAGGAGAGGGTGGAGTGGATAGGTGGAAAAGGAGCTAGGCAGGTCGGACAAGTCCGGACAAGTCAAGGGGACAGTGCGGAGCTGGAAGTTTGAAACTAGGATGAGGTGGGGGAAAGGGAAATGAGGAAGCTGTTGAAGTCCACATTGATGCCCTGGGGTTGAAATGTTCCGAGGCTGAAGATGAGGCGTTCTTCTTCCATCCATCTGGTGGTGAGGGAGCGGCGGTGGAGGAGGCCCAGCACCTCCATGTCCTCGGCAGAGTGGGAGGGGGAGTTGAAATGTTGAGCCACGGGGCGGTTTGGTTGATTGGTGCGGGTGACCCGGAGATGTTCCCTAAAGCGCTCTGCTAGGAGGCGCCCAGTCTCCCCAATGTAGAGGAGACCGCATCGGGAGCAACGGATACAATAAATGATATTAGTGGATGTGCAGGTAAAACTTTGATGGATGTGGAAGGCTCCTTTAGGGCCTTGGATAGAGGTGAGGGAGGAGGTGTGGGCACAGGATCAGAACTACCCCTAATTCTAATCCCCTCCAGTCTCTCAAATCTCTGCTACATGTGCCTTTCTTTGACTCCAGCCTTCAGGAGAGTCCATTTTTATTCCTCACTTGATGACGGTCCTTTCAGATTCCTGTGCCGAGCTCCAGAATTTCCTCATAAATCTCTCTCTCACTTTCCTCCCAAACACATAGACCTATCATGTACATTCTGTTCTAATATCGCCTTTTCTGGCCTAGTTTCAAATGTGGCCTGTCATATTCCTACATTAAGTATCTAGAGGTGTACAGCACAGAAAAAAAGGCTCTGTGGTCCATTGAGTCTGTGCCAGTAAAGAAATCTACCACCTAACTATCCTAATCCATTTTCCAATACTTGGTCCATCGCGTTATCTGTCTTGGCATCGCAAGCGTGCACCTAAATATGTCTTAAATGCTATTGGCAATTCTGTGTCTCCCACTCTTCAAAAAAATGAGGTTTAGTGCAACTGTTGCTCAATGATGACATCACCCACAAGAACAAAGAGCAGCTGGGTCAGTGCAAACCAGAGATCGCCCACACATTGGGAAGGATGGCAGGGTCCCTGAGAGGCCGCACAGGAGATTGACCAGGATGGTTCAAGGAATGGGGGATTTTAGTGGAGTGTTTGGATATTCTTTTTCATTATTCATTGTTATGATATAGTTGTTGCGGATACATAGATAATATCGATCTACAATAGATGGACTCTCCTTCTCAACCTTTCTCTTTGCCTGGACTGTGGTAACCTTCAGGTCATACCACCGCCCTACATCTCTCCATAACGAGAGAGCGGTCGTACGACCTGCTAGGACAATGCTGACTTTACCTTTTCCACAGTGTCACTGTGCCTCAGGGGTGGAGAGAGAGAATGCTGAAGTTCGTGGTTGGGACACCACTCAAGCACAGTGCTTTGTCCTGGAGGATGTTCACTTTCTTTAATATTGTTGGGGTTGCACTGATGCAGGCAAGTGGAGACTGTTCCAACACAATCCTGAGGTGAATCTTATAGAGACAAAGAGACATTGGGCAATCAGGGGTTTGGGGAAATAGATTGTTCTCCTTGTAGCAAATGAACTTGATGGGAGCTGTGAGAGAGGGGTTCACAAAAGTTACACGTTATAATAATAAACCTTACACCCATCAGTTCATGATACAAGGGCTAGAGGACACATTGATGGTTTGGGGAGATCTATTATGAGAATGGGCTGATTCAGAGGAGAACGTTTATGCAGAAATCGGGTTTGAGCTGGAACATAATCCTCACACACAATGCAAATATCCAGGCCCTGATGAATTCTGAAATTCTGTCAGGGTTTGGCATTACAATTACTGAGATTACCATCTGAATGCCTACCTGTAGTATCCTGTAACACATGTTTATAAAGTCTGTCACTGTCAGTTCATATTAGAAACTCACACCATCCCCTCCTCCTGTCCCAGGATGACTGAACACATTACCCTCGTGGAGACCAGCAGTCAATTCAGTGGGAAATCTATGTGGGTTTCTAGTAGTTTCCACCTTGGGACTTCAGGTGACTGGACAGGACAGATATTTGACACATGGGACAGAATGGTCCCAGTGTTAGTGAGATGTGGAGAGCAGGATTTGCTTCCTTTTCTTTCCTTCCGTGCTGCCATTGTGCCTCATCAATAAGACATGGGGTATGAAAGGCTCATGCAGCTTGATGGGCAAGTTGTGTCCATTCTGACCAATGGGCAACATGCTCCTCCCAGTCATCCCACAGAGTATCCCTAAAAACAACGCAACTTTGCACACTTCCCAGTGCTCCCTGTAAATGTTTAGAAGAATGGGGGTGGGGGGAGGGGAATCTCCTCGAAAAGGCAAAGCTGTAAAGTTCTCAGAGGATTGTGAAGAGAGAGAGATGCACAGGAGATGTGGGCAACAAGTTGTCAGATGGAGTATAATTTGGCAAAAAGGGAAATTGGTCATTTTGGAGGACACAATAAAAGAGGAGTGCTATTTAAACGGTGGAAACTGTAGAAAGCTGTACCACAAAGGGAGCTGGGTGAAATTGTGAGGAAACACAGAAAGCCAGCACACAGTTACAACAGGTCATCAGGAAGGGGAATGGAATGTTTTGTTTCAAGGGTTTTCAGTATGACAGTTTGGAGTAACCTGAGAGTAACTTTATGCAGTGCTGTTGAGACCACCGTATCTGGAGTAATGAAAGCAGTTTTGGTCCCTTTAGATAAGGAAATGTGTCACTTTATTGGAGGCATTTCAGGCAAGGTTCACTGGGATGATCCCTGGTTTGGAGGAATTATTTTGTAAGCAAAGGCTGAACAAGTTGGGTATCTACTCACTTGATTCTGGAGAATGAGAGGTGATCTTGTTGAAACATATGGGATTCCTAAGGTGTTTGACAGGATAGAAACTGCGAGGATGTGTCTGAGAGTAAATACTGGGAGGGGAGTCTGGAACCAGATTCTGTGTCAGTCACTGAATCAAGGGTTCTGTTTCAGGTTCGTCAGGTTTAAGGAAACACATACTCAGATTACGGTTTTCAGTAGCAATGGAGCTGGGGTGAGGTGGAGACAAGCAACGTTTTAGAGACTGGAATTTCTGGTGTTTGGGATTGTGTAGATGTCTGATCAGAAGGTCACCTTGGGGTCATATATGACAGCAGGATTGTGAAGACTGTGGTTTTGCCTCAGATAGTTCCCAGGGAGAGGGATAGGCACAGCAGTAAGGGAAAGTATTTTGAAATAGCAACTGAAGGCAATGGAATGTTTGCAATGGAACCATTGCAACATTTCATTTGAGGAAAGTGTAGCGAATCGAGTAGTGGGAACGTGGTAAGCAGTTTGATAACAGAGTATCAATGGAGCAATGGAGAGGGATGATGGGGAGGGAGAGCTGAGCCTTGTCAGTGTAAATGTGAAGGCCAACATTGTGCTTTTGTATGATGTCACCTCCTGGCAGTATGTAGGAGAGATACGGGAGGAGCCAAGGATAGAGGTACATCAAATACAATGAATTTTGAAAGGGAGAGTGGAGATGGAACAGAATTTTCCAACGATGGTGAGGTCAAATATTAGTTTTTAGCAGAATGAAAGAGAAGGACATAACCAGAAAAGACAAACACAAAAAGGAATAATATCTGTGAATTGGCGAGGCGGAGTGATGAGGAGGAGGAAGAAACAGAGATGTAATGTTCGGAATTTAGAGAGACTAGGGTAAAAGGTCAAGATGAGCCCTGATAAGGCTTGACAAGAAACTGGAGAAAGATGTAACTTTGGGACAAAAACCAGGAACACCACGTGAGATAGTTTGGCTCCGTGTGCTAGTGGGAGGGAGAGAAGCAGCAGAGGTGGCTGATCGGATTGTCTCAGTCTTAGTGATAGAGAAACTCAATGTGCTCCTTGCTCTTGATGTTGGAGGGAAGGATGAAGGAGACAGGATGATGGGCAGTGTTTACAAAGAAACAAAACCAGGGTTAGTGATATTTAAAGTGTGTGAACAAACCTGATGTATTTAACTTTTATTCAGAATATTAAAATGTACAACTGAAGTCCTGGTTCGAATCCTAGCTCGGCAGGTGGTGGGATCTGAATTCAAGTAAAATTTAACTGGAATTAGGAATCTCCTGATCTCCGCGGAACCATCGTCAATGGCGGAAAAAATCCTGCCAACCTGACAGTCGCCCAACAAGCTACTCACTGTATAAATCACTGCAAAGTCTCAACAAAAGAATTAAACTGGATGGACCACTCGGCATCTAACAAGGCATTAGGAAATATAACCACAGAATCAGCCCTCTTGACCGTGCAACATCCTCCAGACTACTATCTGTTTTTTTGTGCCAAAATGTGGAGAGCTGTCTCACAGACTAGTCAAGGAACAGCCTGACAAAGTCATACTCATGGAATCATCCGTTACAGACAATGACCAGACACGGTCATCACCATCCCTAGATATCGAGATTGTGGTGATGGAAAAGCACAACAGGTCAGGCAGCATCCGAGGAGCAGGAGAATCGATGTTTCGAGCCTAAGCCCTTCATCAGCCTGACCTGCTGTGCTTTTCCATCACCACATTCTCGACTCTCATTTCCAGCATCTGCAATCTTCACTTTCTCCTGAAATCTCTGAATATGTCCTGTCCCACCAGCAGGAGAGACCAGGCAGAGGTGATGGCACAGTGGTGTACACACAGGAACCATTTGCCCTGGGAGTACTTAGCATTGACTTTGGACACCAGAAAGTCTCATGGCTCCTGCTGATTACCACGTACCGTGCTCCCACAGCTATTGAATCAGTGCTCCTCCATGTTGAACAATACTTGGAGGAAGCACTGAGGCAGTAAAATGGTGTCAAAAGTACTCTAGGTACAGGATTTCAATGTCCTCCACCAAGAGTAGCTCAGCAGCAGGATTACTGACTGAGTTGGTAGGGTCCTTAAATTTGAGAGTACTCTCCATTGTGTTGAGTGGTACTATCACCGTGATAATTGGGACAGACTTCGAACAGATGTAGGAACTCAAACTGGATACCTGTGAGGCACTGTGGGACATCAACAGCAGCAGAACTGTACTCCAGCACAATCTGTAATCTCATGTGTTTGTAAATCCCGCACTCACACATCAGAATTGACAAAAAAGGAGGGCATGCCATGAGGAGCACCAGGCAGACCTAAAATTGAAGTGCCAAACTGGTGAAGCTACCAAACAGGACCATCTGCATATCAAACAGCATCAGCAGCAAGTGATATAGCGAAGCGATCCCACATCCAATGGATCAGATCGGAGCTCTGCAGTTGTGTCACACCCAGTTGTGAATGGTAATGAACAATAAAACAACTTGTTGCAGGAAGCACTACAGATATCCCCACCCTTACTGATGGAGGGGTCTCACACATCCATACAAAAGATAAGATGACAGAATTTGCAGTAATTTTCAGCCAGATGCAAAATGAGATGATCCATCTCAGCCTTCTCCAGTGATTCCCTACGACACAGATGTGAGCTTTAAGCCAGTTCAATTTAGTTTGAGTAATATCAAGTAGTGGACAAATAGTGTAAAGGCTATGGGTCCTGCTAACATTCTGGCAATAATACTGATAGCTTGTGCTCCAGAACTTGCCTCCCACCAAGCCACCTACCGCTCCAGCACTGGCATCGACCGACAATGTGGAACATTGCCCAGGGATGTTCAACACAAAATCACAGGTCAAATCCAACCCAGAAAATTTCCGTCTGTCAGTCCACACTCGATCAGCAGTAAAGTGATAGAAAATGTCATTAACAGGGCTATCAATCAGCAGGTGCTCAGCAACAGCCAGCTGAGCGACACTCATTTTAGGCTCCACCGGGACCACTCAGCTCCCGATTGTGTTGCAGCCCTGATTCTTAACCTGACAACCAGCTGAATCCCAGAGATGGAGTGAAGTTGACAGCCCAGTCCCACTCCAACACCACTATTTCCAGCTGATTACACTCTCATCTCAGCTAATATATTGAAACTCTCATCCATTGTGTGTTATCTCCAGACTTAAAGATCCAAACACACTCCTGGCCAGCCTCCCAAATTCAACCTCCCTATAATCTCAAGAAAATCTAAAACTGTCGCCCACGTGCTCACTTCTCCCCAAACATGTTCATCCAACCTATTCATAAGCAACATCATATTAATAAGCAACAACAATTTAAAATTCTCACTCTTGACTTTTTTCCTGGCTGTGATCATTCCAATCTCCGCGCACCACACACCCTTTGAGACCTCGACAACCCATTTTCTTCGAGACTCCCAGTGTTTGTGAGAAGATCTGTAGCTCGGGTGCTCGTTGCTGTGGTTCTGTTCGCCGAGCTGGAAGTTTTTGTTGCAAACGTTTCGTCCCCTGTCTAGGTGACATCCTCAGTGCTTGGGAGCCTCCTATGAAGCGCTTCTGTGGTGTTTCCTCCGGCATTTATAGTGGCCTGTCCCTGCCGCTTCCGGTTGTCAGTTTCAGCTGTCCGCTGTAGTGGCTGGTATATTGGGTCCAGGTCTATGTGTTTGTTGATGGAGTTTGTGGATGAGTGCCAAGCTTCTAGGAATTCCCTGGCTGTTCTTTGTTTCGCTTGCCCTATATTGGTAGTGTTGTCCCAGTCAAATTCATGTTGCTTGTCGTCTGCGTGTGTGGCTACTAGGGATAGCTGGTCATGTCGTTTCGTGGCTAGTTGATGTTCGTGGATGCGGATCGTTAGCTGTCTTCCTGTTTGTCCTATACATGACCAAACCGATACCCAGCATGAGCAAAACTAATTTAGTGTACAAAATCCCATGCAAGGACTGCACAAAACACTATATAGGACAAACAGGAAGACAGCTAACGATCCGCATCCATGAACATCAACTAGCCACGAAACGCCTACCATTATAGGGCAAGCCAAACAAAGAACAGCCAGGGAATTCCTAGAAGCATGGCACTCATCCACAACCTCCATCAACAAACACATCGACCTGGACCCAATATATCGGCCACTACAGCGGACAGCTGAAACTGACAACCGGAAGCGGCAGGGACAGGCCACTATAAATGCCGGAGCAAACACCACAGAAGCGCTTCACAGGAGGCTCCCAAGCACTGAGGATGTCACCTAGACAGGGGACGAAACGTTTGCAACAAACACTTCCAGCTCGGCGAACAGAACCACATCAGACTCCCAATAATTTGTTACTTCTTTGCTTCATCTGTGTGGCTGTTTCCACATTTGCTAAAGCAACATTGTCTGGAATTCTCAACTAAAACTTCATAGGTCTGTTTTCCATCATTAAGACATTCATCAAAACCTGCTTTTTGGCAATGCTTTTGGTCACCTGACCTAATATATTCATCTCTGGCTTTATGTCTAAAGTTCTCAATAATATTTTTTATGAAATTATAAGCATGATAATAATAATACAAACCGTTGTTGATTTGGACATTATCTTCAAATTTGTACTGTTGCTGAATGAATAATCTTTAATGTCTCTTACCTCGCCACATTGTGGGAACACCTATACCATACCAGCTGCAGCTGTACAAGAAAGTTAAACATCACCCTCTCCACGGGCAACAGGGCTTTGGCATTGATCACTGGTATCTGTGGAAGGAGAAACACAGTTGATGTTTCAGGGAGTGTAATATAGATTAGAGGGAATGAAAAAGGTGCAGAATTTGATAGTTAGAAATGGAAGGAAAATGCACTTACTTATTTGGAAAAATAATTCTTGACTGTCAAAGATATTCTAGAAAAAAATAATCTGGTAATAGAGCAGCACATGGTCAGTGTCTGGGCTGCAGTGAAAACCTCATTTACAAAGGGTCTATAAAAGTAATATTACAGTACAAAACAGACCAAAAATACATCCATGGTTCCAGACCGAGGAAGCTACGACGAAGTGGTCATGAGGGAGCCCAGAAATGAATCAGAGCAGTGTGAGCTGCTATGATCACAATGACTCTCCCAGGGAAAGGCTGCACATGCGCATGGCTGCACCTTGCCCCCTACAAAGATGGCGGCCGCAGACGTGTTCAGTGAATCGTTGCCCCGAATAAAGATGTCAGCGCCCTGAGGCAATTCCCCGTTTACTGAAAACATGGGACTGGGACGTTCAAATGTGCGTTTTTCGGCGCGCACAACATGTTTGCAAAACCTCTCTGTTCATAGCAACACAGTTTTCCTCCGGTTTCCCTCTGTTTATTTCTTTCCTTAACGTATCATTTCGCTCCATAACTTCCGGAGCATTCATTTCAGCGACTCTGCTCCGCGCGCGAGGGTGATCACGTGGTTTAGTCTAGTTCCGCCCCTTATTCACTTTGATTGGTTGGACGCCAACCGCCCCGCCAGGTCCTCCAGCTCCGCCAACGTCCTTTCATTGGTCCGGTGTTGACATCAAACACCCGGGGTACGTTTGTTAGCTAGAGCATGCGCAGTACGTCCTGTTTTTGCTGAGATGTTGGGTCATGTGATGGGAGAGTTTACTGAGTGTAAGAATTCCCTTTGTGTGAGCTCTGCAGTAGATTTCCTTTATTCATGGAGGGATTACCTTCCTACTCATGACTGCATAGCTGTGATTGATGAATCAGTCCCATCTGAATCAGTACATAAACACCCCATTTTCACTCCTTTTCACAACATCTGAGATTTTTAGCACATTGTATCACGGTCTTCTTTGGAGCCAAAAAGCATGAAATGGAGCTTCAAGGAATTGAAGAAATAGTAGGGCATTCATCCCCATCAGCTTGTTCCCCCATTCTATCAGATCATGGCTGGGCCAACCCAGGCTTCAACACCTCTTTTATGCTTGATCCGCATTGCCCTCAACTGCTCAATATTTCAAAAATCTATATGCACTCTTTTAAAATAATTTGAGATATAATCATAGATTCTCTACTGTGTGGAAACAGGTTCTTCAGCCCAACAAGCTACACTGACCCTCCGAAGAGTAACCCAAGCAGACCCATTCCCCTACCACATTTAACTTTCACAATTCATTGGGCTAGAAAATTCTAGCCATTCACTGAGAGTAAAAATTCTTTACTTTAAAAAAAAATGAATGTTCCCTTCTGTAATGTTCCCTGGTTTGAAACTTCACTGGTGATCGAAGATCTCGTCAACATCTACCCTGTCAAGCTCCTCAGATTCTTGTTTCCATAAGATCACCCCTTATTTGTCGAGATTCTATTGAATAATGACCTAAACTGTTTATCTATTCTTGATAGGTCAATCCTTTCACCCTCGAAGCACCTAAATGAATCTTGTTTTGAATGGACTCCGATGCTGTTTTACCCTTTATTAAATATAGGAGCATTATTATATATAGTACTCCAAATGAGGTCTCAGCAACAGCCAGTGTGGTTAACCAATCCTCAGTCTCTGCAAATACATTACCCCGATACAGTGAGCTCCTATATTGTGCAATTAACGTTTGTGTAGCACCTTATCATTTGCATTTTTAAAATCCAAATACAGAACATCATTGGATTGCCCTTTATCAGCCCTGCTTGTTATCTCCTCAATGAACTGTCGCAAATTTGTCAAATATAGTTTCTCTTTCACAAAACCAAGTCTACCATGTTTAATGATAAGCTTTTCTAAATGTCCTGCTCTTTCATACTTTAATATTCGACTCTGCTATGTTACCAAAACAGATATTAAACTTACTAGTCTATAGTTTCCTGATTTCTGTCTCCCTTCCCTTCTTGGACAGTTGATCAATCTACTGGATGCTCCCTGTTTCCCCTGATTCTGGAATATTCCAATCGATGCCTTGAATGTCTCTGCAGCCAGTTACCTCAAAGATGTTTGATCCAGGCCATGAGGTCCTGTCTGCCTTTAGTCCAATTAATTGGTCAATATTTTGTCACTTGTGACAAAGACTTTTATAACGTTTTTCTCCCCATGGTTAACTTGCTTATTTGCTACCTTTGGGATGATAACGGTATCTTCCTTCATGAAGACCAATGTGAAATATCAGTTTAGATTATCTGCTGTTTCCCTGTACCCATTATCAATTACAGAGTCAGAACCTCCAAGGGTTCGATGCTGACTTTAGATACTCAACTTTTATATTCCTGTATAACTCTTGCCTTTCATTTTTGTTTCTTGTCAATTTTATTACATGTTCATTTTTCTGTCTTTTTAGTCATCCGCTGCTATGTCATTCTTTTCCTTGTGGGTACTGCCCTTGACTGCCTTTGTTACTCACAGGTGGCTCACCTTTCTCTTCGAGCTCTCCTTGTAGGATGAATTCAGATTTCTCCATCTTTCTAATTTCCCCCCTCCTTCCACCTCATTTCAGTCCCAATCCTCGGACTCAGCACCGCCTTCTTGACCTGCAATCTTCTTCCCGACCTCTCCGCCCCCACCCCCTCTCCGGCCTATCACCCTCAACTTAACCTCCTTTCACCTATCACATTCCCAACGCCCCTCCCCCTAATCCCTCCTCCCTACCTTTTATTTTAACCTGCTTGGCACACCATCCTAATCCCTGAAGAAGGGCTTATGCCCGAAACGTCGTTTCTCCTGCCTCTTTGATGCTGCCTGACCTGCTGCGCTTTTCCAGCAACACATTTTTCAGCATTCTGGAGAGCCAGGTTTGAATCTTGCCACAGGAAATGGTGGAAGTTGAATTCAGTGAATATCTGGAATTAAAAATCTCATCACAAGAGACAATAGACAATAGGTGCAGGAGTAGGCCTTTCTGCCCTTCGAGCCTGCACCGCCATTCAATGTGATCATGGCTGATCATCCTTAATTAGTGTCTTGTTCCTGCCGTATCTCCATAATCCTTGATTCCACTATATTTGAGAGCTCTATCCAACTCTTTCTTAAATAAATCCAGAGACTGGGCCTCCACTGCCCTCTGGGGCAGAGCATTCCACACAGACACCACTCCCTGGGTGAAGAAGTTTCTCCTCATCTCTGCCCTAAATGGTCTACCCCGTATTTTTAAGCTGTGTCCTCTGTTTCGGCACTCACACTTCAGCAAAAACATGTTCCTGTCTTCAGAGTGTCCAATCCTTGAATAATCTTATCTGTCTCAATGAGATCTCCTCTCAGTCTTCTAAACTCAAGGGTATACAAGCGCAGTCGCTCCAGTCTTTCAGTGTAAGGTAGTCCCGCAATTCCAGTAATTGACCTCGTGAACCTACGCTGCACTCCCTCAATAGCCATGAATCATTTGTTGAGTTTTGGAAAACTTATCTGGTTCACCAACATGCTTGAGGTTAGAAGCTACCATCCTTACATAGTTTTTCCTACATGTGACTCCAGACACACAACAATGAGCTTTATTCTTAGCTGCCCATTGGGCAATTAGAGATGGACAATGAATGCTGCCGAGCCAATGACACTTTCATCCATGAACTTCTTTTAAAAACTCGACGGAGAGAGCAAGCTAACATTTTGAGTCCAGATGACGCTTCGTCAGAGCTCTGATTGAGTCATTGAGACTCACCGTTAGTTTGCTTGGTCTCTATGGATGATACCTGACCTGCTGTCAGCTCCAGCATTTGTTGTTTTCAGTACAGATTCCAACACCTACAGTAATTTCCTTGCATACTTCTCCATTATTGTGTCTATTAAATGCCAACTAAATTGCAGCTACTACTCAACATCTTACCGACAGAGTACTGTGGCCCTGGTGCCAAACGCCTCCATTGACTTGTTCAATTACACCATAGTTTAGGACAATTGCAAAATACTACCGTGGCTGAAAACAATATAATCATAGTCATGCAACATGGAAATGAATTCTTCGGTCCAACACATCCATGCCAACCAAATTTCAAAAAGTATGCTCGTGCAGTTTGCCTGTGTTTGGCCCAAATTCCTCAACCTTTCCTATTCAAGTACCTCTCCAAATGTCTTTTAAATGTTGTAATTGTACTTGCATCTACCACTTACTCTGGCCGTTCATCCCGTGTCCCAAACAGTCTATTTGTGAAGAAGTTGGCAACTGATAGCTTCACTGTTAACTACGTTCTGTGAATCGCTGGGGATTATTATTCATTCAGGACCACCCCTTTCTGAGCACGGCTCAGGGCCTCAAGAGATTCCTGAATGTGGCTTGGGTCTCCTTGTAGGCTACCACATGCTGCTCAAGGCTTGTGTTTGCACAGCGCAGCTGATGTTGGGTGGGAGTGTTGTGGAAGGAAGGAAGGAGGCGTTAAGGAATTAATTAATTTGTGGAATGTGGGTGTCACTGGTTGTGCGAACATTTATTGCCTCATTCAAATGCCCTTGAGAAGATACTTGTGAGCTCCCTTTATGAATCACTGCAGTCTGTGTGGGTTGTAGGCCTATTGGCAGAGCTGTTGGGAGAGAGTTCCAGAATTTTGGCTCAATGACACTTCAGGAAGGCTGAAAGATATTCAACTCCAAATGGTAGTGGCTTGGAAGGGAACCTGTATAACGTGGTGTTCTCATGAATCTGCTTCCCTTTTCATTTTAGTTGGCATTGGTCATAGGTTTGGAAGATGCTATTGAAGTGTTTTGAATTGATATAATGTATCTTGTAGATAGTACATAATGCTGTTCCTAGCATCAGTGGAGGAGGGAGTGAATGTGGTGCCAATCAAGCAGTCTGCGTTTTCCTGATGCTGTCAAGCTTCTTGAGTGTTCTTGGAGCTGCACCCAAACCTAGCCAAGTAGCGGATATTCTATTGCACTCCTGAGTTGTGTCTTGTAGATGGTGGACTGGCTTCAGAGATTCGGGGAGTGGTTTATTTACAGTAGTGAAATGGCTAGTCCACTTCAATTTCTAGTCAACAGTAAACCTCCAGAATGTTGATGGTGGGGGATTCGGTGATGGTGGGTTTGGAGAAAGAGGTTGCAAGGTTTTTGGTGAGGGAGCTTCAAGTTGAAAGCTAGGGAGGAGGGAATAAGGTCGAAACTAGAAATGGATAGGTGGGGAAAGATGCTGCAAAGGAGACATCACGGCCTTTTCTCTGTGCTGGGCCCAGCTGGTCTGCTGACACTACTGTAGAGATATTGTAGCTCACTTCACCAAATCAAACAGCCTCTCACCATAGTCTTTCCAATACCATGCCCATTAAACACCTTGTATTAGTCCATGCCTCTTACTTCCGCCTTTTGAAATAAGAACATAATCAGAATTAGGAGCAGGATTATCAATCCAACCCCTTGTACCTGCTGTGCCATTTGATACAGTCATGGCTAATCTCATCTTGGCCTTAACACTAATACTGCCAGCTCTCCTTAACTCTTCAACCCATTACTAATTAAAAACCTGCGTATCTCATATTTAACTTTACTTAATGTCCCAGAATCCACATTGTTCTGAGGTAGTGAATTCCACAGATTCACCAACCTCGAAGAGAAGTAATTCCTCCAGCTTTCCCTTTATTGTAAACTTACGACTCCTCATTTTAGATTGAACCATCTTCTCTGCATCTACTCGGTCAATCCCTAGACCATTTTATAGACTTCAATGATACCACATCTCATTCTTGGGCTGCAATGAATATGAATGCAAATAGTGGTTGTAGTTCAGCTTGTGACATTTTAATAACTGTTGCAGAGGATGTTTGTTCAAAACTGAGCTGGACAGTTAGTGCTTTTCAAACAAGAAATAGTTGACGAGATTAATTGCATTAATATATTGGAGTTTTGTCTTTAAGAAGATTTACTGTTGGGAGGATTTGGTTCCGGGAATATTGCAGTCAAAGCTGTGGAAGGTTAACTTCCACCCATGTGTGAGGTAGTACACTGTGATCAAACGAATAAAGAGACCACTTTCTCATTGTTAATATGTCCTTAAATAGGGCAGAGGGATCTGGAGATAGGAATGAGTCACTGACAGTAAATGGCACCGGTTTGTGAGGTTACATAGAAAAGTAGAGCATGGCTTTATTTCTGTGTTAACAGAATGGAAATGTGTTAGATATGTGTAGAACCATGGACAGATCACCCTTGTAGCACTGCAAATAATTCTAATCTTCATACTGTAATATGGATGTACAGGCAGTAGGGCAGATAAAGAATAGTTACTGGAATTATATCACAACTGAATTTGAATTCATCAAGTAAGATTGGACAGACGAGTCTCATTGAAAAAGAGTGACATGGTCCAGTTGCATAGGGGTTTGATAGAGTTAGAAAATATATTTCTGCTTGTGAATGACACTATGCCCTGGAGCTGTGGATATAATTGTAGTCACTATTAAATCCAACAGGGAATTTTCAGAGGGCGACAAAGTTTTTACCCAGAAAGGGGCTTGAATGTAGAACTTACCTCATCAGAAATAATTCAAACAAATAACAGATGAATTCAAGGAGGGGCTTGGAATACACGAAATCAAAGAAAACTATGTTGATGGGTTTAGGTTGAGAAGGAAGCTTGTGTAAATCACAAATACTGAGAACCTGTTTTTGTGTCCTGAAACTATGCATCTGTGTTGATCTGTAACATTCCTATAGTAGCAGCAGCGGCAATAGTAAGTAAGGGTGGCATGGTGGCTCAGTGCTTAGCACTGTTGCCTCACACACCAGTATTTCAAGTTCGATTCTAGCCTCGGGTGACTGCCTGCGTGGAGTTTGCACATTCTCGCTGTGACTGCATGGGTTTCCTCCTGGAGCTCCAATTTCCTCCCACAGTCTATATATGTGCAGGTCAGGTGAATTGGCCATGTTAAATTGCCCATGATGTTAGGTGCATTTGTCAGAGGGAAATGGGTCTGGGTGGGTTACGTTTTGGAGGGTTGGGGCGAATGGCCTGTTTCCACACTGTAAGGAATCTAATCTAAAAAAAGACAGCTCACCCTTATCATTTTTGGAGAAAATAAGAACCTCTGGCCACACAAAGGGAAATATTGAGAAGGTGTTTCTAACAGTGGACAATGACTCGATCCACAGAGACAGTGTGCCTTTATTACCTGGTGAGAAAGGTGAATTCTTTTACCAGAAAGGATGTTTTGTCCTTCCACTGACCTCATGTCTTAACGGGGAAATGTGTCTCTTTGGTTAGATGATTCGAATCAATAAAATGTATTGCTACATTAGCACTCCTTCCCTATCCAAAGATATGTGGGTCAAATAGGCACATGTCTTGCACTGATTTATTTCAAGACTCCTTTATTCAGTCATGTGCTTCAGCTATTCAATCCAAGTTCCTTGTGTTTCCCCTGGATCTGTGGGTTGTGCATGAGCAATGTTAAACATTGTGTGATTCAATATCAAAGTTATGTTGAATCAATAATTGTAACCCCACTCTGCTCCTTGAGCAGATAATTAATCCTTGGATTCGAGCTCAGCCCTTAACTTCAAGTTCAAGTTCTAAACCTGTCAGTGAGCAATGGAAAATAACAAAGAACAACGTAAATCATTTATTGTCTCTCTAGACTCTGCTTCTGTTGCCACTGAGTACTCCCATAAGTTCGACGAGTCAATGACTGAAGATGAGATTGAAGACAAATCCTTTCGTTCCCTTCTGCCATCAGAGAGCCATCACCGCTTTAATATGGGGAAGAAATGCAGCCAGCAGGATGATTCAGATGAGGACATAGTGCGGATCAATCGGCTTCTATGGTTTAAGTTGAGAGGTGGTGCTAATTAGTGGGATTTCAGGGCTTGGAATAGTTGTTCCTCTCTATGCTCGAGGTAACTTGCCATGAGATTCAGATGGAGAGGATGAGGACCATATGGTGTAACGAGTGTTAGCCAACAGTTGGACGAGGCCTGTGGTTTTGAAAAAAAAGCGAGTACCACTCGGTAACAATGTGCCCAGAGTTTATACAGTTTGAAGAAGAATAAATATTTCACATTGTTAATCTTTGTGATCGAGTTCCCATGTAGTAAAGACGAAGATTAATATTTACTGGGATTCCTTGCTCACCCAGTCAGGTAAATACAAGCTAAATTTGACTGCTAAGAATGTCCCTGAATTTACACCTTTCTACTTTCCATTAAGGATGGTAAAAAGATGCAAAACGCAGGGGGGGTTTGCAGAGGAATTTGATTTGAACAAGAGACATTTGTGCAGATAATAAGAGATATTCGGATTGGAAGGATATGGTGAGTGATATCCTGCAAGCATCGATGTTGGAGTCCTAATTATTCACTATTCATAATGAAAGGAAAGCCACATTCAAAATTTGGGGCCACTCTGCAGATTACTGCGATTCCAAGTGTAGGTAGATGAAGCATAGCATTAGAAAGCAATATTGATAGATTCAGTAAATTAAAAAAAAACAACAACAGATGAGTTTGTGAGAGGTTGGATCAAAATAGGATATTTCTTGATTATGAAAATTGAGAGAGAGTGGAGTCCAAAGAAACTTGGTGGGATTGATCCAGCTGGATAGTCTATGAAAATGTCACCAACAGGTTCAGAAAAATGATCAAGGGGCAAGTGGAATGTTGACATTGATCTCTACAGAAGTCTAGAAAACAAAGGATTAGAAGTCATGCTTCAGCAAATCAGAACCTAGTTAGACCAAGCTGTCAGGGCTGGGCACCATGGCTTAAGAAGAGTATCATTCTGAGTGAAAGTGCAGTGTAGATTTACTGAAGTGATATTTGGGTTCCAAGGCTTAACTTAAGAATAAAAGTTAAACAGATAAAGTGTTAGAATCAGAACATTGAGGTTTGAAATCGGGAAACACTTTTATGCACAGAAATTGATAAAGCTTGATAAAGCTCCACAAACAGCGATTGATGGGAAATCATTTGTAAATTTTAAATCTAAGGTTGGTAGATTTTTAATGAAAATGTTGTCGGATTATGGGACAAAGACATGGATTTGTTATGGTGATGAAGATTACCATAATTTGGGTGAATGGTGGAATAAGTTGAAGAAGCTAAGTAGCCTCCTCGTGTTCTGATGTTGATGTAACCATTGCACCCTTATTCTCTGCAAGTGCAACTCCTGTTGTGTTTTTCGTTATTTATCAGAACCTGGCAGCAAATTAGTGACTGGAGTCCTGACCAGAAAATTATCAGGATGAGGGACTTCGCCGGTCTTAATGTGTTACACAGATGATGAATTGACACAGCCAGCATTTACCAATCCTGATAAATATTAGGATAGTTTGATGGGATCACTTGTGATGCAGCATGATTAGCATGTCAGATGATACTCCAACTACTTTTAAGTGTTGCTGTTATCTGCACTCAGTCCGGTGTTTTTGTGGATTACAGAGCAAGTTTTACTTGAGTCAGGGGAAGCAGATCACTTCACTCTAGTTTGTCTTCCTGTCTTTCACTGTCCAGTATTATTCAAGCATGCTCTTCTCGGGGAGACAAGACAGTTTCTCTACATTCACCATGGAGATGGTGCAACAGTACATGGAGGAGGAGGAGCTGCGTGCACCGCACCAGGTGGCCCTCCTCAAACTGCGAGGACAAGCCTTGAAGTAAAATCCCAAACAGAGCTGGACTGGTTGTATCCCCAGAAAAAGGTAGGAGCTGACCTATGTAGGGATGTTAAGCTTAATAGCCTTTCAAAAATGCGATGTTAGAATGTGCAGCTCCTTCCAGTAATCCTTCCCAGAAAAGGGAGGGAAACCGTTGTCTTTTCTCATTGCAATCGTGCTGTTGTCCAGAATCGAGGTATTCACATCATCTTTCCCCTTATTGCTTTTGTGGATTGAGAAGAATGAAGTCAAATTTGATTTTATTTGTTTCAGATTTTTAGTTCGTTGTTTGAATTTGGATGTTTGCGGTAATGCTGGTATTTGGTACCTTTCCCTCGTTCTCGAAATGGTCACGGTGGTGAGCTACCTTGAGCCACTGCAGTCTTGCTAGGTAAACATAAATATATAAACCCTCACGTGTTGTTAGGGTTGGAGCTCAGGGTTCTGTAGCAGACTGATGTAAGACTGTTGTCCTAATCCACGGGTCAGGCTTTTAAACATTTTATTTTCAATGGATGTTAGCACTGCTGGCAAGGTCAGTGTTGTTATCACTTCTTCATTGCACTTGGGAAGTTGATAGTGAGCCATTTCCTCAAACATTTGAAGTCACCTGCTACAGGTACAATCACAATGCTGATAGGAAAAAAGTACCTGGGATTGTGATCCTATAGCAGTGAAGGAATGATATATTCCTAAGTCAGGACGGTGTGTGGCTTGGAGAGGAACTTACAGGTAATGATGTTTCAATGTTATCTACTTGCCTGTGATCTTTTAGGTGACAGAGGTTGCAGTCTTTGAAGATGCTGTTGAAGGAGTTTAGTGAGTTGCTGCAGTGCATCTTATAGTGCACATAGCTCTCCCTGTTTATTGATGAAGGAAGTGAATGTATAGGTTGGTGAATGGGGGTGCTGATCAAGCAGGTTGCTATATCCTATCTGGTGTTATGTTTCTTAGGCATGTACTGGGAGACTGGAAGTGAGTTACTTAGTGAAGAACTTTCAGCCTCTGACCTGTTTTTGTTGACATAATGTTGTATAGTTGATCCGGTTCAGTTTCAGGTCGGGGTTAACTCCATTGCGTTAATCGTGAGGGAATCAGTGATGATAATACCACTTAATATCAAACGATTTCAAGAGATTGGTATGTATGGTGTGCATGCCAACCATACTGCCATGATACTGTAGTCACATATGCAAGATTAGTTGTGGTCAGAAGATTTAGTTCTTCAAAGACCATCCATTAATTAGTTGAGTTTTTATGGCTGCTTAACTTCTTTATGGATACTTTTACTGACACCAACTCTTTATTTCCAGGCTTTCTTTTAAAGTACCCTTTTTAATTTTGTGAGCATAAACAATGTCCAGTTGAAATAAGTATTCTCCAAATTGCGTATGACAAGCATGTAGGGGCATTAAAGTTATAAAATATCAAGAAGAATTTGCTGTTTAACAAAATCATAAATCCTGATCATTCCCTTTATGGTTTAGTTGCTAAATCAGCAGTGGTGAAAATGTGTGATCCCCTTGGGCAGATTTACCCAAGTTTGTCTGTAAATAGAGCATCATTATACCATGTGTTGGGAGCCGCCGTTTAACAAAGAATTTGAATCTCTTGTCAAGAGGAAGAAAAGGCTTATGTTAGGAAGGGATGTGAAGCTCATTTAGGACACTTTGAGTTACAAGTTATCCAGAAAAGACCTAAAGAGAGAGCTAAGAAGAGCCAGGAGGAGACTTGAGATGTCTTTGCCAGATAGGATCAAGGAAAACCATAAAGCTTTTTACAGATATATCAGGACTAACAGAATGACTAGATAAAGTTTAGGGCCAATCAAGGATAGTTTTGTGAAGTTGAGTGTGGAATCCGAGGAGATGGGGAAGCACTATTTTTTTGTCAGCATTTACACTGGAGAAAAAGCAGTGTTGTCGAGGAGAACACTGCGATGCAGGGTACTAGACGAGAGAGGATTGAGGTAAATGAGGATGTGTTAGCAATTCTGGAAAGTGTGAAAATATATAAGACTTCACGGCCAGATGGGACTAATCCTGGGATTCTCTGGGAAGCCAGGGAGGACATTGCAGAACCTTTGGCTTTGATCTGTATATCGTCATTGTCTACAGGAACAGTAGCAGAAGAATTGAGGAGACCAAATGTTGATTCGTTGTTCAACAAGGGGAGTAGAGACAATCCTGTTCATTATAGACCAGTGAGCCTTACTTCGGTTGTGGGAAAAGTGTTTGAAAAGCTAATAAGAGATAGAATTTATAATCATCAGAAAGGCATAAGTTGATGAGTAATAGTCAACACAGTTTTGTGAAGGTTAGGTCATGTCTCACAAACCATTTTGAGTTATTTTGAGAAAGTGACCAAACAGCTAGATGAAGTTAAAGCAGTTGATGTGGTTTCTGTGGATTTCAGTAAGGCATTTGATAAGCATACCCACGGGAGACTATTCCACAAAATCCGGAGGCATAGGATTCTGGGGATTTAGTGGTTTGGATCGGTAATTGGCTGGTGAAAGAAGACAGAGGCTGGTGGCTGATGAGAAATGTTCATGCTGGAGTCCAGTAACGAGTGAGGTACCGCAAGGGTCTGGTTTGGGTCCACTGCTGTTTGACATTGTTATAAATTACCCAAATGAGGGCATCGAAGGGTGAGTAAATTTTCAGGTGACATTAAAGTTGATGGAGTCATGGAGAGTGGTGAAGGATGTTGTAGGTTACAGAGGGATCTCGATAAGCTGCAGAGCTGGGCTGAGAGGTGGCAAACAGAGCTTAATGCAGAAAAGTGAGAGGTAATTCACTTAGGAAGGAGCAACAGGAGTAAAGAGTACTGGGATAATGGGAAGATCCTTGGCAATGTAGATGAGCAGAGAGATCTCGGTGTCCATGTACATAGATCTCTTAAAGTTGCCACCTAGGTTGCTAGGGTTGTTAAGAAGGTATACGGTGTGTTATTTTTTTTTTTGGTAAAGGGATTGAGTTTCGGAGCCATACGGTCATGTTGCAGCTGTAGAAAACCTTCGTGGGGCCGCACTTGGGGTATTGGGTATAGTTCTGGTTACTGCATTATACAAAGGATGTGGAAGCTTTAGAAATGGTGCATAGGAGATTTTCTAGGATGTAAACTGGTATGGAGGGAAGGTCTTATGAGGAAAGGCTGAGGGACTTGAGGCTGCTTTCATTGGAGAGAAGAAGGTTGAGAGGTGACTTAATTGAGACGTATGAAAAAGTCGGAGGGTTAGATTAGGTGGACAGAGAGAGCATTTTTGCTCAGATTTAGATGGCTGGCATGAGGACACATAGCTTTAAATTGAGGGTTGATAGATATAGGACAGATGTCAGAGGTAGTTTCTTTACCCGGAGTTGAAGGGGTATGGAATGCACTGCCTGTAACAGGAGTGGACTCACCAACTCTAAGGGCATTTAAATGGTCATTGGATAAATATATGGTTGATAATGGAATAATGTAGGTTAGATGGGATTCAGATTGTTTCCACAGGTCAGCGCAACATCGAGGGCCAAAGGGCCTGTACTGGGCTGTAATGTTCTATGTAAGTAGTTAATGTTCAAAGGAGCTTGAGCTTACATTGTATATATTAATTTGATTTACTTATACTTCAAAAGTGTTCTGTTAAAGTTCTGTTAATCCATGCTTACTATCGGCAGAGTTTTTAGTCTACATTGTCATTAAAATATACATTTTCTTCGTATTTTAAGGAAAAGATACGGGTTTTATAATGATCTGATATTAACACATTCCGAGCATATATTTTACTCCTCAATTTCTGTGTTATCTTTTTTTTCTGAATAATGTAAGAGATTTAATTATACACTCTGGTGAGTTGTACGTTAGATTAGTAGTTAGTTGAGTTTTGTTTTTTTTCTCTCGGTATTTCTTTTTTCTGTTTGATAGATGTTAGTTATTATTTATTTAAAATTTAATTGTATATCAATGTTTATAATTTGGATTTTTTTTTCTAAACTTGAAAAACATGTTAAATTTTCAATAAAAATATCTATATAAGAATGGTTTGCCTGCTAGTGAGAAACATCAACTTGAAACTCAGTACTTTTATTAAGTTGATAATATGTGCACGTTTATTTATGTAGAGGTCAAATCTCTGTAACCTAAACCTGTATATTCAGGAATATCTGCTGCTGCTGAAAATACCATCCTTTGTATTCAAAGTTATTGCGTTTTATTCTGCATTCTGTTGAAATGACAATTCAAGACATTGAGCTTTCAGCCGAATGTATATGTTCTTCTGTTTTTTCGCTTCCTGTAATATGTCTACTACCTGTTATCAGCATATCCTACAAAGGAGTCAAAACATCTTTGCACTTGATCATGTGCATATGAATGGGACTAGGTTGTTGAGCCATTCATCTGTTTGCCTTTAGAAATAATACTTATTTTATAGTAATAATAATTATTTTATAATTGATCTACATCTCCCTGCTTGGTCTGTTTCCCTGAATAATTATTCCTAAAAGCAAAAAATAATCAGTATCACATTTGAACTTCTCAATTTATTCAAAGCCTAATTTTTTTTAAAATGGGCCAAAGCAGGGAGGGGTAAGAAAGGGTAAATATTGGGATTCACACAGCCCTATGTATGAAAGGCCTTTCCTGAATGGTTTGGAATTGGTTTTAAAATTATGACCCCTTGTTCTGGTCTCCTACAACAGAAAAACCCTCACTGCGACGGCTCTCCAAGTAGTGCAGTGTTTTTCTTACCCTCATCTTTTTTTATTTACCCCCATTGCCCTGGTATAACAGTCTCAGAATTGAATTGCAATGTAAAAATGTTCACGAGTGCTAATCTTGCTTTGCATTTCAGCGGTTGTGATGGGAAAATTGAGGTCCATGCAAATGTTGCAGCAATTGTTCTTCCTGGTGGGATTATCAGCGTTACATCATTGTGTAAGCTTTTTTTTTAACCTCCGAAGAGGATTGTATAAACAATAGAGGATGCAAACAGGCCTTATTAGTGCGGCACCATACTTAATTGTCTCAAAGTGCAAAGACCCGACACCATGCCTAACAGTGCCAGGAACCCAGGTTCGATTCCACCTTCAGGGCCTGTCTGTGTGGGGTTTGTACATTCTCCTCATGTCTGCGTGGGGTTCCTGCCTCAGTCCACAAATGTGCAGGTTAGGTCGATAGGCAATGCTAAATTGCCCATAGTGCCTAGGGATGTGCAGTCTACGTGAATTAGCCATGAGAAATGCAGGGTTACAGGAAAAGTGTAGGGAAGTCAGTCTGGGTGGCATGCTGTTCGAAGGCTCATTGCAGACTCAATGTTCTAAATGGCCTGTTCCAACACTGTATGGATTCTTTGATTTGTTCCAATCAGTTCACGTCAGTATTACTGCTCCACCCGTGTCTCCTGTCACCTTTACTCATCTATTACTTTAACTCTCTATTCCTCTATGCCTCTTCTCTTGTCTATCTTCCCCTTAAACGTATGAGATTGGACTCAAGCACTTCCTGTGCTTCATTTTTGTAATCCTATTCTGCAGAACTTCCGTATCTCCCGAAATAAAAACAAATTACTGCAGATGTTGGAATCTGAAACCAATAAAGAGAAAATGCTGGAAAATCTCAGCAAGTCTGGCAGTATCTGTAAGGAGAGAAAAGAGCTGACGTTTCGAGTCTAACTGACCGCGTTGACAAAGGGTCAGTTTTATTCGAAACGTCCACTCTTTCTCTCCTTAAAGATGCTGCCAGACTTGCTCAGTTTTTCAGGCATTTTCTCTTTTTTGGTTCCATATCTCCCTGTTGGACTTCTTGGTGACGACTTTGTGACTTCAGGATATGCTGTTCCAATTGAAAAGAAACATTCTGTCTGTATCCAGTCTGTTAAATCCTCTCATCATTTTAAAGACCTCCATCACGTCTCTTTTTGGCCTCCTTTCAGAGAGACGCAGCCTGTCAACCCTTTGCTGACATGTAAACCCACACATTTCTGTGATCCACCTCGTCAATCTTTTCTGTGTACCCGCTTCGGTTTCTTTTTTTCTGTTGATTGTATGGTGATCTGCCAGCACACAGTATCCAAATGTGGCTTAAGCAAGGTTTGATTCAGGTTTAGCATATTTAATACATAATTAGATGGGGATGATGTGCTAAACTACTGGTGCTTTTTTTCTGATCAAATTAATTTAGATAAATGTGAGGTACTGCATTTTGGTAAGGCAGGTCAGGCAGGACTCAATGGTAAGGTCCTGGTCAGTTTTGCCGAAGAAAGAGACCTTGGGGTTCAGGTTCGTAGTTCCTTGAAAGCGGAGTTTCAGTCAGACAGGCTGGTGAGGAAGCCGTTTGGTATGCTTGACTTTATTGGTCAGTGCATTGAGTGTAGGAGTTGGGATGTCATGTAGTGGCTGTGCAGGATATTGGTGAGGCCACTTTTGGAAGAATGCATTCAGTGCTAGTGTGTTGTGAAACTTGAAAGGGTCCGGAAAAGTTTTACAAAAATGTTACTAGGGGTGAAGGCTTTGAGCTATTGAGAGAGGCTGAAGGATGTTTTTCAAAGTCTATAAAATAGTAAAGGGCATGGATAGGGTGAGTAGCCAAGGTCTTTTCCCCAGGATAGGGGCGTCGAAAACTAGACAGCATAGGTGACAGAGTAAAGATTTAAAAGGGACCTAAGAGGCAACCTTTTCACGCAAGTATGGAATGAGCTGCCAGGTATGGCAGCTCATTCCATGCCAAGTATGGAGGCATGTAGAATTACAACATTAAATGAGCATCTGGATGGATATATCAATAGGAAGGTTTTAAAGGGATATGGGTCAAATGCTGGCAAATGAGACGAGATTAGTTTAGAATATCTGGTCAGCATGGATAAATTGGACCAAAGGGCCTATCTCCAATTTGTATATCTGAGTCTAACTGGCCATCTGTGTTTTGAGAATCACCATTTTCTTTCATTGTTGGTTGATGCTCCAGTCCCTTGCTTGGTTAAACCTCTTTTTCTCTCCCATGTTTTTGCACGTGCTGTAATAAAGGTTAGTTAGCTCGGTTGGCTGGATTGCTAGTTTGCAATGCTGTGATGCCAACAGCACAGGCTCAATTTCTGCATCGGCTGAGGTTACCGTGAAAGCTCCACCTTTTCAAACTTGTCCCTCACCTGAGGTGCGGTGACCCTCAGGTTAAACCACCACTTTTTCTGTCATGACAGAGCAGCCCTACTGCCTTCCAGGGCTATGGTGACTACTTTTACTCAGTGATAAGTGATTAGAAATTTTATATTCTTTATTGTTTGGTGTATTTCCTTTTGGTGACTTTTGTTATGAGACCTAAGGGCAGGGAAGGAAAATGTCTGATCATTAAAAGTGGGGATAAAGTAGGCTTACAGGGAGGAGAAAGTAAGGACTGCACATGATGGAGATCAGAGTCAAGAGTTTGTGCTGGAAAACAGAGCAGGTCAGGCAGCATCCGAGGAGCAGGAGAATTGACGTTTCAGGCATTAGCCCTTCATCAGGAATGAGGCTTGTGGGTCGGGGCTGAGAGATAAATGGGAGGGGGTGAGGTTTGGGGGAAGGTAGCTGGGAAAGCAATAGGTCGATGAAAGTAAGGGAGAAGGTGATCAGTCAGAGTGGGGAGTGATGGACGTGTCTGGAGGGCGGTGCCGAGTTGCCAGGGCAGGAAGGGAAAACCTGAACCCACACCACTCCCCTCACCTCCATCCAAGGCCCCAGTGAATCCTTCCACATTCGTCAGAAATTTACCTGCACCTCTATCAATGTCATTTATTGCATCCGTTGCACCCGGTGTGGTCTCCTCTATATCGGATAGACGGGACGCCTTCTTGTGAATCGTTTCAGAGAACGTCTCTGAGTCACCCGCACTCACCAACTCCACCGCCCTGGGGCTGAAAACTTCAACATCCCCATCTAATCCATTAAGGACATGCAGGTTCCTGCGCCTCATCCACCTCCAAACCGTTGCCAACCAACGCCTGGAAGAGGAACGCCTCATATTTTCTGCCTTGAGACCCTGCCGCCAAATTGGATAAATGTGGATTTCAACAGCTTCCTCATTTCCCCTTACCCCACATTATCCCAGTCCGAAGCCTCCAACTTGGCACCGCCCTCCAGACCAGTCCATCACTCCCACTCTGACTGATCACCTTCTCCCCAACTTTCAACCACCTATCGCTTTCCCAGCTACCTTACTCCAACCCCACCTCTCTCATTTATCTCTCAGCCCCCCGACCCAGAAGCTTCATTCCTGATGAAGGGCTTATGCCTAAAACATCAATTCTCCTGCTCCTCGGATGCTGCCTGACCTGCTGTGCTTTTCCAGCATTACACTCTCGACACTTGCCTTCACAGCAAAATGCTTCGAGTTAAGTGTCAGTTTCATAGATAATTGTGAAATTGATTTTGTTAATTGAGAAATTTGGGCTACTCCACCATCAATGATAACAGCCCTTAGGGTGAACAGTTCTTACCGGAAAAATAGCATTGATGATTCACGATGCTAAATGGGACAAACTTGAGCCATTTTAGGAACTTGAGACTGGGCATCCATGAGGCACGGTGGGCCATCACCAGCAGCAGAATTGTACTCCTCAATCTGTAGTCTCATGGTTTGGCATATCACACATTCAACCATTAGCATCAAACCAGGAGGTCAACCCTAAGATAAGGTGCACTATAGCAACTAACCAAAGCTGTTTTGATAGCAGCTTCTAAACCCATTATCTGTGCTATCTTAAGACAATGTTGGCTACTGCTCTCTTACTAATGCTACCACCACCCAGTTCCCCTCCAAGCTGCATTAAGTTTTGAATTGGAATCATATCACTAAACCTGGAACACATCCTGACTGCACTGTGGGTGTACCTTCAAGAGGCCAGCATACCACCACTTAAGTGCAATTGGGAATGAGCAAAAATGCTGGTTTCATTGGCAACCCTCCTATTCCATGAAACCATCTTCAATAAAAGCAAGTAACACAAATATACCCTGTGGTTACAGCGCAGCTGTGTACACAATCTGCACTGTGCTATGAACTTAACCTGTTTTAAATAGTATTTTTGCTAGAACGCTGCATTTAACTGAACATTTATTCATTAATTAATCATGAGGGGGAAACAGCTTTGTCATTTTGCAACAATGTATTGGTATTTCATGATAATCCAATTTATTTTAATTTTCACCTTTGTCTTATACAATGTGATGTGAAAGTTTCGATATAATGGCCTTGATTATATGGTAGACTGTACAACCTTTCTGAATAAAATTCAGTCAAATTACTGGATTTTTGAAACCTCATGCAGAATTTAAAATATAAATTATATTTGTTGTGTGAATGTTGAAATATTGGAAAACTAATAGAAACTTGCACCCTTTCCCAGGGTGAATTAAATGTCACTGGAACTTTGTAACAATTGTGTTCGTGTAAAACCTTAAAGAGGCTGTTAAAAAAATCTTTTGTGATCCAGAAAAGCAATTGACAGGTTTTAGAAATATTTGACTTTTTTTCCTGTTAGAAACATAAAAAGCAAGAGTAGTAGTAAGCCACTTGAGCCTGCTTTGTTATTCAATAGGATCATGGCTGATCATCCAATTTCAAACCTTGTTCCCACTTTCTCCACATACCATTTGATCTCTTTAGCCCTAAGAACTATACCTATCCCTTAAAAATATTCAATATTTTGTCCGGAAATATTTTGTGGCAGACAATTTTGTTAGTTAACCACTATCTGGATGAAGAAATATTTCCTCATTTCACTTCTAAATAGCCGAATCCTATGTCCTTTCGACTATGATCACTGGTTCTGGACTACCCCACTATGAAGGCCAACATACCATTTACCTTCATTGCCTGTTGCACTTGCATGCTTAGTCTCAGTGACTGGTGGTCAAAGACACCTTTAGTTGCACCTCCAACTTTCCAATTCTATTCAGATAGTTTCCCTTTCTGTTTTTGCAACCAAAAATCTGACATTTATCCAAAAAATATTTCATCTGGCATGCATTTTCCCTATCACTCAACTTATCCAAATCACACTGAAGCATCTCTGTATCGTCCTCACAGTCCGTCCTCCTCTCAGTTCACCCTTCCACCCAGCTTTGTGTCACCCACAAACCTAGAAATAGTAATAGATCCCTCATATAAATCATCTATAAATATTGTGAATAACTGGGTTTGAAACACTGATCTCTGTAGTACCTCACTGGTCACTGGCTGCCACTCAGAAAATTACCTGTTTGTTCCAGCTCTTTGTTTCCTGTCTGTCAACTGGGTATCTGTCTATGCAAATACATTACCCCCAATCTCATATGTTATATGCTAATTTTTTCTGTGGGACCTTATCAAAAACTTTCTGAAGTCAAAGTAACACCCACTGGTTTCATCGTATCAATGCTACTAGTTATATCCTCAAACTTTCAGTAGATTTGCTAAGTATGATTCCCCTCTCTTAAACTCATGCGGACTCTGTCCAATCCATCCTCATGACACAAGAGGCCCGGCAATCACTTCCCGAGCTTCCCACAGGGTTTTAGGGTACACCTGATCGCGCCCTAGGGATTTACAAAGCTTTATGTGTTTCAAGACACCAGCATCACCACCTCTGTAGGATGGACATGTTCAAAATGTCACCATCTATTTCTCCACATTCAATGTCTACCATGCCCCTTACATAAAACACTACAGCATACATACACAATTCGACTTTTACGGGCCTTGAGCAGTGATGCAGAACAAAGCGACCTAGGGGTTCAGATTTGGGCAGCACGGTGGCACAGTGGTTAGCACTGCTGCCTCACAGCGCCAGAGACCCGGGTTCAATTCCCGCCTCAGGCGACTGACTGTGGGGAGTTTGCACGTTCTCCCCGTGTCTGCATGGGTTTCCTCCGGGTGCTCCGGTTTCCTCCCACAATCCAAAGATGCGCAGGTCAGGTGAATCGGCTATGCTAAATTGCCCGTAGTGTTAGGTAAGGGGTACATGTAGGGGTCTGGTTGGGTTGCGCTTCGGCGGGGTGGTGTGGACTTGTTGGGCCGAAGGGCCTGTTTCCACACTGTAAGTAATCTAAAAAAAACAATTCTGAGATTTGCTGCAAATGTCGACAGGGTGGTTAAAAAGGTGTCTAGCATGCTTGCCTTGATTGCTCAGACCATTGAGTACAGGAGTTGATACGTTATGTTGAAGTTGTACAGGAAGTTGGAGAGGCCTCTTCTGGAATACTGTGCTCAGTTCTGGTTGTGCTGTCATAGGAAGGAAATCATTAAATTGGAGTGGATTCAGAAGGGATTTACCAGGATGTTGATGGGAATGTATGGTTTCAGTTATAAGTAGAGGCTGAATGGTAAGGGATATTTTTCACTGGGATGTCGGAGATTGAGGGGTGACCTTGGTAGAGCAATATAAACCCTGAAGAGAAAAGATAATGTGAATGGCAGGTGCTCTTGACAGGAGGCGGTGTATTTCAAGACGAAAGGTGCTGGTGTGTGGGAGGGGGATGTTGAGAAGTAAGGTGCTGGGGTGGGAGAGTGGGATATTGAGAGAGAAGGTGCTGGGGTGTGGGAGGGGGTTGTTGATAGGGAAGGTGCTGGGGTGGGGAAGGGGGATTTTGAGAGAGAAGGTGGTGAGGTGGGGGAGGGGGTTGTTGACGGGGAAGGTGCTGGGGTGCGGGAGGGGGATGTTGAGAGAGAAGGTGCTGGGGTGGGGGAGGGGGATGTTGGGAGAGAAGGTGCTGAGGTGTGGGAGGGGGATGTTGAGGGGGAAGGTGCTGCGGTGTGGGAGGGGGAAGTTGAGAGCGAAGGTGCTGGGGTGGGGAGGGGGATGTTGATAGGTAAGGTACTGGGTTGGGGGAGTGGGACGTTGAGAGGGAAGCTGCTGGGGTGGGGGAGGAATATGTTGAGAAGGAAGGTGCTGGAAAGGGGTTGTGGAAGTTGAGAGGGAAGGTGCTGGGGTGGGGAGGGGGAGGGGGATGTTGAGAGGGAAGGTGCTGGTATGGGGGAGTGGGACGTTAAGAGGGAAGCTGCTGGGGTGGGGAGGGGGGAGGGGGATGTTGAGAGGGAAGGTGCTGGGGTGGGGAAGGGGGATTTTGAGAGAGAAGGTGCTGAAGTGGGGGAGGGGGTTGTTCAGGGGGAAGGTGCTGGGGTGCGGGAGGGGGATGTTGAGAGAGAAGGTGCTGGGGTGGGGGAGGGGGATGTTGGGAGAAAAGGTGCTGGGGTGTGGGAAGTGGATGTTGAGGGGGAAGGTGCTGGGGTGTG
The DNA here is from genome assembly GCF_037043375.1 of Chiloscyllium plagiosum. Taxonomy (NCBI): domain Eukaryota; kingdom Metazoa; phylum Chordata; class Chondrichthyes; order Orectolobiformes; family Hemiscylliidae; genus Chiloscyllium; species Chiloscyllium plagiosum. The sequence continues at coordinate 50,252,034 of NW_028270167.1, forward strand.
GGAGGGGGAAGTTGAGAGAGAAGGTGCTGGGGTGGGGGTGATGTTGATAGGTAAGGAACTGGGTTGGGGGAGTGGGACTTTGAGAAGGAAGCTGCTGGGGTGGGGGAGGATGATGTTGAGAAGGAAGGTGCTGGGAAGGGGGTGGGGAAGTTGAGAGGGAAGGTGCTGGGTTGGGGATGGGGGAGGGGGATGTTGAGAAGGAAGGTGCTGGAAAAGGGGTGGGGGAAGGATAAAGGGAAGGTGCTGGGGTGGGGAGGGGAATGGTGAGAGGGAAGGCGCTGGGGTAGGAAGGGGGATGATGAGATGGAAGTTGCTGGGGTGGTGGAGGGGGATGTGGAGAGAGAAGGTGCTGGGGTGGGGTGCGGATTGTTGAGATGGAAGGTTCTGGGGTAGGGAAGGTGTATGTTGAGAGGGAAGGCAGTGGGTGGTGAGCGGATTGTGAGGGAAAATGCTGGGGTGGGGGAGGGGAATGGTGCAAGGTAAGGTTCTGGAGTGGGGAGGGGAATGGTGAGAGGGAAGGCGCTGAGGTGGGGAGGGGGCTAATGAGAGGGAAGGCGCATGGATGGGGAAGTGGGACAATGAGAGGGAAGCTGCTGTGGTGGGGGAGGGGGGTGTTGAGAGGGAAGGTGCTGGGGTGGAGGAGGGGGATAGTGAGAGGGAAGGTGATGAGGTGGGGAAGGGGGATGATGAGATGGACGTTGCTGGGGTAGGGGAGGAGAATGTGAAGAGAGAAGGTGCTGGGGTGGGGTGCGGATTTTGAGATGGAAGGTTCTGGGGTAGGGAAGGTGTATGTTGAAGGGAAGGCAGTGGGGTGGTGAGCGGATTGTTGAGGGAAAATGCTGGGGTGGGGGAGGGGAATGGTGCAAGGGAAGGTTCTGGAGTGGGGGAGGGGAATGGTGAGAGGGAAGGCGCTGGGGTGGGGTGGGGGCTAATGAGAGGGAAGGCGCTGGGGTGGGGGAGTGGGACGATGGGAGGGAAGCTGCTGTGATGGGGAGGCGCATGTTGAGAAGGCAGGTGCTGGGAAGGGGGTGGGGAAGTTGAGAGGGAAGGTGCTGGGGTGGGGAGGGTGGAGGGGGATGTTGAGAGGGAAGGTGCTGGGGTGGGAGAGTGGGATATTGAGAGAGAAGGTGCTGGGTTGTGGGAGGGGGTTGTTGAGAGGGAAGGTGCTGTCGTGTGGGAGGGGGTTGTTGAGAGGGAAAATGCTGGGGTGGGGCACGGCGATGTTGAGAGAGAAGGTGCTGGGGTGAGGGAGGGGGTTGTTGAGGGGGGAGGTGCTGGGGTGTGGGAGGGGGAAGCTTAGAGCGAAGGTTCTGGGGTGGGGAGGGGATTGTTGAGAGGGAAGGTGCTGGGGTGGGTGAGTGGGACGTTGTGAGGGAAGCTGCTGGGGTGGGGAGCGGATTGTTGAGAGTGAAGATTCTGGGGTAGGGAAGGTGTATGTTGAGAGGGAAGGCGGTGGGGTGGTGAGCGGATTGTTGAGGGAATATGCTGGGATGGGGGAGGGGGATGGTGCAAGGGAAGTTTCTGGGGTGGGGGAGTGGAATGGTGAGAGGGAAGGCGCTGTGGTGGGGAGGGGGATAATGTGAGGGAAGGCGCTGGGGTGGGGGAGTGGGACGTTGAGATGGAAGCAGCTGGGGTGGGGGAGGGGGATTTTGAGTAGGAAGCTGCTGGGAAGGGGTGGGGAAGTTGAGAGGGAAGGTGCTGGGGGAGAGGGGGAGGGGGATGTTGAGAGGAAAGGTGCTGGTATGGGGGAGTGGGACGTTGATAGGGAAGCTGCTGGGGTGGGGGAGGGGGATGTTGAGAAGGAAGGTGCTGGGAAAGGGGTGGGGGAAGTAGAAAGGGAAGATGCTGGAGTGGGGAGGGGAATGGTGAGAGGGAATGCGCTGGGGTAGGGAGGGGGATGTGAGAGGGAAGGCGCTGGGGTGGGGAAGGGGGATGTTGAGAGGGAAGGCGGTAGGGTGGGAAAGGGGTTGTTGAGAGGGAAGGTGCTGGGGTGGGGGAGGGGGATGATGAGAGGGAAGGTTCAGTGTTGGGGAGAGGGTTGAGGAGGGGAAGGTGCTGGGGTGGGGGAGGGGGATGGTGAGAGGGAAGGTGCTGGGGTGGTGGAGGGGGATGTTGAGAGGGAACGTGCTGGGGTGGGGAGGGGGATGTTGAGATGGAAGGTGCCTGGGTGCGGGAGGGGGATAGTGAGAGGGAAGGTGATGGGGTGGGGAAGGGGGATGTTGAGAGGGACGTTGCTGGGGTGGGGTGGGGATTTGGAGAGAGAAGGTGCAGGGGTGGGAAGCGGATTGTTGAGAGGGAAGGTTCTGGGGTGGGGAAGGGGGATGTTGAGAGAGAAGGTGTTGGGGTGGGGGAGGTGGATGTGGAGAGAGAAGGTGTTGGGGTGGGAGAGGGAATGTTGAGAGGGAATGTGGTGTATTGTGGAGGAGGGGGAAGTGGAGAGTGAAGGTGCTGGTGTGCGGAGGGGGTTGTTGAGAGGGTAGGTGCTGGTGTTGGCCGGGGGATGTTGAGAGGGAAGGTGCTGGGGTGGGGCAGGGGGATTTTGAGAGAGAAGGTTCTGGGGAGGTGGAGGGGGATGTTGAGAGAGAAGGTGCTGGGTTGTGGGAGGGGGTTGTTGAGAGGGAAGGTGCTGGGGTGGGGCAGGGGGATTTTGAGAGAGAAGATTCTGGGGAGGGGGATGTATAGAGAGAAGGTGCTGGGGTGGGGGAGGGCGTTGTTGGGGGGGAAAGGTGCTGAGGTGGGGGAGGGGGGAGGGGATGTTGAGAGGGAAGGTGCTGGTATGGGGGAGTGGGACGTTGAGAGGGAAGCTGCTGGGGTGGGGGAGCGGGATGTTGAGAAGGAAGGTGCTGGGAAAGGGGTGGGGGAAGTAGAAAGGGAAGGTGCTGGGGTGGGGAGGGGATTGGTGAGAGGGAAGGCGCTGGGGTAGGGAGGGGGATGATGAGAGGGAACCCTGGGGTGGGGAAGGGGGATGTTGAGAAGGAAGATGGCAGGGTGGGAAAGGGGTTGTTGCGAGGGAAGGTGTAGGGGTGGGGAGGGGGATGATAAGAGGGAAGGTTCTGGGTTGGGGGGGTGGATAGTGAGAGGGAAGGTGATGGGGTGGGGAAGGGGGATGTTGAGAGGGACGTTGCTGGGGTGGGGGAGGAGGATGTGGAGAGAGAAGGTGCTGGGGTGGGGAGCGGATTGTTGAGAGTGAAGGTTCTGGGGTAGGGAAGGTGTATGTTGAGAGGGAAGGCGGTGGGGTGGTGAGCGGATTGTTGAGGGAAAATGCTGGGGTGGGGGAGGGGGATGGTGAAAGGGAATGTTCTGGGGTGGGGGAGGGGAATGGTGAGAGGGAAGGCGCTGGGGTGGGGAGGGGGATAATGAGTGGGAAGGCGCTCGGGTTGGGAAGGGGGATGTTGAGAGGGAAGGCGGTGGGGTGGGAAGGGGTTTGTTGAGAGGTAAGTTTCTGGGGTGGCGAAGGGGGATGTTGAGAGAGATGGTGTTGGGGTGGGGACGTGGATGTGGAGAGAGAAGGTGTTGTGGTGGGGGAGGGAATGTTGAGAGGGAAGGTGGTGTTATGTGGAGGAGGGGGATGTGGAGAGGGAAGGTGCTGGGGTCAGGGAGGGGGATGTGGAGAGATAAGATGCTGGTGTGCGGAGGGGGTTGTTGAGCGGGAAGGTGCTGGTGTTGGCCGGGGGATGTTGAGAGGGTTGGGGCAGGGTTGGGGTAGAGGGATGTTGAGAGGGAAGGTGCTGGGGTGGGGGATGAGCATGTTGAGAGGGAAGGTGCTGGGGTGGGGAGTGGGCTAGAGTGACCAAGAAAGTGGACAAGGGAGGGGAGCGGAATATGTCTGATGGTGGCATCTTGCAGTCGGCCGAAATGCCGGCAGATGATTTATATTCTCCATGTAAACAGAGATCCTGAGCTTCCAGTTACCTGCCACTTTAACACATCACCCTGTCCGCTGGCCAACATCTGTCTCACGTTTTCTGCAGTGTTCCAGCAAAGATCAACATCAGTTGAAAGAACAACACCTCGTTTTCCATTTGGAACCGTGCTGCCCTCCAGACTCAATACCAAGTTCAGCAATTTTACAGCCTGAACTCCCCCCTTGTCCTAGCCCACACTACCTATGGTTCACCACCAAGTCTCCATTAACAGCAATTCACCCTCCTAACAACATTCTGAATACAAATGTTCTTCTCACTCTATCCCTATCTATCCTTTACTCCTTACTTCCTCCCGCAACCTTTCCTTCAGCATATAAACCAACATTTTCTGACTATCAGCTCTGAGGAAGAGTGACCGGATCCGAAATGCTAACTCTGAAATCACTTCGCAGATGTTGCCAGACTTGCTGAACTTGTCCAACACTTTCTGGTTGTTGTTTCTGATTTACATCATCCGCAGTTCTTTTGATTTTACTTCACTGGGAGTTTCTAATTCAGGTCTAGCAACCTATACTGTATTTATAAACCCACCCAGTCCACACTAACTCCATTTCTCTCCCAGTCTCTGCTATCTCTCCCACTCCCTTCACACTCACTGACCACACCCCCACGGCCTGATAGTGACACTGTGCCACAGCTCATGGCCAGATGTCACCTTGCTGGACACACCCCTCATTCAGTCCCATTGGCTGCAGAACCACACCAAGTTTCCTCCTATTGGTGCGAACCTGGAGTCAACAGCTCATGGTCACATGTCATCCTGCTGGCTCCATCCCGATTTTCTCTCCCATTGGCTTCAGCACCACACTCCTATTGGTCTGCAGCTGCCATCAATCAGCAAGGCCCAATTGTGAGGTGAGTGCTGGGATCCTCCCTCTCTCTGCCCTTGGATGAGTTTCATCATTCACAGTGAATGGTGCAGTATCAGAGAGCACAGGGGCTGGGGGCTACTCAACCCATTGGGGCTGCACTCTGTCCCTCTGGAGATGTTGCAAATCTGTCCCAACCCCCCTCTCAGTTGTACACAGCTCTCCAAATCTTCCCTCAAAAAGTTGTTACAAATCTGTTTTAGAATAACTGCTGAATCAGCATCCACCTGCCATTTCAACTGTTCCAGATGCTCAGAACTTACTGAGTAAAACGATTTTCACATTTTCACCCTGCATTATTTGCCAATGAAAGAAGTTACTAAAAAATGTGACAAAGTTTATAATTTCTCTCTGTCTCTCTGTAAATTAAATATCCCTGAAAACTATCTGCTCCTGGTCGAAATTACTGCTTAACATTCTCAGCTCCAAAGAGAATTATCTGAAATTGTGCTACATCTCCATAAAATAGAAACCTATCTTAGTTTTAATTTATTAGTGTCATAGAGATGTACAACACAGAAACAAACCCTACGGTCGAACACATGCATGCCAACCAGGAATCCAGGATTCCCATTTGCCAAGAGCTGGCCCATATCCCTCGAAGTCCTTCCTCTTCATTTACCCAATCAGATGCCTTTTAAATGTTGTCATTGTACTAGACTCCACTCCTTCCTCAGGCTGCTCATTCCATACAAGCACCACCCTCGACGTGAAGAAGTTGCCCCTCAGATCCCTTTTAATCTTTTCCCTCTCACATTAAGCATGTGCCCTCTAGTTTTGGACCAACCACACATGGGAAAATGACTCTACCTCTTCACCTTATGCTCATCATGATTTTATAAGTCTTGAGAAGATCACCTTTCAGTCTCTAACTGTAAGAAATGGGGAAGTGTGTTGTTTTTACAGAAATAGAAAAGGAAGGGAGTGTATGCGTAGAAAAGGGGTCTAAGCAAGTATTAGGGAAATGTATCTTTACTTTTAATGCATAATTATGTATAATTAAGACTACCTTTAATGTAGAATTATTAAAGAAAATAATTCCTTTCATCACAATGTTTAAAACAACAGTCTCAGCAAAAAAAGCTAAGATTGCTGAAACGCATAATCTCGGCAAGAAAAGATACATTGCCAAAACGTATGTTCAAGAATGGAATGTACCTATGAACAATGGAAGATGTTGCAAGCAAAGTAAAAGAACATCAAGATAACAGTTTAGCCTATGTCAGCACTTACAGAGGGAAAGGTTGCCAACTTGGAGAGGGGAGGAAACAATAAGGGCAGAACACAGAGGGGTAGTGGTAGAAAATAATAAGAAAGATTGGGTAATATAGGAGTCGGGAGAGATGACCTCATGCAACTCAAAGGTATAACTGTGTAGTTATTTCAATTTTCATCACTTCAATTGCTCTCTGCAATTGGAGTCCTTTCTTGCAAGATCATAGAATAAATTGTCTTGTTTCCAGTTTTGGTGGTCTCGTCTAAATTTTATTGATTTTGTTTCTAACAGATTTGGGTGCTCGTCCTGGGAACCCAAGCTCCGGTCGCGCGGCAATTATTGGGAAAATGGAGAAGGTGCACCTCGTTGATTTCGGCAGTCTTTAGTTTCCCTCTTTGCCGCAGCGGCTCAGGCAAGCGAGATCCGGACTGAGAGACCATGGAAACAAGACGGGTTGAGACGCGGCGGGTTCGGTCGGGTAACTCTTGTGCACAGCACCCGGGTAAGAAAAAGGTCCTAAATAAGTATTATCCGGGTGACCGGGATGGTATCGGTATTTGCTGATATCACCGCGGGGCAGAGCGTGCTGACACGCGGCAAGTTTGGTTGGGAAACTCTTTTATACACAAAACCCGGGTAAGATATATATCTGTACATCATCGGGCGACTGGGGCAAGCAACGGTTGTTGCTGCCATTGCCGTTGGCTGGCGTGCGGCAGGTTTGGTCGGGTAACTTTTGTGTACAGACGACCCGGGTAAGATATATCTGTATATCTCCGGGAGACCTTGGCAAGCAACGGTTGTTGCTGCCATTGCCGTGGGACAGAGCACGCTGACACGCCACGGCTTTGGTCAGGACAATTTTTGTGTATACAAGACCTGGGTATCCGGGCGGCCGGGATAGGTAGCGATTGTTGTCTGGGTAAGCAGTGGGATGGTTGCTGCCAGGTATTGCCGCGGGACGAGGTGCATTCGACCAGGGAACTTTTATGCACAGACCAAGGTATGAAAATGGACCTTTAAGTATTGCCTTGGTGGTCGGGCACGTACGAGAAGTACGGTGAATTGGCAACACATAAATTAAGGTAGTTAATTGGCTAAATTAATCTGATGAGTGAGGTGTCTACCTGATTCGACCACCCAGCCTTAGACCGGTTGTTAAGAGTGAAAATCCCCCACGCGAAGGTCAGGACCCTAAAGTGGGTGCTGAAGAAGGTTACACCGAACCTCAGTAAGGTTAATTAAGTTACATAAAGAAACGGCCGAGTTTGAAATGGGAAATAATAATAGTGATTTAAGTGTAGAAGGAGAAACTAAAAGGATGTCCTTGGACCGCATTCCAACGGACAGCCCTTTAGGAAAAATGTTATGAGACAAGTATAACCCTCGGATGCGAGGAAAGGATAAAAAACAAATGACAAAGTTTTGTTGTTTTGTCTGGACAAAGGAAAGCATTAAAACCCCAAGTATATTTTGGCCTAAATATACTTCAGACGAAGATTGGCTATGTCAAGATTTAAATATCTATGTAAATAAAAAATGGTACTCCCGTAAAGAATTTGACTATGCCGCTTGTTGGATAGGGTGTCTGAGAATCGTTGTTTTGAAAAAGTCAGTAAAAGATGATGAGGAATCAAAAATGTCCCGTTGGGATCCTTTGCCAAACCCCCCCCCCCCCCCCCCCCACCCCAATCTTACAACAACGACAATAATGGTCCGTCGACGTCTTTCTCCTCTCCCACAGCGCCCTCCCCAGTGAAAGAATGTGAAAATGGTCCAGGGGAAGAACCTCCCCTGAGTCCGATTAAAACTAGATCAGCAATGAAAAAGAGGGAAAAGGGGGACATATGTGGGCAACGGCACCAATATAGCCCCTTAGAGAAGTACACATAGGTAATGGTGAAATTGAATATGTCAATGTACCACTGACTAGCAGCGAAGTCAGATCTTTTAAAAAGGAAATGAAAAGATTAATTGACGACCCCACAGGATTGGCAGAACAGTTGGATCAGTTCTTGGGGCCGAATTTATTTACATGGGCTGAATTGATAAGCATTCTGCGTTCATTATTTTCAGGAGAAGAAAGGGGTATGATTAGAAGAGCTGCCCTGAAGGAATGGGAAAAGAGACATCTGGTGGGTGAAAGAGTAGTACCAGCTAAAAATAAATTCCCCACTGTGGAGCCTCATTGGGAGGGCATGGATGAACATGATAGAGGAGAAATGAGGGACTTTCGAGAAATGGTTATTTTGGATATTAGAGACGCAGCACCCAGATCTCAGAATTTGTTTGAAGCCTTTGAAGTGAGGCAGGAGAAAGATGAAGCCCCGTCAGCCTTTTTGCAAAGATAAGAGAGGCCACTGGAAAATATTCGGGAATAAATCCCGATGATCCAGTTGCTCAGGGACTCTTAAAGGTCCAGTTTGTTACAAACTCATGGCCAGACATATAAAAAACAGTAACAGAAATTAGAGAGGTGGAGGGAAAAACGGATGGAAGAATTGTTGCATAAAGCACAGAAAGTATATGTGAAAAGAGAAGACGAAAAGCAAAAACAGAAAGTTAGGATAATGGTTGCAGCGGTCGAGGAAATTACGAATAGAAAATTAGGACAAGAAAGAAAAGCAACGGATAGTAAGGGGAGAAGGCAACAGGCAGGATGTTATTGCTGCAGAAAAACAGGACATTTTAGAAGGGAATGTGCAAAGTTAGGACAACAAAGAGAAGCTATTACATTGATGACTTTTGATGAAGAATAGGGGAGTCAGGGGTTCCTTCCTCCCGAGACCCACCGGGAACCCCTTATAAATTTGAAAGTGGGACCTGAAGAGGAGGAGGCAGTGTATTTGGTGGATAAAGGAGCGGCATGGTCATCTCTAAGTTTTAGACTGAGCGGTGTTAAATTAACTAATAAAAGTCTCAGAGTTTCTGGAGTAAAGGGAGAAGGATTCTTAGTACCCATTTTCTAGCCGACCCTAATAAAGGGAAATAATGAAGAAGTGACGGGACAACTATTATATATTCCTGATGTTGGAAGCACTCTTTAGGGTAGAGATTTAATAAGTTGGTTAAATTTAAAGATTGGAGTAGAGAATAGTTAATTACTGTGACAATAAATAAACTAACGGTTAGTGATGAAGAACAGATAAATCCTAACGTGTGGGCGAGACCCGGCAGCATGGGTCATTTAAAAGTCAATCCCATATTAATTATACTGTCCCAAGAGAATAAAGCAGTCAGGCTTAAACAATATCCGGTTTCATTAGAGGGGCGCAAGGGTTTACAACCAGTAATAGATTGTCTAGTAAAAGAAGGACTACTGGAATCATGCATGTCTCCCTTTAATACCCCAATACTACCGGTCCGGAAGTCAGATGGGACTTACCGACTGGCACAAGATCTCAGATCAGTGAACGGGCTGGTCCAGAGACGGTGCCCAGTGGTGCCCAAACCATACACCCTTTTTAGTAGAATACCGTGTAACCACCGCTGGTTTAGTGTAATAGATTTAAAGGATGCATTCTGGGCTTGTCCTTTAGCCCAAGAGAGCCGCGACATGTTCGCTTTTGAATGGGAAAACCAATACACTGACAGAAAACAACAATTCCAATGGACAGTACTTCCCAGGGATTCACAGAATCACCTAACGTATTCGGGCAAGTACTGGAAAAAGTCCTGGAACAATATAAAATGCATCGGGAAACGTCACTGTTGCAATATGTGGATGATCTCCTAGTGTCAGGACAAAAGAGAAACGATGGAAATTCAGCCACCAATGGATTGTTGAATTTCATAGAGCAACAGGGTTTAAGGGTATCCAAAAATAAATTGCAATATGTAGAAAAATAAGTAAAATACTTAGGACACCTTATTAGTGAGGGAATTAGACGCATTAACCCCGAAAGAATTCAAGGGACAGTAGAACTGCCCCTCCAGAACACCAAACGAGAATTACGAAAGTTCCTGGGGCTGATGGGTTATTGCAGATTATGGATAGAAGACTATGTCCAGAAAACGAAAGGGTTATATTACAAACTGACAGATTCAGAACACGAAAACCTGTACTGGACAGAAAAGGAAAATGAAGGGTTACTTGAATTGAAGCGTAGTTTAACACAAGCTCCAATATTGGCCCTTCCTTCCAGAGAGAAACCATTTCACCTTATTGTGACAGTAATCGATGAAGCAGCTTTAGGAGTTTTAACCCAGAAATGGGAAGGGAAGAAACAGCCCATAGCCTTCCTGTCCAAAATCCTGGACCCTGTTTCAAGGGGATAGCCTGAATGTCTGCAGGCAGTTGCAGCAACTGCGATATTGGTAGAAGAAAGCCGAAAACTGACTTTTGGAGGAGCGCTCGTAGTTAGTACCCCCTTCAAGTCTGAACTGTGTTAAACCAAAAGGCAGGGAGATGGTTAACAGATTCGCAATTTTAAATATGAGGCCATCCTGATGGAAAAAAGTTGATCTGGTGTTAGCAACAGACCCCTGTCGAAACCCAGCTACCTTCTTATGGAAGGGAGAACCCCTAGACAAACAAGAATTAGAACATGTCTGTTTAGATATCATAGAGTATCAAACCAAAATTAGACAGGACCTGAGAGATCTACCTTTACATGACGGGGATAAATTGTTTATAGATGGATCATCGAGAATAGTGGAAGGAAAAAGACGCAATGGATATGCAGTAGTGGATGGTAACAAAAACCAAACAGTGGAGGCAGACCGGCTGCCTTACACATGGTCAGCCCAACCTGTGAACTGTACGCATTAAATCAAGCTTTAAAACACTTAGCGAATCGGGATGGAACTATCTACACTGACTCTAAATATGCTTACGGAGTAGTCCATATCTTTGGAAAGATATGGCAAGAACGAGGACTAATCAATTGTCGGGAAAAGGAGTTAGTACATGAAAAGTTAATAGGACAAGTATTAAAAAGATGGAATTACTCCGAGAAATAGCTATAGTCCATATTCTTGGACATCAGAAGGGGAGTACTGTAGAAGCAAAGGGAAACAGACTAGCAGACGAAATAGCCAAACAGGCAGCTATGAACCGCCCAGTCACAAGGATACAGGTTCTTATACCCCTAATTGACGCTTCTGCCATGAACCCCGTATACATGGAAGAGGAGGAGAAAGAGTTCCAAGAAATAAGGGCCACTAAGACAACTGAAGGGAAATGGATTCTCCCTGATGGGCGGGAATTGCTGAGTAAATCAGTCATGAGAAATATTTTGGCCACCTTACACCAAGGCAGCCATTGAGGCTCACAAGCCATGTGTGACGGAGTATTGAGGAAATATGGATGTAAGGGAATATATACGTTGGCAACACAGATATGTGCAGGATGCATAACTTGTCAAAAGATCAATAAGAAAATAATAAAGGAAGGGCTCAAAGGAGGAAGGAACCCAAGACTGAGACCTTTCCAAAGTATACAGGTGGATTACACCGAACTACCCCCAGTGGGAAAACAGACGTACCTGCTGGTTTTAGTAGACCACTTAACCGGGTGGGTGGAGGCTTTCCCAATGTCATCAGCCACCTCAAAAGGAGTGGTAAAAACCCTCCTTGAACATATAATCCCACGATATGGAATAGTGGAAAGTATAGATTCAGATCAAGGTAGCCATTTTAGTTCCAAGATTCTACAAGAAGTAATGGCAAGATGAGAGATCTCTTGGGGATTTCACACCCCTTGGCACCCACCCTCCTCTGGACGGGTGGAACGAATGAATCAGACCTTAAAGAAACAATTATCTAAGCTAGTCCTAGAAATTCGATTACCATGGACCAAATGTTTGCCTATTGTGCTATTATGTGTTCGGACTGCCCCAAGACATGATATCGGGCTTTCTCCTTATGAAATGATGTTTGGACTACAATTTCTAGGAGGGAAAGGAGAGGAGCCTACAGCTGAGTTTAATGACAAGTTTATGAAAAACTGTGTGTGGCACTTGGCTCTTCATTATCTTATCTTAGCAACAAAGGCCTGCTGGTGCAGACACCGCCACTCGAGTTTGCAGCACATCAGATACGACTGAGTGACTGGGTCCTGATCAAGACCTGGAAAGATACCAAACTACACCCGAGCTGGGAGGGACCATTCCTAACCCTCCTGACTAATGAGACAGCCATCCGAACTGCTGAGAAAAGGTGGAGTCATCACACTCGCGTCAAAGATCCTGTGAACGCCCCATTGGCGGAGTGGCACGCTCATCCTACAGACAACCCTCTGAAAGTTAACCAGAGAAAGAGGGAATGAGCTGAGATAAAATACTCTTTTAATGTTTGATGATATATATTGTATTGATTGTAAGGGTTGCGTGGACTCACCTCTCCCCGGCGCCTAAATGATTAACGTTAGTAGTACTAACTGTTCAAGGAAACGGGAAATATCACTTTCCTACTCTATGCCATAATTATGCCAAGCAAGAGGGACTTGCCGCCTGATGGGTCTGTGCAGAAATTCCACACCATGGTGAATCAGGAATCCCCACCTTGGTAATACCACTCACTAAAGAAAAATTGTACGATGTACAACAATTTGACTCGGGCTCAAAAAATACAAAGTGGGAATCTAAAAAGAGCACCTATAAGTTTGCGAGATGGTTCCCAAGACCGGCCCCAAAAACTCAAGGTGTTATCAATAGCTTCAGAGTTTCGCCACTGAAAGGAGCGGTGAATACAACCTGTTTCTGTAATCAAAATGACGCCGCAACCTTCCAATTAGGAAAATCATCTTGCACCTACACCAACCAAGCCACTGCCAAGAACACTCCTCAAGTATTGAACGGGACATATTGGGTATGTGGTCTGAAGGCCTATCCATTTATTCCCGGGTAATAATACGCTCGTGTGACCGAATGTGTGGAAATAAATGTATGTTATGAAATTGTTGAAGCGTTGCCTCAAAACAAGAAATGCTGGAGTGATTGCTGTTACCTTGCTTATATAGTTCCTCACCTCTGAATAGAAAACATGAGCTCAACCTGAGAAAGGAGAGGGGAATAAGGTGTAAGACCCGAGAGGTCCCTGAAGGAGACCGTTTGCTGTGGACACTACTCCCAAACTACGGCACTACAAGGGCAGGGGTGGAAATACAGAAACTGGCGGCTGCCCTTGAAAATTTAATTAATGATACCACCGGCGCAATGGGAGAAACTCAATCCCAGATATCAGCCATAACCACCGAAATGTTAGCAACGAGACGAACAGCTTTACAGAATCTAATGGCTGTAGACTATCTCTTGGCCGAAAAAGGGGGAACCTGTGCGCTGATTGGTAAGAAATGCTGCACCTTCATCCCAGACACCTCTTTCATAGTGAAAGAAAAGGCAGAAATAGTAAAGAAAAAGATAAGCAACATAAGAGAAATTGCGGATGAACTCCGAAAAGATGAAAGATGGCAATGGGGTGACTGGAGACTGACCGGTTGGGGAAAATGTTTAGCTAATTTAGGTATTCATGCATTACTAATAATTGTAGGTTTACTGATAGGATTTAATGTGTTAAAATGAATAATGATTAAGCTGGTAATATCTTTGGGAGGACAACAATCAATGATGGTCATAACTATAGCTCAAGCACAGGAACGAAAGTGTGGTAGATTACTCCTAGAGTTTGAGAAAAGACAGACTTAGAAAGGCAGAAATGACGCGATTGTGAACCACTACACCCTAGGGTTAAAAGAGGGCAGAAAATAAAAATTGCAAAAACAACAAATGGTAAAAGAAAAGAAATGGGGTAGTTGTTAGAAATGGGGAAACAGTGTTGTTTTTGCAGATATAGAAAACGCATACAGGAAAGTGGTACAGCAAAGAAATTATTAACTCTGTAGGTATTGAGGGAAAATAATCTATAATGATGGTTAATTAAATAGTAACTTTGGTGTGTAATTATTGAAGGTTTCAAATAAGTTCAATAAGTTCTGTTTAAAAATTATGTTTTCAGCAAAAAGCTGAGATAACCAAAATGCTTGGGCTATACGAAATGATACAAGTTAATGAAATATCCGAGGATGGAATGTATCAGCAGAATTGATACAAAATATTAGAGCAGATCTTGATGTCCCTATGGATAATGGACAAGTGAAAAAGGAACATCAAGATACAAGGTTAGCCTTGTGTCAGCATTTACAGAGGGGAAAATTGCCAACTTGGAAAGAAGGGGGCAATGGGCACGGAGCATAGATGGGCAGAGGCGAAGTTAACGAGAAATATTAGGTAATATAGGAGTCGGGAGAGATGACCTCACGCAACTCAAAAGTATAACTGTTGTAGTAATTTGAAATTTTCTTCACTTCAATTGCTCTCTGCAATTGGGTCCTTTCTTGCAATATCGTAGAATAAATTGTCTTCTTTCCAGCTTTGGTGGCCTCGTCTAAAGTTTATTGAAATTTGTTTTTACACCTGTGTGAGAAATAGAAAAGTATGTTGGTTTTGCAGAAAATTAATAATGCTGGCAAGCTAAGTATTGTTTCCCTGAAGATCTTTGAGGGAAATAAGGAAGGTTTGGAGGTAAGTTTGAGGCAAATGAGATCAATGGTGAAACAGAAAGAGTAGGGCACTGATAAGACCACCGCCCAATTAGTTCCCTCGAGGGAAGTCTCTGTAGGTGACGGTAAAATTGAATATATTAATACACCACGAATTAGTAGTGAAGTAAGAACTTATAAGAAAGAGATGAAAAGTTCGATAGCGGATCTGGCGGGACTGGCTGAGCAGTTAGATCAATTTCTAGTACCTAACTTATATACAGGGAGAGAACTGATGGCAATTTTATGAACGTTATTCTCAGGAAAGGAAAGAGGTATGTTTAGGCGGGGACTCTTCAAGGTCCGGTTTGAAACCAAATCGTGGCCAGACATACAAAAGAAACGACAAAAATTAGAAGGATGGGAACAGACTCAAGCATTCTAAGATATGAAATCATCCTTATGGAGAGAGAAGACCTGGTGTTAACAACGGACACCTGTTTGAACCCAGTTACCTTTATATGGAAGGGAGAGCCCGTAGATACGCGACCAGAATAAGAGCCGACATACAGGATATTCCTTTACATGAAGGAGATCAGCCATTTATAGACAGGTCGTCAAGAGTAGTACAAAGAAAAAGACATCCAGAAAAATGTTCAAAAGCTGGAGGAGTTGTTGTGGGAAACTCAAAGTTTCTGTGAGACATGGTGTCTGTGTGTGTGTGTGTGTGTGTGTGAGAGAGAGATAGAGAGAGAGAAGCTGCACAGCGAGAAGAATGCTTTGTGATTCGGTTTGAATGTACATTTGTTTACTGGTGATTAAACGTTTGTGCTTTGTTCCCTGGAGCCTAAGATCCGGGACTGTTTTGAATCTGATTTCTATTGTGGAAATTTTAACATGATTTCTTTTAAGGTTAAGGATTTTACAGATTATGAAATAAAAGTAAACTTCTGTTCTTTTTACAGGACATGACTACCTTACTGTCAGTTTCTAACTAACCTCTTTTATCCTTACATGGAACAAAGTTATGGAGGACGGGGGTGCGTTGAAGGGGATTTGCCTATACGAATTGAAGCTTTGGCTTGGATGGGCGGGCCCCTTTGTAAGGCAGCCTATAGCATTGTGATCGAGCAATAATTGACCGGAAATACTTAGGAGGAATACGTTTGGATTTGAATCGGGAGACTGAAACTGGACTGGTGGCAGGCAACATAGTGAACATAAAAGAAGGGATGGGGAGGAGATGTTAAGGGATCTGGTAGACAGGAACAAGGATCAAACTGGAAATCCCCACAGGTGGGATGTTATTTCTGTGGAAAGACCAGTTACTTTAAGAGAAAGTGTCCAGATCCGAAAAAGGAAGTAAAGGCAATGCCATGTATGAAACTTGATGAAAATAGGAGTGTCAGGAGTTCCTGCCCCCAGGGACCCGCCAGGAAGCCATAATAAAATTAAAGGCCGTGGGGCGGGGGTAGGGGGGGGACCGTACAAAGAGAACGTAGTTTTCCTAGTCAATAAGAGGACAGCAAGATCATCCTTAAATTTTCAGCCCACGGGAGTGAGAACGAAAATGTTAATTGGACCATGAGAGCAGTTTTGTGATGAGAGGTACGAAGAATCAGTTTTGCGCTCATGACAAGATGTTGAAATAAATTCAGGATCAAATTAACTGCAAATAGTGCTATGGAATCTGTTGGGGTTTTTAAAATGAATGTGCTCGAGCAAAACAAATACAGAAACAGAATGAGACATCACAGGTGACTGGTAAACAAACAGAACTGCGCGATTACAGCTGTTGGAATGTTTTGGTCACTTGTTGCGTTTTCCACCAGGAATTATACAATAATTAATAACTAGTGTCGGTTCGGGCTGGCACAATTGATTCATTCTCGATTTAATCATTTGGTATTTGTGGTGGATCGATTGTGTTGACCTGAATTAGTATTGTCAGGCGACCTTCACACATTTTGGGTGACCTGTCACATTGATTCATGATTAATTTAAAACCTGACTGCGTGCATTATTGGCCAGAATGTATGCGGGCAGTGACAGCAACAGTCTGATGGCGGAGGAGAGTAGGAAACTTACTTATGGGGAGCTTTAATAGTTAGCACCCCACATCAGATACGGACCATATTAAATTAGAAGGCAGGACGATGGCTCACAGACTCTAGGATTTTGAAATATGACACAATCCTAATAAAGCAGAATGACATTGTGTTAGTCACGGACAGTTGCTTGAATCCAGCTGCATTTCTGTGACGGGGAGAGGGGAAGTACCTACGGCCGAATTTATTGATAAATTTCTGAAAAACTATATTGTAGCTCTTGGTTCTTCATTGTCTTTTCTTAGGAATAAAGGTCTCTTGGCTCAGACACCAACTTTAGAGTTCGCAGCACACCAGATAAAGCCAGGAGACTGGGTTCTGATAAAGACTTAGAAAGATACCAAACTACATCCAAATTGGGAAGGGTCGTTCCTCACTCTCCTGACTACCGAGACGGCAGTATGGGTACACAAAAAGGGTGTAGCCATCACACTCGCGTTAAGGGTCCGGTAGACGCACCTACTCCCTCGGCAGAGTGGCAAGTTCATCCTACAGAGGACCCTCTGAGAATCAGGTTGAGCAGAAAGACTGAATTGACATAAGAGACTTCTAAAATTTGCTGCTATTGATTTAAAACTGCTGTTATTAATTTTAAGAGCTGTGTGGATTCATTTCTCCCAGACATCTGAAAAAGACGATAAATAAGAGAAGTAAACAGAGTAACGGGGTGAGTAAGTATAAGAGGATTATCATAAAATGGGTAGCATGTGTTCCCCCCCCCCCCCCCCACCGTTTTGGATACTTGTGGGGGGACGACTTACCAGGGGCAAGTAACGGGGCTCAGGCCTCTGGCACGGAGCCTGTCCCCGTTACTCAGAAGAGAAGGGTGGAGAAGAGCAGAGTAATAGTAATTGGGGACTCGATAGTTCGGGGCACAGATAGGCGGTTTTGTGGGAAGCAGAGAGACTCACGTTTGTATGTTGCCTCCCAGGTGCAAGGGTACGTGATGTCTCTGATCGTGTTTTCCGGGTCCTTAAGGGGGAGGGGGAGCAGCCCGAAGTCCTGGTCCAAATTGGCACCAATGACATAGGTAGGAGGAGCGCTGAGGATGTTAGGCAGGCTTTCAGGGAGCTAGGTTGGAAGCTCAGAGTTAGAACGAACAGAGTTGTTGTCTCTGGTTTGTTACCCGTGCCACGTGATAGAGAGTCGAGGAATAGGCAGAGAGAACAGTTAAATGCGTGGCTACAGGGATGGTGCAGGAGGGAGGGATTCCGGTATTTGGATAACTGGGGTTCTTTCTGGGGAAGGTGGGACCTCTATAAACAGGATGGTCTACACCTGAACCTGAGGGGCACCAGTATCCTTGGTGGGAGGTTTGCTAGTGCTCTTGGGGGGGGGGGGGGGGGGTTTAAACTAACTCTGCAGGGGCATGGGAACCCAGACTGTAGCTTTAGGGTGCAGGACCTGGAGTGTAGGGAGGTTAGGACGTGGCATCAATTTCAAAGGAGGGTGCCTGTAAACAGGAAAGTGGTTTGAAGTGTGTATACTTCAATGCAAGAAGTATACGAAATAAGGTAGGTGAACTTGCAGCGTGGGTTGGTACCTGGGACTTCAATGTTGTGGCTATTACGGAGACATGGGTAGAACAGGGGCAGGATTGGCTGTTGCAGGTTCCAGGGTTTAAATGTTTTAGTAGGGTCAGAGGTGGGGGTAAAAGAGGGGGAGGTGTGGCATTGCTTGTCAAAGATAGTCTTACAGCTGTGGAAAGGACGATGGATGAAGACTCGCCATCTGAGGTAGTTTGGGCTGAGGTTAGGAATAGGAAAGGTGAGCTCACCCTGTTAGGAGTTTTTTTACAGGCCTCCTAGCAGTCCTAGAGACGTAGAAGAAAGGATTGCGAGGATGATTCAAGAGAAGAGTGAAAGTAATAGGGTGGTTGTTATGGGGGACTTTAACTTTCCTGATATTGATTGGGAAAGCTATAGCTCAAGTTCGTTAGATGGGTCAGTGTTTGTCCAATGTGTGGAGGAGGGTTTCCTGACACAATATGTAGATAGGCCAACAAGAGGTGAGGCCATACAGGATTTGGTTCTGGGTAACTCCCCACATACGTTCGAGACACCACCCACGCCCTCCACCTCCTCCAAGACTTCCGTTTCCCCGGCCCCCAACACCTCATCTTCACCATGGATATCCAATCCCTCTACACCTCCATCCGCCATGACCAGGAAAACCTCCAAGCCCTCCGTTTTTTCCTCTCCAGACGTTCCCAACAGTACCCTTCCACCGACACTCTCATTCGTTTGGCCGAACTGGTCCTCACCCTTAACAATTTCTCCTTTGAATCCTCCCACTTCCTCCAGACCAAAGGGGTAGCCATGGGCACACGTATGGGCCCCAGCTATGCCTGTCTCTTTGTTGGCTATGTAGAGCAGTTGATCTTCCGTAATTACACCGGCACCACTCCCCACCTCTTCCTCCGCTACATTGATGACTGCATTGGCGCCACCTCGTGCTCCCGCGAGGAGGTTGAGCAATTCATCAACTTCACCAACACATTCCACCCTGACCTTAAATTTACCTGGACCATCGCTGACACCTCCCTCCCCTTCCTGGACCTCTCCATCTCCATCAGTGACGACCGACTTGACACTGACATCTTCTACAAACCCACCGACTCCCACAGCTACCTGGATTACACCTCTTCCCACCCTACCTCTTGCAAAAATGCCATCCCGTATTCCCAATTCCTCCGCCTCCGCCGTATCTGCTCCCAGGAGGAGCGGTTCCACCATAGAACACACCAGATGGCCTCCTTCTTTAGAGACCGCAATTTTCCTTCCCACGTGGTTAAAGATGCCCTCCAACGCATCTCATCCACATCCCGCACCTCCGCCCTCAGACCCCACCCCTCCAACCGCAACAAGGACAGAACCCCCCTGGTGCTCACCTTCCACCCTACCAATCTTCGCATAAACCAAATCATCCGCCGACATTTCCGCCACCTCCAAACAGACCCCACCACCAGGGATATATTTCCCTCCCCACCCCTCTCCGCCTTCCGCAAAGACCGTTCCCTCCGTGACTACCTGGTCAGGTCCACGCCCCCCTACGACCCACCCTCCCATCCTGGCACTTTCCCCTGCCACCGCAGGAACTGTAAAACCTGCGCCCACACCTCCTCCCTTACCTCTATCCAAGGCCCCAAAGGAGCTTTCCACATCCATCAAAGTTTTACCTGCACATCCACTAATATCATCTATTGTATCCGTTGCTCCCGATGCGGTCTCCTTTACATTGGGGAGACTGGGCGCCTCCTAGCAGAGCGCTTTAGGGAACATCTCCGAGACACCCGCACCAATCAACCAAATCGCCCAGTGGCTCAACATTTCAACTCCCCCTCCCACTCTGCCGAGGATATGGAGGTGCTGAGCCTCCTCCACCGCCGCTCCCTCACCACCAGACGCCTGGCGGAAGAACGCCTCATCTTCCGCCTCGGAACACTTCAACCCCAGGGCATCAATGTGGATTTCAACAGTTTCCTCATTTCCCCTTCCCCCACCTCATCCTCGCTTCTAACCTCCAGAAACCCGATCCCCTGACCTGTCTGGACTTGTCCGACCTGCCCAGCTCCTTTTCCACCTATCCACTCCACCTTCTCCTCCCTGACCTATCACCTTCATCTCCTTCCCCACTGACCTATTGAACTCTATGCCACTCTCTCCCCACCCCCACCCTCCTCTAGCTTATCTCTCCACGCTTCAGGCTCTCTGCCTTTATTCCTGATGAAGGGCTTTTGCCCGAAACGTCGATTTTGCCTGTCCTCGGATGCTGCCTGAATTGATGTGCTCTTCCAGCACCACTGATCCAGAATCTGGGTAATGAACCAGGCCAGGTGTTAGAATTAGAGGTAGGTGAGCACTTTGGGGACAGTGACCACAATTCGGTGACTTTTACTCAAGTGATGGAGAGGGATAAGTGTGCACTACAGGGCAAGAGTTACAGATGGGGGCAGGGAAATTATGATGCTGTGAGGCATGACTTAGGATGTGTGGCCTGGAAAAGTAAACTTCAAGTCAAGGATGTAATTGACATGTGGAGCTTGTTCAAGGAGCAACTATTGAGTGTCCTTGATAAGTATGTACCCGTCAGGCAGGGAGGAAAGGGTCGTGTGAGGGAGCCGTGGTTTAATAAGGAATTGGAATCCCTTGTTGAATGGAAGAGGGCAGCCTATGTAAAGATGAGGCGTGAAGGTTCAAATGTGGCGATTGAGAGTTTTAAGGTAGCCAGGAAGGACCTGAAGAGAGAGCTAAGAGCAGCAAGGAGGGGACATGAAAGGTCCTTAGTTGGTAGGATTAGGTAAAACCCTAAGGCTTTCTATAGGTATGTCAGGAATAAAAGAATGACTAGGGTAGGAATAGGACCAGTCAAGGATAGTAGTGGGAAGCTGCGTGTGGAGGCTGAAGAGATTGGGGAGACACTGAATGAATACTTTTCGTCAGTTTTCAATCAGGAACAGGACACTGTTGTCAATGTGAGTACTGAGCCACAATTAAGTAGAATGGATGACTTTGAGGTATGTAGAGAAGAGGTGTTGGAAATTCTGGAAAGGGTGAAAATAGATAAGTCCCCTGGGCCTGATGGTATTTATCCTAGGATTCTCTGGGAAGCAAGGGAGGAGATTGCAGAGCCATTGGCCTTGATTTTTATGTCCTCGTTGTCTACAGGAGTAGTGCCAGAAGATTGGAGGCTAGCAAATGTGGTTCCCTTGTTCAAGAAGGGGAGTAGGGATAACGCTAGTAACTATAGGCCGGTGAGTCTCACTTCTGTTGTGGGCAAAATCTTAGAGAGAATTGTAAGGGATAGGCTTTCTGAACATCTGGATAGGAATAATGTGTTCAAGGATAGTCAGTATGGTTTTGTGACGGGCGGGGCGTGCCTCACAAACCTTATTGAATTCTTTGAGAAGGTGACTAAGGAGGTGGACGAGGGGAAAGCAGTAGATGTGGTGTATATGGATTTTAGTAAGGCGTTTGATAAGGTTCCCCATGGTAGACTACTGCAAAAAATACGGAGGTATGGCATTGAGGGTGAGTTGGAGGTTTGGATTAGGAGTTGGCTGGCTGGAAGAAGACAGAGGGTAGTAGTTGATGGCAAAGGTTCATCTTGGAGTGCCGTCACTAGCGGTGTTCCGCAAGGATCTGTTTTGGGACCATTGCTGTTTGTCATTTTTATAAATGACCTGGAGGAGGGGTTAGAAGGTTGGATGAGCAAGTTTGCCGATGATACGAAAGTCGGAGGAGTTGCAGACAGTGAGGAAGGATGTGGCAGGTTACAGCGGGATATAGATAAGCTGCAGAACTGGGCAGAAAGGTGGCAAATGGAGTTCAATGTAGCTAAGTGTGAGGTGATTCACTTTGGTAAGAGTAATAAAAAGATGGGGTACTGGGCTAACGGTCGGATACTTGGTAGTGTGGATGAGCAGAGGG
Source organism: Chiloscyllium plagiosum (assembly GCF_037043375.1). Lineage (NCBI taxonomy): Eukaryota > Metazoa > Chordata > Chondrichthyes > Orectolobiformes > Hemiscylliidae > Chiloscyllium > Chiloscyllium plagiosum. The sequence continues at coordinate 50,274,061 of NW_028270167.1, forward strand.
ATCTTGGTGCCCATGTACACAAATCTTTGAAAGTTGCCACCCAGGTAAATAGTGCGGTGAAGAAGGCATATGGCATACTGGCTTTTATTGGTAGAGGAATTGAGTTCCGGAGTACTGAGGTCATGTTGCAGTTGTATAAGACTCTGGTGTGGCCGCATCTGGAGTATTGTGTGCAGTTTTGGTCGCTATACTATCGGAAGGATGTGGAGGCACTGGAACGGGTGCAGAGGAGGTTTACCAGGATGTTGCCTGGTATGGTAGGAAGATCGTATGAGGAAAGGCTGAGGCACTTGGGGCTGTTTTCATTGGAGAAAAGAAGGTTTGGGGTGACTTGATAGAGGTGTATAAGATGATTAGGTGTTTAGATAGGGTCGACAGTGAGAATCGTTTTCCACGTATGGAGTCAGCTATTACAAGGGGGCATAGCTTTAAATTAACGGGGGGGTAGGTATAGGAGAGATGTTAGGGGTAGGTTCTTTACTCAGCGAGTCGTGAGCTCATGGAATTCCCTGCCAGTAGCAGTAGTGGACTCTCCCTCATTATGGGCATTTAAGCGGGCATTGGATAGGCATATGGAGGATAGTGGGCTAGTGTAGGTTAGGTGGGCTTGGATCGATGCAACATCGATGGCCGAAGGGCCTGTACTGCGCTGTATTCTTCTGTGTTCTATGTTCTATAATTGCTAACTTCATCCTCTTAATGTTGAGGCTTCACGAAATAAGGTTGACATGTTCGGTACTATTAAAAGTCCCTGAATCTGAATAACCGCACGTAATAAAATGTGATTTTTGCAGCCTAGTAGATTGCGGAGATGTAAAGAAACAGAGAAAATACAGTACCTTTGCAATTAATCTCCAGAACCAAATGCAGACAAAATTTGGTATGACAGGGCCACCACCCGGCATCACAATTCATAGAGATCCCTTTCGTCCGTCCCTCGAATGCACTGATAAGAAATGCAACCCGATATACCTCACTGTTAAAAAACCTCCTCTGAAGAATCCTTTCCTACTAGTTTAAATGCAAGTTGGCCCCTTAGTAACAACCTTAGGATTTTAATGGAAGCCCCAGTGGACGCTCTGAGGATATGCAAGAGTACGATCATTGGAAGCTACCCTGGAAGTGTTTTATTGGATGCTGTCTCCGAATAATGGTAGAGAAGGGAAAACAAAAAGAACAAAAACCTTTTATCCCTCACGGTGACCCGAATTTGGTAAAAGTTATAGAAGTTAACGACTGAAGACAAACCATTGAAATAGAACCTGGATACATGGAGACAAATGTCTGGGTAGAATGGGTGTTGATATGCGGCAAAACGTCTAAATAAAAGCAATTGCTATGCATGTGCCTCGGGAAGACCAATGGCTCGTGTGGTCCCCTTTCCGCTCGGGTGGAAGCGAGATAAGACTGGTATGCTATGCATGATAGCCCTGTTCCAGAATGAGACGGCATGGGGAAACCCTGCTTGTCGAACATTGGTGTCGATGTTTCCTGTCTTAAAGAAGGGGGAATTGAGAAAATCTCCTACATTTGCGAATGTGTAAAGAGGAATGGGACAGGTCAGTCACGATTTCTAGGAGACTTAAAGCTATGCTTGGAAGTTGAATCAGTCTCCGAGACAGAGTGGGGAAGGAACTATTCAGCCTTAAAAATACTCCGAGCGGATTTGTGGTGGTACTGTGGTGGAAAGACTTTAAGACCGACCATGCCCTCTAACTGGCGAGGCACTTGTGCAATTGTAAAATTGGCAATTCCATTTACCTTGGCATTTGAGAAAAAGGAGGAGGTAGCAAAGAAGAATGAATGAGGCAAGAAATCGTTATTGGGTACTTCCGTTGATGACAGGATTTATCGAGACTCCATAGGGGTCCCCAGAGTGGTGCCTGACGAGTTTAAGACTCGCAATCAGAGTGCAGCAGGTTTTGAATCATCCCTATTTTGGTGGGTAACGATTAATAAATAGGTAGAATGGATAAACTACATTTTTAATAACCAACAAAGATTTATTAAATATGCTAGAGATGCAGTCCAGGGAATTGCTGAACAGCTTAATGCCACGAGCTGTATGTCTTGAGAAACCAGACTGGCCCTCGACATGATCCGAGCCGAAAAAGGTGGTGTATGTGTAATGTTAAAAGAAAGCTGCTGTACCTTTATTCCGAATAATATAGCAAATGATGGGACAATTACTCGTGCATTGCAATGATTGACCATCCTATCAGAAGAATTGGTTAAAACATCGCTCACAGGTGGGCCAGAATCAGGATACAAGGAGTGGAAGGAGGTGATAGCTACTGTTCTCACCACTTTGAGGGTTGCAGCACAGTTGGCTGTTGTATTATACCTTGCGTACAAGGCTTAACCCAACGGATAATGAACTCTATCTCTGGAATAACAAAGAGAGGCACAATCTGGAGGAGACAGCTATAAAAAGTGAGGATGTAGAAAACAGACAGCGAAGGGAAAGTCAAAGGCTGCTACATGAATTTGAAACCAGACTGTGAACCTCCGCTTCTTAACGGGAAAAAGAGGACAGAAAAATGCAAAAACAACAAATTGTAAAAGAAAAGAAATGGGGGAGTTGTGAGAAATAGAAAAGTATGTTGTTTTTGCAGAAAATAAATAATGCTGGCAAGCTAAGTATTGCAATAATTAAAGCTCAATTATTAATCTACTAGACATAGAAGAATATGTGCCATGGGAAAAGAGGAACGAAAAGCCCAGTCATCGAGATAGCTGCAAGGAGGTGGTAAGTGTAGCGACCCCTTATCCCGTGGGAAAAGAGCAACAAGGTGAAACCACAAACGTAACATGTGATACGGGTTTTTGCAAGATGGTCAAAGAAGTATGCCGTAAGCCCAATAAAATAGAAATCAAGTTTAATTTAGATAAAAGGGAAGTCACGTAGCCACAGGTAAAAGATGATTGGATGTTACGGGGGTGGGAGACGTGACCTCATGCAGCTGAAAGGTATAATTGATCGTGTATCCAAATGCTAATTTGCTCATTCGCTTGACAAGCTCATTTGCTTGGCAAAGCTTATGCAGCCCGTACTTGCAAGTTCGTAAATAAATTGTCTTGTTTCCAGACTTTTTGGTGGTGTCAGTTAATTTTGATAATTGTGTTTCTAACAACCTGTAACCCACTGTGGGATAAGGATGGACAAACCAGCGCCACCCTCAGTCTGTTACCATAGCGAAAGGCTGCTCCATCACTGAAACACTGAACTGAAATGAGAAAATCCCGGATGGATTGATTAATGAGGGATATTGATTGATGGATGGATTTGGGTGAAGGGATACTTCAGCACATTCTTCAGCTGCTGCCTGAACTTAGTCTGGGTCACGGCATAAATCGCAGTGTTTGTGCAGCAACTGAGGAGCTGCAGCATGAAGCCCAATTTCTGCACAAAGTAATGGAGATACACAGACTGATACCCAATCCACCACATTCGGTACCATACAGAATACAGCATTAACGTTGACCATAACAGGATGAAATTGGCCGAGATCACAAACAGTAAAATGATGGATTTTGTTCGGTTTCTCATTTCTGTGTCAGACTGAGCGTTCCCATTGGTGTGAGCGCGGAGTCTCCTGCGGGCTCTGCTGGTCACTAAAATGTGTCTGACGGTGAGAACATTGAGCAGCAGAATCAGGAGAAATGGGACACACGGGGTTAGAATGTGGTGGAGGAACTCGATTGTGACCCAGACAATGGAGTCATGAACAGCGAATGTTACATCACAAAACCAGGGACGGTTCCCCAGCCCATACCGAGCCGTGAGCATAAAATACCAGAAAATGTTCTTTAAACAGCTCAGCACAGTCACTGCTCCCAGAACCACAGCCGCTGTTTTCTCACTGCAATATTTACTTTTCAGCTTCTGGCAACAAATGGCCACAAACCGGTCAAAGGTGAAAGTGACGGTGAACCAGACAGAGCAGTCAGTGGCTGCATAAAGCAGGACGGCATGGATATTACACACGGGGACGGAGTCCTTCAGCAAATTAAACTGTTCCGAATAAACAATGGGAATGTGTCTCAGGATCAGGTCGAGGATAATGACCAGGAGATCCGCCGCTGCCATGGCCCCCAGGTAACGTCTGACACATGGAGACAATCCACAATCTTTATAAAGCAGGACGTAGATGGTCACTATGTTAACTGTGAGGAAGGAAAACAAACCCATTATCCATCAGCCTGGAGGCAAAGGGATACGTTTGATTGGGGACCCAGTGAGATTTTCAAATGTGTCTCTGTATTCAGGGATTTATTAAATTAATTGGAGCTTGAATAATAAATGGGAAGATCGGAATTACTGACAAAAATGTGACATAAACCACAAGAAACCCTCCCTCCCCAAACACACAGAGACACATCCACAAGGACAGATGGTTTCTAGAACATTCCCACACAATCGATCACTCGAGAGCAGACACAGCTCACTCCTTTCCAGTTCTTAATACGGAGGGTGGAAATGCTGCTGTCCTGAAGGATTCTCTCCCACTTTCCTGAAGACAAACGTAGTTTGGAAATTTCTGTATTTTGTTCTAAATTGTGGTCGATCCTGTGTCGGGAAGAAAATGTAAACGCAGGGAAAACGTATTCACCCTATTAACAGGCTGAGGGGCCTTCGGAATAGTGTCTCCCTCTCCCTGGAACGGGTTCTCTTCCCTCGGGATCTTATCGTTTGTTTAATTCACTGACGTCTGGCCGTTCACAAGGAATGTCAGTTATAGAATGTCGGGGACAGAACGTTTCAGGGAATGGCAGTTATAAAATGTTGGGGACAGAACGTTCCGGTGAATGTCAGTTATAGAATGTTGGGGACAGAACGTACAGGGAACTCCTTGACCTGTCCATCACCTTTCCCCTCTACCCACCCCACCAACATCATGTACTGTGCCTGGACACACTGTAACATTAATGGGGTGAGAGACGGAGGGTCCAAAAACAGGAATGGGAACTAAAGGCATTGCCAGATCAGCTGAAATGGTTAGATATACCACCTTCTCAATCCACCTCACGGAACCAGCCCAGACACCATAAACCCAGAGTAGATATCTGTTCACCGTGGAACACTGTGCAGACCAGGCCAATGTACTGCTCAGTACAACCAAGCAATTTGAACAGAGTGGAGCACTGCACAGATCAGATCAGGGCATTGATCTATTAACACGGAACAAAAATCTGTCCATCACTGGGAGCTGTGCAGACCACATCAGGGCACTAATGTGTGAACCTGAAACAATTATCCATCCAGCAGAAGGAGCTACACAAACCACATCATTGCAATATCTATAAACCTCAACCGTACAGTCTGACCAGCACAGCGACCTGTGCAGTGATCTCCCGTGAATTAATCTGTAAACCAAGAGAAGTTACTCTCCCAGTTTGTAGGACTGTGTACACCACCCCAGTGTATGATCTGTCACCCAGGAGCAGTTACCCTCCCAGCATGTAGAGATGTGTGCACCACCCCAGTGCATTGATCTGTAAACCAGGAGCAGTTACCCTCCCAGCATGTAGAGCTGTGTGCACCACCCCAGTGCATTGATCTGTAAACCTGGTGCAGTTACCCCCAGCAATTAGAACTGTGTACACCACCCCAGTGCATTACTCAGTAACACTGTGTTAGATCCCTGCCCAGCGTGGGGAAATTTGCAGCCCATGCTGGAAGTGACGGAATGTGCAGCTCCCATCCATTTCCAGCTCCATATCTCCATTGTGCCATGTCAAGGGAGTGCTGTGAACATCACTGCCAGAGAGAGATGGCGGGGGAATCAGTTTAAATATCACCACATGGGAGGGGTTTGGGGTATAGACAGAGACAGATAGACTCAGAGATAGTGTCATGGAAGGATGTGTTCCCAGGTTTCAGGAAGCTGAAATGTACACACTTCGATAGCATCCTGTAACATGAGCTCATCTTCCCAGGAAAGATGGGAAAAAGGGATATTGGTGTGACGTCAGATGAGCATTTGTTTTGCACGTTGTAACTAGAATTGGTTTCAACAGAATCTATGACTCAATGGCAGACGCTAACAATAATTTATCTTCGTCACAGTCTCCATGAAAAACTGAAATCCTGCCCCACATTCACGAGTGTGAGCAAGTGAAATACTGATATATTCCCACGGACAGAGTCGAATAATGACATGCTGTCAATGGAGCAACAAAAATCCTGACACATATGAGATAGAGTAGATGACATAGAGCAAGAGAAATCGGAAAGGTTCCACTTCATCAGGGTATAATGTAATGCAGTTGAAAGCGTGTACTATACCTTTAAGAGAGGGTGAATGCTGTTCTGAACTGAGAGCTTACAAGCGCCTGTGGTATGAGAGGATGTCAGACCCAGAAACAATATATCGTTATAGAGCTGGAGTCGGGTAATAAGAGTTAAGAGAAAGGGGGTCTCAGAGTTGTGAATAGTTGATGTAAAATGTTCACTTTCAGAGTGAAAAAATAAATTGATGTTTTTATTTAAACAGTGGAATTTGGCAGATCTGTCACTCATATTTTAACAGTTTACGAGGTGAATTAAGCATTCTGTATGCTTCATTTAAGTTACCAGATGAGCTTCACGCTGTGTTCTAACAATTGCTGTGTGTATATCTGTGTGTCTCTGTGTGGGGTAGGTCTGGCAGTAGCTGTTGTGCTTATAGTGATGCAATGCCACCCTCTGCTGGCCTCCACACGCCACTTCACAGGCATTGGCAGAGGGTGAAAACCAACAGGGATTCATTCAGAGAGGGGGAAGGAGAGGGCAGCTGCTCACAGCACCATCCAAATTGATGTCTTACCTATGCACTGATCTAAATGTCCTTTAAACGTTGTAACTGTCCCTGCTTTCACCACTTCCTCTGGAAGTTCATTCCACACACAAGCCAGATTCTGTCTAAAATAATTACCTCTCATGACTTTTGTAAATCTTTTTTCTTCGCACCTTAAAATATCCCTCAGTTTTGAATCCCCAACTCTAGGGAGTAGACATCAGCCCTTCAGTTTATCTGTAGCACTCATTATTTTATAATCCTCTGTAATGTTACTCCTTAATCTCATGCTCTCCAGTAAAAAAAAGTCCCAGCCTACCCAGCCTCTCCTTATACCTCAATCCGTCCTTTCTCAGCAATATCCAGGTTAATCTCTTCTGAACCCTTGAGCTTAATAATATCAAGGTCAGTAATATCAAAGTGAATAGTCAAGGTATTTTCTAATGGTACAGGGAGTCCAAAACTAGAGGACATAGGCTTAAGGTGAGAGGGGAAACATTTAAAAGTGACCTGAGGGGAAGCTTTTTCACCCAGAGGGTGTTGTGCCTATGGAATGAGCGGGCAGGATGACCAGACTGGACACAATATTCCAGAAGGGGTCTCACCAATGTACTGTACAACCACAACATCACAATCCAATTCCGATACTCAACGGTCTGACCAATGAAGACACGTGTGTTAAACACCTTCTTAACCACACTATCTATATGAGATACAAATTTTAAAGATTTATACCTGACGGCCTAGGTCTCTGTTCTACAGCACTGCCAAAGGCTCTACTTCTAATTCTATAGGTCCTGCTGTTGTTTGATTTACCAAATCCAATACCTTGCATTAATCCAAACTAAACTCCACCTGCCACCCCTCAGCCCAGTGTGTGATATTACAGCCACCTCACCCTCCCCCTTTCAATTTTAAAATACCCCACCCCTCTCCAGGAGGCCTGCACACTCCAGCCTTAATTTTCACAAAGACCCGGAGCTTGGTTTGCCTTGTGTCGTTAGGGGGAAGAGGGACAGATTGCAGACACAGGCATTGTGGAGGAGAGGCTGGACAGTAAGCAGCGGCTCTTCCTTCCTCTCTGGTGTTCAGTAATAAATATCCATTTGAAACCCTTCATTGTGCAGAGTGTGTCTGCAGGCTTTCTTTCTCTAATATTGCAGACTACAGATAACAGCCATTAAAGATGTTCATAGTTAATTTCGATAGCAAAGCACGTACACTCAATATCCTACAATTGAGACAAATATCTTGCATTTGTTTAACAATACAAAGTGTTTTGTGTAGTTCAGTAATGGTAACCTGATTATAATAAATCCGCACCAACCTGAAAGTGGGCACTAAAATATGATTCAAAACCTGGGTATGGTGGTATAGTGGGTAGTGTCCCTATCTCTGAGCCAGAGCTCTGGATTTGATTCCAATTCCTGGACTTGTGTGGTAGTGTTCCTAGCTCTGGACCATAAGACCTGGATTCAAGTCCTGCCTGTTGCAGAGGTATGTCACAGCATGACAGAACAGGCTGATGAATAAAACACACAGGAGAATACTGTTACAGCTTTATGGGTATTGCTGAGTGACGCTAGTGTCCCTACCTCTGGGTACAAAGGTCTAGGTGTAAAGCCCACAGAGGTGTCTCATGATACATCTGAACAAACTGATTATAATGGATTTAAAATTGTGACTTGTGGTCTCCCTGACTGCAATATGTAGTAACAGAACATCCATGAAAATAACACCCACTAACTTTCCAATAACAGAATGTGAGAACATCAGAAACAGGGGTAGGTCTTTCACTCCCCAAGCCTGCCTTGCCCTTCACTAAGATCATGGCTGATCTGCTCTAGGTCTCAAATCCTCTTTCATACCCAATTCTTCATAGCCCTCAACTCTCTGACAGGTCAGTATCCATCGACATCCTCTTCAAATACTTTCAGTCATCTAGCTCCACGAACACACTTTAGAAGAGAAATCCTGACATTCAATACCACCTGTTTGAAGAAAGCACTCGCTGCTCCTATATCATGGCCTATTGATATGAACAAAAGAGGTTGACACAAAGGTTCAGGTAAAAATGATTGGCCCTGATATCAAGGCAGTGGTTATCTTCTGTTGACATCAAGGAGCTTAACAAAACTGGACTTAATGGGAATCAGAGTAACCTCTCCAGTGTTTAGAGGCAAATATGGCACAAAGGAAGATGTTTATCATCTCAGTCCTGGGTCACTTCGGTGGGAGTTCATTAGGGTAGCTTCGTCTTCACAAACATCTTCAGCTGCTTCATCAATCTCTCCCCATCCCCACCCCTCCCCACATAAGATTAGAAGTGGGGATGGTCACTGAAGATTCCACAATGATCAGACTAATTTAACCCCATCAGCTCCTGAACTGGTCTGTGTCCATGCGCTGCAAGACCCAGACTCCAATGAGGCTTGTGCTGTAAAAGGGTCTTTAATATTCATGTAACAGCACTGCCTGACATAGCACATTGCCACAGTAATATAAGAGTTCATTTAGCACCTCACGCTGGTTTCACAGGAATATGAGGAAACCATTCAGCCCATTGACATTATTCGAGATGAACAGGAATAGCCCATTCAGTGCCTCCAGCCTATTACTCAGGAAGAGAAGGAGTCGAGTGTGATGGACCACACCAGAGCCCCTCGAAAATATTTGAAGGCGTAGCCTAGACTCTTTTTTGTATTTTTAAGGAAATGTAAACTGTCTGTTCCAGATGCAATGTGACTGGCCAAACTACTCAGCGTGAAGCAAAACACCATTTACTTAAACATGAAAGATGAAATAAAAACAAAGAAAGAAGAATTTAGAATAACGTAATTATATTACCAAGTTAACAGAATAATTGATCTGGGAACTGTTAATAATGAACTGTTCCAATATAGGAAACTCCCATCAACACAGCCCCTGGCAGAAAGGAAAATTCAGACACAGAATGTCACAAATATTTCTCCAATCCAGGAATTAAGAACAGCATCAAGAGAAATTTCAGAGACAGTAGCAACCAGGAGACATTCACTGACGCTTCCAACTCTGTGGAGACCCCTACAGTTTTTGATGTTACTGAGAAAGCAAAACCCAGAGATCCTAATCTGTGAGAGCTGGCCACACCCATTCACGCTGCATTAAAATAAACCTAAGACCTCGCTAGCTGTTTACGCAAGGGGTCTTAAGTAGTCAGCTTGGTAAAAATCGTTAAATCTCTCTCTGAAAAGAAACCAGGACAAAAATAACCTCTTAAAGCTGCAGCATCATCTCACTTGTCAGCACATCGAGCTCTCAAAGAGGAACGAGGGGTAACCCAATCAGGCCCTTGGCCCTGTCCAATCGGACGAGGAAGAAGCCATTGCGTCACTTACATAGGAACAGGATGAGGCCATTGAGACCCTTGAGTCACTTACATAGGAACAGGAGGAGGCCATTCAGCCCCTTAAGTCACTTATATAGGAACAGGAGGAGGCCAGTCCCCCTCAACGCACTTACAAAGGGACAGAATGAGGTAATTGATGCTGATTCCTAATGAATTGCTTATGCCCAAAACGTAGATTCTCCTGCTCCTCGGATGCTGTCTGACCTGCTGTGCTTTTCCAGCAATCCATTCTCTACTCTGATCTCCAGCATCAGCAGTCGTCACTGTCTCCAAACTGACGCTCCAACATGATGAACAAGTGGAGCAGAGACTGCACAGACTGTCCCACGTTGTTCCTCGTGGCTCCATTGCGCATGATACACACGTGGGACTTTAACGTAGTTTTCTAGTGTTGAGGAGGGAAACCATATGTCTTGTGTGAAGTCTCAAGAAGGCATCTTCTATCTCTGAGAAGACAGCCTGGTGTTCTCTATGTAGGGCGGAAGTGGGTGGGAATGGCTACCTGTTTCTGATTTAAGGTATTGTGGCTGCTGTTGGGGATTGTAAGCAACCTAACCTTCAGTACGGGTTCACACGATGACTGCCCAATAACATGGGGCGAGTTAATTTAGGCTTATAACCTATTAGGAAAGTCACGTTAGACTGATGAATGGACTCTCTATGTTCAATTAATGCTGATCATGCTCATGTTGATCTTGTCTAGTGCACGTCCTGTTCAGTGTAGCCTGAATGCCTTACTCTGTCCAAGTCTATTTCCACCCTATGATTGGTCTGACCATGCTTCCTATGACCTGCCTCCACTGCTCATAAATAAAGTGTTTTCCTGTACTGAGGTACACGTGACAATAAATCAAACCAATCAATCCTGGGTAAAGTATGGTATTTCTCACCCTATTAATGTCTGTTTTGGAAGTAAGTGATCGCTGCCACTCCTCATGTTTAGCGACTCCATTTCTTCGTCGCTCATAGCTCTACAGATTAAACACTCAGCTTATTCACTGTGTCTCCTCATGAAACCATCACCCGTGTCTGTGGTGAGGAGATTATTCCTTACAAAGGAGATCAAATCTGTAGAGAGTGACCCAAATGATCTCTCAGCAAGGATCTACAACTACAGGAAGATGGCATTACTTATGAAAGTGAATCATCTTACAATGACAGAAAGCATACTATTGATTGCACCCATTACTTACATAGGGTTTGATTCGGAGCAGTCAGCATAGACTTGCGAGTGGGAGATCATGCTTCCCAAGTTTGTTAGCGTTCTTTGATGAAGTGACCAAGAAGGTTGACGAGGGCAGAGCGGTAGACGTAGTCTCCATGGATTTCAGTAAGGCCTTTGATAAAGTTCCACATTGCAGGATGCTCAGGGAGGTTTCATCACGTGGAATGCTGGAGGAACCGGCCAATTGGATACACAGTTGGCTTGATGGAAGGAACCAGAGGGTTTTGTGGAAGGATGTTTGTCAGACTGGAGGCTGTGTCCATAGCTGCTTCTTATCTATGATTTGGTTGAGAATGTACAAGGCATGATTAGTAAGTTTGCAGATGACACTAAAATAAGTGGTAGCGTGATCAGTGAGGAAGTTTATCAGAAATTGCAGCAGGACGTTAATCAGGTGGAGAAGTGGGCCAAGAAATGGCAAATGGAATTTAATATAGACGTGTGAGGTCTTGCATTTTGGAAACTCTAATCAAGATAGAAGTTTCATAGTGAATGGGAGGGCCTTAAGGGTTATAGTGGACAGAGAGACCTTGATGTTCAGGTGCACGGTTCTCTGAGAGTGGAGACACAGGTACATAGGGCAGTGATGAAGGCTTTTGGCACACTGGCCTTCATCAGGCAGGACATTGAGTATAGAAGTTGGGAAGTTATGTTGCAGTTACACAGGACTTTGCTAAGGTTGCACTTGGAGCATTGTGTTCAGTATTTGTCACCTTGTTATGGGGAGGGTGCTATGAAATTAGAAAGAGTACAGCAGAAATTTACAATGACATTGCCAGTACCCAACGGTCTGAGTTATAGGGAGAGGTTGGACAAGCTATGTCCTTTATTTAGAGTGTAGGAGACTGAGGGTGGACCTTATAGAGCTGTATAAGATCATGAGGAGTATGGATAGGGTGAATTCTGTCAGTCTTTTCCCCAGGTTTAGAGATTCGAGGACTTGAGGGGATTCGTTTAAGGTTAAAGGGGAATGGATAAATGGAACCTGAGGGGTCTCTTCTTCACACAGAGGGTTGGTACATGGATGAGCTTCCAGCAGATGTTTTAAAAGCATTTGGATAAATATGTGGATAGGAAAGGACTAGAAGGATATGGGCCAACTGCAGGGAAATGGGGTTAACGTGGATGGACATTTACAAAGTGGAGTCGAACCCGTCTGTTAATTAAAACCAAACACCCAGAAAAGCTCGCCTCACCTCGTAATCTGTTAAAATATGAGTGACACAGATTTCCTAAATTCCAATATTTAAACAAAAATAACAAATTAGTTTGTTTGACTTAAATAGGGGACACTAAACAACAACTATTCACAAATACAAGCCCCTCTTTTCTTAACTATTACTATCTGACTCCAACTGCATAAAAATATGTTGTTCTGACAACCCACATATTAAACAGTACAACCTCAAGAACACAGTCTCTATCTTCTCCGCTGTGTTCACTCTTCCAGCTGCTGATCTCACTGGGTCTTGTTTATTTTTACTGCAAGGAGGTTTTAAATGAACATATGTCTTTGATAGAGAGTGTTTGAGGTGGCTAGTTAGCACTCCTGCTCTACAGCAGTTACTCTGCTGTTGGATGGCAGTGGCTCTCCCTCTAGTGTTCAAAATGCTGGGTTTATATACTCCCCATGATACAATAATTCTCACAATTTGATTGCTTTCCAGGTGTCCAAACAATAATATTCAAATTCCGTTGGCTTCTGGTATCCTGAGCGTTATTTAAACTCTGTGGTTATATTTGAATTGCTGTCAAAACAACAACCAAAACTCGGGTATCTATTTCCCAGTTAATGGTGACATGTGGAACAGTGTGACCTTTAGCTGGCATCTGTCACTGTACTTTCTGTTCAGCAAAACCCGTTCTCTCTTAAAGTGACCGGACATATTTTCGGCTTCATAACACCGTCCCCCTTCAGGGATAAAAAAACATCAGAATAAAAAGATGGCTTCATTTCTTTTTCTCTAATTCTTAATCTCATTATTATGAAATATAAAAGTATTAATCTCAGTTATACCATTCATATTAATTCTGCACACAATAATAACACTGGAATAAGTCAAATCTTATCTACATTTTTTACTTTACATCCGCGTAACACATTTGCTATCACATGTTTAGGACCCACAGCATGTACATTTTGTAAGTTTAAAGTTGGTAATATGAGACTCCAATGAAATAGTCTCATATCCTGGTCTTTAACTATTCCAAAACAAGCGAGAGGATTGTCGTTGTTGTGCACAACCGACTCTGGCAGTTTGTTTGTCATATAAACATTAAAATGTTGTCAGGTCAATACCAAACTCAATCATTCTTTTTCAATAATGGGGATGTTTTGTTTTCTGGTGGATGTTGAGTTTTTTCAACAAATAGACAATTGGCCATTCAATTCCATCATCATTTTTCTGTATCAATACATCTCCGAGCCCTATATCCCTAGCATCAAATACAATTTTCAAAGGTTTTCATAATACTTGGTACAGCTAAAACTGGTGCGGTGATTAGACCTGCTTTAAAATTCTCAAATGCCTCTTGGCATTGTTCTGTCTACCACAATTCTGTATTCTTATTTAATAAATCCATCAGTGGTGCTAATACGGTGCTGAAGTTTGGAACAAACGTCCGATAGAATCCACTCAGTTCCAAAAATCGAACCACCTTTTTCTTCGAGGATGGTCGTGGAAATCCCTCAAAGCCCTTCGTCTTTGTGTTCCATGGGGTCAAACTTCAATGTCCAGTGCAATGTCCCAAGAACGTCACCTCTGCCTTCGCGAATTCTGTTTTCTTAAAGTTTATTACCAAGCTTGCTTCTTGTAATCGTTCAACATGCTCTGCCAACTGTAACATGTGAGCTTTCAATCACTTGCTAAAGATCACTACATCATACAGATAAGCTGCACAATTTGTTCATCTGGCCACAACTCTGTTCCTGAGTCTTGAATGTGGCTGGTGCATTATTCATTCACATGACATACTCGATAATGTTTTTATCATATCCGGTATCTTTACCAGATAGTTCAATTGACACAATTATTTTTTAATTTGAAAGGGGCCACTAAACCTGGATTTGAAGGGATTTCCTACCACTGATGGCAATACTAATACGTCATCCCCACAGGAAATTGTCAAAGTTTCAGAGTTTTTATCTTCCACCAGCTTCATTCTATGCTGTGTCCTCTTCAGGTGCTGTTCAGCTAACTCACTTACACCATCTAATCTCGCCCTCACCTCACATACATAATCCAAGTGTGAAGTCTCCGACTTCAGTCCATGACTTTTAACACCCCAGTTCCCTAGTCTTCCTTGACATCTCCACCACAAGTGGTGTCACTCCCACCATGGATCGTGTTAAATCGTTCACAAGAACAAACCGTATACCTGGAACTGACCCTCTGTCACTCACTCTCACTGTTACTTCCCCAAACCTGATTTGGCACTCCAACCTGATGTTAGACAAGGGAATGCTTAATTTCTGTCCCCATTCCACAAATTATCACTCTTTTGAGGAACATGTCAGAAAGAGTGAAAATATTTCCATCTCTTACTATTAGAAGTTGAGAGGAAGTGAGGACTGTAGATGCTGGAGATCAGAGTCGAAAAGTGTGGGGCTGGAAAAGCACAGCATGTCAGGCAGCATCTGAGGAGCAGGTGAGTTAACATTTGAGGCATAAGTCCTTCATCAGGAGAGTGGGGCGTGAGGGAGGGGGAAGGGGTTGAGAAATAAATAGGAGGGTGGAGGTGGAGCTCGGTGGTAGGTAGATTGGAAGGCGTTAGATAGATGCAGGTGGGGGGTGGTGGTGATAGTTCGGACTGGAGGGTGAAGTGGATAGGTGGTAGGACAGCTGGAACCCACAAACTATAAGGCATTAACATTAACTTCACAAATTTCCAAATCTCCCCTCCCCATCCTTATCCCAGATCCAACTGTTGAACTTAGCACCGCCCTCTTGCACAGTCTTAGTTGTCCATCTACCTTCCCACCTATCCACTCCACCCTCCCCTCCGACATATCACTATCACTCCCACCTACATCTTCCTATCACCCTACCAGTGGCCCTCCCCACAGCCCAACTCCTACCGTCCTATTTATCTTTCAGTCCCCATGTTCCCCCGCTACATTCCTGACGCTGGATTTATGCTTGATGTGTCGACTGTCCTGCTCTTCAAATGCTGCCTGATCTGTTGTGCTTTTCCAGTGCCCCACTTCTCAACTTTTAGAGATTGAACAGATTCCATATCTCACAAACTTATAACTTCTTGCCTTTCTCCCCTTGTTCTTTCTGAGTAAACTTCATCCACAGAGGCAGATTCTTTGTAGAGATCAGGCACTGACTCCACAACCAGCCCCTGCCTCGGTTGTACACTCTCCTGCAGCTCCTCGGCTCCACTTGGGGTCTCCTTTACCAGTTTCCCTGATGCCACTGGCTGAACCACTTCTACACATCTTTTTCCAAAGTGTCTTCCTTCAACGCCCAGCACAGTGTGTCCCAGCTTACTGCAGTGAAAACATCTTTTTCCCAGTGCCCTTCTTAAACCATCGGCACTGTAATTTTATTTGATCCACTCCCTTATAGTGAGAACACCTGAGGCCTTTCACCACCTTTCAACCCCTTTGGGTTTCTTTTTTCAACTGTAGTAAACTATTGCCAGTGTGCTCGACTATTTGTTTTGTAGTATAGGATCTTCCCTTCTCCCAATTTCTATCCCTTACAGGATGGGAATCCTCCTAAAAGCTAAATTTCATCTAATGCACCAAGGTATATTTACCTGCCATTTCTGCCACGCTTCTCACTTTTTGAACTTTCTCTTCATTCACACTAATTCTTACCATCTCTGGAAGTGAGTCTTTAAACTCCGCCAGCAGAATAACCTTCCTTAGAGCCTCACAAGTCTTATTCATTTTTAAGGCCCGCACCCATCTATCATTCAAACGCAGCATATGTCTGACCTGGTTCCATCTCTATATTTCTGAACCTCTTTCTATATGCTTCCAGTACCAATGCACAACCACTCAAAATAGCCAGTTCAACATCTACATAATTTCTTGACCGCTCATCTGACAGCGCTGCACAGACCCCACTAGCCGTTTCCACCAGCTTAGTCTGAAGGAGCATTAGCCACAAGTTCACTGGACACGCCATTTGCCGAGCCATTTTTTCAAATGAAATAAAAACAGATTTTGACGTTTTTGTCACCGAAATATGGCAATGTATTAACATAGCTGAATACATCCCTACGTTCTCCCGTCATCTCTATCCTGTTAATTTAACTTTCTTGTCTAATTCCCAACTTCTGAATTTCAAATTCTCTCTCTTTTTCCTCTCTTTCCCTTTCTCTTCGTTCTCTCTCTGTTTCCGTCCCTGTTTTCATTTCTAACTCCAGTTGCCATATTTGCAATTTAAGTTTATTCTAACTCAACTGCAGTTGCCTGTTTCTCTGATACATCAAAATGCTTGACCAACTCCATTACAATTTCAGCTTTCCTTTTGTCCCTGGTTAATCCCAATTCAAAACTATTTGCTAATTCTAAAAATATTCCTTCTTCTGTCTTTCTAAACTCCCTTGGCAAATTTGGGAACTCTTTAGTAATATCAAAAGCCATTTCCCTCACTTTTAATTGAACCAACCACAAGTGAACAAAATTAAATTAATTTTCCCACAGGTTTTATTTGAAGATCTTGGTCATTAATTGCAATGTATTGAAATTTGCTGGAACCTTAGTACCCCAAATCTGTCCAAATCCCACACGGCAAGGCTGCAAACTATGATGACATCAACGTCGAATCCCACTGTTAATTAAAACAACACACCCAGAAAAGCTCACCTCACATCATAATCTGTTAAAACGTGAGTGACAGAGATTTCCTAAATTCTACTAATAAATGAAAAATGACAATTTATATATTTGCAAGTTGTCTCGCTGAAGGGTTGGTGGTATGCCCCGCCTCTCTATTTATAGCTATTCGTTTTTTAAAGTGTGTGATGTCATTTCCGGTTCTTTTTAACAAGAGAATGTAGATAGGATTAAATTAATGTGTTAATTGATGGACTTCTGGTTAGAACCCATTCCTCTAAGAAGGTCCTGACGTGTCTTAGCATGTGTTTGTGTTGCCCCAGTCAAAGTGGTCCCCTTCTTTCTCTGTATGTAAGGAACATAGTGATAGTGGGTCGTGTCTTTTGGTGGCCAGTTGGGGTCCATGTATCCTGGTAACGCGACAACAGCACCATTACAATGGTGGAAAAATGATTTTATATACACTGTTTAGTCAATGTGTGTGTGCAGATAAGTAACATTTTTCATATGTGGCGAACATTCTAAATGAACAACAGAGACACAGTTTTTTAAAAAAAAAATGATGAACATGATGTATAAAGTTTATAAAACATTAAAACATTATTTGACGCTCATCTAAAGTGATATGTTCCCCTTCTCTCAATGTTCCCTCCTTTTCTGGAATTCTCGACTCTAATCTCTCATTCTTATCAGGATGTGTGTTATACGTTCTTGCTTCTGGTATCCCAACGTATTTCAGTTAATCCCCTTTCTACCAGGACTTCAATATATTGGTCTGCGGGGTTCTTTCCAAAGCTAGTGTCTGTCACATTATTGGAGATAACAGTTTTGCCATCAGACCCAGCATTTGAACATATTGCTCTGTTGTATTTGCACTGTGCAAAGTACCGCAGCACGCTGGAATTGCCAAAATATTGAGGAATGTACATCGACCTCTTTCAATAATCTAGTTTTCTCATTTTCACATTTCCTCATCTATATTCTCTCTCTCTTTCTCTCTTTGTAGCTAGTTAAGACATTTACCAATTATTCTTCGCGTGCCTTCTCTCAAAACTCCGTCTTTCGGTTTATTTCTATTGCTGTCTTCTCGATGGAATGTGATTATCAGTGAGCAATGTAACTACAAAGACATGCGGGAGGAGCTGGCCAGAGTTAATTGGAAGGGGAATAAAGCAGGGAAGACCAAGGAGCAGCAATGGCAGGAATGTCTGAGGAAAATTCGGAGGATATCAGAAATTCACCCCAAAGGAGATGAAACATACTCATGGGAGGACAAGGCAGCCTTACTATACGGAATCAAACCAAAAGTGGAAACGTACCATGTGGTGAAGATGATTGGGAATCCAGGGAATTCATTGGCTCTGAAATTACATTAGGCTGGCATCACTGATACGACAGAGCTCTTAATCATGTTCAGGGAGAGAAACAGAGCGAAAGACATTCATTTTAAACACGGAGGATGGTATTACTCAAGGAAGAACGATTCAGATGAATTAAACAATTGAATTAAAATCAATTAATTGGTTTTGCCGTGTCAGGTTGGAAGCATAACCCAGGGAGAGACCTCAGCAGAATGAGAATATGAAAATGGAAGTATTTCCACATTAGAAACCAGAGTAGGTCACTGAGTACAGGGCTGATGGGCGAATGGGTCTCGTTGTGAACTAAGGGACAGGCAGCAGAATTGCATTTCAGATATTGCATCTCTAAATTGCCTATTCATGTAGTGCTGCAGACCACAGCAGCAGAAGAAGCAGACCTGCATTCAAGCACAAGCTGTAACATTTTGCCCGGGATAATCTCCTCAGTCTGCCATTACCATCAACACGATCTTTGGCTCAGTAACGAATGTGGATGAACTTGTCAGGGTCAGAACCACATGAACCTAAACCTGATGCTAACGCATTAAATATACCACACTTGACCAACAGATGTGATCGAAGCTCCGCACTCCTGCCACATTCAGTTTTAAATGGTGATGAACGATTAAACAAATGATTGGAGGAAATGGATCCACAAATATCCCCATCCTAAGTAATCGAACAGCCCTGTAAATCAGTGCAAAAGACCAGATGTGGTATCTACACCATCCTCAGCCAGAAATGTGGAGTTGATGATCCACCTCATCCTCGCCATGATGCCCACAGATTCACAAATGCCAGTCTTCACCCAATTCGATTCACTGCACGTGACATGAAGAAACAGTTGAACACAGTCGATACGACAAAGGCAATGGGCTTTGACCCCATTCCTGCAATAGGACTGAAGACTTGTGTTGCACAACAAGCCGTGTCCTTGGGGACACTCTGACATCTCCCTGGCAATTTGGAAAATTACTTAGCTATGTCCAGTCTGCTAAGAGGAGAATAACTACAATCTGACGATTTACCACCCCTTCAGTCCCATCACGACAGTCAAGTTGGTGGGATATATTTTTTGACGAAGCTGTCAAGCAGCACAGAAATAAACTGCTCAGTGTGGTTTCCGATAGGTCCCCATGTGGAGATGGTGCTGTTGTGGAAATGTCACTTGATTACTAATTCAAACCGGCTAATGGTCTGGAAGTTAAAAATCATTGACAAAGGATTAAGATGCAAAATCTGGTGTTAGTAAAAGTGCCATTGAAGCCAATGTCGATTGTACACGACAATTTCTTTCCCCAATGTACTTTCAGGAAGTGAATCCCTTTCCTGGTCTGACCTAAACGTGACTGCAGACACACAGCCATGTGATAAACTTTTCAATGGTCTCTGAATCGGCCAAGCAAGAAACCCTATTGTATCAAACTGTTCCGAGGTCTTAAAGGATGAACCCGGACAGAACACCCGGCCCCAGCCTCAGTAACGGAAAGGGAACGGGACACACAATCCTGTCGACCCTGCAGAGACCTCCTTCCTAACATCTGAGAGCTTGTGACAGCATTTTACAGAGCTTTCCCACAGACTGCACAGAAACATCAGGAATGGACTAGGCCATGCAACACATTGAGCCTTCCTCATTGTTGTTCATGTTCAAACATCCCTGCAATGCACTTATCCCACACAATGAATATGTCCGTTAACGTGAATAAACTTGGGAAGCTATAAAATAGGAAGTTCAGTAGTCCCTTTGGTCCATCGAGTTCGCTATTATAATGGCTGGCACTTTATTTCCACACCGTTCTCCTTCTCTCCCACCATCCCTTTACTGTCTCTAAATCCATATTTATATTCAGTGTGTAGGCTTCCAGGTTCCAGCGCATTCCCGAGGTTCACCAGTCTCTGAGTGCAGACATTTATTGTCATCTTAATGAACAATGAACTGTCTGTACGTAATACTGTGGCCCCTTGTTTTAGACACCACAGCCTGGGGAATTATCATCCCTGCTTCCAATCTGTCTCACCCTGTCAGAGTTATATATATCTCACTTAAATCTCCATCCATTTTCCTAAACCCCATGGAATGTAGGCCTAGTCGCCCCAAACTCTGCTCCCACAACAAGCCTGTCATCCTAAAGATCGGTCTGGTCATCTTTCTCTGTTCTCTGTCAATGTCAGGTTTGCCCTTTATTAGGTACAGAGACCAAAACTGCACACAATATTGCACAATGTTCGAGATAGGATCTCACTAACGCCATGTACGGCTGCTGTAAGACACCCTTACTCCTGGACTCAAATCCTCCTGAAATGAAGGTCAGCACATTGATCTTCCTAACTGCTTTATTTCCTTCAATATTGCTTTCAGTGACTGATGTACAGGGAGATCCAGATCCTGTGCAATGTTACAGCTGCCCAATTGGTGGGTCTATGTACCCCGGTGAGCGTGCAAATGCTATTCACAATATTGTCTTCTGGGTTCAGAACTGACTGCGCTGCAGGGACCTCGGAGGGCTGTGCAGAAGGAAACAACAAAAAGGAACATGCGTCCCCTTGTAGATCAACATGTTTCAAACACTCCCTTTTCAAACGATAGGCTTCCAGTCTATTGTTTCCACCAAAGGGCACACTGTCACCTCTACCCACATCGCTCTCCATCTGACACGTATTTGCCCATTCACACCATTTGTCTTGGTCACCTTGAAGCTTTTTGGCAACCTCCTCACCCACTCATAATCCAACATCCTTTAGTTCTGTCAGCAGGTTGGGATATATTGTATTTTATTTCAACAGCCAAATGTTTAATGGGTATTGTGAACACCAGGGGCCTGAGCACAGATCACTATGATAACTAAGCAACCTTCCTCTGTTAAGTTTAAAAAAAAAATCCTGAATCTGGATGTGACTGGTTGGGCCAGCATTTATTGTCTGTCCCTAGTTGCCCCTTGAGAAGGTGGTGTTGAGCTGCCTTTTTGAACCGCTGTGGATTCAGTGATGTTAACAGCATAGAATACCAAGGGGCCGTCTTTAGATTGTGTTTTAGTGATGATGGTCAGGGACTGGCATCTGTGTGGCCTGAATATAACTTGCCAATTGTCAGCGTGGATACTGTCTAGATCTTGTCGTATTTGGGCATGGACTGCTTCAGTATCTGAGGAGCCACAAATTTTGCTGAACATTGTGCAATCATTGGCGAACATTCCCCACTTCTGACCTTTTAGTAGAGGGAAGGTCATTGATCAAGCAGCCCTGAAGATGTTTGGGCTGAGGCATCTGCCCGAGGGGCTCCTATGGACTTGTCCTGGACCTGAGTTGGCTGACCTTTATCAACCATGACTATCTTCCTATATATCAGGTATGATTCTAACCAGCGGGGAGTTTGCCCCTGATATCCATTGGTTCCAGTTTTACTAACACCCCTTGATGCCACACTTGGTCAAAGGCAGCCTTGTTTTAAAGTGCTGTCACTCTCACCCACCTCTGGAATTCAGCACTTTTGTCCATGTTTGAACGAAGGTAATGAGATCAGGAGCTAAGTGACCCTGGGGGAGCCCAAACTGAGCATCATTGACCAGGTTATCACTGAGCAGGTGCTGCTTGAAAGCACTCACACCTTCCATCACTTTACTGATGGGTTGGTAATTGGCCGGATTGGATTTTTTCTTTTTTTTTCCGTATAGGAGATACTTGGGTAATTTTCCACGTAATCGGGGAAATGTCGTTGTTGTAACGATATTGGAACAGCTTAGTTAGGGCAGTGACAAGTTCTCCAGCACAAGTTTTCGATACTATTGCCAGAATGTTGTCAGGGTATGTACCCTTTGGAGTATCCAGTGTCTCCAACTGAAACTGGATATCAAGTGGACTGAATCAAATTGGCTGATGACTGGTAACTGAATTGCTGAGGACCACTGGAGGAGTCTGAGATGGATCATCCACTCAGCACTTCTGACTGAAGATTGTTACGGATGCATCAGCCTTATCTTATACACTGAAGTGTTGGGCTCTTCCATCATTAAGCATGGAGATATTTGTGGAGTCTCCTCCTCCAATGACTTGTGTAATTGTCCATAACTATTCTCAACTAGAAGTAGAAGGACTGCAGAGCTTAGATCTGAACCGTTGCTTGTGGGAATCACTTAGCTCTATCTATCACTTACTGCTTATGCTGTTTGGCACACACGTTGTCCTGGTTGGTGGCTTCACCAGGCTGACACCTCATTGTCAGGTATGCCCGGTGCTGCTCCTGCCATCCTGCACTCTCCAATGATCCAAGGTTGATCCTCTGGATTGATGGTAATTGTTGTGAGGGGGATATGCCAGGCCGTGAGGTTGCACTGGAGTGCAATTTTGCTGCTATTGCTGACCCACAGCACCTTATGGAAACCCAGACTTAAACTGCTAGATCTGCTTGAAGTTTAGCATGATGATAGTATCATGCAAAAATATGGAGGTTATTCTCAATGTGAAGGTGTGACTTTGTCTCCACAATGATTATGCGGTGGTCACTCTTACCGGTACTGTCATGGAGAGATACTACTGCAACTGGCAGATTAGTTAGGATGTGGTCAAGTAGGTATTTTCCTCTTGTTGTTTCCTTCACCACTTGCTGTAGACCCAGTCTAGCAGTTATATCCTTTAGGACCGGACCAGCTTAATCAGTAATGTTGCTGCAGAGCTACTCTTGGTGGTGGACATTAAAAACCCTCACCCAGAGTACGTTTTGCGCTTTTGCCACCCTCAGTACTTCCTCCAAGTGTTGGTCAGCATGGAGGAGTACTGATTCATCAGTTGAGAGAGGCTGGTACATGGTAATCAGCAGGAGGTTTCCGTTCCCATGTGTAAACTAACGCCAGGAGTCAGCATGGTATACGGAGTCACTGGTGAGGACTCCCAGAGCAATTCCCTTCCAACTGTACCCCACTGTTCTGCCACTTCTGCCGTGTCTGTCCTGCTGGTGAGACAGGAGATATCTGGGGAAGTTGATGGGGTGTCTGAGACATGGCCATACTCACAGAACCTTGCATATAATGTCAGGCTGTTGTTGACGAGGCTGTTTATTTCTATTCACTGTTTCCCGCCAGCTGTCCAATTCTAGAAACATGTCCATATATTCGCCCCAATCCACTAAGATTTAATTTTGTAAACTGGGCTTGGAGCTTTACGAATTTTTTTCTGAAAATACAAATGTTTACATCCATTGCTTCTCTTTCATTTGTCTCCCAGTCTGCTTCTCAATCATAATTCCAATTCATAAATATATATTAGTGTTGTCTATGACCATTACTGTCACTCCCAATATTTTCTCCAAAACCATGTACTTACTATGTTCTACGTTCCATGTACTATATCATTTTCCACACCAGACGTCGTTTTCCTAGTATTGATAGAAAGTTCTGTGAAGACAGAATTGAGGTAGTGGCTTCATAGTTCTGCCATTTCCCTGTTCCCCATTGTCCATTCTCTGGTTTCAGACTATAAGGAAGCTGCAATTGTTTTCTCATACTTCTCACATTGACATAATTTGACAAGCTATTACAGTTCACTCTTATAACTCTTGTGAATATACTGTTCAGAAACCCATCAATTCCTGCCTTAGGCTGCTCAATGACTGACCTTGCACAACCATACACTCACAGGAGTATTTATTCTGTACTGTCAGAAATACAGCACGATCTACACTAGTCCCACTTACCTACACCAGGCCCAAGGCCTGGAATGTTATGACACTTCCAATTGCTCGTCCAAGCACTTTTTAATGGCTGTGAGAATACCCGTGATAACTCTCCTCTCAGGAATTAAATTCCTGACCCCAACACCCTCTGGGTGAAAGATAACTATCTTGTATTCCTCACTAAACCTCAAACCGTTCACTTTAAAAGTGGGCTCCCTTGTTCTTGGCCCTGTGACTAAAATGAACAGCTGCTGTCTATCCACCGTCTCCATGCCCCTCATCATTCTGTCCTTCTGAATCACATCCCCCTCAGCCTCTCTGTCCAAACTAAACAACCCGAGCTTACCCAGCCTCTCTCCATAGCTGCAATGCTCCATTCCAGGGAACATATTGGTGAATCTTCTCTGCACACCCTCCAGTACTATCATGTCCTTGCTGTAATGTGGCTCCCAGAATTACACAAAGTACTCTGTCTTGGCCTCACCAAAGCCGTGTATAACTCTTATAATCTACGCCCCGATTAATAATGGCGACACCAAAGGTCCACTTCTTAACTAACGTATTACCCTGTCCAGTCACATTCAGGGATGTGTGGAGAAGCACACTCTGAGCTTCCTTGTGTGCTACCATTCATTGAGTCCTCCCCTGTCTGTTTCCTTCTTCCAAAATAGATCACGGCATATTTATTACTTTACGTTCCATCTGCCATTGATCTGACCAGCTGACTAATCTATGTGTATCTTTCTATAACATAAGACCTTCGTCCTCACTACCAACCAACCAGGTAAACACAAACTTACTTATCACAACCCCCACCCCCTTCACCCACTCTCCTTCATTCACATCTGCACCATTTATGAATACCACAAACAATAAGGGACACAGTACCTGTGGTACACCAGGGAACACTGGTCTCTAGTCACACAAACAGCCTTCTCTCATCACCCTCTGACCCCTACCACTGAGACAATTATCGTTGTAACTTGTCAAGTTATCATTGATTCCGTGAGATTTTATTTGCTTTTTCAGTTTCCCATGTGGAGCTTTGTCAAAGGCGTTGCTGCAAAACTAATTAAGCGATCTCTTCAAAGTAATTCACATTCGTTAGGAGTGACTTCCCTCTGATAAAGTTATGATTATTATCCCTGATCAAGCCTTGTCATTCTGATTGGTGTTCAATTTTCTCCTTCCCAATTTTCTCCAGTAGTTTCCCGAACAGTGATCTAATACTTGCTTGTCTATAGTTCCCGGTCTATCTCTTCCATCCTTCCTGTAAAGTGGAATCGTATTAGCTGTTCTCCAGTCCTCTGACACCTCCCCTATGGTCAGATTCTAATTATTTTTTTCAGTCAGGGTCTTTCTTCCCCTGTCTCCCACAACAGCCTGTGATACAATTCATTCAGACCTGGCAATCAGTCCAATTTTCTATCAGCCAAAGCCTCAGATTTCTGCTCGCATTTTACATCAATCTGCTCAAGAGCTTCCCCATCCATCTTTTCGAATTCTGTACCTGCCTCATCCTTCTCCCTAGTAAAATAGTTGTGAAGCTCTCATGTCACAATCTCTCAATATTCTCCAACGTCACACACTGATTGCCCTCTAGGTTCCTAATGGACACGAACCGTTCACTGATTATTCTGTGCTACTTGTTGTCTGTGTAGAATATCATGGGATTCTCCCTAATCGCGCCTGCTTGCAGTTTTCCAGGCCCCTGTCTTATTCAGTCCCCTGTATGTCCCTAAGTTTCTAAGATTCACTACGATCACATCTCATTATTTGAAATTTGAATTCACAGGCTGAGTTTCCCAAACAGACAATCTTGCAATTTTAGGGATTAATCTGGAGAATGCCTTTTGCAGTTCCTCGGTAGTCAGTATATTTTTTCTTAGATGGAGTCTGCACAATAGTACACAATACTCTCAGTTTTGTCTCAGCAACACGCCATGCAACGCGTGCACGACATCTTCTATATTCCAATTAAATTCTCATGAATGTATACCTAATTTTTACTGTTCCATCTGCACAATACTTTCTGCTTTAATTTTTCTTATGATATTAGTATGTGAGCCCTTAACAAAGTGCTTCTGAATATCCAACTATACGTTATCCATTGGATACTCATTGCTAATGTCGACAAGAATTATCTCCAAACCATCCCAAATGAAGGTTTGCCACTTTTGGTTTTCCTTTCATCGAGGCATTATCATGCTCCACAGTTTTCCCCTTACCTTCTATATACCAAGTCGCATGTTCTTTGTAATCAAGTCCAAAAGACACCCGACTGCGGATGACAAGGTAATGGTCTGTAGTTCACCACTCTCCATCTTCATCCTTACTTAAACCGGCGGATAATATTTATAACAGTCCCTTATCCCGATTGGCCACCTGCCTTTCTGGAATGTGTTGGAAAATAATGTGAAAATCCGTAATGCAAACAATATGACTATTGCTGCTTCCACTGAAATTTTTGTATGAAGTAAATCTGGTCTGTCAGATTTATCAACACTCAGTCTAGTTGTCTTTTCAAATATTACCTCACCCCAGATATGAATGATCTTAGACTTTACTTACACAAGTCCATTGGTCACTTGGTATTTCTGGGAGAATTTCTGGACATAATTCTTCCATGAAGACAGATACAAAGAAACTGTTTATTTTCTCTGTAATGTCTCTGTTTTATACAATAAATTATCCTGTCCACACACTCACTGTTCCATATTTGAACTTGTTTTTATTGTTGTTTCATACATTGACAGCAGCTTTTTGGCAGTTTTGACGTTGTTATTGTGTTGGCATGCTTTTTCTCTTTTTGATTTTTACCTCTGTTTCTTTGTCCTCCTTTGCTGGGTCCTACATTACTCTGAATCCACTGGCTCACTACAATACTTGGCATTTTTCTAAGCTGCTTCCTTTGATCTAATAGGTAAATGGGGAGGAGGGAGGGGATTGTGAAAGTGACAGGTCGGAGAGGAGGGTCGAGTGGATAGTTGGAAAGGAAGATGGACATACAGGAACATTCAAGAGGGCGGTGCCGAGTTGGAAGTTTGGACTGGGATAAGGTGGGAGGAGAGGAAATGGGGAAACTGGTGAAATCCACATTGATCCTCTATGGTTGGAGGGTTCCCTGGTGGATGAAGAGGCGTACTTCCTCCATGCGTCAGGTGGTTAGGGTTTGGCGATGGAGGTGGCCAGGACCTGCATGTCCTTGGTGGAGTGGTAGGGGGAGTTAAAGTGTTCAGCCACAAGGTGGTGAAGTTGGTCTGTGTGAGTGTGTCCCTGAAACGATCCACAAGTTGATGCCCTATCTCGCCGATGTTGAGGAGACCACATCGGTTTGAATGGATGCAGAAGATGAAGCGTTCTGCCTCCCTTCATCACCTATCACTTTCAACCCCTCCTCCATCTACCTATCACATTCCTGGCTACGTCCCCCCGCCAAACCCCCCACCCATTTATCCCTCAGCCCCCTTGGCCCACAAGCCTCATTCCTGATGAAGCGCTTCTGCCCTAAACGTCGATCCTCATGCTTCTAATATGCTGGCTGACCGGCTGTGCTTTTTCAGCACCACATTCTTCGACTCTGATCTCAAGCATCTGGGGTCCCCACTTTCTCCTCACACTTTCATGGCTTTCATGACTCAGATTTATAACGGTTACTTCAAATAAAACAAAAACTGTCGCATACTCAAACAGCATAAAAGAAAACTAATACAGGCAGCACTGTGGCTCATTGTCTAGCATTGCTGCCTAACAACAACAGGGTCCCCTGTTTGATTCCAGCTTCAGGCGACTGTGTGGAATTTGCACATTCTCCCCGTACCTGCGTGGGTTTCCTCCGAGTTCTCCTGTTTCCTCCCACAGTCCAAAGATTTGCAGGTCAGGTGAATTGGCCATACTAAACTGCCCATAGCGGTAGGTGCATTAATCAGAGGGAAATCAGTGGGTGGATAACTCTTTGGACAGTTGATGTGGACTTGCTGATCCGAAGGGCCTGTTTCCATACTGTGGGGAATCGAATCTCAAATAAAAATTTGTGGTCACTCTTCCCAAAAGGTCGTCTACTGAAAAGTTTTCAATTAGCTCTTCTGATCATCCAACACAATTCCTAAATAACCTGATCTCGAGCTTGGTGCTCGAAATAATGTTAATGCAAGCCATATCACACGTTAAACAGGAATCCAAAGAAAACGTGAAGGTTTTCGAAAGGGAAGAACTTGTAATAATGGTATACATTAGGGAAAAAATGTAACAATAAACTATTGTAATTTAAGGCAAATTGTTAGAGTCCATTGTTCAGGACATTTGCAAAGTTAAATCACAATCCGTCAGAGTCAACATGGTTTTACGAAGGCTAAATCGAGTTTGAATTGTTTGCTTGAGTTATTTAAAGATGTCACAAACAAGGTGGTTAGTGCGAAGGAATATATCTGCTCTTTCAGACGGGATTAGATATGATGCTTCTCCAAAGAGTAAGTGTTAAGATCAGACAACATGGGTTGAGGAGTAATTTATTAGCTTGGATGAGGATTGGTGAACCAACAAAATGCAGTCAGATGGAATAGATCTGTCATTTTCTTCTGACAAATGTACCTTCTGGGGTGCCGCAGATTTCAGTACTCATGCCTTAACTTTTTTACATCAATATTATTACTCGGTTGACGGGATAGAAAATGCTATAACCAATTTTTCAGAGGACACCAACATCGGTGGGAAATTACTTCGGAATGAAGATGTAAGAGGTTTAAAAATGAATATGGATAGGATGGGTGAATGGGCTAACATTTGGTAATGAAAATTAAAGTGGATAACTATGAGATTATTCAATTTGGCCAGCGAAATAAAAAGGCAAATTATTATCCAAATGGAGAGAAACTTCAAAGTGCTCACGTGCAGAGGCGTCTATGTGTTCACGTGCATTTCACAGAAAACCTGCATGCAGCTACATCAAGTAATGGGAAAGGCAAGCGTAGCTTCAGTTTTATTTGTAAAACGATAGAGTAGAAAGGTAGGGACTTTTGCTGTAGTTATGCAAGACATTACTGAGGCTGCAACTGGAGTACAGTTTGGGTGCCCTGACTTCAGAAATGATGCATTTGCATTGGAGGTAATTCAGAAGATGTTCATTAGATTGACTCCAGAGATGGGAGCCGGGGTTGGTGGGGGGTGTGGGGGGGGGGGGGGGGGGGGTGGTGGTGGGGGGGGGAGTTGTCTTATGAAGAGAGATTGAGCAGTTCAGATCTATAGTCTCATGTTTATAATAATGAAAGGAGATCTAATTGAGGTGTGTAAAACGCAAAAAATAATTGCCAGTGTAGATGTGGAGTGGATGTTTTATCATGTGCAGCAATCTACAACAACAGACCAGAGTTTCAGGATGGAGATCGGCAGGAAAGTGGGACAGAGGCCGCGATGAGATCAGCCATGATTGTATTCAGTGGTGGAGCAGGCTGGAGCGGCTGAATTCCTGACTGATATTCCTTGTTCTTATTTAGCCCTTCGAATGTGTTACACAGGAATGGGGAAGGACTGCTTATCAAACAGGAAGCAGGCACTCCGTATATATCAGTTTGACAGAACGTCACCAGTGGAGTCACACAATGACCAGTGCTTGATCCTCAACTATTTGCAATCTATATCAATGATCAGGATTATGGAACAGATGTACTATAATTACGTTTGCGGATGACTCTGTGATAAGCAAGACATTAAATTATTAAGCAAGGCAGTAGAATATAACATGATATAACCTGTCATTTTATTTACAGGAAGAATGGAAGGGTGTATGTTACTGAAATGGAGAGAGATTACCGAGCTTAGTAGTACTGTGTATTGGGGAGTTGACTCAGACCAGTTCAGACATGAGAGGTTTTGCTCCATCTCTTTGATGATCTGTTCCATGCCATTCCCATTGGCCTAATGTTGTTGGTTGGCAGTGGGGACATGTTTTGAAACGTATAGCAAGGGGACGGCCTTTAAGATACATTCATTTATTTCTATATGGAGACCGATGATGAAGGAATGATCTGACTGCGTCTGAATGAAGAGGCTGTGGCTGCTGCGAGGACAGTGGGTATTCGCCAACATTATGTACTGTGCATGAGCGCATCTCACATTAATGGAGTAAGATTTCCTGCAGTTACACTCCATCTCCTCAATGACACGGGGACCAGCAGAGTCATGTACATCATTGGGAAAATTACTGGGAAAGCAGAGATACACTCGGCAGATCCCTGCTGAGGGCGAAAACATTGTATTCACCTCATCCACCATACATATCCTCCATCTTGGAATGGTAACATTGATGTCGACATACTGGGAAATGATGGATAAGTCACCAGTCCTGCCTGGAAAGTTCCGGATCATAGAAGTCACAACTCCCCCTTGAAAAAAAAATGAACAATCAATATGCAAAGGTGACTTCATTTTACACTCCTTATTCTTACTGTTTCAGTAGACTACAATGCATATATATTGTATTGACACGAAGCAGACAAACATTCACAACTCCATTCTATTTCAGTCAGTTTACTCCGACCACAGAACGCCTCTGTATTTCTTCATCCAAGTCTCGACAACTTGGCCGCAAGTACAGCTTCTCGTTCAGTCACCTGCATAACTTCAAAATGGAATGGCAACAATAATAACCTCCATCTGAATAGCCCGGAAGTTGTTTCCCTAAATTTCTCCAAAAACCTTTACGAGTTATGATCGTTTGTAGATTTGTCTTGGGCACGTTATTTTCAAGTTAAATGCTGAAATGTTATAATGCCAACACCAAGCTCAAGGCCTCCTTCACAATTGTGAAATATTCCTGTTGATAGTTTCACCGGACACTCCAACCACACATTACATAATGGAGCAAATCTCATCTCTCCAATAGTCCTTCTCAATGACATGTCTCCTCATGTCTCAGCTTCCAAGATTTGCATGCTTCTGTACCGCTCAATGCTGATTCTCCTTTACCTGCTACTCCTGGCCTATGCCAGTAAACATTACTTTCACATGTATATATTTTAAGATCTCGCAAATTCTTCTCCATCCCTCACAGAAGCCAAACTTTGATTTATGGGCCAACTGATAATCATCAGCCATTTCAGCTTCTAAGCTTGCCGTTTTAAGTTTCCGCTCTTCCACACGAGTTCTCACGACTGCAGAAAGTGAATTTTTGAATTCCTCCCAAGTAAGAATCTCTCTAAGAGTGTCATTGGTTGCTTTGTTTTTAATACCGTTATCCATCTTTCAAAATTACTTTGTTTGATTCTTTCAAACTCAATTTACGTTTAACCAGGGACGCTTTTTTTAGATTCCTAAAATGCTGTCATTAGGCTTCTGGACAAGCTCATATGCACTTCAGATGGCTTTCTTGACCCCCTCATACTTGTCAGATACCTCCTCCGATAGGGATGCAAATACCTCACTCCAAGCTTTGTTTGGCTGAACTAAATCCACATGGTGAGTGGCCATTGCATCTGGTTAGCCACTTTCTGAAATGAAACTAAAAAAGACGTCTGCATCCTTCTCATCAAATTTAGACAATGCCTGGGTGTACTGAAACAGATACACATCAGGCCTTTGGTACCATAGAGTTACTCATCCTCACACTCCTCCTCATCCAACCCACCGTCTACCTTCATCTCCACCCTGCTAAGTCGACTTTTCTCTCAAATTGATCACTTTTGAAGTTGAAACTCTCTCTCTTCCTGTTTTTCTTCTTTCTTTTTCTGTCTTTCTTCTTCCTTTCCTTTTCTCTTAATTCTACTTAAAACCATATTTCAAACTGTTTTAATTCCCTTTCGTGTTCAAGCTGCCTCATCTGCAATTGCATTCCAGCCATTTCCAAAGATTCCGATGTTTCCACCAAAATTTAAATGCCAAGATATAGCTGTAATTATCTCCTTTTCTCACAGACAAACACAAACCCAAATCCAGCTTGTCTGCCAATTCTAAATACTTTGCCTTGTTCAACTTTTGCAAAATCTCGAACTTCACTTCTTCCACATCCAGAGAACGCGTAGACATAGAAAGAACCATTACTTCACAAAGCACTGTTCAAACCAACCGAATTCAACGCGCGGAACAAAAGACGCTAACGACTACCAAACGCCGCATTTGAGCCCAACAATCTCCCTGTGCACATATTCCCCCTCCCCACGTGGGTGCTCAGTTTTCCTCCCACAGCCCAAAGATGTGCAGGTTAGGTGAATTGGCTATGGTAAATTGTCCATACTGTTCAGGGATGTGTAAGTTAGGTGCATTAGTCAGGGGTAAATATGGAATATTAGGATAGGGGAATGGTTCTTGTTGGGTTACTCTTCGGTGGATTGGTGTGGATTTGTTGGGCCAAATGGCTGTTTCCACACTGTATAGATTCCGAACCTGAACCCGATTTGGAATTATCGAATTCGAAACGGACAAGAGTCCCCACTTTACTATGGACCAGAGCAGACTGCCTTAAAATGCTTTAATATGGCAGCCTGGACGCCAACTTTGTCTTATAGTAAAGGTAGCTGTGAAAGATTTTTGATAAGGTGCCACACAGGAGGCTGCTGTGTATGGTGAGGGCCCACGGTGTTCGACGTGTGCTACTGGCATGGAGTGAGGATTGGCTGTCTGAGAGAAGGCAGAGTTGAACTAAGAGGTTCTTTTTCGGACTGGCAGCCGCTGACAAGCGGTGTCCCACAGGGTTCAGTTTTGGGGCCGCAGCTGTTCACGTTATATATTAATTATCTGGATGAAGGGACTGGGGGCATTCTAGCGAAGTTTGCCGATCTTACAAAATTACGTGGACAGGCAGGTAGCACTGAGGAAGTGTGGAGGGTGCAGAAGGATCTAGACAGTTTGGGAGAGTGGTCCAGGAAATGGCTGATGAAGTTCAATGTGAGCAAATGCGAGGTCTTGCACTTTGGTAAAAAGAATACAAGCATGGACTACTTTCTAAACGGTGAGGAAATTCATAAAGCCAAAGTACAAAGGGAGTTGGGAGTGCTAGCGGAGGAATCCCTAAAGGTAAACATGCAGGTTGAATCCGTGATTAAGAAAGCGAATGCAATGTTGTCATTTATCTCAAGAGGGTTGGAATATAAAAGCAGCGATGTGCTACTGAAACTTTACAAAGCTCTTGTTGGGCCCCATTTGGAGTACTGAGTCCAGTTCTGGGCCCCACACCTCAGGAAGGACATACTGGCACTGGAGCGTGTCGAGCGGAGATTCACATGGCTGATCCCTGGAATGGTAGGTCAAACATGCGGGGAACGGCTGAGGATCCTGGGATTGTACTCATTGGAGTTAAGAAGGTTAAGGGGGGATCTAATAGAAACTTACAAGATAATACATGGCTTGGAAAGGGTGGACGCTAAGAAATTGTTTCCGTTAGGCGAGGAGACTAGGACCCATGGGCACAGCCTTGGAATTAGAGGGGGTCAATTCAGTACAGAAATGTGGAGACATTTCTTGAGACAAATTGCCTGTGGAATTCATTGCCGTGGAGTGCAGTGGATGCTGGGACGCTAAATGTCTTCAAGGCAGAGATTGATAATTTTTTGATGTCACAAGGAATTAAGGGCTACGGGGAGAATGCGGGTAAGTGGATTTGAAATGCCTATCAGCCATGATTGAATGGCGGAGTGGACTCAATGGGCCGAATGGCCTTACTTCCACTCATATGTCTTATGATCTTATGATCTGATGAAATGTGTTCGAGATGTGATGCAGCTGTTCAAACAAATCAACTTAAACCAAAACACAATTTATTTAATTACTCTAATAAAAATACACACAAAAAGGAGAGGAACGTAGAATAACTTAACTACTGGAAATCTTAAGACAAGAATAGACGAAGTACCTTCCACTAATGAACAATGCCAATGTACGATCACCCCATAAACTCGTACATTGGCAAAAAGACACACCCAAGGCCAGTCAGTCATGCATGCAGTTCTCGAATCCAGGAGGAAACAGCATCAAGACAGACGTCAGAGAGAACAGCAGCTTGGGATCATTTACTGAAGCATGCAATCGTGCTCCCACCCCAAGCACCCTTGATTGTTACAGCTCAGAAAAACTGGAAAGCCTGATATGTGTGAACTGACTATTGTTATCACTATTTATATTTAAAAAAAAACTAAAAGCATCCCAAGTTATTTACTTCAGCCGTTTGCAGTCGGCAGTTCGGCCTTTAAGATCTCTCTTTAAAGAGAAGGAGCAAATAACCTTTTTTAAAGTGACACCATTGTCAGAAATGTTAGGTACCTGGTCCTTTACAATAATACTCAACGGGCTTCCTTGTGTTACTGACCACACGATCAGCTCAAAGGGACAAACACAGAAGTCAGACATTCAGTGGACAGGCACAGATCAATTTTAAAATAAGCGAGTCAAAGCTGCTGAAACCCCTATCCAACATGGAGCAACACATGGGACACCGGGAAGTGAACAACAGCCTGACACACCCACCCACTCCCGAACATGAAGCACCATATGGGACACACCGGGAATTGAACAACAGTACGGCACACACTCCCCTGAACATGGAACACCACATGAATCACACCGGGAAGCGAACAACAGACTGACACACACCTCCCTCCCCCGACATGGAGCACCAAATGGGATACACTGGGAAGTGAACAACAGCCTGACACACACCAATTCATTGTTTCTGAGCTTCACAATGCCAGCACTCGATACACTCGGGAACCAAACACCAAGGCCAGGGAAAGATACAAAGGAATAGAAAGATTCACATTAAAGACAGAAACAGACAGTTAATTAACTGAGAACGTGTGGTGGAAATATATAGAAAAAGACTGGGTAGTGGGACTAACTGGTGGATTGAACCCTTCGAGAGAAAAATTGCAAGCATGAGAACATTAAATTAGGGTATTTTCAGATCAGCTGAAATGGTTTGTTTCAACAAATTCTGAATCGACTCCACAGAACATTTCAAGTAGCATAAACTGGGACAAGGTGACAGACCAACATGGAGAGTTGCGCAGACTATGCCAGTGCATTGCTCAGTAAACTAGATTATCTGCCCAGCATGAGGTGTGTGTGTGTGTGTGTGTGGTGTGCGTGGGTGTGTGTGTGTGTGTGGGGGGGGTGCATTTGGGGTGGTTGAGGACGAAAGTCATTGCTTGAGAGAAAATGCACTTGAACAAAACCAGGTCAAATATGAACAACTGACAGGGATTTGGATAATCTACACAGAGAGATTGAGGGAAGATTCATGGACAGATGAGTTAAAGTGCTCAAGAATATTAAAATAAAGGCATTGCCAGACACAACAGCGATTTAGATCAGCGTGCACAGAAATGTCAGACGGATGGGATTTTGGTCTGAAGTCGAATCAGACTGGTTTCTGCAGGTTTCAACTCGTGAGTTTCAGCAGCAGATTGTTGTCATCATTAAGTCTACATTTCACAGCTGAAGGTTCAAACAGCAGATCGGTTAAGACAGAGAAGTATATTCTGGAGCAGTGAATAGTTAAAAGTAATAATGGTCAGGGCATAGAACATAGAACATAAAACATAGAACAGTACAGCACAGAACAGGCCCCTCAGCCCACATTGTTGTGCCGACCACTGATCCTCATGCATGTACCATCAAATTTCCGTGACCATATGCATGTCCAGTTGTCTCTTAAATGTCCCCAACGACCCTGCTTCCACAACGCATTCCATGCTCTCGTAACTCTCTGTGTAAAGTACCCGCCCCTCACATCCCCTCAAAACCTTCCTCCAACCAGCTTAAAACTATGACCCCTCTTGTTAGTTATTTCTGCTCTGGGAAATAGTCTCTGGCTATTGACTCTCTCTATGCCTCTCATTATTTTGTATACCTCAATTAGGACCGCTCTCCTTCTCCTTTTCTCCAATGAAAAAATTCCAAGCTCAGTCAACCTCTCCTCATAAGATAAGCTCTCCAGTCCAGGCAGCATCCTGTTAAAACTTCTCTGAACCCTCTCCAAAGCATCCACATCTTTTCTATAATAGGGCGACCAGAACTGGACGCAGTATTCCAAGTGCGGTCTAACCAAAGTTTTATAGAGCGGCAACAAGATCTCACGACTTGGGCTACTGGGCTAACGGTCGGATACTTGGTAGTGTGGATGAGCAGAGGGATCTTGGTGCCCATGTACACAAATCTTTGAAAGTTGCCACCCAGGTAAATAGTGTGGTGAAGAAGGCATATGGCGTACTGGCTTTTATTGGTAGAGGAATTGAGTTCCGGAGTACTGAGGTCATGTTGCAGTTGTATAAGACTCTGGTGTGGCCGCATCTGGAGTATTGTGTGCAGTTTTGGTCGCCATACTATAGGAAGGATGTGGAGGCACTGGAACGGGTGCAGAGGAGGTTTACCAGGATGTTGCCTGTTATGGTAGAAAGATCGTATGAGGAAAGGCTGAGACACTTGGGGTTGTTTTCATTGGAGAAAAGAAGGTTTAGGGGTGACTTGATAGAGGTGTATAAGATGATTAGGGGTTTAGATAGGGTCAACAGTGAGAATCTTTTTCCACGTATGGAGTCAGCTATTACAAGGGGGCATAGCTTTAAATTAGGGGGGGGGGGGGGTAGGTATAGGACAGATGTTAGGCGTAGGTTCTTTACTCAGCGAGTCGTGAGTTCATGGAATGCCCTGCCAGTAGCAGTAGTGGACTCTCCCTCATTATGGGCATTTAAGCGGGCATTGGATAGGCTTATGGAGGATAATGGGCTAGTGTCGGTTAGGTGGGCTTGGATCGGCGCAACATCGAGGTCCGAAGGGCCTGTACTGCGCTGTATTCTTCTATGTTCTATGTTCTATGACTCTTAAACTCAATCCCCCTGTTAATGAAAGCCAAAACACCATATGATTTCTTAACAACCCTGTCCACTTGGGTGGCCATTTTAAGGGATCTATGTACCTGCACCCCAAGATCCCTCTGTTCCTCCACACTGCCAAGAATCCTATCCTTAATCCTGTACTCAGCTTTCAAATTCGACCTTCCAAAATGCATCACTTCGCATTTATCCAGGTTGAACTCCATCTGCCACCTCTCAGCCGATCACTGCATCCTGTTAATGTCCCGCTGCAGCCTACAACAGCCCTCTATACTGTCAACGACACTTCCAACCTTTGTGTCGTCTGCAAACCTGCTGACCCATCCTTCAATCCCCTCATCCAAGTCATTAATAAAAATGTCGAAGTGTAGAGGCCCAAGGACAGAGACCTGTGGAACACCTCTCACCACTGACTCCCAGGCAAAATATTTTCCTTCTACTATCACTCGCTGTCTTCTGCTGGCCAGCCAATTCTGTATCCAGACATCTAAGTTCCCCTGTATCCTATTCCTCCTGACCTTCTGAATGAGCCTACCACGGGGAACCTTATCAAACGCCTTGCTGAAGTTATATACACCACATCCACAGCTCGACCCTCATCAACTTTTCTCGTCACATCCTTAAAGAACACGATAAGTTTTGTGAGGCATGACCTGCCCCTCACATAGCCGTGTTGACTGCATTTATTCAAGTCATGTTCTTCCAGATGGTCATAAATCCGATCCCTCAGAATCCTTTCTAACACTTTGCATACGGCAGACCTGAGACTTACTGGTCTGTAATTGCCGGGCATTTCCCTATTACCTTTCTTGAAGAGATGAATTACATTTGCCTCTCTCCAGTCCTCAGGTACGACTCCAGTGGAGAACGAGAATGCAAAGATCTTCGCAAGTGGTGAAGCAAATGGATTTCTCGTTTCCCAAAGCAGCTGAGGACAAATGTGGTCCGGGCCTGGCGACTTGTCAATCTTAATGTTTGACAAAATTTTCAGCACATCAGCTTCCTCTATCTCTATCAATCCCAGCATGCACACCTGCTCTTCAAAGGTTTCATTCACTACAAAGTTCCTTTCTTTCGTAAAGACAGAAGCAAAAAACTCATTTAGTGCTTCCCCTACCTCCTCAGATTCCTCATAGTGTTAGGAATCAGCTCATGGCCAAAGGGATCATCAAAGTAGTGATTGGTTTGTTTCAAACAACGCCTGCTGTTCCTTCACAGTCGTTAGGTCATAATCTTGGTATTCCCTCGCTACTGGCATTGTGGGTCAACCAACAGCAAGTGGACTGCAGCGAGTCAAGAAGGCAGCTCACCCTCACCTTCTAAAGCACAAATAGAGATGGTCTATCAATGCTGGCCAGCCAGCAACACTCAAGTTCCACAAATGAATGTTAACAAAATATATTGGCCTGGGATGGGATGGAGTCTCAGGAAGGAAACTGAGTTTGTAAACATGATAGATGTCAATGACTTCCACGCCCAGAACATTTAAATAACAAGGGCAGAGAGACAATGGATCACATCTGCAACTGAGTTGGTCAACATAGAGACCCATGAGTAACACTGTCAGAAGCAATGAGGGAGACAGGGATTGAACTGGATTCAAAGTATCACCAGGAACTCTATTGGTGGCAAGATGTGTAGAGTATATGAAAGAACAGAAATGCAGTCATAACTCGTTTATAGAAAAAATATCTGGACAGTGAGACTTACCAGGGACACCAATGATAGACAGGAGCGGATAATAAATATATTGAATAATGCGAAGAGCATAATACATCCGCCATGATAACGTCAACCGATCATAATATGTAGAAAGATACCAAACAGAACTGGAAAGCACAGCCCTTCAGGCAGCATCCGGAGAGCAGAAGAATCCACATTTCATGTGTCAGCCCTTCATCAGGAATGAGGCTTGTCGCCCAAAGGTGCTGAGAGTTAAATGGGAAGGTGATGGGAATGGAGGAAGGTAGCTGAGAATGTGATAGGTAGATAAAATTGGGGGTGGAAGTGATATGTCGGAGAGGAGGGTGGAGCAGAAAGGTGGGACGGAAGATGGGCAGGTAGGACAGGTCATGGGGGCGATGCTGAGTTGGAAGGTTAATGTGTGGGAAAGGAAAATGAGGAAACTAGTGAAATCCACATTGATCCCTTGTGGTTGCAGGGTCCCAAGGTGGAAGATGGGGCTTTCTCCCTCCAGGCATCAGATGGTTAGGGGGTGGTGATGGAGGAGGCTCAGGTCCATGGTGTAGTGGGAGGGTGTGCTGAAATGTTCGGTCATGGGGCAATGGGGTTGGCTGGTGCGGGTGTCCTGGATATGTTCTCTGAAGTGTGCCGCAAGTTAGCGTCCTGTCTGCCCAAAGGGGAGGAGACAACATCGGGAGCAACGGATACAGTCGGTGGTGTGTCTGGAAGTGCAGGTAAAATGCCGATGGATGTGGAAGGATCCTTTGGGGCCTTGGGCGGAGGTGAGGGGGGAGGTGAGGATGCAGGTTTGCAATTCCTGCGGTGGCAGGGGAAGGAGCTGCGAGGGGAGAGTGATTTGGTGGGCAGTGTTGACCTGATGAGGTAGACACGGAGGGAATGGACTTTATCGAATGAGAATAGAGGTGGGGAGGGAAATATATCACTGCTGGTGGGGTATGTTTGTAGTTGGCGCAAATGGGGGAGGAAAATGCATTGTATCTGGTGGTTTGGTGTGGTGGAAGGTGAGGAACAGGGATTTTATTTTCCTGTTGCATTTGGAGCGGTGGGATCCGAAGTCAGAGGTGTGGGAAGTGGATAAGATGCGTTGCAGGCCATCGTCGACCATGTGGGAGGGGAAATAGCATTTTTCGAAGAAGGAGGCCATCTGAGATATACACTGGGATCAGAGTGTGGTGCTGGAAAAGCAGGCTAGATCAGACAGCATCCGAGGAGCAGGAAAATCGATGTTTTGAGCAAAAGCCCTTCAACAGGAATCGGGCTTTTGCCCAAAACATTGACTTTCCTGCTCATCGGATGCTGCCTAACCCGCTGTGCTTTTCCAGACCACACTCTCGAATCTAATCTCCAGCATCAGCAGTACTCACTGCCGCCTACACACTAGGTTCAGCCACTTCCGTAATACTGCCTTGAATTCTGACCAGGTCCTAGCTCCCAGCCCTGTCGTGTTTTCACCATCCCTCCAGTCCAACTCCCAGCTCCAGCCCCACACAAGGTCCTAGCTCCCAGCCCTGTCGTGTTTTCACCATCCCTCCAGACCAACTCCCAGCTCCAGCCCCACACCAGATCCTAGCTCCCAGCCCTGTCGTGTTTTCACCATCCCTCCAGACCCACTCCCAGCTCCAGCCCCACACCAGGTCCTAGCTCCCAGCCCTGTCGTGTTTTCACCATCCCTCCAGAACTATTCCTCTCTGAGGATGAAAGATCAGTCTTCAGCAGAGGCCTCACCTTCATTTGCCATGCTCCCGGATTAACGTGTTCAACACGTGGCGTGGCATCGAACAATTCTACCGCCGCCTTCGCCTCCGTGCCCACTTCTTCAACCAAGATTCTCGCCCACCCTCTGACGACCCCTTGTCCCGCCTCCACTACACCCCATCCACCTGTACACCCCGTGTTGGCCTCTTACCCGCCCTCGGTCCCTTCATAGCCAACTGCCGCCGCGACATTGACCACCTCAACTTCTCCACCCCTCTCACCCACTCCAACCTCTTACCCTCGGAACGTGCAGCCCTCCACAACCTGCGTCCCAATCCCAACCTCACTATCAAACCGGCAGACAAGGGAGGCGCGGTAGTAGTTTGGAGCAATGACATTTACACCGCTGAGGCTAAACGCCAGCTCGCGGACACCTCCTCCTACTACCCCCTTGACCATGACCCCACCTCCCACCACCAAACCATTATCTCCCAGACCATGCATAACCTCATCACCTTAGGGGATCTCCCATCCGCCGCCTCCAAACCTCATAGTCCCACAACCCCGCACCGCCTGTTTCTACCTCTTGCCCAAAATCCACAAACCTGACTACCCTGGCCGACCCATTGTCTCAGCCTGCTCCTGCCCCAGCGAACTCATCTCTGCATACCTCGACACGGTCCTGTCCCCCTTACTCCAAGAACTCCCCACCTACGTTCAGTACACCACCCACGCCCTCCACCTCCTCCATGATTTTCGCTTTCCCGGTCCCCAACACCTGATCTTCACCATGGACATCCAGTCCCTGTACACGTCCATCTCCCATCACGAAGGACTCAAAGCCCTCCGCTTCTTCCTTTCCCGCCGTACCAACCAGTACCCTTCCACTGACACCCTCCTTCGACTTACTGAACTGGTCCCCACTCTTAACAACTTCTCCTTCCAATACTCCCACTTCCTCCAAACTAAAGGAGCAGCCATGGGCACCCGCATGGGCCCCAGCGATGCCTGCCTCTTCGTAGGATATGTGGAACAGTTCATCTTCCGCAGCTACACTGGCACCACCCCCCACCATTTCCTCCGCGACATCGATGACTGTATCGGTGCTGCCTCGTGCTCCCACGAGGAGGTTGAACAGTTCATCCACTTCACCAACACCTTCCACGCCGACCTCAAATTCACCTGGACCGTCTCAGACTCCTCCCTCCCCTTCCTAGACCTTTCCATTTATATCTCGGGCGACCGAATCAACACGGGCATTTACTATAAACCGACCGACTCTCACAGCTACCTAGACTACACCTCCTCCCACCCTGCCCCCTGTAAAACCGCCATCCCATATTCCCAATTCCTTCGTCTCCGCCGTATCTGCTCCCAGGAGGATCAGTTGCAATACCGTACAACACAGATGGCCTCCTTCTTCAAACACAGCAATTTCCCCTCGACCTGGTCGACGATGCCCTTTACCGCATCTCCTCCACTTCCCGCTCCTCCACCCGTGAGCCCCGCCCTTCCAACCGCCACCAGGTCAGAAGCCCACTGGTCCACACCTACCATTCACCGACCTCCATATACAGCGTATCATCTGCCGTAATTTCCGCCACCTCCAAACGGACACCACCACCAGGGATATATTTCCCTCCCGTCCCCTATCAGCATTCCGAAAAGACCACTCCCTCCGTGACTCCCTCGTCAGGTCCACACCCCCCACCAACCCAACCTCCACTCCCGGCACCTTCCCCTGCAACCGCAAGAAATGAAGCACTTGCGCCCACACCTCCCCTCTTACTTCCCTCCAAGGCCCCAAGGGATACTTCCGTATCCGCCAAAGATTCACCTGCACCTCCACACACATCATTTATTGCATCCGCTGCACCCGATGTGGCCTCCTCTATATTGGGGAGACAGGCCGCCTACTTGTGGAATGTTTCAGAGAACACCTCTGGGACACCAGGACCAACCAACCCAACCACCCCGTGGCTCAACACTTCAACTCCCCCTCCCACTCCACCAAGGACATGCAGGTCCTTGGACTCCTCCATCGCCAGACCATAGCAACACGACCGTTGGAGGAAGAGCGCCTCATCTTCCGCTTAGGAACCCTCCAACCACAAGGGATGAACTCAGATTTCTCCAGTTTCCTCATTCCCCCCCACCTTGTCTCAGTGAAATCTCTAGAACTCAGCACCGCCTTCCTAACCTGCAATCTTTTTCCTGACCTCTCCGCCCCCACCCCACTCCGGCCTACCACCCTCACCTTGACCTCCTTCCACCTATCGCATTTCCAACGCCCCTCCCGCAAGTGCATCCTCCCTACCTTTTATCTTGGCCTGCTGGACACACTTTCCTTTTTCCTGAAGAAGGGATTATGCCCGAAACGTCGATTCTGCTCTTCCTTGGATGCTGTCTGACCTGCTGCACTTTTCCAGCAACATATTTTCAGCTTTGAATTCT
The DNA here is from genome assembly GCF_037043375.1 of Chiloscyllium plagiosum. NCBI lineage: Eukaryota > Metazoa > Chordata > Chondrichthyes > Orectolobiformes > Hemiscylliidae > Chiloscyllium > Chiloscyllium plagiosum. The sequence continues at coordinate 50,316,947 of NW_028270167.1, forward strand.
GATCACCCTGCTATAGAAAAGATGTTGTTAAACTTCAAAGGATGCAGTTAAAATTTACAAGTATGTTGATGATGTTGGGGGAGCGGGTGATGTTGACCTACACAGAGAGTATGAATATGTTGGGGTTATATTCCCTAGAGCGTTGAGTCTGAGGAATGACTTTCCTGAGGTTCATAGCGCTGAATCCCGATGCTCCAAAGTGAGCAGTCTCAAAGACCAGGGAACTAGACAGGACAATTATTCACATTATAACTGGACAATTACTCATGGGACAAATTGCCGAAATATGCAAGTAGACTGAAGAAAAGGACTTGCCGCAGGATTCAGAATTTGGAGGGTCCAATCACAAGAATGAGAAAAAAAATCAAGGCATTGTCATATCAACTGAAACGATTTGTTTTATCACATTCTCAATCCACCTCAAAGAACCAGCCGTGACACCATATTTCTGGAGGAGATATCTGTTCAGGATGAAGCACTGTGCAGACCAGGCTCGTGCACTGTTGAACACAACCGTGCAATCATTCCAGCGTGAAACACTGGGCATACCATAGCAGTGCATTGATCTTTCAACCCAGATCAGAAGTGTTCTCAGCACGGAGCACTGTGCAGACCGGGCTGATGTACTGTACAATAAAAGCCACAATATACCCAGAGTGGAAAGGTATGCATACCACAGCAGTGCATTGATCCATAAAACCAGATAAGATATGGGACCATTGTGTGGAACAGTATTCACCACCCCAGTACATTGCTCAGTAACACTGTTTTAGATCACTGGCCAGCGTGGGGAAACTTGCAGCCCATGCTGGGAGTGACACAATGTGCAGCTCCCATCCATTTACAGCTCCATATCTACACCGTGCCATGATAAGGGGAGCTGTGGGTATGAACATGACAGCCAGAGAGCGATCGCCTGGGAATCAGTTTAAATACCAACAAATGGGAGGAGTTTGTGGTATCGACAGAGAGGGCGAAATTGAGATGGAAATCGAAGGCAGAGCACATAAACTCTCTGCCAAACAGTCTCTCCTGCCTTTCACACAGGAAGACAAGCAGTCTGTCCAACACCACATGTCACTTTCACGGGATCAGAAAGAGACCATTTCACACCTGGAGTCATTAAAAAGGAACAGGAAGAGACCATTCAGATTCTCAAGTCACTAACTCGGCACAGGAAGATGTCAGAGATGCTCCAACATCACAAACAAATGGAGCAGGGTCTGCACAGATAAGACTATTCCACCTTATTCCTCGTGGCGTCATTACTTATAGTACATACGTTTTACTTTAACATGATATCCTGGGAGTAGGAATGAAGACAAATTTTAATCAGTTTCAAAGGCATCTTCCATCGCTGAGAGAGCAGACCCATGTTCTCTCTGGACGTAAGCAGCTAATGGGGAATGGCTAACTGTTTCAGAATGAAGGTATAATGGCTTCTGACAGGATTGTGTACAATCTAACATTGAGTGCAGGATCACACAGTAAGTGTGCATAAAACTGTTCAGAGTTCATTCAGCACCTGCACCTCTCTGTCAATCAAAATGAGGTCTTAGCACAGGTACGTAAAATATTAGGAGTCGAGCATCCTATGGAAAATATGGAATTTCTCACCTTATCAATGGCTGCTTGAGATATGAGGGTCCATCCATAAACATCAAATTTCAACTTCTTATTCTCTTACAACGCTGCAGATTAAACACATAGTTACTGCACTCTCTCCTTATGTTAACACCATGCCAGGGTTCAGTCTGGTGAAACTCCTGTACACTGTCTCAGTGACATGGAGATCATTATTTATAAAACATATTCTGTCTGTACACAATACCCACAAATACTGGCTCAACAAAACACTACCATTTAGTAAGATATATTTGCTCTGGTTCTCCAATAATTTTCCATGATTGACCACATATCCTTTACAGTTAGAATGACTTTCTGCCCCATACGAATTCTGTTAGTGACTTATAACCAAGGACATCCAGGTCCTTTTCAACAACAGCCCTTCCCAACCTCTCACCATTTAATAAACTTAAATGTGAATGATAGTATTTGTTGTTCACATCTGAATCATTTTTATACCTTGTGTACAGCTATTGCACAACAGCTGATCCTTCTGATACCCCACAAACATTTCGTCCAGAGAAACAAAAAATACGCTACTCTGTTCATTTTGCCATTATCCAATTTTTAATCCATTCGGTGTATTCCACCCTTACCTGACAATGGACTCTAATATTCTCCACCCAACTGCATTCAGAAATGTCAAACGTCTTCTGAAAATTCAAATACGTCACTCCTGCTGGTTCTCAATTGGCAATGATACAACGGACAGAGTCCACAAACTCCAGCAGGTTTAGCAAAGATCATTTCCCTTTACTAAATCTAGGCCAAATCCATCAAAATATATCATTGTTCTCCAAGTGTCCAGTTGTCACATTTATTATAAAAGATGTTTTCCCTCTTTGTTCTTTTTAAAATATTTATGTTTACAATATTTATGTTTTCCAGGCTACAGGATCCTTTCCAGAATCAAACCAGCTCTGAAGAATAATTAGTACTGCTTTCACTGGCTCTCTTGTCACTTCCTCAATACACTGGGATGGAACTCATCAGATGCAGCACCTTACCAACCTTTAATTCGAATGGATTTTCAAAAACATACTCTTCATTAATTCTAGTTTTGTGCAGTTCCGCATGTTCACCAGTCCCCTGTTCGCTAGTATATCTGGAAGTTTGCTTCTGTACCTTCCTCAGGGGGATGGACTCAATATCTTCCTCTCAGCTGGCAGATGGCTTCTGACAGCCAGTGAATATTTAGGAGGACTGCACTTCGGAGATGATGAATATGTTTACAACGCCTGTCTGGAAAGTTCCAGAATTAATCCAGTTCACTTCATAGTGAGTGGCAACACAGTTCTGTCTCTGGTGTGAGTTTATAGGTTATACTGATGGAGGGGAAACTGCTAAGTGACCATCTCATTTTTGAAATGTTCACATTTTACGTTTGGAATTGGTTCAGCTTAGAAAAGTATTCCTGGAAATCCCAGGGAGGACAGTACAATGCCCAGCCCTTCCCCGTGTACAGAGTTCCCCTTCTGTATAGTCGCGGCTCTATTTGAAACCAAACACTCTATAAATGCAGTGTCCAGAGTGGTGTTACCAGACCTCAGGTTTCTCTGAATGGATGCAGCAGCTGATAATACATAAACTCGAGGAAAGCACCCACTAAACCTCCCCTTACTGTCTAATGACAGGCGCAAGTCAAAACCTCACACACACACAGTGCACCCTTTCCGTGTTGAAAATGTTTGTCTTCCTGGCTGAAAAAGCCGTTACATCTTTGCACAGTCCCACAGTAACAGTCCCTTTTTCTGAAGAAGCAGTTGACAATGTCACATTACGTTTTCCTGTATCCCAGCAACTATAAGGACAGCATCAGTATTTCCCATGGAGTTGATCATCACACTCAGAGAAGAGTGATAGAGGGAATATAACTCACTTTAAACAGGAGCATATCTAGATTGACGTGATACTCAGGAATAAGGGGAAAAGGCGTTATGTTAGAAGACGCTCCATTTTTATTTTCCTTCTACTTCATCATCAACAGTCAGTTTTTTGCTTTTCATTTCTTTTCCTCCCTCTCTCTCTCTTTCTCTCTCTCTTGCTGGACACTTCTCCACCCATTCAACTAACCTCCCCTTCACTCATCCAGACATCACCGATAGAAATAATATTATTTCTCAGTTGCTCTCAGTGTTGATGTAGGGTCACTAGACTTAAGACTTTATCTGTGTTTCTCCTGACAGAGGCTGCCATACTTGCTGAGATTCTCCAATATTTTCAGACGCTGGAGAATTTTATTTCAAATTTCCAGCATCCATATTTCTTTGGTTTACTTCATCTTTAATGTTGTTGTTTCACAGATGTCAACATCACCGGCATTTGTTGTCCATCACTAACCTCCCTTGACTGTGAGGTCATTTGTCAAGACAATATGGAGCCACCATGTGGCCATGGGTCTGACGTCACACTTAGTTTCTTTACCAAAGGCTATAAGTGAAATAATGTAAGAAATCCTGATGGTTAATGGTTGCTGTTAGTAAAATGAGAATTCATTCAAATGTTTGTCATTCGAATTTAAGTTCTGTCATTGGCTGTGATAGAATTTGGAACAATGCCTTTTCCGTTATAACCTGTGCCTCTCAATTACCCGTCCAGTGACATTATTACTTTGATATGGAGTCCCTATTATGAAATAGCTGGAGAGGCAAGAACAAGTATGTATTCAAAATATTTGCAATTGGAGGAGAGGTCAGAAGAGATCTGGAGCCGTAAATCTGAAGTTAAGAAGGGGACAGATGATGGCTAATTCAACAACAGCACTGAGGCAGAGTTGGAGACTGGGGATATTACAAAGCTGGGCGTAGGCAGGTTTGATGGCAAAGAAAATATAAAGAAACAGTTGAAGGTAAAACGAAGACTCAAGTGTCTGAACAATTTTGTTCCTTCTTAGATGTTTATGAGTGAGGAGTCTGAGATTGATGGAAATAAAGTGGAGTTTGTGATTGAACTGTAGATATATTTGTTAAATATTAATAACTGAAATAGCAATAACCGTCACTACAGTTTATAGAATTGACAAAGATAGGCTTACCAGGAACACCAATAATAGCGAGGATAGGATAGTAACCTGCTTGAATAATCAACAGTACAGCTTGTATCCCCAACTCTAACTGTGCTCAATCCAGTGAAAGATAGTAAAGACCCAACGATAAACTCCTGTCCATTGTTGGAACATTCCAGTCTAATGTTCTAAGTCTCTCTTCCTCGCCCTCTCTCTGTAGCTGCTGATCCCAATCATCTTGAGGATGACGCTTTCGCTGATACTATGAGATAAAAGGTTAATAGAAGAGGAAACACTCCAGTGACACAGTTAAGATCCATGAGACTGACATCAACCAAAGTCACTGTACAAACAGCCCCAGTTAACCCCTTTTACAACAACCCTGACATATGACAACAAAACTTTGTATTCCTGAGATGTTGACATCGCTGACTATTGGGCTAATGGCAAATCTCCAATTGTAAAGTTAGAGGTGAGGCAGATAGATGATGCTTTCTCTTCACAAGCTCGATGATTCCCCTGCGTTTTGGCAGGGTAGGAATTGTTGTGCTCCCTAGGCCATCCCTGTCTGATCACCTGGCCTGTTGCATCGTTTGCTATTAATTATTTATGTTTAACTTTGACATTTATCTTATCAACATTTTACGGCTTAGCTGGGGTTAGGCATTTCTGAAAGGCTCCTACAGTGGCATAAACGGTGTAGATACAGTTTTGTGGTCTTTCCACCCGCAGCCTGGTCAAGTGGAGTTTTGGACAAACTCTCCCAGCACCAGGATTTTCATTTTTCCCTTTCGTCAGTTTTTGCTGAGGTCTCAGCAGAGTTGGAAGGCAGTAAATCTCTCCTGGCTGCTGCACTCTCTGAGATTTCTCTCAGAATTGGCTTCTGATATTCATTCCTCCTGTATTGGAGAACTGCATGTGAGACAATATGTTTCTGAATTTGTTTTGTGACATGTGTGTGTTTCAAGTATGTTACCATGTTGGAGCAGTTACTCTTTAGTAATTAAATAATCTATCAATCCATTAAGTTTTCCAATAAATTAAGTTATTCCAAGTTCATTTTGTTTTTATTGTATTTTGTCTACTGTGTTTAACTAAATTGTGTGTTGCTTCATGTCGAATATTTTGATCAAACGAATTGCATCTGAAACACAGCACCTGACAATTAACTTTAAAATAAGAAAATGTTTGGGTCGAGACTACCTTCTTCATATATTTTGAGGAGCCTTTGCTCGGCTCCATAGCAAGAAGGACAGGTATTCATGTTGTAATTGGGTAATTACTTAATGGACGATAAGTTGAAGAAACACGGAGTTTGACATTTGAATGCGCCGAGCTGGACCAGTGATAACTCTGTCAGGAATTATATCAGATGCACACTCCACCTCACAGATCCAGGCCAGACACATATAAGACCAGGTGAGATATCTGTTCAGCACGGAACACTGTGCAGACCAGGTTCAGTAAAATTCAGCAATCCGTCCAGGATGGAATACTGTGCAGCTCTCACTAATCAATCTGTCCAACATAGGGAAGAGTACAGACAGCATCAGTGCATTGCTTCAGAAAGCTGGACGAAATGGGCTGTCCAGCATGGGGTGATATGCAGCCCACACCAGTGTCTTGCTCGATAAACGTTGACAAGTTATCTGTTCAGTCTGGGGAGCTGTCAAGTGAATAGCAGTGCTTTGATCTGTAAACCAGAAGCAGTTACCGTCCCAGCATGTTAGACTGTGTACACCATCCGAGAGCATTGATCCGTAAAACAGGAGAAGTTACCCTCCCAGCATGTTGGGCTGTGTACCCCACCCCAGTACATTGCTCAGTAACACGGTGTTAGATCGCGGCCCAGCGTGGGGAAACTTGCAGCCCATGCTGGAAGTGACAGGATGTACAGCCCCCATCCATTTACAGCTCCGTTGAAACATGGCAAGGGGTGCTGTGGCTGTGAAACTCACTCCAGAGAGAGATGTTAGGGAAATCAGTTTAAATACCAAAAATCAAAAGCATTTTGGGAAAAGGAGAAAGAGAGATTGAGAGACAATTTCATGGAAGATCACAGGTTTAAGAATGCTGAAGTGAAGATATTTCAACGGCATCTTGCAACGTGAGCCAATATTCCCAGGAATGATGGGTGAACGGGACAGTGATGTGAGTTCAGATGACGGAGAGGTTTGCATGGGGATTTGTTCTGCAGCTTTGTAACTGGGAGTGGGGTCAGAAGAGTCTTCGACTCATTGGGCTGAATCTGACAATAATTTGTCTCAGTGCCATTTTCATTGAGTATGACAGAGGGATTCTCTGCATGAATCCGAGCTAGTTTCCTGGTGCTATCTTATCGAACGCACCTCATTAACAACCCTTACATTCAATGTCAGCCCGATTCTCCCACCCATCATGGCTGGAGGTAGTCACCATCGCATGGATACCCCTGGATACTCCGTTATTCCTGTCACTGGTGCCATCTTTAAAAGGCCAACAGGCAGACGTTTGAGCTTTCTCAATTCGGAGCTGCCCTGCACAGTTTACTCATAGCTGGCAGAGAAGGGGCAATTACACCACGGTTAGTCGACAGGAGCACGGAGGTCTTGGTGGATGGGCTAATACAGTGGGGGACCGTTCTCTTCCCAGAGTGGGGGCACAGCACCAGACCCACCGAGCATGGTCTGAGCTCGCCAACAAACTCAGTGCATCTTTGGTCTGAAGAAGTGCCCATCAATACGGGACAAGAATCAATAACCTTACCCGCTCTGTTAGGATCAGGGTCACCGTATTCTGTCTACTCCCTCACACTCACTGTATATCTGTTATAGCACCTACCCCCAAACAAGGCTCATGCTCCACCCCTCTCTTTGCCGCATGCAGCAGCTTCCCTCTCTGCCTCACCCTCTCTCTCTCGCCTTTTCAATTCCAGCACAACGCAATAGAATACTCTGGAGAGTGCTGGTTATGGAATGTTCCAGTTAATGCTCCAAATAATTCAAATTTTCAGGAAAATGTCAATGCCCTAGTATGAAACTCATAAGGGGAAGAAGTAGAGATGTATGCTTTTTTAAAATCTCATATTATGCAAATCCATCATGAGGCCATTCAGCACTTCAAATGTGCTCTAGCATTTAATAAGATTGCGATTGATCTGATGCTTTCCGCAACTCCATGTTACATGAACTTTCAGTCACCAACCCCCCGGGTTCCTGTCACTGACCAGACGACCCTCAGGCACTTTTACCCCGGTTTTCTTCAAGCATCTGTTCGAGGGCATTTCTCATGAAGATGGACTCTGCAAACAATATATTCTATATATATTCCATCAGCTTTACACTTTTATGTAATGGTAAGCACATTTTACATAGACCAATCAAAAATATGCACTTACTTGTGGAGGTCGATATCAAATTGCAATTGATAATTCTGATTATTTCACTTGTCTCACCGTATTGTATTCAGCCTAAGAGAGCTTCTTGTTATAAAGTACTATTTATAGCAGAGAACGATGTTATTCTCAGCTGTTATCTTGTTATCTAAATTGTACCTTTTTCCTTGTTATGAAAGTTTCTCTTGCCTTTTTTCTGTGCCTGTTTCTGTATGTAACAATTAGTTGGATGGACGGTTGGTTTGTGATGCATGGGTAGGTCAACAGCGCTGGTTCAATTCCCCAAACTGACAGGGGTTACCATGAAGAGGACGCTCTATCAACCTCACCCTATCACCCGAGGTCTGGTGACCCTCAGGTCTCTCTCTAATGACAGAGCAGTCCCATGGCCTTTCGAACTGTACTCTATCACTGATACATTTTATTTTATTTTCTATGTTATAATTTTGTTGTGCATTATATTACTGTATGTTTTGAATCTGTGTCATTTTGTACCACTGTAAGCATTTCACCCATACTGTATATTCCTGCCTAATAATCCTTGACTCCATTGCTATTTATAAACCTTCCGTCTGTGCCTCATAAAATATAAGCAGGGCTTATATTATGAAGTCTTTAACAGGTTACTCTTGGAACGAGAGCTGTTCTTATTGATATATACAAATCCTTGCGGAGAGCGGATCAAGAAGATGCCCACTGGGTGTTTGTATAGTCAAAACTTGTTGTCATTGTCATCGAATCTGTACAGTCTGGGTGCAGGACAGTCTGCCTATCGAATCCACATCAACTAACCAAGCAGCATCGCACACAGACCTGCCTCCATGTAACCCTATATTTCTCATGACTAACCCACCTAACCGACACATCCCTGGGCACTGTGGGCAATCTAACATGGCCAATCCACTCGAAGCTGCATATCTTGAGTCTGTGGGAGGAAACTGGGGCACTGGGAGGAAACCCCCACAGACAGATGGAGAATGTTCAAACTCCACATAGAGGTTCACTCGAGGTTGCAATTGAACCCATCCATTCCTGATGAAGAGCTTTTGCCTGAAATGACGATTTTACTGCACTTCGGATGCTGCTTGACCAGCTGTACTTTTTCCAGCAACAGTCTAACCTAGATGTTGGAATTGAAACCAGCCGTGCTAATCACAGATCCCTCGTGCTCCTCTGTTAGATATATACGTTACTTGTGTCTGACTGAAGAAACCTGCCTGACTTCTTCCTATCACTGAACCTGACCCAGTCTGATACCTTTATCATCAGCCATTCACCAATCTGGTTCCATTTAAAATTTGTTGTGAGCAGTGGAGGAGTGGGTCGAGAAAAGAAAATAGTGACACCCTCCAACCTCAGTCAGAACCGGAGTGAAGAGAAACTCACAAAGTGAGGATTCATTCAAGTGGGGATTCTCTTTCCCAGAAGTTTGGGATGGATGAATCTTTATATTGTATGAAGGCAGGCTTCATCTAATTTTGCATAGACAGGTAAATCATGGATAATGGTGCATGGAGAGATAAGTGCAGCTGGGACCACAATGAGATGAGTCATAACCTTATTTACTGGTGGAGTAGTGTGAAAGGGCAGAATGCCCCCCTCGTGTCCCTCGGCCATGTGTTCTGATGTTCCATTCAGCCTTTTGGACCTGCGACACAGGAGCAGATCGAGGCCACTCCGATGGTTAGGTGTAATTTCGGAAATGTTCTTGGAAAATCCAAGCCGGGTCAGGAAGTGACCCTCACACCCCCATACCCTCTTTCCAGGCTTCCCCTCTCTGTAATTTCTGCTCGAAATGTGGGTCATGTTACAGACCCAGATTCGCTGTGAATACAGCCCCCAATCCAACCCAATGTTAACAGAAACAAACCCTCTGTTCTCCCTGAATGCAACTTTGTACAACACGACTTCTGGGAAAATAACCATTTTCCAACAGCATAACTTCAGAACGTAAGAAATGGGAACATGCGTAGGCCATTCGGCCCCTCAAGCTTGAACTGTCAATCAATAAGAACATGGCTGATCTACTCCACGGTTCAACTCCACTTTCCTGCTGACCCCTTGTATCCCTCAATTCGCTGATGTGTCAAAATCCAATCCACCCTGTCGGTAAATACATTCAGTGACCCAGCCCCCACAACTCACTGAGTTATGGAATTCCGGGTAGTCACGATCTTCTAAGAGGAGACATTTCATTACACCTCAGGCTGAAATCGATATCCCTAATGCTGTATCTATATCCTCGAGTTCGAGACACTGCCTAGGAATGGAACCACATTCTCAACATCTACCTTGTCAAGCCCCCTCTATATCTTGTACGTTTCAGTAATATCACCCTCGTTAATTTCAAACACAATGAAGAAACGCCTCACCATTTTAGATGTACTCAATAATTGAACCCTTTTATCCCAGAAACCCGCCTAATGAATTAAACTAGTTACTTGCTGCGTCACCATGCTGACTTTATGGTTCTTTCACAGAAACATGCCCATCCCTTTGTATTGCTCTTTAGTTTGAGAGTCCTCTTCATTAAGTAAAAACCTGCGTTTTGGTTCTCAGTGTCATCCCCAAACTCGGATGGGTGTTGCACTCAACTCCCGCCATCAAGCTATCAGTGAAGATTGTAAATAACAGAAACTACCGGACTGATATTTGTGGTACTCCAGTAGATACGTCTTTGTCAGAAAGATTGATTAATCCTGACTCTCCAATTTCTATGTGTTAAACAAGCGACATACAATGCTAATACATTATCCATCATACTGCGAGCTTCTGTCTTGTGTAAGAACCTTAATTTTGTGATACCATGTGGAAAATCTCTGGAAAGCCTCGTGTCGACAATTGCCCCTTCATCACGTCCACTTGTTACATTCTCAGGGATCTCCAGAAAGACTTTGCTTGACTTTACAGACAATATATAGTTGCCCTTTCACAAAACCATGCTGACCCTGAGTGAAGCGTTTCTAAATGCCTTTCAATTCCTTCCGTAATAACAGGCTCACGCAGATTCCCAGCAATAATGGTGAGGCTAAATGATTCCTGCTTTCTGTCTCGCTTCTTTCTTGAAGACAGGCGAAACATTGAAGGTTCTCCAGTGTCACTGGAACACTCCTGCAATCCAGAGAGCTATGGAATATTTCATACAGGGCCACCAGTCACTCTGTAACCACACCTATTAAAGCCAGTTTTGAATTACTGCTGACCTGCCTACAGTTAGTCTTATCTGTTTGTTAAAAAAAAACTCGTTCCTATTGGTTAGGGACAGTTCAAGAACTCCCCTCATTTACCATTTCGTTTATATCATTTAAATGCTTACAGTGCCTTCCCCTGTCAGGAATGAATGTAAAACACTGGTGTAAGTTATCTGCCTCTTCTCAGTATTCAATTTCCCAGTCACACCCTCCAAATGTCCTCAATAAACTTTCCCGAATTTACTTCTACCAAAGGTCACACACTCACCTTGAACATGTTTTCATACACACGGAAAAGCTCGAAATTTTGCTTTTATATTTCGTGCCAATTTAATTACATCATGTATTTTCTTCCTTTTCTCTCGCTTTCTCTACTCATGCAGTCATATCGCACACAAACAGACCTTTTGGTACAACTTGTCCATGCTGGCCAGGTTTTCCGAAACAAACTAGTCCCATCTGCTTGCACGTGTCCCATACGCCTCTAAACATTTCCTATTCATATATTTGTCCAAATGTCTTTGAAATATTGTAGCTGTATTTGCATCTACCATATTTCCTCTGGCATCTCATTCCAAACACACACCATTTTCTGCGTGAAAACGTTGCCTCTTTGTCACTTTTAAATCTTCCCCGTTTCACCTTAAACCTATATCCTCTATGTTGAACTCCCCCGCCCTGTGGAAAAGACCTTGACTGTTCACCCTATCCATGCCACTCATGATATTATATACTTCTAGAATGTCACCCCTCAACCTCCTACACTCCATCTGATACGAACTTCAAGAACAATCATTTAAAGATTAGCACTGCAAAGTTGAAACAATATCCAAAATGACAGGGAAGCAAACATTATATTGTGATTTGTTTTTCTCTGTTACAATACTAAGGCAGCATGAACTGCTTACTCGTGCCAAGAAGAAGTTAAACACCTGAAGTCCTTTGTCGAAAGGGGATGATGATGCCTCCAGTGAAAACATTTCTCTGGCTAGATCTTTGTGAGAAACGGAATTATTATACCAGACGGACAGCATGCAGTTGCATTTAGCAGAGTGAGGTGAAGCCTGAGTATACTTTTGGAAATTTGGATTAACTGTGAATTCAGTGTAAAAGGGGAGAGGTGTTTTCAATTAGGTTTATTCCAAGAAGAACATTTTCCAGAATGAGATATGACTGGGAGGTGTAAAACAGCAAGAATGGAGAGGTCGAGCCACACTGAGACCAGAGGTAAAGTGGCAGCACAAAACGCAGTTTGATGCGAATGCAGGGAAGGTAGACTTGATCAAAGAGTTTCAGGTGAAGTGGGTAGGGTCCAGAATGAGAGAAAGTGCTCTGTAATTTGAGAGGAAGAACCTGGGATCAGGAAGGGTAGACGAGCAAGGAAGAGGATGGAGCAGCAATGGCACGGATTTCTGGGGGGTAATTCAGGAAGCACAGCTGAAATGCATGCCCAGCATCTGCTCTGGTCCTTAAACTAAACATCATAAACCCGGCCCGACACAAACACTCATAATTGTGATTGAATAGCATCTTTGACAGCTTTTGTCAACCATGGGTGGTTCATCTTCTTATCGAGCCCTTGTTTTTGAACAAAAACAATAATTTCTGAGTATTATGGAATATTTGCTTGAATGTGTGCCCATGCACACCCACTGACCTTCCTCTGGGTCTACTTCCACATCCCGCTTCAGAGCAGGTTGAGACAGAAATTCTCAATTTCGATGTCTGGTTATTTTCAGTCATTCAGGGGGAACTTCTGCATGTGGCTGAACACATGATCAGGGGAGACTGACTCCATTCTCCCAGGTTCTCCGTCTCTGTTGTTTCTGGTTGATGATGCCACATTCTAGTGAGCTGCCTGTGATGTGACCTCCTTTTACTTTAAACCAGAAACCCCCAAACTCCGGTGCACAGGACCTTCAGCTGTCACTGTCCCATCTCCCTCACTTCTGCCCTCACTCTGTCCCCTCCTTCCCGGAACAATGATAGAATCCACATTCACAGAATCACCCTCCGCCACTTCCACCACCTCCAGCAGGACAGCACCATCAAACACATCTTTCCCTCCCGTCCACAGTCAGCATTTCACAGGGACTGTTCCCTCTGTGACACCCTCCATCACCCCGAACATTTCCCCACTCCTTCCATGGCACAGTCCTATGCAAATGCAGAAGCTGCAACACATGCTCATTCACCTCTTCCCTCCTCGCTGTTGAAGGACCCAATCACACTTCTCAGGTGAAGCAGCATTTCTCTTGTACTCTTTCAATCCAGTCTCCCTCATTGCTGCTCACAATACAGTGTCCTTTACACTGGGGAGACCAAACAGAGACTGCATTGAGGAACACTCTCACTCTGTCTGTAGGAAAAACCATGACACTCTCGTTCCTTCACGCTTCAATAACCTACCTTGCTCTCATGCTAACGTATCAGGGCTGGGCTGCTGTAATGTTGCAATGAAGCATAACCCCAGCTCGAGTAACACCTCACTTTGCACTTTGGTAGTTTCCACCTATAGGAGTTAATATTCAATTCCATAACTTCACAGCCTGACTCCATTATGGCTGTTCTCCATTCTTCAGGCATTCTGCTTCCTGGTTTCCCTACATTCCTTTGCACTGGGTAGACTAAACAGAGACTGTATTGAGGAACACTCTCACTCTGTCTGTAGGAATAACCATGGCACTCTCATTGCTTCACATTTCAATAACCTTCATGCATTCTGCTTCCTGGTCTCCTAATGATCTTGTCTGTGTCTTGTTTATCTTACGCACAATACAAACAACTCATTTCTCCCATTCACACTTTAATTTAGACCCATTTTACGTCAGTTTCTCTTTCACCACAATCAAAATCCCCTCCTTTGTGGAATTGCACCACCACATGCTCTGTTTTCCATCATCCTTTGTCCACTTTTGTTCTGAAATGTGGTCATGCTGGACTTGAAACATTATCTCTGTTTCTCCATCTCCACAGATGCAGCCAGACCTGCTGAGTTTCTCCAGCAATTTATGATGTTGAATAAGTTTTAAAGACATGTGTCAAAGCTGCTCAAACGCATTATTCAGCATATAGCGCCATAAACCAGGAAGAGAACAATAATGCAGGATGCACAAATTCAGTGCTATACTGAGGAAGACACCAAGGAACCTGTCCAAAAGCGCACTTAATAAGAATTGATTGTGATCACTCCACTATCTGGAGCCATTCACAGCACAAGCGAAGATGTTCATTATAAGATGGCATCAATCATCTCAGCCGTGGGACATCACTGCCGGAGATCCTAAGGTAGCTCCTTTAGACAAGGCATCTCCAATTTATCATCAAACCATCCCTACAGTGTGGAAGGAGGCCATTCAGCCAATTGAGTCCAAACTGAGAAGAAGTGCTGATATCCCTGAAGTTTGCATAATGTTCAGAACAAATTATCCCCCTTCAGCTCCTGAAGGCATCTGTGTTCATATGCAACAATACCTGGACAACATTCAATATCGTGCTGTTAAAGTCTGGGTAACATTCATATAACAGCACTGTATGCTTCCACAGTAAAAGTAGGAGCTCATTCAGCACCTCAATCTGGGATCACAGGAATATGGGGAAGTCTTTCAGCCCATCAAAACTACTCTGCAAGACATATGATAGCTCATTCAGTCCCTCCTCCAGTTACACAGGAAGAGAAGAAATATGCTCACTCCCACACGTCACTTACACGGAATCAGAACGAAACCATTTCACACTTGGAATCACATGTAAAGGAACAGGAAGAGGCCATTCAGCTTTTCAAGGCACTAACACAAGAACAGGAAGATCTGAGAGATCCTCCAACATCACAAACAAATAGTGCAAGAAATCCACAGATAGACTGCTCCAAATTGAACTACGTGGCTTAATTACTCATTGTACTAAAATGGTACTTAAATATGGCTTTCTGGCAGTAGGAATGAAACCAACATTTTCAGCCATTCTCCAAGTTGTCTTCCATCTTCAAGAAAGCAGACCCATGGACTCCATGGAGGTCAGAAGCTGCTGGGGTATGGCTAACTGTTTCAGAATGAAGTTATTTTAGCTGCTGACAGGATTGTGTACAAATGACAATCAATGCAGTGTCACGCAGTAACTGTGCATTAAAATGTTCAGAGTTCACTCAGAGCCTGCACCTCTCTATCAATCGACATGGGAGCTCTGCAGATGCATGTAAACTATCGGGAATCAAATGAAAAGTATGAAATTTCCACCCTATTCAGCTGTTTGGGACGTAATGAGTTTCTGTCTATATCCATCAAGCTTCAAATTCTTATTCTCTCACAGCGCTACAGATTAAACACACAGTTACTGCACTCTCCCCGATGGCACTATCATGCCAGGGTTCAGTCTTTTGAAACTCATTTGCACTGTCTCGGTGACAAAGACCATTATTTATAAAGCAGAACAGATCTGTACACAATGCACCAAATACTCCCTCCACAAACACTACCATTGGGAAAGATATACTAACTCTGGTACTTCAATCATGTCGCATGAAGAACCACATATTATCTACTTCCTGTGCCGTAAGAATTCTGTTTGTGACTTACGACCAAGGACATCCAGCTCCTTTTCAACAACAGCACTACCCAATCTCTCACCATTTAATAAATATAAATGTTGAATAATGATATTTGCTGTTCCCATCTGAATCGTTTTAATACCATGTGAATCACTATTTTCCAAACAGTGATCCATCTGATACCCAACAAGACTTCAGTCCAGAGAAAAACACGACTCTTCTCGTATCTCCATTACCCAATTTTTAATCCATATGGCATATATTCCACCCCTACCTACCCATGGACTCTAACATTCTCCACTCGCCTGTATTCATCCATGTCAAACGTCTGCTGAAAACTCGAATACTCCACTCCCATTGTTTCTCAATTGTTGATGTCACAACGGAGAATCTCCGCAAACCCCAGCGTTTTATCAGAGATGATTTCCCTTTCCTGAATCTGGGCAGACTCTACCAAATCAAGTAATTATTCTGCAAGTGTTAAGTAGTCACATTCTTAAATCAGGCTACAATTGTGTTTTTTTTTTATCCTCACAGCTGACATCAAGCTATCCAGTATCTATATTTCTGTTTTTTTCACTCTGATCTGTTTTAAATATTTAGTGTCACTATAGCTGCTTTCCAGTCTGCAGGATAATTTCCAGAATCCAAGCAGCTTTGAAAAATAATCAATAAATCGTTTACTAGCTCTGTTGTTACCTCCTTAATACTCGTGGAAGTAGCTTATCAGATGCATCACCTTACAAACCGTCAGTTCAATGAGACTTTCAAAGACATGCTTTTTACTAATTCTAATTTCCTGTTGTTCACCTTTTACACCAGCCATTCTGTTTCCTAGTTTGATTCTGTAACTTCCACGGTGGAGACAGAGCCAATATGTTCCTCTCAGCGGGGCAGATGGATTCTATCAGCGAGTGATACATCAGAGGACTGCACTCCGGAGATAATGGATCGGCCACCCACCCCTGCGCTGGAAAGTTCCATAATCAATCCAGTTCACTTCATGGTGAGTGTCAGCACAGTCCTGTCCCTGGTGTGAGGCTACATGTTATACTGAAGAAGGGGACACAGCTCAGTGACGACCTCATATATTAATCAAACTGTTTTCACACTTTATACTTGGAATGAGAGCAGCTTAGCCAAATGTTCCTGGAAATCCCGGGGAGGATAGTGCAGTGCCTACCTCCTCCTATTTCCAGAACTTCACTTCTGTGTAGTGTCAGCTCCATTTGTTTACCATGGACCCAGACACTCTGTAAATGTAGTGTCCAGAGTGCGGTCGCCAGACCCTCGGTTATCCCTGAATGAACCCAGCAGCTAACAAAACAAACTCGGGAACACCATCCATAAAAACCCCGCTGACTTTCCAATGACAGGTGCAAGTCAAATCCCCACACCCATGGTGCACCCATTCAGTGTAGAAAATGCCTCTCTCTCCTCAGTTTCTCTAACTGGCTGAGAAAGCGGTTGCAACTCTGCACAGTTCCTCTGTCGAAAGCAGTTGACAATGGAACATTACGTTTCTCTGCCTCTCGGCAACTATCAGGGCAGCACCTGTATTGCCGATGGAGATGATCATCACAATCTGAGAAGGGATTCAGTGGGAACATGACTCACTTCAAACAGGGAGATATTTAAATGGACGTGATATTCAGGAATTTGGGAAAAGGGGCATGTGAGAATAACTTGCCATTTTATTTTCCTTTCAGTTCAGCAGCAGCAGCAGCCCTCAGAGTTAGCACCGCCTTCTTGACCTGCAATCTTCTTCCTCACATCTCCTCCCCCACCCCCTCTCCGGCCTATCTCCCTCACCTTAACCTCCTTCCACCTATCGCATTCCCAACGCCCCTCCCCCAAGTCCCTCCTCCCTACCTTTTATCTTAGCCTGCTTGGCACACCCTCCTCATTCATGAAGAAGGACTTATGCCCGAAACGTCGATTCTCCTGCTCCTTGGATGCTGCCTGACCTGCTGCGCTCCACCAGCAACATATTTTTATGCTCCTACATCTCCCTCCAGCTCAACCATCCAGGATAAATAATATTATCTCTTTGATGCTTTCCGTTGTGAAGCAGGGTCAATGGACTCGAAACGTTATCTGTGTTTCTCCTCACAGAGCCTGCCATACCTTTTGAGATTCTCCAACAGTTTCAGACGCTGGAGAATTTTATTTCAGATCTCTAGCATTCACAGTTCCTTGGTTTATTTTAATGCTGTTGTTTCACGGGATGTCAGCATCAATGGCAAGCGCAGCATTTGTTGCCCATCAATAATTTCCCTTGACTGTGAGATAATTTGTCAAGACAATATGGATTCAACCATTTTGTTGTGGATCTGAAGACACACTTAGTCCAGAATGGACAATAACGTTAAGTTTCTTTACCAAAGGCTATCAGTGAAACATTAAAATAAACCCAGATGGTTTCTGTTTTCAATTAATTAAATTAGGTTTCATTCCAAATTTTGCCATTCGAATTTAAGCTCTGTTATCGGCTGTGTGAGGATTGCAAACACTGACTTTCGAGTCATAGACTGTGCCTCTGAATTACCCGTCCAGTTACATTATCACTCCGATTCACATTCCTTATTCCATAGTCCATATTCCCTATTCCTTATTCCCTGCCAGAGAGAGATGGCGGGGGAATCAGTTTACATACCAACAAACAAAAGGATTTTAGGAAAAAGAGGAATGGAGATTGAGAAAAAAAATATCACTTAAGACCACAGGTTTCAGAATGCTGAAATGAAGATGTTTCGTCATTATCCTGCAACATGAGACAGTATTCCCAGGAATGATGGATGAAGGGGATGGTAGTGTCTTTTCAGAAGTTGGAAAGTATTGGATGAGCATTTGTTCTGCAACTTTGTAACTGGGTGTGGGGTCAGCAGAGTCTTCGACTCATTGGGCTGAATCTAACAATAATTTGTCTCAGCGACATGTTCATTGAGTGTGACAGAGTGATTGTCTGCACGAAGCTGAGCTAGTTTCCTGCTGCTATCTTATCGAACTCACCATATTAACTAGCCACCCCACCCCATGGTATCCCCTTCATTCAATACCAGCCCGAGTCTCCCACCCATCATGGCTGGAGGTACTCGCCATCGCACTGATGCCCCCGATACTCCATGGCCCCGGGGACTGGTGTCATCTTTAAGAGGCCAATGGGCACACAGTTGAACTTTATCAGTTCGGAGCTACCCCGAGCAGGGCAGAAAATGGGCAATTGCACCATGATTCTTCAACAGGAGTACGGAGCTCCTGTTGGATAGGCGAGTACAGAGAAGGACCATTCTATTCCCAGCGGAGGCTGCACCACCAGACCCACCGAGCGTGGTCTGAGCTCCCCACCCAACTCAGCGCAGTATCTGCAGTCTGAAGAAATGTCCAGCAACACAGGACAAGCACCAGTAACCTTCCCTGCTCTGTCGGGATAAGGTTCACCGTATTCTCTCTGCTCCCTCACAGCATTGTATAGCTGTTACAGCACCAGCCCGGGAACAAGGCTCACACTCCAACTCTCTCACTACTGCATGAAGCACCTTCCCTGTCTCTCGCTCTCTCTCTCTCTCTCTCTCTCTCTCTCCCCCCTGTTGCCTTTGCAATACCGCCACATGTTGACAGAGTGCCAGATATGGAATACTCCAGATAATGTTCCAAATAATTCCCATTTTCAGGAAAACGTCGATGCCCCAGTAGGTAACATAGAATTCGAAGGAGTAGAGAAGTACACTACTCAAATCACATACAGTTCAATTCCAACATGAGGCCATTCAGCCCTTCAAGCGTGCTCTAGATTAACTTATGGTTTTCTCAGCTCCATGTTAGAGGAAAATTTCTGTCAATCAAACCTCTGGGTTCCTGTCACTGAGCAGACCACACTCAGGCACTTTTACCCCGGTTTTCTTCAAGTGCCAGTCCCAGGGCATTTTCCATGTGGACGGACTCTCCAAACAATATATCCATCAGCTTTATACTTCTACGTAATGTTAAGTACACTTTACACAGAACAATCAATGTATACACTTATTTTATGGTTATTGATATCCAATCACATTTAGTAATTATGGTTATTTCACTTGTCTCACCTTATTGTATTCAGGCAAAGACACTTTCCAAACACTTGTCTCGTTATAAAATACAATTTCCAGCAGAGAACGTTTTTAACCTCAGCCATTATCTTGACCTTTAACTGAATTGTACCCTTTTACCATGTTTTGAAAGTTTATCTTGCTATTTCTCTGTGACTGTATTGTCTGTAACAGTTACACAGTCTCCCACTCAGTTGGTTGGACGGACGGCAAGTGTGTGATGCAGAGGAAGGCCAACAGCGCAGGTTCAATTCTCCACACTGACAGAGGTTACCATGAAGGGGAGTTTCTGTCACCTTCACCCCATCATCCGAGGTGTAGTGACCCTCAGGGTAAACCACCACGGGAGGTTTCCCTCTAATGACAGAGCAGCCCCATGGTTTTTGGAACTCTATTCTATCATTGTTAGCATTTTAACTTTTTAATCTATGTTATAATTCTGTTTTGCATTATGTACCTGGATGTTCTGGAGCATTGTGGTATTGTACCACTGTCAGTGTTTCCCGAAACTGCACATTCCTGCCCATTCCGGATAATCCTTGACTCCGTTCTTATTTATGAATCTTCTGCCTGTGCCTCGGAAATATTCAATATATCTGCCTCCAATACTCTGCGGGGAAGAGCGTTACAAAGACTCACAACACTGAGAAACCAAACATAAAGGTCATCTGTGTGTGAGATTTGTTTTTGTCTCCTTTCCTCAGAAACAATATCATTTCATAGGAAGCAGTTCAGAAATGTTTCACTTCAAGTATTCCCGGGATGAAGGGCTTATATTATGGAGGCTTTAACAGCTTACTCTTGGAATGAGAGGCGATCTGATTAAAACATACAAGAGGAGAGTGAATTAGGTAGATACCCACTGGGTGTTTGTATAGTCCAAACTTGTTATCATTGTCATAGAACCTCTACAATGTGGAAGCAGGACAGTCTGCCCATCAAGTCCACACCAACCCACCAAGCAACATCGAACCCAGACCTCCCCCCATGTAACCCTGCATTTCCCATGACTAACCCACCTAACCTATATATCACTGGGTACTATGGCAATCTAGCATGACCAATCCACTCTAAACTGCACATCTTTGGACTGTGGGAGGGAAGTGGGGCACTGGGAGGAAACCCACACAGACACAGGGAGATTGTTAAAACTCCACATAGAGGTTCACCCAAGGTTGGAAATGAACCTATCTCCTTGGTGATGTAAGGCAAAAGCACTAACCACAAACCCATTATTCTCCTCCGTTAGTTCTATTACTTACTTTCCTGACTAAGGAAATCTGCCTGACTTGTTCCTATCACTGAACCTGACCCAGTCTGAGACCTTTATTATCTGCCATATCACCAACCTGGTTACATTTAAAATTTGCTGTGAGCAGTGGATGAGTGGGACAAGAAAATGAGACAGTAACATTCTCCAACCTCAAGCAGAACAGGAGTGAGAAGAAATTCACAAAGTGGAAATTTATTCACGCAGGAATTCTCCTTCCCAGAAGTTTAAGATGGCTGAATCTTTATATTATATCAAGGCTGGCTTCAACTGATTGTCCCTTGACAGGTGAATCAGGGATAATGTTGCATGGAGAGAAAAGTGCAGCTGGGACCACCATGTGATGAGCCACGACCTTATTTACTGGTGGAGTAGTGTCAAAATGCCGAATGGCCATCTCGTGTCCCTCAGCCCTGTGTTCTGATGTTCCATTCAGCCTTCAGACCTGCTCGACAGTGGCAGATCGAAGCACTGCGATGGTAAGGTGTAGTTTTGGAAATATACTTGCAAAATCAAGGTTGGGTCAGGAAATGACTTCCAACCACAATCCCTCTTTCCAGGCTTCCCCTCTCTGTAACTTCTGCTCCAGATGTCGGTTACTTTACAGACCCAGAAAAGCGGTGAATGCAGCCCCCTACCCCACCCAAGATTAACTCAAACAAGTCCTTTGCTCTCCCTAGATATAACATTGTACAACATGACGTTCCAAAAGCATAAGAACGTAAGAAATGGGAACAGCAGTAGGCCATTCGGCCCCTCAAACCTGCACTGTTATTCAATAAGAAAATGGTTGATCTGCTCCACGGTTCAACTCCACTTTTCTGCGAACACCTTGTATCCCTCAACTCGCTGATATGTCAAAACCAAATCCACCCCGTCGGTAAATACATTCAGTGACCCAGCCCCCACAACTCTCTGTCTTGGGGACTTCCTGACATTCAGTACTTTCGGAGAGGAGACATTTCTTTACATCCCAGTTTGAAATCGATATCCCTTATTCTATGTCCCCGAGTTGGAGACTCTGCCCAGGTGTGGAGCCACGTTCTCAGCATCTACTTCGTCAAACCTCCTCTGTATCTTGTACGTTTCAGTAACATCACCTTCATTCATTTCAACCACAATGTATGTTCGCCTCACCATTTTAGATGCACTCAACAATTCAACCCTTCAACCCCAGGAACCCGCCTAATGAACCAACCTAGTTACTTGCTGCATCAGCATGCTGACGTTATGATTCACACAAAGGAACTTGCCAATTATTTTGTACTGCTCTTTAGTTTGGGAATCCTCCTAATTCAGTAAAAACCTGCGTTTTGTTTTTCAGTGTCATCCTCAAACTCGGATGTATGTTGTACTGAGATCGCGCCATCAGGCAATCAGCGTAGATTGTAAATAACTGAAGTTATCGGACTGATATTTGTGGTACTCCAGTAGATACATCTTTACCATAAAGATCGATGAATCCTGACCCTCCGATTTCTATGTGCTCACCAATCGTCATTCTATGGTAATACATTATCCGTCCTTCTAAGACCCTCTGTTTTGTGGAAGAACCTTTATTTTGTAATACCTTCTGGAAAATCTGTGTAAAGCCTCGTGTCTACCAGTTCCCCTTTATCAAGTCCGATTGTGACATTCTCAGGGATCTCCAAAACGTTTTTGTATGATTTTACAGGGCAAAATACAGTTTCCCTTTCACAAAACCCTACTGACTCTGCGTGAAATTTTTCTTAATGCCCTTCAATTCCTTCCTTAATAACAGACTCCATCAGATTCCCAGCTTTAATGGTTCGGCTAAATGGTTCCTGCTTTCTGTGTCGCTCCTTTCTTGAAGACAGACGCCACATTGCAGGTTCTCCAGTTTCGCTGGAACATTCCCGTAATTCAGAGAATAATGGAATATTTCACACAGTGCCACCAGTCACTCTGCAACCATTTCTTTTAAACCAGCTATAAATTACTGCTGACCTGTCCACCCTTAGTCTTACCTGTTTGTTAAAAATCTTGTTTCTTTTGATAAAAGCAGCTCATGATATTCCCTCCTAGTACCATTTGGATTACATCATTGAAATACTTACAATACCTTCTCTGTGAGGAACGATGTCAGATACTGGTGTAAAATATCTGCCTGTTCCCTCTAGCCAATTCCCCAATCATACCCTGCACACTCATCTTGAACTTTCTTTATATGCACCGAAAAACTCGAGATGCTTGTTTTTATATTTCTTGACAATTTGCTTACATCATATCTTTTATTCGTTTTCCCTCGCTTTCTAGACTCATACAGTCATATAGCGCACAAACAGACCCTTTGATCCAACTTGTCCATGCTGGTCAGGTTTTCCAAACTAAACTAGTCCCATCTGCTTGCATTTGGTCCATATGCCGCAAAACATGTCCCATTCATACGTGTGTTCAAATGTCTTTGAAATGTTGTAACTGTGCATGCATCCACCACTCTCTGCCTGGCAGCTGATTCCATACACGCATCCACCCTCTCCGTGAAAAGGTTGCCCCTTTGTCCCCTTTTATATCTTCCCCCTTTCACCTTAAAGCAATGTCCTCTATGTTCAACTCCTCTACCCTGTGGAAAAGCCCTTGGCTATTCACCCTCTCCATGCCTCTCACGATTTCATACACTTCTGTAATATCACCCCTCAACCTCCGAAATTCCATCTGTTACTAGCTTCATGAACAAGCATTTAAAGATAAACACTGCAAATGTGACACAGTATTAAAAACTTCAGGTAAACAACACTCAGCCCAAACTTAATACTTCTATTTCTTTTTCTCCATGTTACAATATTAAGGCAGCATGAAACTCTTATTGGTGCCAATAAGAATGTAAACACCTGAAATTCTTTGCCTGAATGGGTGACGATCTCGACAGTGAAAAGGTATTTGTTGTCATGTCTGTGTAATACCATATGTTCCACATTCTCCGTCCTGGTCTCCTTGTGCCCTTGTGTAGCTGTGTCTTCTTTATCTTGCTCTCAATAGAGAGAACCTCTTTCCCCTACACACACCTTAATTTAAGTCCAATTTACATAACTTTCTATTTCACCACAGCTAAAAGTCCATTCACCTTTTGCCACACTGTCTTTTCCCTGTCATCCATCCCCCACCTCTGTCAACGGATTAAAAAGCCCAGTTTCAAATCCTTTTCAGTTCTGAAGAAGAGTCACATTGGACTTGAAACGTTAGCTCTGTTTCTCTGTCTCTGCGGATGCTTTCACATATGTTGAGTTTCTCCAGAAATGAATAGGCACCACACAAATTTTCCATTAAACAAATAGCAATGGATACTGGAAATAAAAAGGCCAACATTGCTTGAGAAACTGGGAGCTTTGTAAAAGGGTGACTGGACCCGAAAGATTAACTCGGCTTTCACTCCACAAGATGCTGCCAGACCTGCTTAGCTCTTCAGCAATTTCTGTTTTGAACAAGTTCCAAAGCCGTGGGTCAAAGCTGCTCAAACGTCTTGTCCAGCATGGAGCGTCTTACAACAGGAAGAGAACTATAATGCATGCTGCACAAATGCATTGGTTCTGAAACTGCATAAGGCTGGCATCACTGACACTACGGAGCTCTTAATCATGGTCAGGGTGAAAACCAGAGGGAAACACATTCACACCAAACACAGAAGATGATTGTACAGGTAAGGAAAAGATTCAGATGCATATGTTAAAGGTTTGAGTATTGTAACAAAGTGGAGGCGTAACGCTAGGGAGAAAACCTCAGCACAATGAGAATATGAAAATGTGACAACATCAGAAACCAGGTTAGGTCACTGTGTACGGAGTTGATGAGTGAATGGGTCTCTGTGTGAAGTGGGGGACAGTCAGTAGAATTGAATTGAAGATTTTGTAGCTCAAACTGAGTTATCATGTGATGTTGTAGACCACAGCAGACGTACAAGCAGAACCGTATTCAGCCACAATCTGTAATTTTTTCCCCCGGATAATCCGTCAGTCTTCCATTGCCATCAAGCGGATCCATGTTTCAGTGACGAATGTGAGTGAACATTGTACAGTCAGAACCATGTGTACAACCTGATGACAACGCCCTTGACTCCTTACAGCAGGACTAACATCGGATGGAGAGGGGTAAATTAGCTCGAGACTAACAGGTCAGATCTAAGCTCTGCAGTTCTGCCACATCCAAGCATAAATGTCGATGGACGTTAAAGAACTCATTGGAGGAGAGGTCTCCATAAATATCCCCATTCTAAGCAATGGAACAGCACTGTACATCAGTGTAAAAGACAAGGTTGTGGTATCTGCACCAACCTTAGCCAGAAGTGTCGAGTCGATGATCTGACTCACCTTCGCCTTGATGCCCACAGGATCACAGATGCAAGTTTTTAATCAACTCGATTCGCCGCACGTGACATGAAGAAACAGCGAGACACAGTAAATACCCCAAAGGCATTGGGCCCTGACACCATTCCTGAAATAGGACTGAAGGCTTGTGTTGCATATGAAGCCGTGTCCTTTGGGAAACTGGTTCATTCCAGCTCCAACTCTGACATCTCCCTGGCAATATGGAAAATTACTCATCTATATCCAGTCCTCGAAGAGGAGAATAATTGCAATCTGACCAATTCCCACGACCTCAGTTCCATCACGATAGTCACATTGATGGGAGTCCTTCTTGACAGAGCTGTCAAGCAGCACCTGCTCAGTGTGGTTTCTTATGGGTCCCCATGTGGAAATGGTGCTGTTGTGGAAATGTCACTGGATTGCTAATCCAGAACAGGTTGCTGGTCTAGCCACTGGTGGAAGTTAAAAAACAATTAATAAAATATCAAGAAATGAAACCTGGTGTCAGTAGCAGTGACCCGGAATCCAATGTCGATTATAAACATCAAACTCCTTCCCCAATGCACTTTCAGGGAGTGTATCTCCTGTGCTTTCCTGGGCTGGCCTAAAAGTAACTCTAAGCACACAAACATGTGATAAAACTCTTCAACAGCCTCTGAAATGATCAAGCAAGACACTCAGTTGTATCAAACTGCTCCGAGGTCTTTAAGGATAAACCGAGGCAGAACACCCAGCAACAAGCTTGGTTTCAGAAAAGGAATAGAAACACAGTGCTGTCGACCGGACAGATGCTGCCTTCCTAATGTTTAAAAGCTTGTGACAACAGTTACAGACCTTCTCCGCAGACTGTACAGAAACATCAGGAAAAGCGAATTCCATTCGACGCATTGGACCTTCCCCATTCTAGCTCATGGAGAAATCTTTCAATGCAGTTTTCCCCACAGTGTTCATATCCCTTAGTATGTTTAAACATCGGTCCATCAATTTTGCTCCTCCATTCAATATAAAGGGGGTTCTCTGAAAACGCTTATTTATTAAACATAATTTGGCTGCAATGTGTTTTATGAATTGCACACCTTTCTTTTGAAAGCGAGCTCACGTTTACTGTGACACGATTCCATCCCCAGCACCAGCTGAACAGCAAAACCCAGCCTAAGGATCCTCTGTCCGCAAAATACACCCTCAGTGTGTTCAGCTACAGCAGGAATGTAATCCGCTCTGCAAGCCTTGAAACTTAATCTGAAACTTAATCTGTAGTCAACACTTAGAAGGAACTTTATTTCAAACCAGGGGGAGAATCTTGAGGAGAACTGGAATTCCGTGCCAGGATCACGTGGTCAGTCGGCTTGCGTGCTTTCTGGTCAAGAGCTTGGTGAAAGGTACAGGGTTGTAGTCAGTGACTATAGTGCGAAAGTTTTACATTTACTGCACTATTTCATTACAATGCATGATTTAACGATTTACTTAGACTGTACTAGTGTGTGTGCGTTAGACTAACTTTTTTTGGTTTTGACTCATATCTGGGGGGTTCACCATTTACCCTCTTTTTCCTGTAGGCCTTATTATTAATATTGCACGATTTTCTACAACACAGTGTTGCACAGGTACACAAATACCGCGTTATTGGCAAACAACCTATATTGGTATCTGATCCTCTATCTTCACACCATATTCCTGCCCTCTCCCTATTCCTGTAGTGTTGAGAAAGCCTTATTAATATTCAGTGCTTTGGTTTCCATAGCTTGGTGTGGGAGAGAATTTCCCAGGTTCACCAGTCTCTGAGTGCAGACATTTATTCCCATCTCAATGCAGAGTGACCTGCCTGTACCTAATAGTGTGTTTTAGACGTTCTTGTTTTAGACGTCCTGGCCTGGGGAATTATCATCTCCGCTTCCAATCTGTCTCACCCTGTCAGAGTTTTAAATATTTCATTGTGATTGCCACTCATTTCCCAAAGCCCATGGAATACAGGACTAGTCGCCCCAAACTCTGCTTTCACAACAAGCCTATCATCCGAGGGATCAGTCTGGTCATCTTTCAATGCACTCCCTCAATGTCAGGATTGTCCTTTATTAGGTAAGGAGACCAAAACTGCACAGATATTGCGCAATGTTCGAGATGGGCTCTCACCAAAGCCCTGTACAACTGCAGCAAGATACTCTTACTCATATACTCAAATCCCCCATATAATGAAGGTGAATACCGCATTTATCTTCCTAACTGCTTTCTGTGCCTGCAATATTGCTTTCAGTGACTGGTGTACAGGGAGATCCCAGATCCTTTCCAATTTTACAGCTACCCATTTGGTGGGTCTATGGACACTGGTCAGCCTTCCAATGCCATTCCCAGTATTGACTTATGGCTTCAGAACTCACTTCCTTGCATGGACCTCAGAGGGCTGCTCAAAAGGAAACAAGAAAAGCGAGCATACGTCCTTTTATAGATCAACATTTTTCAGCCAATCCATTTTGAAACGACCAGCTGCCATTCTACTGTCCCCACCAAAATATACAAAGTCACATCTACCCACGTTGCTCTCCATGTGTGATGTATTTGCCCATTCACTCCACTTGCTTCAATTCCCGTTGAGATTTTCTGCATCCTCCTCAACCAGTCAAAATCCGACATCGGTTCGTGCTGTCAGCAGACGTGGGAATATTGCATTTGAACCCTCCAACCAATCATATGATGTATATTGGGAACAGTTGTATCCCAAACCCCGATCCTTGCTATATCCTCCAAGCCTTCCTTTCTAAAATCAAAATGGTTTTATTCCTACTCACTGTTTCCTGCCAGCTCTCCCATTCTAAAACCATGACCATGCACTCAGTCCCAATACTTTCACTAAAACTGTTTAGTCTCTAATTTCACTCCAGTCTTTTTTCCTGGTATCAGAGTGTAAGAAAGCTGAACCTTTTTTACCTTAATTTTGCCATTAGTCTTGTCATTGACATATATTTAGAAGCTATTACCAGTTCACTCTTATAACCCTTGTTGAGATGCTCTTGAGAAACCCATCAATCTTGTCTTAAGCTGTTCAATGACGGACCTTCCACAGCCTTCCTCCGCGGCTATGGGGAAGAACTCTGTCTCCGTGGTCGCCGCAGCTACTTCCGCCCCCAGTGACGTCAGCAACCTACATTTGGACCACATCGCCGCATGTGTCTCCGCCCCCCCGCCGCGTTCCGTCACCACGCCTAACCCCGCCCCCACGCCGCGTTCCGCCACCACGCCTAACTCCGCCCCCCGGCCTAGTTCCGTCACCGCGCCTAACCCCGCCCCCCCCGCCGGTCTCCATCACCATGTCCAACTCCGCCCCCACGCCGACCTCTGTCCCCGCCCCCAGGCCTAACCCCGCCCCCACATCCAGCTCCAGTCCCACACCAGGTCCTAGCTCCCCGCCCTGCCGTGTGTTCACCATCCCTCCAGACTTGCCCCTCTCTGAGGATGAAAGATCAGTCCTCAGCAGAGGTCTCACCTTCGTTCCCACACGTTCTCGGGTCAATGAATTCAATACACGGAGTGACATCGAACAATTCTTCCGCCGCCTTCGCCTCCGTGCCTTCTTCTTCAATCAAGACTCTCGCCCACCCTCTGACGACCCCTTCTCCCACCTCCAACACACCCCGTCCACCTGGACACCCCGTGCTGGCCTCGTACCTGCCCTCGACCTCTTCATAGCAAACTGCCGCCACGATATTAACCGCTATCTGAACTCCCACACCCCTCCCACCCACTCCAACCTCTCACCCTCGGAACGCGCAGCCCTCCACTCCCTCCGTTCCAACCCCAACCTCACCATCAAACCAGCTGACAAGGGAGGCGCAGTAGTAGTTTGGCGCACTGACCTTTACACCGCTGAGGCCAAACGCCAGCTCGCAGATACCTCCTCCTACCGTCCCCTTGACCATGACCCCACCCCCCACCACCAAACCATCATCTCCCAGACCATCCATAACCTCATCACCTCAGGGGACCTCCCATCCACCGCCTCCAACCTCATAGTCCCACAACCCCGCACCGCCCGTTTCTACCTCCTGCCCAAAATCCACAAACCTGACTGCCCCGGACGACCCATCGTCTCAGCCTGCTCCTGCCCCACCGAACTCATCTCCGCATACCTCGACACGGTCCTGTCCCCATTAGTCCAAGAACTCCCCACCTACGTTCGTGACACCACCCACGCCCTCCACCTCCTCCAGGATTTCCGCTTCCCCGGTCCCCAACGCCTCATCTTCACCATGGACATCCAGTCCCTGTACACCTCCATTCCCCATCACGAAGGACTCAAAGCACTCCGCTTCTTCCTTTCCCGCCGTACCACCCAGTACCTTTCCACCGACACCCTCCTTCGACTGACCGATCTGGTCCTCACCCTGAACAACTTTTATTTCCAATCCTCCCACTTTCTCCAAACAAAAGGAGTAGCCATGGGCACCCGCATGGGCCCCAGCTATGCCTGCCTCTTCGTAGGGTATGTGGAACAATCCATCTTCCGCAACTACACTGGCCCCACCCCCCATCTCTTCCTTCGCTACATTGATGACTGTATCGGCGCTACCTCGTGCTCCCACGAGGAGGTTGAACAGTTCATCCACTACACTACCACCTTCCACCCCGACCTCAAATTCACCTGGACAGTCTCGGACTCCTCCCTCCCCTTCCTAGACCTTTCTGTTTCTATCTCTGGCGACCGAATCAACACGGACATCTACTACAAACCAACCGACTCCCACAGCTACCTGGACTACACCTCCTCCCATCCTGCCCCCTGTAAAAACGCCATCCCATTCTCACAATTCCTTCGTCTCCGCCGCATCTGCTCCCAGGAGGACCAGTTCAAAATACGTACAACACAGATGGCCTCCTTCTTCAAGGACCGCAATTTCCCCCCCGACGTGGTCGACGGTGCCCTCCACCGCATCTCCTCCACTTCCCGCTCCTCCGCCCTTGAGCCCCGCCCCTCCAACCGCCACCAGGACAGAACCCCACTGGTCCTCACCTACCACCCCACCAATCTCCATGTACAGCGCATCATCCGCCGTCACTTCCGGCAACTCCAACAGACCCCAGCACCAAGGATATATTTCCATCCCCTCCCCTATCAGCTTTCCGTAGAGACCACTCCCTCCGCGACTCCCTTGTCAGATCCACACCCCCCACCGACCCAACCTCCACTCCCGGCACCTTCCCTTGCAACCGCAGGAGGTGCAACACTTGCGCCCACACCTCCCCCCTCACTTCTCTCCAAGGCCCCAAAGGAAACTTCCATATCCGCCACAGATTCACCTGCACCTCCACCCACATCATCTACTGCATCCGCTGCAGCCGGTGTGGCCTCCTCTATATTGGGGAGACAGGCCGCCTACTTGCGGAGCGATTCCGAGAGCACCTCTGGGCCACCCGGACGAACCAACCCAACCACCCTGTAGCACAGCATTTCAACTCCCCCTCCCACTCCACCGAGGATATGCAGGTCATTGGACTCATCCACCGCCAAACCACAACAACGCGACGGTCGGAGGAGGAGCGTCTTATCTTCCGACTGGGAACCCTCCAACCACAGGGGATGAACTTGGACTTCACCAGTTTCTTCATCCCCCCTCCCCCCACCTTGTCTCAGCCGAATCCCTCCAGCCCGGCACCGCCTTCCTGACCTGCAGTCTTCTTCTTGACCTCTCCGCTTCCATCCTACTCCGACCTATCACCCTCACCTTGACCTCTTTCCACCTATCACATTTCCAACGCCCCTCCTCCAAGTCCCTCCTCCCTACCTTTTATCTTCTCCTGCTGAACACTCTCTGCTCATTCCTGAAGAAGGGCCTGTGCCCGAAACGTCGAATCTCCTGTTCCATGGATGCTGCCTGACCTGCTGTGTTTTACCAGCAATAAAGTTTCAACTTCCACAGCCATACACTCACAGGAGCATTGACACTGTACCATCAGAAATACAGCGCAATTTACATTAGCCCCACTTCCCGACACGAGGTACACAGTCGGGAATGTTATGGCACTTCAAGTGCTCGTCCAGAGACATTTTAACAGTTGTGTGGTTACCTTGACAACTCCTGCCTCAGGAAGTGCTTTCCAGACCTCACACCCTCGGGTTAAACAAAAACAATCCTCAGGTCCTCACTAAACTTCAATCCCTTCACTTCAAAAGTGTGCTCTCCTGTCCTTGACCCTCTGAATAAAAGTAACAGCTGTTGTTTATCCACCCTCTTCATGCCCCTCGTAATCTCATCCTACTGAATCACATCCCCCTCAGCCTTCTCTGCTTCAACGTAAACAACCCGAGCTTATCCAGCCTCTCTCCATAGCTGATAGGCTCCTTCCCAGGGAACATCCTGGTGAATCTTCTCTGTTCCCCCGCCAGTGCAATCACATCCTTACTGAATTATGTCGCTACTAGAACTAAACACAGTACTCAGACCTGGCCGAGCGCTTATAATATATGCCTCGATGAGCAAAGGCTATGTTTATGGTCGCTATGCTTTGTCAACTTGTGTATTAACCTGTCCAGTCACATTCATTGATGTGTCGAGAAGCACTCTCTGAGCATCCTAGTGTGCTGCCATTCATTGAGTCCTTCCCTGTCTGGTTCATTCTGTCAAAGTGTATCACCTCATATTTATCAGGGTTACATTCCATCTGCAATTCATCTACTCTTCTGACCATTCCTTCTATATCTTCCTGCAATATAAGGCCTTCCTCCTCATTGCCGACTACCCAGCCAATATTTGTGTAAAACACAAACTTACTTATCACACTCCTCCCCACCCTCCTCCATATTCACATCGACATCATTTATGAATATCCCAAATAACAAGGTTAAAATCACGCAACATATCAGCTTATAGTCTAACAGGTTTATTTGGAGGCACTAGATTTCGAAGCGTTGCTTCTACATCAGGTGATAGTGCGCTTTGAAAGCTCATGCCTCCTAATAAACCTGCTGGACTATAACCTGGTGTTGTGTGATTTTTAACTTTGTCCACACCAGTCCAACACCAGCACCTCCGAATTACGAATAAAAAGGGATACAGCATTGATCTCTGTGGTATTTAAGGCAGAAATTCAGGGAGCTAGAATGGAAGCTAGAAGTTGCACACATAGCTACAGGGGTGAGACAGGAGGGAGGGCTTTGGATTCGTGGATAATTGGGACTCTTTCTGGGTAGGTGGGACCTCTACAAGCAGGATGGTCTTCATCTGAACAAGAAGGGTAACAATATCCTGGTGGGGGTGGGGAGGGTGAAACTCGACCAAAAGCCTTAGCATTTGTTCAGATGAAGACTATCCTGCTTGTAGAGGTCCCACTTACCCCAGAAAGAGCCCCAATTAACCACGAATCTAATGCGCTCCCTCCTGCGCCACCCCTGTAGCTACGTGTTCAACTCCTCTCTCTCCCTATTCCTCGCCTCACTAGCACATGGCACAGGCGACAAACGACCTCTAAGCTTCCATCCTCGCTGCTGTGGTTCTGTTCGCCGAGCTGGAAGTTTTTGTTGCAAACGTTTCATCCCCTTTCTAGGTGACATCCTTGGGAGCCTCCTGTGAAGCGCTTCTGTGGTGTTTCCTGATGTTCGTGAATGCGGATCGTTAGCTGTCTTCCTGTTTGTCATATGTAGTGTTTTGTGCAGTCCTTGCATGGGATTTTGTACACTACATTAGTTTTGCTCATGCATGACTATATAGGACAAACAGGAAGACAGCTAACGATCCGCATCCACGAACATCAACTGGCCACGAAACGACATGACCAGCTATCCCTAGTAGCCACACACGCAGACGACAAGCAACATGAATTTGACTGGGACAACACTACCATTATAGAGCAAGCGAAACAAAGAACAGCCAGGGAATTCCTAGAAGCATGCACTCATCCACAAACTCCATCAACAAACACATTGACCTGGACCCAATATACCGGCCACTACAGCGGACAGCTGAAACTGACAATTGGAAGCGGTAGGAACAGGCCACTATAAATGCCGGAGGAAACACCACAGAAGCGCTTCACAGGAGGCTCCCAAGCACTGACGATGTCACCTAGACAGGGGACGAAACGTTTGCAACAGAAACTTCCAGCTCGGCGAACAGAACCACAGCAACGAGCACCAGAGCTACAAATCTTCACCCAAACTTCCATCCTCGCTGCTTGACTTTCTGCCTTAAATCCCCATCTTTCTTCCTACCTATGTCGTTGGTGCCTATGTGGACCACGACTTGGCGTTGCTCCCTCTCCCCCTTAAGGATCTCAAAAGCCCGATCAGAAACATCACGAACCCTGGCACCTGGGAGGCAACACACCAACCGTGAGTCTCTCTCATCCCCACAGAACCTCCTATCTGTCCCCCTAACTATGGAGTCCCCAATGATTACTGCTTTTCTCCCCCCTTCCCTTCTGAGCAGCAGGGACAGACTCTGTGCCAGAGCCCTGTGCCCCATCGCCTTCCCCTGTAAGTCGTCTCCCCAACAGTATCCAAAACGGTATACTTATTGTTGAGGGGAATGGCCACAGGGGATCCCTGCACTGCCTGCCGGCTCCCTTTCCGTCCCCTGAATGTAACCCATCTGTTTTTTCTTGTACCTAAGGAGTTACTACCTCCCTGTAACTCCTCTGAATAACCCCCTCTGCTTCCCGAATGATCCGAAGTTCATCCAGCTCTAGCTTCAGTTCCCTAATGCGGTTGTCGAGGAGCTGGAGTTGGGTGCACTTCCCGCAGATGTAGTCAGCAGGGACACTAGTGGTGACCCTTACCTCCCACATTTTACAGGAGGAACTTTCAACTTCCCGAATCTCCATTCCCACTGTTCTAAATTCCCAAAGAGACTCTTGAGAAATAAGGAATAAAAAATAAACTCGTTACCTTACCAACATGGCGCACAGAACATTTTTGTTTGGTTAGAGAAGGAGAAGGGGTGGGAAACACTACCCGAGTAGTGTTTCTAATAATGTTACCACATAAATACCATCTGAACAAGAAGGGTACTAACATCCTGGGGGGGGGGGGGGGGGTTGGGAACTTGCTAAGGCTATTGGGGTGTGTTTAAACAGTATGGGAATGGAAACTAAAATTATATTTTGAGTATAGAAAAGGTTGAGCGTAGGGAGACTGAAATCAAGTTTCAGGGACGCAAGATGGCACCGGCAAGCAAGAAGTTGGTTTGAAGTGTGTCCACTTCAACGCCAAGAGCATCCGGAATAAGGTGGGTGAACTTGCAGCATGGGATGGTCAACCTTGGACTTCAATGTTGTGGCTATTTCAGAGACATGTATAGAGCAGGGACAGGAATGCTTATTGCGGCTTCCAGGATTTAGATGTTTCAGTACCAACAGAGATGATGGAAAAGAGGGGGAGGAGTGGCATTATTGTTAAAGGACACTATTATAGTTGTCGAAAGGGTGTTTGAGGACTCGTCAACTGAGGTAGTATGAGCTGAGGTTAGAAACGGGAAAGGAGAAGTCACCCTGCAGGGAGTATTCTATAGGCCTCCGAATAGTTCCAGAGATGTAGAGGAAAGGATTGCAAAGATGATTCTCGAAAGGAGTGAGAGACAGGGTAGTTGTCATGGGGGACTTCAACTTTCCAAATATTGACTGAGAACACTATAGTACGAGTACTATAGATGGGTCAGGTTTTGTCCAAGAGGGCTTCCTGACACAATATGTAGACAGGCCTACAAGGGACGAAGCCACATTAGATCTGGTACGGGTAATGAGACTTGGTGTTAGACTTGGAAGTCGGTGAGCACTTCGGTTATAGCGATCACAATTCCGTTACGTTTACGTTTGTGCTAGAAAGGGATACGTGTATACCACTGGGCAACAGTTACAGCTGGGGGAACGGCAATTACGAGGCCATTAGGCAAGATTGAGGAAGCATAGGATGGGGAAGGAAACCGCAGGGGATGGGCATATTAGAACTATGGAGCTTATTCAAGGAAAAGCTCCTGTGTGTTCGAGATAAGTATGTACCTGTCAGGCAGGGAGGAAGCTGTAGAGTGCGGGAGCCATGGTTTACGAAGGAAGTGGAATCTCTGGTCAACAGGAAGAAGAAGGCTTATGTCAGGATGAGATGTGAAGGCTCAGTTAGGTCACTTAAGGGTTAAAAGATAGCCAGGAAACGCACCAAGAGAGAGCTCAGAAGAGCCAGGAGGAAACATGAGAAATTGTTGGTGGATAGGATCAGGGTAAACCCTAAGGCTTTCTTTCGGTATTTAAGGAATAAAAGAATGACGAGAATAGCATTAGGGCCAATCAAGGATAGAAGTGGAAATTTGTGTGTGGAGTTAGGGGAGATAGGGGAAGCACTAAATGAATATTTTTCGAAAGGAATCACTCTAGAAAACGATAATGTTGTCGAGGAGAATACTGAGATACAGGCTACTAGACTAGGTGGGATTTAGGTTCACAAGGAAGAGGTATTAGAAATCCTGCAGAGTGTGAAAATAGATAAGTCCCCTGGACGGGTGGGATTTATCCTAGGATCCTCTGAGAAGCCAGGGCGGAGATTGCTGAGCGTTTGGCATTGATCTTTAAATCGCCATTGTCAACAGGAATAGTGCCAGAAGACTGGACGATAGAAAGTGTGGTCCCCCTGTTCAAGAAGGGGAGTAGAGACAGCCCTGATAATTATAGACAGCGAGCCTTACTTCAGCTGTTGGTAAAGTGTTGGAAAAAGTTATAACAGATAGGATTTATAATCATCTTGAAAATAATAATTTGATGAGGGATGGTCAGCACGGTTTTGTGAAGGGTAGGTCGTGCCTCACAAACCTTATTGAGTTCTTTGAGAAGGTGACCAAACAGGTCGATGAGAGTAAACCAGTTGATGTGGTGTATATGGATTTCAGCATGGCGTTCGATAAGGTTCTCCACAGTAGGCTACTGTACAAAATGCGGAGGAATGGGTTTGTGGGAGATATAGCAATTTGGATCATTAATTGGATTGCTGAAAGATGACGGAGGGTGGTGATTGATGGAAAATGTTCATCCTCGAGTCCAGTTACCAGTCATGTATCGCAAGCATCGGTGTTGGGTCCACTGCTATTCGTCACTTTTTTATAAACGACCTGAATTTGGGCGTAGAATTTTAGGTTAGTAAATTTGCAGATGACACTAAGGTCGGTGGAGTTGTGGATGGTGACAAAATATGCTGTAGGTTACAGAGAGAGACATAGACAAAGTGCAGAGCTGGGCTGAGAGGTGGCAAATGGAGTTTAATGCAGACAAGTGTGAAGTGATTCACTTTGATCTGAGTACCTGGAATGCAAAGTACTGGGCTAATGGTAAGATTTTTGGTAGTGTAGATGAGCAGAGAGATCTAGTGTCCATGTACACAGATCCTTGAATGTTGCCACCCAGGTTGACAGGGTTGTTAAGAAGGCATACAGTGTTTTAGCTTTTATCAATAGAGGGATCCAGTTCCGGAATGATCAGGTTATGCTGCAAATGTACAAAACACTGATGTGGCCGCACTTGGAGTATTGTGTACAGTTCTGGTCACGGCATTATAAGAAGGACGTGGAAGCTTTGCAAAGGGTGCAGAGGTGATTTACTGGGATGTTTGCTGGGAGAGAGGGAAGGTCTTAGAGGAAAGGCTGAGGGGTTTGAGGCTGTTTTGGAGAGAAGAAGGTTGAGAGGTGACTTAATAGAGACATAAGATAATCGGAGGGTTGGATAGGGCGGACAGGGAGAGACTTTTTCCAAGTATGGTGACGTCATGAAGGAAGGACACTGACACAGGTTGGAAAGGACCGGGACGATTCATGTGAAGAATCTGAAATATCCACATCCCACCAACCACGTAAGGAGCAATGTTCAGTGAAGGGCAATTCTCACTTTAAAGGCACTGGCAGTTCCAACGTCAGTTCTCTCACTCTCAAAACAACATTGAACAGAGATGCAGGCATAGAAAAATACAGAAATATTTGTAAAAACACCAATATACTAACACACACAATACATGCAGGGAGATAGGCATACATACACAGAAGCACACAGAGAGAAATACAGTCACACACAAATAGACACAAACATAGATAGAAACACAGAAGCTGATACACAGACAGAAGTAGACACGAAAATACTCAGATAATAAGCTCATGCACGGACACACACACACACACACAAGCACACACTCGTGTCATTAAGACACAAACAGATAAGTTTTTGATTTATAAGGGGATCAAGGATCATCAGAAGAAGGCAGGCGAATGATATTGAGGAACATATAAGAAATTATTGAATGGCATGTCAGACCCGATCGGCCCAATGGCCTAA
Source organism: Chiloscyllium plagiosum (assembly GCF_037043375.1). Lineage (NCBI taxonomy): Eukaryota > Metazoa > Chordata > Chondrichthyes > Orectolobiformes > Hemiscylliidae > Chiloscyllium > Chiloscyllium plagiosum. Next base: position 50,354,655 of record NW_028270167.1, read on the forward strand.
TTCTGCTCCTATTTAAATGCTTGTATGGCGTTATTCTATCAGGCATTCTCTTTCTGAGACCATAGCAGAGGCTTGGTTTGAAACGTATTTGATTGGAAAAGTCAGTGGGACACGTTTGGAGGGCTGAGTACTTTATGTCTATTCCTAATTATTGTATCCTTATGTCTGGAAAGAGATTGATGTTAGGTTAATACAGTTTTAAAATGACGGGTCCTGCAATGAAATAACGTTGTCCTTTAACTTCAGTGTTGTTCTATCTGTGGTTTCCTTATCCTCAGGGAGCAGTGAAGACTCGTTTATTGATGATATTCAAGGCTGAGCTTGACTGATCTTTGCTGGACAGGAGAGTTAATGTTTACTGGGAACATGCAGGAGACGGATGATCCAACACAGTCTGATCAGCCATGAGCATTCTGAATGTTGCCGCCGAATGGCCAACGGCTGCCCCATTCCATGAATTGTTCTCTAAATCCACCCTCGAGGCTGTTACAGCGATATGCTCTTGTCCCTATCCCATGTGTTGTTCCCTCAATGCATTCTCGATGCTGTTACAGTGTAGGGGATCACCCCATTCAGTCAGACAGGATCGTTACAATGAGACGGGAGGAGACCATTCTGCCCCTCGAAGAAGTTACACAGGAATATAGAATGAAGTAATTCAGCTCGTTGAGTACATTACATAGCCCAGGAGCAGGTCATTCAACCCGCCTGAACTGCTACACAGGAACAGACATGCTGTCACTTACAGGAAACAGAAAGAAGAGATAAAGGTTCATTTTCAGGCTGCAAAGCTGTAACTGGTGGAGTGTTTCAGAGATCACTATGGAGTCATCAATGATCAATAATCTGTATTAAAGATCTGGAGGAAGGGGAAGGAATGGCTTGAAGCTCAATTAGCTCGTACACTAAGATGGTCATTTAATGTGGCGCCAAATGGAGGTAATGAGTCTGCAATGTGATGCAGACAGGGAAGGTTAGTGAGCAAACCTTCAGCAGAAATAACATAACGTGAGTTGACTATTTTGGCAGGAAGGATAAAACAATTGTAAACAATTTAAATGGAGAGAGATTGCAGAACTCTGTGATATAGGCGGTTTCCATGTTCCTGGAACATGAATCATAGAACATAGAACATAGAACAATACAGCGCAGTACAGGCCCTTGGGCCCTCGATGTTGCGCCGATCCAAGCCCACCAAAACTACACTAACCCACTATCCTCCATATACCTATCCAATGCCCTCTTAAATGCCCATAAAGAGGGAGAGTCCACCACTGTTACTGGCAGGGCATTCCATGAACTAACGACTCGCTGAGTGAAGAACCTACCCCTAACATCAGTCCTATATCTACCCCCCCTTAATTTAAAGCTATGCCCCCTTGTAATACCCGACTCAATACGCGGGAAAAGGTTCATACTGTCGACCCTATCTAACCCCCTAATCATCTTGTACACCTCAATCAAGTCACCCCTAAACCTTCTTTTCTCTAGTGAAAACAGCCCCAAGTGCCTCAGTCTTTCCTCATACGATTTTCCTTCCATACCAGGCAACATCCTGGTAAACCTCCTCTGCACCCGTTCCAATGCCTCCACATCCTTCCTATAGTATGGCGACCAAAACTGCACACAATATTCCAGATGCGGCCGTACCAGAGTCTTATACAACTGCATCATGACCTCAGGACTCCGGAACTCAATTCCTCTACCAATAAAAGCCAGTACGCCATATGCCTTCCTCACCGCACTATTTACCTGGGTGGCAACTTTCAGAGATCTGTGTACATGGACACCAAGATCCCTCTGCTCATCCACACTACCAAGTATCCGACCATTAGCCCAGTACCCCATCTTTTTGTTATTCTTCCCAAAGTGAATCACCTCGCACTTAGCTACATTGAATTCCATCTGCCACCTTTCTGCCCAGCTCTGCAGCTTCTCTATATCCTGCTGTAACCTGCCACATGCTTCCTCACTGTCAACAACTCCTCCGACTTTCGTATCATCCGCAAACTTGCTCACCCAACCTTCTAACCCCTCTTCCAGGTCATTTATAAAAATGACAAACAGCAATGGTCCCAAAACAGATCCTTGCGGAACACCGCTAGTGACGGCACTCCATGAAGAAACTTTGCCATCAACTACTACCCTCTGTCTTCTTCCATCCAGCCAATTTCTAATCCAAACCTCCAACTCACCCTCAATGCCATATCTCCGTATTTTCTGCAGTAGCCTACCATGGGGAACCTTATCAAACGCCTTACTAAAATCCATATATACCACATCTACCGCTTTCCCCTCATCAACCTCCTTCGTCACCTTTTCAAAGAATTCAATAAGGTTTGTGAGGCACGACTTGCCCTTCACAAAACCATGCTGACTATCCTTGATCACATTATTTCTATCCAGATGTGCATAAATCCTATCCCTTACAATTCTCTCTAAGACTTTGCCCACAACAGAAGTGAGACTCACCGGCCTATAGTTACTAGGGCTATCCCTACTCCCCTTTTTGAACAAGGGAACCACATTTGCTATTCTCCAGTCTTCTGGGACTACTCCTGTAGACAAAGAGGACATAAAAATCAAGGCCAATGGCTCTGCAATCTCCTCCCTTGCTTCCCAGAGAATCCTAGGATAAATGCCATCAGGCCCAGGGGACTTATCTATTTTCACCTTTTCCAGGATTTCCAACACCTCTTCTCTACATACCTCAAAGCCATCCATTCTACTTATTTGTTCCTCAGTATTCTCATCGACAACAATGCCCTGTTCCTGAGTGAATACTGAAGAAAAGTATTCATTCAGTGTCTCCCCAATCTCTTCCGCCTCCACACGCAACTTCCCCCTACTATCCTTGACTGGACCTATTCCTACCCTAGTCATTCTTTTATTCCTAACATACCTATAGAAAGCCTTAGGGTTTTCCCTAATCCTATCTACTAAGGACCTTTCATGTCCCCTCCTTGCTGCTTTTAGCTCTCTCTTCAGGTCCTTCCTGGCTACCCTATAACTCTCAATCGCCCCAATTGAACCTTCACGTCTCATCTTGAGATAGGCCGCCCTCTTCCATTTAACAAGGGATTCCAATTCCTTATTAAACCACGGCTCCCTCGCACGACCCTTTCCTTCCTGCCTGACAGGTACATAATTATCAAGGACACTCAATAGTTGCCCCTTGAACAAGTTCCACATATCATTTACACTCTTGCCTTGGAGTCTACTTTTCCAAGCCACACATCCTAAGTCATGCCTCACCGCATCATAATTTCCCTTACCCCAGCTATAATTCTTGCCCTGTAGTACACACTTATCCCTCTCCATCACGAGTGTAAAAATCACCGAATTATGGTCACTATCCCCAAAGTGCTCACCTACCTCTAATTCTAACACCTGGCCTGGTTCGTTACCCAGAACCAAATCCAGTATGGCCTCACCTCTTGTTGGCCTGTCTACATATTGTGTCAGGAAACTCTCCTGCACACATTGAACAAACACTGACCCATCTAACGAACTTGAGCTATAGCTTTCCCAATCAATATCAGGAAAGTTAAAGTCCCCCATAACAACCACCCTATTACTGTCACTCATCTCCTGAATCACCTTCCCAATCCTTTCTTCAATGATTCTAGGACTATTAGGAGGAAATCATATGAAGTCAGTCTGCAGATACAGCAAGTGATTTGGAAGATAAATGGAATTATGCTGTTTCTGGCAAATGATATCATGTTTAGTGAGGAATGTTTTACTGCATCTGTATAGGGCATTGTTGAGACCACACCTGACGCACTGTGTGCAGTTTTGATCCCCTAAATTTAAGACAGGATGTAGTTCTTTGAGAAGATTTTCATAGACGTTTCCCTTCATTCATTCCTGGATTGGAGGCCTTTTGTTATAGGGGATTATCGGTTTAGATATTAGATGAGAAATCTTATTGAACCACACATGATTCTCTGAAAAGTGTTTCAGGGTGCATGTTTTCTCTTGTTAAGGAGAGTAAAGGTAGAGAATAAATTTTAAGAATAAGATGTACTGATATTAACACATATTATAAAAGACATCGACCAATATATACAAATTAGCAGACGCATAAAAAAGTCATCAGATTATAAAGCGGGGACATTTTTTTGCTCATGAAATACACTGTGTACAATAACAGCAATGACGTCCCAGCATATAGTCCATTATCATTCATTCCAGAGAATGTTCATGGAGAGTGCACATGGCCCAGTTTATGATTAGATTAGATGATTAGATTACTTACAGTGTGGAAACAGGCCCAACAAGTCCACACCGCCCCGCCGAAGCGCAACCCACCCATACCCCTACATTTACCCCTTACCTAACACTACGGGCAATTTAGTATGGCCAATTCACCTGACCTGCACATCTTTGGACTGTGGGAGAAAACCGGAGCACCCGGAGGAAACCCACGCAGACACGGGGAGAACGTGCAAACTCCACACAGTCAGTCGCCTGAGGCGGGAATTGAACCCGGGTCTCTGGCGCTGTGAGGCAGCAGTGCTAACCACTGTGCCACCGTGCCGCCCAGTGTTCAGTTGACACTATTGTTTGTTCAAACACAAAATCCCTCTCTCTTACTTTATTCAGACCAAGAACAAAATGTGCGCCCATAAAATGCCTGAGTTATCGTTACTACACGAGAAGGATTCCTGATTAGTATTCATTGGAATCTCTCCACTTCCTGAAGCAAAGGGGTTTCAGCCAAATCCAATTGTTCCAGAAAGAAATCCAGTAACTTCAAACGTAGAAGAACATGTGGGACACTCTATCATTTTAATATTTGTTATGAGTTCAACTTTCTGTATCCCACATTTTTTCTAGAAAATGACCCAGGAGAAAGAGAGTCAAAGTTTCAGGTACAACACTTCTTCAGGACTGGGGAAAGAGAAGGGGACTGAGAGTAAATGGGTTGTGGGGATGAGGTTGAGTGAAAGGTAGGCAATACGTGAACGAAGGAGGAGGGTGATAGTGATAGGTCAGTGGGGTGCGTGGAGCAGATAGGTGTGAAGGAAGATGGACAGTTCGGTTTCCTTGAGAGGGCGGATCTGAGACGGAGGGCTGGATCTGAAATCTGGGTGATGGAGGGGAGATTTGTAAATCAGTGAATCCAATGTTCATGTAGCGTGCTTGTAAGCTCCTGAGGCAGAATATGAGATGTTTCTGGCAACATCCTGATAAATCTCTTCTGAACTATCTCCAGCTTAATAAACTCCTTCCTATAACAGAACTGCACACAGAAGAGGCTTTGTCAATATCCTGCACAAAAGCAGCATGCCTTCCTAACTTGTAGCCTCAAAGGTCTGAGCAATGAAAGCACCTTAAACACCCTGTCCATATTTCCCGCAAATTTTAAAGAATTCGGCCTGCTCCTGCGGATCCCTCTATTTTACAACACGACCAATGCACTACGATTATTTGTATAAGCCCTCCCCTTGTTTATTTTACCAAAATGTCATACCTCTCATTTCTCCAAGTTAAACTCCATCTACCACACCTCAGCCCACTGAGTGATATTACTACCCCTCACCCTCCTCCTTCAGGTTTAAAAGACCCTCACCTCTGTAGAAGGCCTACAAACACCACCTTGAGTTTCCCAAAGACCCAGAGCTTGGTTTGCCTACGCAGGCAGAGGGAGGAGTGGATAAGGAGAGGCTGCAAAGTAAACAGTTGCCTTGTACCAATGAATGATTTTAGGAAGAGGGAAGCCACGTCTTAGAAGTTGGGGATAGTGACCAGTATTTTTTGGCCAGAAATTGTGCCATTTCCTCATCTCTGCTGTTCAGCATTGATATCATTTCGAGATCCTTCATATGCAGAGTGTGTCTGCAGGAACTCTTTCTGGAATATTGCAGATTACAGATAATAGCCATTTAAGCTGGAAATCATAGCCAAGCATTTATAAATATTCATAGTTTATTTCGATGCAGAGCACATGAACTCAACATCCTCCAGTTGAAGCTAGTACCTTTCATTTGTTTAACAGTGAGAACTGTTGCCTGTGTCTTTTCGTCATGTTTAATAAATGCATACATAGCTGAAACCTGACACATAAAATATGATCTGGATTCAAGTGCTGCCTGTTGTGGAAGTGTGTCACAGCATGTCAGAAGAGGCTGATAAACAAACACACAGGAGAATCATGTTGCAGCTTTAGGGGCTATTGCTGATTGGTGTTAGTGTCCCTACCTCTGAGCCTGAAGGTCGAGTTTCAAATCACACAGAGGTGTTTCTCTATATATCAAAATTTGGATTAGATTCCCTATAGTGTGGAAACAGGTCATTCAGCCCAACAAATCCACACCGATCCTTCGAAGTGCAAGCCATCCAGATCCATCTCCCTCTGATTAATATACCTAATTCTAAAGGACAATTTAGCATGGTCAATCCACCTGACCTGCTCATTTTTGGATTGTGGGAGGAAACCAGGGCACCTGGACGAAGCCCTCGCAGACAAGGGAATGACTAGGGTAGGAATAGGTCCAGTCAAGGATAGTAGGGGGAAGTTGCGTGTGGAGGCGGAAGAGATTGGGGAGACACTGAATGAATACTTTTCTTCAGTATTCACTCAGGAACAGGGCATTGTTGTCGATGAGAATACTGAGGCACAAATAAGTAGAATGGATGGCTTTGAGGTATGTAGAGAAGAGGTGTTGGAAATCCTGGAAAAGGTGAAAATAGATAAGTCCCCTGGGCCTGATGGCATTTATCCTAGGATTCTCTGGGAAGCAAGGGAGGAGATTGCAGAGCCATTGGCCTTGATTTTTATGTCCTCTTTGTCTACAGGAGTAGTCCCAGAAGACTGGAGGATAGCAAATGTGGTTCCCTTGTTCAAAAAGGGGAGTAGGGATAGCCCTAGTAACTATAGGCCGGTGAGTCTCACTTCTGTTGTGGGCAAAGTCTTAGAGAGAATTGTAAGGGATAGGATTTATGCACATCTAGATAGGAATAATGTGATCAAGGATAGTCAGCATGGTTTTGTGAAGGGCAAGTCGTGCCTCACAAACCTTATTGAATTCTTTGAAAAGGTGACGAAGGAGGTTGATGAGGGGAAAGCGGTAGATGTGGTATATATGGATTTTAGTAAGGCGTTTGATAAGGTTCCCCATGGTAGGCTACTGCAGAAAATACGGAGATATGGCATTGAGGGTGAGTTGGAGGTTTGGATTAGGAATTGGCTGGATGGAAGAAGACAGAGGGTAGTAGTTGATGGCAAAGTTTCTTCATGGAGTGCCGTCACTAGCGGTGTTCCGCAAGGATCTGTTTTGGGACCATTGCTGTTTGTCATTTTTATAAATGACCTGGAAGAGGGGTTAGAAGGTTGGGTGAGCAAGTTTGCGGATGACACGAAAGTCGGAGGAGTTGTTGACAGTGAGGAAGCATGTGGCAGGTTACAGCAGGATATAGAGAAGCTGCAGAGCTGGGCAGAAAGGTGGCAGATGGAATTCAATGTAGCTAAGTGCGAGGTGATTCACTTTGGGAAGAATAACAAAAAGATGGGGTACTGGGCTAATGGTCGGATACTTGGTAGTGTGGATGAGCAGAGGGATCTTGGTGTCCATGTACACAGATCTCTGAAAGTTGCCACCCAGGTAAATAGTGCGGTGAGGAAGGCATATGGCGTACTGGCTTTTATTGGTAGAGGAATTGAGTTCCGGAGTCCTGAGGTCATGATGCAGTTGTATAAGACTCTGGTACGGCCGCATCTGGAATATTGTGTGCAGTTTTGGTCGCCATACTATAGGAAGGATGTGGAGGCATTGGAACGGGTGCAGAGGAGGTTTACCAGGATGTTGCCTGGTATGGAAGGAAAATCGTATGAGGAAAGACTGAGGCACTTGGGGCTGTTTTCACTAGAGAAAAGAAGGTTTAGGGGTGACTTGATTGAGGTGTACAAGATGATTAGGGGGTTAGATAGGGTCGACAGTATGAACCTTTTCCCGCGTATTGAGTCGGGTATTACAAGGGGGCATAGCTTTAAATTAAGGGGGGGTAGATATAGGACTGATGTTAGGGGTAGGTTCTTCACTCAGCGAGTCGTTAGTTCATGGAATGCCCTGCCAGTAACAGTGGTGGACTCTCCCTCTTTATGGGCATTTAAGAGGGCATTGGATAGGTATATGGAGGATAGTGGGTTAGTGTAGTTTAGGTGGGCTTGGATCGGCGCAACATCGAGGGCCCAAGGGCCTGTACTGCGCTGTATTCTTCTATGTTCTATTGTGGAAACTCCACACGGACAGTCATCCGAGTCTGGAGCATGTTGATTTAAATGATTTTGGAATTGTGATTTGATGGAGAAGGAAGAGATGACAGTATTGAATTTCAGAATTTTGGCTTGGGATGACAGAAAACATAGATTCCATTTGATTGGAGTCACATTTGCACTTCCTAGACGTTTGTAAAATAATGTGAAGGATGAATAGTCAAGGTCCATTTCCCAGGGTATGGGAGTCCAAAAGTCCAAGGCACAGGTTTAAGGTGAGAAGAGAAAGATTAAGAGGGACCTAAAGTTCAAATTTACCACACAGAGGGTGGTACGAGTAGGGAATGTACTGCCAGAGGAAATACTGAATGCTGGTACAAGCGCAACATTTTAAAGGCATGAGTATATTAATAGGAAGGGTTTAGAGGGATATGGGACAAATGCTGGCAAATGGGAGGAGATTAATTTAGAATATCTGGTCAGCTTGGATGAGTAAAAAGGTCTGTTTCTCTGATGTACACCTCGATGATCCACTGCTTCAACAGATCAAGGTCTCTTTGTAATCTTAGAGTGTTAACCATTATACAAACCCTGTCCAAATGTCCAACCAATCTTGATGTAATCTGCAAATTTGCAAATCATGCCTCCTGTAATACTCACCTAAATCATTTATAGAAATGACAAGAAAACGTGGATCCAACACATTTTCCTGTGGATCACGGCTTGCTCCAGTATTCCAGTTTGAAAAGCAACCCACCACCCCTACCCTGTCTCCTGCCATTAAGCCGATATACACAGATACACACACACCCAGCACTCCACCACCACCCTGTCTCCTGCCATAAGCAGATATACACCGACACACACAGACAACCCTCCACCACCAGCCTGCCTCCTGCAATTAAACAGTAATACACAGAAACACACGCATAATCCTCCACACCTACCCTGTCTCCTGCCATTAAACAGATATATACAGAAACACACACACAATCATCCATCACCACCCTGCCTCCGGTCATTAATCAGATATACACAGACACACACACACACAAACCCAACAATCCACCACCACCCTGTCTCCTGCCATTAAGTAGATATACACCGACATGCTCACACACACACAACCATTCATCACCACCCTGTCTCCTGCCATTAAACAGATATACACAGTAATACACACACAACCATCCACCACCACCCTGTCTCCTGCTATTACACAGATATACACAGAAACACCCACATACAACCCTCCAGCACCTCAATGACTCCTGCCATTTACTAGATATACACCGACACGCACGCACACACAACCCACCACCACCACCATGTCTCCTGCCATTAAACAGATATGCCTCGAAACACACACACATACAACCCTCCAGCACCACCTTGTCTCCTGCCGTTAAACAGATACACACAGAAACACACACACACATCACACTCTCCAGCACCACCCTGTTCCCAGACATTAAACAGATATACACAGAAACACACACACACAATGCTCCACGACCACCCTGGCTCCGCCACCACCCTGGCTCCATCCTTTAGGCAAATGTACAGAGAAAAGCACACGCACAACGTTCCACCACCAACCTGTCCCTTTCCGTTAAACAGATATACGCAGAAATACAGACACGTTCCTCCACGACTACCCTATCTCCGGCATTTAAGCAAATGTACCCAGCAAAGCACACACACAACCCTTCAAGACTCACCCTGACTCCTGATATGACACTGATATACACAGAAATTGATATACCCAACTATCCACCACCACCCTGTCTCCTACCATTAAACAAATTACACAGAAACACACACACATCCATGCACCACCACCGTGTCTCCAGCCACTCAGCGTTTATGCACAGAAACACACACACAACCTTCCACCATCACCCTGTCTCCTGCCATTGAACAGATATGCACCGAAACATACATGCACAACCCTCCAGAACCACACGGTCTCCTGCCATTAAACAGTTATACACAGACACACGCATAACCCTCCACATCTAGCCTGTCTCCTGCCATTAAACAGATAGAACATAGAACTATACAGCACAGAACAGGCCCTTCGGCCCTCGATGTTGCGCCAAACTGTGAACTATTCTCAGCTCCTCCTACTACACTATCCCAAAATCATCCATGTGCTTATCCAATGATTGTTTAAATCTCTCTAATGTGACTGAGTTGACTACATTAACAGGTAGGGCATTCCACGCACTTATCACTCTCTGCGTAAAGAGCTTTCCTCTGACATCTGTCTGAAATCTATCACCCCTCAATTTGTAGTTATGCCCTCTAGTACAAACTGACGTCATCATCCCAGCAAAAAGCATTTCACTATCTACCCTATCTAACCCTCTGATCATCTTGTATATCTCTATCAAATCCCCTCTTAGCCTTCTTCCTTCCAATGAGAACAGACCCAAGTCTCTCAGACTTACCTCATAAGACCTTCCCTTCAGACCAGGCTACATCCTGGTAAATCTCCTCTGCATCTTTTCCAATGCTTCCACAGCCTTCCTGTAATGGGGCATTCAAAACTGTATAAAATAATCCAAGTGTGGCCACATCAGCGTTTTGTATAGTTGCAGCATGATTATTGCGGTTCTGGAACTCAATCCGTCTACCAATGAAACCTAACATACCGTATACCTTCTTCACAGCACTATCCACCTGGGTGGCAACTTTCAGGGATCTATGCACATGGACTCCAAGATCCCTCTGCACATCCACACTACCAAGAATCTTTCCATTGATCCAATATTCTGCCATCCTGTTATTCTTCCCAATGTGCATCACCTCACATTTAGCTACATTGAACTCCATTTGCCACCTCTCAGTCCAATTCTGCAGTTTATCCAAGTCCCCCTACAAACTGTAACATTCTTCCAAACTGCCCACCACACCACCGACTTTATTGTCCTTGGCAAATTTACTAATTCATCCACCTATGCCTGGGTCTAAGTCATTTATAAAAACAACAAACAACAGTGGTCCCAAAACAGATCTTTGTGGCACACCACTAGTAACTGTACTCCAGACTGAATATTTTCCATCAACCACCACTCGGTGCCTTCTTCCACAAAGCCAGTTTCTAATCCAAACTGCTAAATCACCATCAATTCCATGCCTCTGCATTTTCTCCATCAGCCTACCATGTGGAACCTTATCAAAGGCTTTACTGAAGTCCATGTATACCACATCAACTGCCCTACCCTCATCCACATGCTTGGTCACCTTCTCAAAAAACTCAATGAGGTTTGTGAGACATGACATGACCTTGACGAAACCATGGAGAAGATGAGGACTGCTAATGCTGGAGACCAGAGTTGAAAAATGTGGTGCTGGCCTGCTGTGTTTTTCCAGCACCACATTTTTCAACGTTTGACGAAACCATGTTGACTATCTGAAATCAAGTTTTTCCTTGCGAGATTATTATGAATCTTATCTCTTATAATCCTTTCCATGATCTTTCCTATAACAGAAGTAAGGCTCACTGGTCTATAATTACCTGGGTCATCTCTGCTGCCCTTCTTGAACAATTTCACAACATTTGCAATCCTCCAGTCCTCAGTTGCTAAACCAGTCTCTAATGCCGACTCAAATATCAAAGCCAAAGGCTCTGTTATCTCCTCTCTAGCTTCCCAGAGAATCCTCAGATAAATCTCATCTGGCGCAGGGGACTTCTCTACTTTCACTCTTTCTTGAATTGATAACACCTGTGCGAAACTAACCTCGATCCTTTCTAGTCTAATATCTCGTACCTCATTCTTTTCTTCTACAATATTTTTTTCCTGAGTGAAAACCGATGTGAAATCTTTATTTAGCACCTCTCCAAGAAATACAGTAACACACACACAACCCTCCACCACCACCCTGTCTCCTTCCATCAAGCAGGTACGCACAGAAACACACACACAATCATCCCACACAACCCTGCCTCCTGCCATTCAGCAGCTATACACCGACACACACATAGACAACCCTCCATCACCACCTGTCATATGCCATAAACAGATATACACAGAAAATCACAGACACATCTCTCCACCCTCTAACATGTCTCCTTACATTAAACAGATAGACACAGAAACACATACACATAACCCCCGACAACCACCCTGTCTCCTGTCGTTAAACAGTAATACATAGAATCACACACACAACCCTCCGCATCTACCCTGTCTCCTGCCATTAAACATAAAACCCCAGAAACATACACACATCCCTCCATCACCAAGCTGTCTCCTGCCATTAAACAGATATGCAAAGAAACGCAGACACACACAATCCTCCAACACCACCCCGTACCCTGCCATTAAACTGATATACACAGAAACGGACACACACAAGTTTCCACCACCACACCGTCGCCAGTCATTAAATAGATATGCACAGAAACACACACATCTCTCTCCACCCTCCACCGCGTCTCCTGCCATGAAAGAGAGAGACACAGAAACACACACACACAACACCCCAAAACCACCCTGTCCCATGTCATTAAACAGCAATACTTAGAAACACACGCACAACCCTCCACATCTACCCTGTCTCCTGCCATTAAACAGATATATACAGAAATACACGCACAACACTCCACCACCACACTGCCTCCGGTCATTAACCAGATATAAACAGAAACACACACACACAACCCTCCACCACCACCCTGTCTCCTGACATTAAACAGATATACACAGAAACACGCACACACAAACACAACCGTCCACCACACACTCGTCTCCTGTCTTTAAACAGTCATACACAGGAACACACTCACAACCCTCCACCACCACCCTGTCTCCTGCCATGAAGCAGATATGCACAGAAACACATACACATCCCTCCACGACCCCCCTGTCTCCTGCCATGAAGCAGATATGCACAGAAACGCACACATACAACCCACCACCACCACCCTGTCTCCTGCCATTAAACAGATCTTCATAGAAATATACACAGACAACTCTTTACCACCACCATTCTGTCTCCTGCCATTAAGCAGATATACACAGAAACAGGCACAGACACACACAAAACCCTCCAACACTAGCCTATCTCCTGCCATTAAACAGATATACACTGAAAAACACTCAGAAGCTCCACCATCACCCAGTCTCATTCCATTAAACAGATATATACAGAAGCACACAGACCCACACTTCTCTCCACCACCACCCCGTCTCCTGCCTTTAAGGAAACATACACAGAAACGCACACACACACACACCCCTCCACGACCACCCTGTCTCCTGCCACTAAACAGATATACACAGGAACACACACAGACAACTAAGCCCACCACCCTGTCTCTTGCCATTAAACAGATATACACAGAAACGCACACACAGCTCTCACGATCACCCTATCCTCTTCCATTATGGAGATGTACACTGAAACACACCCGCACAATCCTCCACGACTACCCTGTGTCCTGCCATAAGCAAATATACACACAAGCACGCACACACACATATATCGCCATATCGAGACACAGGTACAGTCGTGTCTTTAATGCAGAGATATATAATTTTTGAATAAAACATGTATCAAGAATTAAAGTGAGAAGGCGGGAGAATTTTTTTAAGAAACATGTTAGGCAGGACACAACCGCAAAGTATACCTGATGGGTCAAATGTCCTTATTTCAATTTCCTATGCTGTATGTCCTTAAGATGGTCGGAATATTTTCCCAAGGTGCAATGGAGGCTGAGTTTGGTAAATACTTTCTTGAACAGTCAATGAGACTGTGGGATACGTTTGAGGGGCTGAATGGTGTGCTTCTGTTCATATTTGTTGTGCCCTTATTTCTGAAAAGAGGAGGTGGCTTGCTATGCGGTTAGGACAGTTTAAAATTAAAGTGTCTCCCATTTCCGTTTGAGGTAAGGTGGCTTATTTCTCCTTTGGACTGTGCGATCTGTGGTGCTGTCATCCCCAGGAACAGTGAAGACTGGGTCATTTAAGATATTCAAGGCTGACCTTAACTGATCTTTGATGGACAGAAGAGTCAATATTTATTGGGAACAAACAGGAAGGGGTTGGTCAGCTACAATCAAACCATCCTGTCTTTAAACAGTTATACACAGGAACACACACTCACAACCCTCCACCACCACCCTGTCTCCTTCAATTAAACAGATATATACAGAAACACACACACCCATCCCTCCATCACCACCCTGTCTCCTGCCATGAAGCATATATGCACAGAAACATATACACATTCCTCCACGACCACCCTGTCTCCTGCCATGAAGCATATATGCACAGAAACATATACACATTCCTCCACGACCACACTGTCTCCTGCCATGAAGCAGGACTGTGCCATCTGTGGTGCTGTCATCCCCAGGAACAGTGAAGACTGGGTCATTTAAGATATTCAAGGTTGACCTTAACTGATCTTTGATGGACAGGAGAGTCAATATTTATTGGGAACAAACAGGAAGGGGTTGGTCAGCTACAAGCAAACCATCCATGATGTTTATAAACTGAGTAGCAGGCTGGAGGGGCCGAATAATAAACTGCTACTCCTATCCCACATGTTGTTCTCCCGATTTACCCCTCGAGGCTGTTACAGAGAAAGAGAGAGGAAAACCTCATTCAGCCAGTCAGAATCGTTATAATGAGACAGGAAGAGACCATTCTGCCCGTCTATTGAGTTGCACAGGAATAGAATGCAACCTATTGACTACACCGAACAGGAGGAGGCCATTCACCTTTCTGGGCAGTTACACACTGGCAGGGGAGCCCTGGTTAGCTCGCCGGAAATGAAAAGTAGAGAGAATTACTTGTTTCCAGGTTGGAAAGATGTAACTAGTGGAATTCCTCAGGGATCAGTGTGAATTTATCAACAGTTTAAAATCAAGGTTAATGCCTTGGATGAAGGGGCTGAATGGATTGGAGCTCAGTTTGCTCATACAATAAGATGGAAAGTGGAGGCAGAGCATCTGCAATGGCACACAGACACGGGAGGGCAGTGAGTAAACCTGCGACAAAAGAAAATCAGTACAATGTGGGTGACTGGAACTTCGTGTTTTGGGGAAATGACAAAACAGCAGTAAATAATTTAAATGGAGAGACAATGTAGAACTCGGTGGTGCAAACGTATTTGTGTGCTTTAGCACATGAATCACATCAACTTACTCTGAAGATGAAGCATGTGATTTGAAAGGTAACGGAATGATGCTGTTTCATGCCAGGGGTATTGGCTTTGATCTTAGCAATGTTTTTCTACATTGGTACAAGGCATTGCTGAGATCACATCTGATGTACTGTTTGAAGCTTTGATCCCCAAAAGTCAAATCCAAAAGCTAAACTGCTTTTAAACTTTTCAAACATGTTTCTCTTTACTTGGACTTGTTACGAAGACATTATGTTATGAAGGTTAACTGTTTCGACCTGAAAATGAGAGATGTTCTTATTGATCATATAATATTATGAGAAGAGAGCAGCTGGTGTATATGATGTATATTTCCACTTGTGTGGGAGAAGAAAACTGGGGAAGTAATTTAAGAATAAGACAGGTTCTGCGGCAATGTCACTGGACCAGAAAAGTTAACTCTCATTTCTCTTCATACATGCTGCCAGACCTGCTGAGCTTTTCTAACAATGTCCGTATTTCTTTAAGAGTAAGACACATTCATTTTAACGCAGATATTGTGAAGACATTAAACGTTTTATTTTTAGATTATGCAGGAACATATAAACATATCTTCAAATCAAGTAGGGCCATTTTTTGTTAATGAAATGATTCTGTGTACGACAGAAGCAACGATGCACCTACATAGAGCAGAGTATGTGTTGGAGTCAAATAGTTCAGACAATGTTCAAGGAGAGCTCACATGGTCCAGGTTGGGGTCTGATAACATTACTGATTCAACTTAGTGGTGGAAAAAATGTAATCTATCTAAGAAGGCACATTCTATTGCTCCCTTTCTCTTTCCCTGTCCCTCGCCACAGCAATATGTGCGAGCTAAAAAAAAAAAAAAAGTGCAGTCTATTTTATCACTCATGGAGGATTCATGATGAGGATTCATTGGAATGTCTGAAGCACAGGAATTCCCTGCCTGAAGCACACGGAATTCAGCCAAATCGAATTGTTCCAGGTAGCATTCACATTGTCAGAAGGTTGTGCGAGCAGAATAACTTCAGAAGTAATTATTCAGACTCGATAGTGATAGAGAAAGACGGGAGATTCTGTGGCAGCAAATGGGAATCCAGGATGTGTAGTCTTCCACGTGCCAGGATCAAGGATGTCTCCGAGCTGCTGCAGTACGTTCTCAAGTGGGAGGAGGAGCAGCCAGAAGTCATTGTGCACATTGGTATCAATAACACAGGTAGAAATAGGGATGACGTCTTGCAAAGTTATTATGGAGAGCTAGGAGTAAAGGATCTAAGCCAGGACCATGTGCTAGTGACGGTAAGAACAGGAGGACATGGCAGATGAATGCATGGCTAAAGAATTGGTGCAGAGTTTTAGATCATTGGATCTTTTCTGGGGCAATGATGACCTATTCAAGAGAGACAGGTTGTACCTGAACTGTTGGGGGTCCAATATCCTGGCGGGCAGGTTTACTAGTGTTACAAGGGAGGATTTCAACTATATTGGCTGGAGTGGGGGACGGTGTGGGATCCTCAACAATAGAGAGACAAGTGCGAGGCTGGAGGCAAAACAGTAATCAGAAACATTAAAGTGAAGAGACAGGTCAGGCTGGAACACGACAGGGAGCAAGGAAGGCCTGTCGGATTAAACTGCATCTGTTTCAATGCAAGAGACCTGACAGGTAAGGCCGATGAACTCAGGTCGTGGATAGGTAGGTGGGACTGGAGTATTATAGCCATTACAGAAACATGGCGAAGGGAGGGACAAGATTGTACCAGGGTGCAGGTTATTTAGGTGGGACAGAGGCGGTGGAAGGAGGGGATGGGGAGTTTCATTTTTGATTAAGGCGAGTATCACAGCAGTAATCAGAGATGAAATAACTGATGGATCATTTAGTGAGGCTTTGTGAGTAGAGATAATAAATAAGAAGTGGGTGGTGACATTTTTGGGGTTGTACTATAGAGCCCAAATGGGGAATTAAAAAAAACAAAAAATATGTACAGAGATTTGGGGAGACTTGCGGGGGCAACAGTATAGTCATAGTGGGAGATTTTAATCTTCCTAACATAGACTGGGACTGACACAGGATTAAGGGCTTAGATTGGGTCAACCGATTAAGTGTGTTCCGAAAAGTTTCCTCAAGCATTATAGAGAGGGACCTACTTGGGAAAGGGCAAAACTCAACCTACTCTTGTGAAATAGAGCATGGCAGGTGACTGAGGTGGCAGTGGGGGAGCACTTTGGGGCCAATGACCATAGTTGCATTAAATTTAGAGAAGTTATAGAGAGGGAAACATCGGTCCACAGGTGCAAGTTCTACCTTGGGGAAGGCGAATTTTGATGGAATTCGATAGGAGTTTGCAGGGGTTGATTGGAGTAGTTTGTTTGCAGGCAAAGGGACCTCTGGCAAGTGGGAGGCATTTCAAAGTGAGCTGGCTAGAATTCAGGGTCTGTATGTTCCAGTGAGAGTGAAGGGCAAGTTTGGCAGGAAGAGTAACCCCGGGATGACAAGAGCTACTGAGGCTTTGACCAGGAAAACGGAGGCGTGGCTCAGGTACAGGCAACTGGGATCAAAGG
Organism: Chiloscyllium plagiosum; assembly: GCF_037043375.1. Classification (NCBI taxonomy): domain Eukaryota; kingdom Metazoa; phylum Chordata; class Chondrichthyes; order Orectolobiformes; family Hemiscylliidae; genus Chiloscyllium; species Chiloscyllium plagiosum. Next base: position 50,372,572 of record NW_028270167.1, read on the forward strand.
AATCCCTGGACATAGAAGTTTACTGAGCAAGGAAATCAGGAGGGCAAAAAAGGGGTAAGAGATAGCTTTGGCTGAGAAGATTAGGGTGAATCCAAAGAGGTTAAGTATATTAAAGCGAGGAGAATGACTACCGTGAGAATATGACCGCTCAAGGACCAAATTGGACATGTAGAATCACAGATGATAGGCAAAGTTCTCAATTAACACTTCTCCTCTGTGTTTATTGTGGAGAAGGACATGACGATTTGGGAGCTTAGGGACGTTCGTGGTGATATCTTGGAGATATCACAGTTGAGGAGGTATTAGATATATTAGAATGCATGAAAGTTGATAAATCACCTAGTTCTGAACGTAGCAGGAGGCGAGAGAAGAAACTACGGGGAGCCTGGTCGATATTTTTGCATCATCGTTAGCTACAGGTGGGGTCCCATAAGACTGGAGGGTTGTTCCCTAATTCAAGGAGAGAAGCAATGAAAAACCTGGGAACTATAGACCAGTAAGCATAACATCTGTGGTAGGTAGGTTACTTGAGATAATTCTGAGGGTATATATGCAATTTGAAAGACAGGATTTGATTAGGAATCATTATTATTTATTTTAATAACAAGTATTAATGGTTGTTATTAAACTGGAACGATTGCATTGTTTTGTGAGCGGGAGATCATGTCTCACAAATGTGTTTGAGTTCTTCGATGAAGTGACCAGGAAGGTTGATAAGGAAAGGGTGATCGACGTAGTTTATAATGATTTCAGTAAGGACTTTGATAAGGTTCCCGTGATAGGCTGCTTTGAAGGTCCGATCGCATGGAATTCAAGGGGAGCTAGCAAATTGGATACACACTTAGCTTGATGGTAAGAAGCAGAAGAAAATAGTGGAAGGATGCTTGTCAGACTGAAGGCCTGTGAATAGTGGAGTACCTCAGGGGTTGTGCTGGGACCATTGCTGTTTGTTATCTATATCACTAGTATTGTTAGGAATATACACGGCATGATGAGATCGTTTGCTGATGACACTAAAATAGGTGGTATTGTGGAGAGTGAGGGAAGATTTCCGAAATTTCAGCAGGTCTATGATTAGCTGGGGATGTGGGCCAAAAAATAGAAACGGAGTTTAATATAGGTAAGAGTGAATTTTACATTTTGGAAAGTTAAATTAAGGTAGGAATTTTATGGTGAATGGCAGGACCTTCAATGGTGTAGTGGAACAGGTAGACCTTGGAATTCAGGTGAATGATTCTCCGAAAATGGAGTCACAGGTATACAGGGCAGTGAAGAAGGCTTTTGGCACACTGGCATTCATTGGCCAGGGCATGGAGTATAGAATTTGGGAAGTTATATTGCAGTTATACAGGACGTTGGTGAGGCCACACTTGTAGTGTTGTATTCAGTTTTAGTCACATAGGTAAAGGAAGGATGTTATTAAACTGCAAAGATTGTTGAAGAAATTTATAAGCATGATGCCAGGATCCAATGGTCTACATTACAGGGAGAGGTTGGTCAAGCTAGGACATTTTTCTTTGGAGCAGAGGAGAATGAAGGAGTTGGGGGGGGGGGGGGTTGTTGGGGGTTCTTAAAAAAATTTACAAGATCATGAGAGGCATGGATACAGTGACTGGTTGTAGTCATTTTTCCCGGAGATGGAGAATCGAGGACTTGAGGGCATCAGTTTAAGGTTACAGGGGAAACAATAAAAGGGAAAAAAATAAAAGGAGAAAACAACAGAGGGTGGTACACTTGTGGAATGAGCTACTAGTGGAAGTGGTTAAGGCATTTACATTAAAATATTTAAAAGGGATTTGGACAAATACATGGATAGGGAAGGTTTATAAGGATGGAACAAGTGCAGGGAAATGGGGTTACTATGGAGGGATATTTGGGTCAGCATGGATCAGTTTGGGCCAAAGAGTCTGTCTCTGTGCTGCATGACTCTATGAGTGGAATAACATTTGTGCCAAACACTCATTTTTTTCTCCTTTTGTCATGAGTTCGAATAATATTTGGATAAAGTTACTTCAAAACAACATTGCAGAGATTTTGCTTTTCAGTTTGTTGTCAAACATGTGTCTGTGTTGGGAAATATGTACAAGGCCTGATTAGCAATTTTTCTGATGACACTAAAATAGTCGGTATAGTGGAGAGTGAGGAAAGTTATCAGAAATTGCAGCAGGACCTCGATCAGCTGGTGAAGTGGACAGAGAAATGGCAAATGGAGTTGCATTTTCAAAAATCTAATCAAGGTAGGAGTTTCATGGTTTCATGGTGAATGGTAGGGACTTAAGGAGTGTAGTTGACCAGAGGGTCCTTGGAATTCAGGTGTACGGTTCTCTCAAAATAGAATCACAGGTAGACGGCAATGAACAAGGTTTTTGGCACGCTGGCCTTCATCAGTCAGGGAATTGAACATCGAATTTGGTGAGTTATGTGCAGTTATACAGGACGCTGGTGAGGCTACACTTGGGTTACTGTGTTCGTTTTGTTAAATTTGCTCCACGAAGAATGTGATTGAATTGGAAATAATGCAGAAGAAATTGCCAGTACTCAATGGCCTGATTTATAGGGAGAGTTTGGACAGGCTTGATCATTTTTTTTTGCACTGTAAGAGACTGAGGGGAAATCCTATGGAAATATATAAGATCATGAGAGGCACGGAAAAGTGCATATGCAATCTTTTTTTTTACCCAGGGTTGGGCATCAAGGACGAGAGGGCATCAGTTTAAAATTAGAAGGGATAGAGTAAAAGGGAAACCGAGGGGCAACTTTTTTTACACAGAGGTTTGTACATATATGGAATGAGCAGCCAGCAGAAATTGTTGAGGCGGGTACATCAACAAGGCATTTGGACAAATCCATGGATATGAACAGATTAGAAGGATACGGGCAATGGCAGGGAAATGAGGTTCATGTGAATGGACATTTTGGTCGAAATGGACCAGTTTGGACTAGCGGGTCTGTCTCTCTGCTTTAAGACTCTATGATTCTTATAACCATTGCTTGTTTCCCACTGAATGTTATATTGTACTTCCCCAATTCAGTGGAGCAAACTTGACTCTCCATCCGCCAGGTTTCCATGATGTTTGACCAGAATGTTCAAACATTCTATATTGTATTCAGACACCGTGTAAAATGCAACATATTAATGTCACTATTCCTCCAAAGCTGCTTCGGAACAAGGTTATCAATTATTCCTTCTGACCAGACAGCACCAAATCCAAACTAACCTGGTCTCTAGTTTGGATCACAACATATTCTTCAGTCTACTTGATACACTTCTGGAAATTATTTTGCACAGCATGAGCAGTCACTTAGTTAACGCAATTTAGATGCAACTTGAGATAATTCAGAGTTACTGCGGCACCCACAATATCAAATTTCCAGATCATAAGATACACAAAATTTGCACGATAGTTTTGCACGACATAACACACCAATGTTTGTTTCTCCTTGCTAAGATCCTCCCAAACTGATTCTATGGGATCTGAGGGACAGGGTGTGTGTGACAGAATTGGACAAGATGTTCAGGGAGGCGCACCTCGATGCTGAGATGATCTGAAGGAATGTCCAGCAATAAGGACATTCTGTATCCCCGTCCTGCCAGGATAAGTGTTACCACATTCTCTCCACTCCCTCACACAAATGTATACACCCAAATACACAGACACGCAAACACATGAACAAACACACGCACACACATAAAGCCACAGAGACATGGACATTTGCGTCCATAAGACAGAGATAGGTTTTTGATGAATAAGGACATCAAAGGTTGCAGGGAGAAATCAGGAGAATGACGTTGAGAAACCTCAAATTCGTTATTAAATGGCATTCAGTCTCGATGAGCTGAATGGCCTAATTCTGCTCCTTTTTTTAAATGCTCGTGTTGTGTTATGCTATCTGGTATTCTCTTCCTGGCTGAAAATGTGTTGCTGGAAAAGCGCAGCAGGTCAGGCAGCATCCAGGGAACAGGAGAATCGACGTTTCGGGCATAAGCTCTTCTTCCTGGGACAGGAGTGGAGAATGGGAATGAGCCGTACCATTGTATACCATCATATTTGATTGGAAAGAGTCAGTGGTAATATTGGACATGTTTCGAGGGCTGAATGGATTACGTCTGTTCCTAATTATTCTGTCCTTATGTTTCAAGAAAGCTGGCGATTTGATGTTAGGTTAACATAGTTTTAAACTAGCGGGCCCTGCAATGGAATGAGGATGTCCCTTTCCCTTTAGTTTTGTGCTGTCTGTGGTGTCCTCATCCTCATGGAGCAGTGAAGACTTGGTTATTGAAGATATTCAAGGCTGAGCTTGACTGATCTTTGCTGGACAGGAGAGTCAATGTTTATTGGGAACAGACAGGAGACGGATAGTCAGACACACTGGGATCATCCATGAGCATTCTCACTGGTCCAGCTGAATGGCCTCCTGCTTCCCCTTCCCCATGAAGTTAGTCTGCAGTTGTCGCAAGTGGTTTGGATTGATGTTGTTTCTGGGAAAGGGTAGCGGATTTAATTGTGGGAATGTTTTACTGCATCTGGACAGGGAGACTGCAGATGCTGGAGGTCAGAGGCGAAAAGTGTGGCATTGGAAATGCTGAGCAGGTCAGGCAGCATCCGAGGAGCAGGAAGGTAATGTTTCAGGCATAAGCCCTCCATCAGTGATGCGCTGGAAACACAATTCTCCTGCTCCCTGTACACACGTTCCCAGAAGGCCTTTTGATAAGAAGCATTATCGGTTTCAGTATTGGATCAGAAGCTTTTTTGAACGATTCCCGAGTTTGGGAAAAATCAGCTGGATACATATTTTCTCTTGTCAGGCTGTTTAAAACTGCGGAATAAATTTTAAGTATACGATGTATTGATTATTATGAATGCATAGGCGTGCACTGTACCTTTTAAAGAGAGTGAAATCTGGCAAGGGCTTAACAAGCACAGAGTGTGCTGAAACATTTTTTTAAAAAGTAACATTTGGCTGAAATAAAGAGCTGAGCTGAGTGCTATGGTATACAACGAAGTCGACTTTAGCCAATCAGTTTAACTTACGCCCCATGATACCAAAATCCAAATGAATTTGAATTTTAATGATATCAAACCAATGAGACAATCCGATGTTTTGGAGTAGAAAGTTGGGCAGTTTGAACAGTTAGCCAGAGCAGCAAAGAGCTCTAACAAATGCAGACTGCCTGCAGAATCCCTCACTGAAAGGTACCTGTTTCTATGAAATCAGTGCAGCAGAAGACTAAGAAAAGACTCAAGAAATCCTACAGAGGAAGAGTCACAGGAAAATCGACGTAACTCGCTAGTTTTGAAATTCATTTTTTTTATAAATCTGAATCGGGTGGTTTTAACAGATCAGTATACTGCTGTAGAGTGTGAGTTAGATAAATTGATCAGACAAGGATGATTACAGTGCAGGAAGTTGTTGTTTAATATTCTCTTTTCTCTTTAGGTTAAAGAATAAACTGGTATTGCTTTCTATAAATACTGGAAGTTGGTAGTTCTTTGTCACTTTGTATTTTACAGATTACGAGATAAGGTGAGTTTTTCTTTGTGTCTGGTTTAAATTAGCAGAAGGGTTTCACCCCATGTCGTGACATTGATTTTAACACAGATATAATAAAGACATCAACCGATTTTCTAAAATTATGCAGACACATATAAACATTTCATCGAATTATAAAGCTTTTTTTTTTGCTAATGAAAGGTACTTTGTACAACAGCAGTAATGAATGGGTCTGCAAAAGGAATCAGCGATTCTACAACATTGGTTGGAACACGAATGAGAAATTCTGAAAGGGCTGGACAAGTGGGAATTCCATTCCGCAGAAGTTTGTGATGCTTGGGTGTTTGCATTTATTCAAAGTTGTGTCTGTTAAATGTTTGATAGACAAGTGAGAGAAGGAAAACAGTGCACATACTGTGTTTCTGAGACCACAGCCTGATCAGGCACGATCTTAGTCCCTGGTACAGCAGTGACAAAGTGGCTAATGACCCACTCCTGCTCCTCACTCATGTGTTCCAATGTGCTATTCAGCCCCTGCACAGCAGCAGATGGAAGGCACTTGCTCCAATTACCTGGTCCACAGTAACACAGGATATCATTCAGTCCATCCAGACTGACACTCACGGTTTGCTGTGGGTTGGAATATGTTATTTGGAAATCCAGGCTGAGTTAGAAAGACTCCTCTGGTCTCTTTACAGAGTGTCTCCTCTCTGCAACTTGTGCTTCATTTGTTGGTCATGTTTTAGACCCAGATTCACTGTGAATACAGCTCACAGACATCACTCAGAGATGATACACAAAATACTTTGCTCTCTCTGATTGCAACATTCAATAACAGAACATTCAGGAAAATTACAACCATTAACTTTCCAGTTACAGAACATGAGAACATAAGGAACAGGATCAGGAAATTCGGCCAGTCAATCCTGCCATACCATTGTATACCATCATGGCTGAACCACTGTCAGCATCAACTGCATTCAATTCCCAATTCTTCACACCACTCAACTCAATGATCGAGGGCAAAAAACAATCTACCTCCTCTGTAAGTACTTTCAGTGATCTAGATCTCCGAACACTCTAGTCTTGATAGTTCCTGACATTCATTAGCCTTTGTGAGAATAAAACACTTCCCACACAGACACAATGACGTATTGGCATGTTCAAAAGAGGTGAACGCAGGAGCCCAGCCAAGAGTGGCAGTCCCTGATATCAAGGCAAGGGTTGACTCAGTATGGTATCAAGGAACGCTGACTAAACTAAATTTAATGAGAATCAACCACAATATCTCCTTTGGTTTGGATAATCCGTAGCACAAAGGAAAATGTTCGTGGTTAGTGGACATCAATCCTTTCAGTCCCAGCGCATCCCTTCAGGAGATCCTCAGGGGAGCTTCTTTAGCACAAACATCTCCAGCTGCTGCATCAATGTGTTTCCTCCACCAGAAGATCAGAAGTTGGGATGGTCCCTGAAGTTTAGACAATGTTCAGAACCTTTTGTCCCCTGTCAGCTCCTGAGCGTGTCTGTGCAGCAAGACCCAGACAACATTCAGATTTGTGCTGTTAAAGTGCCCGTAACATTCATGTGATAGTCCTGCCAGACACTACATATTTCCACAGTTAAAATAGGAGTTCGTTTAGTATTGCCAGCTGGTTACACACGGATATGTGGAAGCCATTCAGCCCATCGAAACTAATAAACAAAGAAGAGGGACAACCCATTCAATCCTTCTGCCTGTTACACAGGAAAAGAAGCAGTCTGGTTAGTGCATCTAACTGTTAAACAGAAAAATGCAATCAGACAATTTGAACATGTTCAATGGGACCAGAGAGAGGCGATTCATTCACTTAATGGCTTATGCAGGAACAGGAGTTTATCATTGATGCTCCAACATAACTAACCAATGGAGCAGAGACAGCACTCAGAGACGGCTCCATGATGTTCTTCGTGTCCCCATTGCATGTGGAACGTGTGCTATTATAATATGGTTTGCTGTCAGTGAGGAGGGAAGCCAAATACTTTGTGCCAAGTCTCAAGGAGGCATTTTCCATCTCCGAGAAGGCACACCCATGTTCTCCATCGAGGACAAAAGCTGGTGGGAAGAGTTAACTGTTTTAGTGTGATGGTATTGTGGCTACTGTCGGGTTGTGGATAACATGACGTTCAGTGCAGAATCACACGCACCGAATGCACTTTATTAATGTGGAGAGAGTTTATGCAAAGCCTGCACTTTTCTCTGTCAATCAAAATGGAGAGCAGGGGTGAAGTCGGGGAAACGTTCTCAGAGGTACTTAAACTGTCGTGAATCATAATCCGAGGAAAAAACAAACAAACAATGGAATTTATCACGTTCTTAGTGTCTGTTTAGAACATAATGACTGATTGTCCATTCCCCTCAAGTTTAAATATATTCACCTCTTATTCTCTCACAGTGCTAAAGATTAATCTTCACTCACTCCTCATGGTACCATCATTCCAGGAATTAGTCTGCTGATACTCATCACATTCTCTCTGTGACGAGGTGATCATTCCTTATAAAGGAAAGAAAGCCTGTCCACAATACCCTAAATGCTGCCTCAATAACACTCTCAGAGTTGATAACAATAATTCCATTCCCTCACTTTGCCATCTCTGTTTCTTTCCTGTGGTGTGAAATCCTCGTACCTTCTCTATGCCTTGAGACTGATGTGGAATTTACAAGTTCCTTATATCTGTACATCAGCATCAATAAAGCCATCACCAGAGATGGAGATGAACCACATTCTTGTGAAGAATTTCAAAGAGATAGATACACCTAAAACAAGGAATGGTCACCTACCTGAATGGAAATGAGCTGTAGGAATACGGGACACAGACAGAGGAAGGGAGATATCTTTCCTTTTGTTCTTTTCTCACAGCATGTATGCAGTCCTGGTCAGGCCAGCATGTTATGCGAAACCTGAACTGAGTGGCTGGTTCAGCTGTTCCACAGGACAGTAAAGAGTAAAACATATTGCTGCGAGTTTGCAGTCACACCAGAGACCTGACCTGGAAAGAATGACCCATTGCCTTCTCTAAAGGACGAGAGGCAAGCAAATGGGCTTTTTCTCACAAATTATGTTTTCAATTTAATTATATCAACTTCTTTCATGTGATATCAATGGATTATTATTCGATGGCTGTAGATTATGAGTCAATGACTTGAGCACAATACACTGTTTAACATCTGACAGATTATGTACAGAGAACAATTTAAATATCTCAAGTGCAATTATTTTGTAATGGACACGTGATTTGAAGAGACTTGAAACAGATGTATCGGATTTAACAAAAGCACAAACGACAGTTCATTCAGAAGTTGCACTGAGGTTGAGGAGGAGACTGGGATATCATAATGGTAGCATTGGACAGGATGTGGGGAGGATATGGAGATGTAAATCTGTGCAGGACAACAAGGATTATGGAGTTTGAGAACAGTCTGGTTCCTTCTCTCATATCAGTGAGTAATTTATAAATAGTAATTTGCTTTATACAATTTATATGAAAAGGAATTTTTGATTGGAACTGAAGACATCGATTTCTACTTTACTAAAATTTACACGTCATGAGCAGAAATTCAGTTCAATTCAGTTTAACAGTCAAAGAGAATGACTTACTCGGAACACCAACTACAGCGAAGATGGGATAGTAACCACTTTGAATGATCCAAAGGATATTTTCGATCCGTGATGCTAATGATATCCATGGTTGAGAAAGATAGTAAAGACCCGAGTATAAACTCCTGTCCATTGTTGGAACATTCCACTTGAATGTTCTCAGATTCTAATCCATGTTGGAACATTCGAGTCGAATGTATTTAGATTCTATCCATCGTCGGAACATTCCAGTCTAATGTTGTCAAATTCTGATCTCTCCTCTCCTTCTCTCTGGAGCTGCTGATCCCTGTTAGTGCTGTCCTTGATACTCCCTCTCATAATATGAGATAACACATTGACAGAGCCCATTTATTATTTAACGCTGGAAACCCTCCACTGGGATAATTAGAATCTACAGAGATTGACATTACTCCAGTTAACCCCTTTTAATTCAATATTGATTTTATTAAAATTCAAAATAACGTTTAAAATCTACAAATTCAGCATGGGATATGTGGGAGTGAATGTTGGAGATGGTAGATTAATTGTGTGTAACCATTCAATCTGCCTTGGGTATGGGAGTAATAAGATTAGATTAGATTACTTACAATGTGGAAACAGGCCCTTCAGCCCAACAAGTCCACACCGACCTTCCGAAGAGCAACCCACCCAGACCCATTCGTCCACATTTACCCCTTCACCTAAAACTACGGGCAATTTAACGTGGCCAAGTCCCCTAACATGCGCATCTTTGGATTGTGGAGGAAACCGGAGCACCAGAGGAAACCTTTGCAGACACGGGGAAAATGTGGAAACTTCACACAGACAGTTAGCCTGAAGTGGGAATTAAATGCGGGTCTTTGGCGCTGTGAGGCTGCAGTGCTAACCACTGTGTCACCCACATAAATCAGCTTCTCCCTGTATAAATTGAAACACACAGCCTGTAATTACTGATCAGTGATTATAAAATTGAAAGAACTTTTATAGTCCATAATCTGACAGGAAAATGTGCTTAAGACAATATGGATTATAACAAGCAAACTACAGGGATATATTAAGAGAATTGTACTTGACAATTGCACGTGACAGATACCTTCCTAATTACTGACAACCTGCAAGTTGACCTTGAGAGACTCCTGTATCAGAACTCCCAAGTTTTTTTGCACTTCAGATTTCCGATTTTACTCCTACTATCGAAAATAATCCATGCCTCACACTTTCGCACAATCTACTTCATCGACCAATTCTTTACCCACTCCCCTAACCTGTCCACATCCTTCTGCAGGAAAGAGTGAGGACTGCGGATGTTAGAGATCACAGTCAAATAGTGTGATGCTGAAAAAGCACAGCCGGTCACGCACCAACTGAGGAGAAGGAGGTGCAACATTTCAGGAATGAGTGGGGTGGGTGGAAGGGGGCTGAAAAATAAATGGGAGGGGGTGAGCCTGGGGGAATGGTACCTTGTCAGGCGATAGTTATATGAAGGTGGGTGGTGATATTGAAGGTCAGAGCAGAAGGTGGAGCGGACACATGGGAAGGAAAATGGACAGGTTGGACAGTTCAAGGGGGCGGTGCCAAGTTGGAGTGTTACACCCGAGATCATGTGAGGGGAAGGTGAGATGAGGAAACTGGTGAAATTGACATTGATATCGTTTGATTTGAGTTTCCCAAGGTGGAAGGTGAGATGTTGTTCCTTCAGTGTTGGGTGGCTTGAGTGTGGGGGTGGATCAGCCCTAGGACTGTCATGTCCATGGTGGAATGGGAGGGAGAATTTAAGTGGTCAGCCACAGGGCAGTGGGATTGTTGGGTGTGTGTGTCCCAGAGATGTTCCCTGAAGCGTTCCATCAGTTGACATCCTGTCTCCCCAATGTAGATGAAGGAGGGAGGGAGAAATGGACACCTTAGATGAGATGTTTGTATGCACAGAAAATTGTCTGCAGGCTATAGAAGGAATCTTTCGGGCCTTGAATGGAGGTGAGGGGGAGGTGTGGGCGCAGATTTTACACAACTTGCGTTGAAAACGAAAGGTTCCGGGAGAAAATGTTGGCTTGGTGGGGGTGCGGATGGGGCCGGGGTGGTTTGGGCCTAATGTGGGAGTAGTGGAGGGAATGGTCTCTACAGAATGCTGATAGGGGTGGCGAGGGAAATATACCTCTGGTAGTGGGGTCTGATTGTAGGCGGCGGAAATGGTGGAAGATGATGAGTTGTATCTGGAGGCTGGTGGGTTGGAAGTTGAGGATCATGAGGGTCTATCCTTGCTGCGGTAGGAAGAGTAGGGATCAAGTACAGAGGTGTGGGAAGTTGAGGAGATTCGGTGGAGCACATTTCTGCAAGCTCTCCACCTCTTCAATGTTATCTGTCCCTCTACATGTCTTTGTATTGTCTAACCATCCGGCTGAATTTGGCACGGTGGCTTAGTGGTTAACACTGCTGCTTTACCGTGTCAGGGACGCAGGCTCAATTCCCACCTTGCGTGACCGTCAGTTTGGAGTCTGCACGTTCTTCCCGTGTCCGCATGGGTTCCCTCCAGGTGCTCTAGTTTTCTCGCACAGTCCAAATGGATTCTGTGAAATGGACATGCTAAATTGTCTATGCAATAAGCTATTAGTCAGCGGGGAATGGATCTGGGTAGGTTACTCTTCGGAGAGTTGGTCTGGACTTATTTGGCCAAAGGGCCTGTTTCCACACTGTAGTCGTTCTAACTCTAAAAATTAGCCAGCGTGCCCTCAGTTCCTTCATCTAGATTTTTAACTGTATAAAGTGAAAATTTGTGATCCCAACACCGAATCTTGTAGGACAATACTTGTCACTTACTGCCATCCTGAGAAGGCAATTTTATCCTTATTCTCTGCTTTCTGTAAGACAGCCAAGCTTCTATCGACGTTAGCACCTTGCCTCTGATAATAGGAGATTGCAAAAGATTGTCGGTAAACAGAAAATATTGCAAACAGACAATTCCAGTTTCCTCCCTTGTCCCTTCAATCCGTGCATTGAGTCACACACTCTTTCCAATTCCAGTAAAGTGCTGGATAAGTATTTTAGATTAATCAACTGTCTCCAGCCACTCACTGTTTATTATACAACTCTCTCTGGACCCACTGGATTGACATCTGTCTTGCCCCTCTCTCTCAACCAAATCTCTGTAATATTAACATCGCAGTAATATATACTCACCCAAGCTCCAAGTTCATTGGTCTCGACTGTCATATTCCTCACATTATAATCAGCGCACCTCAGACTGCCAGGCCCATTGTGGTCTGTACCTCTTCCTGTCTGTTGATGGTCTTAGCTGTACTGGGATTAGTCGCCAATCCTTCTCAGACACTGTACTTGTGGACAGACAGCTCTGGTTCCCACTGTCCTCCTCCACCTCCCCCCGCCCTGCCACCCCGGCCGGCCACACAAGTTTAAACACTCTTGAGTGACAAGAACAAACATTCCTGCCAGAAGATTGCTGTCAGTTCAGGTCCATCCCGGCCTTCTTGTGTATATCCTACAGACCTGGGAATCCCAATGACCCAGATATCAGAGATTGCTGCCAATTAATGTCCATCCCATCCTTCTCGTGTATATCCTAACGAACCGGGAATACCAATGATACACATGTCAGAAGTACTGCCTCCTCTACCAGCTCTTTGCCCATATACATGTAACTGTACTACTTTCCTATTCCTAATCTCACTGCCACATGTCATAGTCCTGTGTCTCTAAAATTTAAATATCATTTCAGCACAACTCTGCCAAGACTTTTTGTTTAAAATGGACAGACTTGAAAATAAATACTTAAGTGTGAGTTCATTAACTGAGAAAGAGGAATCCACTGAATCAGTCCAGTAACCACAGGATCTGATATCTATCACCTCTACCAAAGCTGTTTGGCCAAGTATAACGTATGGACCATCTTGCAGATGGACAAGGATAAACAGAAAATGGTCAGAAAGACCAGAAAGAGAGAGAGCAGATGGATGTCATTCGGCATGTTTACTCTGCTTTGCTATTCATTTGGATTTTAGCTTTTCTGTTCCTTCCAATGGTAAGGTTTTTTCCAAGCATTCCGAGTGGATCAGAAAGTGCCCACTGTCTTTGTGTAAACAGCCCTGCATGGGAGCATCCATTGCCAAGTGATGAGTTCTGGGGAGTGTCAGGAGTGGCTCGAGGAAAGGCTGCATGCAGTGACGGATGGACTGAGGGACTGAGAGAGATATAGTGGGAACCAGTGACTTTAGGGTCAGATGGTGGAGAATCTGTGTGGGTAGAATTGAGGCATGGAAAAGGTGAATAAAACAAACATAGTTGAAGCCTTGTACAGGCCTCCAAACAGTAATCAGGAGGTGGGGCACAAGATACACCAGAAGAGAGAAAAGATGTATAGAAAAGGCAAAGTTGGAATGATCATGGGAATGATAAAAACAGATGTTGAGGAAGAGGACGGGCTCAGCCAGTTGGTGGAGGGACGTGGGGGTTGGGTGCAGTTCATGTCTTTGTTCCAGGAAGAATCAGAGAGCCCTGAGACCATCCTCGTGGGGGTGGGTGGGGGGGGGGGGTGGATGTGTATTGTGATTTTACATTCATTGGAAACAGGAGGTGGATGGTGCCTGCAAAATTGAAATTCTGAAATTGGTGTAGAGTGTCAGAGGAATCACGGATGTACGTGGGCAGGGACTAGACCAGGGGAAAAGATTGATTCAATGGAGGAAGAGATGAATTGTTCGTAGCAGGTACAGGCTGAAGTAGTGAGTCTGCCTGGGTCGTCCTGTTTGTGGATTTTGTGTAGGAGATGGAAGCGACCTCTGCTATCAGAGGGCCATCAGCTTGGGGGACATTTGGTGTGGGTTGGAAGGGCAGCGTGTGTGTATGCGTGTGGGTTGGGGGCTTGCGGATCACCAGGAGAAATTAGGTAAATTATCGAAGATGATACATTGGACTGATGTGCCATGATGGGGTCATGATCTGAGAAAAGACTTGTTATATATTTTTCTATCGCTTGATTCTTGTTCAGATTGTACAATTATTCTGAATGTTTGTATCTCCATCAAGTGCAGACGACACGTTTTTTCCCCCTTAGTGTGGTGCCTCAACATTTTTTAAACGTTTGTTTCTACAGTATGTGCAACAATGGGCGTTTGTTCCAATAATTTGCTTCCAATTCATGGAAGATATGAGAATATGATCTAATCTCCTGCAGTGTGTCCATTAGGTGCAATTTAATTAAGTCTTTATCCTCACACATTCGCTTTTCCAAACAAAAACGAATGAGTCCAGAAATCCTGCGATTTTGTTTCAGCTCTGACTATTGCTGGGAATGTTACACAGGGCATACTCCAGTGTCACGGAAAATACAAATGTTCCAGTGCAAGGTGCCAAACCCTAGTCTTTCCTAAATTATTTACAAGCTTTATAAATAAAACATGCAGAGGTGGCAGAGTGTAAAAGTAGGTTCAGCTGTGTTCAAATGTTATTTCTGGCCCCGTCATAAAAGAACTGAACTACATCACTCTGTAAATTCGCCAAAATAAGAACAGCAGGAGACTGGAATTCTTCATTCTTCCTCTGTGAATAACATCTGGAGACCCGGAAGAAAATCAAGGTTTTTCTGTGATATTCATAAATGATGATGGTGAGAATGTGGGAGATGGGGGCAGCTTAAGTTCGTTCACAGGTATTCGCTTTGACAAACAACATGTTTTCCTGTGATTTCCTGCCTGTTGTTCATCACAGCATTCACATCCCCACCCCAACCCAATATGCAAGGCCCAATGATTTTGCTAACTATTTCCTTGATTCAATTCCATGTTTCTGTGACTTGAACGTGTGATTCCAAATAAAATGCTGAGTGAGTAGGAAAACAACAGTGTCCCAATTGAACTCAAACACATTCTTCAGCACCATTTTACAATCCTCTGGTACTGGAGCAGGCTGTGCCCCTCTTCTGAAATATGTAAACACTATTGAGGTTTATCTGATAAGTGGCAAACAAGAATAATTCTTTCATATGACCAGACAATTAATATCTCAAATTGGAGAGAATCTAAAAGCCTTCTATTGATATCTGTGACATAATCAATACCCAATGACAAATATCCAGAGTATAAACATCTGTCAAAAATTCAACTGGACTGGCCATGCAAAAAAAACAGCATTTCAGATGTTGGCAATTCTGTGGTGACTAACTCACCTCCTAAAGTTCACCAAATTCCAGTATTTACATGGCACCAGGCAGGGAGTGGCCCAGAGAAGACCCTCAGGTGCCCAGATGAATACAGATGCAATAGCTGTTGTCGAAGAGAAAGCAGGGGCCTAATTATGCACTACATCCATTTGTAGTTAGTAATACTGCCTCGCTGCAATACTGACACACAAATGCACTTCCCAGATTCAGTCCCAGCAGCACTGTGGATTACCAACACCAGCTGTACTGGGACTTCTCAAGGGCAATTAAAGCCGGTCTACCTCATTAAAATCCCATGTGAATGTTTTTTAAAAAACTCAATTTTCTAATAATTGTTGAACAATGCAGATGTTTTATTGATCTGATGAGCCTGTCACTGTCTCTAAAATTGTGTGATCTATTTGTAGAATCCATTTCACGCATAAATTATTAACCAACTGACAACTCAGACACAGACAATACAAGATAACAGCATTTAAGAAGCAACTGATTCAGCACTTCAAAGGCCAGGGCAGAGTAGGCTATAATCTGGACGCAAGTGAGATTATTGCAGTTTGTTAGCTTTTGGTTGGCATATACCTGTTGGGCTGAAGGGCCTGTTTGTATGCCATACGACTTTATGCATTTTATAACAGAAGATGTAGTCCCACTATTTTCATTGCTGTGAACATCATGTGGTGATGAATACAACCTCCAAGGTTACACAGCATCCTGACTTCAATCAATACCATTGTCCCTTCACTGTCAGATTTTCAGAGTCCTGTGGCTTTCTTTGAAACATATCAGTTCGTGTACCTACAATACGAAGATCATTGGGGTTCACCACCATATTCTGAGTGGAAATAAGACACAGGCAATAAATGCTGGTCTTGCCAACGGAATTCGCATCACAAGAACAACTGAAAGGGATCTGCACTACTGACGGCATCCATTTTAACCGATCTGATTTCTAACGCAGTTTTAATTAGGCTTTTACTTTGCCTAAGCATCTGATCCTACCGGAACTCCATTAAATTTCTGCGTGTGCTTTCGCAGTGCTGTTTAAAAATCAAATTTGCAAGTTATGCTCATCATTCTGAAAGGGAGAACCTTTGTGCGCTTGAGAATGTCTTCATTATTTGTCAGTATCTAAAGGTAATAGCAACGTAGAAACTACGATCAGGAGTAAGTGATTGGACAACTTGAACCAAGCCCTCCATGTGATAACATCATGGATGATCTGATTGTGGCCTGAAACACATATTCGTGCTATGCCTTATAACGTTCATGCATCATTATTAGCGATAAATTGTCTGCCGGTGTCTTAAGAATATTCAATGTCTTACTCTCTCTGAGGGGAGTTCCCACAGACGCAGAACCCTATGAGATGGTCAAAACAATCACCAACTCCTTCACTGGGATATTCTCCAGTTTTCAGCAGTCCATCCATTTCTGGAAATCTCTCGCACAAATTGAAAATTGGTTTAGCATTCAATTTGAATATACTACTCAGAATTATATTGGTTTAAAATGGATCATATGTCATTTGCCTAAACTCCAACAGATCCAAGGCCAGTCTGACCATGTTTCCTCCAGAGATAAATGCTCATCACAGGAATCAGTTGAGTGAATCTTCTCTGGACTGCTTTTCATGTCATTATGCCCTCAGTTCTCCTGATGTGGTCTCACCATTACCCTGCCAAGCTGTAGTAAATCTTCCCTACTTCTCCATATATTCCCTTTCAAAAGGTTTGAAAATTTATATTGCCTCGCTATGATGCGCAAGCAATGTGCTTTTTTTTGTGATCCAGGTGCCTGATTCCCCTGTACCTCAGCTTTGCAATCTCTCCATTGGAATAATACACAGTTTTTCTATTCACACCACCAATCTATTCAAACACATACACATTTTCCTGCTATACTCCATATACCAATATATCATTCACTTGACCCACCTCGAGTTTTCTATAATATTATGATGTGGAGATCAACATCCATCTGATAATTAAAACCAATACACCCAGCGAAGATCTCTCCTCGCCTTACAATATGGTAAGGAAGTGTGACAAGTGATGTAGCACTTTGATACCAGCTTGTTATAAAGGAGTGGTTCAGTGAAATGGAATCCTTTCTCGCACTCTGTAATTATCAAATAACTATTTACCTGTTAAGAGGTGGCACGGTGGCTCAGGGGTTAACACTGTTGCCTCACACCGCCAGAGAACCGGGTTCGCTACCAGCCACGGGCAAATGTCTTTGTGGAGTTAACACATTCTCAGCGCTCCCGTTTCGTCTCACAATCCAAAGATATGCAGGTTAGGTAAATTGACCATGCTAAATTGTCCACAGTGTTCATGGATGTGTAGGTTGGCCAGACGTTAATATGGTAGAGGCATGCATCTGAGTGGTTTACTCTTCAAAGCGTCAGCGTGGTCCTTGTTCGGCTAAAGGGCCTGTTTCCCCACGGTAGGAATTCTATGATTCTAACTCTAACAGTGAACGAATCTCTGAAAAAGTGAACCATCACTCTGTAAATAACTATCTATTCTGGATCTTCCTTATATGCTGTTTTAATAATACAGATTCCACTCATAAATCCATTCTTAGTAAGAACAATAAATAAAAACTTAGTTTCTCAAAGGTTTCACAGAATGGGTTCACTTGAAATATCTGTATCTTATTCCCTCATCTTTTTCTGTCTGAAATGCTTTCTCAGTTGTTTTCTGGTTTCAAGAATATTTGCTTAGCCTTTATTGATGGATAGAGCTTCTTATACCGAGCATGGAAATTTCTTGCAAGACCCCAATATTTCTTTCCTGTCATCATCTTTTCAGACAGTTGACTCTCCCCCCTCTGTTCAATTGCCTCTGTTTTATATACCTCCTTGACACAAGAAATCCTTCTAATATGATTGTTTTCAGATTATTAACTCGAAAATGGACCCTTAGTCTCCAAGTGCCTTTTTAAATTAATTGGCAGAATTTGAATTGTTGCCTGGGTAAAAATGTTGCTTGGGTCTGACAACTGATCGGTTTTGCTCCATTCTGTCAAATGGGCACCTGCAAACTGCTTACCCACAGACGTTCATGTTTCTGTTTAATCACCGAAAAGCACCTTACCTTTTCAAAGGTCATCATGGTATTGCCCAAAGCTTTACAAGTTCGCCATTTTTACGCACCAATAGACTGATATCCATTTCATATCTTCCCTTTTTTAGCTTTCCAATCTTTATATTCTTCGACGTTTTTGCCAAAAATATGGATTGTGGCCACATTCCAATGGTGTTGACAATGCAATATTTTTACACCATGTCCAACTTGTCAGTTTGCAGTAATGCAAACATGTTTTACAGCTCTATCATAGACAGGCAGAAAGCTGGAAGAATACAGAAAGCCAAGCAGCATCAGGCGGTGGAGAAGGGTGTAAACATGAAGCGTCGACTTCTCCACCTCATGATGTTGCCTTGCCTGCTGTGTTCTTCCAGCCTTCTGTTTGTCTTTTTTGAATTCCAGCATCTGTAGTTTATTTTTGGTCTCTTGCAGCCCCGTTTCCCACTTTCCAGCCTTTGCATCTGCAGAAAAAAATAATAAATCGCAAAAGAATGGTCAACGCTCTTTAATTCTAATCTAAATGGTCATTTTCAGTTCCATACACTTGCAATGTTGACTTCTCCATCTCCCAATTCTCTGCCTTTTGTCAGTCAGCTAAACCTCTATCCAAGCCAATACTCTGCCGGGAAACTTCTGGGAACTAGCCTTCTCGATCAGTCGTTTATGTAGCGCCTTGCTAAATGCCTCTGAATGTCTCGAGATACGACATCTATTGGATCCCGATTATACAACTTCCTGTTTTCATCCTGAATTATCTCCAGCAGATTTGTCCAACATGACCTACCCTTCTTGAAACTGCTGAAACTGGTGACATGATCTGTGTTTTTCCAAGTGTTCAGTTATTTCATTCTTTATGATTGATTCCAGCAACCTCCCAACACAGAGGTCAAACTCACTGATATATTGTGTCCCATCTTTTGCCTGTCGCCCTTGTGAATAAGAATGGCATATTATTAGCAATTTTCCAATGCATTGGCACATTTCTACAATCCAAGTAATTTTTCAATATCACAACCAATACATCTACTATCTCTGCTGCTAGCTCCTTTAATACACTTGGGACTTATCTGCCTTTAATCCCATTAGTTTACTTAATACGTTTTTCCCTGGTCATAGCAATCATAGAACATAGAACATAATAGCACAGTTCTGGCCCTGCGGCCCTCGATGTTGTGCCCACCTGTGGAACCAATCTGAAGTCTGTCTATTCTACACTACGACATTTTCATCCATATGTTTATCAAATGAACATTTAAATTCCTTTGAAGCTGGTGAGTGCACTATGGTTGCAGGGCGGGCGCTGTATGCCCCTACCACTCTCTGAGTAAAGAAACTACCTCTGACATCTATCCTATAACTATTACACCCCTCCAATTTAAAAGTATATCTGTCGTGATAACTATCACCATCCGAGGAAAAAGGCTCTGACTGTTGTTCCGACCCGGGGTACACCCCTCTGCTAATTTAAAACGGCAACACGTAAAGAATTCACCCCGTGCTGTAATCTGTTAAAATTCCAGAGGCAAAGAGCTATCCCGAAATTAATATTTAAAGTAAAAATTAACAACTTTATTCCTTAAGTCTAACAGAGAATATTATCTAACAACTATTTACAACTATTTTACCTTAAAGCTATATTTTACCTCCACCTCGATAATAATAGTCCGATCAAAAATTGCTGATTAAGTTTTTTTAAAAAAAATCTTATTTCAAAGCCAGGCAGCTGTCGATTTTTCTCCATATTCCTGTCTTCTTTTCTTGTTCTTGAGAATTCTGCTTCCCAGGTCTTTGTTTCAGAAAGGTACCTGTCAGAGAGCAGATCTTTCTGCTGGACATATTGGCGGCTTGCTGGTCTTTGTCGCTCTGGCTAATAGTTCAAATTGTTTGATATTTATACACCAAAACATTGGATCATTTCATTGGCTTTAATATTGTCAAAATACTAAATACAAACTTGATTGGCATTTGGTATGTTGGGCAGAATTTAAACTGAGTGGCTGAATTTGAATTTGTTTTTGTCTCATAGTAACCCAGACACTGCTAGCTGTTTTACCAATTATTGCATTTTAATTTGCCCACTACTCTGTGTTCTTGCTAAGCCCTTGGCGAACATTTCAACTCTCTTAATGATATAGTACACTTGAAGCTTCATAAAACTCTCCACCCCATCTCACCTTCTGATTATCTTATATAGATCAATTCAGTTACCTCTCAACCTTCTTCTCTCGAACGAAAACAGCCGAAATAACTCAGAGACTTTTCTTATAGGATCTTCCATCCAGATCAGGCAACATCCTCGTAAATCTCTTTTTAACCCTTTCCAAGCTTCTGAGTCCTTCCAATAATGCAGCAAGCAGAACTATGCGTAGTACTCCAAGTGCAGCCACAAAGGAGTTTTGTGCATCTGCAGTATGATCGTGTGGCTTCAAAATTCAAACCCTCTACCAATAAAAGCAAACATACAGTACACCTTTTTAACAAGTCTATTAAAGAGGGTGGCAACTTTCAGCGATTTATGTACATTGACACTGAGATCTCTCTGCTCATCGACACTGCCAAGAATCTTACCATTAGCTCAGTATTGTTCATTCCTGTTGATCCTTCCAAAGCGAACCACCTCACACTTTTCACATTAAACTCAGGTTGCCACCTCCCAGCTTATCTATGCCCTTCTGTAACTTGCAACATCCTTCAGCACTATCCACACTTCAACCACCTTAATATTATCCATAATATTACTAACACATCATTCTATGCCGTCATCTAGGTCATTTATAAAAATGAAAAACAGCAGTAATCCCAACAAGATCCTCTGTAGGAGCTACAGTTTTAGGGTAGTTTGTGAAAACATTGCTTTTGTGCCTCTGCCATGTTTGAGTTTCTCATTTTTAACATGTCAGTTTCATCCTGAAAAAAGCCAGCACTTAGTTTTACTACGCATTTCCTTTTTATTTACTAGTGAAACCTTCTGGTATCAGTTCGTTTCCTGTCATAGCTTCTTTTAATGTTGTGTTTTAACCCTTTGAGGAAACTTATTTTTTTTGTTTTCATTCATTCACAGGAAGAGAGCATTGCTACGTTAGCCAGCATTTATTGTCCATCCGTGATTGCCCAGAGGGCAGTTAGGAGTGATCTACATTACTGTGGGTCAGGAGTCACATGTGCGTCAGACCAGGTAATTTGGCAGTTTCCTTCCAATAGAACATTGGTGAAACTTGTGAGCTTCTCCTGACAATCTATTCATGTTCACCATCAGTCTGTTAATCCCAAATTTGAATTCAAATTCCACCATCTGCCATGACACGATTCGACCCAGGTCCCCAGAACATTATCTGTGTCTCTCGATGAACAGTTCAGCTATAACGCATTAGGCCACTGCCTTACCCAATCCCTCCGAGCATGACTAATTTGTGCAGTATGATTTGCCGTAGTTTTTGCCCTCATGCTGTCATTGACTACCTTACCTAGACATGGATATTGTTTCTCTGTAATGCAATTCCTCTTCTCTCACGAACAAACATTAATTGAGAGATATTTAGTATCCCCTTAAGTATTTGGTAATTTTTTCACCTTCCCTGCCTTTGACTGTTCGCATCCACCCCCCCACCCCACACCAAACCTTTCCTTAGGCCACTGTAAATATCATTGCCCAACAATAAGGCTCTCGTATGTGACTCTGTCCTCTCTCCTTCAATCTGAATCTGAAACTGCATCATGTTGTGTTCACTCCTTTCAAGAGGATCCTTAACTGCAAGATCGTTTTTCATTCCTTCCTAATATCAAATCTAAAGTAGCCTGCTCTCTGGTTGGTTCCATGATATGTGCTCTCAGAAACAATCCTTCATATACTCTACGATTTGTACTTGTAGCCTATCCGTGGCCTAGTTGATTAATTGATTAATTGATTCAATATGCACGTTTATCCCACCGTTGTTACCTTGTCAGGAGCCCTCATTATTTCCGATCTCAGAAGTACTTTGCGGAGACGGTGGCTGAAAATTACTCTTCCAAAGAGGTTTCTTCCCTTGCTTTTTATTTGCACCTGGACTGATTTTCATGTTGTTACCTCGTGCCAATACCATTTCTTAACATATACTTGATATCGTCTATAATCAATTCATCAATTCCACCTCCATTGCCTTTATGTCTATCCATTCGGAACATTGAGTACCCATGGATAGTTCACTGTCGAATCCTGATCTTCCTGTAACCATGTTTCAGTCATCCTTACTAGGTCATACCCATTTGTCTCTGTACTTACTGTCAGGTCATAAATTTTATTCCAAATACTGTGTGCTTTTATGCACAAAGTTTTTAAATAAGTTATTTTGATTTGTCTTTCCCCTTTAATATTTTTTCGAGTACGAGCTTCCTGATTTCACACACCTCACTCGTTAACAACACCAACACGTCCCATCTTCATTTGTTAAGTTTCATTTATTCCAACCTCCAACTCACATTTTGGACTTTTTGATGCCTTCTCGCAGCATGGACATGAGACTGACCGTACCTGATGTCCTTCTCACCTCTACCGTCTATTTATCTTCTCACCTGCTGCTTTGTTTCCCAGCCTCCTGGTTTATGAGTTTGAATCTACCTAATTTGCACTAGCAAACTTCCCCACCAGGATGTTGATGCTCCTCCAGTTAACATGCAATCCTGTTCATTTATTAAAGCACCCACCTGTCCTGGGATAGATCCCAATGATCCAAAAATCTGAAACCTTCAAAATTGAACTAGCTCTTTAACCACATTTTAATCTATACTGCCTTCCTAATCCTTACCTCTTTTACATGAGGCACTGGGTGTAATTCAGACATTACAGTGGAGTGTTCTCTCTTTCTCTCTCTCTCGCACACATGCACACAGACACACACACACAGACACACACACACAGACACACACACAGACATGCACACAGACACGCACACACAAACACACACCCTTCATTACTTTGCAGAAGAATACCAGTAACCTTAAATTATCAGAAAGATAACTGGAATAAGGATGTAGTTAAAGATGTGAGAAATTAGATTTACTCTTCATTGATCAGAAGAGAGAAAGAAGTGAACTTATTGTAGTGCACAGAATTTTGAAAGAAATACAGGGTAAAATAAAAATACTCCATTTCTCTTAGCTGGCATTACAGCATCTAAATGTCCCAGTTTCAAGATTGTCAGCACAAGACCTCGGAGTTGGATAAATACCATTCATTCTAAAAATTGCAAAGTTTCAAATTATTGTTCACTTCAATTTAATAACACAAATCATTTATTTAATCAATATTCACAGTGCATGTTGAATTATTGTCATTTCTTAACTGTTGGCAAATAGCTGAAAATCACACGTTTCGGTGAGAAATTAAACTGATTGATTATATATAAATGTATAAGAAAGCTATTTCTCTATGATGTTCAATCGTTTTCTCTCTCTGAAAACATAATCATTCAGAAGCCAACCACGTTCCAAATGTTGGAGCGACGATGTATTCATTTGAATACTGACAATGCATATGTAATTGTGATCACCACAATAGTCCGATATCACGTTCTTTGTTCGCTATTAAATAAATATACATTCTTTATTTTTGTATCTTATAATTTTGACAGGCTTTTGTATTATAGTTCCATAAATATAACATCAACCCATTTGTTTCCAGAGATGATGCAATTATTGTTTGGTTGAACAATGAATAATCATATTTCACAGTTTTGCCCAATTCATGAACTTAGCAAATATCTGATTATTTTTCAGATCAGTAAACTCATCAGCTTGCAATCATAACCTACGTTGAAAATGGATTTTGAAAGATTGGAATTCAGTCACAGCAGCCTGTGATACTGAGGAAGACAATGGTCTGCTCTTAAATCTATCCAGAGAGCTTCCTCCCTGGGTGTAGGTTTGCTCGCTGAGCTGTAGGTTTGATATCCAGACGTTTCATTACCTGGCAAGGTAACATCATCAGTGGCGACCTCCAAGTGAAGCGAAGCTGTTGTCTTCTGCTTTCTATTTACATGTTTGTCCTGGATGGGTTTCCTAGGGATTGTGGCGATTCCATTTCCTGTTCGTTTTCTGAGGGGTTGATAGATGGTATCTAGATCTATGTGTTTGTTTATGGCGTTGTGGTTGAAGTGCCAGGCTTCTAGGAATTCTCTGGCATGTCTTTGCTTAGCCTGTCCCAGGACAGATGTGTTGTCCCAGTCGAACTGTTTTTTTTTTCATCCGTGTGTAGGGCTACCAGGGAGAGAAGCTCGTGTCTTTTTGTGGCGAGCTGATGTTCGTGTATCCTGGTGGATAACTTTCTTCCTGTTTGTCCTACGTAGTGTTTGTGGCAATCCTGGAATGGAGTTTTGTAGATGACGTTGGTTTTGTCCATGGGTTGCACTGGGTCTTTTCAGTTTGTTAGTTTTGGTTTCAGAGTGTTGGTGGGTTTGTGTGCTACTTGGATTCCGAGGGGTCTTAGTAGTCTGGCTGTCATTTCTGAAACTTCTTTGAATAATGGTAAGGTGGTTAGGGTTTCTGGCTGTGTTTGGTCTGCTTGTCGTGGTTTGTTCTTCACGAATCTGCACTGTATTTTTGAATATCCGTTCTTCTCGAATACATTGTATCGGTGGTTCTCCTCTGTTTTCCGAAGTTTGTCTGTGCTGCAGTGTGTGGTGGCTCGTTGGAATAGTGTTCTGATACAGCTTCGTTTGTGTGTGTTGGGACGGTTGCGGGTGTAGTTAAGTATTTGGTCAGTGTTTGTCGGTTTTCTGTATACGCAGGTTTGTAGATCTCTGTTGTCCTTTCTTTCGACGGTGACGTCCAAGAATGCGAGTTTGTTGTCAGTGTCTTCCTCCTTGGTGAACTTTATGCCTGTGAGGGTGTTGTTGATGATGCTAAATGTCTCTTCTATCTTGTTTCATTTTGTGATGACAAAGCTGTCATCTACATAGCGGACGCAGATTTTTGGTTTGATGGTTGGTCGGACTGTTTGTTCTAGTCTTTGCATTACTGCTTCTGCTATGAATCCTAATAGCGGAGAACCCATGGGTATGCCGTTGGTTTGTTTGTCGTGTATGTTGTTGAAGGTGAAGTGGGTGGGGAGGCACAGGTCCACTAGCTTCATGATGTTTTCGTTGGTAATGTGATTGATGGTTGTTGGGGTATTTGTAGTAGTCTCTTTTAAAAGTGTGGTAAGTGTTTCCTTTGCTAGGTCGATGTTGATGGAGGTGAACTTTGCTGTTCTGTCGAATGAGATCGTTGTTTCGTCTTCCTCTATTTTGGTGTTTTTGATTATTTTTAGGAATTCCTGGAGTGGATGGAGTGCTGTCATTCATCTGGGTCAGGGCAGTCATTGAAACATTATTTCGCAACAAATTATTTGGATTCCACCTTGGGTCGGAGAGAAACTAGTCATCAGGCTTTCACTAATCTCTGTGTAGGTACAAATGCTGTCCAAATTAGATCAATGACTGGCCAACAACCATGCCTTACAAATTCATCTTCAGACTGAGCCCGGTCCAGGGGGCAGATGAATGGGTATGGAGTGTCAGAATCACATCACACAAGTCACTTATGGTGATGATATCTGGCCTGTCTCCCAGACCCCATGCATCTGAAACCTGAAGCAGACACTGGGTGAAGACGTTAACAAGTTTGCAGTCTTCTGCACCACATCGTGTCTCACAAAGAAACCTCTAAAACCGTATGTAAGAAATGGCACCTTCACATTCACCAGTATCAAACTAAAATTGTACATCTCTGTGGATGGCCAGAGATTAATACATGGGTCACCCAGCAGAATGTATCTGAAGAAAACAGCAAGAAGTGGCAAGTCAAGAATCACGTTAATAACTGAACTTGACAGATTCTGTCTGGTGTAGTTCGACACACACATATTGAACTGAATTTCACGTGACTGTAACAATGCGCACCATAACTGGTGATCTTGGCCTAACGCCCCTAAAAAGCTTAATGTTCTCATACACACTACTCCATGACACATTCAAAAATTAATAAGAATCCACAAGCTGGGTGAAACAGAATCATAAAACATTAGAGTACAGTACTAACCTTTTGGCCCTTGACGTCCAACCAACACTTTATACTACTCAATCCCCTGCTAATCAAAACATCATCTACCTTCCTAACAATCTTATCAACCTGGGTGGCAACTCTGATGGAGCTATGATACAAGATCCCCCTGTTCCTCCACAAAGTAAGAATCCTGCCTTTATTCTGCATTCAAATTCGACCTTCCAAAATGAATCGCTTCACACATTTCCAGGTTAAAATCCATCTGCCACTTATCAGCCCAGTTCTGCATCATATCAGTGTCCCATTGCAAATTACAACAGCCCTCCAAATTATCCACAACTCCAACAACCTTTGTTGTATCGACACATTTACCAATCTGTCGGTAGCAGAGTAAGTAGTAAGGCTTTGGTTTGATAAGCTTCAGTGAGCAACAGGTCAGCAAAATGTACAAGCAAGCTCTAGGTACTTCTATCTTTAGTCTTGCAGCAGTCCAGACGGCATTTGGGGGAGTCGCATATTCCTCCTGCGGGATATGGGAGCTCAGGGAGATTGCCAACGTCCCTGATGACTACACGTGTGGGCAATGCATCCAGCATCAGCTCCTTGGTGATTGTGTTCGGGAGCTGGAGAAAGATAAGTGCTTTAGTGCGGTGGTCACACTCAAGACCTGCCCCTATCCATGTTTCTGTAATGACTATCATATCCCAGTCCCACGTAAAGATCCACACCCAGAGTTCATCACGCTTACTTGTAAGGTCTGTTGCATTTAAATGTTTACAATTTAATTAAACAGACGTTCCTTGCTCCCTGTCATGTTCCAGGCAAAGAGTAGCTGGGTGACCATCACGAATGATGAAGGGAGTAGGCAGAGAGTACAGGAATCACTTGTTGCCATTCCCCTTGAAAAGAAGTATACCATTTCGGATAATGTTGGGGGCATTGACTGTTCAGCGGAAAGCAGCATTAGCGAGGTTAGTGGCACTACCATTGGCTCTGGGACACAGCAGGAAAGGGTAAAAGTAAGCAGGGTTTTAGAGATAGGAGAGTTGATTGCTAGAGGAACAGATTGGAGCTTCTATGGCCTCAAATGGGAATCCAGGATGGTGTGTTACCTCTCAGGTTCTAGGGTCCAGGCTGTCTCTGAGAAGG